>NC_052081.1:14455000-15705000 GCF_015852505.1 Tachyglossus aculeatus
TAAATTCATTCTCTATATCCGCATGCAAATTGCCAGATGTACTTATAGCAATGCAAAGAAGGAAATTTAATTTCATTCTTCCGTTCCCCCCAACTCAAGAAAACCTTTTACAGAACCAGTGACACAATGTGAGAAAAAGAATGACAGAAAGTCTGATGAGAAAGCTTAAAGAGGAGAAGAAAAATATATATATTCCACCGACTTCATTAACTTACTGAATTGCTTCTGCAAAACCATCTGTTCGATGTGGCACCACAAGAGTCGGAGTGCTTGGAACGGTTCTGTCCTCATCGTCAAAAAAATGTTGCTGCTAAAAACAAAGTCTGAAATCAGAAGCTAAACACACAGTCTTTACAAGATTCTGGAAATACTTAGGTTTCACTCAATGAAATAAAATCCAAGACGAGTTCCTCTCCATAAAAACAAAATGTAAGTACGCCCTTTAAGTCTAAAAAAACCCCACAGTGCTGCTTCACTGGAACATTCTGGATAAAATCAGCAGCTGATGTATTAAGTTCCATTCACTTGGAACTTTCAAAGTACAAAAACTCCTTCTGTTGGGATTTCCAATACACCAGATAATCTCACTCATAAATTTCCTCATCTGTCAAATGGGGATTAAGACCATGAGCCCTACACAGGATAGGGACTGCGTCCAACCTGATCACCTTATATCTACGCCAGCACTTAGTACAGCGCCTGGCACATAGTTAAGAGCTTAACCAATACCACAATTATTATTATTATTACTATTTTGTCCCCAAAGAAGATTTTTTTAAAAATGGCTATTTACCATGCCACCTATTCCAGGGGTCAATTGAAGTCCACGCCCCACTGACTGCCGCCTTGGCATCTGGATTCTCTGAGAGAAGAAAAGGGGTAGCATGAGTAGTTTTTAAGTGTTGCAGCAATTCACCTTCACAAATGAAAGACACACTGCAAAATAAAGATTCACTACCGCATAGTCCTTGACAAGCATGGCTAGGCACAGGGGCGATAGAAAAAGTCTGGAGGGTCAAGGGCTTAGTACAGTGCTCGGCACCCTGTAGGAGCTCAATAAATATTATGGATAGATGGAAGGAGGGGAGGGCCAGGTAGGGAAGAAAATTTGAGTTACAGGTTAGCAGTGGGAGCTATGAGGAGGAGGCATGATGAGACTAAATATTTGCCAATTGGAAAGTCTTTAACTTCATTCATCTCAACACTGAAACAGAGCATATTCTGATCATCTTCTTAAATTAACAGGCTCTTTCACATTCCACTTAATCTCCCACTTATTTATTCTATGAGTTCACCAGTAAAGTTGGAAGAGAAAATTCTAAGTTTAAATTACCGAAAGGAATTTTTTGTGTGTATATATACATATATATACGTATTTTTGAATGTATACATGTATATATGAATTTTTTTGTGTATATATATATATATATATATATATGTGTGTGTATATGTATGTGTGTTCGTCTCCCCCTCTAGACTGTGAGCTCGTTGTGGGCAGGGACTGTGTCTTTTCATTGTTATTTTGTACTTTTCCAAGTGCTTAGTACAGTGCTTTGCACACAATAAGTGCTCAATAAATACAACTGAATAGAATAGAATGTGTGGAACATAAGTAACCAATAAACAAGAATTATACAGAATTCCAACTAAACTATGTCAAGTTACCCTTTATAGCATATTTTTAAAAACTGCATGCCATGACAAGCTTATGGTGAGTCTTGTTACAGCAGGACATTGTCTGCCTGCTATTCAATGAGGGAGACTGTAAAAAAACGACTACCACTCTTAAAACTCAGTACCAACTTCTTGATGAATGGGCAGCTATTAAAAATGTAGCCAGTCTTTATTTATTTCATTCTTCCCGATTCATACAATTTCTTAGCAAAGCATCCGCGTTCTGGAAATTGACGCTCACTTTGCACATAAAGATTGAAAAGATTGGGGTTGAAAATAGGAATGCGAAAAGTGGAAGCATACAAATGATTTATTTTCCTTCCTCAGAACTATCTGAGGTCAGAACTCTCACACAGAAAATGTAGCCAGATGCAAAATAAATTTCACTGGAGTTCCAACCCACCCAAAGCTTTTACAGTGGAAAACTATGATCAGTTCATTAATTTTAACGGTGCCGTTCAGTATGGTTATAAAAATTTTATATTACACCCACTCCCTGCTCCCAAATTTCACTTAACCCTAGGAGCCAGAAAGTAAAGATAGCTCTATTGGAGTTAAGGAAGACGGTCTGATGATTAAAACACAATTCCTACACATCACACTTTGACGAATGTGGTATTACTGTTGTTTCAGGGAAGATATGTCCGAGGAGGAACTCTGGTGAGGAGAGGCAGTTTGCAGAAAAACTGTTCAGAGCTTTCATTCATTACTGTACCTGTACGGGTGGTCCCAGCTCTTGGGGTGGAGCATGGATAGTGAGCCTTGGAGGGAGCGGGTGCGGGGGTCTGCGTGGTGACTGAGGTGCTCGAGGAGCCTGTCTTTCCGATGCTGACGACGGTTGCTGCTCCCTTGAGCTCTCGTGGGAGAAAGAAGACTCGGCAGCACTGGTACTTCCTTCACCTTTAAGGGAAAAAGGCTTAAACTGGAGTCTCGGGGCATCGGCATGGTTTCTTGGGCAACTCCAGGACCGCAAAATGCCTGCCAGATTTTGCTAGCACTAACTGAATTCACCAAGTAGTTCCTTTGGAGCTTTCCTAAAATGGCCTATTCACAGGAAGGAAGCATTTCACACCACCAGCTGTAAGGTTTCCAGAGCAGTCCTGGAAATAGTTTCAGAAAAGTTACTTGCCTAGGCCATAGTTTTCAAAAGCCGCATTCCTCCTACCCCATTTTGGTCGGCCACTTCTGGCCTGTATTTACAGACACAATATGTAAAACTCCGTTTTATGAAAATCTCAGCAAACGCTGCTGTACCCTCAAATTCAAAGAAAAGGATATTACGAGACAGTGTGCCACTTTGCTGCAAAAGGTAGGTAGAGTGTTTGTTTCCTTGGGACAATGGCAGCAGGACGCTTTTGACAGGTACCAAAGCTTATTAAAAGTGAATTTCCCAGTCTTTGGCTACACTTTTCCTCCCCATGTACTACTGACTCAGGCGATCTGTTTTCTTGAAGAATGAACCATATTTCTCTAACCGATTCACCCAAGCTGAGTACCAATATTTAAACAAATCTATGAAGATGAAAAGCAAGCATTTTCATCTAAGTCTCTTAAGGAGTCAACTTTTTCTCTGCATTAGAAGTCACGGGAGCGTTACTACACAAAACTCATTCCATTAGAAGATGGAAACAGACATTTTGGGGGTGTAGTCATAATTCTGCCCGACAAAAGGGGGAAAAACTTCTTGAATTGGTACGATTACATCCGAAGACAGTTTGGCTATGAAGGAATGTCTCATTTCTGATTAAGGTCTTGATTCTCCTGGAATTACACTAAGTTGCAACAGAGCAGCAGACAGGTATTGATGAGGTAATGCCCTGACCTACAAAGGCACCTCTGATTATTTGCTCGGCAAATACCAGTACTGCCAGTTTGCTTTCTTCAGCATTTGTCAACATCAACAGTCCGTGGCCTTGTTGCAATAAGGATTTGTCACTAAACTGACTTTTCCACATCTGACAATAATTTTGAATGAATCCAGCTGTTGCCATCTAGCAGGTCTTAAGCGATTCAAGCACTTTTTCCAAGTCCAAATTCATTCAATGGTATTTATTGAGCGCTTACTGTGTGCACAGCACTGTACTAAGCGCTTGGGAGAGTACAATACAATAATGAAAGGACACAAATAGAAGCATCTAGAAGTGCCTTTTGATCTCACCACTATTTTGAGAATCTGCAGCCCGCTGATTGCTTTCTCCACCGCCCAGGCTTTCCTCCGTTTCTGTGCCAGGATCCGTGCCATCACCGCCCTAAAATAGAAAACCCCTCTATGACCAAGTGAAAAATGCACAACACTTGAAATGAGCAGATCAGTCAAAAGCAAATTTTCAAAAACTGAATTCTGGATCACAGGTTTCAAACCCTGAAAAAACCATTTGTAGCTGTGCTTCTTTCTTTCAGAATTCTTAGTCATCTATCTCCATTCAGCTTTAATTACTGTTCCCTCAAGCCCCATATCTACCAATCTACACAACAGAAAATGAAATATAGGTTTTGTACAGTTTGGTACATAAAGGTGACAACAGAAATGATTTTTGCCTTGCTTCACAGAGAACGAGATTTGCCAGCGCTCTGAAGTAAACTGGTACACTTCAATGAAATTATGGAATTTATGAAAAAAAACCCTAAACATTTCAACGCTTAAAACTTTTCAATCTTTAAACATTTCAACGTTTCACTAAAATGTGGCATTATTGCACCCTGGCTAATCCTTCAAGTTATAAGGCTCATAATAATGGAAATAAATAATGATGATAATAACAACAATTTATCATGGGCAAGCCCTGCTCTATGTACTGGGGTAGATGTAGAAAGTGTCTTAGCAGCTAGGCCTCTTCTAGGTCCTTTTCTCCTCTAAGACCAACCTACTCCCTGGGCCTCGTTCTTGTCTTTGCTCAGTCACTCTCTCCCCCTCCATATGTGACTGACCGGCACTCCTTCAAAATCCTAATCACATCATCCCTCCTAAAGGAAGTCTTCCCTGACTACTCTCCCTATTTCCACTCCCTACTGCTTCATCCTTGCACTTAGTCCCATCCTCTCAGCACTTTGGTATTCATCCCACCCCCACAGTACTTATGCTCCCATCCTTATACTTGGTTGCTTCTCTTATCTATAATTTAATTTTAATGTCAACGTCCTGCTAGGTTCTAAGTTCCTTGAGGGCAGGGACCATGCCTAAAATGCCTGGCACGTAGTAAGCGTTTAACAAATACCACCATCATCATTATTTCTATTACCAACTGTACTGTACTCTCCCAAGCACTCAGTACAGTGCTTGCACAAAGGGCTCGATATGATTAATCCATGAAGCATCAGCCAAGGTGCATGAACTACAATGTGAGCTGTATATAATGCAAAGTTTGTCATAAAGCAGCATGGCCTAGTGGAAAGAGCATAGGCCTTGGAAGCAGAGGACCTGGGTTCTAATTTGGGACTTGCTAATTGCTAGCTGTATGACCTTAGGCAAGTCACAACTTCTCTGTGCCTCAGTTTCTTCAACTGTAAAATGGGGATTAAAAATCTACTCCCCCTACTACTACACTGTGAGCCTCATGCGGGGCAGGGTCTGACCTAAGTAACTTGTATTTACCCCAGCACTTGGAATAGTCTTTGAAACATAGTAAGTGCTTTAATTCCATATATATAAAAATAATGTGAACCCCATGCTATACCAGAATCAAATACATTAAATTTGCTCCTTAGTAGTGTTGGAAGGCAACAATTGTTTCCCAAAAGCCAAGAGGCAACTACAACCAGGACATAAAACCAGATACCCTAAATTAGGCCCTGAAAATCTAGGTAGAACCAGACCTTACCTCGGCATCATCAGCTTCATATCCATCGTTGCCATCTGCACTACCAGTTCCTTCATTACTATCTTCACCCTCATCTCCCATTCCTGTGTCTTCATCGTCATCATCTTCATCTTCCTCCTCATCTTCATAATCCTATGGAAAAAAATCCCACATTGGATATGTGAAATAGAAATGGTGAACAGAAAAGTAATCAGAAACTGAGAAGACAATATTGCTCGAGAAGGAGAGCAAAGTGAAGGTCAGAAAGGTCAAAATTATGAAAGTGCAGCTGCAAAAACCCCTGCACAACTTGGAAAGCTAAAATACATAGGCGAATCAAGTGACTAAACTCACAGAGAATACAATGATGAATGTATACGAGGTTTTGCATCACAGCCTAATAAAGGAGAGTCTTTTGAGAATTCTGATTGCTACAACTGATCAGGAATGAATGAGAGAAATATGGGTGGATAAGGGACCCAAATGTATTTATAGACAAGTTAGCTATTGGGAGAGATGAAACTATCTGGGCTAATGGAAATCAACCAAATCCAATAAGTGTGTCCTGGAGGAACTCACCATTTCGCTATATTTTATCAATCCCAGAAACCCAACAACCCAACCTGGATCCAAAAATCAGTCACGCAGACCAAGAAACCCATTTTTTTGTGGGCACTAAATATACAGAGGGACTAGTGGATTAACATCACAAAAATGGCTCGTGAAGACAAGAAACTAAAATGAGAAAATCAATCTGAACGCTTTTTGGTTTACAATGTTACAGACTGTCACATGTATATCAAAATTTAGAGGTCCTCATTGTCTCCCCCTCTAGACTGTGAGCCCACTGTTGGGTAGGGACCGTCTCTATACGTTGCCAACTTGTACTTCCCAAGCACTCAGTACAGTGCTCTGCACACAGTAAGCGCTCAATAAATACGACTGAATGAATGAATGAAGTAGTCACAGGTCATGACACTGGAGAAATTCCATTTGTATGGTTCCCAAATGTGGTTATGAGTGAAAGGAGTGAAGGTTGCAGAAACTAAAATGAGTCCCTTTAACAGAAGGAGCCGAGCGGAGCGATGACTCCTGCCCCTGTGATTTCAAGCTAGAAGAACCAAGCTGGAAGCTCAGGCTATGCTCCAGCAGCTTTGGTCAAAAGGGACCAGGGGGATTTGTTTCCTAAAAACAGAGCCCACAGACTACATGTTTAAGGGTTTTCTGGTCACTAGGGACAGATCTTGTGGCCTTGCCAACAACATATATTTATTAATGAAGTTCAAGCTGAAATGAGTGCAGAGTAAATTCCTAAGGGTTCAGCAGTCCAAAAATGTTCCTAATTCTGCCACGACAGAAGTCCTGCACTTAATCATGTACTGAATTCTCTTAGGAGGAGGGAAGACGAAGCCAGAAGTTACTCCCTGGGCCCCTCCCAAAGGGGAAATGGTGGTGGTGGGGGGAAGACAGGTAACTGGAGAAGACCCTCGGGCATCTTCAGGCAAGAGCTGTGTGCCTGGGACAGGAGGACACAGGGAAAGCTCTGGGCAGTGATACTGGATGGGACACAGGGCACAGGAAGGGCTCGGAGATGATCCAGGGTGAGGGGTCAGGATACCTTGAAGTTTCAGGGTCCAGAGCCAGGACTCTAGAGTGAGGCTCCTGCCCCTCAAGGGGAGAAAAGACACAGAGAGGGTAACACAGGAACTTGGGATGCCGCAAGAGAAGAAGGGGAAGGACCCAGTAGGCCTGAGGATGTCTACAGGAAAGAACAGAGGGAAAACTGTGGGGGAAAACTATTGGAGCAAAGTAAAGGCATTTGAACAGGAATTGCTTTGTTACCAGATTAAGAATTCTATATAAGTGTTATCAAGATCTCTCATCTTGGTGACTGTCTGCAGTAGGGGCTAGAGGAGAAGAGGAAGGAAAGAACTAGAAGGCTTTAGGGGCCAGCAAAACTAACAGGGGCCCTGGCACTCCTGGAGTGATTCCAGGGGGTATTTCAGCCAGGACTTAAGGCCGAGAACCTTGTGTAACATCAGACACGTACACCACGGACAGGAAAATCACATCCTATCTACACAGGCAAGTATTATCAGAAGAATTTCCCTAATTCCCTAACAATATCCTATTAAAAACATGTAATGAAAATGTATAACAAAAGTACCGAGTTCAACAGTATATAATTTTAAAATGAAAAAGGAAGGAAAAGAAGTCTGTGAGTTCTGGACCAATCGATCACCATGACGTCAGGCCAATGGTGGTAACTTCATATCTCTTTAGTCTGACTCAGCTGCTCATGCTTACCTCTTGCTCGCCATCGTTTTCCTCATCGTCATCATCTTCGTCATCACTGTCAATTACAATAACATCATCTCCTTTGGGCTGGCCATCTTGGGATGATGTAGTTGTCTGTTGTTCTGACTGAGGCCCAAGATCCAATGGAAGAGATTGAGAATTTTCTTCAGTGTCCTCCATGGGTGTGTAGTCTCCCTGGGAGATTCCCTTGGAATGCAAACACAAAAATCAGTTGAAATTGGAATACTTAATACTTATTTTTAAGAACCCAGTTCACTCCAAACAACATCAGCACTTGAGCAGAAAGGCAGATTTTTAAATTGTATAATCAGTATTTAAAACACGTGCCTCTGAAAGAAAGCCAATGTTATTTCAGTTACTCCTGCAAAACCTCCAAGTTATTTTTCTAAGGCCACAAATGGCGTAAGTGAAGGAAAACATGTGAAACGAAACTTAAGATGTGTGCAATCTAGTTAGTGTGATGGCTCTTTCTTTCAAATACGTTAACAGTGGTTTTTGAAAAACTATTCTCATTTGAGAATACCAGGATTCAAAAGAAAAATGTCTGTTTTTGACTGTGGGGGGACTTTCTGCCAAAACTACTCTTGTTTTGGTAATGCTACCGAAATACATCTTCAGCTAATGATATTTTATGAAAGATTACCCATGACAGCACAGAAAAAAATATCAGCACAATTTGTCTCAAAACCGCTGTTAGAAGTAACTTTAAAACTATGCATGGTAAAATCTCCTGATAATGAAAATGATTTTAGAAAACATTGCGGTATGAGTGGCAAATGACTTGGATTTATTTGATCTCAAAAATATTATGTGCATTGTGTTATGTGGATGTATGCTGGATTCACTTGGCTTTGATTAATCCTCACCACCCTGGTGATGACATCCCATCAGCCACCTAATAACTGTAATAATAATAATAATAATAATAATGATAATAATAATAATAATAATAACAATGGCATTTTAAGCGCTATGTGGCATGCACTGTAATAAGCCCTGGGGTGGATACAAGCAAATTGGGTTGGCCCCAATCAGTCCACGGTATTTACTGAGCACTTTGTGCAGAGCACTGTAGTAAGCACTTGGGAAAGCACAATACAATACACAAAAATCTCTGCCCACCAGGAGCATACATTCTAGTGGGGGAGACGAGGACTAAAATAAATTACAGTTAAGGGAAGCAACTGGATATAGAGATATGCATGCAACTGTTGTGAGGGTGAGGTCACAGTGAAAACTCAAGTGCTTACAGGGTAAGGACTCACGTATATAGGTAATGCACTAAGGAGAGAAATGGGTTGGAGAGATGAAAAGATTAGCTTCCTGGAGACGTGCACTTAGGCTTTGAAGGTGGGAATCAATTTATTGAGTGCTTACTATGTGCAGAGCACTGTACTAAGTGCTTGGGAGGGTACACAGTGTCGGCAAACATATTCCCTGCCCCAAACAAATTTACAGTCTAGAGGGGGAGATAAAGGCAAGGAGAGCATGACCAAGGGTTGATGGCGTGAGAGAGAGGAGAGGGAACCACAGTGAGCAGGTGGTATTCGAGGACAAAGTGTGTGGGCTGGGCTGTAGTAAGGAGTGAGGATATACGTTCGGTGGGGGAAGAGAGCTGATGGAATGTCTTAAAGCCAACAGTGAGTCACTCTGCTACCTTACATTTATATTTAATTGCCCGTTCCTAGTTTTATCATTTGTGTCTGTGTTTTTGCTCTTTAACCTAGCATATGCTGTACCCACAGTAAGTGCTTGACAAATTCCACTGATTGATTGATGTCGGCAAATTGAGTCCACTCCTCCCATCACTAGATGGCTAGCTCCCGGCAAACAGGGACTGCAACTTTTGCTTCTATATTCAGCTCTCGTGGAACGTGGGAGGTAAACTCCTTGAGGGCAGGGGTGATCACATCTACTAACTCTCTCGAACTCTCTCAAGCACTTATTTTACTGCTCTGCACTCAATAAGTACTACTGACTCATCACAATCTCTGTTTCCACACAGGTTCATGCTGTGGGAAGAAAGTTCCCAAATTCTGTCTTCATGCTTCTGTGAAAACATGTAATGAAAAACGCAGGTTATGGCAGAAAGAAATGTACTGTGTAACCCCAGGTGCCTAGTACAGTACTAAGTACATAGCAGACGTTCAATACATGTGGATGAGAGGGTTATCTGTGTCTGGTGGTTTGAAGAAAGGCTTAGATTAAGAGCAGTTTGTTAGAAATATTAGATTACTCAACCCTAAGCAATAAGGATGCATAGTAGCATCGCTTTTTGTCATTGCTCTTTAATATCCACTCAATAGCCGTATTATCTACTTTTCTTCTCTTAATCTACTATGGTGTACTCAGCCCTAAATTGTTCTGATCCTTTCTGGAAACCACTAACATTTCTGATCTGTAAAAATCTCCCAGAGGAACAAATTCCATGGTTACCCCTTCGGTTTATTCTGATAAAATGATGCGTCAGTACAGTTATGATTCACCAATTTAGGACAAATTCTACAACCTGTATACTCTCAAAAGAGAAGAATACAGATCTGGTAACAAAATGAAAAAAATACTAAAAATAAATGCATTGGAGTTTGCGTACGGAAAGCAAATAGGGATACACAAAACTATCAAAGGCAAAATAGCAGCAAGATGAGAGAATTTTTAAGTTTGAAGCCATGAAGAGGGGAGGCTGAGTCACAGTGCTCCCAGCTGGCTTTAACAGGTTTGCAATATACCAGAAATAAGAGCAGTTAAAATTCTAACTAGTAAATCTTCCCAACAAGTGTTCACAGCCTCTCAGATCGAACCGCTGGAACTAGTGACAACATCAAATTCACCTCTTGCAGGACAGCAGCAATAGTAAAATTGACTTGTGTTTTACTTACTTCTCCAATGGAATCTTGGGAATCTTGATTGAAGGTTTGAGTCTCTACTTCCCCATCAGTGCTTTCTTCCGCCATAACATCCTCCTAAAATGATCACATGATAAAGCATATAGATTGCACTCCAAATATTCATTGCTCCTTCTCTAATTTTTGAAACTCTTAAAGGGAAATAATAAAAACGCAGCAAAGATGAAACAACTGCACACCCAAACTACCACAGCATAAAAGAGGAAGATTTCACTATAATTTTAATTAGCAGGGATTTGAAACATGTGATTTAGGAAAAAATTGGGGCAGGCAGCCAATGCGCTTTGGGCGAAGTACGTAAAAAGGAAGGCCAAAAGTTTTAGAGCTGCACAGGGCATCTCGACTGTAGAAAGGACAACTAAAATGCCAATAGGCAAGCTGCAGTCTACTCACATAACCAATTTCTTTGGAACAGAAAAGCCGAAATTAATACCATCATGAGGGGCGTGCCACTCTGGAACAAATTAAGCGCTCAACCGCAAACTGGGCATTTGGAAAAATTTGGACCATTTAGTCATAGGGTAATTTGGTCATTAAACATTTAGTTCCGCTACATCATTAAAGCTAAGAGCATAAAACTTTCTTAATGCCATTAATACAAGTGAGATTCCAATAGGTTAGGTTGTAGAATCTGTCTTATAAGCAGCCACAGAAGTACATAAAATCCCAGAACCATTTTAATTATTCTTTATAATAAAATCATATTTGGGGCCCATAAGGATCCTATTCCCATGGCATTCAATTTTAACTAAGATCAGAAATCATTTGAGTTTCGTTTCATGAACGTAAATTGACCTCCCCAAAGCTAATTTTCATACAAGATGTCCCATTTATCAAATTCCCCACTTTAAGCCCTCTATTTCCAAGATAAACATGGGAAATATCTACTGCAGGTACTCAGGGAACACTCCTTGGTAGAAGTCCCTTTGTATATTTATCTCAAAATGGTGATGACATCCCACTCAACATCAGTGTTACAACAAACGCTAAAAGACGATTCATGTAAGACGAGTACCCCCTAACTTGTATACTCCCCCAACCACTTTAAATGCATAAATAGTTTTAACACATCCCGTTACATGACACTATTTGCCACATACCTCAGTTCCTACAGGAGGCACGCTTTTCAATTTCTTCGGAAGAGGAAGATCCACTGTTTCCTCGGAGATTTGGTCTGAGTTTTCAATTGTGCTCTCATCTTCCTCCTCTCGGGCGCGCTTCGGCAAGGAAGAACTTGGGGTGGCTGAAACTTTGAAATACACCGTTCACAATTAAGAGTTGGTAAAAATACATGCTTCATTTGGAAATAGCACATATGGGAATTTCCTTCAATAAATTGATTTGGTTATTAAGGTTAAACACAATAAAGAATTAACACCACAGTTTCTGTACTAGTGACTTCCAAACTTTGGGACACAGTTGTTCTTAAAGCATATTAACAAGGAAACAAATAAAAGGCAGTCTACGCCTCAAAAAAAAAGCATTCTTCTTGTTTTTGATAAAGTCAGAGTAATCTTTTCCAATATTTCTCATGATTACCAGGAGCGGACATTCTTCTGAGAATGTGTAATAAATGGCTACTGCCAAAGCAACCTTATCCTTTCCAGCTTTTATCACCTTAAAGTAGCTTTTTAAAGTCAAGTTGGCATTAAACTTGAAAGTTAAAAGCCAGAATAGTATTTTCTCTTCAGTGGGCCACAGGCACCCAGAAATTATGGTACATTCAACCATTGCCTCAGTCTTTCAAGTAACCTCACAACAATTCATTAATCCCAAAAACCAGGGAATGTGTCTGCTTTTTGTTACTCTACTCTCTCAGACACTTAATCCAGTGCTTTGTACACGGAAAGCGCTCGATAAACACAATTACAATTGAATGAATGAATAGCAAACCAATATTAATAAAAAGCCAACACATTCTTAGAAATTCAGGCTTTTCCTGAAAGAGGAAATGTGAAAAGGGAAGCTAGGATTAAGGGTTCCTACCGGTAGCACAAGATAGCCGGCCATCTGATTTTCATCTTGCGGGCTAAACTAACCTGTGCCGAATACGGCTGTGGAAGTTGAGGGTCTCTCGATCGGTGAGCTCTGTACCACTTCCACAATGCTGGGGGAGAGTTCTTGGCTGGCCGGCTCCATCTGAGGGAGACTCTGCTGAGTGGGCTGCACAAAAGCTGTAGCTTGGGTCTGCTGCTGAACTGTCAAGATGGGCTGAGAGATGGGGGGCTGGACATTAGGACTGGTAGAACGGACCGATCCACTTGTACTTCCAAAGACCGGAACGTGCTCCACAGGCCCCTCTGACTGGATGGCTGAAAGGCAAGGCTGGGGTCACTACAGTTTTATTCAACCTCCTCTCCCAGTCCCACCGCACTTAAAGATCTGAAATTTATTCTTACTTTAATGTCTCCCCCTCCAGACCATAAGTACGTTATGGGCCGGGAATGTGTTCTGTTTATTGTTATACTGTACTCTCCCAAGTTCTTAATACAGTGCTTCGCACACAGTAAGCGCTCAATAAATATGGTTGAATGAACGAATACAGCTTTCAATATTTTCATTTTTCTATTTACTCATTTTTTTTTAAATGACAACCCAAGTAATAATATCCCTACAACTTTCAATGCTTTTCTTCATTTTTCTATTCACTTATCTTTTCAAAAATAACTACAGAGGTAATCAGAACCATGCCTGGATAATAAGTTATACACAAAATTACACTTGATGGAAAAGTTGCACTTCTATGCTTTGTGCATAGTAGGCGCTTAACAAATACCATTAAAAAAAGTTACCATCCAATTTTTAATTTTTAGAAGGTAAGAAATGAGGTTAAGTTGAAGTCACTCAAAGTTTTTCTTGTAAAAATACAAAATCTGGGGGTCCAGCTTGGTTGAAGCATATTAAAGTAACCTCTAGACTGCAAGCTCATCCTATAGACCTTACGCCCATGGTGGGCAGGGAACATATCTGTTACATTGTTGTGTTGCATTCTCCCAAGTGCTTAGTACAGTGCTCTGCACACAATAAGTGCTCAGTAAATTCGACCGGTTGACTGAAGTAACCTTGTTCCAAATGAAGTGACAATATACTTGTGGAAAACACTCAATCTGATATAAGTGCTTAAATTCTGAGGCAGAAAAGTTTGCATCCCTTGAAAGTGTGGAGGTGTTGGAGTGGGGGGTAACAGAGAAGGAACAACAGAACACTGCCCTCAGTTTACATATTTCCTAATTCCCCACTCACTGACATCACCAGTGCATTCTCTTATTCAGTTCATCCTGCTTAGTACAGTGCTTTGAACGCAGTAAGTGCTCAATAAATAAATAATTCAATCAATAAATACGACTGAATCAATAACTGCCTTCCATGCTCTTTCACCACCTTCCAGTAGGAAGTAGTTGTAGTTGGTGGGTGGCTGATTATTCATTCATTCATTCAATCGTATTTATTGAACGCTTACTGCGTGCAGAGCACTGTACTAAGCACTTGGGAAGTACAAGTCGGCAACATATAGAGACGGTCCCTACTCGCCAACGGGCTCACAGTCTATAAGGGGGAGACAGACATGCTCTTGCTTTTAAAGCAAGACTCACTTCTTGGATAAATCTGCCATTTTCAATTAGTAGACTACAATAAACAGTTTAGCCATAGCAAATATTTTCACTACCCATTTTGGCTAGAACATTGTTAGGGAAATAGGGTATGTTTTACCACACAATGCAAATCTGTCTGGCTAGGGTGATTCCTCAACATCGGAAGAAAAAGTTTGTGCCCACGTGCAGGGCACACCAGATAAGTCCGACAGCGTGAGTTTTTTGGCACTGCAAGAATGCAATCTTAAAATTGTAGAGTTACTGCACAACTAAACGCTGATGACCACCTTGGAATATCATATAATGAAGTACTGTTTGAGGTCTTCATTCCAGGAAAAACCTGTAAGTGCTACAATTTTAAACCAGACTCGGTAGCTAATTGTTAAGTTGAGATGGTTTTCTTCCAACTTTACCTTCTTGAGTCTCCACCTGTGTGGTAGGCATCACGGTAGCTGTGGGGGTGGTGGTTGGATTGGTAACCGTTGCCGGTGTAACCATTGGACGGATACTAGCTCGAGGTGTTGATTTATTTCCAGCTATGGCGGCGGCGGTCACTTTGCTCGGAGTGGACACAACAGGAGTTGGCTTGATATTGGCTGTTGGTGGATCTGAAGTGCTGGCACTTGAAATAAAGCAGTTACAAAAGTCAGCTTCTGAGCAACAAATAAATGTAACATTCTCACTCCTAATGCCAACTTGATTTAAAAAAGCTACTTTAAGGTGATAAAAGTTGAAAGGATAAGGTTGCTTTGGCAGTAGCCATTTATTACACCTTGTGGAAACACATGGCTATGGTAGATAGGTAAAATTTTAAATTAGTAAAGACCTCTCTAATTGAGGTCAGTTGAGAGTGTAAAAGCAAAGCATAGGGACCAAATCAATCCAATTTATCATGCACTGGATTAAGTGAAAGTCAAATTAATGAGGTCAGACTGTACTTAAGTCACTAAAAAGTTAAGAGGAATCAGAAATTATAGGAAATGAAAGCAAATAAAGATTAAAGATTTGAGAGTGTGTCACTTGTGGCTTTGGTAAAGAAATGACAAACACCCACAGGCCTCAACAATGTACTCAGCAGTTTGAATTAAACATTCCTCTAGAGAACGGGGCACCCATCTTATCTCTTCACTGTAAGTTCACTGTGGGCAGGGAATAGATCTACGAACTCTGTTGTACTGTACTCTCCCAAGTGCTTAGTACAGAGCTCTGCACATGGTAAGTGCTCAAATATCACTGATGATGATTGCTGCTTCTAATGAGTCGCAAACTGAGAACAGGTAGGAAGGTGGGCAATTTTCTCAAATTATCTGCAACACTGACTTAAAATCATATACACTTATAATTATTTCTGGCACTTGTCCAATGCTTGCTTTGTGCAAAGCCCTGAAACAGACTCTGGGAAATGGTATCAGGATATGGATTCAGATGTGATCCTACAACACATGAAAGATTTTTCTCCCATTTGAAATTCCAACTCAGTACTTGCACTCCACTGAATTATTTCAATTGGAAAAAAACTTTCTAAACCTGGCCAAGAGTCACCAAGGCAAGTGCTCAGAAAACACACTGAATGTGCACGGCTTAAAAGATGTAATGGGGCTACTTCGCACAAGGCTATGGCTTTGGAAAACCAAACGAACAAACAAACAAAACAAGTAACTCACATTCCTCTTTCCCCGGAAGCTGGAGTGGTTTTGAGTGTGATCTGTCTCTGCTGTTCAGGGACCTATGGGATGAATCATTTTGAGATATTACAGAACAATGAGTCTAAAATTCCATGAAGTAACACCGGCATCAACATCCAGAGCTATGGCAAATGTTTTTCTTTCAATTCTAGAGCAGCCGGCTGCTCTAGAATTGTTTCCACAGAGTTACTCACTATCCCAGGTGGCCAAACTGCGGCTTACGGGCCACTTGCGATTCTCCTTCCCTTACTGGGTGGCTCCCTGGCCCACTGACTCGACGATTTTGCAGTGGTGGTGGGAGGTATCCCCCGCCCATCTCCGGCACGCACTATGCACCGGTCCCATCCCGTTTGAAAGAATGCTTTTGGATGTGTGGCCCTTGGCCGCATTATAATGATGATGAGTCTGGTACTTGATAAAATTTACAAATTGCTAAGTACTGTACTAAATGTTGGGGCTGATGAGAAAATCAGGCCAGACACAGGCCCTGTCCCACATGGGGCTACCGGTTTAACGCGGAGGGCTAACAGGTAGTGAATCCCCATTTTACAGATGAAAAACTGAGGCAGAGTTGGCCATGCCCCAGATTGCTTCGTCTCACCCCACCTTCCAAATGAATGCCGGTTTGTATCCAAGTTATTTCTATTTAATTACCTTACTTGTGGGCTCCTGAGGCTCATCTCGTTGTTCGTGGTGCCTCTCCTGCTGCTCTCTAAGCTCTCTTTCCAGGCGGCTTATGCGACTTTCATACTGTGATTTTAGAGCAGTCATACGTACATCCAACTCATCCTTCTGCTGATCCAAGGCACCATTCCTTTGTTTAAGCTCCTCATTTTCTTTAGTCAGTTGATCTTTTACACCTAAACAGAGTCAGAAGCTTAAGAGCATGTTTATAAATGAATTCATTCCTTTTGCTTAAAAATGGAAGATATCGAAAGGGCACTCAGCTCCTTAGTAAGAATGAGTTTTGCCGTGAAGTGCACTGAACTACTCGAGCGGGAAAAGTTTCCATACATCCTGCGTTAAATACCCCATCATTCTATATATATTTACCATCTCAATTGAATCATCTAAAAAGGGGCATATTTGATCATTTTCAATTCACTTACAGGACAATATTCAGAAACACCAATTAGGTATGTATCTAGTTGAATGGTTAATAGATGAACATGAAAAGAAATTATCCTAATTAAAATGTTAGTGACTTGCCCAAGGTCACATAGCAGGCAAGTGGAGGAGCCAGGAGTGGAACCCAGGTCCTCTGATGTCCAGGCCCGTGCTCTTTCCGCTAGATGACACTGTCTCTCAGTCCCAAATTTACAGGAGGAAAGATCATAAAGAGATAAGTGTTAAAACTACCTCGAATGTATATAATATTACGTTATAGATCATGATGCATTATAACTTAATGCATGTAAAGAAAATAGATATCACCCCAGTAAGCTCAAACCCTAAAATATGAAAGAAGAAAGAGCACCCCCACACATGCTTTGATTTACCTGCTATATGAGCAATTTTCTGCTTGGCAGCTACAAGGGCCTTTCTGGTCTTCTCTTCCTTTTCGGTTATCTGCTGCCGGAGCTGTTCCTCCAGTGCAGTTCTATCTTGCAGATCTTGATGAAGACGTGAAAGTTCAGACTGCAGCTGTGTTATCTGTTCTTGCAGGCCTTTAGCTTCACTCTCCTTTTCAGATAACGTCTACAACAAAGGCAATATTTTACTTTTCGACACAAGCCACGATAACAGACAATGAGGACAAGGAGTTTATCGGCATTTTAAAATGCCACCCAGCGTACTTAAAAGTGCACACGCTAAATTACGAGTTTAAGTAGAGGTGTTAAAAATGTCGATCTACAGAGACTGATCACATTACATTTTCACAAAGGTGTATTAAGCAAAAAAAAAGCTGATGTTTTGCATCTTTCAAGCTCGTTTTTAAACATCTTCCAATAGTTCTGTAGCAAGGGAGGAAAAGTGATTGATCGTAACAAGTTTTCCTTTCACTAGACTAAGGCTTGATAAATGACAAGCCCCAGTGGGAAGAGATGGTGGGAGAGGTGGCTAGAGTCCTACCCTGCCCCGTTGCACTGAATCAAAGAGCAGAGCTGCATCACACCTTCCAAATATTTGGCACTTCAGAAGGGGGTGACTTGGACTCTGAATCATCACGTTGAAATGAAAACTGCTCCTTTATACATAATGCATTACAGCTCATTTTTACTGTTGTCCTTGCTTTTGGGTTTCTTTGCTGTTTATTTTAATTATTTCTGGTGTGTGCCATCGCCAACTTCCACCTCCAACTGAGAATGTGATCCCCCTGTGCCCCAGAAACCATTTTCCAAATACCACTGTTGTGCAATTTACTGAAGGACCTACCCATAGTAGGCACTGTCATCAATAAAACTTAGTGATTGGGATACTTGTGCAAATCCTGACATTCACTTTGTAAATATTCAATTTCACAAAGTTGTGGTGAAGTAGACACTATTGCTATTTGATCACGAGTAAATATGTGACATAGTGCTGACTGTTATATGCTTTTAAGGGCAGATAAATGATAGAACTGGAAACAATCCCAACCCAATGATCTTACTACTACCTGGAAAATCCACCTACCTTCTGTAAATTCTCTGTTTGGCCCTCTAGCGATTTTGTTTTCATTTCAGCTTGGTTGAGGGTTTCTTTGAGCTCTTGCATTTCTTGAATGGAAGCTTGCTGTTCTTGCTGTTCTCCTGAAGACTGAGCTGAAGTCTCAGCTACCTAAAATAACACGACGACTGAGCATTTCCCCAAAGTTTTTGCGCCCAGGGTCCTGGGGTCTGTGGGTAATCTCTCTCCTCTTTCCTGAAAGTCCAGAACTAAAGCTTGATAACCCACACAGAAGGGCAGAGGAGCCAGAAGCTGAGAATTACACTTTGGAAATGAACCTGTCCAATCAATCAAGCAATCAATGGTATTTATTGAGTGCTTACTATTCATGCATTCATTCAATCGTATTTATTAAGCACTTACTGTGTGCAGAGCACTGTACTAAGCACTTGGGATGTACAAGTCAGCAACATATAGAGACGGTCCCTACCCACCAACGGGCTCACAGTCTAGAAGGGGGAAACAGACAACAAAACACATAGACAGGTGTCAAAATCATCAGTATGTGCAGAGCACCGTACTAAGTGCCTGGGAGAGTACAATACAAAGGAATTAACAGGCACACTCCCTGCCCTTAACAAACAGAGTCTAGAGGGGGACACAGATATTAATATGAATGAACAAGTACCTTATAATCGAGTTCTACGAGTTTGCAATCAACAACTGTGTCTGGAGCAGTGAACTGTCCAAAGACTATGTCCCCCAAATACTATTTAACATGGATTTTTTGATTATCGAATTTTTACTTTGTGTTGTTGTTTGGGTAACTCTCAAAAACTATGTGGGTCTGACTTCCACCAGTTAAAATGGAAGGGCTTATGAGCCAGACATGACATAAAATGTGTTTTGTTTGGTTTTTTTTTTTTTTGGGGGGGGGGGAGGTGGGGGTCTTTCCCTATTTAGCAATAAGCATTTTAAGTCCTTAATAAAAGTTAATAATAATGATTTTGACAAAGTAGGAAGAATATGCCTTTGGATTAAAAGGCTTTAAAACTAAGGGATAGGTACAATTCAGAGAAAATCGAGCATATCATTTAAAAGAATGGTGCTGATTCTTTGTTTCTACTTATAGGAAAATAATTAGATGATATGATTTTCTTTCCATTACAGAGTAAAAGACCTGACAATTCATATATACAACTCTATTTGAAAAATTTCACAAGGGCAGGGATACTGATTTTTACCTCTGTTGTACTTTTCCATGTGCTTGGTACCTAGGCATACTATTGACATTCATAAACAGGTAACCTTTCTGAATATGCTACTAAATTAGCAATGGTTTAATGAAGAAATAACCTTAAACCTCAGTTAACATAAGCAGAGAAAATGAGGAGCATTTTAAATTATTTCTGTTCATGAATTTTTGCTTATGCCAGTTCTTTACATGAGGCAGAGGCCTTTGAGGAAATAAGGCCATCAACAATGACCATTTAAATTTTTATTTCTTTACGTGAAAAAGGAATTAACTTTTTAAGTCTATGGATTTCAATTTGGTTGTATATAAAAGATTAAAACATTCAACTGTGCTGTTTAACTTTCTAAATATCGTTTTCTTTAAATCAAGTTAAGCATACCTTATCATGCTGCGCCTTAAGCTCTTCATATTGAGTCTTGTATCTGCGGCCGATTTTCTTGACTTGGGTAATAGTTTTGACTTTCTCTTGTATATCAGCTACTTTAGCATCTAAGTCCTTCTGAAGGGTTTCCTTTTCAGTTCGTATTTTACTTAGTTCTTCCCTTAAGTTTTGGATTAGGTTCTGGCTAGTGGTCAAAGATGCATTTGATCTAAATCAAAAGTGAAAAGAAGAGTGGGGAGAAGAGAGCGTGATTAACAAGCCCGAAACGAGAATTCCTTGAAAAGCTTCCCGCCACCCTGAGCCGTAGCTGTTTCCTCACCCGCAGTGGTCAGGCCACACAGTTACAGGGCTGCATTTCCTGTCACTTCACCTCAGAGTATTACCCAGCACAGCAGCTTGGCTGCCAATTATCCTTCATTTTACAACCCAGCCCCACCCCATTACCCAATGAAGCTCGTCAGAGGTGAACTAAACTATCATGCAAGTAAACTCAACAGTTCCAAATTCTCATTCGTGGTTCTGTTTTGCCAAATGGTACTGAATATAGCACATGCCAGTCTCATAACACTTTTCTCTGCCATCCCAAGAGGTTATTCTTAAAAGCATATGCATACAACTTAATACATTACCTTGCATCTAGGGTCTAAAAGGTATCTCTTTACTGCAACCTCTCCTTACTGTTCCTCTAGGGCAAAAATCATCTCTTCTATATGTTCCAAAGCACCCAATACAGTGCTCTGGATTAATCAACTAACCAATGGTATATCTGAAGTGCCTTCTGAATATACAAGCACTATACCGCAGAGGCACTCAAGTGCAGTTGATTTTAAAACACAAAAACTTAATTTAAAGGTTAACGTTTGTTAATGTGTAGTTTTTCTGAATAGCATGACTTTGGAGGTTCTGAGCCTCAGCAGAGAAAGCGTGCTTCTGGTGGACTAATTTTTGAATGCAGCTTTAACTTCTGATTATCATTTTTTGAAAAATGAAAAACCAGAAACAAGAAACCCTTTGTTATCCCACACTAAGGGAGGTGTGTTTAAATAGGTATGTTGTTCAGGGAAGTGGAAGGTCTGTGGATGTAAATCCCTTTTCCCATCACCAGTTCTACTGGAAATTTGGGATTTGCTATAAATTGGCTCACTTGGATACACAGGAGTCAGGAAATTTTAGAACATACCTTGCAATTTCAGCTTTAAGTCGGCCAGTTTCTTCTGTCAATTGTTGAATGCGCTTGGTGTTGACCTCCTTTTCTGAAAGCAGCTTGCGACATTCTTCAAGATCTGTATCTTTCTGCTGACTTACTAGATGCTAAAATAAGACAGATTTCTAGCCTGATTTTCACTGTTGTTAATCAACCCTCTCGCCTTCTACAAAAATAAGCACGCTCCAAAAGGTAGCAGAGACATCCTCGTCATTTCTAACTAGAATACCCAAATAACATTCTGATTAAACCAGGCCTGCCTATACCACATAAATTTAATTTTAAAAAGTCAGGCTGCAAAAATAGGCAGTAGAGGCCCAAGGTTGTTTGGTTCAGGAAAAAACAACAACTGCTTCCTGACCTGTTCGACTGGTTAGAACGAAGTCTTTTCGTTCTTATAAATATTAAGGCAATTAAACTTACTTCAATACATGTAAAAGTACCCTCCCAAAATCCAAATTGTTTTGGCATGTTTGGTGGTCTAATCTGGGTATCAGATATAAAGTATCTCTTTGGCTCTACTGTACTTAGATACAACCAAAAGGTGACATTACAGGTCTAGAAGCTTTTAACTTGTGCCATGGACCTGGACTGGAAGTTTGCTTGTATTACTGAGAGAAAAACCTGATGTTGGAAAAAGATGTCTTGCAATCACCACTAAAGACATTACCAAACTCAGATATTCAAAGATATGTTTTAAAAAAAACTGTGCCTTTCTTTCAAGTGTTAAACTAAACATAGAAGCAAACAAGTGTTAAGGTCATATGTTACCTCTGCATCACTCTGGGACAATTTAGCGAAAGGGGAGTGGTATATATAAATCCAGACAGAAGTATCATGAGGCTTTCTAGTACACATCATCAAGCAAAATGGAATAGGATTTTTAAATAAGCCATTGACCCCATTTGTGTAAAACACATTTACGAACATTACAACTCTTTGAGCGTAGGGACTGTGCCTTTTCTCGTTTGATGCAAATGGCCGATAGAGTACTGTGCCCAAAAGGACAAAGGCTGTGGCCGATGAACAGTAACACAGTTTAAGGAAGAAGGAAAATCACACCTACCTGAGTCCGCACTTTCCAGCGTTTGACATCCTCTTCTAGCAACTTCTTCTCTGCCTGCAGCATTCCACTTTTCTCACTCAGTTCGGCATTTGATTCTTGCAAGGGTAGGATATCTAGTTCTAGTTTTCGAACCTAAAAAGATAAAACGGATTTCTTCAATGGGTTCTCTTCAGATATTCTGACTGGATCTGATGACCAAAACGGGTGATCCTCCTGACGGTATGCCTTGGAGGATCAGGACTTCCATTCCCTTCTTGCTATATTCAGGTCACAGGGCTCTGCATTGGCACTTAGGCTGCAGAGGCAGAAAAGGTCAAGGAGAACTGCAGAGAGCGGGCAGGAGTATCCATCCAGTAGCTACTCCTGTCTGAAGGGAAGACCTAAACCACTAAGCCACCGGAATGGGCAGGGGGCGTGGAATGGCCAAGAGTAGACCGAGGCCACCCCCAACTAACCTTGGCTTGCATTTGTTGTAATTCTTGCTCCAGCCTCTCCTTCTCTTCTCTCAACATTTTATTGGTCTCGATAACTACATTCATGGTCTCCGTTTTCTTCATTAGTTCTTCATGCTGAGCCATTGTTTTTGCGGTTACCTAAAAGATTTTTTTTAATAAGTTAGAGATACTTTAATGGGAGTTCTGTTTGAATGCCCACAACCCACTCCTATAAGCATCCTGAAATGTGACAGTTCTTGTCTATTTTACAATGCATTGAAATGGATTTAATGCCTCTCAAGTTTAAATCCTGTTTCTTTGAGTTTTTTTTTACCTTATTCATTCCTTGACAGTACTTCAAAAGGGTAACTATATGTGGGGAAAAAAAAACTAGAGTCCAGCTTGGCTGGAGACTGGGACAAAAACTTTTACCCCCTTTCCATTTCTGGCATGGTTGGGCTCCTGTCTGGGGCATTTTCATATATAATAATAATGGCATTTATTAAGCGCTTACTATGTGCAAAGCACTGTTCTAAGCGCTGGGAAGGTTACAAGGTGATCAGGTTGTCCCATGGGGGGCTCACAGTCTTAATCCCCATTTTACAGATGAGGTAACTGAGGCCCAGAGAAGTTAAGCGACTTGCCCAAAGTCACACAGCTGGCAATTGGCGGGGCCGGAATTTGAACCCATGACCTCTGACTCCAAAGCCCATGTTCTTTTCCACTGAGCCATGCTGCTTCTCTGTAACTTCTCTTCTCTGTAACTTCTCTGTTACTTCTCTGTAACTGTTGACATATGAACTGTGAGCTCGTTGCTGGGTAGGGACCGTCTCTATATGTTGCAGACTTGTACTTCCCAAGTGCTTAGTACAGTGCTGTGCACACAGTAAGCACTCAATAAATACGATTGATTGAATGAATATGAACAGAAACCCATGTGCTACTGTATAGATAATAAATCCCAGGCACGTAGAGAATTAACAGTGCCCGCTGCACCCAAACACACATGGTTGCCTCTTTCCTGACCAGAGCCTACGAGTTTGTGCCTGGCCAAAAGGAAAATGTGGGGTAGTGAGCCAGATATAAACCACCCACTCATCAGGCTGGGGTGGCCGAATCGAAAAAATCTGGGTTATATACCAGTTTATTTTGAAACTGAGAAAATTCATAATTAGGAGAGCCTAGTTTGAAAGGAGGGATCTTTGAAGGTATGGTAAAATGAAAACAGATTCAAGAGGGGAAAAAAATCCCACTGACTAAAATATTAGCCTACATACCTGGACCTTCTCCCTCTCTGCAGTCAGACTATCTTGGAGTTCTTGAATCTCCCTTTCCAGGAGCTCCACTCGTTGCCGGTAACGTAAACTCTCCACCTGAGCTACCTCAAATCTGGTCTCTGCAATCTCCTTCTCTCGCCGGATGAACCTGAAATACAGAAATAACACATCTTAAAATAACAGCTACTGAAGTACTTACTCTCTGCAAGCTGTTTAATCATTCTGGTGATTTGAAAAGAATACACTTCTCTCAGGTGTCCTACCTGAATACCAAAAGGCAGAGTCCTGAACAAGCAGGCCTAGCCCACAGACCTATTTAGCCTAATAGAAAGCACACAGGGTAATTCTTCTCTCACTTCGAGACTCCTCAGGACCAGGTGGCCCCAGGACAGAGAACAGAGTTTCCTCTGGTAAAGTGCAGAAGCAACGATGAAACTGTGCTTACCTAGAATTCCGTGTGCGTACTGAGATTGATTTAAGGGTTAATAATACATGTGTCTGTCTGATGGCTACCCGTCCCTTTCCATCCCAGTCCTGTAGGAAATCAAGACGGGCTCAGCTGAAGAAAAAAATGACTTGAAGTACTTAATTTACCTGAGAATTTCTAGGATTTGCTCCTGAGACTTTCCTTCTTCATTGAGAGAAACATTTAGTGGACCCTGAACGCCTTCTTTGATAGAAGTCACCATCTTGTCACTTAATTTTTCAATCTGATCATGCAGCAGCCTGTTTTGTTTCTCTAAATCCTCGCAGCGAGACGCCTGCTTGGCAACTTCATCCTGTAAATCAAGAGTCTCGTAACAATGGGCCTCTCAATTCTCATTCCCAAAGTCTTTTAAAAAATACCCATTTACTTTGATGTAAAATTACCATTTCACGGGAGCATACCTTTGACATTCTTTCCCTTTCCTCCCAAGAGGCTTTACACTCCAGCAACTGTGCTTCCGCTTTCTGGGCTACTTCTTCCAACTGCTGTCGGACGGCGGAGTTCCTCCCGACCTGTTCTTTGGCAGCCTGTAAGGCCTCGACGTCAGCCGCATGGAGCATCAATTCCCGTTCGTACTTATTCTGAGCTTCTACAGCTATTTTAGCCTGCAAACCAAGTTCCAAAATTAGACAGGATTTGCCATAAGGAAACAACAGCTTTGCTCCACTAAAGGACTGGAGTACTGTACTTATCTGAGTATTGCTACTATGAACGTTGATTAGTTAGATAAACCACCCTCCTAATTCCTTAAAAAAGACAAGTTCCTAAGTAACTAAATACGACTGAGGGGAAAAAAGGGAGGCAGAAAAGGATGGCAAAGGAAAAGGATATTACTTCTTTCTCTTTCTGCATCCATATCTTATGCTCCATCCCAGTGGTGAGCTAAAGCAAGTAAGGACTATGAGATTGTCTCTCTCGATTCCTGTCCAGAGCACAAAAGCTGGGAAAGGAACTCTCTGAAAGGGGAAGAAAAGCTGGGAAAGGAACTCTCTGAAAGGGGAAGAAAAGAGGTTCTCTTCTTTCTTTTCTCCATTGCTCTCCATAGCCTGGCAAGGACTGCAGGTCCCAACTCAGTGCAGTTGGACAGGTGGACTGGCTAGGACTCCTCACCTGCTGAATGCCTAATGCAAGAGGGAGCAGAGGGGAAGGGTGGCAAATACAGTTACAATTCTTCTTTGTTCTGCTACTGCTGGAACTTGGAGCAGAACAGTCGATCCCTGGAGCAGCAAGAAGCAGCGTGGACTGGTGGATAGAGCACGTGTTTTGGAGACAGAGGACCTGGGTTTCGGCTCTGCCGTTTTCCTGCTGAGACCTCAGGCAAGTCACTTCTCTGAGTTCTAGTTTTCTCATCTATAAAATGGGATTAAATCTCTCTTCTCCCTCAGACTATTCAACTATGGGACACGGACGGTGTCTGGCCTGATTACCTTGTATTGACCCCAAACAGTCCCTGGCACACTGTAACTCTTAAATACTCCAATTATTATTATTATTTGACCCAGGCTGAGCCTATAACTTCCAGAGTTTTGGAGGACAGGAGCCCCAAATTCCCCTTGTCTGCTGACATCAGACAAGGGATGGTGCAAGTCCTAAAAAAAATCTAAACCACAAAGTCTAGTGACATTAAGGTACCACAACTTTCACTACCCCATGGCCTGCAACATTTTCTTCTTGGTCTCCAGAAAATCAGGGGATTTGCAAGGAAAAATTCTGTTCGTAGAATAATGGGTTGGATATTTTTGTTATCTATGTCTTTGAACTAGGCCTACTTAGGCGAACATTACTCATGCGGTGAAACTTACTTGTTCCTGACAGTCACGCCTGGCTTGCTGCTCATTACTTAAGGCTGTGCTTGCTCTCTGGAGAGCTTCCTGGACTTCATTTTGAACATTAGTGAGGCTCTTCTTTAACTCCGACAGCTAAACAGCAAATAAAACAAATACAGGGCTGAACTGAGTGTTCACTTCATAAGCAACTACTAAATTTAAATCTCAACAAAATTGCTTTGAACAGTCTCAGGGAGACTAAATTTAAGATGGAAATTCATTACAATCTGGCAAATAATGACCTCCAGCGATATTCCCCTCCAAAAAAAAAGGGCCCAAGAATCCCAACATTTCACTACAAGCACACTCCCTCAAATAAGCTGGTCAAATCTGTGGCCTTTGACTATCAGAATACTACCTGTTTGTAGCAATGCTTACCGTGGTAACTTAGCACTTCATTTCAACCTATAACACACTACCTTTGAAAATTCATTTGAAACATGATGAACAGGCATTGAGAACCTTTTAGAGAAAAAAATTGGGTGGTTCCTTCAATTGTTGTTCAGATAGCATGCCTAAGATATATTCATATCTTAGGCATATCTTCGTATTAGCTCTCTTCCTCCCTTCAAGGCCCTACTGAGAGCTCACCTCCTCCAGGAGGCCTTCCCAGACTGAGCCCCTTCCTTCCTCTCCTCCTCGTCCCCCTCTCCATCCTCCCCACCTTACCTTCTTCCCTTCCCCACAGCACCTGTATATATGTATATATGTTTGTACATATTTATTACTCTATTTATTCATTTATTTTATTTGTGCATATCTATTCTATTTACTTTATTTTGTTAGTATGTTTGGTTTTGTTCTCTGTCTCCCCCTTTTAGACTGTGAGCCCACTGTTGGGTAGAAACTGTCTCTATATGTTGCCAACTTGTGCTTCCCAAGCGCTTAGTACAGTGCACTGCACACAGTAAGCGCTCAATAAATACGATTGACTGATTGATTGATTGACTGATTGATTCATACACCTTGAAAGTAACCTGAATACATTCCTTGTAATTTTGGAAACTTCAGGCTCTAACTCTGGCAGATGACTATAATAAGGGCCAA
Source organism: Tachyglossus aculeatus (assembly GCF_015852505.1). NCBI lineage: Eukaryota > Metazoa > Chordata > Mammalia > Monotremata > Tachyglossidae > Tachyglossus > Tachyglossus aculeatus. Next base: position 14,482,542 of record NC_052081.1, read on the forward strand.
AAAGAGATACCTCTCGTGTCTACCTATTACAGGAATATGATTGGAAATTCAGACAAGTCATGTCAAATTCAAGAGAGCAAAAAACAAAGATCTGAGGAAATCTGAAGTGTCTGATAATTGTCTAGAGAAAGGGAAATTAAATCAATCTTAAGTGCACTTTACCTGTTGCTCCATGCTCTCGACAGCTTTCCGCTTATCATCTTGAAGTTCTTGTTTTTCCTTTTCAGCTTCCATCAGCTTCTTTTCTAGCTGTGCCTGATACTCAGCAGAATCCTTTAAACGGGCTTCAATATTCTTACGGACCTCTTCTGTCACCTTCATCACCATCCAAAAAGGGCAAAGACCAAAAGGAGAAACTGTGTCTTAGTTGGTAAAATTAATACATTGCAGAGTACACAGTATTACATTACTATTTTGGTTAAGATTCTCTGACTGTTTCAATACTATTTCAACACTGAGATGAATTTTCTCAAATTTAAACACAAAATTAAACTAACGAGGAAACACTGCAGGTAAGGCTGTATACATTACAAATGTTCTTATTCACTTTTATGACTCTAGAGACCACATTTCAAAAGGCAAAATCAATATTCAAATAGGCAGCAAATCATCCACTCTTCTTAAAAAGGCAAGGGTCCTGGACCAAACTATGAGGCATCAACATTACAGGCGACCAAATAAATGAAAAGGTCCAAACAGGAGTCAAATAGAATATTTACCCACATTTTCTAAGAAGCTTATATGGGAAGCGACTCAAGCAACAACTAAACCTATTACTAAACAGAGGGTCTAGCCAGTGTCGACATATTTAAAAGGTTATTGATCTTCCAATCATTCCTACCTGTTTTTCCTTATTAAGGGATTCCTCCAGACTCAGAACCATAGCTCGATACTGTTCCACGTTACTAGTGGTTGTCTTGAGTCTCTCCTTCAAGTCGTTAACCAGTTCTTCAGCTTGTCTAAGTTGGCTTCTAAGATCATCTATATCTTCACTGGTAGCCTTCCCTAAAAGTCAAAATTCTCACAATTAAATGCAAACATAAGCTCTTTCTATGTACAATCTCTTATAACAGCAGCATTTTAAGACGCTTGAATAAATGTCTTCAATAAGACTTTTTTTATGGCATTAATTAAGCACAGTACTCAGAGCTGGGGTAGACACAAGGTAGTCAAGTTGGAAGAATCAGGATATGTAAGAAATACACAAAACCTAACTAGTTGCCCTACTCAGACACCATCTATGAGAAGTAAATGGATGAGATGATAAATTCATTTCTTTTTTAGTTTTGCAGGATCCGCAAGGAAATTTTAAACATCATGACTTTGTCACATGAACCAATACAGCTTGATTAAAACAAACATATACATTCACATTTTTACCTTTTCCAGTTCTCTGGGCTGACTGGGCAGCAAGCTGAGCTTCGATATTATGAAGCTGCTGTTTCAATGTAGTAATTTCTTTTTGTGAATTTTTTAATAGCTCTTTTGTATTTGAATGGAGGCTCATTTCCGTCTCGAGCTGTCTCTTTGTGTCTAAAAGATGAACCTATGAAGGCAAGGCAGACAAATTATGTTAGGGGTAGTTAATCTAAAGAGCTTCTCAATAATAGTCTTGAAAATAACCGCACTTGAAAAGAATGGAATCACAATGTTCAGAAGTGATAATGCCTCAAGAAAGTAAAATTTCAAATAAAAATATTATATTCCAGCTGAAATTTCAGAATGAAAGACTAAGGCAAAGTCTTGTGACTTGGATACTAAAGATTTAGCTAGTCATAATACAGCTACACCAAACTCTTCCACCTTCAGAACCTTATTAAGGTCACATCTCCAGATGGCCTTCCCCAATTAAGCCCTCTTTTACCCAACTCCCTCTCCCTTCTGGGTAACTGTACTCTTTGCATCAGTTCCTCTTTGGGTAATTGACAGTCACCCATCCTCAGCCCCACAGCACTTATGTTTGGAACTGTAATATATTTATTTATAAGAATGTCTCCCCCTCTAGACTGTATGCTCATTGTGGGCAGCAAATGTGTCAAACCAACTCTGCACACAGTAGGCACTCAAATACCATTGACGGATTGATTCTTAAAGGAGACTCAACTTTCCCTCATCATGGCTACTTGAGCTGTTGACCATCGTGACCTCTTTCAATGTCACCATTAGGCTGACTCACCAACAACGTAGGCCTCAAATGAAAAGAACTAAGGGATCTGGGCCTAGAGCACTGTTGGAAAATTTTCCCTAATAATATGGACTATAACAACTTGCGCAGAGATACTTAATACTTACCTCTTGATTCCTGGTAAGAGTATGTCTTTGCTCAACTTCACTTTCCAACTTTTTCTTTAACTGGGAGATCTCCCGCTCGAGCTTATCAATCTGGTTATTATACCTCTGCTTGCTTTCCGTCTCCGCTCTCTCCAGGATTCCCTAAGACAAAGAAAAGATTGGCTACACTTTATCTCTTGCCCATGATACTCTTTATAACATAATAACTGTACCTGAAAAGAATGGAACAATGCTCAGTGTTCAGAAAACTGAAATTGCCTCAAAAAAGTAAAATCTCAAATAAAAATATTACACTCTAGTTGGCCTCAGAGCAAAAGTCAAAAGACTAATTTTTAAATTCAGGGTTGGGAATAAGATAGCAGGGCTTGATGAAACATGTTCACTCTCAAATTAAGGATGAGAATACTGGAACTGCCGAGTGATAGACAGCCATCGTTAAAAAATTATATTTTGGTCAGAACAAAATTTCTAAAATGTGACTTTCAAGCAACACATTGAGTATTTTAACCTTAAAATATCATCCTGAAGCTGACAAATAGTGACACAGGCAAGAATGATGAAGATTACCATTTCACAAGTCTTCCAGTGAGTTGAATTAAGAACCTTCAGTGAAATACACCTAATCATTTTAGTATACGTTTCATGATTACCTGAATTGTTTGCAGATTAGTAAGTAGTAGATTTTGTCCCCTTTGTTCTGCTAATAAAGACTCTCGCTGCTGAGACAGACGGACTTCTGATAATTTCAACATTTCCTTTTCTTTCTTCAAGCTTTCCGTTCTCACCTTGAGGCAGAAAGCATTTATAACAAATCTTTAAACAATTGCTGAAGACTGTTTGGATAATGCATTTAGTGCACAGCACTGCTCTAGTTTCTGAACGCATTACGAACAAATTATCTCTGCCCTCAAAGCACAAATTCTAATAAAAATATTTCTCCCTTAGTACACAGATGTAACTAATGACTTTAATATACACTCTGATTAGTTACGCTAAGTGGACAATCTAGGACAGAATATTTAAACCATCCATCAATCCCTGTCGAGAGCTAGACTGACCTGGAAAAATGAGGCAAAGGTGGAAGATATGACAAATATGGAAGGGAGGAAGACTGTTTCTCCAGTTTAAATTAATCAATCGATGGTATTCCAGTGCTTGGGAGAGTACAATATAAAAACAATTGCTAGATACAATCCCTGCCCATAAGGAGCTTACAGTTTATCGGGGGAGGACTACTAAAATCAGTTACACTAGGTGCAGACCAATGTTCCTGTGGCTACCACATGTGGGATGGGGCCTTGAGCATTCATTCATTCGATCGTATCTGAGGCTTACCATATGCAAAGCACTGTATCAAGCACTTGGGAGAGTACAACAGAACAATAAACAGACTCACTCCCTGCCCACAACAGCCTCCCCATAAGGCTCAGAGGAATTACTGCTGAGAAGTGGCAGGAGGCAGCCTACGAGGAGGAAGAGCTATGTTATTCATGAAATAAATGCTTCTCCATGGCCACCTCTACCAGGCAGCAACATGGGCTTTTGGGAAAGCCAAATATACTCTGCTTGGCCAGCTGGGAATTGTGACTACGAAAAATCTATAGACTCGGGCCATAAAGGCCAAGCTCCTTGGGTCCTCTGCTTTCCACTTGGAAGACTTTCATTCATTCACTTGCATTTATTCAGCCCGTACTGTGTGCAGAGCACTCTATTAAGCACTTGGGGAAGTACAATATAACAGACACATTCCCTGACCACAACGAGCTTACAGTCTTCAAAACCTTGTACTCTGCCATCTGTCCCCAACGAGAGGAGTCACCGGAGGATGGGCTACATTAGTCTTGGAGCCTCCTCATCGCATCCAGTCTGTTGGGCAGCTTGAAGCCCCGTCCCCTGTGGGATCGGGGAATGGCTAGCTAGAGCCAGGCCACAGAGGTCCTGGAGCTGTGGACCCAAGGGTGGAGGTGGGGGGAAAGGGGTGGCCACTGAAACTGTATTCCCAGGGAGGGGTAGTAGCCAACTCGGTGGAAGGGGAGTTCTCCCCTTATTCCCCTTACTTACCTCTGCTACAGCTAACTTTTCATTTGCTCCTCTCAAGTCTTGCGTCATCGAATTGATGATCTGTTCCTGTTTTTGAGTTGTCGCGGTAAGCTTCTGGTTCCTCTCTTGTAAGGACGTTATTTCCCGACGATAGCCCTCAACATTGTCCTGAAGCATTTCATAACTTCATGAAAAGCATTAGAGAAACCATTATAAGTACAATCAAATCGAGCCCTCAAAGGTATCATTCCCCTTCCCATTTGATTCTTACATTCCTCCCTTTTTCAATACAGCACGCTAAAATTACCGATATTCTCATTTTCTGATTTGATTCCAATAGGTGATAAGAAAAACGCCAGTGATTTAGGGAACATTTATGCAAAAATGCATCTCTGGCATACTGAAAAAGGACGCTTTTGCATTCCAACTAAAATACGCTTCAGGGCAAATACTAACTAGTCTAAAGATCTCATGAAAAAATGGGATAATTGTGAGGGCAGTAGCAGGTGCAGAAAGCTGTCCCAGAATAAAAAGGAGGAGGGCTGGGGGCACTGAAAGAAACGTGATCATGGGAGCTTGGCTCTGGCCTGTCTCCTCCAGGATTTCAGGGCCAGTTAGCTCCCATGCTCCCCGTCTCTGTTTCCTGAAACTCTCCCAGCCAGCCCCTTCTCTGCTCTTTCTACTGCTCCTCAGGGGGAGTGGAAAGGGCCAGGTTAATTTTCCATGTTTCCGGACAACCACCACCTTTGCTGTGTTAATACGATAGATTAAATCATGCATTACACCTACCCCAGACTAATGATTTATATTTCCATGGCATTTGAACAAAATACGAAATTCAAAACAATTCACCTTCTCCAGCATAGCATCTTACATAATAAATATCCACTTACCGCTTAGAAGCAAAATCAAGCTGTGTGGATATTTTGGTGTTCTGAGACCGCAAATCTGTAACTTGTTCTTGAAGTTTCTCATGTTGTTCATTTTGTATTTTGTCGTTTTCTGCCTTTTCTTTCTTGTAGTTCTCAAACATTTCCTGCAGCTAAGTATTTGAAACATGGTTTAACTTATTGTTATTTTTCCTATATTCACTTGACCACCAAGAATAAAGGTGCACCTATACCTGTTTGAGTGCAGCCTTTGCTTCCACGGCCTCCGCTGACTCGTTCAGAGACCCTGGAGCTGGAGTTGAGATGGCCTGAGGCACTCCTGAAGAACGTCTGGGCGTCGATGTCAAAGAAATCTCCTCCAAACTTGAAGCTTCATAAAAGAGAATCAGGATACGGTTATACTGATTATCATTACACATAAAAGGGTTTTAATCCCTTAACAGGGTATCTTGCATTTAATAAAATGTGGCTGTATGTTTCCTCACAATATAGAATAGAAAGTAAATAAAATAGCCACTCGTGTGATTGTTATGTTTGCCTCCCACACTTTAGGGATAGAAGACAAGACCATAGCGGTGCGAAAAACTACACTGAACAATTTAGAGGAGAATGGGTTTTTAACAACAGTACGCGACTTTTTCAGAAGTGAAACTACACTGCCGTAAGTGTGGAAGTCCCTTCTTCGGCATCCCATTCCCTAATCTACATCCAGAAACACGCAGTTAGGGAATTCTTCGAAACAAGAGACCTACCTTGTAGTGGAATGACAACTCCTGTCGTCTGGGACAATAATATCCGGTACATATCACGCTGGCGGACTATCGAATCCACAAGCTGCATCTGATGATGCCTTGACTCACGCAACTGTTCCAATTCAGTTAACGAACTCTCCAGTTGAACTTGTAGTTCGGTAATCCTGTGTTTAGAGAAATTAGTTTGCTTCACTGAATGAAGGGTCAGGTGAATTTATGCTACGCATAGGCCGGCCATCAACTGCACACCTCCTTGTTCTCTATCTTCTCTTCCCTCAGCCACACTCCAGATTTAGAAGAAGGGCAGGCCATTTATGAACTATCTTTGATCTCCCTAGCAGATGAAATGCAGAACACTTACACAGTCATGGAAATACCAGGCTGCCCATCTGCAAAGAGTGTGAATAGTAAGACTGTCTATTTCTGGCTCCTTTTCAATAGGAAACGCTTGTTGACCAATTTCTAAGTTTTCCAGGGCTGGAAGAAGGATGGCTTCTTAAATAACTCTTTCCAACTGTAAGGAACTTATTGAGGGAGGGAATTTCCACTAACCCTCACCCCTGTTAGAACGCCATCACAACAAAGCTCACAAGTATCTAAGGCTCACAACTGAAAACTGTTTAACTGTACAGAAACATGTCTTTTCTCCTTCCACTGGAATCTCCTGGGCACACCATTGCCTGGAAAAGTCAGGTGCGTGCACTCTTTTCTAAAAAGTTTCCACCTATTCTGGTACACTCAGAAGAGCAAAGGGATATTTATCAGTCAAGGAAAGGAAAGAGACTTCTGAGGATAAAGGCATCAACTCAAAAGAATTCTTACTTTGAGGAAGTCGTTTCTTGTTCTTCTCTTTCTCTAGTCTCCCCTAATTCTCGAAGTGCCACCAAAAGGCGTTGATTCTGTTGCTGAAGTTCTTCAATATTTCTGTAGGAAACTAGATACTGTGATATTACTTCAGATGAACTGCTGATATCAGCAGAGCTCACTTCTTCATCTCGAATTACATGATTGCCTCTTGCTTCTTCAAGCTCCATTAAGAGCACTCTTATCTGTGAGAATTTCCAATTGAATTCATCATTAATACATTTCCTTTTGAGAACTGGTTTTTAAAACAAATGTCATTGGGTACAGAGTTGTTGCAAAATGAGCATTCTGGAAGAACAGCCCTTCTGTTTAATGCCTTCTGCCCTGCTAGATGGCAAGTTCCTTAAGGGCAGGGATAGAGCCTAGCAACTCTATCTGATACTGTACATTCCCAAGTGCTCAGTCCACGATTCTGCAAATAGTAAGCACTCATTAAATAACACTGACTAGTATGCAATTCAAAAGAATCTTTTATTAGCTGGCCTGCTGGAGGAATGGGGAACGCTGGTTAATTAAGATGCAGGATTAGCCTAGAGAAGTACTGCTAGAAGAATTACTACAAGCCTTTGTATAGTTACATAAAGAGCCGCATTAGGATTAAAGTCCCAAAAGAAAGGGCAGCAAGGTATCGACGACAGTGGGAAATACAGGCATCGTGGAGATGCTTACGTATTAGTTGATGCTGGCCATGCTTAAATCCAGGTATTTGGAGCTGGCCAAGGTAACCCCTGAAAGCCATCAACCTCTTTTTGCTCATCAGGACAGCAAGCAGAGAGGTACTCTGCTATCCCCCAAGTAGTAGAGCTTGTGGGAAAGGCTCTTGAGGACTTGCAAACCTGCGCACAGCTTGACTTGATCAAAACCTTCCCCATGGGGTGCAGAGGTTGATGAGGTGGCAGGGGAAGAAACATGCCCATCAGTGGCTTAATGGAAAAAACACGAGACTGGGAATCAGAGGACTTAGATTCTAAACTCGGCTCAGTCCCTTCACTTCTGTGTGAACAGGGGCAAGTCACTTGCCTTCTCTGTGCCTCAAGTGTAAAATGGGGATTCAATACCTGTTCTTACCCCCTACGTAAACTGTGAGACCCGTATGTGACGGGGCGGTTGTCAACCCATCTTGTATCTACCCCAGCGCATGACACATAGTATATGCTTCACAAGTACAATCATTATCACTGTTATCATTATTGTTATTAATAGAGAAGGAAAGAGACCCAAACAACATGACAACTGTAAACTCCCCTTGCTGGGTAGAGGGAACACCTTTTAGGGTTTTTTTTTTTAAATGGTATTTGTTAAGTGCTTACTATGTGCGAAGCACTGTTCTAAGCACTGGAGTTGATCTTTTACTCCAAGACATGAAAAATCTCGGCTAATAAAGCGGTACATGGCAGAGCTTTTACTGTAATAGGAAAAAAAGTTCAAAATAATGATTTTCTAACCTGTTGGGAAAGATCTTTTACTTGCACTCCCATCCTCTGATTGTCTCTTTCAAGCACAGCTGACTGTTTGTTGGCTTTATCAGTATCTTCTTGCAAACGTTGAATTTCCTATACAAAAACATTGTTTATAAACTTCCAGAAAGTTCAACAGTGTCTTCAAGCCCCCTCTTTTGCCCCACAATCTTTTTGTGAATGTTAAACCCCAGAATTGGCTATATCAGCAGCAGCCAAGCCTCACGAACTGAAGAGTGGTAAACCAAAAGCCTAATAAGGCCAAGGGCCACAAAGAAAATTTCTTTATCCTTGGCATGGCGAGTGGATGTTGTGGGAATGGGTATGGGGGAGGAAACGGTGAGCAGTGGCAGTGAGTGTGGCAGTTGGGGGAGGAGGGGTGTGGGTGAAAAGGACAGGATTCCCATATTCCCCTTCAATCAACTTGGAAGGAGCCACCCTGGTCGAAAAGCCTGGACTGGCGGACCACCGCAAGGCACTGCAGACTCCTGTTGTCATGGAGAAATCACATAATTGTGAGCCGCACGGCAAGTGAAGAACAGTGAAAGAGAGCCACATGTCGCTCAGATGTCACAGTCTGGCTACTTCTAGACTCTAAGGCAGTTGCCAAAACCTTAGCAAGTAGGCTCGGTTTGGCACTTATAGCTATCCTGTAGGTTTGAAGAGAGTACCGTTAGCGAGATTTTTAACCAAGTGTGTGGGTGTTGTTGAAGGGACACGTTATATCGCTACTAGACAAGCGGGCTTCCCATAATCCTCCACCGTGCAAAAAGAGACCAACCTTCATAGCTTGCTCAAGCTTAGCAGATAAACTTGCCACAGCCTTTTGGGCACGTTCATACTCCTCACGCTGGCGTTTCAAAATCGGGGCTTTGGCTTCTACTTCTTTAACGATTTCATCTAAATATTTATTAATTCGTTTGTTCTCTAGTTTCTCCAGCAGCAGCTGATCCTGGGTTTCTACATAGGCATTATATAACTGTGAGAAAATGGATTTTTCAGTTAGAGGTGTGATAATATTGGGGACTGCAGTATTTGTTCATTGTCATTTACAATATAATCAGTTATTATTTTTGGTATTTACATTACACCACAAACCCCAGTTCTGCAATACTACAAGGGCTTTATCTATGCCAAACCTCACATTACTCACCCATCCTGAAGCATGTGAACATACAACTTTTTCAATAACGCAGTATAAAATTATGCCATCACAAAAACACTTTCTAATTCTCTATGGTCTTGCCAAGATGTCGGGACGGAGTATATATATTAAACTAAATGGCCTGCAGTAAGAAACTAGGAACCGAGAACGTGGATTTTCCTTGGGTCTTCCAACTACTTAACACTTCATTTAAGCAGGGATAGTCTGATAAATGTTTGCAGAGAGTAGGTGTCCCAGAAGTAGCTATTTCAACCCTTTAATGAAAAAATTCTTACCTCAGTGAGCTTCATTCCCGGTTTAACGATTTTAGCCACAGCTGCTGCAGTAGGAGACATGGCTGAAAGCTCTTCTTCGGAAAGGATCGCACCTGTTAGATTGAACGCAGGTGATAAGCTATCAGGCTTTGTGTTCATGAAAAGAAAAACCTTCAATTTTTTAAGAAGGAAAAATGTGGGTGATACTTAGGTGTGGATAAAATGTATAAAGGGTACTGAATTGTTCATGTGGTTTCTGCAACAAGAACGTCTGACAAAAATAATTAGTTATCATGACAACAACTATGTAATTATTAAGTGTGTACTATGTGCTAAACTCTATGGTAGAAACAAGATAATCAGATCTGACGGACTCCCTGTCCCACAAGGGGCTCTCAGACCTGATTTCGCGGATGAGAAAACCGAGGCACAGAAAGTTAAGTGACTCAGTCAAAGTGACAGAGAAGGGAAGAGGCAGAGTTGGGAATAGATCTCAGGTCTCCTGACTCCCAGGGTCACGCTCTCTTCATTAGACCGTGCCGCCCCCAGCCACACTGTAATACTTCAAACTGTTTTGGAAATTCCAGGATGATTCACTTCCATGTAGCCCCATGCAGCACTCAAATGTGCAAAGAGTGATGCCATTCCCTCAATTCAATAGAATTTTGCAGAGATATTAAACTATCAAAACCCAACAATAATCTTTGGCTAGTTTTTCACGAAGGTGCCACAACAGACTTCAGAGTCACCCATTCATTTGTTCAACATAATTTACAGGTAGTGTCCAACAAGAGCCCCAAATCAATCAAAAAATTTATTAATTGAGAACTCCCTAGGTACAGAGATCTGTACGGAGCATTTAGGAGAGAACAATACAATCAGTGCCCCAGCTAAAACAAACAATTTGCAAATGTTAGTCATACCTTTACGTTTTGTAGCAGAAAGCAAGTCATTAGCATTCTCTAGCTCTTTCTCTAACTTGACAGTTTTCTCTCGCATTTCCTTTTCCATTTCCATTTTAGATTCTTCTACTTCCATCAAATGATCCTGGGTTGCTTTATTAGCTAAATAGGCACATCACACAAAACATGGGTTATTTTCAAGAGTAGGAGGATTAGACCCTAAACATTTTAAAATTAAGTTCTTACGTACTGGTTCCTTGCAGCTTTGCCAACAACCCTATTTAGGCCGATCCTGGAAATGTCTCTGAAGCCAAGCCAGGTTTTGAGCCTGGATTAGCAAATCTTGGCCACATTCATCGAACTGCCATGATTGTAAAATCAGTCACTCCATCATATTTATTGAGTGCTTACTGTGTGCAGAGCAGTGTACTAAGTGCTTGGGCGAGTACAAATACATTTCTGCTTGAATGGTGCTATCGAGTTAGGGAACATTAGGGAAAAGAGCAAGCCTGTTAGGAAATTACACGCCACAGCATCGAATAGTATGAAACAGAAATGGGCACGTATAGAGCATTGGACACGATGAGCTCTCTCTCTCTCTCTCTCTCTCTCAACTCTTCCCTTGATTTCAAATATGAGCCTCATCATGAAATATTATAGCATCCTCTTCTGAAAAATGCTCATTCTTCGCAGGAGAATCGAAAACAAAATTAGAATGAAGTACTAAAACTGGTAACTCACTCACTTGTCCCTATAAGACTGCTAGAAAACATCGTATTTTTTCTGATTCACTCTACAACCCACTAACAGCAGGTTACGTAAACACTACAAATCAAAGTTAGCTTAATTACCAAGTTCAGAACGTTAAATTCACAGGAAAACAAAGACTTAAGGAGTAATCCAAACATCTTAAATTTACACCGCTTTTCTGCTAAAACAGCTGAAGCACTTACAAAATTTTGTTTATTCCTCCCGATTGGCCTAGTTCTCCAATTCTTTCAAATGTTTTAAAACAAACAAAAACCCAACAACAACTACCAAAAGCTTTTTAACAGCCAAGTGAAATAGGGAACGGGCATACATTATCCTTGCTTTACAGAGGCAGAATGTGCAAAATTAACCAATAACGGAACTAAAATAAGGGCACAGTCCCCAGAATCATGTTCTTCCAAGGTCTGACATACTGCCTCAACTATCAAGCAACATCACTAAACAATTCCAGTTCATTTGTAACAAACCACCAAGACAGAGAAATCCGATGTGTGTTTCCCTGTGACTAGAAGCTGTTTTTACCTTCTCCAGCATCTTTCAGAAGCCTGTGAAGCTCATCTACCGCTCGTGTCAGCTCATTGCTCTTTGACTCTGAATCATCAGCAGCACTCTAAAAGTAATAGCGAACTTGTTTACCAAGAACAAATGCAAGGACACGGGGCACAGCATCATAATTTGTAATTCACAGTAATACTGCGTATTATCCAAACTGAAAAGTAAACACACGTCCAAGGAACGTAGTATTGGCCCTGTGGACAGAGCTCAAGCCCAGGGTTCAGAAGGAACTGGATTCTAATCCCGGCTCCACAACTTGTCTGTTGCGTGACCTTGGGCAAGGCACTTCACTTTGCTGTGCCTCAGTTACCTCATTTGTAAAATGGGTAATACGACTGTGAGCCCCATGTGACATGGACTGCATCCAACCTGATTAATTTGTATCTATTCCAGGGCTTAGTACAGTGCCTGGCACGTAGTGCTTAAATACCAAAAAACCCCTCAGCATAATCTCGCAAGCCTGAAGCTGGGCTATTGTTCTACGTTTAAATGTTCCTTAAACGAAAATGGAAAAGAACTGGGTTCTGGCTCATGATAAACATGTGATCATACAAATGCACTCAAAAATAAATAATTTAAAAAAAACCATCCATGGAGGCTTAGAACGTACTAAGCCGTACAGTTTTACGTCAAGCTCAACTTTTCTGGGCAAGATACCCAACAAATACGCTGGGAACAATTCTCAGGTAATTCAAAATCAACTGCTAATTACCTTGTACAAGTTGGAGAGCTTAATGTGAGCATTTAGTTCATTCTGGAATTTTTCTTCCATGCTGGCCTGCTGTTCTTTGGCCTGGCAACATAAATAATTAAATCACTCAAATTTGAAATGTTTAAATGGAATTAAGATGGGAGCTCCTTTTTAAAAGTGGCTGAACAGTTATAGTATTAACCTTTAAAAGTCAACCACGAATAGAGTCAGTCAAATTCTGGGAAGATGAAAAACAGAAGAATAGGGCCTATAAGGGGGAAAACTGCCAATATTAGCAGTTTACTTCCTTGTCCCAAACAACAGGGAAGTTGCTAAAGGATAAGCACAGCACAGTCAAGTTTATAGGAATAAGCTGCAATTGAATAAACTTTTTGACAGCTGGAAAGTGTGACTTTAAGTAGATATCTATACCTCTTTCAATTTAGTCAAAAGTTCTTCCACATGTTTCTGAAGATGTTCATTTGATGTCTTCAAGCCATTCACCTGTTCCTCCATCCTAGAAACCTGTATGAATGAGATTTGTTTACCAACTTGTCACAAACTTGGAATCATTATCAGATTTTCCGGCTGGAGGACCAAAGACACTGGAAGTATTAGAATAATACTCCAGGGTTCCTATTTTACCTCCTCTTTCTTGTTCTCCATATTACACTTAAGTTCCAGGATTTCATTTCCTTTTTCTCTGCCAATAGCCAAGAGTTCATCAGTTTTTGATTTCAGTTCGGTATTCAGCCAAGTATTCTGATTCTGCAGTAACTCCTTCTCTTGTTCCAGGCGCTTCTCTCGAAACTAAAAAAAAAAAAATTAAAACACAAAGAAAGTCATTAAGGGATTACCAGGGTCTGACCTGACCTGCAGTACAGAAATTGCATCTCTATTAAGGTGCCAAAGTTATAAATTAGCTGAGTCGTGTTACTAGCAGACCTATTCGGTGTTTCATTTAAGCCTATAATGCAGCAGGCTATAGGTCTGATTTGAATCAGAAAATTCTCTATTCCCTAGGCCTGGGTGCTGTCGGGTATTCTCTTCCCCCAGCTCTGGTGTTCAGGTGAAGATTAAGGAAATTACCTTCCTCTAATAACATGGTAGGATGGGAAGAACTAACTGAATGCCTTAAAGCTGAGATGGAGGGAGATTCATTCATCCAATCGTACTTGTTGAGCGCTTACTGTATGCTGAGCACTGTGCTAAGCGCTTGGGAAGTACAAGTCGGCAACATATAGAGACGGTCCCTACCCAACAACGGGCTCACAGTCTAGAAGGGGGAGACAGAGAACAAAACAAAACATGTAGACAGGCGTCAAAGTCGTCAGAACAAATAGAATTAAAGCTACATGCACATCATTAACAAAATAAATAGAATAGTAAATATGTACAAGTAAAATAGAGTAATAAATTTGTACAAATATATATATACATGTGCTGTGGGGAGGGGAAGGAGGTAGAGCCGGGAGGATGGGGAGGAGGAGAGGAAAAAGCGGGCTCAGTCTGGGAAGGCCTCTTGGAGGTGAGCTCTCAGTAGGGCTTTGAAAGGAGGAAGGGAGGTAGCTTGGCGGATGTGTCATCATCATCATCATCATCAATCGTATTTATTGAGCGCTTACTGTGTGAAGAGCACTGTACTAAGCGCTTGGGAAGTACAAGTTGGCAACATATAGAGACAGTCCCTACCCAACAGTGGGCTCACAGTCTAAAAGGGGGAGAGAGAGGGCATTCCAGGCCAGGGGAAGGACGTGGGGGTCGACGGCGGGACAAGTGAGAATGAGGTACAGTGGGAGGTGAGCGGCAGAGGAGCGGAGGGTGCGGGCTGGGCTGGAGAAGGACAGAAGGGAGGTGAAGTAGGAGGGGGCGAGGTGATGGACAGCCTGAAGCCGAGAGTGAGGAGTTTTTGCTTGATTCGTAGGTTGACAGGCAGCCACTGGAGATTTTTGAGGAGGGGAGTAACATGCACAGCACTACTAAGTGCTTGGGAAGTACAAACCGGCAACATATAGAGACGGTCCCTACCCAACAACGGGCTCACGGTCTAGAAGGGGGAATGGGCAACCAGTGGAGGTTTCTGAGGAGTAAGGAGACATTGGCTGAACTACTCTTTTTAGGAAAATGATCTGGGCAGCAGAGTGAAATATGGACTGGAGTGGGGAGAGACAGGATGCAGGAAGGTCAGCAAGGATGCTGATGCATCAGTCAAGGAGGGATACAAGTGTCTGGATCAGCATGGTTGCCGTTTGGATGGAGAGGAAAGGGTGGATGAAGGTAGAACCGACAGGCTTTCATGACATATTGAATATGTAGGCTGAATGAGAACACTAGGCTGAGGATACTGACAGGACTCTTTCTAAATCACAGGAGCTACCTTTGGTCATTTTGCCCACTTGCCATTTTAGAAGCTAAGTATTTCTTACCTTTATCGAGACATCAGAAGCTTGAAGCTCATCCAGCTTTAACTGAAGCTCTACCTTTGATGAACTACTTTCTTTAAGTTTCTCATTTAGGCGCTTAACGTCCTCTAGAAAAGATGAGAAGATGAAAATCTCAACAATACTAACTATCAGTGCAGAATAAAACATTATCCCAATTCCTTATTTATCAAAATATTGTAGGCAACGAGACCTAAGGACTCTATCTTCAAACTGCAACTAAATCTATGTACTCATGTCCCTTCTTTGACCCTGTCTCCATCCATAGTTTAACAGCCTGTTAAACAACCCTGGACCTTAATTTACGTTTGGCAGAAAACTTTGAATTCCTTAATCTGTCCCTATTGTTCCCAAGTACACTCAGTTCTCTTCCACAGTGTGGATTTTCACTATACATTTTAAATAAAACCCCGCTAGGGAATTAGGAAATGTTCTTCTGACAACATGTGCCGGCTTGGTTAGAATGCAACGTCATATCAGACGAAACTGTTCTATGTGCACTCAAAGAGCAGGCACTAAAACAAACTGTTAAGAATGGAACCCCTTTGCTAAAGGAGATCATCTGTTCATCAGTTTCAAGAGAAAACTTCTGTTGCTGAGGGAGGAGAGTATTGACAGCGACAAGGAAAAGGGAGCCAGCACTTCAGTTTCTGCTCCTTAGGGCAACAGAAGTGACATTAAACCCAAGTTTAATGAGGATTTCTCCTGCTGCATAAACAAACTACCTGAATAGGACTCATGCAAAAATATGAGTAACCCCCCAGCTTTTGAACTGTTTATAGAGGGAGCGAAGGAGTTAACCAGAATTCACATATAGCAGAAAACTGAGCATCAGTGCCATCTGACAGATATGAATACATTCGAATACAAATGAATGCATTTTTAAGCTAGATTTGCTCTGGAAAAATCCTAATGAAGTGCTATTTTTGAATATATATCATTACCAGTTAAGTATTCGATTTCTTGACATCGCCTCTCAGTAGTTCTAACCAAATCCCTTTTCTCAGCTTCCAGTTCTTCCTTTGCTCTTGTAAGTTGGTTCTGTTTTACAAAGAAATAGTTTAGCATGAACGACACATAAAAGCACAGCCATCCAGTTTAACGACAAAGGAGCTAGCCCATAAAGAATTAAATGCTCTACACTGCTTCATTTTTGGTTTGTATACATCAGTTTTCCACAATGCTTAGCAGATTATTCTACATATGAAGCACTGGGGATTTTTCGATCAAAGTACAAACGCTGGAAGGAGCCAAGCCTGCCCCACTCACGGCTTCCTCCCTTTTGCCGAGCTATCCATCAATGCTATTTACTGAGCACTTACTGTGTACTGTGCACCCTACTAAGCTCTTGGCATTATACTAAGCATTAAGCGGTCTGAAACCCAGGTCAGCAATACCAGTGAGAACAAGCCAAGGAAATCAGTGACAGCAGAGATGAAAAGGCCTAATTCTGGACCCGCTCCAAGGCAGTAGACAATGATAATAGAGCTTAACTATTCGTATGGGTTCCAATTACCCCCACCAAAGAAGATTCTCAAATCTACATCTCTAGCCCTGTCCCCTAACCCGCCTCGATAATCTCATATTTATTCCTGCCTTTTGGATATGCCCAGTTGATGATGCACCTTCGCGCTGTCGATAATCAGGCTGGACATAGTCTCTGCCCCACGTAGGACTCCAGTCTAAATCCCCACTTTACAGCTGAGGAAACTGAGGCACGGGGAAGCTAAGTGACCTGCACAAGGTCACATGGCAAACAAGTGGCACAGGCAAGATTAGAACCCGGGTCTTCTGATTCCCAGGCCTGCGTTCTCTTCCCACTAGGCTACAATGCTTTTCAACCTGCCAGTTCTTCTTCTAGATCACAAACCCACTCCCTTCCTCTCCACCTTCACAAATCCTGCCGGTACAAGCCCTCTTCACTTATCAGACTTAATAAGACAGCCGCCTCAGCCTATCTTTCCAAAATGTGAATCTGAGCATATCACACCCCTCATCGAAAGACTCCAAAAGCCTCCTCATTGCTTCTTGCATTAAACAAAAGCTCTACCTCAGAAACGCTTCCAGTTTCTCATGCAACTAGGCCCCACCTCTCTGCACCAACCTGGCGTCATTCTGACATTCTGGGGCTAATGCTGAACCTGATTCCATAAGATGAAACCCCAATCTTTGAAATGGCTCTCCTCTATCATGTTGTATAAAACAGTCGATGGATATTTAACCTGAATAGAAACATGACGATCCTGAGCACTTTCCAGTTCCTGGTTTTTCTCAGTCAGCGTCTTCACATGCACATCTGGAGGAAAACAGACGTTTTATAAAAGTAAATACTGGTTTATTCAATGCGGCTCTACAAAGTCTGCAAGAATCCCTTAACATTCTCCATACTTAGAGTTTGGTGGGAGATCTACTATTCACAAATAAAAGAAGTGGTTTGTTTGCAAGAAACAAATAAAGACTAACCAGCGACAGTAAAATTAATTTAAACAGTCCAACTGTAAATCTAGATTCAAAGCTTAACCAACTATGTCCCCTTAAAACCACTTGGTGACAGTTCCCAAATTCACTTCAAGAGATTAATGAATATGGTTGGTTGCCTATTACTAGACAATAAGCTCCTGGAAGGTAGGGATGTATGGTCAACTTTAATTGTGACCTTCCAAGCACCTTCCATAATGTTCTGGACACTGCTCAGTGGTGCTGCTGATGGCATAATTTACTGTCATTGAAGAAAAGTTAAGTGTTATTTTCTCGTGTTTCATGAATGTCCTACATCCACTAGATACGAAGGAAGAAAAGTGGCATTAAGCCACACTGGGACCTCAATTTTGTGGGCTAGCTATAGAGGGGGATTGTCTCTGTTGCCAAATTGTACTTTCCAAGCACTTAGTACAGTGCTCTGCACACAGTAAGTGCTCAATAAATATGACTGAATGAATGAATGAAGCCCAATGATCACTAGAAAATCTGAGACCAGGATGAATAAAACACCCAAATTTTACAGGGACTTTTCATCTGGAGGGCTTGTACAACTTGCTAAATTGGGTAGACTGAAATTCTACGTGAGAGAAACAATAATTTAATGGAAAATGCTTAAAAAAGACTATACAATCATTTTCTTTTGAAGATGGCGTTCAAGAATTATCCCTTAGTAAATGGCAATAATCTGATGTTCTGTGATTTACAATAAATACATGGTTTACAACAGCTTAATGGAAAGAGCACAGGGAGTCAGGGAGACAGTCCAGCTCTGCCACTCTGTTACTAGCCTGTGTATGACTGGGTAAATCTCAACCTCTCTGTTTGAGTTTCTTCACAAAGATAAGATCCCTGCTTTCCCTACCCCTTCGCTGATGAGCCACATGTGGGACACAGATCGTGTCTGACAATCTTGCATTTATCCCAACAATTAGCATTTTGTAGGACACAAGCATGGAATAGATACCATAAATAACTCTCATATCAAAATATTGTGTTTGGTGTACAATAGTTCCAGAAAGGTTTACACAGAGATCTCTACCCAAACAGGCGCCAACCAGGAAGTGCTAAAAAGCACCCAACAGATTGAAACACACTCACTTCTATATGTAGTTCTTGAATAAACGTCTATGAGTTGTCTCAAAAGATTTTTGACACTTCTGAGGCTACTCGTAAATTAGCACCTACATGAAAAACTCACTTAGTTTGTCCAGCTCCAGACGCAAATTCTGGCATTCACGGGTTTCATTTATGAGTCGTTCCTGACACTGGGCCAGCCTCTTCTCCACTTCAAAATATTGTTGCTCTGGAATAAACACACACACACGCGCGCACACACACAGTGTTAAATACAGTTGAAATAATCGACATTTTGTTTTTGCATGTTTCAGGGAAAATACGAACATAAAGGACGTACTCTGCCCCAAAGACAACTGCACTTATGCATCTTTCCCACTACCAGCTCTCTACCTAAAGCTCTCTGACCCTTCACAATGGCCAGCTCATGCTGTCCCAATTGTTGAAGACCTTCTGAAATCACATCTCCTTCAGGAGGCCTATTCTGACTAATCTCATCTCCCTGTCCCATATTGTATCCCCGCAACTGCTACTTCCACGTCACTCAAGGAATTGGGTTCTCACCTCCTCTTGCTACCAGAAGCACTTACGTACATATCTTCTACGGCCGCCTCCTGTCTGCAAATTATTTAATGTTGTTTTTCGTGCTGAATGCCAAAGCACCGTGCCTACTAAGTGTACTGTAGTCTCTCCAGTGCTGGTTTCTGGGCTCTACACACAGTAAAGTGCTCAATAAACACTATGGCACCTCCAATTTAACAGCTCTAAAACTGAACATTTCATCTTACTTCCTAGACCCACTCCTAACCTTCCCATCCTCCCGTACCTCCTGCCAAAGCAGCTTCTCATTTCAGATTTGATCTTAATCTGGACAATTACTTAAGCGCGCAATTAAAGATGAAAATCTCAACTGTGCAGCATATTCCTTGTTTGTCTATATTTCTAATTTTAACCCTTTGGAAATAAAGTGTGGGTTAGTCACACACGTGAAAAATGACAGTTTGAAAAATGAATGCCTAATACACGGTTCAGGTCCTAAATCTCATCTTGAAAGGCCTCTACAATAAAGTACCACAGGGGTACACGAGCTTCTAAACAACCAGTGGAAGGTCCGCCGCCTCGGGCAAAGAGCTGTCCTCCCTATTTATGTCTCCAAACCATTCCTTTTCACCTAATTAAAGCACTTGGGCCTACCTTTCTTCCCTCCCTTACCTTTACCGTCAACTGCTCACATCTCCCTCATATCTCCTCTATCCCCCCGCCAAAAAACCCTTCTGTGACCCCGGGTGCCACCGAGCAACCCATCTCCCTTTTCCCATTTGTGTCCAAACTCCTCAAACTGGTAGCTTACCTACCAGTTAAGAGCAGAACTTAGATCACCACGAAGCACATCCTTTCCCTCTCTACTGAGACATTTATCTTCAATGATATTTACTGAGTGCTTACTACGTGCACAGCACTGTACCAAGGGCTTGGGAGAGTATAACAGAGTTGGCAGACACATTCCCTGCCCACATCCAGCTTATTTTAGAAGTTATGAGCGAAATGCCAGCTCTGGATGCAGTGAGATACAGACCACTCTCGCGCTACCTGCTTCTGAACAATGAGGATAGTCACATCAGGGGACAGGTTTAGTCATATCCATGGTGCATCTAGGGGAGCGATTAGCGGACCCCCCATCATTCCAATTTCCTTTAGACCGTAAGTTCATTTTTTTTTTACTGGTGCGGTTTTTTAATGGTATTTATTAAGTGCTTACTATGTACCATGTATTGTACTTAAGAGCTGGGGCAGATACAAGCTAGTCAGGTTGGACCCAGCCCAAGTCCCACATGGGGCTCACAGTCTTAATCCCCATTTCATAGATGAGGTATACAGAAGTGAAGTGACTTGCCCAAGGTCACACTGCTGACAAGTGATGGAGCAGGATTAGAACCCAGGTCCTTTTGAATCCCAGGCCCGGGCTCTATTCACTAAGCCGCGCTGCTCCTTGTTAGGGGCAGGGCACGAGTCTGCTAATTCTGCTGCAATGTACTCTCCCAAGCGCTTAAAACAGTGATGATAACAATGATAATGTTGGTATTTGTTAAGCGCTTACTATGTGCCAAGTACTGTTCTAAGCGCTGGGCTAGATACAAGGTCGGCGGGCTGTCCCACGTGGGGCTCCCAGTTTCCATCCCCATTTTACAGATGAGGTCACTGAGGCCCAGAGAAGCGAAGTGACTTGCCCAAGGTCACACAGCCGACAAGGGACGGAGCCGGGATCAGAACCCACGATCTCTGGCTACCAAGCCCGTGTTCCTGCCACTAAGCCATGCTGCTTCTAGTAACCACTCCTATTTCTTCTTATTACTTTCCCGAGGGATTAGTCCAGTGGTTTGCAGGCAGGAAGTGCTCAATAAATGGACAGGGCGAGGAGAGGAGGGGGAAAAGAAGAGGGGGGAGCGGGAGGAGAAGAGGAAGAGGAGGAAGAGGAGGAGGGGGTGAGGAGGAAGAGGAGGAGGAGAAGAGGAGGAAGAGGAGGGAGAGAAGGAGGAGAACAGGAAGAGAAGAGGAGGGAGAGGAGGTGGAAAAGAGGAGGAGGAGAAGAGAAGGAGTCCTTCTAGACTGTGAGCCTGCTGTTGGGTAGGGACCGTCTCTATATGTTGCCAACTTGTACTTCCCAAGCGCTTAGTACAGTGCTCTGTACACAGTTAATGCTCAATAAGTACGATTGAATCAGTGAATGAAAGGAGGGAGAGAAGGAGAGGAGGAGGGGGAGAGGAGGGGAAAAGGAAAAGAGGAGGGAGAAGAGGAAAGGAGAAAAGGAGGAGGAAGAGGAGAAGAGGAGGAGGAGGATAAGAAGAGTAGGAGGAGAGGAGGAAGAGAAGGAGGAGGAGAGGAGTCCTTCTAGACTGTAAGCCCGCTGTTGGGTAGGGACCGTCTCTATATGTTGTCAATTTGTACTTCCCAAGCGCTTAGTACAGTGCTCTGCACACAGTAAGCGCTCAATAAATGCGATTGATTGAATGAATGAAAGGAGGGAAAGAAGGAGAGGAGACGATGAAAGAGAGGAATAAAGGAAAAGGAGAAGAGGAGAGAGGAGGAAAGGAGAAGGAGAAGAGGGAGGAGAAGAGGAGGGAGAGGAGGAAGAGAAGAGGAGGAGAGGAGGAGGAGGAGGATAAGAAGAGTAACAAGAGGGGAAGAGGAAGAGAGGAAGAGGAGAGGAAGAGGAGGAGAGGGAGAGGAAGAGGAGGAGGAGGAGGAGAAAGAGGAGGAGGAGAAAGAGGAGGAGGAGAGGAAGAGGAGGAAGGAAGAGAAGAGGAGGAGGAGGAGAAGAAGAGGAGAGGAAGAGGAGAAGAGTAGATGAGGAGAAGAAGAGGAGGAGAGGAGGAGGAAAGGAGAAGAGGAGCAGGAAAAGGAAGACGAGGAGGAAGAGGGAGGAGGAGGGAGAGCAGGAGGAGGAGGAGAAGAGGAGCAGGAAAAGGAAGACGTGGAGGAAGAGGAGGAGGAAGAGGGAGGAGAAGAGGAAGAGGAGGAGAGGAGGAGGGGGAGAAGAGGAAGAGGAGGAAGAGGAGTGGGGGAGGAGAGGAAGAGGAGTAGGGGGGAGGAGAGGAAGAGAAGTAGGGGGAGGAGAGGAAGAGGAGGAGGGGGAGGAGAGGAAGAGGAGGAGGGGGAAGAGAGGAGGAGGGGGAGGAGAGGAAGAGGAGGGGGGGGGGGAGGAGAGGAAGAGGAAAAGGAAGAGGAGGGGGAAGAGGGAGGAGGGCAGGGCGGGTGGGGTCGGGTGTGTCCCCCCCCCGGGCCGCCTCACCGCTGTCCACCTTGAACCTCTCGTGCCGGCCTTTGAGCCCGTCGATCTCGCTCTGCTGCTCGTCCAGGAACTTCTCCAGCTTGGCCTGGCCCGGCCTGCCCAGCTTGGCCAGCTCGGCCCGCTCCAGCAGCTGCTGCAGCACGGCAGACATCTCCGAACCGCCACGGGACCGGCCCCGCCGCCGCCGCCAAACGCCTGCGACGCCACCGCCACCGCCACCGCCGCCGCCGCCGTGCGCAGGCGCAGACGCGGGCCGCGCCGCGCAGGCCCCGGACCCTGCCGGCCCACACCACACCACAACGCGTCGGAGGGCGGGGCCGGAGCGCGCAGGCGCGCGCGCGCGCCATTCTCCCCCCTCCAACCCCCCCCCCCCCCGGCCGCGCACGCGCACACGCCCCCCTTCGCCCCGTGGGGCGAAATTTGTCCCACGTGGGGCGAAATTTGTCCCACGTGGGGCGAAGTTTGTCCCACGTGGGGCGAAGTTTGTCCCACGTGGTGCTCACAGCCTTCACCTCCATTTTAATAACAATAATAATAATTATATAATATATAATTTTATTACATCAATTTATAGCTATGCTTATTTGTGCATAAATAATATATCGATTTATATACATATAGGCATGCATCATTTATTATCATAAGATTATGAAATATTAAAGTATTCATTATATAATGTATATATGAATAAATTATATGTATTTATTCATTATATTTATTATATTACTATAGTATCATATTACGATATCACCTTCATTTCAATAACAATAATAATGATTGTGTAATACATGATATCATTATATTTATTTATACTTATGTTTATACATAAACAATCTATATAAGTTCATCTGCATATAAGCATAAATTATTTATTATAAAACTATGAAGTTATGAAATATAAAAGTATCCATTATATAATGCATGTATAAATTAATTATATTTGGTCATTATATTTATTATATTATCATGATTATGTATTGTGATACATTATATGATAATTATTACATTATATATCTAGACTGTGAGCCCACTGTTGGGCAGGGACTGTCTCCATATGTTGCCAACTTGTCCTTCCCAAGCGCTTAGTACAGTGCTCCGCACACAGTAAGCGCTCAATAAATGCGATTAATGAGTGAATAATAATGACGTCATTCGTGCCGCCTTCGCCTTGACTGCGCATGCGCGCACACACCACCGCCCCCCCTCTCCCCGGCCGCGCACGCGCACCCAGCTGCCTCCCCCTGGCCGCGCACGCGCACCACCACCCCCGCCTCGCTCCCTGGCCGCGCACGCGCACACGCCCCCTTTCGCCCCGACCGCGCCTCCCCATCGCTCAGCTACCCTATCCGTGGCTCTTCCGTCCTCCCTCCTGACCCGCCCCTTCCGCCCTTCCCGCCGGCTCTGCCGGCCCGAACTTACCGGATTCTGCTCGTCCTCGGGCGGACATGTCTGTCCTCTCCCTCCCTCCCCCTCCTTACGGCGGCCCCATCGCTCCCGGGGCCGGAGCGGGCCGGGCGACCTCTTCCGCCACACTCCCAATGGCCGCCGGGCGGGGGCGCCGGCGATTGGACCGTTGGCCGTCGTGACGTCACCGCGTCGTGACCCGGGACCGTTGGGCGTCGTGACGTCATCGCGTCGTGACGTCACCGGTTCGTGCGGCCGCCTGCAGCGGGAGACCCGCAGGCCTCCCGGGTGAGGGACGGGGAAGCTGTAATCATCATCATAATAATAATAATAATAATAATGGCATTTATTAATCGCTTACTATGTGCCAGGCACTGTTCTAAGCGCTGGGGAGGTTACAAGGTGATGAGGTTGTCCCACTGGGGGCTGACAGTCCTCATCCCCATTTTACAGATGAGGTCACTGAGGCCCAGAGAAGCTAAGTAATAATAATAATAATGATGATGGCATTTATTAAGCGCTTACTATGTGCCAGGCACTGTTCTAAGCGCTGGGGAGGTTACAAGGTGATGAGGTTGTCCCACTGGGGGCTCCCAGTCTTCATCCCCATTTTACAGATGAGGTCACTGAGGCCCAGAGAAGCTAAGTAATAACAATAATAATAATAATAATAATATATCTTCATCCCCATTTTACAGATGAAGTCACTGAGGCCCAGAGAAGCTAAGTAATAATAATAATAATGGCATTTATTAAGCGTTTACTATGTGCCAAGCACTGTTCTAAGTGTTGGGGAGGATACAAGGCGATCAGGTTGTCCCACGGGGGGCTCACAGTCTTCATCCCCATTTTCCAGATGAGGTCACTGAGGCCCAAAGAAGCTAAGTAATAATAATAATGGCTTTTATTAAGCGCTTACTATGTGCCAAGCACTGTTCTAAGTGTTGGGGAGGATACAAGGCGATCAGGTTGTCCCACGGGGGGCTCCCAGTCTTCATCCCCATTTTACAGATGAAGTCACTGAGGTCCAGAGAAGCTTAGTAATAATAATAATGATGGCATTTATTAAGCGCTTACTATGTGCAAAGCACTGCTCTAAGCACTGGGGAGGATCCAAGGCGATCAGGTTGTCCCACGGGGGGCTCACAGTCTTTATCCCCATTTTACAGATGAGGTCGCTGAGGCCCAGAGAAGCTAATAATAATAATGGTATTTATTAAGCGCTTACTATGTGCCAGGCACTGTTCTAAGCGCTGGGGAGGTCGCAAGGCAATCAGGTTGTCCCACGTGGGGCTCACAGTCTTCATCCCTATTTTAAAGATGAGGGAACTGAGGCACAGAGAAGTTCAGTAATAATAATAATGGCATTTAGTAAGCGCTTACTATGTGCCAGGCACTATTCTAAGCGCTGGGGAGGTTCCAAGGCGATCAGGTTGTCCCACGGGGGGCTCCCAGTCTTCATCCCCATTTTACAGATGAAGTCACTGAGGTCCAGAGAAGCTTAGTAATAATAATAATGATGGCATTTATTAAGCGCTTACTATGTGCAAAGCACTGCTCTAAGCACTGGGGAGGATCCAAGGCGATCAGGTTGTCCCACGGGGGGCTCACAGTCTTTATCCCCATTTTACAGATGAGGTCGCTGAGGCCCAGAGAAGCTAATAATAATAATGGTATTTATTAAGCGCTTACTATGTGCCAGGCACTGTTCTAAGCGCTGGGGAGGTCGCAAGGCAATCAGGTTGTCCCACGTGGGGCTCACAGTCTTCATCCCTATTTTAAAGATGAGGGAACTGAGGCACAGAGAAGTTCAGTAATAATAATAATGGCATTTAGTAAGCGCTTACTATGTGCCAGGCACTATTCTAAGCGCTGGGGAGGTTCCAAGGTGATCAGGTTGTCCCACGGGGGGCTCCCAGTCTTCATCCCCATTTTAATAACAATAATGATGGCATTTGTTAAGCACTTACTAGGTGCCAAGCACTGTTCTAAGCGCTGGGGGAGATACAAGGTGATCAGGTCCCACGTGGAGCTCACAGTCTTCATCCCCATTTTGCAGATGAGGTCACTGAGGCACAGAGAAGTCGAGTGACCTGCCCAAAGCCACACAGCTGACAAGCGGCAGAGGTAGGATCAGAACCCACGACCTCCGACTCCCAAGCCCGGGCTCTTGCCCCTGAGCCACGCTGCTTCTCTATAGTTCTGTTTATTTTATAAATGATGTGTATATATCTATAATCCTATTTCTTTATATCGATGCTACTGATGCCTGTCTCCTTGTTTTGTCGTCTGTCTCACCCTTCTAGACTGTGAGTCCGTTCTTGGGTAGTCCGTTGTTCTATTCGTTACCAAAAAGTACTTCCCAAGCGCTTAGTCCAGTGCTCTGCACACAGTAGGTGCTCTTTACATACGACTGAATGAATGAGTCTGTATATATGTATATATGTTTGTACATATTTATTACTCTATTTATTTTACTTGTACATATCTATTCTATTTATTTTATTTTGTTAGTATGTTTGGTTTTGTTCTCTGTCTCCCCCTTTTAGACTGTGAGCCCACTGTTGGGTAGGGACTGTCTCTATATGTTGCCAATTTGTACTTCCCCAGCGCTTAGTACAGTGCTCTGCACATAGTAAGCGCTCAATAAGTACGATTGATGATGATGATGATGATGAGTCAGAGTTTCGTGGGTTCGAATCCTGCCTCTGCTGCTGTGTGACCCTGGGTAAGCGGCTTTCCTTTTCTCGGCCTCAGTTACCTCATCGGGAAAACGGACATTAAGACTGGGACCCTCACATGGGACAAGCGCTTAGAACAGTGCTTGGCATATAGTAAGCGCTTGACAAATACCATAATTATTAGTATCATTATGTTGACTTGTGTATTCAGTACAGTGCTGTGCACAGAGTAAGAGCTCAATAAATGCGATTGAATACATGAATATTTGTTGGTCGGTTATTTATGTATTTGTATTAAAGTCTGCTCCCTCCCGGCCAGGCTGTAAGCTTATTGTGGACAGGGAATGTTTCTGTTATTGTTGTTATTTTTGATAGCATCTGTTGAGCGCTTCCTGTGTGCAAAGCACTGTACTAAGCGCTTGGGAGAGTACACTATAACACCAAACACATTGCCTGCTCACAGCAAGCTCCCACTCTTCCCAAGCACTGAGCATAGGGCCTTGCGCACAGTAAGCGCTCAGTAAATTGCAATTGAGTGATTGCCTCTTTGCCGTTACTCGTTACCTCTTTTATTAAGCACCTACTACGTGCCAGGCGCTGTACAAAGAGCCGGGCTAAATACAAGCTCAGCAGGTTGGACACGGTCCATGTTCCACAGGGGACTCCCCATTTTAAAAGATGAGTTAGCTGAGGCCCAGCGAAGTGACTTGCCCAAGGTCACACAGAAGTGTGGGGCAGGATTAGAACCCAGGTCCTCCTGGCTCCCGGGCCTGTGCTCTATCCACTAGGCAATACTGCTGCTCATCGCAGACAAGCAGAGTGGCGTAGTGGAAATCAGTGGTCTTTACCGGGTGCGGAGCACTGTACTAAGCGCCTGGGAGAGTACTATTCAACAATTCCTCTTCAATATTCCCTTCTCTAGCTTGCCTGACAGGTGACTGTGGGCAAGTCACTTAACTTCACTGTGCCTCGGTTTCTTCCTCTGTAAAATGGATGTTAAATACCTTTTCCTCCTCCTCCTCCACACACTGAAAGTCCCGTGTGTTATGGAGATTGTGTCCGTTCTGATTACTCTGTGTCTGCTCCAACACTTAGCATAGCACTTGCTACATAGTAAGTGTTTCTAACAAATACCAGCTATTAATCCACATTCTCAGCTCTTGTGTCACAGCTGACAGGTAACTAGACTCTGGACCATCTTCTGACACTACAGATTACGTGGACAGCCGTACTGTTTCTTCCTCACTGACGCACACCCTCACAGCCTTCACCAACTTTTCCAAAAGTGCAATTCAATCCTGAAGCCTCCGGCTTCTCAGCCATCTCCTTCCCTAATCCCTGATGATCTTTCCAACTACTTTGTTAGTAAAATTGAAGCCATCAGCCATGAACTTTCCCAAGTCTCCCGGCTCAATTGCTACTTACTCATCTCTCTCCTATATCCCAGCTCACTCTAAATCTACCCCTGTACCTCTGACCCTATCCCATCTCTCCTCCTAAAATCTCTTATTCCCACTCCCTTCCCTCACTTCTGGTTTCCACCTCCCACTCTCTGTTGGTTCTGCACCCTCTGCCTTCAAAGCCACCTACATCTCCCCTATCCAAAAAAAAAAAAAAAGGCTTCCTCTGGGTCTCACCGCATCCTCCAGCTTATTGTCCTATCTTCCTGCTTCCATTCCTCATCAAACTCCTAGAACTGGTCATATGCAACTGCCTTCATTTTCTTTATACCAACTCCGTCCTTGACGTTCTGCAATCCTGATATGACTATTCTGTCAAGTAAGCACTGTAACTAGTAAGAAAAAGTCTTGGTCTTTACGGAGATGCTTTTCTTTCAGGATGGACCAGTAAAACATGCATTCTCGTCGTACTGTATTTCCTACAAATGTGTATTGTTTTCCCGACCCTACTCCGGATAGCGTTTTAGCGTTTAGTCATCCGAGGGCTAAAACGTTTTTCCTCATTTAACAGGTTGAAATTCGCAGAAAGAAACATTGAATAATGGGACGAAGCTACATTGTAGATGAAACCGTTGGCCAGTACCTTTTAAATTTTGACGCTAAGGAGAAGGCTTATATTTCTGGCCTTTTAATAGGACAGGTAAGCATACTTCTGTGTTTTTAATGCTTCGGTTACCCTACGTGTACAGCGAAAGTCACTTGCCTCTTTCACTTAAAGAATCACATACCGTATCTTTAGGGTTTGTTAGAAAAGAAGCCTTGCCTGTCCCCCACTCCTGTGGGACTGGGGGCTCCTCCATTTATTGATTTATATTAATGTCTGTCTCCCCCTCTAGACTGTAAAATTGTCGTGGGCAGGAAGCATGTTCGTTTATGGTTATAGTGTACTTTCCCAGCGCTTGGTACCGTGATTTGCCCACAGTAAGCACTCAGTAAATGTGATTGAATGAGTGAATGAAAGTACTGTTCAAGAGGAGGTGTTAAGGACTATGATTAGGAAGTGTGTTTCCCTCGTGACTAGTTCATCTTTCATTTAATGGTACTTGTAAAGCGCTTACCATATGTCAAACACTGTTTTAAACCCTCAAGTAGATGCAAGCAAATCAGGTTGGACACAGCCTCTGTCCCACATGGGGCTCACAGTCTAAGTAGGAGGGAGTAGGATTTAATCTCCATTTTACAGATGGGGGTACTGAGGCACCGAGACGTGAAGTGACTCGGAGCCGGGATTAGAACCCGGGTCCTCTGATTCCCAGGCTCTTTCCAGTGGGCCACCCTATCTTCTGAGCAGAACCGGGAGTAGACAGCCGAAACAGAGCAACCCATCTGTCTAGTAGCACTCAGATGATTGTTTTCCCGTCTGGTTTTTGCAGTCTTCTTCGCAAAGGGACTATGTGCTTCTAGCCACTCGAACACCGCCCAAGGAAGAGCAAAATGAAAGTGCAAAACAGGCCCAATCCACGTTGGCTGACCTGGATGAAGAATGGGCTTCAGCGCACGCCAATCAGGTTCAACTCTCCTAGAAAACGTGTACCCCTTCACCGTCTACTCGACTAATATCCGCACCGCGATTTGTATTTTTCACCTTAGATTTAAAAAGTATTTGCGTGTAGGTTTTTAAAACGTTCGCTCGTAAAGAGTAAAAAGCAGCCAAGTGCTTTAAGATATAGCTCAGTTAAATTTGAAAGTAGTTGAGAAACTGGAAGAATCTCAGATACATCACAAAAAATGGGAACAGAGCTGAAATCAGCCTCTGTTTACCGCTAGGTCTGTTGATAAGTTTCCAGGGAGGACCAAAAATAGAATTAGTTTAGAAATGTGTTTTTGTCATTTTGAACTGGTGCATAGAAAATTCTTAGTATTTCCTTCAAAAGATGGCACCGAATCTCTTCTAGGTTTCCTTGAATCTTAGATATGTGATATTTTTAATTTGATGCACTGGGAAATACTTACCCAACTTCCCCATGGCATCTGTATATCAAATCACAATTTAGTTACGGCATTTGCTAAGCACTTACTATGCATTAAGCAGCTGGGTAAATACAAGAAAGTCATATCAGAATGCCGTGTGCAGCTCACAATCTAAAAGGGAAGAAGCACAGGTATCGTCCCCATTGTACAAATAGGAAACTGAGGCACAGGGAGGTTAAGTGACTTGTTGAAGGTCACACAGCAAGTCAGTGGCAAAACTGGAACCGTTTTTCCCTAGACCCATACTCTTTCCATTAAGCAACACTGCCTCTGGAAGAAAGAAGCTCTTTTAGCTCTTTAAACAGTATCATCAAGAAAAGTATTGAGACTAAAATGCTCTATTTCTATTTTTTAGGTGTCTAGAATGCTGCCTGGAGGACTCCTGGTTCTTGGAGTATTTATTCTTACTGCTCCAGAGCTGGCAAAGGATGTTCAAAACGTTATTCGCAGAGTAAGTACATGAATTGTACTCTCCCAAGCGTACAGTGCTTTGCACACAGTAAGAATTCAATAAATATGAATGAATGAAAGGTGTAGTCTTATGGGGAACTATGTAACCTCTTATATGAGGTTCTTATCCATATTTAAACCAAACTCTCAACATTATATCTACCAGTATGGTAGGATGTCACTGGGTCTGTTCGGACATTCATTCAATAGCATTTAGTGAGTACCTACAGAGGGTGTTTTAGAGAGTATAATAAAAGTAAAGTCAGTGTCTGCCCTCAGGGAGTTTACGATCTAATTGGGGAGATTTTAGAGATGACCAAAACTTTAAAAAATAAAAAACAGTTCTGGAACGCTCCTCCATACTTACTACATTGATCATTACGCTCCCTGTTTGGATAGACATTGGTCAGTCAGTCAATAATAACACCCAAGTGTGAAGTAGTAGGGTACCAATACTGGAAAGAGCGTTGGGTCCTGGTGTTTGTTCGGAGACTTCCTACTGTTGAAAGGAAAGACAGCGATGGCCTTCATAAAACGTGTCCCTTAGAGCGCCGATGAATCCTGTCTCAGTGATGCTAACCGTTGGGCCCTTCTCCCTGCCATGCTGGAAACAGCAGCCTAATCTGAGGGAAATCAGGCAAGTTGGGCCTGCTGTCCGGTGTTGTCACCGGACTCTCGTCCAGGTGGAGCCTGCATGAGTATAAAAGTCCCTGAGTAGTCCTGTAACAGAATTAAAGCAGTTATTTCCTCCTCCATCATCTCTGCTGGTATCTTTCCAGGGTAATGACGTCTTATTCCATTAGGCCGTAAAGTCCTCTGGTGAACTGGGAGCTCCTTGAGGGAACCTGAGGGAATTCAGTTTACTAAATCTATTGTACTCTTACTCAGTATTACTAATTGATGTCTTTGGTAAACATAAATGACCATCATGGTAGATTTTTTTTCAGGGCTTGAGGTGGAGTTGGGAAGGATCAGGAAAGCGTGGATCCTGGGATTTCCATTACATCATTCCCATTTGAGTGACTGCTGGGAATCATTCAGTCAATCATATTTAGTCAATCGTATTTATTGAGCACTTACTGTGTGCGGAGCACTGTGTGAAGTGCTTGGGAGAGGACAATTTAACAAACAGACACATTTCCTGCCCACAGTAAGCCTACAGTCTAGAGGGACTGGTAGATGAGAAAACGTAAAGGCAGAGGCACCTCCTTGGAGTTGTATACATTGACTTTTGTTCTGCTTACCCATCTACAAATTGTGCAGCGCACTTCCAAATTGCTTATCTTCGAAGTTGTGGAAATTGTTTTGAAATGCATACATTTAAACAAGGTGATTCATGTTTAACCTATGTTTAAGGAAAATGAACTAGAACTAAAAGTAGAGTCAAAATACAATGGAAAGCGATAAGAAGCACTGTTTTACTTTTTTATAGTTTTAAAATCTGTAAAACTCTTTTTTGAGACTCAGTGTGCAGAAGAAAACTTTTTTAATTCGTATTTTTTTGTTTTTGGCCTTAGCTAATTTTCTCGGTGGAAAAGTCAATCAGTAAAACGAGGCTGTGGAATCTCTCAGAAGGGGAGGTCACAGAACGAGTGGCACTTCACATTTGCTCTTCTTCCAAAAAGTATCCTTTGAGGAACAGTTGTTTAGAAAATTCATTGCTAAGGGAAAATGTTTGCATGTATTTCTTCAAAACTGTATTCAAACGAAATTAATCCTGAAGTACTTAGCCCCAAATAACACTTCAACACTTGAAAAAAATAATGTATTTGTCTCTATCAAAATGTTACAGAAACTTCCATTTTTGTACTCAAAGGTACATAAGAAATGCGTGAATGGAAGAAACGCATTTGTCTTCGATAAAACTGGGGTCAATAATTAAAATGATTCAAAAAATCAATTTGTGACTATATAGAACGCCTGGAAAAGTGAAAGCCAAACATGTTTTCCATTAATGAAACACAGAATCTATTTTCAGGCTTTCCTTCATTGAGAAGCTGTGTGGCCTAACGGAAGAAGCATGAGCTTGGGAGTCAGAAGACCTGGATTCTAATCCATACTCTTCCACCTGGCTGCCGTGTGACCTTGGGAAAATCACTTACCTTTTTGGTGCCTCAATTTCCTCATCTGTAAAATGGGGATTCAATCCTTGTTCTCCCTCCTACTTAAACTCTGAACCCCATGTTGGACAGGAACTGTGCCTGACCTGATTATCTTGTATCCACCCGAGGGTTTAATACAGCGTTTGGCATGTAGTAAGCACTTAACCAAAAAAGCCCACAATTATTTGTTGCTGCACCTAATGCCCTCATACAAACAAAAAAACATGCTCTGTAGCTTTTAGTCCAGTTATCAAACAGTGAAAATGCTCATTCTGCACTTAAACTTCCCAGAATGTATAGTATGTTTGGTACTGTCTTTTCCCCTTCATTGACTTGTGTTTAATAATTTGATGTTAGATGGAAAACTGCTATCAGGTACTCCTATGTGCTATGAATATTAGATGTATTTGCATCTGAACCATTCATGTTTTCTATATCCGGATTTTCTGTTGTTTACCAGGGAGTTAGTTGGGTAGTTCGTTAAGTAATGTTCATTGAGAAATCCCATTTTCTCTTTAGTGCCAGTAACCACATGCTTCATTTTACACATTCCTTAATTAATGAAGAATACTTTGTCGAACTTATGATATCCAAGATCCAAAGGTAAGAAAAACTCTCTTCTTTCAAAAATATCTTCAGTGCTAATACTTGTAAATAAACCAGGCACACTAGTTGTTAGGTTAAATAAAGTATTTACATGGTTTAATTTTCACTTTTTACAATTCTATTAAGATTTGAGAATAAGTGACAGTTACCTTCACCCAGGGCTCTCAGATAAATCTCTTACAGTCTCAGATCATTCCATATTGGATTGACCCCTGCTCTTTCTCATGCTCAGTGTCAGTAAACCACTTTGTTGCCCTCCTTAAAATCTGAGGAATGTGGAAATCCGTAGCATTGGTCATATGTCCTTTGGAAATACCTTTGCTGTTTTCCCTCAAGTTTGAGGAAGAGACGCTAAGATCCAAGATTCCAAGCAGCAATACCAGTTCATGTAGAAAAATGAACAGTTCTGGGCAGATGCAGAAACATCTAGCCTCTAGCTTCAGCTCTGACTCTGGTGACTGGAATACTCTGTAAACCAAACATTTATGCCCACCAGCTTCAAATATTGCCGTTGCCGGTTATAATGCCCTTAACATTTTTTAAGGGAAAAAAAAGATGTTTCCCTCTCTGACTTCGTTTAACAATTAACTATTTTTTGTTTAGATGTCAGTTGGAATTTTATGCACTGTTGATTACCCTTTC
This sequence comes from Tachyglossus aculeatus, assembly GCF_015852505.1. Taxonomy (NCBI): domain Eukaryota; kingdom Metazoa; phylum Chordata; class Mammalia; order Monotremata; family Tachyglossidae; genus Tachyglossus; species Tachyglossus aculeatus. The sequence goes on from NC_052081.1 coordinate 14,516,277, forward strand.
CTTTTTCGGTCTATTTAATACCTCTTGCTAAGGAGATTTGGCAATATAGTCTCACATAGAGGATAGAATTCATAAACGGGAATGTGGAATCTTAGATCAGCTCTTTGAACCAGTCATTGATCCTTTTATTCTGAAGTGCATCTATTTCTTTTTTCTCCCACTCCCCTTTAAAGAGTTCTGCTAAACCAGCAGAGTGGAAATATCAGAATGGGCTGTCCAGTTCGTGGCTTTCTTTAGAGTGTACAATTCACGTTAATATCCACGTTCCACTTTCTTCTACGTCTGCCACGTACACGCTTGAGAAAAACACAAAGGTATGGAGTAAACAAGCATATCTTATTGCTTAGTAATGGTTTCTATTGCTTAATAATAGTTTCTTCAACACTGTGTATGTCCAGGACATTAGAAGACAAGAGGAAAAGATTGATAAAATGTGAATAAGCCCTTCTATATCCACTTCAGCTTCCAGTTCCCTTGTATTCTTCCCCCAAAATATCCTTTCCTTCTATTTCCCTCATTCCGTCTCCACTACTGTTTTTTCTAATTTGTATTTAACCCTCTTCTCTCTCCATTACACTTCACTATTTTGAAACATCTCTTGCAACTAGGGAATTTTTCACAGCTCCTTGCTATGTTCCCAAATTGTCAGTTTTCAAGGGAGTGAATAACTGAGTGATTCTGTGTTTGTCTCCAGGAATACCCTTGTGATCTGTTAATGCTAGCGCTGTCTGTTGGTTTGGTCGGAAGAAGGTGAAGGAGTCATCTGTTCAGTAGGGTTAGAAGTAAATAAAATTGGGGAGAACTGTCCACCTAATTTGTTGTTAAATCTGAAGAGTTTTCTAGTATTTTGTAGAACATGAGAGGGAAACTCATCCAATTAAAGATAGAATAATTGAATTGACCTTACCTAGAGTATCTGTTATGTTCTAGTTTTTTATATTTTGCTTTTTTTTTTTTAACAGAATGGACTTTTACGTTGGGCAAAGCAAATAGAAAGTGGTGTATTTTTAATCAACGGGCAGGTTAAAGAGGAAGACTGTAATCTCTTAGAAGGACAGGTGAGTTCAAAGTAATGCGACTTTGTTATGATGAAATCTGAAGTTTTATTTTAAAAAGTTACAGTTGCCTGAAAGGATGTATCCGGGGATAGATAACTGAAAATCCTTTCAATAGCTCTCTATGTTCCTAACAGCCTATTCAGTGAGGTTGAGGTGAACACTGAGGGCATTATTCCTAGCCTTGAAATCTATGTTTTTGCATCCTGAATCAGTTTATTGGTATTTATTGAGTACTTATTGGGTGCAGAGCACTATACTCAGTACTTGAAGCCTCACAGAGTGATTACTAGTGATTACGCCCCTCTCCTTGGGTCCCTGTTTACCTCAGTCTTTCCTCAGGTGACCTGGAGGCTTTATCCTAAAAGAATAGTCAATGCTTTCTTATACTTGATGCTTTCAGCTACCTCCAATCTCTTTCTCTCTTTCAGAAAAAGCCTTCTAGAGGAACTACTCAATCCAGTAGCCAAACCTTTGATGTCCAGGTTCTCACCCCACTGGTAAATGTTAGAAAATACTGTTAAACCCAAGTACGGTGTTTCTGAAATTATTGATTATGGCTTAAAGTGTCAAGTCTTAGCTTTCCTGTTTGGTTTCTAAGATGTTTATTAGTCAATCATTCGTATTTATTAAGCACTTACTGTGTGCAGAGCGTTGTATTCAGCACTTGGGAAAGTGCAGTATAACAGAGTCAGCAGACACATTCCCTGCCCACAATGAGCTCACATTCTAGAGGGGGAGACAGACATTGATATAAATAAATGCATTACGGATATGTAGAGTCAACAACTCACAGCAGTATTATCCTTCTGCAGTAAGGTGCTCCAGTGTTTCTCAAGTGCTGGAGGCCTGGGGAAGGGCACTGTAATGTAAATAATCTGGCCACTCCACCAGCTCTTCCCTTGGTCTTATCTGTCTGGAGAGATTTGGGAAGTGAGGGAAATCACATAGCTGCCAGGATCGGGCCTTGAATTGTCCGGGACAGAGAGGAGGGGTGCCTGCCCTTACGACTTTAAAGGGAGTCTCAAGCGGGATGGGGGCGGAGATGGCCACCCTAGCCCAGCTCAGCTTGTCGTGACTATAATACCGTCCCCTGGCCTCAAGCAAGAAGTGGTGTTTCCATGACTGCTGCATCTTCCGTAGAGTACTAGGCTAGGTGAAACTCGATTGCCTCCTTGAAGTGGCCAAGCCCCCTGCCAATTTTGCAGAGGACTACTGCTCTCCTCCTAGTCTCTCAGGGCTCCCCTCCCTCAGTCTCTTGCTCCTCCTGCGCCTCAGCGTGAACTAACAACAGATCACGTGGCTGTAGTGACGCCTCCAGTGTAATTCTTGATAGGGATGCAAGCCTCAGCTACGTGCCAAAGATTTGAAAATATTAAAGTGTCCAATCAGAAATAAAACAGCTCTCCCAACCAGTATTTTTACTATTTGTCCTGAGCTCAACCAAGGCAAGAAGAGAAGGGTAGTATAGGGAGAGAGTAGTAGTATATTTTGTCGTTGCCCTTTAGCTGTAGACCAACCTCTCTCATCTGCCCTTAGTCCAGCGCTTCGCACACAGTAAACACATGATAAGTACGACTGAATGAATGAGTACCTGTAAAAAAGCAAGACAAAACGTGACAAGTGCAATTTGGTTTTCCTGTCCATATGGAAGGCAGAAACTCATGAATAGTAAAAAAAATCAGATGAAAAATAATTAGGATTGTTAAGGAATATTTTTAAAAAGCAGTTCCGTTTAACAATAATGCCACGTTTTGACCACATTTTAATTTCTGTAATTCTTTTGATATGTTTATCAGCAAGAGTGCATTACTAGAAAATAGATCCATACTGGCCTTTCTTGCAAGGAAAAAAAAATGTGAGATTTCAAGTTACATTATGAATGTCGAGCATAAAACAGCACTTTGAAAAGTAAATATCTTTCTGATAATAAATCTTCCATTATGGCAGGAGAAACTTGACCTTCATAAAATGCCCTTAGGCAAATTATTTTTATAAATGGTTATCGTGACTCTCCAGGTAATGCTGTTTGAAATATATTTGTCTTTCAGTTGCAGAGTTCAAGTAATAGATCCACGGCTACAGTTCAGGTCTGCAGTGGTTCCGTCAACCTCAAGGGAGATGTAAAATGTAGAGCTTACGTTCACAGCAACAAGCCCAAGGTCAAAGAGGCTGTGCAGGTACTGTGTAATTTATTTTATTTTGTTAGTATGTTTGGTTTTGTTCTCTGTCTTCCCCTTTTAGACTGTGAGCGCACTGTTGGGTAGGGACTGTCTCTATATGTTGCCAATTTGTACTTCCCAAGCGCTTAGTACAGTGCTCTGCACATAGTAAGCGCTCAATAAATACGATTGATGATGATGATGTAATAATATAATAGTAATGATGGCATTTGTTAAGCGCTTACTCTGTACAAAGCACTGTTCTAAGCGCCGGGGAGTAGACAAGGTGATCAGGTTATCCCATGTGGGGCTCACAGTCTTAATCCCCACTTTACAGATGAGGTAACTGAGGCCCAGAGAAGTTAAATGACTTGCCCGAAGTCACACAGCTGACAAGTGGCGGAGCCGGGATTTGAACCCGTGACCTCCGACTCCAAAACCCGTGCTCTTTCCACTGAGCCACGCTTACTATTCAACGGAGAATTTACTTTAATAGCATTTCTCCTCCTAGAGATAATAGCTATGGTATATCTTAAGTGTTGACAACGTACCAAGCACTGGGGTAGTTACAAGATAAACACAGGATTCACAGCCTAAGTAGGAGGGAGCGCAGGTATTGAGTTCCCATTTGGGGGATCAGGGAACTGAGGCATTAAGTGACTTTTTTATTGAGCATTTAGTGTGTGCAGAGCACTGTACTAGCTTTAGTAGTTTGTTGTTGTTTCTGTGGGACTGCCGACTTGGTGGTGGCTTCTGACCGGCTAGGTGGTTGACCTGAGCAGCCAGGGATCAAGGAGTACAGTGCTCTGCACACAGTAAGCGCTCAATAAATACGATTGATGATGATGAGTGTGGGGAGCAGAGTGTTCCTGCCAGCCTGACATGTCAGGGAGTCAAGAATGGGATGATCAAAGAGTCCTGAGACATATATGTAGTCTGCAGGGAACTTGGATTAATGAGCTTTTAAAAACAATGGAAGAAAACTGCACATTTTTGAATATTTTCCTTGGGAGGATTGCTGAAGTCAGGAACCCTTGGACAGCCACACCCCATAAAGAAATGTAAAGCAAAAATGTGCTTTTTGCTTGTGATTGTCGATTTAAAGCAATAGCGAGTGTCTCATATATATAGATGAGAAACAGTGTGGCCTAGTGGAAAGAGCTCAGGCCTAGAAGTCAGAGGACATGGGGGTTCCAGTCCCACCTCTGCCACTCACCTGCCGTATGACCTTGGGCAAGTCACTTAACTTCTCTGTGCCTCAGTTCCCTCGTCTGCAAAATGGGGATTCAGTGCCCGTTCTCCTACAGTGGGAGTCCCAGGGGGGTCATGACGATCTTGTATCTACCTTAGTACAGTGCTTGGTATTTTGAAAGCCCTTAACAAATACCACAATTGTTATCATTATTATTGGTATTTGTTATAGATATAATATGTGTGTGTGCTCATGGAAGGAGTGAGGAGATCATCAAGGGAAAGAGGGATGGAGAGAGTGGGAATGGAGGAGAGAGAGACAGCCTTTGCGTCTAGGCTAGACATGGGCTGACAATGAAAGCAGTATATTTCTCCTCCTTTAAAATGTCCTTATGTACTTGTCAGGCTTCAAATTTCTTAGCCCAGAGCTTTTTCACGTATTTTGGGTTCTCTACGAAGATTCAAAGTTACATGCCTTTTTTGTAATTCCCCCAAATTTCCAAAGAATTAATGTGTGTCCTAGATGATTTGACTTAATCGCATTCACACTCTTAAATATATTTCATGAGATATGACTACTTTATAGAAACATAAAATTTCTTGAATTAACAGTTTCTAAATCTTACAAGTATCTTTGTGCAGTCTTTCCCATAAGGCACACTGAGGTTTCTAACTTGATTCCTATTTGCATTTTCCCTTAACAGGCACTGAAGAGAGACATACTGAACACGGTTTCCGATCGCAGTCACATATTGTTTGAAGATCTGCTTATGACTGAAACCCCAGCCAAAAAATATATGAGTATGAATCAAAAGTAAATTTTTTTTGCTTTTTGTAGGTTAGCACTTTCAGTTGACCCAGCACCCTTAAAGAAACAGGATTCTGTGGACTCGAGGGTTGGAAACAAAAGTTCTCTTTGCAGATATTAATTTGTGAAACCTCTCCAAGTCTGCAGGAAGTTGCTTGGAATTTCCTCCACCTTCGAATCTGCCAGAGCACCACAATCTGAATCTTCAAAGCCCCCTTAAAAATTCCACTTTCCCCAGGAAACCTTCCCTGATCAATTTGCCTGTACGTGAAACTGTGTCAACTGAACCCCAATCCTTAGCACTGATACATTTCTATCCATCCTCAGCCCTTCACCTGTATATTCAATTTAGTCAGCTATTTAATCCTGGCATATTCGTACTATTATCCCATGCATCCTTGCCTTCTTCTTCCTCCCACTCTTTTAATCAATCAGTCAATCGTTTTTATTGAGTAATTACTGTGTGCAGAGCACTGTACTAAGTGCTTCGGAGACTACAGTATACCAGACGCATTCCCTGCCCACAAGGAGCTTACAGTCTAGATTTGAAAGGAATCAAAATATGCCCGTCTTCCACACTACATTATAAACTTACTGAGTACAGGAAATGGGTGTTTGCTTCTGGTGTACTGTTCTAAGTGCTTAGAACCATGTTCTGCATTCAGGGGCACAGTTCATTTCATTGATTTGCAAGTGTTTTGGACAGGTGAAGTGTATTTAGTCACTACTGCGTAACTACATTCCCAGGGGAGTAAGCGGGGAAGAGTACCTCTGAGACGGAGGCAATTTATTGGTGAAAAACCGTGGCCTAGCAGAAGGAACACTCTGCCTGGAAGTCAGAGAACCTGGGTTCCAATCCGTTTCCTCCACCTACCTGCTCTGTGACCTTGGACCAGTCACTTAACTTCTTTGCCTCTGCTCCCTCATCTGCAAAATAGGGATTAAGACCGTGAGCCTTATGTGGGACACAGGCTCAACCCGATTATCTTGTTTCTACCCCAGCATTTAGTAGAAGGCCGTGGCTCAGAATAAACGCTTAACAAATACTATTTAAAACAAAAATGAAGAAAAACAGTGGGTTCCCAGGACACCACATCAAGGATCAAAAAGCTGTAATCCATTGTCCCACAGTTTTCACTGGATGCCATTCGATGCTATTTACCCAGTATTAAGATATTTTATTTTGTATTTTAACTTTTTCAAAAGAAATCAAGAATACCTGGCAGTGCCTCCTAGTGAGATGTAACCATCAAAAAAATGATCCCAACCAATCAATCATACTTACTGTGCACTTACTGTGTGCAGAGCACTGTACTAAGTGCTTGGAAGAGTACAGCACAACAATATATCCCTGCCCACAAAGAGCTAACACAAATAGCCATTTGTTCCTGATCACAGTGTGTGAACATAAGTATGAATAATTAAACACAATCAGTTGTATTTATTGAGCGCCTACCGTGAGCAGAGTTCTATACTAAACATGTGGGAGAGTAGAGTAGAATAGAGTTTGTAGACATGATCCCTGCCCACAAAGATCGTACACAGTCCTGGGGGGAGAGACAGACGTTAAAGTAAATTACAGAAATGGGAAATGGCAGAGTGTCAGGATCTGTACGTAAGTGCTGTAGCTTTTAGACTGTGAGCCCACTGTTGGGTAGGGACTGTCTCTACATGTTGCCAACTTGTACTTCCCAAGCGCTTAGTGCAGTGCTCTGCACACAGTAAGCGCTCAATAAATACGATTGATTGATTGAATATCAAGTGCTTAGGCGGTGATACAGGAGGGAGGGTGAGTGAGGGAAATGAGCACTTAGAGAAGGCCACTTGGAGGCGATTCATTGACTCAGATTGTATTTATTGAGCGCTTACTGTGTACAAAGCGCTGTACTAGAAGTGATTTTACGAGGGCTCTGGAGGTGTGGAGTGGTAAACTCTCAGATATGAAGTGGGAGGGAGTTCCAGATCAGAAGGAAGACGGGGCAGAGGGTCAGTGGTGGGATAGATGGGATCGAGGTACAGAGAGTAAATTGGCATTAGGGGAGTGGAGTGTTTTAGTAGGAAATCAGTGTGGTAAGTAAGGTTAGGAGGGGGCGAGCTGATTGAGAGCCATAGAGCTAATGGTAAGGAGTTTCTGTTTGATGCCGGCGTGGATGGGCAGTCATCTATTTGCAGTACGAGGATCTTTCAGCTAGGAGGCAAACTTGTTAAAGAATAAAATGGAATTCCTTGTCCTTAGACAGAAGCTAAATATTGGGTAGGTCTAGCCTACAAATCTCTCTCTAAAATTTTTAGAAAATATTTGAGGTTAGGATGATTCCTATGACACCTTGCTTAAAGGTAAAACAATTTCATTTAAAATCCAAATCCACATTCAGGATTCATCTAGAAGTCATATCTTGCCAACGTTAATTTTGCCGTTTCCTCGTAGTTGTGCTCCTTGCATTTTCTTCACCCAGTGGTAGAAAAAAGGCAGAATTATATTCATTTCTTTCACCTTTTTAGGTAAAAAAAGAATTTAAGAAACAAAAGTAGTAAATTGATGAGGGTTCACGTGATTAGATATTTGCAGACTCAGTCAATCTGTGGTATTTATTGAATGGTTATTATGTGCTGAACACTGTACTGAGCACTTGGGAAAGTACATTCCAACGGAGTTCTTAGGCATGATCCCTGCCCTCAAGAAGCTAGTAGTCTTCTGAAGCCTGTAGTCTGCCAGGGAAGACAGACGTTAAAACATTCATTCATTCAGTCGTATTTATTGAGCGCTTACTGTGTGCAAAGCACTGTACTAAGGGCTTACAGAATTACAAAATTACAATTAGAATTACAAAATTACAGACTTACAGAAAACAAATTACACAGTGGCGAAATGGCAGAATGTAAGGATACGTACTTGATGCTGTGGGGCTCAGGGTGAAGTGAATATCAAGTGTTATAGGGTTACAGATCCAAGCACGTAGGTCACACAAGGGAGAATGAGTTGGGAAGATGAGGGCTTAGTTAGGGAAGGCCTCTCAGGGGAGATGTGATTTTAATAGAGTTTTAAAGGTGGAGAGAGCGGTTGTCTGTCGGATATGAAGGGGGTATTTCAGGACAGAAGGAGGATGTGGGCAAGTGGTTGACAGTGGGATAGACGAGACTGAGGTATAGTGAGTAGGTTGATGGAAGAGGAGTGAAGTGTGTGGGGCTGTTTGGTAGTCGGAGATCAGCAAAGTAAGGTTGGACGGGGTGGGCTGATTGCCTGCCTTCAAGCCTATGGTAAGAAGTTTCCATTTGATTCAGAGGTGGATGGGCAATCCTGAATGTTTTTGAAGAGGAGTCAGAGGTCACGGGTTCAAATCCCCACTCTGCCAATTGTCAGCTGTGTGACTTTGGGCAAGTCACTTAACTTCTCTGGGCCTCGGTTGCCTCATCTGTAAAATGGAGATTGACTGTGAGCCCCCCGTGGGACAACCTGATGACCTTGTAACCTCCCCAGAGCTTAGAACAGTGCTGTGCACATAGTAAGCGTTCAATAAATGCCATCATTATTATAAGAGGGAAAGATACGGACAAGACTCTCTGAACTCTTTTTAATAAAAATAATAATAATAATAATGATGGCATTTATTAAGCGCTTACTATGTGCAAAGCACTGTTCTAAACGCTGGAGTAAGCGCTTTTAGAAAAGCGATCGGGGTAGCAGAACGCAGTGTAGCCGGAAAAGGGGACAGGCAGGAGGCAGGGAGGCCACTGAGGAGGCTGATGCAGTGGTCAAGGCATAATAGTGGTTACTGCCAAGATCAGCACGGTAGCCCTTATAGTCATGATATAAACAGTATGAACCAATATTTGCATATTTTGGGGGAAATGGGCAATTTCTGTAAAGATAAAGCACAAAAGTTGTTGGAATTCATAATTCTATTTTTTTCATAACATGCAAAATTAGAAAAATAGCATTTTTCATGAATGCTTTGGATCCTTTATATGAAGCAGTGCTGTCATGGATAAGGTTGTGTTTTTATAAACCAATGAAATTCTCGTTTACTTAGCTTTGCCTCGTCTTGTCAACATCCAGATTCTGAAAAGGAGTTTCATTCCCTGCCTCACCGTGTCTTCGTCCCCATTCCTGGATCGAGTGTCATGCTGTGTGATTACAAATTTGGAGATGAGTCAACGGTGGCAATCCAGGAGCATTTTGAGGAAATGTTAGATCGGTCCATTCGAATGGAGGATTTGGAAATTGCAGAAGAAATGAACACAGGTAATGCTAACGAGATTTTTTACACCCCAGACTAGACCGCATAAGGATTATGAAATTTATAGCTCCGTCATAGGGAACAGAAATAAGACCTGATCAAATTAGTCATTTTAGAAAGGTATTTAAATCATGTTTTAGGTTGTAGGCATCAACCTGTCCTGCCCTTCTCAGAGGATTTTTTTCAAGCAAAGTCAGTAAAATATTGGTTTGTACCGAAACTTTTCTCTGGGTGGTAGGATCATTGTGGACAGGGAGTGCATCTACTAATTCTGTTGTATTTTATTCTCCCAAAAGGTTAGTGCAGTGCTCTGCTTATGATAAGCACTCAATGCCATTGATTGATTGATTGATTTTTAGAATGCAGCTTGAAATGAGTTAATGTTGAATAGGTGGAAATCTACTGCTTTCTTACTGCAAGAAGTTGCTTGTGACTCAGGTATCTCAATGTTAGTGTTTAGCTCTATCAAATTATACTTGCCCATGTGATCATTTATAGACTCAATCCTTTCTTCCACAAGCGGCAACTTCCTGAAGGTTAGGCCTCCCATGACTTTGTGTTTTAAAAAGGTCCAGAAAGAGAAGTACCACAGACCAAGCCCAGGGACGAGCTAAAAATCACAACACTGGAGCATCAAAAGCCACTCTAGAGACATCCAAGAAGGAGAGTTAAAAAAAACAAAAGCCAAGAATGAAGAGAGAGGGAGACAAATACACACAGTCCTAAACTCAGAATATGATGGGCTGTTTTGTCTTGCAAGCCAACATTCAAACCTCCTTGGACACAGAGCTTAAGGGACTGAGGAGAAGAGGAATCTTGAGCAGGGAATCCTCTCCAAGAATATGTTTCCCGGGATTAATCAATCGATGAATCAACGGTATTTATTGAGCGCTTACAGTGTGCAGAGCACTGTACGAAGCACAATATAATAGAGTTGATAGGTATGTTCCGTGCCCACAACAAGATTACAGTGTAGAGGATTAATTAACCAATAAATTCACCTGTAGTTGAATCTTCATTTTTTGTCCACTCTGCTTCTGGCCCATCTCCCAGACAGCAATGAAGAGCTGTATAAGGAAATGCAGTGGGGGTGAAATGAGTAGATTTCTCCTCAAACCAGGGCCCAACTTGACAGTAAATGTGGTCAAGGCTCTGTAACTAATGGTGCTACCCACACTTTCCTTATTCCTTATTGTGATGTCACGTGATAATAGGTGGGGGCAGTGGAAATATTATTCATCCATTTAGGCACGTCACTAGATAAGGCATTTGGCTACTTTAAAAAATATCACCAAACCCAGAGGGTGCTATCTCTACCCTGAACACACAGCATGTTGCAAGTTGTTGGCATAAAAGAGACTTATCTCTGTCCCACTAATATCTCTTCTACCGAAAATGACAGGGGCTGAGCTTCCTATTCCACTTCAACTTTCTGAAATCCAAAAATAAACCTATTGGGTGAGCAGTGACTATTGGGTGAGTTCAGTCCAACAACCCTTCATAGCCCCTTCCCACAGAGAAGAGGTTTATTTTTATTAGCCATTCCTCACAGAGGCTGTATGAGCTTGTCAGAGGTGTTAGACTGTTGAGGAATGTCCTCGCTGTCACACAGAAAACCAGTGCCGGTGTCAGTATTAGTAGATCTCCCTGCACTTTTTTCTCACAAAGTTATGCTACCTTTCACGTGCCAAGTACCTCTCTAGTTCAATAACAGCATGTCTTTTGGGTATGTGCAAAACAGACCTCCCCACTCCTGATTCCAGGCCCCTTAGACCTCCCTAAGCCTCCCAGAGTACTTCTATTTTGGTCACCCCATATCTAGGCAAAATATTAAATGTATTTCAGTCTAGAGCCCATTTTCCACACAAATGGAATCTTCAGTGTGTATATATATCTTCCGCCTAATGGAAGCAAACTAAAAAGTACATACTTTCCAGGAGAAAAGAGATAAAGTAAAAGAGGTGAGAAAACACCACACTTGAATGTCAAGGCATATTTCTTTAGGGGTAATTTAAACCCAGCCCATGTACTTCACCCCTCTAGTGCCAGCTTGTCCACTGTACTTTGATCTCATCTATTATCACTGACCTCTTGCCCATATCCATTCTGTGGCTATCCCTTCATATATAATAGACCACCACTCTCCCCACTTTCAGCCAATCAATCATATTTATTGAGCACTTACTGTTTGTAAAGCACTGTGCTAAGGCCTTGGACTATAACAGACTTGGTAGACATAATAATAATAATTATTATTATTGTGTTATTTGTTAAGTGCTTCCTGTGTACCAGGCACCGTACTAAGCACTGGGGTAGATACAAGATAATCGGGCTGGGCACAGTCCCTGTCTCACTTAGGACTCCCTGTCTCAATCCCCATTTTACAGATGAAGTAACTGAGGCACAGAGAAGTTAATGACTTGCCCGAGGTCACACAGCAGACAGGTGCCAGAGCTGGGATTAGAACCCAGGTCCTTTGACTCCCGGGCCCGATCTCTACCCATTAGGGCACACAGCCCACAATCGATTGATTGATCGACATTGTCTGAAATGTGTAATTCTTTTCAACTAGCAAGATTATCAATTTCTAAGGCTACAGGACATAAGCACAGGAATTTACATAGGGCAACTGCAATGACTATATTTAGTTTTTAATTTTTAAACTAATTCCAAAATGCAAGTCACATATTTATATATATATATATATATATATATATTTAACTTTAAATAATAACAATAATAATAATGATAGCATTTATTAAGTGCTTACTATATATGTATATATGTGTACATATTTATTACTCTATTTTACTTGTACATATCTATTCTATTTATTTTATTTTGTTAGTATGTTTGGTTTTGTTCTCTGCCTCCCTCTTTTATACTGTGAACCCACTGTTGGGTAGGGACTGTCTCTATATGTTGCCAACTTGTACTTCCCAAGCGCTTAGTACAGTGCTCTGCACATAGTAAGCGCTCAATAAATACGATTGATTGATTACTATGTGCAAAGCACTGTTCTAAGCGCTGGAGAGGTTACAAGGTGATCAGGTTGTCCCACGGGGGGCTCACAGTCTTAATCCCCATTTTACAGATGAGGTAACTGAGGCCCAGAGAAGTTAAATGACTTGCCCAAAGTCACACAGCTGACAATTGGCAGAGCTGGGATTTGAACCCATGACCTCTGACTCCAAAGCCCAGGCTCTTTCTACTGAGCCACGCTGCTTCTCATTAACTTATGATTGCGGAACATATTTGGAGAAAATTGATTTAAAAAAAAACAAACAGTCATTTAAGGAATTAGTGAACCTTCAAATTATTTTATTCACTTTTCAAGACAATGACAAATTATTTGTACAAGTGATTGGTTTTGGAAACACTATTGAAAATAAGAATGTTCAAATTCATATTTAGCCTGCCATGTAAAGAGATAGAGCAAATTCTTGGGAAAGATAAACGATTTAACAGTGGTTTTGACCCCCAAATTTATAATCAGATCGTTGAAATCTTAAAGATCCATTATTCATTTTCCTGTCATTTCCATAATTAAGAAAATAAATCATTTAAAACTCTTAAGCATAAATTATTTTTCTTTAATTTTATTCAATTTCTTCATTATTCATCTGTTGCTATGGTGTGTGTTCCTCTTCTTCCACACCCCCCTAGTATTTACTGAATGGGGTGTGACCGGATTATAGTATTTAATTCAAAAGAGTCTTGTTACCATGGTGAGTCATGTAATTTTTAGATTTGGTGATTCCCAAACTGGCTCTCTGAGTGGAGACCACCCAATTTCTAGTTTTCTGAAGTTTCACTGCTCCAGGTGCAGTGCTAATTAGAATGAGTACTATCCTTATTTTAAAGTTTAAAGGAAATTGCTTCAAATGAGTAATTTTTGATGTTTGAGTGACTGGCAAATGGAAGTTTTAAGACTATCACGCTTAACTTTAAATAGATGATATAGGTAGGTTTCAAGGTAGGTACTTAGAGCCTTAGAGCAGGGTCCCAAGGTAATGGGGTATGTAGAGAACTGGAAAGTTCCTGAATGTGACCAGCCCCCTAAGGGGTAATATTGTATGTTTTTATTTAATTGCTCTGCATAATATGACTAAAGGTTTTCTAAGAGATGAAGTGAGTTTTGACAGTCCTCGCTAGCCTGCGGGCCACTGACTCACATTGAGTGTAACACACTTGACCCTAAGATGCACGCCTCATTATTTTCTTCAACTGGCACCTGTCCTCAGTTTCCAGACCTCAGAGGCCCACTCCGCATAACAATAATACTAATTATGGTATTTGTTAAGTGCTTACTATGTACCAGGCACTGTACTAAGCGCTGGGGTGAATTCGGGCAAATCGGGTTGGACACAGTCCCTGTCCCACTTGGGGCTCACAGTCTCAATCCCCATTTTACAGACGAGGCTGAGGGCCCGAGAAGTGAAGTGACTTGTCCAAGGTCAGCAGGCAAGCGGCGGAGGCAGGATTAGAACCCATGACCTAACTCCTAGGCCTGTGCTTTGTCCAGTATATCACACTCCTTCTCCTCCAAACGCTCACCCCCTTTCCCCACCCAGCTTCTCAAAGACTTGTTACTTTGACTCATTCTCCATTAGTCAGGCCAGCGTTTTTCTGTCCCCAGGAATAACAGCCACTGAGATTTTCAAAGATTTGATCCTCTTAGGTGCTTGACTACTATTTAAACGATCCCTTATTTTCTCTGTTTGTTACGGTATTTGTTAAGTGCTTATCACGTATCAAGCGGTGCTCTTAGAGCTGGGGTAGATACAAGTTAATTAGGTTGGCCACAGTCCCTGTCCCACATAATAATGATAATAGTGATGGCATTTGTGAAGCGCTTACTCTGTTCAGAGCACTGTTCTAAGCGCTGGAATAATGGTGGTATTTGTTTAGCGCTTACTATGTGCAGAGCACTGTTCTAAGCGCTGGGGAGGTTACAAGGTGATGAGGTGGTCCCACGGGGGGCTCACAGTCTTCATCCCCATTTTCCAGATGAGGTAACTGGGGCCCAGAGAAGTGAAGTGACTTGCCCAAGGTCACACAGCTGACAAGTGGCGGAGCCGGGATTAGAACCCACGACCTCCGACTCCAAAGCCCGGGCTCTTTCCCCTGAGCCACGCTGCTTCCAGTTCAGTAGGAAGGAGACTAGGTATTGAATTCCCATTTTACAGTTGAGGAAACTGAGGCACAGAGAAGTAAAGCGACTTGCCCAAGGTCACCTAACAGACATAGAGACAGCAGTAGAGCCAGGATTAGAATCCAGGCCTTCTGACTCCCATGTTCATGTGCTTTCCACTAGGCTAGGCTGTTTCCATGTCTTGTGGACCCAGCTTGCCAGGCAGTTGGTTATGTTTTGCAGAGCCTGCTTCCTGAAATATTATATTTATTTTGTGATTTAATGGATGAGAATAATTCATTTCTTTAAATGACTCATTTAAGGTGGGGGTGCCTCTGGCTTTAGAACTGCTATCAGCGAGTCTCAAAACTGACATTGGCTAACCGTTGCATTCCAGAGTCTCTTATTATGGTTGGAGTGAAGTACAAGGGGACTCACCTTTTCCCTTTCCAAATTTAGTGTAACTCACTTTTGCCAAACAGAGTCAATTTTCATTAGCTAATAGGGCAGAAATGAAGTTTTACTTCATTTGCAATTGATTATTTTTACTGGAGGTTTGTATTTTTCATTACATTGATCCCGAAAAATGGATAATATTTAAGGTGAGCTATTCTAGCCGTATGGTATTAACTATAGAAAATCTCATCAATTTGAAATGGATAATTTGAAAAATGGATATTTAAGGTGAGCTATTCTAGCCTTATAGTATTAACTATAGAAAATCTCACTAATTGGAAATGGATAATTTGAAAAAGGGATATTTAAGGTGAGCTATTCTAGCCTTATAGTATTAACTATAGAAAATCTCATTAATTTGAAATTCAAAAAACAACCAAAAAACCGTAACGGGACACGTTGACTACACCAGCCCCCTTTAATTTGAAATGCCGGAGAACTGAGTACGTAAAATGATTTCTCCAGACAACTTGCAAATCGTCCCGACTGATTGTTAATAATGAAGAATGGTTAGCTGGCTTTGACAAAATTACTTTGATCTTCTCCTTATTTTCTCATACCATTGAAAAGAGACCAAATTTTACCTTCAATTAAAATATTCAAACTTGAGATGAAACAAAACAATTTGAACAGAAAAATCCTTCCTGGGCACTGGGCTTCAAATTCTGGTCATTTGAATGAACTTAATTTTAAATAAAAGATATTAAAATAGCAATAGAAATTTTTTATATAGTTGTATTTTTAATATTTCAAGAGCTTATTGGCAGAGGCAATGTAGCTCAATGTGTCTGCTTCATTTCTCTGAGGAAGGCAGACGTCTCACGTCCCTTTTGGCTCCAGATTTAGCAGTAACCTAGGCCAGAGGAAAGTGTGGACAGGTGGAGTATTTTTTGCTCACCTATCAGCCTTCCAAGCTTTTCTAATAATAATAATAATGATGATGATGGTGTCTGTTAAGCGCTTACAATGTGCCAGGTTCTGTATTATCCATTGGGGTGGATACAAGCAAATTGGGTTGGACCCAATCCCCGTCCCATAAGGAGCTCACAGTCTCAATCTCCGTTTTACAGATGAGGGAACTGAGGCCCAGAGAAGTGAAGTGACTTGCCCAAGGTCACACAGCAGCCAAGTGGCGCAGCTAGGATTAGAACCCATGACCTGAATCCCAGGCCCATGCTCTAACCAATAGGCCACGCTGCTTCTCTCCCCTCACATCTCTTCCCTACCCAGCTCAGGCTTGGTGGAGACTGCCTGAAAGCCAAGGAAGCTTACCTTGCTGCTGCCCAGTGGGAAAATTTACAATCCCAACCAATTTAAGTTTAACTATTTGTACCATTCTACACTCATTAAGAGCCTACTACACGAGTCAGGTTGGAAGAGTGATTCATTTTAAAACTGCTTTATCGCCCTCAGATTTTCTATCTTTACTCATAAGAGTATGAAAGCCAAATGTTACAGTTCTTCATCCGATGTACTAGACATGAAGTGCCTATCTTTTTCCCCTATTGTAAGATCTAATTCTGAAAGAGTAGTTATTTTCTTTCTTGCAAATATACAACTTAAATAATTGACCTTTTCTCTTCTCTAGCCAGTTTACATTTGAGTGCAACAAGAAGTATCGATCCCGACAATACAGATGAAGAGCAACCTAAGCAACTGAAAAAAGGGATGACAGCTTCAAAGTTCCAGAAAAATATAGGTATGCCTCCTGTTGTCATTTTATTGTTCGTGGCACAAAAAAGACGCTGTGAATCCGGGTTTATTAATTATGTCTACTCTGATCCATCATGATTTGAAGGGTACATATCAAATCTTGTTGGGTTGGGGGTTTTTTGGTCAGTTTTTTCAGGACTTCATGTGTTTTCTAATGGATGCTGCCCCTTAGACTTATTTTTTTCTTGCCTGAAAACATTAAGCACCATTGTCTTCTCTTGTCTTATGCTGTCGAGTCGTCTCTGACCCATAGCGACTCCATGGACGCCCACTCTCCATCTGCAATCGTTCTGGTAGTGGACCCGTAGAGTTTTCTTTTTAAAAATGCAGAAGTGGTTTATCACTGCCTTCTTCCACGCATTAAACTTGAGTGTCCACCCTCAACTCTCTCCCATGCTGCTGCTGCCCAGCGTGGGTGAGTTTTGACTTGTAGCAGATTGCCTTCCACTCCCTAGCCACTCGTCAAGCTAGGAATGGAGTGGGTCCATTCCTCTGCTTAACTCTCCCTCCCGTAGCCAGGACTAGTAGTAGTGTGGAGTAGAGTTTCCAATAGCAGTAATGGAAACTCTCCAGGTGCTGGTAAGCACCTTTAAGTGCCCATTATTTTAATGTAAGAAATAGAGCACTAGAATAAGAGCAGAAGACGTAGGTTCTAATTTTGACTCTGCCACATTTGCCAAGTCACCTAGCATCTCTGTGCTCTAGATTTCCAATCCTAATGAATTTTTGGTAGAGAGACTTTTCGGTGATGGAGGTTTCAGCACTTTTGTACACATCCTAAACTCTAGTCCCCTTATCTATAATTTATTTTAACATCTGTCTCCCCCTCTGGACTGGCAATGTGGCTACCACCTCATTTGTATTGTTCTCTCCCAAAGCGCTTTCTACAAGCACTCTGCACAGAGTCCTGAATAAGTACCATAAGTGGATCTGAAGAGAGCAAAATATTGAACAAGTCTTATTTACGGCAGTTGTGTGAGAAGCCACATGACCTCACCTTAGACTTTATCTTGAATTTTATGATTCAAAATAGGTGTCATGCTAGTATTTGAGCAAACGTTCAAACTGCTGACCAGGCCTGCTTCCACAACCCTAAGGAACAACCATAGATTCCCACATATTCACTCTCTGTTTCCATTTTGTCTGATTTTAGGTGTGGCAGTAGCAACAGCAGTCGCCGTCTTTGCAGTCGGCTTCTCCTTTCATTACTTCAGTGATTAGACTGAAGCACAAGAAACTTGTTAATCATCGTGGGAATCTTGACCAGTGTTCCTGTGCCAACTCTGAAACTGCAGGGTGACTTCTTGGTTTAACGTTTTTGCAGTCAGAAGTCATGCCGTGAATATCTGTTAGATGCGTCTCTGACTCGTAGTGAAACATCGAGCTGCCTTGTTTAGGCATGTGAACGTTGTAGGTGGGTCAAATTTTCAAAAATAATGTTGTCAATCAAGTTCCAAATTACATGTAAGGTTACATTTTTCAGAATGATTTTTTTAAATGATCTTTGATACTAATTGTCACATGGTAATGTATTACAAATATTTTTTTTCAGTATCGAATGGCAAAATTAAGAACTATGCTCCTCGTTATAGTGATCCTACTATTTGAATATCTTCCCAAATATGTAAAATATATATACATGCGCTAAAAATAATTCAGTGAATGGTTTTCTCTGCTACGCTACACAGTGATACTATTAAGTGGTATGGGTTGTGGAAATTCTGTTTAGAACTATTGTAATCAATGTATCAGTATAAATTGCGTACACATGGAAAAACTATAAACAAAGAAAAGTGGTCTTTTTGTTTTGTAACAAATCAGCTGTAGATGTCTTTCGCTTTCAAAATAGCAGTGGGTAGGAAGCCAGAAGACCTCATTTCTTTTTCCCTCACTGACACAGGTATGGTTTTAATTTATCTATTATAGAATCTCTGCGTGCTTTTGAAAAACTGAATTGTGGAAAACACTGCAGATGTAATGTTTTGAATAATTTACCAGCAGTTGGAACACAAACCATGGTTAATGAACATCTGCCCCTCTGCCATGTTCTCAATTCTAAGCTTTTGACCCTGCCTCGTCACTCTGTGGTTTGTCGTTGAGAATAACCAATTGCTTGCTATTAAAAGCTTCCTCGCTCTCCTGCCTCAAGTGTTCAGTTTAAAAATGTAAACTTTGGTTTGTGTACAATTTGGAGGGCATTTAATCAATCTTGAGATAGCTCTGCTGTCTTGCCCCCACGTAGGACTCTCAGAATAAGCGGCAGCGAGGGCAGGTATTTAACCCCTACTGAACTGATGAGGAAACTGGGACACAGGAGTTAAGTCACTTGCTGTTCATTTTAAATGATTAAGCATTCTCTATTTCTAAGGTAAAATAACTGAAGACAGTATTGATCTGGGTTTATATTGAAGGCTAAAGATCATTTATAAGCGCAGGAAGTTGTTTAGAGTTATTTGAACACTAAATGTAATATGACTAAAGCTAGGATTTTCTCATTACCCCAGAGCTACAGAAAAATAAAACACTGTGGCCTTATTCATGTGGAATTGCTCATCCATGTGCTTATTTTGCAAGGCAGCAAAAGTGCTTTTGAATGCAGGTTTACTTAAGATCTAAAAGTCTATCCGTAGGTGTTTTTACTCTTGGAACAAGTTATAGCAAGGAAAAGAAGAAAACATCTTATTAAATGCAAGTCTAATTATAAAATGAAGAATCATCTTAAACCATTTAGAATAAGCACGGGCTATATAACGTACATTTAGTTGGTAACAATTTAGGAAAGGATGTCCATTAAAAACAAAAATTTGTTCTCGTTCAATGAAAATGTAAATCACAGTTCCATGGCTCAGAATAATTATTATCAGTCATAGGAAGTGCACATTGACATCATTCTCTTCTTATTCCTCTTGGGCTCCTGCTATTTTCTAGTGATAAATGGGGAAAATTTTAAAAAAGTAAAAACTCCATGAGGAGTGGGTTTTAAGATTGAAGGATTAAACCTAGTTTTTTTGGATCCTGCAACAAATGCACCAGGCTAGTTGAGTAAAGCAAATGGAAAACTTATAATAATATTGCCCTTTTTTATGCCGTGTCATTCTGGACTTTAACAGCTCAGATAGTTAATATCCAAGTGCTAAAGTAGAAGTAGTTATCTCTTCAGCTGTATTTCTAATATTCTGTTGGAAGCACTGAAGATTAAATATAAAGAACTGAGCAGCTTCAATGTAATGAAATACCTGGCTTATTACAGAAATCACAGTGGTAAAACCATTTGTTCAAAGTCAAGGTACTTGGCGTTAAAATCTTAAATCTTACGTGTCGATATTTTAGTAATTACTTTCCTGCTCAGCCAGTTAAGGGAAAAATATAACTTCACAAATGAGAGAGCATTCGCTCAACTAGTGGCGAACACAGCATGAAGAGCAGAGCCAGGTTCCAGCCCTAGCTACAGCAGTAGCATCCCCGGTCCTTCCAGGCTTCTGCAGGTTGCCATCAGTGGATAATAATAATAATAATAATGTTTTTAGGAAAGCACTACGGGTAAGCAAATAGGGTTGGACACAGTCCCTGTCCTGTACGGGACTCACAGTCTCAATTCTCATTTCACAGATGAGGCAACGGAGGTCCAGAGAAGTGAAGTGACTTGCCCAAGATGGGTGGTGGAGCCAGGGTCTTTCTGGCTCTCAGGCCTGTGCTGTATCGACTAGGCCACGCTGATTCTCCGGATGATTTGGGGAGAGGGTTTGGCAGCCAGCTCGCTCCCCGCTTTCCACCTTCCTGCATTCTGCTTCTTGCTCTGCTCTGGCCAAGATGGCAACAGGGGCCCCCGCCCAGGACGGGGAAGACTCTCCCCAGCAGCGACTCTGGTAGAAGGGGTTGGGGGCTCCACAGGAGGGTGGGAAGCAAGGATAACTTTACATCGCTTGGCAAGAATCAGGTCAAAATAATACAATTCCTCCCCTAGACTGTCCCCCCTCTAGCCTGGAAGGTCGGTTTGGGCAGAGTCTACCAACTCTGTTGGATTGCGCTGTCCCAAGCGCTTAGTACAGTGCCCTGCCCATAGTAAGCAGTTGATAAATACCGTTGATGATGGTGATGACCTCAGAGGTTCCTGGCGGAGCAAATTTCATTCATTTAGCTATTCAGTCAGTCGAATTTATTGAGCACTTATTGTGGGCAGAGCACTGTACTAAGCACTTGGAAGAGTACAATATAAAAGACACATTCCCTGCTCTCCCTGAGGCCTCCTCCCAGTGCTGAAAGCCCTTGGGCAGATCCTGAAGGAGAAACAGGGTTGGATGTGGTGCTGCTACTTCTGAGCTTGCAATGCAGAAAGGCCCCAGAAATCGGGGTAAACTCTGCTACCTGAGCAGCGATTTCTTTAGCTGAGCACTCTCTCCATACTGTGTAGTTTTTGTTTTGTGTTTGGAAGGAAAGGAGAAATCTCTGTGTTCATTTTCTCTGTCTCATCCTCTCTCTCATTCTGTCTTTCTCCCTCTATGTTCACCAACATTCAGGCTGTAACAAATTCACTGTCAGTGCGGTGCCTTTCTCTTCAAGACCAACTCCGGGGCTTTTTCCTCATGAGATCAAAATCGGACCTGCAGAACTGTATAATTAAAACAAGGACCAAATTCAGCCATCCTGCATTGAGGGATGCTCATGGAAGATAATGAGAGTTCTATAACCCGGTGGAGATGGATGTTCAATTTTTGTTTGTTAGCTTGCTTAAAAATGAACAGATCTTTAAAACGAAATGGTGTGGAATCAATTTACAAGTCCGTTTTTAAAGGTCAAAAGTTTGTGTTTTCCAGGGGAAATAAAGTAGCCTCAGACAAAACGTTGGTTTATGTAAGAATCACTTTCAGGAACCTTTTTACCATATAATTTAAAAAAAAAAAGAGAGAGAGAACTCTACCAGGAAAAAAACAAGCAAATTGAAGTCGATCATTAAATTCTTTGTGACGTTGAAGAAGGAGGCAATTAGCAATATCATAGCCATTGCCTGAACGAAGGATATTGAGACTCATTCCATAAATTAAATACCTTCTCAGAATTTCCTCTGGTCCCTCCATAGACAGTAGGGTAGTCATTTGTCCAGTTTTATACTGACAGTTGGATGTCCACTGGTGTTCACTGAAGTATCTAGAGAGAGTGCTTTGCACTGTACTAATGGCTAGGGAGAGTACAATAGAAGCAAGACCCATGTTCTACATCCTCAAGGAATTTACAGTACAATGTATCTGTGTCCAATAATGACATTTCATTATGTGAATAATAAATGAATAATGTCAATATGTCAATAATGGCATTTCAGTGCCAGACCATAATATCTGGTATTTCAGCACTTAAAAGAGTGCCTGTCACGTAGTAAGTGCTTAACGAATGCCATTATTGTATGTCAACACTCAACAGATGTACATTTTCCAACTTTACACAGAGAACCTGGATGTGTATGTTGCATGATTTGTGCCATACAAGACACATGTATGTTCATGTGCTGCAATTAATGCAAAAGCATGTGTTTTATAAGTTTTAAAAGGAAAAACTTAGAAATGTTGCCAGGAATGGACAGAAGTGCAGATCCCAGTTTTCCCGTGAGGCAAATGCACACTTTCTTTTTGTTTTAGAGCACGGGCTTGGGAGTCAGAGGACATAGGTTCTAATCCCGGCTCTGCCACTTGTCTGCTGTGTGACCTTGGGCAAGCCACTTAACTTCTCTGTGCCTCAGTTTCCTCATCAGTAAAATAGGAATTAAGACTATGAGCCCCACGTGGGACAACCTCGTATCTACCCCAGCGCTTGGAGCAGTGCGTGGTACATAGTAAGTGCTTAACAAATACCATAATTATTATTATTATGGTTCTAAATAGAAATGAGTGTGATGGAGGGTAAAGACAGAATTGTCTTGCGCCTTCAGTGATCCCCCTTAGTCAATGGTATTTGTTAAGTGCTTACTGTGTGAACTAAGCGCTTGGGTGTGCACAATACGATACATTTTGATTCTGCTGTCCCTGCCCTCAAGGAGTTAAGTCTAGTGGTCTAGAATATGGGTACATGAGGCTCTGGGATTGTAGGGTCACACTGGCTCTCTGAACCCCAGGGAAATTTGCTGGATACATCATGACCCAAATACCAGATTTGGTGAGTCCAATTTAGGAATTTTTTAGCAGATCTAGGCCTTGTTTGCAATTTACATTGTAAGCTCGTTTTAGCCTGATAGCTCACTGCGGGTAGGGAAGGTGTCCACCAGCTCTGCCGTATTTTTATACCGTACTCTTCCAAGCACTTAGTACAGTGCTCTGCACACTTGCCTTATGCCATCGAGTCATTCCCGACTCATAGCGACACCACAGACACATAATAATAATAATAATAATGATAGCATTTATTCTCCCAGAACGCCCCGCTCTCCATCCGCAATCATTCTGGTACTCCAGGTGTGACCCTGAGAGGGGGCTCTCCACAAAGTGCTCAATAAATACTGACTGATTGATTGATGTACCTTTTCTAACTCTGCATTTGTGGTTCTTGTGTGGCTGGGTCACGACTAAGCCATTTATATAGTTCTACACATCCACTTGGTTTTATAGTTATCCTTTAGCTAATGTTTGGGGTTGGTATGGTTCTGTTGAGAAGCTTTGGGATGTTTCTATAAATATAAGTTGAGAAAATAGCAATCTAAGAACCTGGATCCGTGGGAATGATTTCCAAATCAAAGGTCTTGTAAATGGGTATTTTCATTGCTTTAATTGTAATAGTTTGTGGACATAATACTCATATCCATGGGCCTGGAGATGACAGTAATTCTTCTCTGAGGAAGCATAGAATGCAAAGCACTGAGAAGTCCTAAAGTTGTGTTTTGTGAGAAGTGCATGAGTGAGTTCTAGACTGTTCCCAATGAAATTATCTTCTGTTCCTTATAAAACTCCTTGGGCTTTAGGTAGCAATTATTACCCAAATAAATAAATACAGAATGCAAGGACAAAGAACCTGAGAGCCAGAGGATCTGTATTCTAATCCCTGCTCTGGGACTTATCTGCTGGGTGACCTTGGGCAAGCCACTTAACTTCTCTGGGCCTCAGTTATCTATAAAATGAGGATTAAGACCATGAGTCCTATGTGGATAGGGACTGTGTCAACCTAATTATCTTGTATCTACCCCAGTGCTTAGCACATAGTAAGTGCTTAAGAAATTCCATTAAAAAAAAAAGACTGAGTTCTCCATAATAGATTTTGCAAATTTAGAGCATCTATTTTTACTATGAGCATCAAGAGTTTAGCAATGTATATGAATGTACCATATAAGTGTGGGCATTATGCAAAATCAAAGATAACATCGCACTTACAAGAGAATGATTTTGTGTAACAATATGAGATTGTTTCCTACAGAGTTAGTGCCAGAAGGCATAACATTTGTGATGTTAATTCAATCTCCAATTCATTCATTCTATCGTATTTATTGAGCGCTTACTGTGTGCAGAGCACTGTACTAAGTGCTTGGGAAGTACAAGTTGGCAACATATAGAGACGGTCCCTACCCACAGTGGGCTCACAGTCTAGTGAATTTCCAACGCAGTATGTTTGCAGAGATCATGTTAATATTAATATTAGTTTTATTCACAATTAAAGAATATATTCTGAAAACAAAAGGCTCGTTCTTCATATCAGTGAACATCCACTAATATTTTATTTTGGGGGATTCTTTCTCAAAAAAATCCTTGTGTTAAAGTTTTGTAGCTCTGATCAGATTATGTAGTCATTTAGAGCGCCTTCTAAATAAGAAAAAGTACATCAAACCTATGGTTTTAATACAAAAACATGGTTAATATTTTTTAAGCTCTCTTTTTCACCAACTACTAACATTCCCTACCTAAACTGGATTTTTTTTGTATTTTTCAAATGGGATGTCCTTGTGTTTCCAGGATATTAATGTACTGGTTTCTTTGCCAACTTCTTAAAGCTACTGTAAATTGGAAACCCTGTTCTTTCCTATAAAGCAGTTTCCCTCATTAAAATAACAAGATGTGAATGTTTAAATTTGATATTTTTTTAATCATTCAGAATTTTTTTTAGGCAGGGGCCTTAAGCATTCTAGTCAAAGCTTGCCTTTTGTTTAGCTTTTCCTGTTGAACATTGATGAATGGTGTGATCAAAGCTTTGTCTCTGACTTCCATTAGTCACCAGATTCCTATTTGGTGTATGGTTGCTACCATCATATGGACTCTGTATTGGTGACACCTAGTTACTTTTGTTTTGACAATTATGGGTTAAAGAAATTCCTTGGACTAACTTGCTTAAGCTTGCTTGATCTGTCTTTTAAACGATCGCGTGGTGGGTTATTCCTTACAAGTCAAAAGCAGTCCTGAACAAGAGCCCTTTTTAAGCCACTATATTTTTTTTTATTCTTCCCCAGAAAAGAATTTTCTTACATTTCTTCATGCTTTCGTTAGCTCCGCCTTCTTGCTTCCGAACTGCAAAATTATATCACAGTGCAGTTGATGAAGAGTAATAGTGACTTTGAAGAGAACTCATACTGTTAATTACCGATGTAAAATATGATATTGGGATGTATTTGTAGATATAATAATTAAGGTATTTCTTAAGCTCTTACTATGTGCCCAGCACTGTTCTAAGTGCTGGTATTAAGTTGTTTGCCTCCATTCCATTGGAAATGACGCCCATTTTAGGCAGAGCTTCCTATCCCCAGAAAGAGATGGAACGAAAATGAAAAGCGCTGTTAGCAATCGTGTAAGGTTGTCATTGTTTGTCACCCCCTACTCTAAGTGGTAAGATTCTCTTCTAGACTGTAAGCATCTTATGGACAGAGAATTTGCCTGCCAACTCTATGGCATTGTACTCTCCCAAACGTTTAGTACCCAGTAAGTGCTCAATAAAGATGATTAATCCATTTTCCAGAGACAGATCTTCTTTGGGCTGACGGTGTGACAGGCGAGGATATTTCAGCTTCCAAGTTAGCCAGTTGGTGGGGGGATGCCTCTGTTTCGAAAGGGAAAAAGGCAATCTGTATACTCACTTTTTTTAATAAATGATGTCCAGAGAATCCTAAAGGCTTGAAAGAATCTTGAGCAATGTTTAGTCGATCATCTGGTTTTCCAGCGAGAACACACTTTAAGCCATCCTGAATATCTGAGACCCGAAACTGTTTTTAAAAACTTCCTTGCAAAATGTTATGTTATGTTATTGCTCTCAGTGACACCCCAAAGTGTGATATCTGATCTTGAGAAATCCTTTCTCGTGTCCAACATAAATCACTCTTGCTGCCGATTAATTCCATTTACTCTTCTGTCTTGAGGGAAGATGGGGACCAGCTGGTTACTCTCCTTTGTATGACAACTCAGATGTATTGAAAATCATGGTTAATCTTTTCTTCTTCAAGCCCAATTCCCCTTTTTACTTTCCCCCTAGTTCTGTTTTTCATTTCTTTAACCATCTTTGACCCCCTCTTCAAATTATTTTGGTATTTGGAGAACAGAATTGAACTCTACTTCATCGGAAGAAGCGTGGCCCGGTGGAAAGAGCACAGGCCAGGGAATCTGATGACCTGGGTTCTAATCCCAGATCTAACACTTGCTTGTTGTGTGATGCTGTGCAAGTCACTTAGCTCCCCTGTGCCTCAGTTTCCCCAACTGTAAAATGAAGAATGAATACCTGTTCTCCCGCCTACTTAGACTGTGAGCCTCATGTGGGACAGGGACTGTGTCCGATATGATTAATTTGCATCTACTCCAGCACTTAGAACAATGCTTAGCACTTAATTAGTACTTAACAAATAAAATAAAAATAGTAATGACAACAGTAATAATCATCACTATTATTGTTATTATTATTATATTCTCTCCTATTTGGGCTGTGAGCCTTATGTGAGACAAGAAGCAGCGTGGCTCAGTGGAAAGAGCCCAGGCTTGGAAGTCAGAGGTCATGGGTTCTAATCCCGGCTCTGCCGCTTGTCAGCTGTGTGACTTTGGGGAAGTCACTTCACTTCTCTGTGCCTCAGTTACCTCATCTGTAAAATGGGGATTAAGACTGTGAGCCCCACGTGAGACAACCTGATCACCTTGTGTCCTCCCCAGTGCTCAGAACAGTGCTGTGCACATAGTGCTTAACAAATGCCATCATTATTATTATTATGTCTGAGTATCTTGTGTCTACCCCAGCACTTACTACAGTGCTTCATACATAGCAATTGCTGAGTAAATACCATCATTATCATTAAAGGCCTGATAAGAGGTGAGTGTAATTTTAACAAGGTTCCTATACTCTACATGCTTGTTTCTGTGCCCAAGGATCAGGGTTGCTTTTTAAAATTCAGGTCAGTACTGCCGTCCATTATCTGCTTCTTATCCACTATGATCTCCAGATCTTTTTCTGTCTTCCCTCTGACTCAGGTCCATGCTCTTTCCCCTAGGCCATGCTGCTTCTCTATCTAGCCAAAATACTAGTGAAAACACATGTAACGATAAAACTGAGGGTACCCCAAATGCCAATAAAGCTCTGGACAGTATGATAGACTTGTACTTCCCAAGCCCGACTTGTACTTCCCAAGCGCTTAGTACAGTGCTCTGCACACAGTTAACGCTCAATAAATATGATTGAATGAATGAATGAATTTTAGGAAACTAGCATGGATAGCTGACATGAGTTTAATCCAGTTTTTTTTTTTTTGGATTAAGCGCTTATGTACCAGGTACTGTACTAAGCGCTAGGATAGATATGTACAAAGTGGGTTGGACACAGTTCCTGTCCCACATGGGGCTCACAGTTTTAATCAGCGTGGCTTAGTGGAAAGAGCCCGGGTTTAGGAGTCAGAGGTCGTGGGTTCTAATCCTCCCTCTGCCACTTGTCAGCTGTGTGGCTTTGGGCTAGTCACTTCTCTGGGCCTCAGTTACCTCGTCTGTAAAATGGGGTTTAAGACTGTGAGCCCCACGTGGGACAACCTGATTACTTTGTATCTACCTCAGCACTTAGAACAGTGCTTGACACATAGTAAGTGCTTAACAAAAACCATCATTATTATTATTATTTTAAAGATGAGGTAATTGAAGCAAAGAGAAGTTTAGTAACTTGCCCATGGTCACCCAGCAGACAAGTGGAGGAGTCAGGATTAGAACCCAGGTCTTTCTGTCTCCCAGGCCTACACTCTAACCATTAGACAACCCTGCTTCTCAACTTTGTTCTTTCAAACTTTTTACTTATGCTTATAGAGTATTTTTGGGAGAAAAGCTACTATAACAGATTACCAACAAACAATAAATTGGTTGATCAAAATCAGTACATTCAATCATGCTACAACATCATTAGTTCACAACTCAGTGAACTTAACAGCCATTGATAAGACAAACAAGGTACTAATTGTAAGTAAGTGTGACCATGGACCTCATTAACTTTCTACTCCCTACAAGGGTAAAAACAGCCAAAAATCCCCAGAAACCCTAGGATTATTTTTTTCCAATTATGAACCATCTCTGGTCCTGGAAACTATCTCTAGTTGAATAGAGAGTCAGCCCAAAATAATCGGTGATTCAACAGTTTGTCTCTATTTGATTGGACAGAATCAGGCTATATTTTGATTCCAGACAGTCAAAGAATCAAGACGAGTTGGTTACAGTATAAAGGAAAATAATCTCCAGTTGGAAAGAAGGTATAAATCTGGAAGGGAAAACCAAACCTGACTGATTTGGTAATTGTAGACAAATGAAGGGATTAGCAATAATGGTGGTATTTGTTAAGTGCTTACTCTGTGCCAGGAACTCTACTGTCGATGTAAATACAAGCTAATCAGGTTGGTCACAGTCCCTGTCCTGCAAGGGGCTCACAGTCTTCATCCCCATTTTACAGATTGCACACTGCAAAGTGAAGGAGCGCAGATTAGGCTCCAAGTCCTTCTGACTCCTTAACTCATGCTCTATTATGTTTGCCAATGAGTAAAGTTTGATTTTTGATAGTGTTGGTGACTGGTGATTTTTGGTGATTTTTGATGATGACCATTAATATTCTGATTAATGGTAACTTGGCAGAGTGAAAAGTTTTAGGAACTAGGTAACTTCCTTACACAAGGGTTGAAGGATTTTTTTTTTCGCTTATTATATATGATAAACTTTCAAAAATAGCTAAGCTGTGTGCTCTAGTCTAAGCTTTGGCCTCTTCCCCGCAAAATCTCCGAACTAGAAATTAGAAGTGCAATGAATAGGTAGCAGCTGAATATTTTGCATTACATATTTTGTATTTCAGGTATCACAGTTCCTTAAAAATTGGATAGTTTGAAGTCTTCAGCAAAACTAACCTTTAGTTCAGAAGAAAGGCAAAAGTATATGATTTCTGGGATTGAAATGTTAAAATCAACAAGTGATTTTCATAGTTTTGTTGTTCAAAAACCCAGTTCAGTAGTGTCTGCATTATGTAATTATAATAGTCTGATGATGTGCCTATCAGCACATTTTAGTGGTAAAGGTAATTTCTGAGAGTTGCAAATGCTTCTTCACAGCTGCCTTTTATGAAACTCGGTTTCCAATTCCCCACTTAACAACACTGCTTACCAATGGGATTTTTAAAAAGCTATTTTTACCTAGGATAGAAGGGTGTGTGATTTGACATGATAAAAGTAGATTTTACATGAAAAACTAATTTCTCTTGAAGCTTTATTCTGCATTACATAAGCAAACAGTAATTATGTAGCAACATAGAATTCTTAAGCAGTTACACTTATGACAGAACTAGAGAAGATGGATTTTTTTGTAGCAGAAAATATTTAGTGCTTGGCACATAGTAAGCATTTAACAAATACCATTATTATTATTATTTAGGTTAGCTATTAGGAAGCACTTCCAGTAGATTAATTAACTATAGAAGCTGGTTACCTGAGGGGGTTATGGAAACTCCATCTATTGAAATCTTAGAAAACAGGACAGATTTTTATCTGTCTGAAATGGTTGAGATAAGTCTCTCTGAAGGACATAGGAATGGACTGAGTAGTGACCTCTGAAGTTGACCTTCTTGATTTACAATTCTCTGATTTCACAGCAAATAATTTCTGCTTCATCAAAATGGTGAAGTCAGGGGAATGTTGTTTTTAGATACAGGTTATGAGAATGGGAACTAGCATTTTTGACAAGAACGCATTTCAAAACTCCCAATTTGCCTGTAATTTCTTAGGATGTTTTTGAACAAAAAATTAGAATGCATCTTATTTCATTGATTGCATCAGAAATTGTATCAGAGCTTTCTATCTGATCAGACTGTAGCTGCCAACTACATAGCATAAAATAAGTGATTTAGATGTAAATAAGCTTGACAGACTTAAGGTGAAGAAATGCACATAATCCTAGATAGCATTTCCATATGGCAGTTTTTATACATATACCAACCCAAATGATCATGCACTGAGAGATTTCCCTAAAATAATAGGGCTGCAACTGATAAAATGGAAAAGGGATATGGGCGAAATGGAACTGTTAAATTTTAATTACTCAGTATCTTCCTCTTCTATGTTGGCATTCTGTACTGTTGGCATTTTTCTTTCAGGGAGTAATCCATATTCATTGAGAAAAGACTCTACATCCCCGGCGAAAAACTCTTCACCCAGCTGTTCCGTAACACTAATAAAATTGCTCAAAAGCTCTCCAGCCTTGTACACCAGCAGCGTTGGGAGGACGCCTGAGGAGAAGCGATCCCCTGCCCCTGTGTTCGAAGCCTTAATCTTACAGAACCTCAAGGTGGGATATTCTGTGGCCAGGCTAGCTAGACTGCTATTCAGTGCTTCGCAGCCCTTGACGTCATCTTCATAAATGTGCACAATGACCATAGTGTTTTTTTGCTCCTTCTCAACGGCCTCCAAGAACTGCTCCCCGCTCTCTAGCTCGTATAAGAATCCGTACTTTGGTCCGAAGCTCAGCTTCTGGTGCATATTGTGCATGCATTGCCTGCGATACTTTTGTAGGCGCCGCTCATCCTCTTTTTCTTGGTGGATTAGCTCGTATTCCTGAATGCTCATCTGTGAAGTCAGAAAGCCAAATGTTACTGGAAGAGGGGAAGCTACCAGGCCGTCAGGCCCAGCTAGGTGGCTGGAGTGTTGAAGATAAGGGGAGAGTGTGTGTGTGTATTGGGGGGAGAGAGTTCCCTTGCATCTTTTAGAGTGTGAGCCCACTGTTGGGTAGGGACTGTCTCTATATGTTGCCAACTTGTACTTCCCAAGCACTTAGTACAGTGCTCTGCACACAGTAAGCGCTCAATAAATACGATTGATTGATTGATTGATCTGAGGGTGGTGTTCCCCATCCTATGAACGTGGAGGAAAAGGAAAGTGTTTTGTCATGCTCATCCTCATGGGATTGAGGGAATTACTTCATCTTGGGACCTGAATTCTCATTCTGATTCTGCCACTTGTCTCATGTGGAAACCTTGGGCAAATCACTTGACTTCGTTTCCCCCTTAGACTTTGAGGCCATGTGGGTCAGAGCCTAGGTCTGATCTATCTATATCGTATCTATCCTCGTGATCAGGAAGTCCCTTGGGGATAGGGATGGTCTATACCTACTCTGTGGTATTGTACTCTCCCACCACTTAGTACAGAGCCCTGCACAAAGTGCACCACTTAATAAACATCATTAATAATAATAATAATAATGACATTTGTTAAGTGCTTACTATGTGCCAAGCACCGCTCTAAGTGCTGGGGAGGTTACAAGGTGATCAGGTTGTCCCACGGGGGGGTTCACAGTCTTCATCCCCATTTTACAGATGAGGTAACTGAGGCACAGAGAAGTTGTGACTTGCCTGAAGTCACACAGCTGACAAGTGGCGGAGCTGGGATTTGAACCCATGACCTCTAACTCCAAAGCCTGGGCTCTTTCCACTGAGCCACGCTGCTTCTCATTGATTGATTACCCCAGTGCTTAGCATTATGCTTGGCACATTACAAAAAATTATTAGTATTATTATTACTGCTACTACTACTAACCTGAACATCATCCCTGAAGATGTGATATTAGATTTGATGGGAACAGATAATTGTAAACACATTCAAATTGCCATTACATTCTAGTTAATGACATTGTTAGCCCACACAACCCCATTCCTTAATGTGATGTTTTTCAAGAAACGTTCCAGGTTCCGTCTTATTCTAGAAAAGCCTCCCAATCCTTCCTTCCACAGCAAGATTTTCTCTTTGCTCTACCGACCTTTCTGCGGATTCTTTCTCTTGAGTCTTTATTATCTCTTCTTTGCGGTGAAGACAACTGTCTAAGAATCTCCTTCTTGCTAGGAACTGAATCACTGTCTTCACTTTCCAACTTGAACTTTCTCCAGTCGTTGATTACTCCTTTGGGGCCTGAAATAGAATGGTTTATGTTTGTATTTACCTGTTCTTAGTTCTAGGATATCTTACACATTTGAAGTGTACTTTTGCATTATAAGAGAAAGCAATGGATTTTCTCGCTTGTTTGAGTTCGGTGTTTTGATCGTCTCACAGATAAAGTCTCCCACTCAAGTTTTGGCAAATCGTTCCCCAAATTTCTGCAACCTTGATCATCTGTATTAGGTCTCCCAGGGTATGAATTGGTGTCAACTTGGAGGGAGGGAATATTTAAAAATCATTTTAGTTTGGCTGGTGACTGGAATTTTAAAAAAAAAAATTGAGCCGCTATTTCTGGAGGAAGTTGGTAATGAGTCCCTGATGCAAAGAGTGAGATCATTTTAAGATCCTGGAGAAAAATTAGAGATCCAGCCCACGAGTTATAACGTAGGCAAGGAGCAGTTCGATAATTATAAAGATGTTAAAGAACCAGGGGAGATAACTGGGGAAGGAAATGATTTATTTCAACTGGAATTTCAGAGAGATGATTTGGGCTTGAAGTAGGGAGACAATAGACTGTGAGCCCATTGTTGGGTAGGGATTGTCTCTATCTGTTGCCGAATTGTACTTTCCAAGCACTTAGTACAGTGCTCTGCACACAGTAAGCACTCAAGAAATCCGATTGAATGAATGAATGAAAGCAGACGGAACAGTATACTTACCTGTGTGTGTAGCCTGCCCTTCAAAATCCTCTTCTAAACTGGGGTTATTTGTTTCATCCATTTCGTCAACTCAATTTGACAGAATCTACAGTCAATGAAGAAATATTGAATTTTATATTCTGTAACTATATATGTGTCACATGTAAATTTCTGATACTCTCAAGTACTAGAACAAGTTAATAACTGTCATTAGGCGAAATAATTTTAGTTACGACTCTTTACTTTGTCTCCTAAAAATACGTTGTTGTTGAAGGTGCCAGAATCAGGAGTTTAATATAATGCATTTTTTCCCGTAAATATATGATATTCTTGTCTGAAGCTACATTATTCAGAGATATTTTTAAATACTAGGTAATATATTTTCAGAAAGTTTTCTTTCAACAAGTGGCTTTCTGACATAGAATATTGGCAACCAACTCATTGAAATCCAGTTTTCCCAATAGATAGATAGATAGATATAGATATTTATTAAGCGCTTACTATGTGCAAAGCACTGTTCTAAGCGCTGGGGAGGTTACAAGGTGATCAGGTTGTCCCACGTGGGGCTTACAGTCTTAATCCCCATTTTACAGATGAGGTCACTGAGGCCCAGAGAAGTGAAGTGACTTGCCCAAAGTCACACAGCTGACAATTGGCGGAGCCGGGATTTGAACCCATGACCTCTGACTCCAAAGCCCGGGCTCTTTCCACTGAGCCACGCTGCTTCTCCTGACTGCTCTGTGATCAAACTTCTTTAAAACTTTTCTTAGAGAAAGATCACCATTCAAGAAACTATTCCTAAAATCCTAAAAAAACAACAACAACTAAACAAAACATGGTGTGGAGAAGACATTTTCTTATTTGCATAGCACAATTCGCTGAGGTTACAGAAAGCTTATTTTTCCATTCAGTTTTTCTTGTAAGGTGATCTTCCTTTACAAATACATATTTCCAACTACATCAGTTAAACCTAGGGACACCATATGAGGCATTTAGGAAGTATAAAATAGTGACACATTCCTTGTCCACATGGAGTTAACACCCTAAGAGGGGTGACAAACGTAACAATATTTAGAGGACAGGTCAAAATAAATAATTAAAGGTACAGGTAGAGCATCTCCATCTTGAAAATGTTTATATTTTATTTTATCACTAATGCTGCTCTTTTGAGTATGATGTGAAGTAACTAGTAGCAGGGGTTGTTTCAGTTGAATACTCTTTTCCTTGAAGCTCAGATTCTGAAATTTTTGCTCATAGAGCGATACTGTCTCATCAGCAGTACAAAATAGGCAATGCAAATACAGCAAATCAAACCTCAATCAAATCAATGGTATTTACCAAGCACTTAGCAGGTGCAAAGCACTGTATTAAGCATTTGGGAGAGTACAATTCAACAGAATTGGTAGATACGTACCCTGCCCACAATGGACTCCATTCTAAACAGCCTGCTATTTGTGACATAAGGAACGATATCAAACATCTGACTGAAAAGTTTGCCTCAGAAAATTAAAGCATTCAAATTTATACTCCCGCCTAAGGAAAACTTGTTATTTTTAGGGTGTAAAAATTGTAGAAAAGCTAGATCATTCATTGAGCCATTCAATGGTAAGTACTACTTCTCTTCTGTGGGGAGAGGGCTGTAAAATAATGATATTTAATAATAATTGTACTATTTGTTAAGTGCTTACTATGTGCCACGCACTGTACTAAGCGCTGGGGTGGATACAAGCAAATCAGGTTGGACACAGTCCCTGTCCCACCTGGGGCTCACCTCCTCAATCCTTATTTTACAGATGAGGGAACAGGCCCGGAGAAGTGAAGTGACTTGGCCAAGGTCACACAGCAGACAGGTGGCGGAGCTGGGATCCCTTGGGCCATGAAAGTAGAAATCACAGTTCCTGACCTCAAGGAGCTTACAATTTCATAGTGCCGCGTGCTGACTTCTAACCAAGGCCACCCTCCGTGACGTATCTTGATCCTCCTTTGGGCTGGATCTACCCGAAATGTCTAGTTGGGGCAAACCACCCAAACTCTTTCCCTGAGCTCCATGGCACAAGAGAAGCAGCATGGCCTAAAGGAACGAGCATAGGCATGAGAGTCCAAGTGCTTAGTACAATGCTCTGCCCACAGTAAACACCCAATAAATAACAATGAAAGACTGATCCCTAGACAGCCGAAAGCCCGTGAAATTGTGTACCTTATTCCACGTGATGCTTTCATACCTCCTAGTGGGAGGAGTCAAGGTGGAAGGAGCCTACCCTTAAAATAGAAACACTGGGCATGAAAGGCATCATGGCAGAGTGGATAGAGCACAGGCCTGGGAATCAGAAGGTCATGAGTTTTAATCCCGGCTCTGCCACTTGTCTGCTGTGTGACCTTGGGCAAGTCACTTCATTTCTCTGGGCCTCAGTTACCTTATCTGTAAAAAGGGGATTAAGCTTGTGAGCCCCACATGGGGCAGGGACTATGTCCATCCTGATTAAGTTGTATTTACACCAGCACTTAGAACAGTGCTTGACGCATAGTAAGTGCTTAAAAATAGTATTATTATTGTTATTATTATTATTATTATTGGTAGTGTTATCCAGTGATAAATCTACCCAGGACTGGAAACAGACCAGCTGAAAACCAGACAAATGGAAACCCTAATCCACACCCATGGCCCAATCAAAAATCTTGAATTTAAGTCACGCCTTCCTCTACAAAATTCACTGGGATAGCTGTACTTATCTGCAAATAAGTCATAATCTTCCACGTGCCTCTGGCCTATTTTAAATATTTGGGGAATTTATTAAATTGTTTATATTCAATTACATTCGCTTTCAGGACGTGCATAGTGGATCCTCTTCAGAATCAAGAAGGATGTAGACATTGACAATGAATACCGTGAAGGCTTTGTCTGAGATTAAACGAATCCTCATTTAATAAGAAGCTGCTTAAGAATCTAGGACAAGGTGACATAGAAGACTGCCAACTTCACTGGAGATCACCACGGTTCAAGAGGAGTTACTGGATTATTCCTTTCATCCAATTAAAAGGAGTTATGACATAGTACTTCATTGGGGGAGAGGGAATATTTTAATTTTGAGTTGCCTTCATCCTTTAAAGGTGAATTTTGACTCCAAATGCCAAGGGTCATCACCATGGTTAAAAATGGTTCTAAATAGCTCAAAATGAGAGGGTGGGTATAAATACCGGAGTTTGCAGGTTGAGCAAAGAGAAATCGGTGGCAGTGGCTTTCATCTTGCTTACAAAAAGAGATCCTGAAATCAGTCAATCAGTGGTATTTATTGAGTGCTTACTGTGTGCAGGACATTGTTCTAAGTACTTAGGAGAGTATGAAAGAGTAACTAGCCATGACCTGTGCCCTCAAGGAGCTTACACATTGAAGATATCTAGCACAGCACCTGCTGGCTGCCATATAATAATAATAATAATAATGGCATTTATTAAGTGCTTACTATGTGCAAAACACTGTTCTAAGTTCTGGGGAGGTTACAAGGTGATCAGGTTGTCCCATGGTGGGGGCTCACAGTCTTAATCTCCATTTTACAGATGAGGTAACTGAGGCCCAGAGAAGTTAAGTTCCCCTTCCTTCCTCTCCCCCTCGTCCCCCTCTCCATCTCCCCCGTCTTATCTCCTTCCCTTCCCCACAGCACCTGTATGTATGTATATATGTTTGTACATATTTATTACTCTTTATTTTACTTGCACATATCTATTCTATTTTATTTTGTTAATATGTTTGGTTTTCTTCTCTGTCTACCCCTTCTAGACTGTGAGCCCACTGTTGGGTAGGGACTGTCTCTATATGTTGCCAACTTGTACTTCCCAAGCGCTTAGTACAGTGCTCTGCACACAGTAAGTGCTCAATAAATACGATTGATTGATTGATTAAGTGACTTGCCCAAAGTCACATAGCTGACAAGTGGCGGAGCAGGGATTTGAACCCAGGACCTCTGGCTCCAAAGCCCGAGCTCTTTCCACTGAGCCAAGCTGCTTCTCTAAGAGAAGCCATATAGAGATGGACCCCACCCAGAGTTTGAGGGGGCTCTAAGATGTGAAGGGAAGAAGACATCCTGGAAGTCCATGATCCAATCTTACCTGAAAATGCAGGTAAATGGCTAAGACTACCTCCCATTAGGATCCGGTCCCAGAGTTAATGTCCAGGAGAGAGCTGCACTGTTAACACGGATAGGGTTTTCCTCAGGAGAAAGGCCCGAAACATGGGGACATGGGCTGTGTCCAACCTGATTATCTTGTATTTACCCCAGTGCTTAGAACAGCACCTGGCAAATAGTAAGCACTTAACAAATACCATTAAAAAACAAATGAACAGCAACAAAATACCCCCACCTATCTGCTTTTAAGAAGTGGCTTGGCCTAATAGAAAAACCTGGCCTTGGGAGTCAGAGCAAGTGGATCCTATTGCCAGCGCTAACCCTTGCCTGTGGGTGACCTCAGGCAAGTCGCTTAACTTCTCTATACCTCAGTTTCCTCAACTGTAAAATAGGGATTCAATGCCTGTTCTCCCTCTCACTTAGACCATGAGCCTATGTGGGACAGGGATTGTGTCCTACCTGATTTCCTCGTCTCTCCCTCGGCACTTAGAACAGTGCTTGGCACGTAGTAAGCGCTTAGCAAATGCCATAACAAATATTTAAGTGCCAAACATCTTTCGGGAAAATACTGCAGCAGGGGTAGAAAACTGATAATATTGCTCTTTGCTTGAAATTATTTGGCCAAATTTTGTACTTGCTTGAATATCCACTATGTTTTTGAATAATGTGAGTCCAACTGGAAAGGCTAAGGAGTCAGGCATGTGGTGAAATGAGACTGTCAGAGGATATGATGAGAATGTCTTTTGTTTAATGCTATAAGGGGTACTTCTCGCACATCTCGATATAACAAAACACCCAGGGCCGGAATTTCGTTACATCATCCAAATAAAATGGCATCATGGAAAGATCTACACAGTTAAATCAGTGGAAGGCTATAGTTTAAAAAAAGCCAGAGTGACATTGGAATGCTTTTATAGGAACTGTTAAGTAATGTCCCTGGTATACTCAGTCGTGATCAGATGTGGGGAACTTGAAGAGAATTCAGAGGTAAGCCCAAGGAAAATGAAATGTTTGGGAAAGTTGAAGGAACTGAGATAATTTATTTTATTGTTGTTATTATCATTATTAAAGTGTAAGAACAGACTTAGCCGCCTTGAGACCAGATTCAAAACTTTGCTCTTCTAGCCACAGTACCCCACTGCTTTTTGTTTTCCATATTCATCCATATCTTCTGTGTGATTTCATTGTTTCATCTCTCCTTATTATTATTAATCGTATTTATTGATCGCTTACTGTGTCCAAAGAACTATACTAAGTGCTTGGGAGAGTACAATATAACAGACACATTCCCTGCCCACAACGAGCTCACAGTCTAAAGGAGCTCACAGTCTCCTTATGTGACTGTCACTAGCCCTCTTTCCCCACTTCAGCCTTATATTATGAACCTCGATTCTTATGTTGAAGACAAAGCATCAGGTTTAATTTTTACCCATGTATTCTTTCCCGGACCTTAGTACAGTGCTTGGCATACTGCAAGCACTTAGCCACTTATTGATTATCTTGTATCTCCTCCAGTGCTCAGTACAGCACTTGGCACACAGAAAAATCTTAAAAAATCCCACAAACTACTACTACTATTAATCAATCAGTCATATTTATTGTTTACTGTGTGCAGAGTACACAGTAGTAAGCGCTTGGGAGAGTACGATCCAGCAGTGTAACAGACATATTCCCTGTCTACAGTGAGCTTACAGTCTGGGTTGAAGGGGAAGACATAATAAAAATAGATAAATTATGGATATGTACATAAGTGCTGTGGGGGAGTTGTGGCGGGGTGAATAAAGGACTCAAGTCAGGGTGCTGCAGAAGAAGGGAGCGGGAGAAAAGGAAATGAGGGCTTAGTCAGGGAAGGCTTCTTGGAGGAGATGTGCCTTCAGTAAGGCTTTGAAGGTGGGGAGAGTGCTTGTCTGTCAGATACGATGAGGAAGGGCATTCCAGGCCAGAGACAGGACATGGGAGTGACTTCGCCAGTGCGATAGACAAGAGCGAGATACAATGAGTAGTTTGGCATTAGACGAGTGAAGTGTTTGGGCTGGGTTGTAGTGGGAAAGGAGTGAAGTGAGGTAGGAAGGGGCAAAGTGATTGAGAAATTGAGTGATTGAATAGTAGTATTGCTACTCTATAACCCTCTAGTCTAATACGTTGTCCTGAAGTATCCATCTCCACATTCCCTGTCATTTGCACGAAGCCCTTCTTCTTTCTGCCCCCGCCCACCTCAGAAGAATACTCACTGGAGAGAGTAGACGAGACAAAAGAGAAACTGTTCCTGCTGTATTCTCTGTCATAATTAACATTAGGGCACCACAATGCCTTTAACCCCTTGTGTCTGTCAGCTGTGAGTAAAAGCAATGGGTACCACTGTCTGCTCTGTGAAATAGAGAGGGAGAAGGAAAAAGCAAGCGGAAGAAAGAGAAGAGAAATGTCAGTATGAGAGGAGAAAGGAAAGGGGGAAGGGGGAAAGATTAGCAAGGAAAAGGAGTATGGAGAGGGAGAGGAAGTAGCGTTGGGAGGGCCAACAGAAGGCTGCCATTTCTTGGGTCGTAGCGTGCACACCACCTGTTACTACATTGCCTTTGGGTCACAGGATGTCTCGCCTGTGATAGCTAATAACTTTCCTTGTGTGGGATGGGTGTAGATGACTGAAGAGAAGAGAAGCAGCATGGCCTGGTGGCTAGAGCACGGGCCTGGGAGTTGGAAGTACCTGGGTTCTGATTCAAGGTCCGCCACTTGTTTGCTATGTGATCTTGGACTTAACTTCTCTGGACCTCAGTTGCCTCATATGTAAAATGGGAGTCCCATGAGGAATATGGACTATGTCCAACATGATTAGCTTGTATCTTCTCCTGTGTTTAGTACAATGCCTGGTACATAGTAAGCACTTGACAAATACCATTAAAAAAAAAAAGGACAGGTCCTTTCTCATTCCTTTCCAGACCCATTACACTCTACTTTCCAAGACATTTATAGCTCTTGAGAGGAAACATTATTTCTTTTATATTTGAAGATCTCACAGACACTAATATCAGAGCCTGAAAAGGGGGCAAGTATGTGTGATGTATTTATTTGCTCAGCACCAATTCACAAACTTTCCAAACTAAGGAAATTAACATTTTAGCTCATCATTTGAATTGATTTTGGAGAACTGATAGCAGCAATAACTGCCCATGGAGTCAGGTAAAAAACCATTGCGGAGGTGAAAGTCTCAACCTGTCTTCTCTTATCCAAAGATCTATTGCAGAAATCTCAGGATTTCTGTTATAATATGCACTGTGAATGAAAAACATCTTGACATATCTGACACAGTCATTTGAGTTAAATGTGAAGCTTTAAATTAAAATCCTGTAAAGTGGATCTCATCTTTCGCTGACTTGAATGAGAGGATCAACCAGGTGACATGATGATTCATTCACATTACTATTTCTTCTTTTCTTTACAAACTCACAGAGACCTGGGTAGCCAACAAGCACTTAGGCAAAGATAAAGCAGAGGACTCCAAATGGGATATACTCTAAACACTTCACTTAGTATGCATTATCTCCTGGCCCTTCTGGCTCAATAAGCACCAAATATCATTTAATGAACCCATCTATCTTGGGGATGAGACCCTACTGGAGATTTCCACTTCCCAAGAAACCAGGTGGAGAAATTGTGAAATGTCAAAGCAATTTTGTCTGCTGTTGGGCTCCCTTAGGCTATGAACAGAAAGTTTGTTTCAGGATGTTGACCCTATGAAAAGAGAGTAATACTAAATTCACCACTTAATCCAACACCTATTTCATCTTTTTCAGCAAAATACATTAAATATACCTCAATTTACCATAAAGCAAAATTTTTGATTAAAAAAGGGGACTGTTCAATGAATCTACCCATATCCAAATAAAAGTTTCACTAGACCGTAAGATCCTCAAGGCCAACGACCGTATCTACTAACTCTCTTGTATTCTTGCAGGCATTTATTATAGTGTTCTGCTCAGAGTAAGCTCAGTACAGTGCTTTGTACACAGTAAGCCCTCAATGAATACGACTGAATGAAATACGATTGAATGAATAAGTACTGTTGGTTGCTATTATCAGTCCTGGTATCTGCTATTTATATGCTTTATTAACCATCCTCAGCCCCACAAAACTTATATACATATCTGTAATGTATTTATATTAATGGTTGTCTACCCCTCTAGACTGTAAACTCTCTATGGGCAAGGAACGTGTGCACCATCACTGTATATTGTACTCTTTAATAGCATTGATTGATTAACTGATTATGATTGGCAAGCAGGGAGGGGAGTGATTATGAATGGAAGAGATTTGGAGTTGCGGCCAAGTGTAAGCACAAGGCACCTTGTGGAGTAACTCATTCATCTCCCTTTTAAAGAATACAACTTGCATTTTCAGGATCTCTTATCTGTAAAATGGGGATAAAGACTGTGAGCCCTAGGTGGGACAGAAATTTTGCCCAACCCGATTGTCTTGTAACTACCCCAGTGCTTATTACAGTACCTGGCACATAGTAAGTTCTTAACGAAAAACATTTCATTTATATGTATATAATTATATCTGTATGTGTGTGTGTGTATGTGTGTATATATGTATATAGATGTATATATCTAATGTTTTTCTTCTCCATTAGAGTGTAAGCTCCTTGGGGGCAGGTAAAGTGCCACTTCTTATTCTGGACTTCCCACATACAGAACACTGCAGTAAGTGAGTGCTTAATAAATGCTCTTATTACTACTGCTACTGTTTTCCCTGTGTCTTTTGGGCATCATCACTTTCTGCTTTTGCTTCCAGATCAGCAAACAGGTGTCTGCTGTCTTCGAGCGTCTTCAAAAGGCCCTCTAGTTTGGAAAGAATTAACTGGACTGTTTCCAGGCTGGACTCCGTTCTCCCAGGCTAATCCCACCTGGACCCACGCCATTAGTACTTGGGATCCAAGTTCCGAAGATTCAAGGTCTGTCGAGACCAACCGGCAGAATGTTTTTGTCTTCCAGGCACTTAGCATTTAGCAACAGGTGGCTAAATGCCAGTAATCTTTAAGAGGATCCCGGAATGCCTCAGTACGACTTGGACAGAATGCACCGTCTTACTGAGGCCCTGTCCGAGTAAATTAGATCACTGACATGTAGGTTTAAGGAGAGGATGATGATGATGATGGCATTTGTTAAGCGCTTACTATGTGCGAAGCATTGTTCTAAGTGCTGGGCACTGTTCTAAGCACCGGAATCCATGTTAAATACACATGGGGAGAATTTTCTGGCTCAGTGGGAAGAGCCCGGGCTTGGGAGTCAGAGGTCATGGGTTCTAATCCCGGCTCCGCCACTTGTCTGCTGTGTGACTGTGGGCAAATGCTTCAGTTATCTCATCTGTAAAATGGGGATAAAGACTGTGAGCCCATGTGGGACAATCTGATTATCTTGTATCCCCCCAGCACTTAGAACAGTGCTTGGCACATAGTAAGCGCTTAACAAATGCCATTATCATTATTATTAGTATTCCTTATTAATTGCATCTCTGACGGTTTATTTTCGAGTACCGTTATCCAACCGGAGACCATCATTCACCAAAGCGATTCAGACACCCTTATTTTTGAAATAAGAAATCATTAATCGCATCTCTGACGGTTTATTTTTGAGTACCATTATCCAACCAGAGACCATTGTTTACCGAAGCGAATCAGACACCCTTATTTTTGAAATAAGAAATCAAGGATTTAAGCCTGCATCATTTCTCAAAAATGCTGGGTGCACTGTGTAGATCTCATTTTTGGAAATTCAAATTGATACAAATCTATCTTGGGAAAAAAACATATTTGAGAAGGTCAGAAATACTCCAAATTGAAGTTTAACATTTCCAAAAACACCGGTTGGCAAACGGGTGAAGAAAAGATGTATTGCTACAACTACTCTAACTAATGCTAACACAACTAAATAACTTTCTGGGTATCACTTAGTGCTGCCCTGAAAGAAGTGATTTACTAAATAATATGTTGAAGGAGGTTTAACTCACAAAGATCAGCCCATACTTCCCACCAAGTTATTTATACACCTTTTTACAGTTTATAGTACAGTGCTCTGCACACAGTAAGCACTCAATAATAATAATAATAATAATAATAATAATGGCATTTGTTAAGCACATGCTATGTGCAAAGTACTGTTCTAAGCACTGGGGGGATACAAGGTGATCAGGTTGTCCCACGCGGGGCTCACAGCCTTAATCACCATTTTACAGATGAGGTAACTGAGGCTCAGAGAAGTTAAGTGACTTGCCCAGTGTCACACAGCAGACATGTGGCGGAGCTAGGATTTGAACCCATGACCTCTGACTCCAAAGCCCGTGCTCTTTCCACAATAAATACTACTGATTGATTATTTAAATCTATTACTTCCCCCTTCCTGAAGTTCATTTTAGTGTCTCTTCTGCTAGACTGTGAACTCCTTGAAGTCCTTCATTTGTTCATTCAATCGTATTTTTTTATTTATTTTTTGATGGCATTTATTAAGTGCTTACTATGTGCAAAGCACTGTTCTAAGCACTGGGGAGGTTACAAGGTGATCAGGTTGTCCCACGAGGGGCTCACAATCTTAATCCCCATTTTACAGATGAGGGAACCGAGGCCCAGAGAACTGAAGTGACTTGCCGAAAGCCACACAGCTGACAACTGGCGGAGCCGGGATTTGAATCCATGACCTCTGACTCCAAAGCCCGTGCTCTTTCCACTGAGCCACGCTGCTTCTGAGCAAGCGCTTTGTTGAGCGCTTACTGTGGGCAAGCACTGTATTAAATGCTTGGGAAGTGCAAGCAGGCAAAATATCACATCTATTTTACTCTCTCAAGGGCTTAATAAAGGCTCTGCCCAGAGTAAGCACTCAAAAAAATACTATGGATTGATTGTAATAGTAATACTATTTTTTGAGTATCCACTGGATGCAATGTACTAAGTAATTACAAAGTACTAAGTGCTTGGGGAAGTACATATAAAGACACATTCCCTGCCCCATCTAAAAGAGTTCTGTATTTACTTGGCTCAGACTGTAAACTCACTGTGGGCAGGGAGTGTGACTCTGTTGTATGAGTCACTGAGTACAAACACTTAGTACAGTGCTCAGCACACAGTAAGTGTTCAGTTGATTGATCAAAGCTCAACCTGTATGTAAACAATTACACAGGTGATTGAACACCCATAAATTAAAAGTACTTACAAGTTCATATTTTCCTATTGACTTTCTCTAGGGAAGTTAAAAAGCCCTTAGTTCCACTGTTCTCCACATTCCTACCTCTCCACATCATTCAAAATATTCCTCATAAAAATAGCCAAGTGTAACAAAAGACGAGAGTCTTTTCCCTCAATGATCCTCAATTCATTTTGAAATATCCTTCTGAGGAAACCAATGATTTACATGAAGGACCCCCTCATTTTTATGGGTACCCACTTGATCAGTGGTATTTATTCAGCACACTGTGTGCAGAGCACTGTCATAAGTGCATGGAATATTAAAATACAATAAAATTGGAGACATGAGTTCTAGCCTCAAGGACCTTACAGTTTAGCGGGGGGAGACAGACATTAAAATAAATTACAATTAAGGGAAATGGCAGAGTATAAGGAGAAGTACATAAGAACACTAGAAGCAGCATGACATAGTGGATAAAACACGGGCCTGCGAGTCCAGAGGTCATGGGTTCTAATCTTGGCTCCGCCACTTGCCTGCTGTGTGACCTTGGGAAAGTCACTTGATTTCTCTGTGCCTCAGTTACCTCATCTGTAAAATGGGGATTGAAACTGAGCCCCACATGGGACAGGGACTGTGTCCAAACCGATTTGTTTGTATCCATCCCAGCACTTAGTAATGGCACATAGTAAGGGCTTAACAAAAACC
Source organism: Tachyglossus aculeatus (assembly GCF_015852505.1). Lineage (NCBI taxonomy): Eukaryota > Metazoa > Chordata > Mammalia > Monotremata > Tachyglossidae > Tachyglossus > Tachyglossus aculeatus. The sequence goes on from NC_052081.1 coordinate 14,561,043, forward strand.
ACAATTATTATTAAGTGCTGTGGGGTTATTGGAGGATAAGTTTCAAAGTTTCAAAGGGTAATGTGGGACTGGGGTTGGATCCAAAGTCCAAAACCAATTTTTTTCATCAAAAACACTTTTTGAGGGAGGAGGAGAGGTGTTAGGGCTGTGTTAAGCTTTAAGGAATAAAAGTCGGTAGTTTGTGCTCAGAGCTGACCCATTAATATAATCCGTTCTTAAATGGCAAATGGTGATCCGGTGATTGGATTTCCAATGCAGCTGTACTCACGTTTCATACTAGCATTTTCAGTAGCATCTCCAAATCACAAAGTGACAACGAAAAGTATAAAACACAAATTAGACAGAAAAATTTTTCTGAAGAAAGCTTTCTAAATTAAATCTGGATTTAGTAGGCTATAAAGTATACCTGTTGTCCTGTGGCTGAGTTCTCCCTCTTCAGTCGTGGATCAGAGTTCTCGATGGTGATGAGTGGTGGGATTAGTTTTACCCGACCACGCCACTGTGGAGCGGAGACAGTTCTGAGCTGGGATTTATGGCCAAGGGTTACGATGACCCTTGCAGAAATAGCTCTAAACAGGTAATAGGATTGGAGAAAGAGAATTAGCCAATTCTGTTCATTTGTCATGGGCCAATGGAATCAACAACTCGACACAGATTCTGGGTTTTAGTTCACAAATATAATTGGAAAATATCAATATCACCCGAGGTCATTGTATGAAACCCTATATATCGCTAACTGTAATAGACATAATGAGCTGTCCTTCACAAGCAAAGGTGACTACTGCAGTGTAAGTGTATTTATAGATGAATGTGGCTGAAAAGACCCATGCATGATCAGTAGTTTCTTTCACATCGTGTATACGTAAAGATCATCCGTGGCTTTATGGTTGTATTTGCTATTTGGGAGCCAAGCACTAATTTGGATTCTGCCTCTTCGTATGACCTCCCTCAAAGTTATTCTTCCATAGAGTCAGCTCTATACTGAAATCTGTTTATCAGGTTTGTCTGCTGTCATTATCTCACGGCAGAACACTCTGGAAGGACATAAATTGCATCTACCTCCAGAAATCCTATTGGTGTTTGAAGGGGGAAAATATTTAATTTTCAGTGTTTACTGTGGAAGATGTAACTCGCTTGCAGGAAGTTCTCCTGGTAAATCACCTTAAATCCTTACTTATTCAGAATCTCATCAATCAGTAGTATTTACTGAGTGCTTATATGTGCAGAGTACATAACGTCTAGTAATTGCCCATTATATGTAAAATCTTCAACGAATACACATTTGTTGATTTGCATGTAAATCACTTACAATGGTGTTTAATTCTCCTTGTCAATTGATGATCTCAATGTAAAACGCTAGTCGGTTGAACATTCGGTAGGCTTAGTCAGAGGTCATGGGTTCAAATCCCGGTTCTGCCAATTGTCAGCCGTGTGATTTTGGACAAGTCACTTAACTTCTCTGTGCCTCAGTTACCTCATCTGTAAAATGTGGATTAAGACTGTGAGCCCCGTAAAACCTTGTAACCTCCCCAGTGCTTAGAACTGTGCTTTGCACATAGTAAGTGCTTAATATATGCCATTATTATTATTATTTGAATTCAAACTTCTTGATTTGTGACCTTTGTCCATTTGATATTCTCCCCACCATCAGCCCCGCAGCACTTGTGTACATATCTAAAATGATATTTGATAAATTATTATAGATGACACTGAAGTTGAAGGAGGGTTGGTTACCAACTGAGACCAGAAAGTAGGAATGGAGAAGTAGGGTTAGGGAAAAGTGGAGTTCTGTTTTCTTGTCTAAAACAACCCTGAATTGCCAGTATCTTCCAAGGACATTTCTATGTTGGAGAGATAAAAACTTTGTCAGGATCATCTTAAAAACAGCTCTTAACTCCTATTTAAACCCAGAGGCAAAAATTATCCTGGTTTTGTTCCCCCAAAGAGAGAATGTTTTCAAATAAGTGCTCAACAAGTCTAGTGCTCAAAAAATACCCTTAATTGATTCTACCAACTCTGTTGTATTGTACTCTCCCAAGCACTTAGTACAGTGCTCTGCAGTAAGAAACACTCAATAAATACATTGATTGATTGATTGATTGACTGATTTATAGTTTCGTATATCAACACATGCAGCAGAAAGTTCTTCTGAATCATAACTTTCCTTTTTTTGTAATTATTTTCAAACATCTGAGAAAAATTCAGAAATGTGGAAAACTCCAATCTTCTGTGGCAAGATACAACAGAAGGTTGCATGATACCTGAATTACTTTTGCCTTTTTCTATAAGCCAGAAAGTTACATCTTTCCTCAAAAGATCAGAAATGAAATTAAGAAAGGGGTTTTACCTGGATCATTAAAATGAGAAAAAAAAATAAGTTTTATTAGGAGACTCTCAAGTTACCCATAAATAGTCCATCTATTTTCTTCCCAGTTCACAGGTTAATTGAAAGCTCGTTATGGGCAGGGAGCATGTGTGCTAATTCTGCTGTATTGTAGTCTCTGATGATCTTGGTACAGTGCTCTGCACATATTAACGGCTCAACTAATACCATTGATCGATTGATTGATAGCAAGGTATTTTTTTGGTTTTGTTTTGAATTGGGAAAATAGAAGAATTTAGAAATGAAAAGCAAGCTCCCAATTCAATCAGCAATTGGATCGCTATAGTTTAAAAATGAATCGATTATTAATAGGACTCCCTGTAAACATGAATAGTCATAACTCATTTTGCTAAGTGCCAGTTTAGGATTTGATTTGTTGTTGGTGAACAGGATTCCTGAGTGTCAACCGAATACATTTTAGAAGTATTTTATATAATTTAAGGTTGCTACCAATAGAGGCCAGCATATACCTTGCAGAAGCACACTTAGGGAGATGCAGAGAACCTTGCGACTTCACTCTGGTAGCATTTAGTACAGTACAAGCGCTTAGTGCAGTGCTCTGCACACAGTAAGCGCTCAATAAATACGATTGATTGATGATTTAAATTATATCTCCTGTTCAGTTGATTGGTTTTAATGCCACCTCTCAATAACTCACGACTCTGAAGTGGTTGGAAGATTCACTAAGAATTTTGGGTGGCACATTTGGAAGGTGGATACTTGGGAAGAAAATTAAATACCTGTTCTGACTACTACTGGGAGCCCCATGAGGGACAGGGACTGTGTCTGAACTAATTAACTCATACCTATCCTAGTGCTTAGAACAGTGTTTGACACATAATAAGTGTTCAACATGCCATAAAAAGCTATTATTATTACTGAATAAGTCCCCACCACTCCTGGACAAAGCTCCTAATTGTTGCTATTTTTAGTCTCCGGGAAGGCACCGGGAAAGCACCAGGAAGATGAAAATCAGTAAAATCCAAATCAGCATTTGATTGGGCTAAATGGTTTCCCAGAGACCCTGAAGTATTCGAATGAACTGTGTTGCTTTGGCTTGCATGGAAAAGGAACAGAACACTCAATCAATTGTATTTATTGAACGCTTACTGTGTGCAGGGCACTCTACTAAGCGATTTTCCCTGTTAAGAAACATCTGGAACTGAGACTTTTTAGGGAGATGAATGTGAATGAGTTGCGGTTTGCGTTTATGACTTTTTCGAATCCGTATCAGTGACTGTGGATGTCATTTTTAGGGGTTGTCTGGAATTTCATTTATCCAGCTTATTCCACCTCTTAAAATCATAAGAAATGTCCTATAACACCATTCCAATGGTTTCTTGGAAGTAGACTGATTCTCTGGGCTCCTGGACTGGAGTACTAACTAGTAGCATCACCAGTCCTGGGAATTGGCTCCTTGGTAAATTGATTATTTTTTAAAATCCCTTAGAGGTTCTTGTGAGTGAATTGCGGTTCACATTTGCTTACAGCAAGAAGTGACTGCCAACTGGTGGGATATCAATGATCAGAATTTCAACATGTGTTTCTGAAATTGATTCTACAAAATTTGCTGTGACTGTTTTAAGGGTTAGACAAGAAGAGCGTTAAAACTGTTTAAGAGCTCAAATGTGAAAATAACTGAATTTGGATTCTAAAATGATGAAAGAAGCCACTGGATTTGGGTTATCAGTCACTCAGTGGTATTTATTGAGCACTTTCCATGTGTAGAGCAACAAACTAAGCGCTTGGGAGAGTACGGTACAATAAAGTTGGTAGATATGATCCCTGTGAGGAGCTGACAGTCAGGATGTATCATTAAGTAATTGGGCTGCAGGCCCAATTGAAAATTAAGGGGACAATTCAGTAGTGAAAGTTGAAAACTAAGAGGGAAAAGGCACCACATTCTGAGTTATTTTCAAGCAGTGAAAGAATGCAAGACAGTACTTTTCCTGGAAATCCACTGTAATTGGTTATCCAGTGGACTGAATATCCTGAAGTGAAAATGTTTTTATTATTTCTATCACCATGGGTACAATTTAGCCAAGACTGTTTCCTCGTGGGAGTATCTGGATTTAGCACCCAGACTCTTCACAATTGTTCTTCTTTTTGACACTTTCACATGGGAAGAAACTGAGGCATAAAGAAGTGAAACAATTTGCCCAGTTACACAGCAGGCAATTGGCGGAGCCGGAATTAGAACCCAGGTCATCTGACTCCCAGGCTTCTGCTGCTTCAGTTAGGCCATCCTGCTCCTCCTAAGCTACTTCTGCAGACTGATTTAGGTGTTTTCTGGAAGTTGCACAAACTCTTTCAGGCTATTAAAAAGCCTAAATTTAGCACATTACCATTAAGGGACACCTAATGGAACTCTAGTTCATTTTTTGAAGTTTGCAACTAACTCCGAATGTGTAGCTCATTTACCGGGAGACAGCTTAGGTCTATTAAGCACTCAAATATTATCACTATAATGCATCCTATGGTAATTATAATGGTGGTTTGGAATGGTCCATCTGACAACAGCTGTAATAGAGTTTCCTTTTCTTGAAAGGATCCATCTTTTGTATTCCCTTTTAAATATTTTTTTAAAGAAATTAAACTGTTGACCCCATTAAGGAAAAAATTGAAACCCTAATGAGGTTTCCAATTACAATCAATTTGTTCCAGCTGTTTTTCTACCTCATTAGGGTATTCTCTTGTATGCTTTCGGAAGTGTTTTATTTTTCTGTTTCCTTCCCAGCTGTTTCCCTGGTCTCTGGCTTGGGCTTTTATAAAACACAGAAGGGGATGAAGAAACTCCAAAACCCTCCAAACATCAGGAAAATCTCCATTGCATTCCCTCAGATGGGCCCAAGACAGATGGCTTAATTCTTAGAAGTGGCTTCCAAATGACCTTCTCCATCGTAATAATAATAATAATGATACTGGTATTTGTTAAACAATATGTACTGAACACTATCCTTAGCATTGGGGTAGGAAGAAGATAATCAGGTCCCACATGGGGCTCACATTCCAAGTAGGAGGGAGAACAGGTATTGAATTCTCATTTTCCAGATGAGGGATCCAAGGCACAGAGGAGTTAAGTGACTTACCCAACATCACACAGAAGGCCAGTGGTGGATCAGGATTAGAACCCAGGTCCTCTGATCCCTAGGCTTGTGCTCTTTCCACTAGGCCCACTGGTTCCCACAACTAAGTACCCCACACCTCTGTGCCTTGGATTCACTGCTTGTTTATGCAGAGAAAGTCCAGAAAGTCCACTGCAGCTGTTCTACATTCTTTCAACTGCCACCTTTAGCTCTTATATTCACATTGATTAATGTGCCCAACTGTGAAGTGTAGGGCTTTGTACATAGTAGGTGCTCAGTACATTTTATTGATTGATTCCACTTACACTCCAAAGATCTGTAGTTCTTTTTCTGTTGGTCCTGTACTCCATGACAGGATGGAAAAGGAATGGAATGGTGTATACCAGTGATTAAGATGACAGTAAAAGCAAGCAACCAATGAACAGTCTATTCTGAGTTAAGGTATATGCATTTTTGCCAAGACTTAATGGGATCTGTCTGTTTGAGAAAGGAAAGGTCTGTCTGGTGGCCAAAAGGCAGTCTTTTCTAAAGTAGGAATTCTTGGGTGCCTACTTGTTTCAATTGGATGTTAACTACATGTAACCTAGTGACTTAAGCACTGAACTGGCCCTCTGAAAAGTCAGGGTTTATTATCTATCAAACAATAGAATTTATTAAGTGCTGATTGTGTGCAGAGCACTGTACTAAGCCCTTGGGAGAGTACAGTACAATAGAATTGGTAGACATGTTCCCACCCCTCCAGAGACTGCAATTAGAGGTGAGTTGCTCAGCTACTAGCCCAGTATATAAAAAGGGAGAGATGAATCTCTGGTCTCCTGTTGACCTATGGAGATACTTGTGAAGATGAATGAGAGACCATCTTCAGAGCAATTTCAACTTCACAGATGGAAAGTGCCATGTAATTATTTCATATTTCATTCATCAGATGATGCAAATTATGGTCTTTGTGCACTAAAGTAAATGCTATTGAAGAATGAAGGTTATTTCTTTAATTTACCAGATGTTCCTTATGACATAGCGCAAATATCCCTCAAGCACAAGTTCAATGCCCAAGTATAGACAAACCTCTCCAATTTGGACAGAAGAGGGGTAAAGACTAGTCAGAATCAGGGAGAAGTCTGAACTGTGGACATTTTTAACCAGCACAGTTTATTTAAAGACTATTCCTCTCTATTCCTGAATGTTCAGGTTGCACAAAGTAGAAGTCAGATGGGTGAGCTTGATGTAGGCTAGGGAACGTGTCTACGAATTCTGTTCTATTGCACTCTCCCAGGCATTTAATACAGTGCTCTGCACCCAGAAAACACTCAGTAAATATCACTGATTGATTGATTATCTGGGGGAGCGAGAGAGCGAGAGCATTCTTAGAAGGAGGAACTGTCAAACGACTGACATTAATCTCTCCTTATGTTCTTCCTCTTGATGAAAAGGGGTAGTGGGAGGAGGGAAAGTGGAAGTGGAGTTGGGGGAAGGGGAGGTGGTGAGTGAGCTCCTTGAGAGCAGGGATCTTGTCTATTACCATTATCTAGTCTCCCAAGCATTTAGTACACTCCTTGCTAGGGAGTAAGTGCTTATTAAATGTTATTGTCTGCTGGCAAGGGGGAGCATATAATAATAATGATGATATTTGTTAAGTGCTTACGAAGTGCAAAGCACTGTTCTAAGCGCTGGGAAGGTTACAAGGTGATCAGGTTGTTTCACAGTTTTAATCCCCATTTTACAGATGAGGGAACTGAGGCACAGAGAAGTTAAGTGACTTGCCCAAAGTCACACAGCTGACAAGTGGCAGATCCGGGATTTGAACCCATGACCTCTGACTCCAAAGCCCGGGCTCTTTCCACTGAGCCCTGCTGCTTCAAGTACTATATCTGATAGGAAGAATGGTACTTCCTCACCACTCCTAGATTAGGCATGGAGGGGCAGAGGAGAGGAAAGCTGGAGAAAGTCTGATCTCCCTCAAATAATCTTCTTCTCTTCATAATAATAATAATAATAATAATAATAATAATAATAATAATAATAATAGTATTTGTTATGCACTTACTATGTGCCAAGCACTGTACTAAATGCTGGGGTAAATACAAGAAAATCAGGTTGGACACAGTCCCTGTCCCACAGGGGGCTCAGTCTCAATCCCCATTTTACAGAGGAGGTAACTGAGGCACACAGAAGTGAAGTGACTTGCACAAGGTCACACAGCTGGCAAGTAGCAGAAGCAGGACTAGAACTCGGGACCTTTTGACTCCCAGGCCCATATTCTATCCGCTAGACCTCACTACTTATTTTCCTTTCTTCTCCTCCTCCTCCTCTTCTTTCTCCTCCTCCTCTTCTTTCTAGTTCTCCTCCTCTGCCTATTTTTTTTAATGCTATTTGTTAAGCACTTATTATGTGCCAGACACTGTTCTAAATTCTGGGGTAGATCCAACCAATCAGGCTGGACACAGTCTAATGTGGGACTCGTAGTCTTAATCCCCATTTTACCGATGAGGATTCCTCCTCCTTAGGAACACAGTGTCTCTGGAGAAAGTGCAGAAGTAGTTGTCAAGGGGCTCAGTGTTGCCCCAGAGAAACATCCTCAGTATAGGTGGTCCCAGTCAGCTTTCCATCAAATGGTGCATACCATCATCATTATGTAATGCCACCTTTCCAAAATAATGCGCTTCTTTGTCCTGTATACCCAAAGACTGTCAGTGCCCACCTACCTTTCTCATATGCTGCCCTTCCCTATCCCCTCAATAAAGGAGAGCAGGCTTATTAGCCTTTACTGAAGCTTGAAAATCCCAGTTTGATTCTTTTGATTTCTTCCTCTCCCCTCCCTATTTGCTCCATTTTGCTCTGTAGCTTTCTTCCTCCCCCATACCCTGCCCACCCCACCCACCCACCCACCCTATGGCTTTCAATAGCTCCTTCTCCTTTCACTCCATGCCTTTTTTCCCTTCACACATCATTTTGAAAATCATTTCTCATTGCTGCTATTTGTAATTTGGGCACACTGTAACCCAGGTTGAGCCCCTAGCTATTAATTCTGCCTTCATACTCTAAAAGAATGCTTCCTTGCATTTACTGTTGTTCAGACCAGTGGTCCATTCAGTATAATAGTCTGCCTCCGGATTGTAGTACCAAAGGATGCTTAGAGAGAAAAAGAAGAATGATAACCTCCTTGACATTTATCTTCATGTTTACCCGGTAAAATCTCTAGCTTTTCCCTCTGTGAGACCATTATGACCTTAATGTCCAAGGATTGATCTAAACCTTTCTTGATCCCATCAATATTTGTGAAGGGCATCTTTTCTCTCTACTCTTTGCTACCTCCTCTCCTTTAGTATCTACCCGAAGCATGCTAGGTTATTTATAGTTATCTGTGTCCATGGCCAGAGTTATTCAGCTTTATTCTGAGTGAAATCCCATCATTTCTCCAAGCTTTTGCCTTGCCTCTGTCATACATTTACATTTTAAGACTACAAAGTAGCAGCCATGTATACTTTCTGGATGGGATGTAGTTAAAATTCAATATATTTTGAAGAACAATTTACGATAGTATTGCATTTGTCCATATTGATTAGCTTCCCCCTCCCCGAAAATAGCTAGCTTATTTTACGCTTGGTGAAGATCCAAGATTGAAAAAAAAATAAATAGCGGTCTTATAAGAGGTTCTTTAATTGAAAACTAATGTCTACTGGTAAATTCACTTAGATCAAAATTGATGGAACTGAAAGCCGGGAGGAAATGTTATAAATGACAGCTTATTCACTGAAATTTCAGACTACTGCTTTATAAACTCTCCACCCTCCCTGTAATTTCATATAGGAATAAAAAAATTACTCATAAGTAAAATATCTATATTGTTTAAGTCTCTTCCCGGCATTAAATGGTAATTATGCAATTGGAACTGCGTGATTCGGTCATCCAACCTTAACAATTAGTACATTCGGATAATAATAGGAAAGTCAATAATACCCTGCTGATCAAAATTACTTAGTGATTTTCTTTCAAACCTACCATTTTGGGACAAAGAATAACAAAGAAGTTAAATTATATCTAATATTGTGTTTGCCTGTTCCAACTCACTTTGGGAAGAAAAACTATTGGAATGCCAGGAAAGACACTGACATGTGAAACCTCGTCCCATTGAAAAATGGATAGTGGAGAATAAAAGATGTTTTAGGGTTCTCCATAATAAAAAAAATAATTGGGGTAGAAAGAAGATAAACAGGTTGTACACCATCCCTGTCCCAAATGAGGCTCACACTCTAAGTGGGAGGGAGGACTGGTATTGAATCCCATTTTACGCATGAGGAAACTGAGGTACAGAGAAGTTCAGTGACTTGCCCGAGTTCACTCGGAAAGGAGGTGGCAGAGTCGGGATTAGAACCCAGGTCCTTTGACTCTGAATCCTGTGCTCTTTCCACTACACCGTACTGTTTCTCTGTGTTTGACCCCATCCTAAGAAACATGAATGAAAATGAAGTGAAGGAAAAGAAAAAAGATCAATTTCTTCAACAAAAGTATAACCTGAGAAACACCATTAATGGGTCAGTACAGAGATCCATCCAGCTGGTGAAGGGATTTGAAAAGAATTCATTCAATCGTATTTATTCATTCATTCCATCAATCAGTCACATTTATTGAGTGCTTACTGTGTATTTATTGAGCACTTACTGTGTGCAGAGCCCTGAACTAAGCACTTAAGGAATCAGAATTATGTATTTCTATGCTTTGGTAGTTTACTTCATCTCCCTTCTTCCAAGGATATTAATATTAATATGCAGTGGGATAGATACAATACAATCAGATTAGACACAGTCCCAGTCCCAGATGGGGCTCACTGTTTTGAAAGGTGGGTGAAATTACTTTACTTGTCTATTTCTCTCTCATATAGCATTAACCAGTGTAAAATATTGGCCTGGAAGAATAATCCTGCTATGCAATTCTCAAGCCAAACTATGTGTAGAATTAATGCTTTAATTAAGTATGAAATGTTCTAAGAGTGAACTATAGTGGGAAAATTTAAATGGTGGAATTGACTACAAGTAACATGATTATTGGCTACAAACTCAAATATTATAAATTATATTAATATTATATATATGTATATATCTGTAATTTATTTATTTATGTATGTTAATGTCTGTCTCCCCCTCTAGACTGTGAGCTCACTGTAGGTAGTGAATGTATCCGTTGTTATACTGTACTCTCCCAACTGCTTAGTATAGTGCTTTGCACACAGTAATAATAACAATAATAATGATGGCATTTGTTAAGCGCTTACTATGTGCAAAGCACTGTTCTAAGCACTAGGGAGGATACAAGGTGATCAGGTTGTCCCACGTGGGGCTCACAGTCTTAATCACCATTCATTCATTCAGTCATTCAATCGTATTTATTGAGAGCTTACTGTGTGCAGAGCACTGTACTAAGTGCTTGGGAAGTACGTCGGCAACATATAGAGGCAGTCCCTAATAATAATAATAATAATGGCATTTATTAAGCACTTACTATGTGCAAAGCACTGTTCTAAGCGCTGGGGAGGTTGCAAGGCAATCAGGTTGACGTTCAGGGGGCTCACAGTCTTAATCCCCATTTTTACAGATGAGGTAACTGAGGCACAGAGAAGTGAAGTGACTTGCCCAAAGTCACACTGCTGACAATTGGCAGAGATGGGATTTGAACCCATGCCCTCTGATTCCAAAGCCCGTGCTCTTTCCACGGAGCCATGCTGCTTCCCAGTGAGCAATACTATTATTCAATAGACCATAAGTGTTCTGGGAAGAATGCATAAGAATAATTCAATGTATAAGGTGTCATATTAAAGAAAGAGCCCACATCTGTTTTCTTTATACTAAAAGGAGCCCCGTCCCCCCGCCTTACCTCCTTCCCCTGCCCACAGCACCTGCATATATGTATATATGTTTGTACATATTTATTACTCTATTTATTTATTTTATTTGTACATATTTATTCTATTTATTTTATTTTAATATGTTTTGTTTTGTTCTCTGTCTCCCCCTTCTAGACTGTGAGCCCACTGTTGGGTTGGGACCGTCTCTATATGTTGCCGACTTGTACTTCCCAAGTGCTTAGTATAGTGCTCTGCACACTGTAAGCGCTCAATAAATACGATTGATGATGATGATGATGATGATGATGATTGAATGAAATTGAATGAATAAAACAAGGTGAGTGATGTTGAAGTCATAAGCAAAATATATACAAGTTAAAGGAAAGGCAAAAGTGTAACAGTCAAAGAGTCAAGAGCCCAAAGCAAGTTCCTTCAAAGCATTTTGGCAAGAATAAAACGAGGTTCTCTCTCCGGGTTTCCATACCATCCATCGGCAGAGATAGTTAGGGTCCTCTAGCGAAAGAACAATAATCATCCAGACAATTTTGTGCATTTAGAAGTCGGGGGTGAAGAAGAAAGCATCATCTCCTCTTCTAACTATTGCCTTTGTGGAAAGAAGCCTGTGATCATCCCGATCGGGTTCTGGAACCGTGAACCACCATTCTGTTCTAGTGCTTTCTGTTGAACCCCATCCAATTTCGTGTTTGTTTCTGCACGACAACTGGTTCTACAATGACAACTGGTTTTTGTCTCCAGAGATGGGTTTCCAGAGTTCTCTTTAATCATACTCATTTAGATTAAGGTGAACTGTTACCAGTAACCATTTAAAGTTTTTTTTTTAAAACCCAGACCCCCAGGGGATGGAAACTTCAGAAGAACCCTCACATAATTTACATGACCTCTCTTTAAAAACTCTCAACTGCCACCCCTGTCGGGGCCGGCAAGGTATCAAAAGATAAATGATAACTGCTTAAAAATATAATGATGGAAAATGACACAACTGTGCAGATATCCAGACAGGAAAAATTTTGTGGTGGGCCTCAGAGGGACCGCAACGTAGACGTTGTTTTGTGTCTCACCCTCTGACCTTTCAAAGCAAAACAGAGTTCCAAGTACAGCAGCTCAGAGTCACACCTATAAGGTCAGCTTGTCTCTCCCAAGGGATGTGTCACTGTACAGCTACCAAACCCCTGACACCTTGAAGATCTCCTTCCTTCTATGGAATCATTGAGAGGAGTTGTAAATTGGATGGGGTAAATGGTGATTAAGTCAGAAGAAGTTCGTCATCTTTGCTTTTTGGAAAAAAGGACTTCTCCATCACCAAAAAGCATGATTGGGTATTGAACGTACACATAATAATAATAATGATGGCATTTATTAAGTGCTTACTATGTGCAAAGCACTGTTCTAAGCACTGGAGAGGTTACAAGGTGATCAGGTCGTTCCACAGGGGGCTCACAGTCTTAATCCCCATTTTGCAGATGAAGTAACTGAGGCACAGAGAAGTTAAGTGACTTGCCCAAATTCACACAGCTGACAACTGGTGGAGCCGGGATTTGAACCCATGACCTCTGACTCCAAAGCCCAAGCTCTTTCCAGTGAGCCACGCTGCTTCTCTTAATGGCACATCAATGTCCCCAGCATGATAAGCAGCATTGCCTAGTCGATAAAGATCAGAGGACAGGGGTTCTAATCCTGGCTCCACCACTTGTCTGCTGTGTGACCTTGGACATGTCACTTAAATTCTCTGTGCCTCAGTCACCTCATCTGTAAAATAGGAATTAAGACTGTAAGCTCTAGGTGGGACATGAGTTGTGTCCAGCCTGATTACCTTGTATGTACTCCAGTGCTTAGAACAGTGCCTGGCACATAGTAAGTGCTTAACGAATACCATTTTAAGGAAGTCCCCATTTCTGTTGTTGTGTACTTTTTTTAAATGGTATTTGAAAAATGGTATTTGTTAAGCACTTACTATGTGTCAAGCACTGTTTTAAGCTCTGGGGAAGATATACATTTTTCAGGTTGGTCAGAGTCCCTGTCCTACCTGGGGCTCAGTGTCTAAGTAGGAGGGAATAGGATTTAATCCCTATTTTACAGTTGAGGAAACCGAGACATAGAGAAGTGAAGTGACTTGACTAAGGTCATTCCACAAGCAATTAGAGAAGCAGCATGGCTCAGTGGAAAGAGCACGGGCTTTGGAGTCAGAGGTCATGGGTTCGAATCCCGGCTCCACCACATGTCTGCCGTGTGACCTTGGGTAAGTCACTTTACTTCTCTGAGCCTCAGTTACCTCAACTGTAAAATGGAGATTAAGACTGTGAGCCCCACGTGGGACAACTTGATCACCTTGTTGTATCCCCCCAGTGCTTAGAACAGTGCTCTGCACATAGTAAGTGCTTGACAAATGCCATTATTATTATTATCATTATTATTACCAGGATTAGAACCCCGGTCCTCTGACTTCCAGGCCCTTACTCTTTCCACTTAGGCCAGGCTGCTTCTCTAAAGTTTCTCAGAATCTGTTGAGGTTAATATGACTGTGGGATGGGCAGCCACACTCCTTAGGGCTCTGTTCCTCCACCCAAAAGCCCTCTTGGGGAGGACCTCAGCGTAGCTCAGTGGAAAGAGCCCGGGTTTTGGAGTCAGAGGTTGTGGGTTCAAATCCCAGCTCCGCCACTTGTCAGCTGGGTGACTTTGGGCAAGTCATTCCACTTCTCTGGGCCTCAGTTCCCTCATCTTCAAAATGGGGATTAAAGATTGTGAGCCTCCGGTGGGACAACCTGATCACCGTGTAACCTCCCCACAGCTTAGAACAGTGTTTTGCACATATTAAGTGCTTAACAAATGCCATTATTATTATTATTATTATTATTTGGGGGAGGCCCAGCAGCAAAGAAGAAGGCCTTCCCTTTCTCCTGCTTGACTCCTTCTCCTCATCTTTGGTTGGGGCGGCAACGATGGGCACCATTGCTCCCCTTATGCAATGGAATTGGCCAATCCTGGCTTGTTACTTGGAGTTTCCAGCGTGGCCAAGTGATGTGTTTCTGACTGGGCTGGAAACTCCGGTGAACAGGCCAGGGAGCTTCCGGTCAGTCGGGGTGATGATGGAGGACAGTGACAATGAATCACTGAGTCAGAAAGCTGGACTTGTGCCCCTTGAAGCTTGTCGCTTATCCTCTTTCCCCTTCTTGGCAACATGGCCTTGTAGGAAGAGCACAGGACCGAGAGTCAGCGGACCTGGGTTCTAATCCTGGTTCTGCCACTTGACTGCTGTGTGACCTCGGGCAAATGACTTTGCTTCTCTGTGTCTCAGTTCCCTCCTCTGCAAAATGGGAATTCAATGTTTGCTCTCCCTCTTACTTATACTGTGAGCCCCATATGGGACAGGGACTGTATCTGATTTAATTACCTTGTCCTACTTGGCACATAGTAAGTGCTTAATAAATGCTACATTATTAATAGTATTCTCTCTCTCCCATCATTCCCCCTTTTGCTCACTCTTTCCCTTTCTCCCTTTCTTTCTATACTCTTCCACTGCTGGATTTTTGGGTTTTTTTATGGCATTAGACACTTACTACATGCCAGGCACTGTACTAGCCCTGGGGTAGATACAAGATCAATCATTCAGAGGTATTTATTGAGCCCTCAATATGTGCAGAGTACTGTACTAAGCACTTGGGAGAGTACGATACAACAACATTAGCAGACACATTCTCTGTCCATAATGAGCTTACAGCGTAGCGAAAATCAGGTTGGATACAGTCCATGTCCCATATAGGGCTCAGAGTCTTAATCTCCGTTTTATAGATCCGGTAAGAGAGAAATTAAATGACTTGCCCAATTTCACCCAACAGACAAGTGGCAGAGCCATGATTAGAACCCAGATCCTCTGACTCCCAGGTTCATGCTCTTTCTGTGCTGCTTCCCTCCTCTTCTCTTTCTTTCTCTCCAGGCTTGTCCCCAGAGGGGCACAAGGGACAACATGCATTTAGTTGGGCAGGATCTTCTTACTGTACTCTCCCAAGTTCTTAGTAGAGTGCTCTGCATACAGTAAGTGCTCAATAAATTCTGTGGTTGTGGATTAAAAAGAAGGAGTAAGGACCAGGGGTGGAGGGAAAGGGAAAGAATAGGAGGAGATATAAGATGTTCATTTTTGTTTGACAGAATTCATGTTCTTTTCTGGAATCACCTTTCCTGTTTGTAGGGCTGACCCAGTGGCATGGCAAATTGGGGTGACTGTCTGAGGACTACATGCTTAGATTCAAGCATTCTTCTGCATCCATCAGACTGAAGGCATGGGTGGTAATTGGATAGGCAAATGTGGCAGTGGAATCAGAGGTCTGAATTCAGCCAAATAAAAGCTGATATATTTTAGATGCCTCAATTAATCAATCCATCAATGGTATTTATTGAGAGCTCAGTGTGCAGAGCACTGTACTAAGCATTTGGAAGGATGCAATAAAATCAGCAGGCAAGATCCCTGTCCTCAGAAAGCTAACAGCCTAGCAGAGGAGACAGGCGCTAAAAGACATTTTAGAAAGAAGGAAGATGGAAAGAGGGATGTGTACATTAGCTAATACTTAAGACTTAATACATGTGAGATTTTAATAAAAGAGCTAGGGAGGAGATGTTTAGGGGTGTATACATGCTTGAATGGCAGTTATGGGGCTCTAAGCCATAGGAAATTAGAAATTAATCGTCAAAGGACTCCTGGAGGAGATGTAATTTCAGGAGGGCTTTGAAGATAAGGTGACCCGGTCTGTTGGGCTTTAAAGGGGAGAGTGTGGGCAAGAGGCTGACAGTGGGAGAGATGATCATGCAGTACAGAGATTAGGTTAGCTTGAGAGGAACAGAGAGAACAAACTGGGGCGTAGTGGGAGAAGCGAGTGGAGAAACAAGGAGAGAGCTGACCAAATGCTTTAAAAATCAGTGGTCAGGAATTTCTGCTTGAAGTGGAGATGAATGGGTACCCACTGGAGAACGATGAGGAGTGGATAAACATGGGCAGAATAACATTTAAAAAATTATTTGGACAGCTGAGAGAAGTATGACTTATAGAGGATAGAGATTGGAGGCAGGGAATGCAATAGTCAAGCTGGGATAGGACAACTGTCAGATCAGCCCGGTGGCCCTGCTGAGAGAAACAGGGAAGTCCCTGGAAACAATGTGAATTAAGATGAAGAAGATTTAGTGAGAGAATGGATATGAAGGCTGATGGGAAAGTTAGATGGAGGAGAGGATTTGGGAAGGAAAATTAGTTACTCATCTTGGGGTAAGCTGAGCGGACTGCTGGTGGGACATCCTTGCAGAACTATCCCAGGGGCAGGAGAAAATGTTCAGGGAAGGAGGGCCTAACTAGAGAGATAGATTTGTGTGTCATCTGCAGAGAGATGGCAGTTATAGCCGAGGGAGCAGATAAACTCTCCAAGGGAATGAGTGGAAAATGAGAAGAGAAGGGGACTCAGAACAAAGTTGGGAGGGACACCCACTAACTGAGAAGCAGAAGAGGAGCTGGCAAAAGAGTCCATCCAGAGGGGTAAGGTGAACTAGGAGAAAGACTTGTGAGGAACACCCACGTTATCAGTAGACCGGAGTGGTTCATGATGCAAAAAATAGGTAAAAATTCAAAAAGCGGGTAGAGGATAGAGTCCATTAGATTTGGTCAGAAGGATTTTCCCTCAACCTCTAAGCATAGTCCTACTTATTTATTCAAGCTTTTGAGCAGCTTGAAGATTTCCTTTGAAAGAGGGGTGCAATTTATTATTTGAAGTGCACAGGTGATCTTGAGGGCTGAGACCTTGAGGGAGCAGGTCAAGCCTTCAAGAAGGGGAACTTTGAAGGGCTTGCAAGAAAGCAAGGAGCAAGCAGATGGGGATGAGAAAGGTAAGAAAGGAGGACAGGGAAAGAGGTGTGAGGGAGGGAAGGAATTGGAAGAGGCTATTTATCAACCACATTCACATTTTTTTCTCCTCTAGTTTCTGAGATGTTAAGGAATGCTCACCCTCAGCAAAGAACTGGACTCTCCTAATGCTCTTCATCCATTAAATGCTCAATAAATACCAGTGATTCATCAGGAAAAGCACTACTCACAACTAAAGTAGTTTACTGCGAAGTCTCACTAGAGCTTTCTTCCTCAATTCCATTCTACCTCTTATAGTAACAGTCTTGTGTGTTGAGGCACTCCCTGCAGTGTTTACAGTCTGGAGTTACTTAAAGATGTCTAGCATATTTTCACCTCAGAACTTGATGCCCTGCCCGAAAGGTCTGCTTAGCTTCTTAATATTGTAAACATTCTTTTCAGCTACCACATTCTTCGGGTGTTAATTTGCTTTCTATGGGTCTTGCCTCCCTACCTTAGTTGTAAACTCTTTGAGGGTAAGGATCTTGCCTCTTAGGATTTGCTGCTGGCTTCCCCAAAGCTTTGTTCACAACTCTGAACATATTTCAATCTGCTTCACTACATTCAGGGCTTCTGGTGAAACTGCCAGGTAGGAAAAGAAAGATAAGGCAGGGTTGAGACAATGCAAGCTATGTTGATCTTTTAATGATCTTTTCCCTAGAAATAGCCATTATTGACTTGAATCTGGATGGGATAATATTGACTTTGAAACCAGACAAACACTTTGTGCAGACAAAGGGAATATTTTTGAATCCATACTATGCCTCGGAGCCTACTCAGGGTACCCCAGTTAACAGATTGCCTTTTTCTGGATTGACAGTCTGAATTTCAGGCTTTTTCTCCTATCCTCTTCTCCTTTCCACCTGTCTCTCCCTTTTTAAATAACCAATTCAGCTGGCAGTTGTCAGAGACAAAGTTTGAAACTCTTGAAGGAGATATGCTTTGAATAAGGCTTGGAAAGTGGGGAATGTGATCGTCTTTTGGCTATTAAAGGGGAGGGAGTTCCAAGCCAGAGCCAGGACGTGGGTGAGGGGTCAGCGGTGAAATAGATGAGATCAAGGTTCAGCATATAGGTTGGCATTAGAGGAGTGAAGTGGCGGGCTGATTCCTGCCCTCAAGGATCTTATCGTCTAAAAGCCTACTGCCTTCTCTAGATCAACTTACTACCTATTTAAATTTTAGGCCGTGGAAGCAGTATAAAAGTCAGGTGGGACTTAGATGAAACCATAGGGACAATAGGACACAGTTCACTTTCTCCTCTGCCTTTTCACAGCATGCATGATCCTTGTTCCACCTGCAGGCTCTTAGAGCTGTTCACCTATCTCTCCTCCTACCACGAGCAGGCCTAGATTTAGAAGCTTAAAGATGAGGCTAAGAGTGGTTTAAAGGAAGATTCTCTTCAATCCCCTGGGGCCACCTGTTTGAGGCTGCTGGGTGTCCTAGTAGCTTCATGGATGCTTTTTATGGGATCGCGGGTGTGATTGTGTCTGCATCTGTGAGTGGCATATACGATATCACAACTGCGTGACTGTGTGTCTCAAAGTATATGAGGCTGTGATTTATGAGTGTTAAAACTCTAATTTTGTTTTTTTAATTCCTTTCTGACCCATCCGTAG
Organism: Tachyglossus aculeatus; assembly: GCF_015852505.1. Taxonomy (NCBI): domain Eukaryota; kingdom Metazoa; phylum Chordata; class Mammalia; order Monotremata; family Tachyglossidae; genus Tachyglossus; species Tachyglossus aculeatus. The sequence continues at coordinate 14,579,866 of NC_052081.1, forward strand.
AACAGGAATTTGCTTAGCACATCCACACCAATAGTGTGCAGATTTTAAAAGAAGGCATGTACAAATACAAACTTAACAAATCTTGCCTACACCAGGGGTTTTCCCAGCTTCCTTGAGACACCCATTAGTAGGGAGGGCATAAGGAAGACCAGCAACAACAACCCTCTAATAATTATTATGATATTTAATAACAGCATCAGAAGCTGTGTGGCTTAGTGAGAAGCAGCATGGCTTAGTAGATAGAGCATGGGCTCTAGATCAGAAGGATCTAGTTTCTAATCCCTACCCTGCCCCTTGTCTGCTGAGTGACCATGGGCAAATCATTTCACTTCTCTGGGCCTCAGTTCTCTTGCCTGTGAAGTGGAGGCACCCAATGTGGGTCAGGGACTGTGTCCAACCTGATTAGCATGTATCTACCTCAGCACTTAGTATAGTGGCACATTGCTAAATACCATGAAAAATGTTTAACAGATATAAAAAATGGGGATCAAATACTTGTCCTCCCTCCACTCTAGGCCGCAAGCCCCACCGTGGGAAAAGCACCATGTCTGGACATATTTTCTTGCATCTACCCCACAGCTTAGTCCTGCATTGGATAGTCTTGTCAGAAGCCCTGGGCAAGCTCCCAATCCCTGTCTCTTTATCCAGTGGACTTAGCAAATATAAAAAATGGGGATCAAATACTTGCCCTCCCTCCGGTCTAGACCGCGAGCCCCACGTGGGACAAGGACCATGTCTGGACATATTTTCTTGCATCTACCCCACAGCTTAGTCCTGCAGTGGATAGTCTTGATCAGAAGCCCTGGGCAAGCTCCCAATCCCTGTCTCTTTGCCCAGTGGTAGGATATCTCCCCTGAGTCCGACTTTTTGGCAAATTCCTTTTTGCCTGGTCAGTTCTGAACCCTGCTCTCTGTCTCTTCTGTTTAACGGCCACCTGCCCTCTGCCTTTTCACTTATAGCTTGCCCCCTCCTCTGCCTGCCTGGGCCTCTCGGCCCTCATTTTGGGTCTCTGCTAAGGGTGACCCCATCCTTTGCTCGACACCCAGTGTTCCCCAGCCATCTTCCCACCTGGCTCTTGATTACATCCGTCAGCGTCTGCTTTTTGCAGTGATTCCGATTTCCCCTTCTACCCCTTTGTGAACTGCGAAACAAGTGGGTCCCATGGACCCACGGATTGTAAAATCCTTGAGGACAGAGATCGTGTCTTCTACATCGATTGGACTCTCCCGAGTGCTTAGTGCAGTCTTCTGCACACAGCAGGTGTTCAATAAATAACATTGATTGGAAATTGATATTGGCAAACATACCTACCCACTGTAGTCCTTCTATTTATTCATTTAACGCAGTTCTTTGCTTTAGGCACATGAGGGCAACATAATCATACATGGAGAAGTGTTAATGATTGTGGCAAGTCACTGGAGGAATGGACAGTTCTGGGGAAATGGATTGGTTGGCTGTTCGTTCTCACATTGACCATGAAGTCCATAAAGTGGCCTCTAAAGGAGAAAAGGAAAGACTCAAGAACTCCCAAATTCCGATGATGATAACAATAATAATAGTAATACTATTTGTTAAGTGCTTATTCTGTGCCCAGTAGCTTGTGTGCAGGGAATTTGCCTACCAACTCTGTTAGAGTATACTCTCCCAAGTGCTTAATACAGTGCTCTGCACACAGTAAGCACTCAAATGCAATTGATTGGTAGATCCAACACAAGCAGATCTCACATATCCTCTCTTTTTCTTAATCCAGTGTCTAAATTATAGATTGAAAGTCACTTTTGAAAACAAGGTCGCAGAAATGTTTTGACTGATTGGTTATAATTTAAAAAAAGGAATATGAATAGGGATCATGGGTTGAAAAGAAAGTCTGATTCAGAATATATAAATGGTACCTGATAATAATAATAATAATGATGGTATTTGTTAAGCGCTTACTATGTGCAAAGCACTGTTCTAAGAGCTGGGGGGGGATACAAGGTAATCAGGTTGTCCCATGTGGGGCTCACAGTCTTCATCCCCATTTTACAGATGAGGTAACTAAGGCACAGAGAAGTTTAGTGACTTGTCCAAAGTCATACAGCTGACAAGCGGCGGAGCTGGGATTAGAACCCATGACCTCTGACACCCAAGCCCGGGCTCATTCCACTGAGCCATGCTGCGTCTCATCTACCCCAGTATTTAGAAAAGTGCTTGGCATGTAGTGAGCACTTAACAAATACCATTATTATTATTATTATTATTGTTATCAATGTGTTGATTTTTTTGGTATTTGTTAAGTGCTTGCTTTGTGTCAAGGACTGTGTCCAACCTGATAACCCTGTATCTACCCCAGCACTTAGAACAGTGCTTGACCCAAAGTAAGGACAGTGTTTGACCCAAAGTAAGGTGTAGATACATAACAGGGAGGATACAGTTCCTGTCCCATAAGAGACCCACAGTCTAAGTAGGAGGGAGGATTTAATCCCCATTTTACAGTTGAGGAAACTCATTAAAATAAGAAACTCAATATTTGAATACATCTCTGATTTGTAAGGCAAATGTAGTGATTCAGCAACATTCAGTGAATGTCCGTAAGGTGCCAAACCCTGAAATAGTTGGGAAATAGAATGGGAAGCAGCTTGGCTCAGTGGAAAGAGCCCGGGCTTTGGAGTCAGAGGTCATGGGTTCAAATCCCAGCTCTGCCACTTGTCAGCTGTGTGACTTTGGGCAAGTCACTTCACTTCTCTGAGCCTCAGTTCCCTCATCTGTAAAATGGGGATGAAGACTGTGAACCCTACGTGGGACAACCTGATCACCTTGTAACCTCCCCAGTGCTTAGAACAGTGCTTTGCACATAGTAAGTGCTTAATAAATGCCATCATTATTATTATTATTATAAATAAGTATTGGCAGGAATTAGGAAGTAGAAAATGCGTGCTCTTTGTTCTAGGAGTTTATATTTAAGGGTGAAATACAATACGGTACAAATATATACAACAGGCATTTTTAAATTCAGACGTTATAACCCGTCAGCAATTGCTTCCCTATTCAATGCTGTCAGATGCATTTAGATTGGTCAGAAATAGCACATGGGCAATACTGAACCTCCAGATGCACTTGAGCTACACTGGGTAGGCAGCGTAACAAAAATGATGTGGTTTTGAGTTAGTTCACTTGAATTGAGCATTTGTCTGGGGTAATCTCTGAGACCCCAACTTGCTCGGGAGCGATTGCATTCCTTTCTTAGGGTTCTCTGAACTTGAACAGTTCCCCAGTTCTGAGAACTGGATGGCAGAAGCTGCAGCAGAGGGAAGCCTGTCCTGTAACATAGAAATACCAGACATAAAGCCATCCAGTGTTGTGACAGAATCAGAGAGTGGACAGACCAGCTGAAAACAGCCACCCTGTGTAAAACCAAATGAATGAGCAACCTCGATGCATTCCGCAAAGAGCTTGTTATCTGCTAGATCACTTCTTGAGAACCATTGGTTTAAATCTATTTTTTCTCACACCCTTTCTCCTGAAGCTCATTCCCCTTCACATCCAGCAAACCACGCTGCTCTCTCAACCCCCTAGCTCATCTCTCATCTTTCTGCCCTATTTCCCTCATTCAAGCACTTCTCTCTAGACTATAAGCTCATTATGGGAAGCAGCGTGGCTCAGTGGAAAGAGTCCAGGCTTGGGAGTCAGACATCATGGGTTCTAATCCTGGATCCACCGCTTGTCAGCTGTGTGACTTAGGGCAAGTCACTTAACTTCTCTGTGCCTCAATTACCTCATCTGTAACATGGGGATTAAGACTGTGAGCCCCACATGGGACAACCTGATCACCTTGTATCCTCCCCAGCACTTAGAACAGTGCTTTGCACATAGTAAGCACTTAACAAATACAATTATTATTATTATTATTATGGGCAGGGAACACGTGTGCTTATTTTCTTGTATTGCACTTTTCCAAATGCTTAGAACAATGTTCTGCACAGAGCAAGTGCCCAATAAGTACCAATGACTGATTGACTTGAGCCCTCACAGCCTGAGCCTTAAATTATTTACCCGAACCCTTCACCCCATAGCTATCATTACACCCCCTTTACCTAAATTGTATTTTAGTGCCTACCTCCCCAGTTTAGAGTGTAAACTCCTTGTGGACAGTCTAGTAACGATTATACTTGCTAAACATTTAGTACAGTGCTAACACTCAAATGCTATGGATTGGTAAATGAGGGAATGTTTTTAAACCTCCTCTACTGAACTATATTTTCTTCATTTACACATCCACTGGAGAGAAGTCCGGAAAACTCATCAAAATACAAATCTCTGGCCTAGGCACAGAAACTGGGGTACCATGAAGCTAACTTGACCTTATGATCAAAGATCCCCCCCTGCGAGATTAATTGCTTTAGAGGCAGATTTAGGAAGTGATTATACCCTTTTTCAAGTCTAAGCCTTGGGAGCGGAGAAATGGAGGTAATATAAGTCAGGGCCTTTCAGGGTTTTTCCACCAGGTCAACCCCACAAGAGACCACCTACTTCATCCCCAATTTTTCTGGAGCCAGAAGACTGGATCTCAAGTTCACCTAACCCAACCCTGTTCCCAGAAAGGGAAACTTCAAGTAGAAAAAGGTGAAAGCCGTCCAGGCACATTCATTCATTCGTTCATTCTTTCAATTATATTTATGGAGCGCTTACTGTGTGCAGAGCACTGTACTAAGCACTTGGGAAGTACAAGTTGGCAAAATACAGAGATGGTCCGTACCCAATAACGGGCTCACAGTCTAGAAGGGGGAGACAGACAACAAAACAAAACCTGTGGACAGGTGTCAGGTTGTCAGAACAAATAGAAATAAAGCTAGATGCACATCATTAACAAAATAAATAGAATAGTAAATATGTACAAGTAAAATAGGGTAATAAATCTGTACAAACATATATACAGGTGCTGTGGGGCAGGGAAGGAGGTACAGTGGGGGGATGGGGAGGAGGAGAGAAAAAGGGGGCTCAGTCTGGGAAGTCCTCTTGGAGGAGGTGAGCTCTTTCTCCCACGATCTGATCTTGGTCGGGGTGGAGGGAGGGCAACATTTAGAAGGTGAGGTGGGCAAGGCAGATCATCAAGCCAATGTTTTAATTGGAGGAATCCGAGCAATAGAGGTTTTTTAGGTCAGAGGAGTGGCCACAACCCTATCTGCTCTCTTTCCAGGTGCTCCATGATGAGGACTTAATGAACTTCAGCAGCTGAATCTGGTTTGGCCTTTTCCTTGCTGCTCCTCTTTCTTTGCCTAATTAAGTTTTCTAAACTTTGTTATCAAAGGATCAAGCTGCAGAGCCTAAGTAAGTCTTCTCCCCCTTGCCTTCCTTCCTCCCCTGAGGTTTGTTTCTCTCAGGCTTGGCTGCCAGGAAGAGGGAGGAGGACCATTTATTCAAATTTACTGCAAACAGTGGGAAAAGGCTTCCCCTCCACCTACCCAGCAGGATTAAGGAAACAATTTCCCTTTTGGCAGAGGAATGTTATCTCTTTATAGACTTTCAGCATTGAGCTATATTTCACAAGAGATTTTCTTTGGGGGGAGAAGTGGTAGAAACTAAAATTACATCCCTCTTTCCACCCCTACTTGAGGCTTTTTGAGGGGTTAAATTTAACTAAACAGAGGATTAGATTGATTTACAGTACTTCCCTCACCCCAAATTGTTTATTTGCAAATTTGCCAAATGTGAGGGTCATTGGTAGTAAAATAGAAAGCCATTTAATTGAAAAGCTGTTGATATGTGTCTGACGGGAAAGGCTCTGAAGCAGTGCAAAGTCATACTCATAGTACTCATAGCTAAATATCTGAGAGGTGGAAGGAACATCAGGTGAGAGTGCATTAGAATAGAGAAGAATTTAGGAGAGTTATTCTGAAGAGGGTTTTTTTGTTTTCTTTTTTATGGTATTAAGTGCTTCCTATGTGCCAGGCACTTTATTAAGTTCTGGGGTAGATCCAAGCTAATCAGGTTGGACACAGTCCATGCCTCACATGGGGCTCACAGTCTCAATCCCCATTTTACAGATGAGGTAACTAGAGCACAGAGAGTGATGTGATTTGCCCAAGCTCACACAGCAGAGAAATGGCAGAGCCAGATCTTCGGACTCCCGGGCCCAAGATCTTTCTTCTAGCCTTGCTGCTTCTCCAGGGTTTATTGATGGGGGATTTTGAGATCTTTGGTAAATGAATTTGGGAGAGGGGGAAGGCAGGTCATGGGTCAAACTCTGAAGAGAAAGAAAGTAGGCATATTCCCTGACCTTGGAGGGAGAACTCGAAATTAAAACAAATGAAACCATCAGGACAAAAAGTAACAGAGGGAGAATCTTCTGAAGAAAGATGGACTTGGATTTTTGACATCTAACTCTGGCACAGCAGAGTTTTATCACATAAGTCGTCCCCTATGAAAACTGGAGGAGATCTTGGAAAGGCATATGGGAGAGAGGAGGCTAGGAAGATGAAATTGAAAGCATAAAGAACAGTGGGGAGGTGAAATGGATAAGGGATTATCCAAATGTCTACCATTAGTAATTACCATCGGGTGTCAAGTGAAGATTTGAATTTGTTGGGATTCAAGGTATATCCCTGCATCACATCCTCTCACCTCTTCAAAGCAGGACAAGAAAGCTGACACATATCCCCTCAATTATGTACTTAAACAAGTGCAGAACATAATGCTTTGTTAACAGTTCCTTTCAGCAATTAGAAAAACAGTTCAAATTTGAGGTTTACAAGAACCTTGTTGATTCTTGTTCATGTTGGGCAGACTGCATCTTAACAATATGAAGCTTAAAGGAGATAATCTTGTACATGCAACGGGAGTTTGTGGAGGTAAAAATCCATCACCTATACAGTAAATTGGCTCGTTGTGAAGCTTTACTAAGTAATTTGCATGCTGCGTACTTACCTTCAGATAAATGTTTTATAATTGAAAATTGAGCACTCAATTTGAAAATGTGTTCCTCCACATGCAATACCAAGTTGCAAAATGTTTATATAATAATAATGGCATTTGTTAAGCGCTTACTTTGTGCAAAGCACTGTTCTAAGCACAGGAGGTGGATACAAGGTGATCAGGTTGTCCCACATGGGGCTCACAGTCTTAAACCCCATTTTACAGATGAGGTAACTGAGGCTCAGAGAAGTTAAGTGACTTTCCCAAGGTCACACCGCAGACATATGGCAGAGCCGGGATTAGAACCCATGACCTCTGACTCCCAAGCCCGTGCTCTTTCCACTGAGCCACACTGCTTCCCATATCATTGCTTATATCATTGCTGCTAATTCCTTATCTCATTGTGTTTGGTATAAAGAGTATGAAGAGAATAATTTAAAAAAAACCTTCTCAGCTGCAGAAAGGTGTCTGTTCCATTGCAAGAAATTCAAGAACCTGGAAGATAGATGGACCCAATTCTTTGGGCATTTTCTGGGCTCCAGTCTACAGAAGAGAGGCAGAGTAGCATAGTGGAAAGAGAATTCATTCATTCATTCAATTGTACTTGAATAATACTGGGAATATACTAGAATAAGACTGGAAGTCAGGAGACCTGAGTTCTAATCCCAGCTCTACCACTTTCCTGCTCCGTGGTCTTGTGCAAGACATGTAACTTCTCTGTGCCTCAGTTTCCTCATCTGTGAGATGGGGATTAAGTACCTCTTCTTCAGGGTAAAACCGGAGCCCCAAGAAGAAAGGGACTGAATCTGATCCGTTCATAGTGTCTCTATAGCAGCAGTTAGCCGAGTGCTTGGTATTTAGCACTTCACAAATAGCACCATTATTATGATTATTTTTAGAAGCCACAATTCCTCAACAATCAATCAGTAGTCTCTTAGTGCTTACTTTGTATAAATCAATATGATTCCCCCTTTCCCTCCCATCTCTAGATGTGGTCAGGGAATGTGTCTATCAACTCTGTTATATTGTACTCTCCCAAGTGCTCTGCACACAGTAAACACTCAATAAATACCATTGATTGATTTGAAAAGTACAGTTGAAGTTAGTACTCGGGATTTGTGCTATCAAGTTTACAACCTAGCGACTATTCAAAATCATCTTAAGGTCTCAAGGCTTCTACTTTGCTCTTTGGGGTGGAGTTGGAGTGTGGTGGGGGGGACTGTCAGGAGGGATTGAACTCCCTAAAATGTCTTGGGCTGTACATTTCTGGTTGAGACATTTGCCTGCCAGAGTGAGCTCCTAGAGAAAACACTACCAAAAGTTTGCATACCAGGACAATACATGTCTTTTTATGTCCAACTCACTTTTTTTTTTTTGGATTGGTGTACCCTAGTCCAAGTGCAGAAAAGAGACTGGCATCAAAAAGGCAACTTTAATGCCGCTTTAGAAAAGTGATCCTTTAATCAGTTGTCTAAGCATGGTGCTTTAGTCTTGAAGCCAGCAAACGTGTCCTTATGTGATGAGTGTCATGCAGATCTTTTAAACCTGCCTAGGTAAAGAATGTGCTCATGCCTATATTCACTTGGAAACACCACCATGGATCATAATATTTAGCAGTAGAATACGCTTTGGGCATATTTCAAAGTATCAAACAATGTCCTCACAAAAGCACGGCGTCCCGGCTCTTTTGACCTGACAGAATTTTCTCTTTCAAGTAGAAAAGTAAATAGAATGTAACTATGTTTTGTTTGCCTCATGAACCTGATTTACCCCATGAGGGACTAATATATGTAAAGGTCTGAGTGTTTTTTTGGTGGTCACTACCCTCCTGGAAAGTTGGAAAGTAAACTCAGAAGACCGCTCCACACAAGGCATGAATTCTCTGCTGTGGAATTTAGATTTTAATCAAGAAAGATCTTTAACCCTGTGGAGGACCAGGCTGTCCTCTCAAAATAGGCTGGGAAATTGAAATTCTGCCAGGATCAGAAGGTGGAACATTGGAGATCCAGATCTTGAGGGATGGGCCTTGAAATTAACCCATGGTGCCCCTTAAAATGGAAATCATTGGGCAGGGATGATGAAAGTGACAGGGACAAGGCTAATTACACCCAACTGGATTTAAACAGATCTCCTATTAATAGATTATGATGTCATGGCGGGCAAGTGGGTGGTCTCCCACTGCCTGGATATAAACAAATAACCAAGACAGCTTCATGACGTGTGTGTGTGTGTGTGCATGTGTGTATGTTGTACGTGGGTGTGGGTGTATACAAGGACATAAGAGTGAGTACAAAGGTAAACTTGGAAAGTTCTAATATTCCTTTCATTTGTTCATTCAGTTGTATTTATTGAGTGCTTACTATGCAAAGAGCACTATACTAAGCACTTGGGAGAGTACAATACAACAATAAACGGACACATTCCCTGCCCACAGTGAGTTTACAGTCTGGGCCAGGGGAAGACAGACATAAGTAGAAATAAATAAATTACAAATATGTGCAAAAGTGCTGTGGGGAAGGCCCCACCAAGTATTTCCATAAATGGACATTTAGATTAAGACTTTCCAAGACAAACATAAGGACTCTCCCCAGGTTCAGAATATCTGATACACACAGTCTTCTAAACTGTGAGCCCACTGTTGGGTAGGGACTGTCTCTACATGTTGCCAACTTGTGCTTCCCAAGCGCTTAGTACAGTGCTCTGCACACAGTAAGTGCTCAATAAATACGATTGATTGATTGATTGATTGATACCTTAAAAGTCTATGTTCATTAAATATTGACCTTCAGCAGGTTACTAGATGCTACAGTGTTCTCACTCAAAGACATATTCTGGGAGTAAGCTCCTTGTGAGCAGGGATGCTGTCTACCAATTCTATTGTATTTTTCCAAGTGCTTAGTACAGTAGTCTGCACGTAGTAAGTGCTCAAGAGATACTATTAACTGACTGTTTGATTTCATAAGAAGAACGCTACTGGCTACGTTTCTTCCAGTGTCAATTTCCCATGAGTAACCTTTGTTTTTATGGTATTTGTTAAACACTTACTATGTGCCAGGCACTTTTTTAGCTCTGGGGTAGATACAAGCTAATCACACTGATTATAGTCCATGCTCCACAAGGTGATCACAGTCTTAATCCCCATTTTGCAGATGAGGCAACTGAGGCACAGAGAAGTTAAGTGACTTGCTCAAGGTCACACAGCAGACAAGTAGCAGAGCTGGGATTAGAACCCAGTTCCTCTGACTCTCAGGCCCACGCTCTATCCACTAGGCCATGCTGCTCCTTCTATCTGTTTCTTAATAATGATGGCATTTGTTAAGCACTTACTATGTGCTGTTCTAAGCACTGGGGAGGATTCAAGGTTGTCCCGCATGGGGCTCACAGTCTTAATCCTCATTTTACAGATGAGGTAACTGAGGCCCAGAGAAGTGAAGTGACTTGCCCAAAGTCACACAGCTGACAATTGCTGGACAGGGGATTTGAACCCATGACCTCTGACTCCAAAGCCCGGGCTCTTTCCACTGAGCCACATCTGTTTCTTGTCACAAGAGTGTTTGGAGATAGTGATGGGATTAGTAATGGTGGGTTGAGGGGGGTAGGAGGAAAAGCAGCCTTTCTGAACAATGTACTAGTTGAGGAACAGTCTCAGAAAGTGATTTCGGGAAGTGCTTCCAAGCAGCACATTCAGCAACCTCCGCTTGGCTTCCTGCTGGAAATCTGTGCTGACATGGGCCTGGTCTCTAGCCTTCAGCTGCTTTCTTCTCAAGACTGTAAGCTTGTTGTGGTCAGGGACTCTGTCTGCTTTACTGTACTCTCCCTAGTACTTAGTAATGATAATGATAGTAACAACTATACTATTTTTTAAGCTTTTGTTACATGCCAGGCACTGAACCAAGCTCTGGGGTAGATCCAAGCTAATCAGGTTGGACACAGTCCCTGTCCCGTGTGGGGTTCACAGTCTCAATCCCCATTTTACAGGTGGGATAGCTGGGGCACAGGGAAGTGAAATGACAAACCCAAGGTCACACAACAGACAAGTGGCGGAGCCAGGATTAGAACCCAGGTCCTTCTGACTCCCAGGCCTGTGTTCTATCCACTATGCCATGCTGCTTCTCTAATCTAGTAAGGTGCTCACAGTAAGTGCTCAATAAATACGACTGACTGACTGATTCCTCCTACATCTAGTGGAAACCCCTGACACAGCCCTAGCCCAATTTCCAACTATGCCAAACCAGAGATTCCCACCGGCCATCAGCAGTGCCCCAGAAGCCATTGCTGTGAATCTTGCTTTGCTCTTAATCTTACCTTGCTCTGTCCCATTATTATTATTATTATTATTAACAAATAATGGTATTTGTTAAGTGCTTACTATGTGCAAAGCACTGTTCTAAGCACTGGGGGGGATACAAGGTGATCAGGTTGTCCCACGTGGGGCTGACAGTCTTCATCCCCATTTTACAGATGAGGGAACTGAGGCACAGAGAAGTTAAGTGACTTTCCCAAACTCACACAGCTGACAATTGGCAGAGCTGGGATTTGAACCCATGACCTCTGACTCCAAAGCCCGGGCTCTTTCCACTGAGCCACACTGCTTCTCTAAGGTCATTAAGGTCTCACTACAGCAGTGTTTGATGATCAACATAACCCTGGCTTCTAACCCCCTGGTGAATGGAAATTGGAAAACTACAAGAGACTGAGCTTAACTCTCCAGATCAGTCAGTCAGTCATGCTTACTGAGCACTTACTATGTGGCGAGCACTGTACTAAGCGCTTGGGGGAGTCTAACAGCTGATAAACACCAGAAAGTGCTCAGTAAATACCATTGGAAAAAATAGATAAGTGTATACATATATATATTGTATATGATATTGGATAGGAGGTTGGAGACACAGGGAGGGTATGTGTTGATGCCCAGAGTTTGGGGAAGTTTGGCAATCTGCACCCGTAGAGCTACTGACGAACTGCCAGGGTGGGTAGAGCAGGCAATGGGAAAGACTAGTTAGTAGGAAATGAAAGAAATCACCATCAGTTTGTGCTGCCATCTTTAGATTAGCAATGAAGACAGTGTCTCTTCATTCATTCATTCAGTCGTATTTATTGAGCATTTACTGTGTGCAGAGCACTTTACTAAGCACTTGGGAGAGTACAATATTTGGTGCTGACATCTTGTTTTGATTTCCATTCCAACGTGCGTCAGATAAGCCGGGTCAGTTCCTGCTATAGGCTAGATTTAGAGGATTTTTGGTCATATTAAATGCTGCGGGAAGACAACACTTTTCTTACACCATGACTTCAAGCCAGGTGGATAGAACATGGGCTTAGAGTCAGAAGAATCTGGGTTCTAATTCTGGATCTGGCCACTTGTCTGCTGGGTGGCCTTGGGCAAGTTGCTTAACTTCTCTGGCCTCAGTTACCTCATCTGTAAAATGGGAATGAAGAACTGTGAGCCCCATGCGGGACATGAACTCTGTACAAACTTGTATCTGCCCCAGCAGTTAGTTCAGTGCCTCGCACACAAGTGTTTAACAAATACCATTAAAAAGCCTTTTATACTGCATAATACAGTGCTCTGCACACAGTAAATCATCAGTAAATATCCTTGATTGATTGATTCAGTCAGAGGTGCCAACTTTCCATTTGGGGAGTGAGGAATAATCGGGGGCAGAATGGTAGGCAGAATGAGAACTATGAGGAACCAGATTTCAAAAACCAAACAGGCCAGAAATTTGTCCTTTTGTCTTCTTAACCATGATTGGGTTTTGTCAGAGAGATGGGATGAGCAAGTCTGAGAGTCCAAGTCAAAAAGCTGAGGGGGCAATTGACCACGGTGGCCTAGTGAAAAGAAGGGGAGTCAGAGGACCTTCAGTTCTAACCTCAGCTCTGCCACTTGTCTACTGTGCAACCTAGGGCAAGTCACTTAACTTCTCTGTGCCTCAGTACCCTCATCTGCAAAATGGAGATTCAATACCTGTTCTCCCTCCTACTTAGCCTGCGAGCCCCTTGTGGAACCTGACCATGCTTAGTACAGTGCTTGGCACACAGTGAGCACTTAACAAAAACAAAAACCACCACCAATCCAGAGTCCCTACACTCTGTAGAGACTTGCAGGCCTGCAATGGTGTAAAAATGGAGTAAAAAGGCAGGAGAGGAAAGATAGTGAGGTTTAAGCAGAGAAGCAGCGTGGCTCAGTGGAAAGAGCCCGGGCTTTGGAGTCAGAGGTCATGGGTTTGAATCCCAGCTCTGCCAATTGCCAGCTGTGTGACTTTGGGCAAGTCACTTCACTTCTCTGTGCCTCCGTTTCCTCATCTGTAAAATGGGGATGAAGACTGTGAGCTCCTCGTGGGACAACCTGATCACCTTGTAACCTCCTCAGCACTTAGAACTGTGCTTTGCACATAGTAAGTGCTTAACAAATGCCATCATTATTATTATTCTTATTATTAAAAGAATACCAGTTCAGAGCTGCAGGCAACAGATGGACTCGAATCACTGTGGCCTAGAGGAAAGAGCAGAGGCCTGAGAGTCAAAAGACCTGGATTCTAATCCTGACTACCTACCTACCTACCTTGATCTTGGGCAAGTCATTTCACTTTCTGTGCCTCAGTTACCTCATCTGAAGAATGGGGATTAAGCCTGTGAGCCCACGTGGGACACTAGTTGTGTCCAACTCGATTAGCTCGTATCCAACCCAGAACTGAGTACAGTGCCTGGCACTTAGGAAGCCCTTAATAAATACCATTGAGAAAAACTAATCAGAAAAACAAAAAATTGATAACTGGTGTTTAGGAAGACAAATGCTGGCTCTACATGAAAGGTGACTGGCCGATGTTTCTGGTAAGGGAGAGAGGGGAAGACACAGATTTAGGCTGCCTCTGGCCTCACGCTCCCAAAGGGCTTTGAGCCAGGGCATGATATCCTGTGTTCCCGAGGACTCAGATGGGACAAGAATTGGGGAAGAGGGACAAATACCCGATTGGCATCAGGAGTAACATTGCTAATGCTGAGTGTTTATGAATCATCATAGCATAGGAGACTAAAGAACCGTTCAAATACGCATGAATTCATTCAAGCTTTCTTTTCCCACTTGAAATGCCAATTGAGTCTGAATCCTTCCCCTTCCTATAAATCACAGCAAGTATGTGATGACTGGATTGAGTCATAGGGGTTAAGTGTCAGGTGAACTTGTGGAAAGACAGTTTAAAATTTGTTTTAGGGAATCGCTGAATGGCACCTGGAGTTTCAAATAGAGCACAAGGAAGATTTATAAAGTAGCGTGGCCTAGTGAAGAGGCAGTGTGGTCTAGTGGAATAAGCATGGGCCTGGGAATAAGATACCTGGGTTCTAGTCATGGCTCCGCCACCTGCCTGCTGGGTGACCGGCAGCAAGTCACTTAACTTCTCTGTGCCTCAATTCCCTCATCTGCAAAAATGGGGATTCAGCACTTGTTCTTCTCCTCACTTAGACTGTAAACCCCATGTGGGACAGGGACTGTGTCTCTCCTGATTAACTTGTATGTGCTCCAATGCTTGGTACAGTGCTTGACACGTAGTAAGCTTTTAACAAACATCATAATTGTTATCATCTGAGGGCATTGAAGCACAATTAGGGAAAAGGAAAGATAGTGTATTCCATTTATTTTTATGTTCCTGCGGTTGGTATCAAAGTTCAGAGCTGCAGGCAACAGAGAGAAAAGCAGCGTAGCCTAATGAAAAGAGGATGAGTCTGGGAGTCGGAGGACCTGGGTTCTAATCCCGGCTCTGACTCTCATCTGTCACTTCTCTGCATCTCAGTTACCTCAACTGCAAAATGGAAATTAAAGCTGTGAGCCCCCTGTGGGATAGGGCCCGTGTCCAACCTGAATATTTTGTATCTACCCTAGAGCTTAGTAAAGTGCCTGGCACATTATAAATACTTAACAGATAGCATTAAAAAAGTATAATGAAACACATAGGCAAGGGATTCAACTCTTTGTAGTTGTCCTTTCTCAGTTACCTAGAGGTAGATGAAGACAAGATATTTCACCAGTTTTCCCTGGAACTGGTCCCTTCAGGTGGGTAGACCAGGAACATTTTGAGTTGAATAAAAAGGTGCAGGCAACACGCCATACAATCAAAGAATGCGGTCAAGGTTTTATCAGATCCCTGATCACCTCACCAGATCCTGCCACTGATGAAGCACCCCAAAAGGAGTGTCCCTGAGAAGCTCCCAAAAGGCCAAGCTCTGTCAGGCCAAGAAAAAAAGAAGTTCTTTTTTTTTTCCAGTGGTACTTGTTAAGCCTTACTATGTGCCAGGCACTGGGGTAGATGCTAGATAATCAGGTTGGACACAATCCAGATTCCACAGTCTTAATCCCCATTTTACAGTTGAAGTAGCTAAATGAACTGCTCAGCGTCACACAACAGACAAGTGGTGGAGCTGGAATTAGAACCCAGGTCCTTCTGATTCCCAGGGCTGTGCTCTGTCCATTAGGTCACGCTGCTTCACTACTCCCAAAGAATGAAATTCCAATTTTAAGTTTGTTCCTCTAGTTGCAAGAAAACAAAAAACCAAGAAAGGATAGAATCTACTGATCTTAGAATCATATTTTGTTCCTTTCATGAAAATGGATTATCGACTGCTTGCAGGAAGATTTGAAAAAAACAATTTGTAATCTTTTTAAAGAATTCTCACAGAAAAGCCAGTGAGGATAGCTGAAATGCTCCCTTTTAAAACCGAAGTCTTGTCATCACCGCACTAAAAGATAACAATAAATCTGATAACAGGATAAAAAAAATTTGTATTTTGAAAGACTGATTTTGCCTTCACTACGGTTATTAAAATGTTTTCTATTTTCAATCGTTAATGTTGAATGCATACTGGTTTCTCGTTTTAGCCGGCATTTGGACAGAGAAAAGATAACTGAGTTCATTTTGTTTTTCCAAATTACAGATATGGGGTTTAGGTCCTCTGCGGGTAACGTTGTTTGAATGTGATGTACTTTGCTGATTATCAAACGGATGGCAAGCAGCAAAGCTATTTAGAGATGCAATCATGATCAGACTGCGGTTGTAATTTGGAACTTGTTTATTCAGTGACCCATGATGAGCTAAAGAATGACTTAGCTCTGGAATAGCCACTTATGTCTCCAGGCCTCAATTCCGGTCTCACTGCCACATTTTGACTTCTCATCCGCCGCCAGAGCCTCTGCTCACACTCGCTTCTTACGCAAGCGGGAGGGCTGAGTGGAGTGCTAAATTGAAGACCTACTTTATCCTTCTCCATTTACAAGCACCTTCCCTCTCCTCTCCTCCCCTAAAACAACCAATTTAGCTCTCCTCCCACCATGTAAGATAGCATTAGGGAAGCAGAATAATAACAGTGGCACTTGTTAAGCACTCACTCTGTACCAAGCGCTGGGGGAGATGGGAGATAATCCGGTCAGATGCCCACTCTGTCCCAGGAAAGCCCCTCCTTTCCTCTTCTCCCACTCCCTTCCGCATTGCCCTGACTTGCTTCCTTGATTCTTCCCTGCTCCGGGCCCATAGCACTTATGTATTTATCTGTCCTTTATTTATTTGTATCCATGTCTGTCTTCCCCCCTCCAGACTGTAAGCTCGTTGTGAACAGGGAGTGTGTCTGTTTATTGTTGTATTGTACTCTCCCAAGTGCTTAATGCAGATTCTGCACACAGTAAGTGCTCAGTAAGTGCTTAGAGAAGCAGCGTGGCTCAAAGAGCACGGGCTTTGGAGTCAGAGGTCATGGGTTCAAATCGCAGCTCCGCCAATTGTCAGCTGTGTGACTTTGGGCAAGTCACTTAACTTCTCTAAGCCTCAATTACCTCATCTGTAAAATGGGGATTAAGACTGTGAGCCCCCTGAGGGACAACCTGATCACCTTGTAACCTCCCTAGTGTTTAGAACAGTGCTTTGCGTATGGTAAGCACTTAATAAATGCCATTATTATTATTATTAAATACAACTGACTGAATGAATGATTGGGGCTCACAGTCTGAGGAAGAACAGGCACTGAATTCCCATTTTACAGACAAAAAGACAAAGGCATCGAGAAGTTAACTGACATGCCAAGGTTACGCCGCAGGCACATGGTGGAGCTGCAATGCCAGTTTCCCATTGGCAGAGAGGGAGGTCTGAAATTATGCCAAGGATGTGTCAGAAGTGACAATCACCATTGACAATCAATCATTGGTAGTTATGGAACACAGAACACAGTACTAATAGCTTGACTATGTGGTGGATATGCTCTGTTATGGTTAAAAATGAATGTATGTGAGGAAAGGGTAGGCACAGGATGGTTTGAGGCAAGATTAGGGGAGGGTTAAGAGTTCTAATCCTGGCTCTTCCATTTGTCGGCTGTGTGACCTTGAGCAAGTCAATTAGCTTCTCAGTGCTTCAGTCGTCCCATCTATAAAAGTGGGATTAAGACTATGAGCCCCATGTGGGGCATTGACTGTATCCAACCTGATTAGCTTGCATCTACTCCAGCACTTAGTTCAGTGCTTGGCTCATAATATGCGCTTAACAATATCATTAAAAAAATGCAGTCCCACGGTAGACTTAGGAAGAGCTAGATACATTTCTGAGATAGTATTGGAATGGGCATAGACAGGTGACACAATGGCCACATTCTTCTGCAATCAGTGATATTTACAGAGCACTTACTGTGTGCAGAGCACTGCTAAGTGCTTAGGAAGCAATACTAAAAGGTATGCTATGTGATGATTTTATTAAACTTATCATTTGGAGAGGCACAGACCTGTGAAGACAGCAAATGCCAAGTCCACTTCTTTTCCTTCTACACACTTTGGAGGAAGTGGATGGCAGTGCCTTGTAATAAATCATCTAAAATCCAACATCGAGGGGTCAGACCACACTCCAACGGTCTTGAAGTAAGCTGACACAAGAAAGCGTGAAACTGTGAAGCTTTCCCCTCCCCCACTGATATAAAAAGAAGGAAAGAGAAGAAACATGGCCTAGTGGATAGAGCCGGGGCTTGGGAGGCAGGACATGGGTTCTAATCCCCACTCTGCCACTTGTCTGCCATTGTATATAAGGTTCTCCTTTCCATTTTTATTTCAAAGTGGTGGAAGAAATGACTTCAGGAATTTCACCTGGTCATGAGTGAATTGACCATCTACAATGCAGATGATGTCAGTGATTGCCAGTAAAACTCCATTCAAATGCAAATATAAAATTGAGTAATTTAAAAGATCGCAAAAGGGAGCGCAGTGATAGGAAAACTGCCCTTTCCCCCTACAAATCATTCATGTAAGCACTACTGTATTTGGTTTCCATATTTTTGCTTATTTACTCTGATTCCTTTTGCTTTAGATCAACCTAGCAGTCTGTTGGTGTTCCAGCGCTTAGAACAGTGCTTTGCACATAGTAAGCACTTAATAAATGCCATTATTGTTATTATTATTATTATTATTATTATTATTATTATGTGACCTTGGGCAAATCATTTAACTTCTCTGTGTCTCAGTCGCCCCACCTGAAAAACGGGGATGAAGGCCGTGAGCCCCCTGTGGGACAGGGACTGTGTCCAACCTGATTTGCCTGTATCCACCCCCAGCGCTTAGTACAGTGCCTGGCACGTAGTAAGCATTTATCGAATGTCATTATTATTATTAGTACTAGTATTAACACGTAGCGAGCGCTTAACAAATACCATAAAAAAGCTTCAAATGGAAAAGATGGTCAGTTCAGCCTATAAGCGTGAGGGAGGAAACATAATTCTGCTGCTCCATTGCCTCAGAATGCACCTACCCACCCACCTGCACGCGAACTGGAAGGATAGCCACACTTTTCCTCGCAGCTGGGCATAATTAATATCGTCATGCTAAACTCTTTCACACACAAGCCCAAAATCTTTAGGGCTGTATATGAAGAGAAACAATCTGGGCCTCACTTTTGGCTTGGCTGGAAGTTCTTCAGCTCTGCCTCCTCCAGGGTGCTCTATCTGGATCCCTGATCAGGGTCAGGAAGATTAGCAATGTTTATCTCCAGCAGACGTGACATCATTTTGTTTTGGAAGATACCAGGGGATCATCCTCAGTATCATCCTTTTTTTAATGATATTTAAGAGCTTACTATGTGCCAGGTACTGTACTAAGCCCTGGAGTAGATACAAACTCCAGTCAGGTTGGACCCTATCACTTGTCCCACATAGGGCTCACGGTCTTAATCCCTTTTTACAGATAAAGTAGCTGAGGCACAGAGAAGTGAAGTGACTTATCCACGGTCACAAAGCAGACAAACACACAGCAGATATTATCCTGATAATATCCTCTCAGCATCTGGTTGAATCCCCAGAAAGTTCTGTTGTCAAGATGTTGAATTCCAGCTCTGCTCACTTCTGCTCCTGAGCTGCTTCCCACCCATTTAAGGCTTTCCACGGCATTCAGTCAGTCATATTTATTGAGCACTTACTATGTGCAGAGCACGGTACAAAGTGCTTGGGAGAGTACAATACAACTATAAACACACACACTCCCTGCTTATAATGAGCTTTCAGTCTGCGGGAGCGGGGAGAAAGAAATTTATATAAATAAATTACGGATACGCAAATTAGCGCTATGGGGCAGAAGCTCTGATTCCAGTTTCTCTTTTCTACCGTATTCCTTCACCCTCTCATATTGGCCTCCTGGTTCTATCCTTCTTCTGGATTTTTTCATCATTGTCATCAAAGGGATTTACAGAGAGCTTACTGTGTGTAGAACACTGTACTAAGCGCTTGGGAGGATGTGATACAGTAGAGTTGGTAGACGTTCCCTGCCCACAAGGAGCTTACCATCACTGATCTCCCTTTTCCATAGGGTGGACAGTTCCTGTAACGTCTTTTCTGCCTTCCCCCTTCTTATTCCTTATGACCCTCATCCATTCCAATGTTGCACCACCTAATTAAGTGGGGGCTACTGATACTTCAGGAATGTGGGCCTGGGGTTGCCCAATGTTTTTGGCTTGGGGATGTGGTTTCCAGTGGGTGTAAGGAATGGTTCTGGGGGTGGGGTTAGAAAGGACTTGGGGAAAATTTTGGCCAGGCCTCAGAGACAACCCAATTTAGTGAGGTTCTGACCTCACCAGGCAAGAAGAATCTCTGGAATCTAGGCCACCCTGTCCATCTCAGGCAGTTTGCACCAAGCCGGTACATCTGGCCATCACATTGAGAAGCAGCGTGGTCTAATGGAAATAGCTCAGGCCTGCCAGTCAGAGGACCTATGTCCTGAACCCGGCTCCACCGCTTGTCTGCTGTGTGACCTTGGGCAACTCATTTTACTTCTCTGGGCCTCAGTTACTTCATCTATAAAATGGGGATTAAGACTGTGAGCCTCATGTGGGACAGGGACCGTGTCCAATCTGATTTGCTTGTATCCACCCCAGTGCTTAGTTCAGTGCCTGGTACATGGTAAGCGCTTAACAAATACCATCATCATCATTTCAAGAGTTTTATACAGTGCTCTGCACACAGTAAATGCTCAATAAATACCTTTGATTGATTGATCTCATGAGGCCAGGCCCATTGTTATCTGCTGACAGCAGCGAGAATCTCAAATTCTACCTGGTTGATGGTGAATCAAAGAAAGCCATTCCTTAGTCATATTGATCACAAAAGGAGCAGAGTGGCCTCGTGGAAAACCATCAGTGGAATTTATTTAGCAATTATTTATTAATTTTGCCTACGTGTCTACCAACTCCATTATATTGTACTCTCCCGAGGGTTTGATCATTATTATTATGATTTGTTTGCTAGGCACTTACCACGTGCCAGGCACCGTTCTAAGAGCTAGGGTGGAAACCAGCCAATTGGGTTGGACCCCCTCCCTATACCACGGGGGGGCTCACGGTCTCCATCCCCATTTTGCAGATGAGGGAACTGAGGCACAGAGGAGTTGAGTGACTCGCCCGGGGTCGCGCAGCAGGCAAGTGGCAGCAAACCTTGTGACTCCCAGGCCCGTGCCCCAACCCCATGCAGCAGACAAATGGCAGCAAACCTTGTGACTCCTTTTAGACTGCAAGCCCACTGTTGGGTAGGGACTGTCTCTATACGTTGCCAACTTGTACTTCCCAAGCTCTTAGTACAGTGCTCTGCACACAGTAAGCGCTAAATAAATATGATTGATGAGGATGATGTTGACTCCCAGGCCCGTGCCCTAACCCTATGCAGCAGACAAACGGCAGCAAACCTTGTGACTCCTTTTAGACTGTGAGCCTACTGTTGGGTAGGGACTGTCTCTATATGTTGCCAACTTGTACTTCCCAAGCACTTAGTACAGTGCTCTGCACACAGTAAGCGCTCAATAAATACGATTGATTATGATGATGATGACTCCCAGGCCCGTGCCCTAACCCCATGCAGCAGATGAATGGCAGCAAACCTTGTGACTCCCAGGTCCGTGCCGCAACCCCATGCAGCAGACAAATGGCAGCAAACCTTGTGACTCCTTTTAGACTGTGAGCCTACTGTTGGGTAGGGACTGTCTCTATATGTTGCCAACTTGTACTTCCCAAGCGCTTAGTACAGTGCTGTGCACACAGTAAGCGCTCAATAAATGTGATTGATGATGACGATGATGACTCCCAGGCCCGAGCCCCAACCCCACGCAGCAGACAAGTGGCAGCAAACCTTGTGACTCCCAGGCCCGTGCCCCAACCCCATGCAGCAGACAAATGGCAGCAAACCTTGTGACTCCTTTTAGACTATGAGCCTACTGTTGGGTAGGGACTGTCTGTATACGTTGCCAACTTGTACTTCCGAAGCGCTTAGTACAGTGCTCTGCACACAGTAAGCGCTTAATAAATACAATTGATGATGATGATGATGACTCCCAGGCCCGTGTCCTAACCCCATGCAGCAGACAAGTGGTAGCAAACCTTGTGACTCCCAGGCCCGTGCCCCAACCCCATGCAGCAGACAAATGGCAGAAAACCTTGTGACTCCTTTTAGACTGTGAGTCTACTGTTGGGTAGGGACTGTCTCTATATGTTGCCAACTTGTACTTCCCAAGCGCTTAGTACAGTGCTGTGCACACAGTAAGCGCTCAATAAATGTGATTGATGATGACGATGATGACTCCCAGGCCCGAGCCCCAACCCCACGCAGCAGACAAGTGGCAGCAAACCTTGTGACTCCCAGGCCCGTGCCCCAACCCCATGCAGCAGACAAATGGCAGCAAACTTGTGACTCCTTTTAGACTATGAGCCTACTGTTGGGTAGGGACTGTCTCTATACGTTGCCAACTTGTACTTCCGAAGCGCTTAGTACAGTGCTCTGCACACAGTAAGCGCTTAATAAATACAATTGATGATGATGATGATGACTCCCAGGCCCGTGTCCTAACCCCATGCAGCAGATGAATGGCAGCAAACCTTTTGACTCCCAGGCCCGTGCCCCAAGCCCATGCAGCAGACAAATGGCAGCAAACCTTGTGACTCCTTTTAGACTGTGAGCCTACTGTTGGGTAGGGACAGTCTCTATACATTGCCACCTTGTACTTCCGAAGTGTTTAGTACTGTGCTCTGCACACAGTAAGCGCTCAATAAATACGATTGATTATGATGATGATGACTCCCAGGCCCGTGCCCCAACCCCATGCAGCAGACAAATGGCAGCAAACCCTGTGACTCCTTTTAGACTGTGAGCCTACTGTTGGGTAGGGACTGTCTCTATACGTTGCCAACTTGTACTTCCCAAGCGCTTAGTACAGTGCTCTGCACACAGTAAGTGCTCAATAAATACAATTGATTATGATGATGATGACTCCCAGGCCCGTGCCCTAACCCCATGCAGCAGATGAATGGCAGCAAACATTGTGACTCCCAGACCCGTGCCCCAACCCCATGCAGCAGACAAATGGCAGCAAACCTTGTGACTCCTTTTAGACTGTGAGCCCACTGTTGGGTAGGGACTGTCTCTATACGTTGCCAACTTGTACTTCCCAAGCGCTTAGTACAGTGCTCTGCACACAGTAAGCGCTCAATAAATACGATTGATTATGATGATGATGACTTCCAGGCCAGTGCCCCAACCCCATGCAGCAGATGAATGGCAGCAAACCTTGTGACTCCCAGGCCCGTGCCCCAACCCCATGCAGCAGACAAATGGCAGCAAACCTTGTGACTCCTTTTAGACTGTGAACCTACTGTTGGGTAGGGACTGTCTCTATACGTTGCCAACTTGTACTTCCCAAGCACTTAGTACAGTGCTCTGCACACAGTAAGTGCTCAATAAATATGACTGATGATGATGACTCCCGGGCCCGTGCCCTAACCCCATGCAGCAGACGAATGGCAGCAAACCCTGTGACTGCCAGGCCCGTGCCCCAACCCCATGCAGCAGACAAATGGCAGCAAACCTTGTGACTCCTTTTAGACTGTGAGCCTACTTTTGGGTAGGGACTGTCTCTATATGTTGCCAACTTTTACTTCCCAAGCACTTAGTACAGTGCTCTGCACACAGTAAGCGCTCAATAAATATGATTGATGATGTTGATGATGATGATGATGACTCCCAGGCCTGTGCCCCAACCCCATGCAGCAGACAAGTGGCAGCAAACCCTGTGACTCCCAGGCCCATGCCCCAACCCCAGGCAGCAGACAAACGGCAGCAAACCTTGTGACTCCTTTTAGACTGTGAGCCCACTGTTGGGTAGGGACTGTCTCTATATGTTGCCAACTTGTACTTCCCAAGCGCCTAGTACAGTGCTGTGCACACAGTAAGCGCTCAATAAATATGATTGATGATGATGATGATGACTCCCAGTCCCGTGCCCCAACCCCATGCAGCAGACAAGTGGCAGCAAACCTTGTGACTCCCAGGCCCATGCCCCAACCCCATGCAGCAGACAAATGGCAGCAAACCTTGTGACTCCTTTTAGACTGTGAGCCTACTGTTGGGTAAGTGCCGTCTCTATATGTTGCCAATTGTACTTCCCAAGCGCTTAGTACAGTGCTCTGCACACAGTAAGCGCTCAATAAATACAATTGATGATGATGATGATAGTTTAGCACCGTGCTCTGCACACAGTAAACACTCAATGATTGATTGGGATCTTACTGTGGAAAGAGCACGGGCTTGGAGGCCAGAGGACCTGGGTTTTAATTTCAGCTCTGCCAACTGCTTGCTGTGTGACCTTGAGGAAATCATTCCACTTGTCTGTATTTCAGTTTCCTTATCTGTAAAATGGGGATTCAAATAGTTGTTCTTCCTCCCTCTTAGACTGGAGCCCCAACTGGGATAGTGATAGCCTCCAACTTGACTAAATTATACCTACCCCAGTGCTTAGAAGAGTGCTTGACTAAATGCTTAACAAAATAATAATAATCAGAGGCCCATGAGATTTCTCGTCCCGTTTAGCTGCTTGGATGTTGAAGTGGGTAGCACATCTCATTATTCTTTGTGAACTTTCAGCAGTATAGAGAGATTTTGTGCCACTTTGCCACATGATTGTGCTCATGTGGTAGTGTGAATCAATAGGGTCATTAGATCCTCATTAATACCTCCTGGTGGGATTGAAAGGCTTTTGAAACTCTGCCCCTGACACTTCCTTCAAAGGGAAGCCTTTTCCAAAATAATGTGCATCAACCTCTCTTTCCATAAATTGCCTTTCCCTGGAAAGACTTGTTTTACTCAGTGCTCCAATGTAGACTCCTTATCCATGTGGCTCAGTTTCAGCAAATTTTGACCTCCTTATTGGACAAGTGGACTTCTCGTCATGGAGAAATAGACAGTCCTTGGCATAATCACGATTTTCTCCTGACTGAAAGGTTTCTATTTGTTTTGTTTTTGCATCGCAGGAAATCAGGCCAAGAAAGACCTGTGAAGGAGGGAAATGATGTGATAATGCTCTTTGACTATGACCAGTTGCTTCTGTGCTTGATCCTAAGTGCAACACTAAGACTGAATTCCTTACGCATCCTGAGCTACAGCTAAATCCATCTGGGGAGAACCAGCCTACGTGAGTGCAATCCACTTTCTTCCTCTTCAAGTGACCGTGAAGTATGGCAATAATATGCATTTTCAGTCGACTGCCTGCGATCTGAAAGTAGACAACCAATGAGAAATGTGAAATGATAGCCATGTAGCGGTGATGGAGTATGATTTTCCCTTAGCCTGGTTTGCATTTCCACAGGTACTTGTGTAATCATACTGGTTAGTTTGGTGATAGCAATATCGTTAATGATCTCTATTTGCCATGATTTCCATCAGTTCCCCACATCCCGTCTCTAACACGCATCAATTAATCAGTCACTCAACTGTATTCATTGAGTGCTTACCTGCAAATGTACTCCATTCACACACCCTCCATAATAGAGTTGAGGAACTAGACATAGGGAAATTTTTTTCTGGCTCTTCCAGCCAGTGGTTGAAGCATGATTTAGTTGTCTACTTTATTCTATTCATCTAAAAATGTTGTTATTCATCATCCAGTGAAGCAGTCCTCTTGAATACCCATTTAGAGCATTTGAATTATAATCCAGCTCTGCTAGAGAGTTTCCTTTTCATTATTTCTTTTCTGAGAAACTCCATCTTTCATTGGAACCACTTTAACTTTGGAAAAAAATTACTGCAAAGGAAAAGGTTGGCAGTAAAGCTTGAGACGTTATTTGAAGTATGGCAATAAAATTTGTAAGTGCACAAACCCACACACCACACCATACATAACACATAGACTTCCCCCTCTCTGTGTTTCTCTCTCTCTCTCTCTCCCTCCCTCCCTCCCTCCCTCTCTCTCTCTCTCTCTCTCTCTCTCTCTCTCATACACACATACACAGAAAACAGAGCTGGGAAGGTGTTTTAACAGGAAAGAGCATGGCATGAATAAATCTCACAAAGAAATACAGCATGTTAGATAGTGTTTTAAGACATGCAGGATATATACTTTGTTGACCGTTCAAGGCAAGAAAGCAGGACTTTTTAGGAATAGTATTTCTCCTCTGAATTTATATGTAGGGTATCTTAAAGCACTTAAGGAAAATGAGTTTTTAGACAACTCTTGCATAGAATTGTCTATAAAATGAATAATAAGGATTATAATCTCCTTTGGTGGAAAAAAATCCCATTTTCCTCCTATTCAGTAGTCTTTCTTTAAACATTTCTGGCTTCTATTTTGTGAGTGTGTGTGTGTGTATATATATATATATATATATATATATATATATATATAGGTAGATAGATAGATATGACTATCAATATACATATAGATAAATATATATTAGTGTTGACTTTTAAACATCTGATTAATGAATTGAACAAACGAGGGTTCAGTCTTTAGCATTCATAGATTACCTCATCTGGAGAATGGAGATGGAGGCTTTAAGGAAATTAAATGCATTTTTGAATGTTGACAGAAAACTACAAAGAATAAACCGGATTTTATTTGCTCTGTAAGCTTGTCTGTTACATTGTACTCTCCCAAGCGCTCAGTATAGTGCTTTGCACACAATAAGCACTCAATAGATACGATTGACTGACAGTAATTCATCCTGTCCAATTCTTTGAGGAAAGTGATGCTGCCTATGAAAATACAGGAAAATACTATAAACCACAGTGACTCAGAATAGAGTTAGTCACATGCTTCAAGCATTTCAAGACTGAAATAATGTGTGATCATTTGCTGGCACTTTCGTATCCTGGTGAGATCACACATTTTGCTTAACTTTTCCTAATCCTGTCACTTTTTATCTCTAGCTGAGTGACTGGGTCCACAAAACGGAAAAAAGGAGTAATGTTGATCCTGTATAAAATTCCTTCATATAATCCCTCGAGCTGGAATGTCTGCCTTCCCCTTCCACAATGACTCACCAAAGGGCACCGCTTGAATAGGTAAATTGTCCAAAAAAAGACTTGAAGCTGCACGCTATACTCAGGAAGAAGATAAGCACTGCCCTGCCCATAACATCCAGAGGGACTGTGAGCCTGTTGTGGGCAGGGATTGTCTCTATTGCCGGATTTCGAAGCACTTACTACGTTGCTCTGCACACAGTAAGTGCTCAATAAACAAGATTGAATGAATGAATTAACGGATGAAGTGAAAAACATTGTTCCTGCCCTCCAGGAGTATAAAATCTAATAATTACTGATAATAATCATAACGGTATTTGTTAAGCACTTACTATGTGCCAGGTGGATGCAAGCAAATCAGGTTGGACATTGTCCCTGTCCCACAAGGGGCTCCCAGTCTTCATCCCTATTTTACAGATGAGGTTACTAAGGCCCAGAGAAGAGAAGTGACTTGCTTAAGGTCACACAGCAGACAAGTGGTGGCATTGAGATTAGACCCCAGGTCCTTCAGACTGCCAGGCCTTCACTCTTTCCACTAGGCTGTGCTGCTTCTCTAAGGTTAGCATTCTTAATATAGCTCTATATTAAAGTAAATCATTGGGATAATTTCACCCTCTCTCTATTTTAACAAATATGTTTTTGCTTGATTTCACATACGCATTATTGTTTTCTTACTCCAGTATATTTTTTGTTTCCCTGCTATTGACTCTCCTAGGAAACCAAATATTACTGCCAACTGATAACAGCTTTCAAAAACAGCATGGCTCAGTGGAAAGAGCCCGGGCTTTGGAGTCAGAGGTTATGGGTTCAAATCCCGGCTCCGCCAATTGTCAGCTGTGTGACTTTGGGCAAGTCACTTAACTTCTCTGGGCCTCAGTTACCTCATCTATAAAATGGGGATTAAGACCATGAGCCCCCTGTGGGACAACCTGATCACCTTGTAACCTCTTCAGCGCTTTGAACAGTGCTTTGCACATAGTAAGCACTTAATAAATGCCATTATCATCATCATAATCATCATAATCAAAAACAGATTCCAAAGATGTCACAGAGCTTTAGGATAGGTGGGAAAAGCACAGAACTGGGAGTTAGAGGACCTAATCCCATATCTACCATTTAACTGCTGTATGACCTAATACTGTCATACACTGTACCCTAATACAGTGCTTGGCACATAGTAAGTATTCAATAAATGCCATAATTATTATTAGGTATTAGTTCCCTCCAGAGGGCACCATACGTATAAAGTGAACATAACATCAATTATCTACAAATCCTAAATTTTTGTTAAAATTACAATTTCAAATCTCTAAAGTTAGTATGTTGCTCTAAGCCTCCTTATCTCGCTTTGTAGTTCTATTTAAAATTTTCATTTCATAGGAAATGTGTATACATATACAAGAATGAATACCTATCTATATATGTATAGAGAACTATATGCTAGTGTTAACCTTTAAACAAGTCTGATTAGTGAATTGAACAAATGAGGGTTCGGTCTTTAGCATTCATAGATGACTTCATCCAGAGAATGATGGAGATTTTAAGGAAACTAAATGCATTTTTGAATGTTGACAAACAACTAGAAAGGATAAACCAATTTTATTTTCTTCCCCTAAAGTTCAGTTGGGTAACAGAGATACTGTCAAAGTCCTGGGGAAAGCCCCTCTCCTCTTCCCTAACATCTGTATTAAATTATGTCAACTGCTCTTACTCTCCCAGACAGAGTCATGTAAGGCAGACTGTGAAAGCGATGACTCTCTTTGTGTTGGGAATGAGGAATTGAGGCATCTGTGTTGAATTACATTGATTTCAGCTAAAATACGTGAGCAAATTTACTCACTGGGGGAGACCCTTGGGGAGACGTGCCCAACTGCTTTCCTCCAATCTGGCTGTAAAATTTAGAGCTGGTTCAGGACCAGAAATACAATAGGAAATAAACTGTGTGGTTCATCTGGAGTAATAAAATGGTTCAGGTTTTTTTTTTACCCTGTGCTTAATGACAAAAACAAAGAAATATTAAATTAAAGGATGACTTTGACTATTGCCAGGAAAGTCTTGTTTTGCTTCTCATTTTTAAAAAGTTTCATTTTTCCCCCTGCATTGAATGATTCAGTAGATTTCCTTTTTGTGAAGAAACAAAACCAAAAAAACAAAGCCCCTAATCGCTTTCAGGGCGTGGAATTATTTCCTTTTTATTTAGTTTCATAGCAAGGTTTGAAGGAAGATAAGAACTGAATCTACTATTAACATCCTTAGTTCTCCTTCCTGAATTTCCTCACTCCCACCCTCATTCTTAATTCCTTCCCAATCCTTTAGCATCTTTAATTTATATTAAAAAGCTAAAACCCCCAAACAGGCCTTTCCTCAGCCTCTTGATTGAGGGGCACGATTTCCACCTTTTTCCACTTGGTTTAGCATAGGTTGCTTGATTCAGAGCCAAAGTAGAATACAGATGGACTGGGGTGATCTGAGGTGACTAGATTACATTAGCAGCACAGAACAACGGAGAACTAACTAGTGAAATGTCTATTTTATGAACTGGTTCTGACTGGCTCCCCAGGGCTGGCTCCAAGGATTTCGGTGTCTTTTTGTCCCTAGTGGGGTCTTTCCTTTTCTGTACCTTGTTTCAGTAGATTTACCACTTCATCAACCCTAGGTCAGTGAAGCTTAAATGGACAGATGAGGGTAAGAGTAAGTCAGGGAGGAATGAAAGTTTAGGGAAGGGTTGCTGGAGGAGGGAGACTAAGTTGACGTTTGTACAGACTCCTTCTCTCAGCAGCCTTCACCCAGACCTTTTTTTTTCCACAATAGCAGGGAGAGATTATCTTTATAGCTGACAGACTGTGGTGATTCTTGCCATCTTCAAAGTCCTACTAAATTCCTGTATTACTCAGGAATCCTTCCCTTACTATTTTATTTTTTGTAATGGTATTTTTAAAGTGCTTGATATTTGCTGGTCACTGTACTAAGCGCTGGGGTTGATATAAGCTAATCCAGATGGACACAGTCCCTGTCCCACGAAGGTCTTACAGTATCAATGCCCATTTTACAGATGGAGGAAATGAGATAGAGAGAAGTTAAGTGACTTGCCCAGGGTCACGCAGCAGACAAACACCTCTTTCTCTAGATTGTAAGATCCTTGGGGTGAGAGATCTTTGTCTACTTACTCTATTGAACTTTTCCAAGAACTTAGTACCATGATCTCCTCAGAGTACACACTAGTGGATCAGTCAGTGGTAATTATCGAGTGCAAACCATGCGCAGGACACTGTACTAAGTGCTTGGGAAAATGTAATACGGCAGAGTTGTTTGACATGTTCCCTGCCTACAACGAGCTTACAGCCTAAAGGGGGGAAACAGACACTAATATAAATAACTATATCATTGATTGACTAATTGAGAATTTTACTTTATTACAGTGCCTGTTAGATTCAGTGTTTTCTGTGTATACTGTTCTGTAGAAATGCACCATTCAGGAGGGATATTCCTAGAGAAGAGTCTCTAAGAAGTCTCTATGTAAGAAAACAAAATTAATCAATCCATTGTATTTATTGAATGCTTATTTTGTGTGGAGAACTGTACTGAGTGCTTAGACACACACAAAAGAGGTAGTGGATATTCTCCCTGACCTCAAGGAGTTTACATTCAAGTAGGGCAAGCAGACAGTAAAATAAATTACAGGTAACAGGAAGTAATAGAGTTTACAAATGTTTTCAGAAGTGCTCTGATAATAATAATGATGGCATTTGTTAAGCGCTTACTATGTGCAAAACACTGTTCTAAGCTCTGATGAGGAGAGGGAATAGGGGACTATGTAAGAACTTAAGGGGAAAGGGCCCAAGTGTGTATGAGAAACAGTGGGGAGGGAAAAAGGGCAGGGAGGTGCAAGATTAATCAGGAAAAATTTCCTGGAGCTAATATGATTTTAATAGGACTTTGAAGACAGGAAGAGCTACAG
Organism: Tachyglossus aculeatus; assembly: GCF_015852505.1. NCBI lineage: Eukaryota > Metazoa > Chordata > Mammalia > Monotremata > Tachyglossidae > Tachyglossus > Tachyglossus aculeatus. The sequence goes on from NC_052081.1 coordinate 14,610,494, forward strand.
TCTGAAGGATGTGAAGAGGAAGGGAGTTCCATGTAGGAGGAAAGGTAGAAACAGTGTGGCTTAGTGGAAGGAGCATGGGCTTGGGAGTCAGAGGATGTGGGTTCTAATCCTGCCTCTGCCACTTGTCTGTTGTGTGACCCAGGGCAAGTCATTTAACTTCTCTGTGCCTCAGTTACCTCATATGTAAATTGGGGATTAAAAGTGTGATCCCCACGTGGGACAACCTGATTACCCTGTATCTACCCCAGTGCTTAAATCAGCATGTGGCACATAGTAAGCACTTAACAAAGACTATAACTATTATGATGATGATTGATGGCAAGAGAGGTTAGAGGAAGACCAACTGAGTAGGTTGTTGGCTGGGTTGCCATGGAAGAGGAGTGAGATCAAATAGGCTAAAGTGGAGAGATCAGGAGAGAGGCTTAAAGCCAAGAGTAAGGAGTTTCTGTTTGTTGTGGAAATGGATGGGCAACCGCTGGAGGTTTTTGAAGAACAGAGAGACATGCATAGAAAAATATTTTAGAACAATAATCAGGGAAGTGGGGTGAAATATGGACTGGAGAAGGGAGAGGATGATGCAGTAGGTTTTTCTTGTGTGTGTGTGTGTGTGTGTGTGTGTGTGTGTGTGTGTGGTCCGTTAATAATAATAATGATGGTATTTGTTAAGCGCTTACTATGTGCAAAGCACTGTTCTAAGCACTGGGGAGGTTACAAGGTGATCAGGTTGTCCCACAGGGGGCTGACAGTCTTCAATAATAATAATAATATAATATTTTTTCTTGTTTTTCTTTTGAGTGTGTGTGGGTGTGTGTGATGTCCGTTAATAATAATAATGATGGAATTTGTTAAGCACTTACTATGTGCAAAGCACTGTTCTAGGCACTGTGGAGGAAGTGCTACTAAGTGTCAGGCACTGTACTAAACTCTGGGGCAGGTACAAGCTAGTCAGGTTGAATAGTCCATTCTCCACAAGGTGAACACAGTCTTAATCCCCATTTTGCTGGTGAGGTAACTGAGGCACAGAGAAGTTAAGTGACTTTCCAAGGTCACACAGTAGACAAGTGGAGGAGCCAGGAATAGAATTCAGGTCCTTCTCACTCCCACGTCTATCTCCCATGCTCTATCCACTAGTTGGCAAGGGCTTGAGGCAGTTTAGATGGAGAGGAGTGAGCAGATTCTAGAGACGTGAAGAAAGAACTCAGATTTGGTGACTAACTGAATTTGGGTTGGAAGAGAGAGAGGGGTGAAGAATATTGCCAAGATGTGGGCTTGGGAGAATGGAAGGATGGCAGTGATGGGAAACTCAGGGGGCGGGGAGGATTTAAGAGCAAAGATGGAGAGCTCAATTTTGGATCTATGGAGCTTGAGATGTCAGTGGGTTATCAAATAGAGTTGTCCTGGGGGTAAGAGGAAATGAAGGATTGCAAAGAAGGAGAGAGTTTGGGTGTTTCAGAACGATGATTGGGGAAAGCAGGGCAAAATACGGAGAAGGGAGAGGCTGGAGGCAGGGAGGTCAATCTAGGAGGCTGGTTTAATTCAGGCTCTGCTACTTGCTGACTTTGTGACTTCTAGCAAATCACAAAACTTCTCTGGGCCTCAGTTTGCTTATCTGTAAAATGGGGATAAGATGCCTATTCTCCTCACCTCCTAGACTGTAAACCCCATGTGGGGAATGGATGTGTCTCATCTGATTATTTTGTATCTGTGTCTTCACTTAGCACAGCACTTGGCGCATGGTAAGCTCTTAATAAAGACAACTGTTATTATTTATTGGGAAAAGCCTTGCAGCCTTAAACCCCAGAGTTGGAAACAATGTAAAGTTAAGGCAAGGTAGGATGCTGACAGGATGAGCTGCTCTCTTTGACAGATTTTCGATAGGATATTTTGAAAGACTTTCTGATGGAGAACATGTCTATTACCTCTATTGTACTCCCTCAAATGCTTAGTACAGTGCTCTGCCCACGATGAGGGCTCAAAAAACATCATGGATGATAATGATGGTAGGATATTTGAAAGGCAATACTGAAAGTCCAAGAAAATCAATCGATCATATTGATCTCTTACTGTGTGCAGAGCACTATACTAAGCACTTGGGTGGAGTTCCCTGCCCACAACAAGCTTCCAGTCTAGAGGACAATGGAGAGGAATGGTAAGTTCCCTGGGAGGGATGTTTATTTCCCTCCTTTTCATCTAGTTCTTCAAATTTCCTAGGCATTAAGGAACCCATTGACATTCAAGCTGAGGTTCTTGACATCTCTACTCTTCTTTGGACAGGAGTGTGAGTCATCTTGTCTATCTGAGGTGCAATTATTTCTACCCCGAAGCCACAGTGATTTTTTGAGCTCAAGTTCATGCAAGTGCCTCAGGTGCAAAAGATCCATTCCTTTGAAGGGCTGTATAATTAGGAACACATTTCTAAAGCTCTCACTCATAAAGTGGGAGAGTTTAGGGGTGTGATGAGGAAGTGTTCAAGATGAGCAGGTGATGAAGGAGATGATAGTGAGTGTATAGCCACCCAACGATCTGATTCTTACACTAAACAACAAAGAGTATTTTGCTTTTCCCCCACTTCCACCCCATCCCCAGATGAAAATACTCCATGACATTCTAGAATGATGATGATGATATTTGTTAAGTGCTTACTATGTATAATACAATAGAATTGGTAGGAACAGTCCCTGCCTAAAAGGAGTTGGCATTACAAAATGAATTCATCTCCCCATTCCTTAGAAACCTCAAAAACCTCAAAGAGTTGCCCATCATTCTCTGTCAGAAACTCCTCTTCATTGATTATAAGGCCCTCAATCTGCCTTCTTTCCACTACCTGTACACCCCAAGTTAGCATGCTTCAGTCCTCTTAAACCTCAATCTGTAAAGTGGGGATTTAGACTGTGAGCCCTATGTGGGACAGGGACTGCGTCTAACCAGATTCATTTGTATCTACTCCAGTGCTTAGTACAGTACCTGGTACAAAGTAAATGCTTAACAAATACCATTTTAAAAAAATCACGGGGCTAGATATAAGACAAGCAGGTCCTACATGGGGCTCACAGTCTAAGTAAAAGGGAGAGCAGGTATTGAATCCCCATTTTGCAGATGAGGGAACTGAGGCCCAGAGAAGTGAAGTGATTTGCCCAAGGTCACACAGCAGGCAAGCGGCAGAGCTGAAAGTAGAACTCAGGTCCATCAAGTGTGACCGCCCTAAACTCTCCCCTGCTCCTCCCCAGTCCCTCCCCTTCTCCTGCCCCTTCTTCAATTCTTTTATCTTTTCCAGCAGTTTCTCAAGAGATCGCCTACCTTCTCTCAAAACCCACCCCGACAACCTGAGCATTAGGCCCCATCCCTTCCTTACGCTTTCATTGCTTCTCCTACAATGGTCCCTTCAGACAATGTTCTCACTCATTTTATAAAAAGACCCTCAATTTCATGTTTCCACACTGAAGAAGTGGAAAATATCACTTGTGCCTAGACCAAGAATGTGGAAGAATAAAGTTCTTTAATTCTTTAAGTCCGGCATTCTCCTCCAGAGGCCCGCACACAATTTGACTGCGGCCATTTACAATAGAAATTTCCTAGTGACATCATTATTTAATCTAACCGCACTCCTATTAAATATGAGTAATGGCTGGCTAGGCTCTCTTGAAAACTCAAGTAGTAGTTTAAGCTAGTTAAAAATATGCTTTCCTTTCTGGTACTCATAACAGTTATTATTTAAGCAGACATTTATAGGTCACTAGAGTCTGTCAAAGAAGCTGAGGTTTTGAAGTTTATACTAGAACCAATCTTTCCTGGGGGCCTATGCTTCCAGGAAGGTCTAAAAACCTCATTTATTCTCCCTCCACTGAGTCACCCTGGAACAGGTAAACAGAGCCCCAGTGATCAAAAGCAACTGTAACATTTCTCAGACATGAACGCCTTTAAAGTGAAGAAAGCCCAAATCAACACACAAAACAAATGTCTTTCTTAACTTCCCGTCAGTTCTTTCCTTATAAAACCCAACTCAGGAAATGCCCAGAAAGCTACTTTCTTTTATAGGAGACCTCTGAATCGCGCATTGAAAATTGAATCCATTCATTCAGCTTCTTTGTTTAGTATCAGCCCACCTAATTTAGAGGAAAGATTGTACAGTTCACTGGATTATAAACTCTGTAAGGACAGGGATTGTGTCTACCCATTTTATTGTATTAAATTTTCCCAGGCGCTCTGTACAGTACTCTGCTCACAGTAAGCGCTCAATAAATACCATTACTTAAAAAGCAACGGCAGGGGAATTGAGTGGAGAGCCAGGTTTGAATTCAGTGAGGCAGGCTTTGGGGTGAGCAGAGCATCCCTAAATAGGATTGCTGGTTGCTGTGTCTTCCACATCAGGGATTGAATGACCAAAATCCTGAGTCGTCTACTTGACCTTTGTTTGGGGTAGACGAATGAGGTGCTTCACCATTAGTAGAACATGAATTTGAGTTATTTTTCCAGTAGTAGAGAGACTTTTTTAATGGTATTTGTTAAGTACTTTGTAGCAAGCACTGTTCTAAATGTTAGGGTCGATACAAATTAATCAGGTTGGGCACCATCCCTTGTCCCACAAGGGGCTCACAGTCTAAGTAGAGGTGAGAACAGGTATTGATTCTCCATTTTACGGTTGAGGAAACTGAGGCACAAAGAAGTTGAGTGACTTGTCCAAGATCGCGCAGCAAACAAGTGGTGGAGCCTGGATCAGAACTGAAGCCCTCTAACTCCCAGTCCGGTAATCATTCCACAAAGCCATGTCCAACCTGATTAATTTATATCTACCCCAGTGCTTAGTACAGCCTGAGGACCTGGACTCTAGTCCAGGCTCCACTAGTTGCCTGCTGTGTGACCTTGAGCAAGTCACTTAACTGGTCTGTGCCTCAGTTACCTCATCTGTAAAATGGGGATTAAGCCATTCTCCCTCCAGTTTAAAGGGTGAGCCCCAAGTGGGACAGGGACTGCGTCCAACCTGTTGTCTTGTATCTATACCACTGTTTAGTACAGTGCCTGGTACATAGTAAGTACCTAACTCCAGCTCCGCTATGTACTTGCTGTGGGATCTTGGACAAATCACTTAACTTCTCTGTGCATCGATTCACTCATCTACACTCTGTCCTTCTTCTCCCTTAGATTAGGAGTCCCTTGAGGGACCTGATTATGTTGTTTCTACTCCAATGCTTTGTACAGTGCATGGCACCTAGTAAACACTTAACAAATATCAAAGTCTTCAAAGCCCTACTGAGGGCTCACCTCCTCCAGGAGGCCTTCTCAGACTGAGCCCCCTCCTTCCTCTCCCCCTACTCCCCCTCCCCATCGCTCCCCGCCTTACCTCCTTCCCCTCCCCACAGCACCTGTATATATGTATATAGGTTTGTACGTATTTATTACTCTATTTATTTTACTTGTACATATTTATTCTATTTATTTTATTTGGTTTATATGTTTTGTTGTCTGTCTCCCCCTTCTAGACTGTGAGCCAGCTGTTGGGTAGGGACCGTCTCTATATGTTGCAAACTTGTACTTCCCAAGTGCTTAGTACAGTGCTCTGCACACAGTAAGCGCTCAATAAATATGATTGAATGAATGAATGCATCACAGTTATTACTGCAATGGACTCAAAACATTCATGTTGAAAGCATCCCTTATGGTCACCTTTCTACTTATTCCAAGATGCCTCTTTTATTTACTTGTTCTCTGAAATGGGATTTTATGTCACCAGACAAGCATTTGGGATTTTCCAGTCCCTCCAGACCTTCAAATTTTCCATTTTGAATTGTCAGTAATTACAGGGTGGGATGATCCCATGACGACTTTGTGTAGACGATGCTTTAAAAAAGTCACCTAGCGGAGTGCATTGTGAGGTCACAAAGATTTGGATGACTCAGAATTTACCTACAAAACATTTGTCTCTTGCATGACAGTACTCAAGGACTCAAATCCCCAAAAGTGTAACTGTGACACAGGTACTCTGTCTAGCTTTATTTTCAAAAATAGCACGAGCACCCATAGAATCATGTTTTCTGCTAGTCTCCAGAATGTGCTATTTTAATCAAATCCTGTATCTGAAGTGGCTTAATTCTTGCTTCCATATGCTTCCATAGGTCACACAGCAGAGGCAGAGCTGGGATTAGAACCCACGACCTCTGACTCCCAAGCCTGTGCTCTTTCCACTGAGCCACACAGCTTCTCTGGGAATCTGTCTGGGACTCTGTTCTTTAACTTCCTCGGTCCACAAAATGTAAACGTAAACCGAAACAGTCGTGAACTGGATGACTGCTGCTGACTTTTGTGAAATTCACCATCTATGGAGACAGGCAAAGGTGTGGACAGGGAAAGGTATAATGCAGCTTTCTACAGTTGTGGGTGAGGTAAAAAAAATTGCATCTTGGGAATTTCCCCTGTGGTCACTCTCCCAAATGAACAATGGGAGAAATTCCCGAGAAACAATTTTCACTTTATAACAAGCCTTATCGCTGTCTTCACCTGTCCCCAGATTCTACAGTGACAAAAGTTTAGGGGAAAACCTTCTTCAATAGAAGAATGCTGTTTCTAACTGCCTTTCTTCCAAAATTTATTGAGGTTTTTCTTTATGAGGAACAAGTAGGACTCTTGCTTTGTAGGGAGATTTGAGGGAATTCAGGAAGGCAGATTAATTGAAAATTTAATGGGTATAAATAAAAAAATGCCAATTCTTGTCTCTGTGACCTGGTAGCCTCTTTAGGGGGAGAAAATGTGAGAGAAAAAGACGATGCATCCTCTTCATAAACTGATCATTGTTTTATGCCAAGCAATTTCGATTCTTTTGTGTTTTTCAACACATTTGGCTTTGAGTATACAGCAGTCATTGCTAGATCTCCTTAGATGAAATAAAAAAAGATTCAAATTTATAGCATAAAGACTTTCTGTAGAGACATTCGAACTTTTAACCTCCTAGGAAGATTCTTGTAACCGCATCATGTGACCGAGGGGCTTGCTGAAAAATTCCCTGCCCTATTCAGTGTTTTTCCTTTTTTGCATCACTTTTAATGGGTCTGGTAACATTGAGAAGCTGCATGGCCTAGTGAAAAGAGCACGGGCCTGGGAGACAGAAGGCCCTGGGTTTTCATTCTGGCTCCTCCACTTGTCTGCTGTTCGACCTTAGACAAGTCACTTCACTTCTCTGTGCCTCGGTTACCTCATCTGTAAAATAGGGATTAAGACTGTGAACTCCACAAGGGACATGGACTGTGTCCAACCTGATTATCTCGTATCTACCCCAGTGCTTAATACAGTGCCTGGCACGTAGTGATCTCTTAACAAATACCATAAATAAATAGACAAACTAAATAAAAAGGAGTTCATCCTGACCTTACGTGATGTGTAATTCCCAATAAATTAGCTCTCTGGTCCATGAATCTGCTTTTTACAAAAAAAAAGAGGCTAAATGAAAGATTAAAATAAGCTCGTTACGGGCAGGGAACTTGTCTACTAATTGTGTTACAGCGTATTCTCCCAAGCACTTAATACAGTGCTCTGCACATAGTGTCGCAAAAAAACTTCACAAGCTGCATTTTGTTCAAAAGGGAAAGTCAGAGACAAGTTTATTAGTCAGTCATATTTATTGCTTACTGTGTGCAGAGCACTGTACTAAGCCCTTGGGAGAGTACAGCAGAATTAGCAGACACGTTCCCTGCCCAGAGCGAGCTTAAAGTCTAGAGGGGAAACATTTCCCTCCTCCCTCCTCCATCTTCTAAAATCTCTCCCATTCCCTCCTTTTCTCATCTTCCCTGTTGCTCACTTCCCCAGCAGGCATTCACGTGCATGCACACTGTAACACATACCACACACACACAAACACACACACACACACAGTCCGTCCTGCTGCTGGTCCATTCGAAATACCACCACCCTGCGATTCGGAAGACCTGGGTTCTAGGTTTAGTTCAATCTACTGAGGATTTTCCATCTGTCAACCAGTTGCACTTACTGAGCGCTTAATGTCTCACTCTTTAACCCAAGGAGGCTGGAGAGAGAGAGAGAGAGAGAGAGAGAGATGGGAGGATGGGAGAGTTGTGGTGGAAGGGGGAGAGATGTTTGGTCTTAGAACAGCTCTTTTGAAGTTACCAGAGAGGATACAGGGTGCTGTGGAGAGTTTTCTGCTCTTCCCCCTTCCCAGCCCGGTGTCACCCAAAGATAGGCATCTTAGGTGACAGCTACAGACTACCAACAGGCTGTCAATAATAATAATAATAATAATAATAATAATAATAATAATAATAATGGCATTTACTAAGTGCTTACTATGTGCCAAGCACTGTTCTACATGCTGGGGAGGTTACAAGGTGATCAGGTTGTCCCTCCGGGGGCTCACAGTCTTAATCCCCATATTTACAGATGAGGGAACAGAGGCCCAGAGAAGTGAAGTGACTTGCCCAAAGTCACACAGCTGACCAGCGGTGGAGCTGGGATTTGAACCCATGACCTCTGACTCCAAAGCCTGTGCTTTTCCCACTGAGCCACGCTGCTTCTCTGCTTCACTACCACCCTGGCTTCGGGCGCAATGCAGGCATTGCGTGAGATCAGTACCTTGGTGAGAAAGTCATCTGTGGTTTTTAGGGACCACAAGATTGCACAAGCCAGTAGGCACCCGTCCCCACAGCTCACCCACTGCGACTGCACTTCATATGTTGTAATGTGTCAAGCAGCCGATTGATGTCTGGGGCCCAAACTGGATGTTCAGACCCCAAACCGGATGACTCTCTTTGGGGAAATGACATAGCTATTATGATGTGCGTTTTTCAGGTTCAAAATACATCTTTTGGGGTCATAGGCAGTCTATTTGGCTTCAAATTGGGGGTAAAGTTCAGACCTAAATTTTAAAAATTTGGATTTTCATTTTAGCTTTGGTTCATAAGACTCACGTAGCTTATGTTTATAAGATTCACCCACAGCGGCATCTGGGTGACAAGCTTTTCTTTGGTAATACTGTTCCTTTCAGAAATTTCTAATTGACACAAATATCAAATGCTGGCATCACTGCAACAGAGCAATGTTAAGGTGGCCTTGCTTGACTTATATAGTCAAGTTTAGTCAAGTATTAGACTCCACATCAATCCAAATATTTTAAAAAGACACGGATCTTAGCTTTGAGTGAGGTTGTTATGTCAAGGTGAAAAGAAGAATACTCTATGCACTTCGATCTGTGACTTTTGGGGGTTTGATATTTGCCCCTCCCTAAAGACCTTATGTACCTATCTATGAATGATAAATTCTCAATTTATTTACATGAATGTCTGTATCTCCCTCTAGACTGGAAGCTCTCTGTGGGCGGGGAATGTGTCCACCAACTGTTGTATTGCCCTCTCCCAGGTTCTTAGTACAATGCTCTGCAATCAGTAAGTGCTCAATAAATAGCATTGCTGATGATGAATAACCCCATGATTCCATTTCCTCTCAGGATTGGAGCCCAGAGCAGACTGTGAACACACACACACACACACACACACACACACACACACACCACCCTCTGGATTGTAAGCTTGTTGTGGGCAGGGAATGTGTCTGTTATTTTATTCTATTGTACTCTACCAAGCACTTAGTACAGTGCTCTGCACACAGTAAGCATTCAATAAATACAGCATCCACCCACCCTTCTCTTCCACCTCAGCTACTCCCTCGCTTCTTCAAGAAGTACAAAACCAGTAAAAGGGGGATTCACCACTCCCAATCCAACCACCAATACGCTACAAATTGCTGTTTTCCAGGGGAACAGGTAAGAAAGGGCAGGGTGGTCCCAAGGTGGCCATGACAGTTCCGATCACGACTTATTCCTGTCGTCTTAATGGTGGTGATGGCGAACACGTGCTCATCAACACAGACACATACACACACAAATGCATGCATGTATCCCTCACATTTGATGAAGACCCACTGATGTTGTAATTCATCTCTGAGTGTGTGTGTGTGACTGCTTATTTCATTCCTTCACCTCAGCACCAGTGGACTCACCTCCAAGCTCACCAACAGCCACATCTCAATACTGTATTCCCCGCCTCTCACCTTGCATCTACCCCAATGCTTAGAACGATGCTTAGGAAATACCGTAAATCTTATTGTTGTTATAATTATTTCAATAATGTAGATAGAGAAAATTCTGGAATTGGATCCTGATTTGTTATGTAATTTAGGGTAAAGAGGTTGAATTGCACCATATTCTGAACGCTAATATGCTTGGCCTGTCTGGGGCTGGGAAAGACAATGAACTCAAGAGCCAAGGGAGAAAATAGAAAGAGAATGAATAAGGATGGAGTCAGAATCTGATTAGAAAATAATTAATCTTCGGCTCTGTTGCTTTCCAAAAAGGAAGGGGAAGAACATGGAGAGATAAAGGAAGGGTAGTATAAATATTTATGACGGGTAATAACAGAATGAGTGTGCATAAGACAGCAAAGAAACTTCAGGTGCATACAACACATGGCTCTGATCTTTAGCTCTACGTGTCAATGGAAGCAAGACCAGACATGAATAAATCCTTCAGTTTTGCCATTCAGATGATAATTAACTTTCTCCAGATTGATAGAGTCTCCCTTCCTGTCTCTAGTATGTCACCCCCCTTGTAGTATTGTTGTTTTTTTTTCTTTCCTCTAAACTGCAAGCTAACTGTGGTCAGGGAACATGTCTATTAACTCTGTTACATTATACTCTCCCAAGTGCTTAATACTGTGTTTTGCACACAATAAGCACTCAGGAAATACCATCAATTGATTTCCCACATAGACTGTGAGCCCTATGTGGGTTAGGGACTGTGTCCTCCCTGGTTATCTTGTATCTACCCCAGTGCTTAGTACAGGGTTTGGCGTATAGCAAACATGTAACAAATGCCATCATGATTATTATTTTTTAAGGTTCAGGGTTCTTTTATAGGGTTTATATTCTTTTGGAAAGATCACTGAATGTAGATTCACAGTGCTCATTCCTAGAATCCCCACCGTTTCAAATTTATATCAGAATACTATAGAAGCAGCATGGCCTAGTGAATAGAGCATGGGCCTAAGTGTCAGTAGGACCTGGGTTCTAATCCTGCTCCACCACTTGTCTGCTGTGTGACCTTTCCTGGATCTCAGTTACCTCATCTGTAAAATGGGGATTAAGACTGTGAGCCCCATGTGGGACAGGGATTCATTCATTCATTCATTCAGTCGTATTTATTGAGTGCTTACTGTGTGCAGAGCACTGTACTAAGCGCTTGGGAAGTACAAGTTGGCAACATAATGATGATGTCCAACGTGATTAATTTGTATCTACCCTAGTGCTTAGTACAGTGCCTCTCACACAGTAAGTGCTTAACAAATACCATTAACAAAAAAAGACTTCAGGACTGAGAACTCTGGGGAAGGAATTGATTAATAATAATAATAATAATAATAGTATTTAAGCACTTACTATGCACCATGTACTTGTGCCAGGCAGAAGAGGCATGGGAGAGAGAGTCAATGGGGGAGACTCAGGTTTACTGTGCGGAAGGATGCAATGGTAAACTACTTCTGTGTTTTTACCAAGAAAACTCTCTGGATACACCTACCAGAATGATTGCAGATGGAGGGGCATTCTAGGAGAGACTTCCATGGAGTTGCTATGGGTTGGAATTGACTTGACGGCATAAGACAAGACAATGTACCAAATACTGTTCTATGTGCTGGGGTAGATACAAAATTATCCCTGTCTTACCTGGGGCTTCACAGTCTAAGTAGAAGGAGTAGGATTTAATCCCTGTTTTACAGATGAGGTAACTGAGGCCCAGAGAATTGAAGTGACTTGCCCCAGGTCACAAAGCAGACAAGTGGTGGAGCTGGAATTAGAACCTAGGTTCTCTGAATCCCAGGCCTGGGCTCCTTCCACTAAGACATGCTGCTTCCCATGCTGCTTAGAGTGCTAGTGGTTTGTACTGTTCCTATTCCCACTCTCTCATCCCTATCCCTGGGATGCCAAGGGCAACAGGTAGGCAGGAAGGGATGCAGCCCAGTTGTGTCCAAAGGAGCCACAGTGTAGTGTCAGTGCTATTCCCTAGTGCCAAAAGCCAGCAAGTGGTCAGGGGACCAAAGGAACCACTTCAGTAGCTGCCATGGTCTTCACTGCCCGTGGCCTTCAAGGGTTCCTAAAGAGCCTAGCCACCTCACCGAATAATGCTCGATGATGCTCAAAGCATTTCACAAACATGGCAAACAACTGACCAACAGATGAGCCTCCCGCATTTTACACCCAGAAATGATGAAGCCGAGGTCCAGTGGCCAAGCTGATGACTGAAAGTTCACTTCGAATGGGGGCAGACCTGGCTGTTAAACTAGCCCTTTCCCTTTCCCAGGTCCACTGCCCGCCTGCATATTTTCCAGGCAGAAAAGCTTCCAAGAGAAGCTTTAAGTTCTGGCCTTTCGATTTTGCCAGCGAAGGAGTTAACGCCTATATGGTAGCAAGCTGAATCAGGGCAAAGCTAACGATGCTGCAACATCGACGCCAGATAGTCACAGGAGCCGGTCGGAAGTTGATCAGAAGTCCCACTGGGAAGCGGCTGCCAAAAGTTGACTTGCAGCTTCATCAAGTTGACGGAAACTTGCGGAAGCTAATGGGGTGCGTTGCATCTCGACTGACTTGCTCACAAGACCGTAGTAAGCGCAGGTGATCCAGCTCATGCGGAGTTGCCTAGTAGACCATGGGCAGAAGGGGAAGTGACGCCATCCTCCGGGTGATGCTGACGTGGACGGTAGGAATCAGAATGTGATCCCAGCTCCGGGGCAGCAGTCGGTGGAGAAACTCAGACAATGGACACGGCGGGCCGGGCCACCATGGATCGCTCTTGCTGGTGGATGACGAGGCGAAGGTCAAGTGAGGTAACTCCATCTGCTCCATGCATGGACCAGAACTCTGGGCTTCTCTTGTTTCCGGACAACTAGAGGAAGGATTGCAGAGGATTCAGGTTAATGTTGGACACCACCTGGAGAGTTCTGCAGCTAAACAGAAAAAAAAAAAAAAGAAATCCGGCTAGGGAGGAAGCTGAGCATTTGGCTGCATAGAGACTTAGATTCCTTCTTAATTGGAGTTATTTTCATTGTTTATGTAAGTGGCTTATCTCCAATCAAGGTTATACTGAGAAAGGATACATGAGCAGTTCTGTGATCTTCAACATGGAAAAAGTAGCTTCCCTACCCACACACATATGCTAATTTTATCAAAGGGGAAGAGATTGCGTGACTCAGACTTCTATCTGAGTCTTCTTTTAGACAAGGTGGAGTCAATTTTGGGGGCGGTCAAGAAGGAGAAAGACAAAAAGGGGAGATGAGGGACATCAGTAGGCAGGAGAAAAAGTGAATAGAAGCCTGGACTATCCAATCGGTCAACAGAATGTATGCTGGAAAAAAATTAGAGAGCAAAAAACCCAATGATTTGAAAGTGATACCAGTGAAATATGGTGTCACATGGATGGGAGGTAGGAATTATGACTATTATGATGAGTTATTCTCCTCAGTAGGTTAATTTATAATTAATAGTCATCATGGTGTTTAAGTGCTTACTATGTACTGAACACTGTACTCAGTACTGGGGTAGATACAAGACAATCAGGTCATTCATAGTGTCCCTGTCCCTCTTGAGGCTCACAGTCTAAAGTAGGAAAGAAAATAGACATAGAATCCTCATTTTACAGAAACGGAGACACAGAGAAGTTAAGCCACTTGACCAAGGTCACACAACAGGGAAGTGGCAAAGCCGGGATTAGAATCCAGACCCTCTGCTTCCCTGGCCCGTGCTCTTTCCACTGTTTTTCCATAATGACTTCTGTACTAATTGTAAATATGTATTTAAAAAAATATTTAAATTCTTAAAGTATTATTGTTATGGATTAAACTACAAGCACTGGGGTAAGTACAAAATGATTAATAAAACCCAGTCCCTGCCCACACTGGTCTCACCACGCTAGTGGGGGGAGGTCAGACAGGAGAAGAATAAGGGAAAAGGAAGGAGTCATCCATCAGGAATGAGAGAGCACCCTGGTCCTGTTACCTCTGGTGCAGTGCTTCAATCATTTAGAGACCAAAGCTTCGATCATTTGGCTGCCCACAGAACCACCATGCATGTGAACAACAAAGAATGAATGATTAAACAAACACAATTAGCAGCTTGGCCAAAGGGATCCCTACAGAAGCAGTGTGATCCAGGAGAAAGAGCAGAGGCCTGGGAGTTGGGAGATCTGGATTCTAATCCCGGATCCACTTTTTTTTCTGTGATGTTTGCTGAGCGCGTACTGTGTGCAAGGCGCTGTTCTAAATGCTAGGGTAGAGACAAGATAATCGGGTCCCATATGGGGCTCACAGTCTCATCCCCATTTTACAGGAGAGGTAGCTGAGACACAGAGAAGTTAAGTGGTTTACCCGAAGTCACACAGCAGACAAGTGGTGAAGCTGGGATTAGAACCCAGGTCCATTAGAGAAGCAGCGTGGCTCAGTGGAAAGAGCCCGGGATTTGGAGTCAGAGGTCATGGGTTCAAATCCCGGCTCCGCCAATTGTCAGCTGTGTGACTTTGGGCCAGTCACTTAACTTCTCTGTGCCTCAATTACCTCATCTGTAAAATAGGGATTTAGTCTGTGAGCCCCCCGTGGGACAACCTGATCACCTTGTAATCTCCCCAGCACTTAGAATGTGCAATGCACATAGTAAGCACTTAATAAATGCCATTATTATTATTATTATTATTTTTATTATTATTATTATTATTCTCTGACCCGTGCTCTGGCCGCTAGGCCATGCTGCTTCCTGCTTCACTCTGCTTTTGACTGCTGAGTGATCTTGGACAAGCCCCTTAACTTCTCTGGGTCTCATTGTTTTTATCTGTAATGTGAAAATGAAATACATATTTTCCTTCCATAATCCCCATGGGGGACAGGGACTGTATCTAATCTGCTCATCTTGCAATCTACTCCAGTGCTTAATAATAATAATATTAATAATGGTATTTGTTTTTTTTTTAATGACATTTATTAGGCACTTACTATGTGCAAAGCACTGTTCTAAGAGCTGGGGAGGTTACAAGGTGATAAGGAACATTTTGGTGGGATAAAAATAGTAAGAGAAGCAGCGTGGCTCAGTGGAAAGAGAACGGGCTTTGGAGTCAGAGGTCATGGGTTCAAATCCCCACTCCGCCACTTGTCAGCTGTGCCACTTTGGGCAAGTCACTTAACGTCTCTGTGCCTCAGGTACCTCATCTGCAAAATGGGGATTAAGACTGTGAGCCCCACGTGGGACAACCTGTTCACCTTGTCACCTCCCCAGCACCTAGAACAGTGCTTTGCACATAGTAAGTGCTTAATAAATGCTATTATTATTATTATTATGTCAGAAGTGACTGCATGAGACCCAACTGAGCGCCCCCTCCACAGTCCACCACCCAAAGAAGAAGGAGTGTTGTCTGGTGGTTGCCCTTCTATGGGGCAGTAGAAGTAATTTCTAAAAATGACACTTCGACACAGAAAATCGCCAATGCTGACTGCTAAGAAAAAAGCTTCGGATTAGGCTGGGTAGATGGAATTAAAATCCTTAATTAACCATCGGCATTTATCAAGCACTTATCCTGTGCAGAGCCTTGCACTTAGTGTTTCCGAGAGTCCAGTAGAGTTAGTAGCTACAACCCCTGCCCTTACAGAGTTGGCCATCTAGGCGAGGAGGCAGTCACTCAGGTGAATTACAGAAAGGAGGAAGTAATAAAATATATAAGATATGTAAATAAGGGCCATGGAGGAGTGCTGAGTATTTAAGTGCTTAGGTGGCACAATAACATTGCCCTGAGAGTTGGCATTTCCTATCGATCAATCTTTTGATTATGCAAGCACCCTCAGGGCAGGGATTGTAGGAATTACATTAATAACTGTGGTATTTGTTAAGCACTTACAAGGTGCCAAGCCCTGTCCCGAGTGCTGGGGTAGATACAAGATAATCCGGTCTGGCACAGTCCCTGCTCTGCATGACAAGAGGGTGGGAGAATAGGGGTGTAATCTCTGTTTTACAGATGAGAAAACTGAGGCGCAGAGAAGTTAAGCAAGTTGCCCAAGGTCATTCAGCAGGCGAGTGGCAGAACCGGGGCTAGAATCCAGGTCTTCTGATTTCCAGCCCCGTGCGCTTCCCACCGGGTCACTAGGATTGTGACTTTCATCTCTACTCTACTCGCCCAAGCACTTAGTACAGCGCTGTGCTCACAGTAAGTACTCAACGAACGCGACTGATTGACTAGTGTTTGATATATTCATTCTTTCCCATCAGTTCCCAGAAGAGAATGTAGCTTAAGAAGCGGCGTGCCATTTAGCGGGACCTCGAAGGGCAGGGTGAAATGTGGTTAGCGGGCTCCGTTTGGAAAATTTGCTAATGCAATGATCGCTTCTGTTTGAGCAACCAAAAGGTTAAACAACCAAAACACTTTAAGCTCCAGTGACTACAGCAGTGAAAGTATGTTGAGCCAGAGGCTAACTTTACCACCACATCAATGGAAGATCTTCCTGTAATTCGCTCCTAAGAAACATATGTGAAGCACATGTGACCCACTACATGTTTATATAGCTGTCCCTGTTTTCAGAGATGACGCTACTGATGGTGAGATCCTCAGTGTGCGTGCGAGTAGAGCTAAAGAGATCAGTGCGTGACTGACACTACCTTCCGCATTGTTTGGGAGTCTTTCTTCACTAATGGGTTCAACCCTTACGGGGCCAATTTCCGGTTTTGAGCCTGCCTCTTGATAGTCTGATCTTGGTGTAGCTTTTGCTCTATTTTTTTATGGGATTTAGTCAATCAATCCCATCTCCGCCACTTGCCCGCTGTGCGACCTTGGACGAGTCACTTCACGATTGGTGCCTCGGTTTCCCCGTCTGTAAAATGGGAATCCCCCTCCTAGTTAGACTGTGAACCTCTGTGGCATAAGGACTGCATCCAAACTGATTATCCTGTACCTACCTCAGCATTTAGAAGAGAGCTTGACACAGAGTAAGAACTTACCAAATATGATAATTAATCATCCAGTCAAATAGTAATATTTATTAAGTACTTGCTGTGTGCAGAGCACTGCACTAAGCCCTTGGGAGAGTATCATACAATAGAGTTGGCAGACAATCCCTGCTCACAAGGAGCTTACATTATAGCTGGGGTGACAGACATTAATATAAATTACAATATTGTAATATAATATTGTATATAATATTATAGTATATATTATATATGCTATATAATATGTATTATAATAGTGTATATAATATTTTAATATAAATTACAACCCCCAGGCTAGGCTGTTTACTACAAACGTCTCCTAACTGCTTTGTCATAATGTTTGAGACTGCTTCACTATATTCTTAAACCATTTATTCTGCATTCCTGGCTTCAGTGTGTCCCCTCTCAGTTCTCCATAGACCACCTATTTAGATATCCTGCTGCCTTCAATCAATCAGTCAGTCAATCAATGGCATTTATTGAGCAGTTACTGTGTGCAGAGCACCATACCCAGTCCTTAGGAAGGTATACTATGACAGAGTTGGTCGACACGTTCCCTGCATACAGCGAGCTTTCCTTAATTGTAATTATTATTCACATTGTAATTATTACTCAAACACCATTAAAAAAAGGAGTTTAGAGTCGAGAGGGAGGCTAGAGATGAGTTTTCCAGCACGTGCCATGATGATTTTCCTGTTCTTGGTTGTTGAGTCTATGTTTCCTGTTATAGGGTTGATATGGCATCTTGCGTTGTCCCTTTCCCACTGATGTCCATCCTAGAGGCTATAATAATAATAATAATAATAATAATAATAATAATGGCATTTATTAAGTGCTTACTATGTGCAGAGCACTGTTCTAAGTGCTATAAATAATTTTGTCTTTCATATATCCCCTAGACTGTGAGCTCTGTGTGGGGCAGAAACATGGCTACGAACGCTGTTGTATCATAGTCTCCCAAACACTTACTACCATTCTCTGCACACAACAAGTGTTCAATATGTGCTGATGATGATGAGGAGGATATTCGAAGGTGACCATCTGATGGTGAGGGCCTCTCCTTGAGGATCAAATGAGGCTGAACATTCTTATGTACTTGTCCAAATTTTCATTCTCATTTTTCTCCTCAATAGTAATTCTATGTCTGTCTTCCCCATTAGATTGGAAGCTCCTCGAAGGCAGAAATGTGGCTTTTACATTGGTGGTCTTCTCCCGGGTGCCTAGCACCTAGTTTTAAACCCGGTAGATGTTCAGTGAATACTACTGATTGATTGGTCCAAACTACTTATCTGTTTAATCCCATCATGTTTTTTGAGTTGTATGCAGTTCAGATAAAGCAAAATAAGGCAGTCGAACAAACAACCCAATCGGAGAAAATATGTTTTCAACCATCTAACCTAGTCTCAATTCCAATAAGCTGGATAATCGGATCTGCTAGAGTGTAGGCTCCTTGTGGGGGAAGGGAACGTATCTATCCAACCTGTTGTACTGTACTTTTTACAGTGCTCTGAACACAGTAAGTGCTCAATAAATACGACATTGATTTCAGCAGTTTGGTCCAAACAGTGGTATGATCTTCTGGCTGTAAATAAAATAGTGGCTATTACACTCTAGAGGAAGTGGTTACATGCTATGAAGTATAATGCAAAGTGTCAACAGGTTATGCAATGAAAATGTATCATCTTCAACCCAGTAAGTGATCATGAGAGAACATTGTGCAATGGATTTTGTAAAGCTCATCTCAGTTGACTTTGGAAAGGGGAGAGAAAATGTGTAAGTCTCTGAAAGGGTGACCCCAAATCAGGGCCAGGTCCAGGAAGACTCATGACAGGAATCTCTTTCTGGGCAGTCCCTCTTCCCTCAGTTTCTGTTTATCGTTATATCATGCTCTCCCAAATGCTCGGTACAGTGCTCTGCACACAGTAAGTTCTCAATAAATATGATTGACTTCCTTTCAGTTTCCTCTCCCAGATTCCCCCCACCCCCACCAAAGCCTCCCAGTAAAATCAGATTTTTAAACTTCAGTTTCAGCCCATCCACTCCAACACAGACAATCACTCACATGGACCCTCCCTCCCACTCTTCAGCCCCCCAGGGGCTTCTCTTAAGTAAGCAGAGCGAGGTAGGTGGGGTCCAGATAAAGGAACAGGGGCTTAAGCAGAAAGGTCACTGAGGAGTGAAGCTGAGTCACTGAAAACAAGGCAAACACCACATCAAATGGAAGAAATTCAATTCATCTTTTCAACTGGTGATCAACAAGCCTCAGTCTCTGTTCAGAGACGTATGATGGGTGGAAGGATTAAAATCCTTTTTCATCCTTTGGTGTTCTGTAGACATCTCTGGGGAAGCAGCATAGCCTAGTTGAAAGAGCATGGGCCTAGGAGTCGGAGGATCAATCAATCAATCAATCAATCGCATTTATTGAGCGCTTACTGTGTGCAGAGCACTGTACTAAGCACTTGGGAAGTACAAGTTGGCAAGATTAGGGTTCTAAAGCCAGCTCTGCCACTTTCCTACCGTGTGACTTTGGGCAAGTCACTTAACTTCTCTGTACCTCAGTTTCCTCATCTGTAAAATGGGGTTTCACTGCCTATTCTTCCTTCAACTCATACTGTGAATCCCATGTGGGGCAGAGATTGGTGTCTGACCTGGCTGCCTTATACCTACTCCAGCTTTAGTTCGCTGATTGTTACATAGTAACCTCTTAGAAATACTGTTATTAATTTTGGTTTGTGTCAAAACACACCTCCCCATTGCCAAGAAGAACAAAACATTACCAAGATATCAGTGTGAGACAATCACAATTATTAATGTCTGTCTCCCCTCTAGAAGCTCCTTGTGGTCAGGGAATGTGTCTATCAAATCTACGGCATTATTCTCTCCCAAGTGATTGGCATGGAGTAAGCACTCAATAAATACCATTGATTGATTAATTGTCCTTCAACCAGGTGTCATATAAAGGCCTATGACTTAAGGGTTTGAGAGGAGTCAGGTTGTTTGTCCCATTTAAAGTTAGTAAACACATGTCTTGTTTGGGAAAAGCATGTGCGAAGGTCAAGCTATGTTAGTTTCTTACTTAGAGAGGTTGGGGGAAACCCAGGGGATCTTTAGAATAAGGAACGATTGCCCTCTAGTCCTCCTCCCAAAGGGAAATCTGATATGCATAGGATGTCAGTCACTTTCCCGATGATATCAGCTGGGCCACGGCCAACTGCAGGGGAAGATTTGGGCCAGGAAATGGGACCCAGTTAAAGGAAAGACTCCAAGAGTCATGAGGAAGTTTTCTCCATTGCACGGTTCAAAGGGAAGGGACCTCGGAGTGAGGTCTCCATTGTGGGGTCTGCTGGAGCAGGCTTGAGAAGTTGGGGTTCACTAAGAAGGCTGTTGTCAGCATGGTGAGTGGCACAAGAACTACGCTCTTGTCAGCCCACAAAAGTGCTTCCCGTGGGAAGCATAGTGGTGTTTAATAATTGTAGGTTTTGTTAAGCACCTACTATGTGCCAAGCACCGTACTAAGCGCTGGGGTAGATACAAGATAATCAAGTTGGAGCCATTCCTGTCCCACACGGGGCTTCCAGTCTAAGAGGAGGGAAGAATGGGTATTGAACCCCTATTTTACAGATGGGGAAATTGAGGCACGGAGAAGTTAAATGACCTGCTCAAGATCAAACAGCAGGCAAGCAGTAGAGCTGAGATTAGAAGCCCGGAGCCCTGATTTCCAGGCTTATGTTTTTTCCAGAAGGCCACACTGCTTTTCATTAAGCCAGGCCGCATTAAATGGGGGCTACTAGACTGTCAGCTTGTCCTCTACACTGTAAGCTCATTGAGAGCAGGGAATGTGTCTGTTATATTGTTGTGTTGTACTCTCCCAGGAGCTTAGTACAGTGCCCTGCCCACAGTAAGTGCTCAATAAATATAATCGATTGATTAACTGATACCAGTTTGTGAGGAATTCATTCATTCATTCAATCGTATTTATTGAGTGCTTACTATGTGCAGAGCATTGTACTAAGCACTTGAGGAATAAACGTTTGAATCAGGGAAAGGCGATTAGGCCCACATTTGGTTTAAGATTTATGGCACAACTAACATTCATGTAGATTCTTTAAATAAATAATACCAGATATCTGTTCAGAAACACTGGTTCTTATGTATTCTATGGGGATGAGAACTCATGGAAACTTGGGGGAGGAACGGGAGTTTGAATTCCTCAGATCCTAGCCACCTGCCCTAGCACTTCCTTCCTATATGCTGTCTGGAGGCAGAAAAGCAGTGTAGCCTAGTGGAAAGAGCATGACCTGGGGAGTCAGTAAGTGCTCGATAAACACGATTGAATGAATGAGCCAAAGGACCTGGGTTTTAATCCCGGCTCTGTCAGTTGCCTATTGCGTGATCTCGGGCAAGTCACTCACCTTCTCCGCACCTCTGCTCCTCATCTGAAAAATGGGGATTAAGACTGTGAGCCCCACGTGGGCCACGAACTGCGTGCAACCTTTAGTAGCTTGTATTATCTAACGCATAGTTTAGAACAGTGGCTGGCACAGAATAAGCACCCTATAGATGTCATTTCAAAGAAAAAAGAAAAAGAGGGTGGTGTTGAAGAAGCCATGAGTCACGGGATGGTGGGGGCAACAGAGTGGAACAATCGCGGAGTTTACTAGTATGTGCTTTTCAGAACGTCCACGTCTCAGGAAGTGAAAACAAGAGCGTACTAGGACCCGGGGGATGTCATCCTTGAAAAGTGGCAAAAAGGCAGTAATCCAGGCCAGATGGAGCATGTGCAATGATTTACAAACAACCACAGCTGGAGAAAGCCTGACTTGGGACTTGGCAGTGTGGTACTACTTATCCTCTGGGGCTTGTCCAATCCAGGACCACTATGCTTTATATTTACAGTTCTGAAGCTTTTGAAATATTTCAGTTAGGACATCCCAAGTGAATATTACCTACATATACAGTCTTCCAAACTTCCTGCCAACAGAGATACTGAATTCTGTTAAAATTCCCGATTCTAACTATTCTTATTTGTCTTCCTTGCTAGCTCTAGGCTAACCCCTTCGTATAAATAAGATACATTTGTTTACTAATGTTCTAACCCTCTCCTGAATCCCCACTCTGGATTTATACACTTAAACTACTTAAGTCTTAACCTTATCATGTCCATTATCCAGGCCCAAATTTCTAAGCCAAGTGAGTGACGAACAGGGATGGAAATTAACAAGAATGGTCTGAAACAGTCTGGAAAGGGACACTTGTTAAAAAGTAAATTTTGGTGCAAAATTTCTGGTTGGAATGCTTTTGGTTTTTTTTCCCCTCACTGAGCTAGTGTGCCTGGCATGAATGAGATGAAAAATGGGCTCAAATTACTACTACAGTTTACTAGTGGCCAAGAAATGGGTCTCATTTAAGGTCATGTCTTATTTGAATTATACTGTTTGGTTATCCTAGCAGTCATAAGCTTTAAACCGGGATTTGCATTTTCATTAGCATTTCTATTGCGGTTTATCTTTTTTTGGAGTATGAGTAAAGTGAAAATGAAATGAAGCCAAGGTCTTTTATTATTTTGGAAGTTTCAGAAATGATTTCAGTTAGGTTTTGGACATGAGCCCTTGTCAGACAAACAATATCATTAAAATCCTTGTGGGTAAGGAATGTGTTACAAACTCTCTTATACTGTATTCTCCCAAGTGCAAACTCCCTTGTATTCTCCCAAGTGCTTAGAACAATGTAAGAGCTCAATAAATAGGATTGACTGACTGATTAAAACTCTTTGGAACACCAATTTCCATAGGAATGACCAGGAGATCCTAATATTTAGAAAAGTAAGGAAGTGATATGACATGAACAAATGACATGAAAAAAAAGCTCTCTTGAAGCTGCAACGTATGTTTATTCCTTCTTTTTCGGTTATGAGACATGTGATGGGCAGAATGTCAAAAATATTTACCCTTAGGCTTAATAGATTCTCTAGTTTGTCAATGTTTTTGAAAGTGTTGATTTTTGGATTACTCCATGTTTACATGTGTAAACTGAAACCAGGGTCACTGAGAAACTGACTCTTCCAAATTTCAGGATATTTCTTGGAGTCAGGACACAGAGTGAGGGGAGGAGAGAGAGCTTTCTGCATTAAACTCCTCTCTAGATTGTAAGTTCCTTGTGGAAAGGAATGTGTCCACCAGCTGTGTTGTATTGAATTCTCCCAAGCGCTTAGTACAGTGCACACAGGAAGCGCTCATAAATATCACTGATTGAAGAACTGTCAGAAATATGGAGACGCTCTTCTCCGCTTACTCACTAGCACAATTTATTTGTAAGTTTCTTAAAGTGGGGCTCAGTCTGGTTTTGTTTGACTCTTGAGATTGCCATAGAGCTGGATTTTATTTATGTCAGTATAGGGAAGCAGGGCTTTCATTGCATTGCTATGGTTTGCCTAACTAACTTGGCTGACTGAACCACTTGACTTTTTCTTTTCCATCTTTCATCTCTCCCCTTCTCTATTTAGCTGTCACTCTTGATGGCCTGAGCTAAACAGAGAAGGGGAGATATGGAAAAATGTGTTCTAGGAAATGATTTGATGATTAAAGGCATCAGGCAATGATCAAGTCTTGTAAATATCTAAACAATAGCATCACTACTAATTTTACCCACAGTGATCACTCAGTCGTTATGTGCTCAATAAATACCATTGACTGATTTAATGAGGGAAGAGAAGACTTGCTTTTAAAGCTTGAAAAAACCTGGACCTGGCTTGTAGACCTCAAAACACAGGGCAATCAATCAATAGTATTTATTTAGCATCTACTGTTTGAAGAGCACTATACTAACAGTTTGGCAGAAAACAATTGAATTAGGAGACAGTCACTGACATAAAGGACTTTACAATCTTGAGGCCTTTCCTTTACTACTCTGTTTTGGGTCTTCTCCCATGAAATAGATAATAATAGTAGTAGTAGTAGTAGTAGTTGTTGTAGTAATACTAGTAGTAATAATATGCATTCAATTGTATTTATTGAGTGCTTACTGTGTGCAGAGCACTGTACTAAGCACTTGGAAGAATACAACATGCAGTAGCAGCATTTTTTGAGCACCCACTTGGTGCAGTTAGAGAATAAAAGTGACCCATTACCTGCCCACAAGGAGCTTACACTCATTCTCAAGCAGGTCTTCAATCAATGGTATTTATTGAGCCATTACTCCATGCAGAACACTGCACTAAGCGCTTGGGAAAATACAATACAAGAATTGCACATAAACAGAAGTTTAGTTATAATATCGCAATGCCCTTCCCAAGGCAATTCCGTAGCTAATCAATCAATCAATTGTAGTTATTGAAGGATTACTATGTGCAGCGTACTAGTGCTTGGGGATACAACAGAATTAGCAGACTTGTTCCCTGCCCATAATGGAGATTAACATAATAATAGTGATGGTATTTGTTAAGCTATTTATTTATTTTACTTGTACCTATCTATTCTATTTATTTTATTTTGTTATATGTTTGGTTTTGTTCTCTGTCTCCCTCTTTTAGACTGTGAGCCCACTGTTGGGTAGGGACTGCCTTTATATGTTGCCAACTTGTACT
Organism: Tachyglossus aculeatus; assembly: GCF_015852505.1. Classification (NCBI taxonomy): domain Eukaryota; kingdom Metazoa; phylum Chordata; class Mammalia; order Monotremata; family Tachyglossidae; genus Tachyglossus; species Tachyglossus aculeatus. Next base: position 14,635,080 of record NC_052081.1, read on the forward strand.
TCCCAACCACTTAGTACAGTGCTCTGCACATAGTAAGCTCTCAATAAATACAATTGATTGATTGATTGATTGATTAAGTGCCTATTATGTGCCAGGTACTGTTTTAAGCACTGGGCACTGTTCTAAGCACTGGATCTTTTTCTCTTGCCAACTGAAACTCAGTCACCTTATCTTTTTCTTATTTTTCTGTTTCACTGTTCATGTTTGAGAGAGAAAATATATATTGACATTTATTTTATCAATGCAGAACACTGTATTAAGCACTTGGAAGAGTACAATACAACCGAGTTGGTAGACACATTCCCTGCCCACAACAAACTCACATCTAGAGGATTTTATCTCTTGATTTTCTCATCCTAATAAGGAATATACATTTGTACTGTTCTTGTCAGAATAATTCCAGAATCTTGCGTTTGAAAAACAGGTCTGAAAGTTTCATAAAGATATGTGACATCCTTTGCCCTCAAGAAAAATACAACCTTTTCCAGATTTCTTAGTTAAATCGCTGTCAAGATATTTAGAAGCTCATAGAAATGAAAGTGTGAGCTCCTTGTGGGTAGGGAGCATATCACTTTGTCATTCTGCACTTCCCTACTGTAAGCTCATTATAGGCAGGGAGTGTGTCTAACAACTCTGTTTTATTGAACACTCCCAAGTGCTTAGTACAGTATTCTGCAAATAGTAAGCATTCAGTAAATTCATTCTATTGATTCCCAAGTGCCTAATGCAGTGCACCACACCAAGTGAATATTCAGTAAATAAATACTGAGAGAAGCAGCGTGACTTAGTGGAAAGAGCCCAGGCTTGAGAGTCAGAGGACATGGGTTCTAATCCTGGCTCCACTACTGTCTGCTGTGTGAACTTGGACAAGTCACTTAACTTCTCTGTGCCTCAGCTTATCTATAAAGTGGGGATTAAGACTGTGAGCCCCATGTGGGACAACCTGATTCCTTGTATCTATCCCAGCACTTAGAACAGTGCTTGGCACATAGTAAATGCTTAACAAATGCCATCATTATTAATAAATGCTATTATCACTTCCACATCAGAAGATGATATCTTTCTTTTATTTTACCAAGTATTTCCTTACTCAGGAATTCCCGGGTTCTCATTCGACAAAGCAAGATGACAAATTCTTGGATACAAAGATAAAACAGTACTGAACAAATGTAATGGAGCTCTAAATTTAGCCACAGGGGGTTTTAAATACATTCTTGTCTGGGGAAAACTTTTTCGAAATCGGAATACCATGTGTCAAAATGAGAGCCAATGTGGCCTGCAAATTCATTGTACACAAGGAAGTGCAGATAAAGATTGCTTTCTTAGCATAAACACTGAATTGAAATCTGCTTATTGTACATGTTTCTGTTAGATTTGTCACGCAACGGAGGGATGATTTGGCAGGTGTCTATAAGTGTGGTTATAAACAGAGGAGGAAACTTGTCAGCTCCCACTGAGATTTAGAGAAATTAGAAGAAATTCTTTGTAATTGCAAAGGAAATGCAAATGACTCCTTCAGAGAAGATGTGGACTTGTCCTTTGTTTGGGACTAAATACTCAGAGCCTCATTAAGCATCCATTATGGGTAGTGCATTCAGAGCATTGGATCCATCTGAGGTAAAGAAGAAAGATGATTATTTTAGATTACGATACTAATCTTCAGATGAGAGTTTTCTTCAAAATGAACACCTCAAATTCCCACACAATTTTTATCCTGCTCCCACATAACTGTACTGTGCCCCTTTGATAGCCCACTGTTCAGAACTTTTTATATTGGTATTTGTTAAAGGCTTACTATGTGCCAGGCACTGTACTGAGCACTGGGGTAGATACAAGCTGATCAGGTTGGACATGATCCATGCCGCACATGGGGCTCACAGTCTTAATCCCCATTTTACAGATGAGGGAGCTGAGGCACAGAGAAGTTAAGTGACTCCGCATGGCATACAAGTCGTGGAGCCGGGATTAGAACCCAGGTCCTTCTGACCCCCAGGCCTGTGCTCTTCAACTAGATCTTGTGTGGTCATCTTGTAGGATAAAGTGAAGCTATATCATATTCCTTTTTGCTTGAGAGCGTGTTTGCGTGTGTGTGTGTGTGTGTGTGTGTGTGTGTGTGTGTGTGTTTGTGGGTCCCCTTCAGGTTCGAAGATAATTCTGTTGAGAGTAGGATTGTATCTTGGGTGTGCAGATGTGGCTAAAAACACCACTGTGTGACTGACAATGCCTCTTTTATCTTGGTATTTACTAAGCACTTACTATGTGCTAGGCACTGTACTTAAGGCTGGGGCAGATTCAAGCTAATCAGTTTAGACACAATCCATGTCTCATGTGGGGCTCACAGTCTTATCCCTCATTTTACAGATGAGGTAACTGAGGCACAGAGAAGTGAAAAGACTTGCCCAAGGTCACACAGCAGACAAGATTGCCCTTTGCTACACTGTACTCTGGAGGAGATACGAGGCAGTCCGTTGAGACACAGTCTCCATTCCACACAGGGTTCGCAGTCAAAGGGGGAGGGAAAATTGGTGTGTAAATCACCAATTTTCAGATGAGAAAACAAAACTGAGACATTGAAAAATTAAGTGAGGCAAATGGTGAAGCTGAGATTAGAACCCACTTCTTCTGACTCTGAGGCTTGTGCTCCCAGGATCCTAATATACACTGATTTTGCAAGTAAGCTTGTGAATGGAAAAATTAATGTGAGAGAAATAATGTGGCCTAGTGGAAAGAGCATGGGCCTGGGAGTAGGAGGACCTGGGTTCTAATCCCAGCTCTGCCTATTGCTTGTTATGTAATCTTTAACTTCTCTGTGCCTCCGTTTCCTCAACTGTAAAATGGGGATTAAATGCCCGTTCTCCTTCCTATTTAGACTGTGAGCCTTGTGAGGGATAAGGACCGTTTATGACCTAATTCATTTCTACCTACCCTAGCACTTTAGAACAGTGTTGGACAAATAGTTATCACTGAACAAATGCCATAAAACAACAACAACAACAAAAACAAAAGCCAAGTCCAGTTTGGGTGATTTATTGTCTCATTTGTACATTCCTTTTCTTACTCTAGTTATTTTCTTGAGTAATCTGTGAATCTTTTAATATAGTGTTCTAGTTTTTCCACTTTCTCCAGTATCATGTGGAGTTCTTTCAGGGAGATGGCTCTGTGAATCAATCAAGGTACTAACCCCAAAAGGAATGAAAAATATGAGAATAAAGTCCGGTTGAATGAAAAGAATGAAGCATTATAGCTTAGAGGAAAGAACGCAGGCCCGGAAGTCAGCAGATCTGGGTTTTAAATCCAGCTCTGATACTTGCCTTCTGTGTGACCTTAGATAAGTCACTCACTTTCTCTGTGCCTCAATTTCCTCATCTATAAAACAGAGACAAAATACCTTCTCTTCCTACCTCTTCGACTGTGAGCCCCATGTGGGACGGGGACTGCGCTGGAGATGATTTTATTGCATCTACCCCAGCGCTATGTACCGTGCTGGGCATTTTGTAAATGCTTCGCCAATACACTCATTATTATTATTATTATTTTCACCATCATTATCATAATTTTCATTACTATGCTGTGTTGTACTATGAGTTCAAAGAGATGAAATACCCTGGATACTGTAACCTTTGAAACCAAGCTAGTTTGGAATACAAACACTTTGCTTCACCACTCTTCCTGCAGGTGTTTTGGATAGTTGTTTCCTTGGGTTTTTACACCTCCATAAATTCTGAGGGGAAGATCACGCCCAGGGTCAGAGAGTCTTGAGAGCTGTTTCCTTTGTTACTACAGAAATTAGTTGCCAAAGCCTCTCCTTGTAACGACTCCAGTCTGAAGATATCGCGTGCCAGCCTAACATTAAAATACCAATACACATTTTGCTGCAGGCTGTTGGTTGGAGAGTACTCTGCTTTGGAGAGTTTAATGAATGGTAACCATATACACTACCCTGTAATTAATTAACTCTCTGGTCTCTGACTTTATAAAATGGGTCAATTTTTCCATCATTAACAGTTCTCCAGTTTCTTAGACCCAAATATTAGTGCTGGATTAAGGAGAAAGGTTGTTTTTTTTTTTTTTCTATCAGTGATTTGTGCCCATGAGCCTCTTTTGGGGATGAATAAATTTGGAGCCCCTTATCCATGTTTTGGAAAACACTGAGGAAGAAGGAGGTCTATCCCAAAGGAGTCCTGGATCCACAATCTTGAGAAAACTACCTTTCTCTTGCTAGCGGAGGCCACCCACCAAATGCCTTCTTGGCCCGATGGACCGATCCAATCCTCCCCATATCCTCTGGAAGAAACTGCCTAGGAAAACAGGGTTGGGTGGATGAGTAAGCCGTTACACAACAATGGTGAGTCAGCAGTGGAGCCCAGGAAAAGCGAACAGCTGGAGATTTTGTTTACCACCAATACAATGCCAAATTCTATCTTACCACTGCCTGAACCATGCACGAGAAGCAGTGTGGCCTAGTGGAAAAAACGTGGGCTCAGGAGTCAGAAAGACCTGGGTTCTAATCCCGACTCTGCCACTTCTCTGCTGTGTGACCTTGGGCAAGTCACCTCACTTCTCTGTGCCTCAGTCACCTCATGCTTAGAAGACTGTGAGCCCTATGGGGGACAGGGACTTCGTCCAACCCAATTACCTTGTATCTACCCCGTTTGTAAGCAGTTAACAAATACCACAATTATTATTATTATTACTCAGCCCGATGAGAGACAGGGACTGTGTCTGACCCAATCATTCATTCATTCAATCGTATTTATTGAGCGCTTACTGTGTGCGGAGCACTGTACTAATCAATCAGTCAATCGTATTTATTGAGCGCTTACTGTGTGCAGTGCTTGGGAAGTACAAGTTGGCAACATATAGAGACGGTCACTACCCAACAGTGGGCTCACAGTCTTGTATCTGCCCCAGCACTTAGTACAGCGCTTGACACGTAATAAGCTCTTAACCAATTATTAAACCACTGGGCGGAAAGTACTCAGTATGTAAGAGAAGCAGCGTGGCTCAGTGGAAAGAGCCCGGGCTTTGGAGTCAGAGGTCATGGGTTCGAATTCTGACTCCGCCACGTGTCTGCTGTGTGACCTTGGGCAAGTCACTTAACTTCTCTGAGCCTCAGTTCCCTCATCTTTAAAATGGGGAATTAAGACTGTAAGCCCCACGTGGGACAACTTGATCACCTTGTATCTGCCCTTCCCCCAGCACTTAGAACAGTGCTCTGCACATAGTAAGCGCTTAGCAAATGCCATCATTATTATTATTATTTATTATGTCTAGGCATTTAAGAGGGTCTCTAAAGCCATGCCATAGAGCAGTTGAAAAATGGGGAGGCTGTTTAGCTTTGGTCTCTGGGGTGTAAATGGTGACGGTGTTTGGGGCCTCTCTCCTCAAACAAAGAACCAGAGAAGTGATAAGAGTTAATCCAGTGGTTTTTTTTTATGTTATCTGTTAAGTTCTTACCGTGTGCCAGGCACTGTGCTAAGTGCTAGAATAGATAAAAGACAATCGGGTTGGACACCATCCCTGTCCTGCAGAGGGCTCACAGCCTTAGTCCCCATTTTACAGATGAGGAAACTGAGGCACGGAGAAGCTACGTGACTTACCCAAAGTCACCGAGCAGACAAGTGGCGGAGCCAGGATTAGAACCCAGGTCCTCTGAGACTCCGAGACCTGTGCTCTTTCTACTAGACCATGCTGTTTCTCAGAGTTGACCTAGGATCTTGCCCCCACTGTTGGGTAGGGACTGTCTCTATATGTTGCCAACTTGTACTTCCCAAGCGCTTAGTAAAGTGCTCTGCACACAGTAAGCGCTGAATAAATACGATTGATGATGACAGGAGGCAGAACAGTCGGCTCCTCACAGGCCGTTGGCCTCACATTTGGGGAAGCCTCTCCCAAGTGGATTGGGACAGGGATTGGGGCCGATCTGATTCAGCTGTATCCACCCCAGTGCTTACAACAGTACTTGTCACGTAGTAAACCCTTAACGAGTACCATAAAAAAGTAGGAAGGGCACCCAACAACTCTGCATCCTTAAGAGATTCCCTGTGAGTCCCACATGGGACAGGGACTGTGTCCGACTTGATTTGCTTGTATCTATCCCAGCGCTTAGTACAATGCCTGGCACATAGCAGTGCTTAACAAATGCCGTGATTATTATTAATGATAATAATCACGGGATTTGTTAAGTGTTTACTATGTGCAAAGTACTGTTCTAAGCCCTGGGGAGTTTACAAGGTAATCAGATTGTCCCACGTGGGGCTCACAGTCTTCATCCCCATTTTACAGATGAGGTAACTGAGGCACAGAGAAGTTAAGTGACTTGCCCCTTCTCCATCCCCCCTGCCTTACCTCCTTCCCTTCCCCACAGCACCTGTATATATGTATATATGTTTGTACGTATTTATTACTCTATTTATTTATTTTACTTGTACATATCTATTCTATTAATTTTATTTTGTTAATATGTTTTGTTTTGTTCTCTGTCTCCCCCTTCTAGACTGTGAGCCCACTGTTGGGTAGGGACAGTCTCTATATGTTGCCAACTTGTACTTCCCAAGCGCTTAGTACAGTGCTCTGCACACAGTAAGCGCTCAATAAATACGACTGATTGATTAGTACAGTGCTCTGCACACAGTAAGCCCTCAATAAATATGATTGATTGATTGATTGCCCAAAGTCACATAGCTGACAATTGGCAGAGCAGGGATTTGAACCCATGACCTCTGACTCCCAAGCCCCGGCTCTTTCCATTGAGCCACACTGCTTCTGCCTGGTACATAGCAGGTACTTAACAAATACCATAGGTACTATTATCTTATTATTATTATTACAAAACACTGGGATAGATAGAAACTAATTAGGTTAGAGACAGTCTGTGTCCCACATGGGGGTCATAAGCAATCCCCATTTTACAGATGACGTAACTGAGGCACAGAGAAGTGGAGTGGCTTGCCCGAGGTCAGCCAGCAGACAAATGGTGGAGCCAGGATTAGAACCTAGATCCTTCTGACGCCCAAGCCTGTGCTCTATCAGCAGAAAGGGGTACTGTAATAATAATTATGGTATTTGTTAAGCGCTTCCTATGTGCCAAGCACTGTTCTAAGCGCTGGACTCTCCCAAACGCTGGGTAGAGTGCTCTGCATATAGTAAGTGCTCATAAGTACCATTGATAAAAGGGCGAATGTTGTCACAGCCCCGTATCTGTACTCTCTCCAAGTGCTTAGTACAGTGCTTGTCACACAGTAAGTGCTCAGTAAATACCACTGATTGACTGTTTCCTCCATTCATCACTATACAATCCATGTAAGATTCTGAGAAGCATGTAAATTAGGACTTAATTTCCCAGAATGAGGGGTGATTTTGTCTTGTGCAGACATAGCTGGTGAGTAATTGAATTCACAGAGGAAGCGGAATTAAAGTTACGGGAAACAATTAGCTACTGGTCTTCTCCCTAAAAAATTCCCTATCTCAGGGCTTTCGTTATCTCGAGTTTTTATTTAGGCCTCCCCATCTCTTTCCCAGGTCTCTGTATTTCCCTGTTGCTATTCATTTCCTGCACTTGCCCTCCTTCCCTTTGCTCTCCTTCCTGGAGATATGGTGAGAAGGGAGAAGTGGGAAATTTGTGGCTCCTAGCTCAGACCTCTTCTCTAAAATGTAGATAATCAGTCAGTCTCCTATGTGTATAGAAAATGAAAATGACACCCATATGATAGCAGGCTTAACATTCCAATCAATCAGTCAATCAATCAATCATATTTATTGAGCGCTTACTGTGTGCAGAGCACTGGACTAAGCGCTTGGGAAGTACAAGTTGGCAACATATAGAGACAGTCCCTACCCAACAGTGGGCTCACAGTCTAAAAGGGGGAGACAGAGAACAAAACCAAACATACTAACAAAACAAAATAAATAGAATAGATATGTACAAGTCAAATAAATAAATAGAGTAATAAATATGTACAAACATATACACATATATTCCAGTGAGGCTGTGTTTGTTTCAGAAGATCATTATAGTAATATACTCTGTGTCAAGCACTGTTTTAAGCACTGGGGTAATCAGGTTAGGCACAGACCTTATCCCACAAGAGGGACAGAGGGTAACCGAGGAAAAGAGAAGTTAAGTGACTCATCCAAGGTCACACAGTAGGCAAGTGGCAGAGCTGGGATTAGAACCTAGGTCCTCTGATTCCCAGGCCTGGGCTCTTTCCACGAGGCAATGCTTCTTCATGGCCTGGAGGAAAGAGCATGGCAAATTCAAGCCTCCAGAAATGAACAAGTCCTAGATGGCCAATAATTATGTAATGTTTTGTTCTGCTTTCCGACAGAGCGAATCCGGGTCACTAGAAGCGCGGTGGCCTAGTGAAAAGAGCATAGGCCTGGGAGCCCTTTCCTTTGCCTGCTGTGACCTCGGGCAAGTCACTTAACTTTTCCGTGCATCAGTTTCCTCATCTGTAAACAGAGGGTTCGTTATCTTGCATTGTAAGATACAAGTGTGCTTGTATTCTCACATTGAATACGATTGAATGAATGAATGTATATATGTTTGTACATATTTAGTACTCTTATTTGTACATATTTATTCTATTTATTTAATCTTGTGAATATGTTTTGTTTTGTTGTCTGTCTCCCCCTTCTAGACTGTGAGCCTGCTGTTGGGTATGGACTGTCTCTATATGTTGCCAACTTGGACTTTCCAAGCGCTTAGTCCAGTGCTCTGCACACAGTAAGCGCTCAATAAATACGATTGAATGAATGAATGAATGTATATATGTTTGTACGTATTTATTACTCTATTCATTTTATTTGTACATATTTATTCCATTTATTTTATTTTGCGAGTATGTTTTGTTTTGTAGTTTGTCTCCCCCTTCTAGACTGTGAGCCTGCTGTTGGGTAGGGACCGTCTCTCTATGTTGCCAACTTGGACTTCCCAAGCGCTTAGTACAGTGTTCTGCACACAGTAAGCGCTCAATAAATCCGATTGAATGAATGAATGAATGAAGCTCCTCTGCTATTTTTTGGCTTTCTGAGGTTTGTTTTGAATTTATGTTCACCTGTATGACATTTCACTACTTGGAGATTTGGCTCCACGCTCTCACTTCTAGATACTTTATGCACATGTAAAATAAAACCAATCTCTACATTTATCCCTATTCTTATATGACTACATCCTGAAAATCGGCTATCTCGTTTCTGATTTCTTAGCCAGTGAGAACATTTGGCTATCTTGCTTCTGATTTCTTAGCCATGAGACCATTTGGTCTATAATTCTCAACTCGCTTCTGGAATCCCAGTTTAGCTGGGTGTTTCACTGGCAATCCACCGGTCTCAGGGAATAGTGGAGGTTTGTAACAACGTGACACACTCACAGGAGAAGTACTGCAATTTCCTCTCCAATTTCCTTCAGAGAACTCAAGTGGATGATATCGAAGATAGAATTTTTTTTTTAATGGCATTTGTTAATTACTTCTATGTCCTAGGCACTGTACTAAGCGCTGTACTAAGGTAGTGTACTAAGGTAGGTACAAGCTAATCAAACCGGACACAGTCCTTGTCCCACATGGAGATCACAGTCTTAGTCCCCACTTTAAAGATGAGGTAACTGAGGCCCAGAGAAGTTAAGTGACTTACCCAAGGTCATCCAGCAGACAAGTGGCAGAGCTGGGATTAGAACCCAGGTCCTTCTGACTCCCAGGAGAGTGCTGTAGTCATTCATTCATTCAAACGTATTTATTGAGCGTTTTCTGGGTGCAACGTACTGTATTAAGAGCTTGGGAGAATTCAGTTCAACAATAAACAGACACATTCCCTGCTCACTATCCACTAGGTCATTCAGCTTTATATGTTCCTTTCAAATCCCTAATTCCTCAATTTTTTAGAAAGTCTTTGGCATAGAAACTTATCAAAGACTTTATGAAAATATATCCGGTTTATGGGCTCCCCTCTATCTACACACTTGCTGACCTCTTCAAAGAACTCCAGCAGATGAATGAGGTCTCTGACAGAAATCACATTGCCTTTCCCTCATCATATCGTAGCGTACCAACCGCTCACTTTTCACAACTAAATCATCGATTCTAAGAGTTAGACAGGTATTAAAGAAGTGAGACCATTTGGTCTGTAATTCTCAACTCGCTTCTGGAATCCTCGTTTAGCTGGGTGTTTCACTGGCAATCCACCAGTCTTACGGAATAGTGGAGGTTTGTAACAGTGTGACACACTCACAGAAGAAATACCACAATTTCCTCTCCAATTTCCTTCAGAGAGCTCAAGTGGATGACATCCGGGTCCTGTGATTTGCTTACATCTAGAAGCGGTATTGCCTAGTGGAAGGAGTACAAGCTTGAGAGCCGGGAGACCTGAGTTCGAACACCAGTTCTGCTCTGTGTGCCTGGACAAGACACTTCGTTTCTCTTTGCCTCAGTTTCCTCATGAGTTAAATGGGGAATCAACACTGTTTTCCCTCCTTAGACTGTGAGACCCATGAAAGACAGGGACTGAGTCTGACCTGATTGTCTTTTCTTTACCGCAGTGCTTAGGACTGCATTTGGTAGATAGTAGGTGCTCAACAAATACCACAATTATTATGATCATTATTATCCAATTTACTAATTTGGCCTGATCCACCCTGTGAAATGGCTAGTTTGATCAAGTCACTTCACTTCTCTGGGCCTCAGTTAGCTCATCTGTAAAACGGGGATTAAGATTGTGAACCCCATGTGGGACAGGGGCTGTGTCTAACCCAAATTGCTTGCATCCACCCCAGCGCTTAGTACAGTGCCTGGCACATAGTAAGCGCTTAGCAAATATGTTATTATCATCATTTTGTTATATTGTACCTACCCCAGTACCTAGTACAGTACTTAACACATAATAAGTGCTTAAGAAATGCCACTGTTATTATTATTAGATGATTCCTGGAGGTCTTCCCCACCACCGTTATTATTATTAGATGATTTCTGGAGGTCTTCCCCATTACCATGGACCCCTCCCCCCTCCACACATGCACACAGACACACAAACACATGCACACACGGTTTTAAGCTGTGAAGCTTGAGAGAAGCAGCTGAAGGAGAAGGAGACTGGAAGCTGAAATTGAGACAACTGACCTAAAGATGTCTGTTGCCATATCCAGTACAGACCATTTAAAAACCTGACTGTTGGATAAAAAGCTGGTAACTGGCCACCCTAATTCCAGTCCTGTGGTTCTAGAATTGTTTCATTTACCCTCATGCAGTCCTATAAAGTCAATGGAGAACAAGTATCATAATTTATAATAATAATTATTATTATTACGGTTTCCATTTTATAGATGGAGAAACCAAGGCCAGGCAATTCTAGTTGTCTCAGCTTGCTCGGGGAAGAGAGAGAAATAGAATTCATTCGTTCAACCGTATTTATTTTAATCGTATTTATTGAGCGCTTACTGTGTGTAGAGCACTGTACTAAGCATTTGAATTCAGTTCTGTTGACGGTGAGTGAGTTCAGTCACTGAACATAAGATGGGCTCCGCTACTTGATGACTATGAGACCTTGGACAGGTCAGCTTGCTTCTCTGTGCCTCAGTTTCCTCACCTGCCAAATGGGGACAAAACGCCTGTTCTTCTTACCCCTTAGACAGTGAGCCCTGTGTAAGACAGGGATTTTGTCTGACCTGATAATCTTGTATCTATCCCAGGGTTTAGTACCATGCTTGGCAGGCAAACAGTAAGCGTTTGACAAATACCATAATTATTATTATGGGAAGATCTTTGTACCCAAATATTGGAAAAGATCGAGTGCTGTTTCTGTTATGATTTGCCATAATTATGGTCCCAGTTATCAAGAAACAGGGCTTCCGGTAAAAATCTTGTGAGCTGGCGTGTTGGGAGAATGGGTGGCGCCATTGACTAAAACATCCTAGTTAACTGAAGAATCAAGGTGGTCTTTGATCAGCCTCAAAAGTGAGAGCGGTACAGACTGAGTGAGGAATCTATGACAGTGAAAGCTATGAAATTAGGAATAAATCTCCAGGACAGTGCTCTGCACATAGGAAGCACTCAACAAATACTATAGAGAAGCAGTGTGGCTAGAGAAGCAGCGTGGCTCAGTGGAAAGATCCCGGGCTTTGGAGTCAGAGGTCATGGGCTCAAATCTCGGCTCTGCCAATTGTCAGCTGTGTGACTTTGGGCAAGTCACTTAACTTCTCTGTGCCTCAGTTACCTCATCTGTAAAATGGGGATTAAAACTGTGAGCCCCCGTGGGACAACCTGATCACCTTGTAACCTCCCCAGTGCTTAGACCAGTGCTTTGCATATAGTAAGCGCTTAATAAATGCCATTATTATTATTATTATTATTATTATTATTATTATTATACCATTGAGTGAATGAATAAATTCAGGTATGTTAGCTGCTTAAATTCAGTTATTTTGAGGAGATGTAGCTTCTGGGAATCACCAAGTGGAATGTGTTGCTAGAGAAACAGCATGGCTCAGTGGAAAGAGCATGGGCTTGGGAGTCAGAGGTCATGGGTTCTAATCCTGGCTCCCCCACATGTCTCCTGTGTGACCTTGTGCAAGTCACTTAACTTCTCTGAGCCTCAGTTACCTCATCTGGAAAATGGGGATTAAGACTGTGAGCCCCATGTGGGACAACGTGATCACCTTGTATGCCCCCAGTGCTTAGAACAGTGCTTTGCACATAGTAAGCGCTTAACAAATGCCATCATTATTATTATTATTATTATTATGAAGAAACTTGTTTGCTCTCCTGCCTTGCCCAAGACAGTGGGCTGGACTCCTTGGAACTGAAGATGGCTTGATTTATCCAGCCTTTTCCCCATCATAGGGAGGGGACACGAACAAGTTGGGAGAAAGAGGGGAGGAGAGGAGAGGGGCGTCTTAGCCTTTGTTTTCAGCCACCATTCTTCTTGGATTGGGAAGCAGAGAGGTTTTTGGGTTGGACTGGCAGGGGAGCTCTCAGTAATGTGGTGGTTATCATGTTCGTCAGACTCACCAAAGGTCCTGGTTGGAAACAGAGTGGAAACATTTCCCCTTCTAGAACATAAACTCACTGTGGGCAGGGAACGTGTCTTCTAATTAAGTGAAGCAGTGGGGCCTGGGAATCAGAAGAACCTTCTAGACTGTGAGCCCGTTGTTGGGTAGGGAACATCTCTGTGTGTTGCCGACTTGTACTTCCCAAGCGCTCAGTACAGTCCTCTGCACACAGTAAGTGCTCAATCAATCGATCAATCGTATTGAGCGCTTACTGTGTGCAGAGCACTGCTCAATAAATATGACTGACTGAATGAAACTGGGTTCTATTCCAGCTCCTCCACTTGTCTGCTGTGTGACCTTGGTCAAGTCACTTGACTTCTGTGTGCCTCAGCTACCTCATCTGGAAAATGGGGATGAAGACTGTGAGCCCCATGCGGTACAGGGACTGTGTCCCTCCTGATTATCCTGTACCTACCTCGGTGCTTAGTACAGTCCCTGGCACATAGTAAGCGCTTAAGAAATACCATAAAGCCCACTCAAAAAATAACCCCCTACTAGCATAGGACATGTCACAGTTAAAGCATTTTCTAAATGGCAAAATGAGCTCACAAACAGAAAGAGTGGGTAAATCAGTATACAGGTGTCTTGTTCCACTGTCTAAAGCCCATCAATCAATCGGTAAATAAATCAATGGTATTGATTGACTGCTTACTGTGTGCCGAGCACTGTACTAAGCACTTGGGAGAGCACAACACAGTAGGTTTGATAGCGATGATCCCTGCGAATCCATCAGTGCCTGATTCCGCCTTCTGAGTCCATCTCATCCTCTTCAGCAGTTTTCATTTTTTGGTCATTGGAAAGGCGCTACAATAGATACCGCATATCACTCATTCATCCTATTCACATCTGACTGGAGTTTTTAGCCCCTCAGGACCATCATCACGGTACCCATGACCTCCTGGCCCAGGTGGGCAGGGCGAAAGAATGGTCCCTGGAATGGGAATTTGGGGAAATTACTCACAAGGCCGATTAAATGCTCTCCTTTCCCAATGACATGAGTAAGGTGGATTTTTTTTCCCAATCTCTGTTTGGTTTTCACCCTGTTTCTAGGGCTTCCCTTGTTGTCCATGACAGGTTAAAGCATCACCCTATATTCCGGAGGAATTTTTGTAAAGCAAGCACGCCACTATTTTTTTTTTTTTTGACAGAAGACGACTTTCCCTTGAGGAGAATTAGACCTAGCCAGTTCTACAGCTGCAGTGATGAATAAAAGAAAGTGTACTGCTTTTGCCCTGCCCTCCCTAGCCCTATTAATGGGCTGGTAGGGCAGGGAACTGCCACTTCATGCCTGCAGGAAAGGGGAATATTTCATTTTAAAGAACAATTTAATGTAATGAATTGGTGTGCCAGCTTCCAAGTCAAGCAAGTTATAACCGGCAGTATTTTGGAAACTGACATGCAGGTTTAATCAGAAACCAAGATACCCCGTCGGAATGTGTGGAGAATGTTATTATCCTGGAGGGGATTCAGAGGGGAGTGGAAAGGAACTCTCTCTGGCGAGATCCTGTGTGAAATGTTATTATCAGTCCCCAGTTAGCTGCCCGGGAACGGGAGAAGCCCCGTAAATCGAGGGAAGGTTAAGAGGTAAATGTTGAATGCACATCTCGGCTGCAGAATGAGCAGGGTGTGTGGGGGTGACAGGGAGATGCAAGAACCATTTATAGTTGTTGATGGGTGTAAATACCGAGTAAATAGAAAGAGGTTCCCTCACCCTCTCCAGGTGATTTGCCTGGAAGCACTGGAGTGGGAGTTTAAGACAAGAACACTTTAGCCCAAACACACAACGTTTAGGGATTAAACATATTTTACCTGGCATGGTGTCTCCAAGAAAAGTCGTGGAATCCCCACTGTATGAATCATTTTCAAACCTGACTGTACAGATCATTGGAGTTTGATCTTTCGGAATAGGTCTCCAAAGACTAGAGTGCCTGTATAGGTGTTTCCACCAGCAATTTCTGTGATTATCTAAGCATATCTGCGCTCTGGAATGTGTACCAACACTCCCTGCTGAAAGGAGTGCAGAGCTCCAGTGGCTACAGCAGGATAAAGACTAGAGTATTCAGAGGACATTCTACATGGGTGTTACACAACATCTTTGAGAAGCAGTGCGGTCTAGTGGAAAGAGCACGGGCTTGGGAATCAGAGGACCTGGGTTCTAATCCTGGCTCCACTATTTGCCTACTCTGTGACCTTGGGCAAGTGATTTAATGTCTCTGTTAGGAGAATTACCTCAGTTTCCTCACCTGTAAACCGAGGATTCAGTGCCTGTTCTCCCCTTAGACTGTGAGCCCCAGGTGAGACCTGATTATCTTATACCCGCCCCAGTGCTTAGAACAGTGCTTGACTCATAGTAAGTGCTCAACAAATGCCATAATGATGATGATAATCTTTCAAGACAAAGCTTCCAAGGGTCTTCAGAGGCATGGCTGTGTCCAGACGATCATGATAAATGAATATGAAAGATTTATTCTACAGTTTGGAAAGTCTTTACTGTGGTTCTGGGCTTTAAGTGAATCAGTCTCGCAATGGATCATGTATGCGTGACCCAGATTTTCTGAAGCATCCGCCTCCAGAAGCCATTTGGATATGTGAATCTCTTTTTGACTTTCCTCAACAAAATCAAATGAACACACTCACCCACCCCTACATCTTCCCAGAATTTATGTCTGCATCCTTACATTTCTCTGTGCCTCAGTTTACCTCATCTGTAAAATGGGGACTAAGACTGTGAGTACCATGTGGGACAGGGGCTGTGTCCAACTTGATTTGCTTGTATCACCCCAGAGCTTAGTACAGTGCCTGACACATTGTAAGCATTTAACAAATACCACAATTATTATTATTATTGTCATTACTATTATCATCATTGTTATTATAGTACTTTGTTCTGTAATTTACTTTATTATCTGTTTCCCCGCTAGATTATAAACTCCTTGAGGGCAGGGAATGTGTTTATTTCCTCTTTTGTCATTTCCCATGCCCTTAGTATCCTGTTCTACTTGCTGAGTGAATGCTCAGTTAATACAATTGATTGATTTTAAAAAATCCATTGAGCCTCTCCTGTTCTCTCCCTTTCATCTGTGAGTGTAACTTTTGCCCCAAGACTTTCAAGTGACTTCACTGATGACCGAGAGAGGTTCCTGCTTTTGAGATATTCAAAGACCAATTTATTATTCATTTTGATATCAAAATTATAATTATTACTGCTTATTGATTTGTGTGCCAAGCTCTGTACTATGCTTGGAGGAAAGATATAGAAAAGATCATTCAACCACGGTCCTTGGCCCACAGGATCTGGGGTAGATACAAGCTAATCAGGTTGGACACAATCCCTGTCTCACATGTCTCACAGTCTTAATCCTCATTTTACAGATGAGGTAAATGAAGCACAGAGAAGTTAGGGGACTGGTCCAAGGTCACAGAGCAAACAAGTGGCAGAATCAGGATTAGAACCCAGATCCTTCTGACTCCTAGGCCTGTGCAAATTCCACCAGACCATATTGCTTCTCAAGGGGATGAGACGTCTTCCCTCTGGAAATGGAAATCTCTCCCCCTTCATATATGACAGACCAGCACTCTCCCCAGCTTCTAAGCTTTAGTAAAATCACATCCTCTCCAAGAGGCCTTTCCCTACTAAACCCTCATTTTCCCCTTCCGTGTTGCCCATGTACTTGGACTTGTCTACCACTATGTTGTAGTTTCCCAAGCGCTTAGTAGGGTGCTCTGCACCCAGTAAGTGTTCAATAAACACCACGGATTGATGTAAATTCCTTGCAGGCAGGGAACATGACTACCAACCCTGTTTTATCGTACTCTCTCAAATGCTTAGTGCACTACTCTGCACACAGTAGGTCAATCAATCTCTCATATTTATTGAATGCTTACTTGTGTGCAGAGCTCTTTACTAAATTCTTGGGAGAGTATGATATAACAGAGTTGATAGACACGTCCCCTGCCCTCAGTGAGCTCACAGTCTAGAGGGGGAGATGGACATTAACGTAAGTAAAGAAATTACAGATATGTTCATAAGTGCTGTGCGGCTGAGGGAAGGATGAATAAAGGTTGCAAATCTGAGAGCAAGGTCAATGCAGAAGGGAGTGGGAGAGTAATAATAATAATAATAATGGCATTTATTAAGTGCTTACTATGTGCCAAGCACTGTTCTAAGAACTGGAAGAAGAGAGAGAAGAGGAAATTAGGGCCCAGTCAGGGAATATCATTGATTGATGTAAACTCCCTGTGGGCATTGTACTCTCCCAAATGCTTAGTACAGTGCTCTGCACAAAGTAAGTGCTTAATCAATACAACTGATTGATTGATGTGAGGAGGGAAGAGGTTCTTGATTGATGTGAGGGGGGAGGGATTTCCAAGATGGGGAACAGCATGAACCATAGAGAGAGTTGGGAAAGTCCGAAGGTAAGAATGTGTAGAAGGTTGGCTTGGGAAAAATAAAGATAACAAATGGGAGAATAGTGGAAAAAGAGAGCAGATCGGTAAGATGGGACCAGTTGGTGAAGAGCCTTGAAGCTGATGGGGAAGAGTTTTCGTCTGAAGCGAGGAAACACAGGGAACCAACAGAAGGTTTTGAGGAGAGGAGAAATGTGGGCTGCGAGATGCTTCAGGAAGATGACTCCTGTAACTATATGGAGTAGATTGGAGAAAGGAGAGGATTAAGGTTGGAAGACTATGGGCACTCAAAAAATGAGGTCTTTGATGATGAGATAAAGAATTAACAGGCTCAGTCCCATTATATGTTATCTCTTTATTCCCAGCCTGTGAAGAGGAATGGAGACATTTTTTCATTTTTACTAAATTAATTTTTTCTGTTCACTTTCTGGAACTGAATGAGGAGCCGGGGAACCTCTGGAATAATTAAGTTGGTTTGAATTGAACCGCTCTAACTGGGGGAATAATCCTGCTTTTTAAATCACTTTTACAGGGATCTACATTTTTTTTAAAATGGTACTTGTTTGGCACTTAGTATGTGCCAAGCAACCATACAAAGCCCTGCAGTAGATATATGATAATCAGTTTGGAAGCAGTCTCCAACCCACAAAGAGCTCACAGACTAAGTTGGAGGGATGAGGATTTAGTCCCCATTTTACAGTTGAGGGAACTGAGACACATAGAAGTAAAATGATTTTCTCAAAGCAGCATAGCTTACTGGATAAGGCATAGGCCTAGGAGTTAGAAGGTCATGGATTCTAGTCTCAGCTCTGCCACTTGTCTGTTTTGCGACCTTGGGCAAGTCACTTCACTTCTCTGCACCTCAATTACCTCATCTGTAAAATGTGGATTAAGAGTGTGCCCGACCCAATTTTCTTGTATCCACCGCAGCCCTTAGTACAGTGCCTGGTACATAGTAATCCACCAGTCCACACTGCTTCCTGGGAACTATTAGGAAGTCAGGTTTCTCTCCTCCACCAGGACGGCTCAGTTAAATGAAATAAGTGCCCTGTGGGCATGTCTTGGTTTGTGAAGTTGCAGCAGAAGTAACTGGAAAAAAAAAGAGGTTTTGGGGTCATCCAACGTTACCCCCAGGAAAGCCCAACTATGAGACAGCAAACGTTTATCTGCACCGGTTGGGAGAGGAGCGTCTGCTTGGAAATAATAGGAAGGGAGCAAGGGAGGGAAGAAGAGAGAAAGGGCAGAAAGGGAAAGAGGGAAGGAGGGGAAGAAATGAGAGACATATAGAAACCAGCATGGGGTGTGGATAAGCGAAGGGGTTTTGTGCCTTCTTAGCAGCAGGGAGGAGTCACTGTTTACCCATACACATGAGTGGTTAAACGTTACGGCTCAAATGAGGACTTCCGAGGGAACAAAACCATTTTGTAGTGCGTGACTTATAAAGGCAACTTGAAACGAAGGAGTTCCATCATGACTGATTAATTTTAGAATCACATCACCTAGAGGAGGGAGCCTAGGCTCTTGAAGTGCACAAAGAGTCTTTAAGATGAGTCATCTCGAGAGGTTGATTTGAGGAAACTGGAGGAGAGGCTTGTCCCAAGGACGAGGTTTTATCCCTATCCTTTCCATCTCCACTAAATTTCCTGACGTCCCGATGTGTTCAGGCAAGCCAAGGAGCAGAATCCGCTTTGCCTACATGGGCGGGGGGAAATAGAGACTGTAAGCTTGTTGTGGGCAGGGAATGTGTCTGTTTATTGTTATATTCTACTCTCCCAAGCGCTTAGTACAGTGCTTTCTACACAGTTAAGCACTCAATAAATATGATTGAACAAATGAATGAATATTTATATATTGACCCTAGAAATGGTTTGCCTTTTCTTCAGCTCAGGAACTCATCACAGGGGGTGATGAGATCATCAGTCTTTTCACCCCACACCTTAGGTGTTGGTCTGAGGTTAGCCAAGCTATGTGTATGTATACCAGCTACAGATTACTTGTCCTGTGACAGGATTTTTTTGTAAGATAGTTGTTAAGGTCTTACTATATGCCAGGCACTGTTCTAAATGCCAGGTCAGATAAAGCTAATAATAATAATAATAATGATAATAATAATAATAATAATAATAATATTAATGTTGGTAACTTACTATATGCAAAGCATTCATTCAATTGTATTTATTGAGCACTTACTGTGTGCTGAGGACTGTACTAAGCACTTACAGCACTGTTCTAAGTTCTGGGGAGGATACAAGGTGATCAGGTTGTCCCACGTGGGGCTCACAGTTTTAATCCCCATTTTACGGATGAGGTAACTGAGGCACAGAGAAGTTAAGTGGCTTGCCCAAGGTCACACAGCTGACAAGTATCTGAGCCGGGATTCGAACCCATGACCTCTGACTCCCAAGCCTGATGTCCCAATCAGGTTGGACATTGTCCCCGTCCCATGGAGAAGCAGCGTGGCTTAGTGGCAAGAGAACGGGCTTGGGAGTAAGAGGACATGGGTTCTAATCTTGGTTCCGCCACTTGTCGGCTGTGTGATCTTGGGCAAGTCACTTTACTTCTCTGTGCCTCAGTTACCTCACCTGTAAAATGGGGATTAAGACGGTGAGCCCCACATGGGACAACCTGATTACCTGATTACCCCAGTACTAAGAACAGTGCTTGGCATATAGTAAGCGCTTAACAAATACCATCATTATTATTATTATTATTGTATAGGGCTCACCGTCTTAATCCCCATTTCACACACGAAGGAACTGAGCCCCAGAGAAATGAAATGATGTGCCCAAGGTCACTATTCTATTGCTGTTCCACTTCTGTCTTCCCCATCCCCTTCTAGACTGTGAGCCCACTGTTGGGTAGGGACCGTCTCTATATGTTGCCAACTTGTACTTCCCAAGCGCTTAGTACAGTGCTCTGCACACACTAAGTGCTCAATAAATACGATTGATTGATTGATTAAACGCTACCTCAGCATTTGCAACCGGATATTTTTTTCATTGCTATTACTCAGTATCTGTTCACAATGACAATCATAGAGAAAACCTAGGGTGGGGTTCAACATTGTCTGTACTAAATTTGCTGCTTTAAACCTAAGCTTTGAAAAGGTGCACGGAATCTCTCCTTTTAAGTAGAGGCGAGATGAGCATGATGCAGCAGACAAGAATGCTGCACCCCATGAATCTACACCTTGAAAAATATGTATCAATCTTAAGATTTTTGTTCCGTGACTTTTACCCCTCTGGACATTTGGGGCTTGATTCTTCTAATTTTTCCATTCTAAAACTTGGATTATGTAAATTCAAATCAAGTAACTGGAACAAGCAAGTTTTGAATAAAAACCTAATTGGAATTCAGGCGGAATCTGGAGAATATTAGGTGAATAATGGAGAGTCAGTCTCTAGCCGAATGAGAACATTCAAGGTTTTCATTTCTCCACTACAGTTTCTCCATGACAGAAGAAGAGTAGTTCCTGTCTTTTTCTTCTTCACAAGAATGTGGTCCGCATAAATTGGATCATATTCTGTACGTAAGGGCAGAGATGAGTTCTTCCAGGGAAAGATGCAAATGAAATCTGACCCTAGTCTCCCAGTAAAGCAGGTACAACTAGGAATATGAGGACAGAAAAAAAATGCCACTCTGTCGCCTCAATAATAAGAGGATGTTTGGTTGAACATTGCTATAGTTATTTTCCTTGACTCCCACATTATTGTTTGTAAATGTACCATGTGACAGCATAAAGCACTTAGTTCAGCTTTCCGTAGACAGTAAGCACTCACTAAAGACCTTCCATTGATCCCTAACTTTCCCACCTGTATATTTATTATGGACCATTTACCTAACCTCTCTTCAACCTACTGATATTCTGTCTATGGTAGTTAATTCCTTAGGGTTACTACTGAAGCATTTATTTTCGTTTGTTTTGAATTTCCCACCTTTAAGCCTCAGTGGGTGCCCCCTTGTCATTCATTCATTTATTCAATCATATTTATTGAGCGCTTACTGTGTGCAGAGCACTGTACTAAGCGGATTTAGTGAACAATATCATATTCTCCCTGTCCAAGCCCTTTGTGATTTTGAAGGCATTGCTCACATTCCCCCTCAACTTCCTTCTCTCCTGATTGAAGAGTGCTAACCTCTTTCAGCCTGCCCTCATGAGGAAAGAGTCTCTATTCTTTTATTTCGGTTCATTCATTCATTCAATCATATTTGCTGTGTGGAGAGTACTGTAGTGTACTGCGCGCTATAAATCATATTTACTGTGTGTAGAGTACTGTACTGGACAGAAGTTAAGTGACTTGCCTAAGGTCACAGGTCAGACAAGGGACAGAATGGAACTGGAACCCAGATTCTTTGACTCTCAGGCCCACGCTCTTTCCACTAGGCCATGCTGCTTCTCAAAGTTTCAAAGAGAAACAACTGTGGTAAATCAGAGTGGGCAACAAATTAGACAGAGAGGAAAATCCCTCCACCTAGATTCCCAGAGATGGAATCTGGAAGCAGGGTCATTCATTCACTCAATCATATTTATTGAGCGCTTACTGTGTGCAGAACACTGTACTAGGCGCTTGGGAAGTACAAGCTGGAAACATATAGAGACGGTCCCTACCCAACATCGGGCTCACAGTCTAGAAGGGGGAGACAGACAACAAAACAAAACATATTAACAAAATAAAATAAGTAGAATAAATATGTACAAGTAAAATAAATAAATGATAGAGGAGGAGCTAAGCTAGAACTAAGACCACTAGTGGTGAAGCTTTCCAGAGGGAGTCAGGGTTCTGAAAACAACATGGAAGGTGCATGAAGGGAAGCCTAGACTGCCTAGCCCCGTTTCTCACGTCACAAGGCAGTTGCACTTCTCTATGCTTCTCAATTGTTCATTCACTCAAACATTTATTGAGCACTTACTATGTGCAGAGTACTGTATTAAGTGCTTGGGAGAGTATAATACAACAATAAGCAGTCACATTCCCTGCCTACAGTGAGCTTACAGTTTAAGCTACCTTTTCAGAGAATGATGTTTTAGGAAAAACGGTCTCACTGACAGAGTGAAATATGGACTGGAGATGGTGGGGGTGGTGCTTGGTGATGGGATGATCATTCATTCAATCGTATTTATTAAGCACTTACTGTGTGCAGAGCACTGTACTAAGCACTTTGAATGTACAATTCAGCAACAAGTAAAGACAATCCCTGCCCACAACAGGCTCACAGTCTCGACGGGGGGAGATCGGTGAGAAGACTACTTGTAATAGTAACTACTTGAGCTAGTTAGCCTGAGTGTCCAGATTAGCCATTTGGATGGAGGGTAAGGACTCTGGAAATGTGGATGAAAAACAGACAGGACTGAATGACAGATGAAATATGTGAGGTGAAAGAGAATGAGGAGTCCCACAGAACACTGAGGTTGTGGACTGTGGAGATAGAGGCAGTGGTCGAAAAGTTAGGTTGTGGAGTGGGTGACTGATTAAGGAAGGAAGATGCGTTAGGCTCTGAGGGGCCAGGGAGATGGCCGTGTGAAGATATCCCGATGACAGGAGGAGATACAAACGCTCCTGCTCTTGAAGAGTTTACAATCTAATGAGGGAAGGCAGGCAGACAGC
The DNA here is from genome assembly GCF_015852505.1 of Tachyglossus aculeatus. NCBI lineage: Eukaryota > Metazoa > Chordata > Mammalia > Monotremata > Tachyglossidae > Tachyglossus > Tachyglossus aculeatus. Next base: position 14,658,132 of record NC_052081.1, read on the forward strand.
TATAGTGTCTGTGAAGATGATATGTAAAATGGGTATGTTAATGAAGAGGCTGTAAGTCAATAAGGAGTTTTTGTTTGATATGGAGGGAGATGAGCAGCCATTGGATTGCCTGTAAGAAGAGTGATCTATTCTGAGTGACATTTTGGGTTGATAAATAGTGATATTTGTCAAGCATTTTCTCTGCGCCAAGCCTGTGGTAGATAAAACATAAGTAGATCAGACAAAGTCCCTATCCCACAGGGGACTCAGTCTAGTTGGAAGGGCAAGTGATTATTGAATGCTCACACTATGAGAAAGCTGAGGCACAGAGAAGTTGAGACTTTCTCAAGGACACACAGCAGCAAGGGTCAGAGCTGATATTTGATGCAGATCCTCTGACTCCCTTGCTTCTCTTGAAGAGGGTCAGGTATCAGAGAGGAGTTTGGACTCTGAGAGGGCTGGAGGCAAGAGACCAGTAATGAGGATGATTACAGTAATGAGGATCATGATGTGACGAGTGCTTGAACCAGCTTGGAAGTTTAGGGGACGTGGAAGAGCTAGGGAATGTTTTAGAGGGAGAACCAGCAGGATCTACTGGTTGATTGAATGTAAGAACTGAATGATAGTGAGGGGTCTAGGATGATACCAAGGCCATGGGATTCAGGGACAGGGACGATGTTAAGTGGGAAATCTGCCAGACTAATATGTTCTTTAGATCTATAGGAATCAAAGAAATAAGCACCACCGATATTCTACTAAACTTGAAGATTTTTCATGTCCCAACAAAGATGGTGCCGCAATGATTTATTTAGTTAAGTAACCATTTGAGGTCTCCAGGGATCTTGGGTTGAAATGACTTCCAGGGATGCAGAGTTAGAATCAAACTTTAATTTAAAAAATACATTTGCAACACAGTACTTTTTAAATAATATAAAAATAAACCAATATTTCAAGCATGACCTAGTTTTCAAATAAATTAAATTAAATACATTTATGCTTGTAGTACTTAGAAACACTTTAAATATACTGAACACCACTTCCCACTCCCCACTTCAGCTAGCCAGCTGATACAAAAAGCAAAACATCACATAAATAAGGAACTCTGCAGTTACCAGTTTGATCATCATTCGGTATAGAATTTCCCAACGTTTCTTAAAAGTTGACTATTTTATAAAACCCTCGTAAAACCCTGAGTCTACTAATTAAAATCAATATTTTTTAACGACTACGTGTGCAGTACTTGAGAGAGTGTAACAGATGGAAGGGATACAGTCCGTGAACCCAAGGAGCCTAAAAATCTATTGAGGGGAAGACAAACACAATAAATTACAGAGAGGATGAAGACATGCATAAATAGAACAGTAGGTGAAATATCACGTACAAGAATGCAATGGGAAGTAGTGAGTGCAAAAGTGCTGAGGTGGTGGGTAGTGAGATGACTGGAGGGATGTCATTTGGAGGTAGGATATCAGAAGGTTTTAGAAAATGGAGAGTACTAAAGTCAGGTAGATTTGAAGGCGGGGAGGGAGTTTCAGGCAGGAGGAAAGTGGGTAAAGCAGGAGAGCCGTAAGTGAGATAAGGGGAGAAGGTGGCCTGGGGTGAGAATGAAGAGTTTGAGCTGGGATGGAGGAGGAGGAGAGGAGCTAAGGAAGAGGGAGCGAGCTGAGGAAGTGCCTTGACACAGAGAGGCAACCCTCAAATATTTTGGAGGAGTGGGGAAAATGCTCCTCAAAATACAATGTCATGCCACATTGACTAAGGCATCCTTGCGTTTCCAAGAATCTGCCCATAAATTACCAATAACATTGGCCTAGCATCCTCAGATGCTACAGAGAATATACAAACACCATCATATGCTAAAGAAACTAAAACACTCTCATATTAGTTAAGATCATCTATCAGAGTATCAACTGAGCACTTGATGTGGGCTTGAAAAAGAGTAAAAATAATTATGTGAGACTCTGGGACAACCCCATGTCTTACAATCCAACAGGCACTTTGGCACGCGACGTTAACAAACAGTCTTTTCTGAAACAGCCTTCCCAATGGATTAAACATTCAAGGCTGCTGTTCTAATGCGGCCTGTTTTCATTTTGTTACGCCCTTATTGCTTTTGATAAAACTATTTTAACGACTGCTAGTGCGCGTCCCTGCAGAAGCCTTTTAACGAAGTGCTGCAATTTTTCAGATTCGAGAAATAAATACATCAAGTACCTTGAATTTCTCAAAGGTAAAGGTACTACAGAAATCCAATGCATTTGTTACTATTGATATTACAGTGAAAGAAAAATGTCAGTGTGATGACTTTACAAAATTTGGTACTTCTGTTAAATTGACATTCCCAAAGTAGATATGATTTATGACACCAAATAAAATTTCATACCCTCGTTCAAAAAAAACCAAAACCCCTCAAAAACCATGTTCAACTATCTCTTCCAGATCTGACTTATTGAAAGGAAGAGTCCTATCTTTTAATTTGAGAATGGAATCACTTTTCCAAAGAAATAATGACAAATAATAGTATCACTTAGCTCTGAAATACTTCTCCATAATGGAGTACTAGCTTCTGCTGCAGAAGATCTTAAATGGTGCTGGGCTTTTCTGTATAAATACTTATAAATATCATAATTTAAACAAAATACCTTAAATAAATAAATAAATACATTCAAAGGCTTTCTACAGTTCTGATGACCGTTCTTTCAGTAGTACAGTAGGATTGATATCGTCTAGTCCAGAGTTCGAAGAGCTGGCATTACTAGTTGCCGTTTCCGCGGGATTAGAGTCGTGAACACTGAATGAGGTGAAGGGGCAGCCCTTCACATTATTGCAGATGAGTGTCTGGAGCGAGGCTGTGTTGATGATTTCAAAGCCCACTTCTCCTCCAAAAGTACTAGGCTTCCAGTATTCGGGAGAACAGATGGGATTTCCCATGAGCCCTTTTAGGGAGAAGGGCGCTCCGAGTTCCACCATGGTCTCACCAAAGATGGCACCCGGGCGGGGTTTTTCCACCAGAAGAGCAGGATAGAGCTCCATCGCATCAATATCGCCATAGAGGGCTTCCAACTCAGCAGCCATTTCTTTCTCCCCTGCAACAACAAGCAAGAGCGAGCGTGAATTAGATGGCAAACGTCACCGAGGAGCACGAGGGCACCTTTCTTCTCCGTTCCTCTCTATCAGCTTCTACGTCCCTTGTAAGAACAGGTCTTACCTGTAAGGTCTTCAAACGACTTGAAAGGTTTCAGCAGGAAGCGTTTCCGGTATTCGTTCAGAGATTGGTATCTCATCTGTCTGCTTTGGTCGATGGAGGCCATAGATACTTTCATTACTGCAGCTGGGACATTCCTACCCCCGGCCACCTGTTGAAATTGAAAGGTATGAGAGCGTGAACACCCCAGAAATTAGTCATGTAACCATCACTGGGCGTATTCATCCCTCTCACTTTCCCATGGACCTTTTGGCCAGGATCCCATGAACACTAGGAGATCCCAGTTACACATAAGAGACTGACTCAGGTCTCCCTGGGGACTTCTACGGGCCTCCCCAACACCCCTCCAACCCATAAATGGCTATTTGCTAATTTTTTTTTGGAAACAGAGTTAGAGGAAGCTCTCGGGGAACTTGCTTCCACTGTGATTTACATTAGTTTGGGGGACATGAGGTAGCGACAATGATACTCGGGCACTGGGAGTGACAGACCTTGTCGATTAAATACAAAACCCGTACGCCGATGACTTACCCTGCCGGCAATTTGCCGAGAGAATGATTCCACCATATGGGAAAGGCCATGGTCCAGCATGATAGAGTTGTTGTAAAGGAACTGCTGGTAGGTGTACACCTGGTCAAGAATATTGAAGGTGTCAGGCAGAAGTGGGTGCCAGTGGTAGAGGGTATTAAACTCGGCAGCGATGCGATTCTGATACTGGAAACGCTGGTTGAAAAGCAGCTCTGGATCAAACTTCAGTTTGAAGTGATAGCCACTCAAGTGCTGAACATAGTCTTCGATCACGATCTTAATGGTTTCACCTAGGAACAGCAAAAGGAAATTCAGGTGAACAGATGATACCTGTGAAGTTGAACATTTAACCCCATGAGACAGCTCTGGGATAATAATAATAATAATAATGATGATGGTGTTTGTTAAGCGCTCACTATGTGCAAAGCACTGGTCTAAGCACTGGGGGGGATACAAGGCGATCAGGTTGTCCCATGTGGGGCTCACAATCTTAATCCCCATTTTACAGATGAGGTAACTGAGGCACAGAGAAGTTAAGTGATTTGCCCAAAGTCACACAGCTGACAAGTGGCGGAGACGGGATGGACACACTGGCTGAATAACACCATTCTGCATTTCGCCAGTTTTATCAAGTTCATCCCCTTTAACTTAATTATCTTCTTGTGGCTTAGAGGAAAGAGCACAGGCCTGGGATTCAGGGGACCTGGGTCCTAATCCAGGCTCCGCCAATTACCTGTGGAGTCATTTAACTTCTCTGTGCCTCAGGTCCCTTATCAGCACAGTGGAGACTCAGTACCTGTGCTTCCTCCTACTTAGACTGTGAGCCCCATGTGGGACCTGATTCCCTTGCATCTACCTGGGCGCAAAGCACAGTGCTTGGCACATAGTAAGTGCCTAACAAATAGTACAATTATTTTTTGTTATTATCTAAACCTGGTCAAAACAAATATCTGTTCTAGGCTAAAAAAAAAACAAAACAAAACCCAAAACAATTTAGTATATCTGTCCTTCCTGACTTGTACATATTTATTACTCTATTTATTCATCTTACTTGTACATATTTATTCTATTTTATTTTGTTAATATGTTTGGTTTTGTTCTCTGTCTCCCCCTTCTAGACTGTTGGGTAGGGACTGTCTCTATATGTTGCCAACTTGTACTTCCCAAGCGCTTAGTACAGTGCTCTGCACACAGTAAGCACTCAATAAATACGATTGATTGATTGATAGAGCAGTAGTAAATATACTCCCCACCCGTGGGACAACCTGATTACCGTGTAACCTCCCCAGCGCTTAGACCAGTGCTTTGCACACAGTAAGCACGTAATAAATGCCATTATTATTATTATTATTATTATTTTTAGGCTTTAACATCCTTTCTCATTTTCAAAAAAAAATCAGAAATAGTACTGCCAATCAATATACTCTGAGTACTTTCCCTGTGTGGGGCACTATACTAAGCTCTTAGGAGAGCACAATAGAGTAAACAGACACAATCCCCTCCCTCATGGAGTCTGAAATCTAGCCAACTGAATTACAGGTAGAGGGAAGCAATGGAGTTTAAAGACATGTAATAACAATGGTGGCATTTGTTAAGCACTACTATGTGCCAAGTATTGTACTAGACACCGGGGTAGACATTAGAAAATTAGATTGGACATAGGCCCTGTCCCAAATGGGGCTCCCAGAACAGGTAATGAATCTCCATTTTAGAGATGACAAAATAGAGGTATAGAGGAAGTGCAATGACTTTCCCCAGGTCACACAGCAGGCAGGTGGTGGGGCTGGGATTAGAACCCAAGTCCTCTGATTCCAAGGCCCATGCTCTTTCCATTATGCCGCACTACTTCTCTACGATTGTTATGTGTGTAAGTACTCCCGGGGAGTGGGTGGAAAAGAGTTCCCTTAGTACACAGAAGATGAGGAAGTGCTGGAATGGCAGCTTGGGGTCGGGAAATGAGAGAATCAGGGAAGACCTTCGAGCCACTATTCTAAAGCCCCCGACCTACAAGTCCATCACAACTTTCTGGAAATCCCCCAACAGGTCGGCGGCTTTGACTGACCTATCAGTATGAGCCGGGCCGTCTGGAACAACCGCTCGTCGTCCCACTCCGGGTGCTCCTGCGTAAGGACGTCACACACGCGGTTGTGTTCCCGGAGCCATATCGTGGCGTACATCATCAGCCCGGGAACCAGGCCGAACACCTCCTGCCCGACCGCGAACCGCAGGTGCTCAGGGATGTGAGGTGGGTAAATCATTTCTGCCTGAGTATCTTTCACAGTGGGAGGGTACATTTCTCCATCAATCATCTAAAATCAAAACGCATTCCAGCGGTGAGCATACATGGAAAGTTTTAACACGCATTTTCCAATTACAAAAGTAAACTATTAGCCTCAAAATAAGTCAATCACAGCAAATATTTCTTTCTTTGGAAGTGAAACATACCTGATATTTCATTTTTCCATCCTTAAAAAGTCTCAGTTTATGTTGTCTGTCCAAAGTCTCTCCATAAATATGATTTAAATCAACCTACAAGAGAGCAGATAATCAAGAATCTTAGTTTCACGTTCTTTAAATAATCTACATTGTTCTTTGAAAAAAAAAAAAACTCCAAACGACACCTATACTATGCTATTTAACTTTGCACAGCAATTGGATAGTTGATAAAAATCAGGTTTTCTTCATTAAAAAGTAACATTCAGAGTCACTTATGCGTTTTTTTTAAACAGTTTCAACCAGTATGTCTCTCAACAGAAAATACAATTTAAATATGGCATTTCACGGGTGAATTATAGTGGCCCTTTTTTCTTGCCCGGTAAGGGCGGAAAGTTACATCTCTGCTAACTGAAACATTCTTGTGTTCTACATCGAAGTTAGGGGAGAAGTTACAATCCAGGTTCCTGAACATCAGGTTTCTCAACCAGGATGTGAACTTGCAGGTGGAAATAAGGCAATACATGACATTCTTTTTTGAGGACTGGACCATCACCCCATCAATGTTTTAAGACCTCTTCTTTCATACTCCTCCTCAATGGTATTTATTGAGCGCTCACTGAGTGCAGAGCAAACTACTCAGTTGGGGAGAGTACAATAGAACAAAGTTTGTAGATACGTTCCCTGTCCACAATGAGCTTACAGTTTAGAGGGACAGACGAACATTGATATAAATAACTTGTAAAGGGCTCTGTAAGAGGTGCTTTGGTGGAATTTATTCCACTCTCCAAATATTAAAAAGGGCATACATTATCATAGCATCTAGCTGTACTACCTAGATGTGACTGGCTCTCTAGTTAAGAAGGGGTTAGCATGGCCAAATGAGTTTCAGTGGTTCAGTTGGAACTTTTATAACTCTTCTTCACACAAATATCTACGTTAGAGTAATCCATTTCAAAGAAAACACAGATTGCCAACATCCTCATTTTGGCATCCAAGACATTTGAAATCCAAACTATAAACTCAAAACAGAAATTAAGCTAGAGCTGATGAGCCCCTGAGTTAGGTAAAGGCTTAAATGCCCACTCGAGAACCAAGAGAAAGTATTTTAGAGTAGCAGGAACAGGGAGCTCTGTATGTACACAGGCTACCACACTGCGTATGCTAACTGTACTCTCAAGGTGTCCTTCCTGTCTCATGTGCTGTTAATGATCACAAACCCTCCTCTAGACTGTATGCTCACCGTGGGCAGGGAATGTGTCCACTAACTCTGTTGTACTATACTCTCCCGAGTGCTTAGTACAGTGCTCTGCACATAGTAAGTGCTCGATCAGCTGATAAACCGTCATGTGCCTTACTGTTGACGATCTGAACTTACCCCATGGTTTAGCGCTTTGGTGAAGGCTGGTCCTCGATGATGGTCAGTCTTAAAGAACTGGTGAGTGAAGTGCTGGGCAAAGAATGCGAACATCATATTTGTGCCTTGAGGATCCGGGATAAATTTTCTTCTCAGCAGAAACTTTTCCACAACCTCTTTGGAATCAGGAAGCTCCTTTTTACCTAAAAAGCAATCATCAAAAACACTCACAGTTTAATTATTCCGCCAACCCCAGACATAACATGTCTATTCAGTCCTTTAGGGTACCAGCAATATGAGATCAAAAGCAGAGCAAAACTGAAAATCGTCAAGTTTAATCAAATTTCTTATCATTGGATAACTGGCCTTATGCTCTTTGACTGGAATTATAATTTGGTTCTTAATATGCTACCCTGAAAATGCATATACCAAAGTTACCATTTTGGGAACTAAAACTGGGTTTGAGTCTCGCCTGCTCTGTCACCAAAAAGACAGGCCTTGGATCCAGCTAGTTATGGCCAGGGAACATGTCTACCAATTTTATTACAATGTACTCTCCCAGGGCTTAGTCCAGTGCTCTGCACAATTGCTCAATAAACACAACTGATTAATTGATTATCCTGCCTCCCAACTATCAGAGAAACTCAGCTTATGCCAATGAACATGATGGAAAAATATTTAGAGAGGCCTAAACATAGTATTGTCTCCTGGGAGAAGAGAGAGGCTCAGAAAGGCCTTTTACAACCCTTGGCCTTCCCAGTTACAACTTCTTTATTGCGTTAAATTTCTTTGTGCCCCATCTTTCCGTTGTGAAGGTAGGACCGTATAACTTCTTTGCAGTTCCTCATTAGACTTCCTTGCATAAAGTAGGCCCTTCATAAGAAAAGCATGATAGCCAATGGACAATATTGGACTCAAGTGATTTCTTAATGGAATCCTTAATTCCACTTTTGGAATCCCAAATCTAGCCTGTCCCAGCAGTAGCGATGCCCGAGTCATTACCTTTTACACCCATTGGGGTTGGGCAGTCATCTCCCACTGGAGGAAGCGCTCTGGTGTAATAAGAGATGTTTGAATATGCTTCCCAGCTTTTGTAGCCATAATCTGCATTGTATGTTGGTGGGCTGTCGATCAAATGGGACCTTGCTGAAATTGAAGTAAAAATGAACATTTTAGCCATTTCCAGAAGTTGGGCTCCCTAGGGCCATTTGTTAGCATGATCGACTAAGCAGCAATGTAGCCAAAATTTGATTCTATGGACCATCAAAACCACATGTAAAAGAAACCAACCATCCATGCAAGTGTACAGAACTCCCGGAGTTACAAATAAGAGCAACAGAGGTGCCCTTTTGGTTATCCTTGGAAAACTACTGCCATTCGTGTCAAAGGACAAATCGTTCATTCCCCAAGTGTCTCATGAGTAAAACATAAGAGTCTCAAAGCTGTAGAAAGGAATTTGGCATGTCAGCGCCTTTTTCCAGCATGCTGATAGTAGATTATTTTCCCTGGGTCCATATTTTTTGCTTTATATTTCTGCTTGCTCAACCAAATTTAGAGTCCACAAAGTACTCCACGTTCAGATCAGCATCATGACCCAACACAGATTTTACGGTCTAATTCCAAGTTCTTTCTCGGAAGAAACCATGGATCCTTTCTCATAGCGTTTAGAACAATGCTCCGCACCCAGTGAACCCTCAATAGACCCTGTTGACGGTTCCATTAATCTTACTGACAGTTTAAAAAAATATAGTGAAATCACTGACAAGCCATTTCTAAAAATCCCTTTTGCACGTGCGGCAATACTTTGAGAAAGCAATAGATACCGCAGTGAGGTGAGTTTCAACAGTAGTTTTCTTTTAGAAAGCCGAAGCCCAACCAAATAAGGACAGGTTAGAGTACTTACACGTCAACACGTAGCTCATAATTGCATTGCGAAGGAAGGGTATGTTGTTGATGATATTCCAAACTCCTTTGAAGTGAGTGAGGATGTAGTGAACCGTGTTGGGGGTGGGCTTCAATAATAACTTTAGCCTTGTCAGAAATTCAGCTGTGGTAAGAAAAGATGACGGTGAGTTTTTTTTTTTTTTACACGACTTGAAAAAAGGAAAAGGAGTTTAATTGCGGGAATTCTCCTCCGCCGCTTTCCAAGGTGTAAGACAGACTCGATGACTTACGTGTGGTGCAGTTTTCTCCATAGAAGCCAGTCCTCGTACAATCACACCTGTACTGGTCGAATCCCGTGGTCATACACACACCTCGATTTTGACAGGGGTTGGAGCAGCATGGGTTGGCTGAAATGAAAACAAGCAGCAGATGAAGAAAAACCACTCGCAATGTGAACATTTCTGCTGTTTTGCCAGCTTGATTTTTCCTTGGTTACTTTCAAGCAGCGTGGCTCAGAGGAAAGAGCACGGGCTTGGGAGTCGGAAGACCTGGGTTCCCATCCCGGCTCCGCCACTCGACTGCTGTGTGACCTCGGGCAAGGCTCTTAACTTCTCTGGGCCTCAGTCACCTCATCTGGAAAATGGGGATTAAGACTGTGAGCCCCACGTGGGGCAACCTGATTACCTTGTAACCCCCCCCAGTGCTTAGAACCATGCTTGGCACATAGCGCTTAACAAACACCATTATTATTATTATTATTATTATTACGCTGATAAGGGGCCATGAAACCGAAGAGAGATTTAAGTGGTGATGAATCTATGCGCTTAGAGAAGCAGTGTGGGGCTCAGTGGAAAGAGCCCGGGCTTTGGAGTCAGAGGTCATGGGTTCAAATTCCTGCTCTACCAATTGTCAGCTGTGTGACCTTGGGCAAGTCACTTAACTTCTCTGGGCCTCAGTTCCCTCATCTGTAAAATGGGGATTTAGACTGTGAGCCCCCGTGCGACAACCTGATCACCTTGTAACTTCCCTAGCGCTTAGAACAGTGCTTTGCACATAGTAAGCGCTTCACAAATGCCGTCATTATTATTACTATTCTCTGGGCCTCAGTTCCCTCAACTGTAAAATGGGGATTAAGACCGTGAGCCCCCCGTGGGACAACCTGATCACCTTGTACCTCCCCAGCACTTAGAACAGTGTTTTGCTCATAGTAAGCGCTTCACAAATGCCATTATTATTATTATTATTATTATTCTCTGGGCCTCAGTTCCCTCATCTGTAAAATGGGGATTAAGACTGTGAGCCCCCCGTGGGACAATCTGATCACCTTTGTACCTCCCCAATGCTTAGAAAAGTGCTTTGCACATAGTAAACGCTTTACAAATGCCATCATTATTATTATTATTCTCTGGGTCTCAGATCCCTCATCTGTAAAATGGGGATTAAGACCGTGAGCCCCCCATGGGACAACCTGATCACCTTGTACCTCCCCAATGCTTAGAACAGTGCTTTGCACATAGTAAGCGCTTTACCAATGCCATCATTATTATTATTATTCTCTGGGCCTCAGATCCCTCATCTGTAAAATGGGGATTAAGACCGTGAGCCCCCCATGGGACAACCTGATCACCTCGTACCTCCCCAGTGCTTAGAACACTGCTTTGCACATAGTAAGCGCTTAATAAATTTCACCACCATCATCATCATTATTATTATTATTCACTTTGCACATCTGGAGCAGAGTTGGAGGTTGATTTCCAGGGCTAATTAAGGAGCGCAGCTGGGAGGTAAAGGCTGGAAGGTGATGCCTGAAGATGCCACGGCGGAGACACTCTCCACTCCTCCTCCTCCAGCACAATACACTCAACAAATGGGTTTTCTTGGAAAGGGCCAGGCTGGGATTTGAAGCTCAGCAACTTCTGTAGCCTCTTCCCAGCGCTCAAGTGGAGCCCAGGGAACTATCCGAAAGCTGAACTTGATGATACCCCCCTGCACTGGATGACTCAACCAACAGATAGAGAGGCAGTTAAGCCTAGGGGCTAGAAGCCGGGCCTGAATTCATTCATTCAATCGTATGTTTAGAGCGCTTAATGTGAGCAGAGCACTGTACTAAGCGCTTGGAAAGTACAATTCAACAGACAGAGACAATCCCTCCCCAACAACGGACTCACAGCCTAAAAGCGCGGAGTCAGACAACAAAACACAAGTAGGCGGGCATCAATAGCATCCAGAGGGTCAGGGTTGGTTTTTTTTTTAATGGCATTTATTAAGCACTTACTATGTGCAAAGTTGGAATTCAAATACGTTTGAATGAATGAACGCAAAGCACCGTTCTAGGCGCTGGGGAGAATACAAGGCGATCAGGTTGTCCCACGTGGGGCTCACAGCCTTAATCCCCATTTTACAGATGAGGCTCAGAGAAGTTAAGTAACTTGCCCAAGGTCACACAGCAGACACGCCAGCGCTTAGAACAGTGCTTTGCACATAATAAGCACTTAATAAATGCCATTATTATTATTATTATGTGGCAGAGCCGGGATTCAAACCCATGACCTCTGACTCCAAAGCCCGTGCTCTTTCCACTGAGCCACGCTGCTTCTCTACTAAGCATCTGGGAAGTACAAGTTGGCGACATATAACTATGTGCTTGGCACATAGTAAGTGGTTAACAAATACTATTATTATTATCCTTACCCATATAATAATAATAATAATAATAATAATAATTTTGGTATTTGTTAAGCGCTTACTTTGTGCAAAGCACTGTTCTAAGCGCTGGGGAGGATTCAAGGTGATTAGGGTGTCCCATGTGGGGCTCACAACCTTAATCCCCATTTTACAGATGAGGTAACAGGCCCAGAGAAGTGAAATGACTTGCCCAAGATCACACAGCAGCCAAGTGCCCAAGTGCTTAGTACAGTGCTCTGCACATAGTAAGCGCTCAATAAATACGATTGACTGATTGATTCTCTATTAAGCGCTTGGGAAGTACAAGTTGGCAACAGGGCTTTGGAGTCAGAGGTCATGGGTTCGAATCCCGGCTCCGCCACGTCGGCTGTGTGACCTTGGGCAAGTCACTTACTTCTCTGAGCCTCAGTTCCCTCATCTGTAAAATGAGGATTAAGACTGTGAGCCCCAAGTGGGAAGTGCACTTGGGAAGTACAGGTTGGCAACATATAGAGACGGGCCCTACCTAATAGCGGGCTCACAGACTAGGAGGGGGAGAAAGAGAACAAGACATATTAACAAAATAAAATAGAATAAATATGTACAAATAAAATAAGTAGAATAATAAATACGTACAAGCAAATATACATACTTCTAGACTGTGAGCCCGGTGTTGGGTAGGGACTGTCTCTATGCGTTGCCGACTTGTACTTCCCAGGCGCTTAGTACAGTGCTCTGCACACAGTAAGCGCTCAATAAATACGATTGATTGATTGATTGAGGGAGGTAAGGCGGGGGGATGGGGAGGGGTAGGACGGGGAGAGGAAGGAGGGGCTCATTCATTCATTCACATTTATTGAGCGCTGTGTGCAGAGCACTGTACTAAGCGCTTGGGAAGTCCAAGTTGGCAACATCTAGAGACGGTCCCTACCCAACAGTGGGCTCACAGTCTAGGAGGGGGAGACAGACAACAAAACAAGACATAGTAACCAAATAAAAAAAACAGAATGAATATGTACAAGTAAAATAAATAGAGTAATAAATTTATTCATTCATTCAATCGTATTTATTGAGTGCTTCCTATGTGCAGAGCACTGCACTTGGGAAGTCGAAGTTGGCAACATATAGAGACGGTCCCCACCCAACAGTGGGCTCACAGTCTATCAATCAATCAATCAATCGTATTTATTGAGCGCTTACTGTGTGCAGAGCACTGTACTAAGCGCTTGGGAAGTCCAAGCTGGCAACATCTAGAGACAGTCCCTACCCAACAGCGGGCTCACAGTCTAGAAGGGGGAGACGGAGAACAAAACCAAACATACTAACAACATAAAATAGAATAGAATAGATAGGGACAAGTAAAATAAATTAATAGATAGAGTAATAAATCTGTACAAACACATATACAGGTGCTGTGGGGAAGAGAAGGAGGTAAGATGCGGGGGATGGAGAGGGGGACGACAACAATCAATCAGTGGTATTTATTGAGCGCTTCCTGTGTGCAGAGCACTGGACTAAGCGCTTGGGAAGTCCAAGTTGGCAACATCTAGAGACGGTCCCTACCCAACAGTGGGCTCACAGTCTAGAAGGGGGAGACAGACAACAAAACCAAACATACTAACAACATAAAATAGACTAGAATAGATAGGGACAAGTAAAATAAATAGAGTAATAAATCTGTACAAACATATATACAGGTGCTGTGGGGAAGAGAAGGAGGTAAGATGCGGGGGATGGAGAGGGGGACGACAACAATCAATCAATCGTATTTATTGAGCGCTTCCTGTGTGCAGAGCACTGGACTAAGCGCTTGGGAAGTCCAAGTTGGCAACATATAGAGACGGTCCCTACCCAACAGTGGGCTCACAGTCTAGAAGGGGGAGACAGACAACAAAACCAAACAACATAAAATAGACTAAAATAGATAGGGACAAGTAAAATAAATAGAGTAATAAATCTGTACAAACATATATACAGGTGCTGTGGGGAAGAGAAGGAGGTAAGATGCGGGGGATGGAGAGGGGGACGACAACAATCAATCAATCGTATTTATTGAGCGCTTCCTGTGTGCAGAGCACTGGACTAAGCGCTTGGGACGTCCAAGTTGGCAACATCTAGAGACGGTCCCTACCCACCAGTGGGCTCACAGTCTAAAACACAAAACAAGACATATTAACAAACTCAAATGAAGAGGTACAAGTAAGATAGAGGAATAAATACCTGCTGGGCAGAGCGTGATGGCCAAGGCGAGGCACAGGACGCGTGCAATCATTGCTGCGGGATGGTCGGGGGCTGCTGCTGCTGCTGCTGCTGCTGCTGCACGGGGGCTGAATGCTGCTCCGCTGCAACCGATGCAAGTGTGAGCTCCTGCTGCAGCAGCGGCGGCTGATGTGCATCGATCCCCTCCGCTGCACCTTCTTATATCATCCCCACCGCCGGCCCGTTGCGAAACATTGCCTTTTTTTTTTTTTTTTTTTTTTTAAGGGCTCGGGATTTCCCTCCTCCGGGATGACGTCAGCGATGGGGGGGGTGGAGGAGCGGAAGGCGCGCGCCGGGCGGGGACGCGCCCGCGGGGACGCGCCCGCGGGGAGCGGAGGGCGCGCGCGCGCAGGCGCACGGCCGGCGGGGGGGGGGGGCGGGGGGGGGCTCGGCGCCTTCCCTCAGCCTCCGCGAGGGCGCGCCTGACCTCACCCTGGGTTCAGTCGTTCATCCCCTCAGTCGTCTTCATTATTATTAATAATGATAATAGTGATAATGATGGCATTTGTTAAGCGCTTATTATGCGCAAAGCACTGCAGTAAGCGCTGGGGAATTTGCAAGGTGATCAGGTTATGTATATATATATATATGTTATGTATATACGTGTGTATATATATGTATATATGTATATATGTAAATGTATATATATATGTTATGTATATACGTGTGTATATATATGTATATATATGTATATATGTAAATATACATATATACGTGTGTATGTACATATAGCTACATATATATATACACGCATATATGTATATATACATATATACGTGTGCATGTACATATATCCACGTATATATACACGTATATATGTATATATACATATATACGTGTGTATGTACATATAGCTACATATATATACACGCATATATGTATATATGCATATATACGTGTGCATGTACATATATCCACGTATATATACACGTATATATGTATATATACATATATACGTGTGTATGTACATATAGCTACATATATATATATACACGCATATATGTATATATACATATATACGTGTGCATGTACATATATCCACGTATATATCCACGTATATGTGTATATATACATATATACGTGTGTATGTACATATATCTACGTATATATACACGTATATACATATATATATATATATATATATATATATATATACACACACATAACCTGATCACCTTGTAAATTCCCCAGCACTTAGTGCAGTGCTTTGTGTATATATATATATATATATATACACATATATGTGTGTGTGTGTGTGTGTGTGTGTGTGCTTTGTGTATATATACATGTATATATGTGTACACATACATATATATACGTATATATACATATATATATATATACATAACCTGATCACCTTGTAAATTCCCCAGTGCTTAGTGCAGTGCTTTTTGTATATAGATATGCTTTGTATATATATATATATATATGTGTGTATATATATATATATGCTTTGTATATATATATGCATTTTTATATGTATATATGTATATGTATATACCCTTAACCTGATCACCTTGTAAATTCCCCAGCGCTTAGTGCAGTGCTTTGTATATATATATATATATATGCTTTGTGTATACGTATACATGTATGTGTATATATATGTATATATGCATATATATTCACACATATATATATACACACATATATATATGCATAACCTGATCACCTTGTAAATTCCCCAGCACTTAGTGCAGTGCTTTGTATATATATATATATATATATATATATATATATACACACACACACATATGCACATATATACACATGTATATATGTATATTTACATATATATTGTGCATATATATACATGTATATATGTATATTTACATATATATGTATATATGTTTGTGCGTGTTTATTACTCTATTTATTTATTTTACTTGTACATATCTATTCTATTTATTTTATTTTGTTAGTATGTTTGGTTTCATTCTCCGTCTCCCCCTTTTAGACTGTGAGCCCGCTGTCGGGTAGGGACCGTCTCTATATGTTGCCAGCTTGGACTTCCCAAGCGCTTAGTACAGTGCTCTGCACATAGGAAGCGCTCAATAATATGTATATATGTTTGTACATATTTATTACTCTATTCGTTTATTTATTTTACTTGTACATATCTATTCTATTTATTTTATTTTGTTAGTATGTTTGGTTTCATTCTCTGTCCCCCCCTTTTAGACTGTGAGCCCACTGTTGGGTAGGGACCGTCTCTACATGTTGCCAACTTGTACTTCCCAAGCGCTTAGTCCAGTGCTCTGCACACAGTAAGCGCTCAATAAATACGATTGATTGATTGACAAGGTGATCAGGTCGTCCCACGTGGGGCTCACGGTCTTAATCCCCATTTTGCAGAGGAGGTAACTGAGGCCCAGAGAAGTGAAGTGACTTGCCCAAGGTCACACAGGTGACAAGCGGTGGAGCGGGATTCGAACCCCTGACGTCTGACTCCAAAGCCCGGGCTCTTGCCACTGAACCACACTGCTTCTCTAGACTCTACTATACTATAGTGTAATATATTATATACTATCCTATTACCAAGCGCTTAGTACAGTGCTCTACACACAGTAAGCGCTCAATAAATACAATCGAATGAATGAAGGAACGATTTATTGAGCGTTAAGCGCTTGGGAAGCACAGTTCATTCACCCAGTCGTATTTATTGAGTGCCTACCACGTGCAGAGCGCTGTACTAAGCGCTTGGGAAGCACAATTCATTCACTCAATCGTATTTATTGAGCGCTTATTGCGTGCAGAGCGCTGTATTAAGCTCTTGGGAAGTACAATTCAATTGTATTTATTGAGCGCTTACCGTGTGCAGAGCACTGTACTAAGTGCTTGGGAAGGACAATTCACTCATTCAGTCGCATTTATTGAGCGCCTACCGTGTGCACTGTACTAAGTGCTTGGGAAGCACAATTCATTCGTTCAATCGTATTTATAGAGCACTTAGCATGTGCAGAGCACTGTACAAAGTGCTTGGGAAGGACAATTCATTCATTCAGTTGTATTTATTGAGCGCTTACCGTGTGCAGAAGCTGTACTAAGCTCTTGGGAAGGACAATTCAATCGTAGTTATTGAGCGCTTACCGTCTGCAGAGCACTGTATTAAGCTCTTGGGAAGTACAATGCATTCATTCAATCGTATTTATTGAGCGCTTACCACGTGCAGAGCACTGTATTAAGCTCATCGGAAGTACAATTCATTCATTCAATCATATTTATTGAGCGCCGCCTGCAGAGCGCTGTACTAAGCCCTTGGGAAGCACAATTCAATCGTATTTATTGAGTGCTTTCCGTGTGCAGAGCGCTGTACTAAGCGCTTGGGAAGCACAATTCATTCACTCAATCGTATTTATTGAGCGCCTACCACGTGCAGAGCACTGTACTAAGCCCTTGGGAAGTACAATTCATTCATTCAGTCGTAGTTATTGAGTGCTTACTTTGTGCAGAGCACTGTACTAAACGCTTGGGAAGTACAATGGCAGAAGGACCTGGGTTCTAATACCTCCGCCCCCTTCCCCCCCCCCCCCCCCCGTTGGCTGCTGTGTGACCTTGACTGAGTCACTTCCCCTCTCTGGACCTCAGTGACCTCATCTGGAAAATGGGGATGAAGACTGTGAGCCCCAAGGGCGACAACCTGATCACCTTGAATCCTTCTCAGCATTTAGAACAGTACTTCGCACATATTAAGCGCTTAAATGCCATCATTATTATTATAGTAAGTGCCTAACAAATGCCATTATTATTATTATTATTGTTAATAGTAATAAAAGCTCAATCAGTGCAATCAATCAATCGTATTTATTGAGTGCTTACTGTGTGCAGAGCACTTGATGGGAGTCTGAAGGCTTGGGTTCTAATCCCACCTCCTCCTCTTGTCTGCTGTGTGACCTTGGTCAAGTCACTTCCCTTCTCTGGGCCTCAGTGACCTCATCTGGAAAATGGGGATCAAAACTGTGAACCCCACATGGGACTGGGACTGTGTCCAACCCCGTTAGCTGGGGTCCACCCCAGCGCTTAGAACAGTGCTTGGCATATAGTAAGTGCCTAACAAATACCATTATCATTATTATTGTTAATAATAATAAAAGCCCCATCAGTGCCACTGACTGATGGGAGTCAGAAGGCTTGGGTTCTAATCCCGCCTCCGCCTCTTGTCTGCCTTGTGACCTTGGCCGAGTCACTTCCTTTTTCTGGAATTCAGTGACCTCATCTGGAAAATGGGGATCAAAACTGTGAACCCCACATGGGACGGGGACTGTGCCCAACCCCATTGTCTTGGGTCCACCCCAGCGCTTAGTACAGTGCCTAACAAATATCATCATCATTAATAATGAT
This sequence comes from Tachyglossus aculeatus, assembly GCF_015852505.1. NCBI lineage: Eukaryota > Metazoa > Chordata > Mammalia > Monotremata > Tachyglossidae > Tachyglossus > Tachyglossus aculeatus. The sequence continues at coordinate 14,676,782 of NC_052081.1, forward strand.
AAAAGATCAATCAGCGCCACTGATTGATGGGAGTCAGAAGGACTTGGGCTCTAATCCTGCCTCCACCACATGTCTGCTGGGTCCCTTCTCTGGCCCTCATTTACCTCATCTGTATAATGGGGATGAAGACTATGGGTCCCAAGTGGGACATGGACTGGGTCCAACCTGATTCATTCATTCATTCATTCAATCGTAGTTATTGAGCGCTTACTGTGTGCAGAGGACTGTACTAAGCGCTTGGGAAGTACAAGTTGGCTTGAATCTAACCCAGCGCTTAGTACAGTGCCTGGCGCAAAGTAAGTGCTTTAGAAAAACCTTTAACAGTGACATCAATAAATACCTTAAAAAAAATTGGACCCTGGGGCATATTAGCGCCTGTGTCCCAGCAACACATTCCGCCTCTGATCACCGTCAGTGGGATTTAGTGAGCGCTTCCTGTGGGCAGGGCACTGTACTAAACGCTTGGGAGAGTCCGATCCTATTGTTGGCCGGAAACGTCTCCTCCGACTGCGGTTTTGAGCCCCGTTTCCTCATGTGGTCACTCGTGAGGTAGAATTGCCGTTGATATTCTGCAACCCGTGGGGTTTCCTGGTTAATGGGGGAAGCTGGGGAGATGGTGATGGGTTTGGACACCCCAAATCCAGATCCCTCATCCTACCTTCCACAGCTCTGCTGGAAGGAACAGAGTGGGATTTAGTAATTGACTCCTCACCACTTGTCCCCTTGGTCAGGTCATGGAGGAACAGTTAAGATGAATAATAATAATAATAATGATAATAATAATAATAATAATGGTGTATTATAAGGGCTTTCTATATGCCAAGCAGTGTTTGAAATGCTAGCTCATCAGTGAGCATTTATTGAGCGTTTGCTGTGTGTGGCGCACTGTACTAAGTGCTTGGAAGAGTACAAGGGTTGGTAGACAAATTCCCTGCCCACAGCGAGCTTACAGTCTAGAGGATATAAAATAATCAGGCTAAGCAGCGTGGCTCAGTGGAAAGAGCCCGGGCTTTGGAGTCAGAGGTCACGGGTTCAAATCCCGGCTCCGCCACTTGTCAGCTGTGTGGCTTTGGGCAAGTCACTTCTCTGGGCCTCAGTTCCCTCATCTGTACAATGGGGATTAAGACTGTGAGCCCCACGTGGGACTACCTGATCACCTTGTAAAGCTCCCCAGCGCTTAGAACAGTGCTTTGCACATAGTAAGCACTTAATGAATGCCATCATTATTATTAGTAGTAATAATATAATATAATATAATATTGTATTAGTAATAATAATAATAAACACAGTCCATGACTGATGTGTGGTCCATAGTCTCCAAGAGGAGGGAGAGCAGGTATTTTTTATCCTCATTTTACAGATGAGGAAACTGAGGCACAGGGAACGTAAGTGACCTGACTCAAATCACACAGAAGGCAAAGGGGTGGAACCGGGATTCAAACTCAGGTCTCCTGGTTTCCAGTCCTGTTCTCTTAACGGAAGATCAAGCTGTTTTCCAGAGTCCCCACATGGAAACTAATGATGTTTTGTGGGTCATTTTATTCCACACACTCTGGGATTCAATATTTACTCAAACCAAACTTCAGTTTGTAAACATCATTTGGCAGGGAAGTAGCATGGCGTAGCGGCTAGAGCATGGTCTTGGGAGTCAGAAGGTCACGGGTTCTAATTTCGGCTCTGCCCCTCTTCGGCCGTGCGGCCTTGAACGGGTCACTTCACGTCTCTGTCCCTCAGTTACCTCACCTGTATAATGGGGATTAAGACTGTGGGCCCCAGGAGGGACAGGGATTGTGTCCATCCTGACTTAAGAGAAGCAGCACGGCTCAGTGGAAAGAGCACAGGCTTTGGAGTTAGAGGTCATGAGTTCAAATCCCGGCTCCGCCAACTGTCAGCTGTGTGACTTTGGGCAAGTCACTTAACTTCTCTGGGCCTCAGTTACCTCATCTGTAAAATGGGGATTAAAACTGTGAGCCCCCCGTGGGACAAGCTGATCACCTTGTAACCTCCCCAGTGCTTAGAACAGTGCTTTGCACATAGTAAGCGCTTAACAAATACCATTATTATTATTATTATTATTATTTCTTTGAATCCACTCCAGTGCTTAGCCCAGAATCTGGCACATAGTATTTACTTCACAGATGACACTATTATTATTATTATTGTTATTAGGTACTGCATATCATTAAAAACGTTAAAGTATATAACTTTCAATCCTCGGATATCCTGCTGATTGCGGGTAATCCCTAGCATACTTTTAGCATGTTTCCACACTCCTGGCCAACAAACTTCTCAAACAAATGACTAATGAGTGGTTTGAATTTTATGTCTATCTTTGCTCACTCCAAGGAATGTGCTTCCAACCTTAAAATACCACGCCCCCCCGCTCCCACCCTCCGAAAAGGAGAATCAAAGAGTTCAGATAATACACACGTTGAACTGTTCGTACTTTATCAGAGACATGTCCGGTACAAAAGGCAAAAGAGAAAAAATGAAAGAGCCCTCTAGTTCCAACTCAGCCACTTTCCTGCTCTGCGACTTTAGGCGAGCCATTTAGCTTCTCGACGCCTCATTTCCTTATCTGAAAATGAGATTCATTGACTGTTTTCTCTCCTCCTCCGACAGTGAGCCATATCTGAGATGGGAACTGCACCCTACTGGATTATCTTGTATCTACCCCAGTGCTTAGTGCAAACCCATGAGTAAGTGCTTTTTTTTAAACCATTACTATTATTTTTATTATCAGTATTTGCATTTTTAAAAGACAACCCAATCTGGAGCCCTGTGTGAAACCTTTTTAATTTAGAGCTGGCTGATAGAAGTGGACCATTTAGATAATAATGATAATAATGATATTTGTTAAGCACTTACTATGTGCAAAACAAGTGCCGGAGGGGGGTACAAGGTGATCAGGTTGTCCCACGTGGGGCTCACAGTCTTAATTCCCATTTTACAGATGAGGTAACTGAGGCTCTGAGAAGTTAAGTGACTTGCCCAAGGTCACACAGCAGACGTGGTGGAACAGGATTCAAACCCGTGACCTCTCACCTCAAAGCCCATGCTCTTTCCACGGAGCCACACTGCTTCTAGATAATCAACCTTAAGCATTCAACTGAGAGAATTTGGGATTGACGTTAAACTTTCCCAGGATTTTACCACCAGGGGGAAGAGCAAGAAAGAAATTCATGGGACCAGGTGAGTGTGACAGGTAGAACATATTTAATTTTCCAGTTACTATACTGATAACATTGCACAGTCCTCTCTCATCCTGCCAAGCTCTGAAGGCATTTTCACCCGATCATCTCTTTCCTTATAATGCTGCTTTAAAACGTTCAAGAAGAAATAAGTACATCGACGAGCTGGTCCATGCCACTAGATATCAGTTTGGAAAGTACAATTCATCAACCAAGAGAGACAATCCCTACCCCACCTTGGCCTAGAGAAGCAGCGTGGCTCAATGGAAAGCTTTGGAGTCAGAGGTCATGGGTTCAAATCGCGACTCGGCCAATTAGCTGTGTGACTTTGGGCAAGTCATTTAACTTCTCTGTGCCTCAGTTACCTCATCTGTAAAGTGGGGATTAAGACTGTGACCCCCCCGTGGACCTCCTCAGCGCTTAGAACAGTGCTGTGCACATAGTAAGCACTTAATAAATGCCATCATTAATTATTTTAGCAGCATGCTGCATTTTTTGCTTGTAGAACACACTTTCGAAATAGGCATCTCTTTTCCCATCTGCCAGAGGCCATAAAAGCAAAATTCCGTGTTTTTTTTTTAAGATAAAGAGTGGCCTAACTTTTCAGTCTCTCAACTCATACCTGCCCTTTTTTCCTCCTTCCTCTCTACCCCGCCGTTGAAATACTTCGGTACCCACGGCTAAAAATATCCAGTGGGGTCAAAGGCAGTGGGGCGACAGCCGCCAGCCAGAACAGTTGAGGAAGGAAACTGCTGCTATTGCTCCTGGAGTCCACGTGCTTCTCTGCTTTAGGTTTGTGGTTTCTTCTGGAAGAGGTGGCGACAGCCGGAACCAGCTCAGTTCTCATCTGCTTCCTGTGGCAATAGCATATAAACCCCCTCTGGATTAAGCTCCTCAAGGCCTGCAGATCCTGTCTATCAAATCTGTTGTCCTCTCCTAAGTGGTTACTGCAGTGCTTTGCACACAGTAAGCTCGATAAATACCGCTGATGAACAATGGCTCTAGGGTAGTTTGCACCCCTGCTTAAAACCCGTTTCAGACAACGGAAAATATAGCTACTGCAAATGCAGCCTTCCCTCCACTGTGCTAAAACTGAACTTAATCAATCAATCAATCAAGAAATCATATTTATTGAGCGCTTACTGTGTGCAGAGCACTGTACTAAGCGCTTGGGAAGTACAAGTTGGCAACATATAGAGACAGTCCCTACCGAACAGTGGGCTCACAGTCTAGAAGGGGGAGACAGAGAACAAAACAAAACATATTAACAAAATAAAATAAATAGAATAGATATGTACAAGTAAAATAAATAGAGTAATAAATAAATAAATAAACTTAATTGACTAGTTAGTTAAAATATGGTTGACCTTCCATTACAGAAGTGTCTTAGGTGGGTTGGTATGTTAGCGGGTACGTTAGGAGGATCAGACGACAGTAAAACATCTTGAACTATCTTATTTTTTAAAAATAAAGCTTTCCCCTAGTCGATATGCTCCTTGGGTCTACCTATGCCATTCATTCATTCATTCAATCGTATTTATTGAGCACTTACTGTGTGCAGAGCACTGTACTAAGCACTTGGGAAGTACAAGTTGGCAATATATAGAGACGGTCCCTACCCAACAGCGGGCTCACAGTCTAGAAGGGGGAATACTACATGATATTGTATTTTACCCTCCCAAGCTCAGATTACAGTGCTGTCCAAATGGTAAGCACTCAATAAATACCATCAATTGACTGATTGATTTTTAAATGCTTTATCTGAGAACCACAATAATATTGACTTGGGAACCCCAATGATAATCGTTATTATTGTTATGGTACTTGTTAAGCACTCACTATGCGCCAAGCACTGTACTGAGCACTGGGGTAGATACAAGTTAATCAGGTTGGCAGGTTTGTTTTGTCACCTCAAATACTGTTTTCATACTGCCCAGCTGTTTTCAACTGATGCTCATAACAATTTACCCCAAAATAGTTGAACTCTCCCATATATTACCCCCCCAGAACAACAGCATTCTGAACGGTTATCAAGTATTCTGAATTTTTAATGCACAGAGATTGTTCCGCTGTTCAAAGTGTAAGTGAATGCTACGTGTTATAGAAATCGACAATAAGTAATATTTTTAATGGAAACCCAGGGTTTTAATGTCACCTTTCTAGTAGAATTGTAAGCTCCTTGGGGTGGGAATTGTGTCCACCGATTCTATTTTACTCTCCCAAGAGCTTAGTAATGATAACAATAATGGCATTTGTTAAGTGCTTACTATGTGCCTATCACTGTTGTAAGCACTGGAGTAAATACAAGGTAATTGGGTTGTCCCACGTGTGATTCACAGTCTTAATCCCTACTTTACATATGAGGTAACCGAGGCACAGAGAAGTTACCCAAAGTCACACAGCTGACAAGTGGCGGAGCAGGGATTAGAACCCATGACCTCCGACTCCTCCTTCTAGACTGTGAGCCCACTGTTGGGTAGGGACTGGCTCTATATGTTGCCAACTTGTACTTCCCAAGCGCTTAGTACAGTGCTCTGCACACAGTAAGCGCTCAATAAATACGATTGATTGATTGATTGATTGACTCCTATGCCCATGCTGGCTTCGCTAAGCTTTGCTACTTCTTGGTTGATATCCAGTGATGGCCATCTTATTTAATCACCTACCGTGGTCTCAAGCTCCCATTTTCTATGGCTTGTTATCTCTGCTTCCATGGAATGTCGTTCGAATGGGAAAACTACAATCCTTCTGATTTGGTCACCGGGTGGTACTACATCCTCTCCTGGCGAGCGGCGTTAGTTTTGCAGTCATACACATCTCTGGGAACGCATTGCCCAAAGCTCGAAGGGGCCGTCTCCCTACCAATCTCATTGCGGGCAGTGACTTGAGGTATGAGGAGAAACCTGCCGCAGGTGTCATTCAATGGTACCTTGAGATATACATTCAACTAGAGTGCCCAAATGATAAAAATAGATATAACAGAAAAGATCTGCATTCTTTTATAGTTTCAAATTAGATAAAAAGAGATATATATTAGGCTTTTAGGGCCCTTCAAAACAAGATTGTGAGCCCCGTCTGGGGCAACCTGATCACCTTGTATTCCCACAGTGCTTAGAACTGTGCTTGGCACATAGTAAGTGCTTAACAAATGCCATCATCATTATTATTATTATTATTATTATTGTAGCAACCCCAGCTCTTAGAATAGTGCTTGGCATATAGTAAGCACTTACCAAATACCATTATTATTATTATTATTATTAAAAAACAGAGGAAACAGCAGCCATTATATTCAGCAATGGCAACAACAGACAATTTCTCTCCCCTGCTTCAAAGACACATCTCCAAAAGGCCTTCCCTGACCAGCCCCTTCTTTCCTTTTCTCCCACTCAACTTGATGTGCTCCCCTTTTATTTATCCCCTTTCCCAGGCCCTTAGAACTTCGGTACATATCTGTCGCATATATTTATAATAATGTCCGTCTCCCCTTCTAGACTGTATATGTTGCCAACTTGTACTTCCCAAGAGCTTAGTACAGTGCTCTGCACACAGTAAGTGCTCAATAAATACGATTGATGATGATGACTTAATTGAGTACTTTGCCAAACCAAGGATAGAATTCACAGGAAAATGCAAATCGTTCTCCCAAATCTGCTTTGGGTGAAAACAGCCCTGTCAAATGCTCCACCCGGAAGGGAATCACTAGTTAACCTATTGCTAAAGAGGATCTGGACATTCCATCAGATAACACTCACTTTTGTCTTAAGAGAAAACCCGGAAGAAGGAAAAAAAAATTCCAATGTTTCCCAAATTATGATGTGTTCATAGGTAGGCTCAAACGCGCGTTATGGGAAATGGAAAAAAATACCATCCAGTTCTTCAGATGCATCATTGTGTGACTCAGGATCTGTAAAAAGAGCTTTTATTTGTCAATAGGCTTTTTTTTCTTGATTCTTTCCTGACACTGGTGACCCAAAAGAAAATGTGGTCAAAGTGTAAGTGTTATTAGGTAAGTCTTTTAAAGACAATCGGTCAATCGATCATATTTATTGAGCACAGGGAACTGTTCTAAGAGCTTGAGAGAGTACAGTACTGTGCAATCTTCCATATTAACCTCTGAATTGGTTTTAGCAACCATACCAGTTCTTTGCACATAGTAAGCACTTAACAAATGCCATCATCATTATTAGAAAAAGAAAGGACTGCAAGAATGCATTTGGAAGCTTTTTTTTTCACCTAGCTGGACTGTTCTCCTGCCCCCTTCTGCCTTTATTTTTTTAAATCAAAATGATTTGTCTAAAGAGATCAAAACTGGAAGGGAGAACCTTTGATGAAATCTCAGCTGTTCATTCTAAGGTAAAATTTGCACTCATTTTCTGAAAGCAAAGGACCTGGGTTCTAATCCTACCTCTGCCGATTTCTTCCTGGAGACCTTGGGCAATTCACTTCACTTCTCTGTGCCTCAGTTACCTCATCTGCAAATTGTGGATTAAATCCTCTTCCCTCCAATTTAAACAGTGAGCCCCATATATTACAGGGGATGTGCCCAACCTGATAAACTTGTAACTACCTCAGCACTTAAAACAGCGTTTGACACAAAATGGATATAGCATGGGCCTGGGAGTCGAAGGACCTGTGTTCTAATCCTGCCAGTTTCTTTCTTTGTGACCTTGGGCAAGTCACTTCACTTCTCTATGCCCCAGTTACCTCATCTGTAAAATAGGGTGAAAATTGTGAGCCCCTTGTGGGACATGGGCTGTGTCCAACCTGATTATCTTGCATCTATCCTAGCGCTTAGAACAGTGCATGGCATAGTAGGTGCTTAGCAAATACCATAAAAAGAATCAGTCTCAAAACATTTTTACAACACTTTTAGCATTGAGCCCCCAAATACGCCATGTATCTTTCTGAGTCATCAGTCAAACTGAAACATTGACTGTCTTCAGCGTTCTTTAGGTGCTTGGGAAATGTATGGAAAAGTATTAGTTATGATCCTGACCCTCGAGGAAATTATAGTCAATCAATGAATGGCATTTTTGAGTGCATACAGTGTGCAGACACTAGGCAAATATAATCAAATGTAAGGTGATGTAAATTGATGGGGACAAAAAACGATGACTATACAATAGCTAAAAGAACATAAGACTTGACAAAAAAATTTACCAGGGAATGAATAAAAACACAGAAATGTACTATATATGAATGCTGAAAGGATGGGAGGTCTTTGAAGCAAAGGAGAGTGTGGACTGTGAGCCCACTGTTGGGTAGGGACTGTCTCTATATGTTGCCAACTTGTACTTCCCAAGCGCTTAGTACAGTGCTCTGCACACAGTAAGCGCTCAATAAATATGATTGATTGATTGATTGATTGATTGATTGATTGGAACAAAGGGTCAAATTTCCTTTCATCATGTAGTCCATTTATCCGTCACGTCAGCAAGACTTGCCAGGGAAGGAATAGTGGCCCTCCCAGGACTTCTTCCCAAACCAGGACTGTCCCTGCCAAACAACTTTGGATGTTCCAGGCAACATAGGGGAAGGGGCAGGGCATCTGTTTTATGGGACAAATGCGGTTATTGATGCATTGTGGGAGAACTGGGATTATGGTGGGGCGACGTGCAGGGAAATTACAGTTGTGGAGATTTCGAGGAGCCAAAAGGGAGGTCGAGGCCAGTGGGAACACAATGGGTGGTAGGGAGGGGCAAGGCTTACGTGGTCAAGAGTGAGGCGGGGTGGGCCGTGGGGCGGATGACAAGGTAGGATGGCAGGAAAAATAGACATTCAACATGCTTCTGGTTTAGGAGAAATTTGCCATGCTGTCATGGATGTGGTGTGGCGCATAGTGTGTAGCAAGCTGAGGTGTGGAGCATTCCGAGCAGGGGGAAAAGCGTGAGCAATGGGCTGGAGATGGGAGAGTCAAGATTGAGAAACGGTTGGGAGATGAAGTTCGGAGGGAGCACCGAAAACCCAAAGCTTCCTTCTTCCGCCTAGACTACTCTCTACCTGTTAAGAGATAATCGCTCAATTTAGGTATTTCACAACTTCTACGGGGTCCTTTAGCAATATCTCAGTCTATATATAGCTTAAGTTTGCTTCAAGTATTTTAAACATGTGTATACATTAGTTCTACCTCACCCAGGTGTTTTCTTTGATTTCCTTAGATGAGCAAATAACCCCACCTGGTGAGCAACATAGCTATTTTGATGATGGCAGTGCATTTTTGCTTAGTAACCACCCACGGTTGTAGACCAAAAAAAAAAAAAAAAATCTTCGAAGTTGAACTATGTAAATATGAGAGCACCAGATGCTCTTCTATGTAGCTCATGGAAAGTCTGCTGAAGAATTATAGTCCACAAAGACCTGGACTATTATTTCTGGCCGTTTACGTAATCCAATTTACTGCCATTTTAATCATTGAGCTTATGGAAAGGTCTTGTTGCAGAATTCAGTTGCTTCAATTTAACTTCCCTTACCGGTGTCCACAGAATGTCTCATTTCCTTCCTTTCACAGTTTACACTTTTGCTTGTGATGTGACTTGCGCCATTTGTCACACGCGTGGAGTTGCTCTCTTCCAGGATCTCGTGCATCACTCATTACGTGAGCACCCCCCGGTTCGTTGGCAGCTAGTTTGGGGGCTCCTATCTGAAGGCCATAAAGAATCGGGTGTTCAGACATGTGCCAGCCGACTCTCAAAAAGTGCAGCTCCCAAGGTTATAGGAATGGAATTTCTCAACTCTGAAGACTGCCGGGGATCAATCATTTTTCCTGCGTTCCGATGTCTTTAAGTATGGTATGTGGCGAAAGATAACATGCTCTTGAACCTCGTGAGTGGCTCTCTGTTTACAGGAAGATTTCTTCAGGTAAAGCCTAGAATTTCCATATTGCCTTCTAGACATAAACTTAAGTGAAGAAAATTGTCTTAAGTTGGTATGTGTGTTTGTGTGTGTGTGTGTATTCATTCATTCAATCGTATTTATTGAGCACTTACTGTGTGCAGAGCACTCTACTAAGCGCTTAGAAAGTACAATACAGTAATAAAGAGAAACAATCCCTGCCCATTTCCCCAGGAGCATTTTGGATCTGCTCAGTTGCACCAGGACATCTGTGGATACCAGTGTTTTGGGACCCAGCCGACTAGATTAATTAGACTGAAATCTTCTGGCTGTAGGCATTTTGCATGGACAATTCTTGTAGAAATGTAAATGCCGAATGTTCTCCTCATCTGATATTTGAGGTATTTTAGGGATCAAATAATGGAAATTTCTTTGTAACTTGTCTAAAGCAACTCCACACTTTCTGGTACTATCTGCTTAATCTCCTTATGCCCTTTCCACTCTTTAAATAGTTTCTCATTAATATTAAGATATTTGAGAGTACTAAGGTTGGAGATTTGAAAAATAACAAATGAAAGAAATCAATGTTTCAGATCTTCAAACTTCAGGGTTTTGTTAAGAGATACACGACTCCTATTTTTAGATGTCCTGAGAGAGAAAGGCCACTTAATTCATTGTGTTTTGTTGTTGGTCTTTACCAAAACCATCTGGGTGGGAAGATCAACAGAACAGTATAGTCAGTTTTTCCAAACTGGATGTTTCCACTACATGCCTTGAGATAAAACCCTTTTGGGGAAATAGGGAATGGGCTTTTATTAGTCAGGGATTTGTTTTTTTTCTGATGGTATTTGTTAAGCACTTACTATGTGCCAAGTCTTGTACTGAGCTCTGGGTTTGGACACAGTCCATGTCCCTAGTGGGGCTCATGTTTTTAATCCCCATGTTGTAGATGAGGTAACTGAGGCTCAGAGAAGTGAAGTGACTTGCCCGAGGTCACACAGCAGACAAGCGGCAGAGTCGGGATTAGAAGGCAGGTCTTTCTGGCTCGTAGGCCTGCGTTGTTTCCACTAGGCCACACCGCTTCTTTTGACAACATGACTACATGTACCTGACTAGACAGATTGCAATATGAGACCAGGAAAAGGTGTCCTACAAAATTTCGGGCAGTGTTTCCCTTCAGGAAGGATGTGCTTTGATCTGATTAATTTTGTTTCGTGCTCTGTGCCAGAATAGACTCTGGTACAAAAAGGTAATTAATAATTGTGGAATTTATCAAGTGTTTATTATGTGGCAATATCTGGGGTTGATACAAAATATTCAGATTGCTCACATTCCCTGTTCCACATGGAACAGACGATCTAAGGGGTAGAGAGAGCAGGTAGCTTGTCTTCATTTTATAAATCAGAAGCTGACGTTCAAAGTGGAGAAGCAGCGTGGCTCAGTAGGAAAGAGCCCGGACTTTGGAGTCAGAGGTCATGGGTTCAAATCCTGACTCTGCCAGTTGTCAGCTGTGTGACTTTGGGCAAGTCACTTAACTTCTCTGTGCCTCAGTTACCTCATCTGGAAAATGGGGATTAAATCTGTGAGCCCCACGAGGGACAACCTGATCACCTTGTATCCTCCCCAGCGCTTAGAACAGTGCTTTGCACATAGTAAGCGCTTAATAAATGCCATTATTATTATTATTATTTGCCCAAGGTCACATAACAGACCAGTGGCAGAGCTGGGATTAGAACTCATGTCTCTTGACTTCCAGTCTCATGCTTTTTCCACTAGATCATTCTTCCTCCCTAATCTTCCCCCAAAATGCATTTTTTTTTCCATACCGTCAGGATAACCATTTAAAAATTAGGTTATTTAATGACTGTGTGTAACGATGGAATGCCGTAAGCAGCCCAAGATTCATGCTAATGACAGGTCTCTTAACGTAAGAGGTATATTCCCATTTTGCAGATGAGGAAACTGATGGCCGGGTGAATTCTCTGATGTTAAATGGCAGAGCTGGGACAAGAGCATGGGCTTCTGGACACCTAGGCCTGTGTCCTTTCCACTGAGCCATGCAGTCCTCCTCTCTATCTCTGAGGAAAGGGTGGAAATCCATTGTGAGAATTTAATAGTTTGCACAGCATTTAGTAACCCCCTCTCATCTCAGAGAAGCAGCGGAGTCTAGTGTAAAAAGCTCAGGTTTGGGAGACAGAAGACCTGGGTTCTAATCCCGGCTCGCCACGCCTGCTGGGTGACCTTGGGCAAGTTGCTTAACTTCTCTGTGCCTCAGCATCCTTATCTGTAAAATGAGGATTAACTCTCACTCACTCCTACTGACGGTGAGCCCTATGGGGGGGACACGGACTGTGTCCAACCTGATTAAATCGAATCTACCCCAGTGTTTAGTACAGCATTTGGTTTATAAAATTAGCTAGTGGTTGCAAGAGATTACGTCGGTTTATGTGAAGGAGAAGAGATTGGACTGATTGTGAACTCCTTGAGTGCAAGGATGGCGCCTGTTTCTTCTCTTGAACTTTCCCAAGAACTTAGTACCGTGTTCTGCACATAATACATAATCAGTGGATACCGCTGGTTTATTGGAATGGAATTAAACAAGATGCTAACAAGGAGGGGATTATCTTGTTCCCAACTCTATTAATTATGGTTGGTTCTAGCAATACTCTGCTCACTCTATTAATTATGGTTGGTTCTAGCAATACTCTGCTCAACTCATGTTCTTCTGTAAAATGATCCATGTAAATAGGTCTAAACATTTTATTGAGTTAGGGAAATAATTCAAACCTTGCCATTTTCTTTATTTCTGAGGCCCTGGGCTTCTATCCTTCTCTGAAAATCGGTGTAAAGGGGAAAACACACTTTAAATGTAAAAATAATAAGCTACATTATGGAAATAATTCTCATGCCCTCAAAAGGAAACAAAAGAGTTGGAACGGAAAAGTAGCACTGCCTTTTCTCTTGGACCACTGAATTCTTGGTTTTATTGACTTTTAAGGACATAGCGAAAGCCACATTTGACCTTTTAGTAATGCACAGGGAGAGTACTGAGCCGTAGGATATGCAGACTTGATTTTCTTATTTATGAAACATTTCAATCAGTCAATAAATCAAATAATATTTATGAGCACACACCCATGACTCATGTCTTGCTCATAGTTAAATAAAAGAACAAAAACACACACTATTTATAAAAAATTCCTGGGGATAGAGGAGGGGGTTAACACATTCATTTGGATAGTCCAGCACAAACCCCCATAAAATGTATGGTCAACTGGTTTCCTATCTCTTTATGAGGTTGGGAAAAGGGAAGGTAAAAATCAATCAATCCATCGAGCTAATTAAGTGACTACTGTGTGCCCACAATGAGAAAACTTCTTGTCAGATTTTCTCTCGCAAACCCCAAATGTTTATGCATTTTCTCAAGTCTCTTGGCTTCTATTTCTATCGTTGCCCTACGTGGAATCACCTGAAGATGGGATTGTGTGGTAATGTACATCGATCAACAAGCCCATCAATCAGTCAATCAAACAGTGGTATATACTGAGCACTTACTCTGTGCAGAACACTCTACTAAGTGGTTGGGAGAGTTCAACACCACATGGGAAAGTACCATGACAAAGTTAGGGGCCATTTTACCTGCCCACAAGGAGGTTACAGTCTAGAGTTTCATAGCCTAGAGGGAGCTTACCATTAATTTAGTTCACACACCTAAAGAGTGCCAAGCAAGCACTCCGTGAAACTGCTCGAGAAAGCGAAAGGCTCCGTCCCTGTCCTTAAGGGATTTATAATCTAATGGGATCAAAAAGTAGAAGGAGCTACTCCTGGAAGATAGAGTTTGTGTCTACAAACACTATGGTACTCTCCCAAGTGCTTAGTAGTGCTCTGCACACAGTATGCCCCAGCGCTTAGAACAGTGCTTGTCGTATATTAAGTGCTTAACAAATGCCATCATTATTATTGTTAAGTGCTCAACAAATACAATCGGTTGATTGATTTACTAGTAGGGGGTTCTGTAAATACTATTGAATGATTTACATTACCACAGGATCCCATTTTCAGGTGGTTCCACATAGGTCAGTGGTAGAAATAGAAGCCAAGAGACTTGAGAAGTGGCATGGCTCAGTGGAAAGATCATGAGCTTTGGAGTCAGAGGTCATGGGTTCAAATCCCAGCTCTGCCGATTGTCAGCTGTGTGACTTTGGACAAGTCTCTGTGTCTCAGTTACCTCATCTGTAAAATGGGGATTAAGACTGTGAGTCCCCCATGGGACAACCCAATCACCTTGTAACCTCCCCAGTGCTTAGAACAGAGCTTTGCACATAGTAAGTGCTTAATAAATGCCAACTTGAGAAATAAGTAAATATTTAGGGATTGCAAGAGAAAATCTGACATGAAGTTTACTCATTGTGGATTTTCACGGCATTCTCCCACTCTTGCGGAGTTAACCAACATCAACAATTTTTGTCGCAGAAGTACGTCAGGATCATAATTATATTAACGTGCAAGGCAGTCGCCATAGCAACGTATGGTGTATCTTCAGCCCTGTTGATTTTTAGCAGCCATTTCCACCTGAAGGTTGAGTGGACAACTTCCTATTGATGAAAAATATGACTTGCTATGACAACGGAAGCAATGTGACAACAGCACAGACCTGGGAGCCAGAGGACCTGAGTTCTAATCCTGACTCCTCCATTTGTCTGCTGTGTGACCTTGGGCAAGTTCCTTAACTTCTCTGCATCTTAGTTACCTCACCTGTAAAATGGGGATTAAGACCGTGAGCCCCATGTAAGGCATGGATTGTGTCCAATCTGATTATCTCTTATCTATCCCAGTGTTTAGTACAGTGTCTGGCACATAGTAAGTACTTAATAAATACCATAAAAAACAACAACAAAAAAATGAAAGCAATGGTACCAGAAAAGAAAAGACCTATATTTCCACCAGCAATGTATAAAATGCTTGTCAGGGAGAGTCTATCAATTCCATTGTGTTGTACTCTCCCAAGCACTTAGTACAATGCTCTGCGCACAGTAAGCGCTCAAAAAATGTGATTGATTGAAGTTGGAAAGCTCTGTGATACTTTTTTGTCTCTTACCTAGCTTCTGGAGCCAGAAGCACACACATAGCACATGAGTTTGAATGATTCGAAAAGCATAAAGGTTGTCCTCAAAGATTCTCTTTGACCCGTTATTCCATTCCATGTCATTACACTCTGCCTTGAAATGCGTAGAGGGAACAGCTTGATCAGGATCAGAGGGAGACAGTGAACTGTGTTTGAACATAACGGAACAAAACATATCATGAGCAATAGAGTCCCCGGCCCTCCGGTTCCATTAAGGTCGTAACAGGTCAAATGGTCAGGATTTGTTAAGCAAGGAGACCTCTGGGGTTTCAGGGTGATTCATCTAGACTTGTTGGAAAGTTTAAAAAGTGAGGGGGAGGTCCGGCACATCTCCTCCTGGAGGCCTTCCCTGACTAAGCCCCACCTTTCCTCTTCTCCCACTCCCTTCTGCGTCACCCTGACTTTCTCCCTTTGTTTTTTCCCCCTCCTGACCCCACAGCACTTATGTAACATATTTGCAATTTATTTATTTGTATTGATGTTTGCCGCCCCACTCTAGACTGTAAGCTCGTTGTGGGCAGGGAATATATCTGTTTATTGTTATATTTTACTCGCCCAAGCACTTAGTTCAGTGCTCTGCACACAGTAAGTGCTCAATAAATACAATTGAATGAGCCAATCTCTTTGGAAGTCCATATAAGCTGTTGGCTTGCATGGTATAGTGGATAGATCATGGGCCTATGAGTCAGAAGGTCATGGGTTCTAATCTTAGCTCTGCCACTTGTCTGCTGTGTGGCCTTGGGCAAGTCACTT
The DNA here is from genome assembly GCF_015852505.1 of Tachyglossus aculeatus. Lineage (NCBI taxonomy): Eukaryota > Metazoa > Chordata > Mammalia > Monotremata > Tachyglossidae > Tachyglossus > Tachyglossus aculeatus. The sequence goes on from NC_052081.1 coordinate 14,692,685, forward strand.
CACTTCTCTGTGCCTCAGTTACCTCATCTGGAAAATAGGAATAGAGACTGTAAACCCAAAATGGGTCAAGAACTGTGTCCAACCCAATTTACGTGTATCCAGCCCAATGCTCAGTACAGTGCCTGGCACATTGTAAGTGCTTAGCAAATACTACAATTATCATTATCATCCACAGGATTGGAAGTAGGGGTATTATTTAGAGCTTCGGTGTTCTTCCCCCCTGTGAGCCCGTTGTTGGATAGGGACCGTCTCTATATGTTGCCAATTTGTACTTCCCAAGCGCTTAGTACAGTGCTCTGCACACAGTAAGTGCTCAATAAAATACGATTGGATTGAATTGAATTGTCAGTTTCATATTCGTATCATCCTGAATGCTGGCTTCTTGAAAAAATAATCTGATTCAGTAAAATATAGAAGAGCATCAGAGGGATATAAAGTTCTAGTAGCCAAGGAACAAAACAGAAGTAATCATTTCAAAGGAGAAAATTTGCATTCAGGCACTTAAATGAGATGCAAAGCTAGAGGAACAAAAAAAGAAGTAATCATTTCAGAGGAGAGAGTTTGCATTCAGGCATTTAAATGAGATGCAGAGCTAGAGGAACAAAAACAGAAGTAATCATTTCAGAGGAGAGAGTTTGCATTAAGGCATTTAAATGACATGCAGAGCTACATCTCTTCACCTGCTTGTAAGGCTCAAACATAGACACCAGGCCTAGAGTTTTAAAAAGTCGAAGTAAATGTTGATTTCTAAGTAAATTTCTAAGTAAATGTTAGAGTTTCTGTGAATCCCGCGTTCTAATTCCTGGAGCAAATGGATGGAAGAGAAGTGACAGTTGGAATATCAACAATAGCAATGTTGGTTAAGCACTTAGGGGAAGAATCACAGACATGGATTCAGTTCCAGTCTTTGACCCAGAAGGGGCATCCAGTCAGTCAGGGGGAAGGGAAAAGATAACAGATGAAAAATGAGAAATGGCATTGAAAAATAAAGAGTTCTATTCCTCAACTCCTAATAATTATGATGATGATGATGGTATTTGTGAAACACTATGTGGCAAGCACTTTTCTAAACTCTGGGTAGATACAAACTAATTAGGTTTGACACAGGTCCCTGGCCCATATGGGGCTTGAGGTCTTCGTCCCCATTTTACAGATGAGGCAACTGAGGCGCAGAGAAATGAAATGACTTTCCCAAGGTCACACAGCAGACATGTGGCAGAGTGGAGATTAGAACCCACATCCTCTGACTCCTAGGCCCATGCTCTAGTAGATAAAGTAAGGTCCTGGGAGTCAGAAGGACCTGGGTTCTAATCCTGGCTCTGCCATGTGTCTGCTGTGTGACCTTGGGAAAGTCATTTGGCTTCTCTGGGCCTCAGTTACCTCATCTGCAAAATGGGGATTAAGACTGTGAGCCCCTTGTGGGACATGGACGTGTCCAATCTGGTTAGGTTGTATTTACCCCAGCGCTTAGTAAAGTGCTTGGCACAGAGTGAGTGCTTAACAAATGCCATTAAAAAAAAATAACTCACATAGGCCAAACTACAGGGTTGTATTTTTTTTTTTTGCTAAACACCAGTGGAAATAAGTCCTTAAATAAACTAGGAGGGTCTATCAATCAATTAATACTATTTTTTGAGTGCTTTGTCCAGAGCACAGCACAGCACTTGATTAGAGCTGAGTATATTACAGTTATATTATTGGAGAAGCAGCGTGGCTCAGCAGAAAGAGCCTTGGGGGTCAGAGGTCATGGGTTCAAATTCTGGCTCCGCCGCTTGTCAGCTGTGTGACTTTGGGCAAGTCACTGAACTTCTCTGTGCCTCAGTTACCTCATCTGTAAAATGGGGGTTAAGATTGTGAGCCCCACATGGGACAACCTGATCACCTTGTATCCTCCCCAGTGCTTAGAACAGTGCTTTTCACATAGTAAGTGCTTAATAAATACCAAAATTATTATTATTGAGTATAATAGAGATTACTAATACTATTATTTGATGTGTATTCCTTACCCCCATAAGAAAAGATGATGAAAGATAAAAGTTCAACAATAGCATTTTCCGAAAGTTCTTTTGTCCAATTATTCATTAAATCAAAATAAATTATGTCATGATTTGCTTTGGATAAAATTTTACTTTCATGAGTAAGCCCAACTTCTGTACTTTTCCATTTTTACGTTCAAAGTCCTAACAATGCCAACAAAGTGGAAAATCCCCATTCTTCTAGGAATTAGGAAGCAGACCAAGGTTGGTGATGAAATGGTGGTTCTTCCATAGTTTAGGAAGAAATGTTGGAAAATTTCATTGTGGGCAGGGAATGGCTCTATCAGCCCTGTTATGTTGTACTCTCCCAATCACTTACTACAGTGCTCTGAACATAGTAGGCACTCAATAAATAAGATTTTATTTGACTGATAGATTTTTTTACAACCGCATAGTGAGATATATTGCCGGGCTCTGTGTGTGTAAGTTCTTGGTCACCTAGTAATATATTGAACTGTATTCACAAATATGTTTTACTGAGGTGGCCAGCTGAAAAATGAAGCTGGCTGGTTGTAGGAGTTATTTTGAATAGAATTTCACTAATAAATAAGGGTCTGACAAGTCAGGGGAAGCTGAAGAACTGCAAAAAATGGGGTGAATGGGGGAGAATATTAACTATCACATTCGGAAATAATTATATTTTTTATTATTTTATTCAATGTATCTTATAGGTCAAGCACCGTGCTAAGCACTGGGATAGATGTAAAATAATCAGTCCTTACCCAACTTGAGGCTTAGCAGAATCTAAGCTCATTTAACAGAGGAGAAAACTGAGGCACCGGGAGCTCAAGTGAGATAGAGGTAGTAGTTGCAGCCATGGAAGTGAATGAGTTCTCCAAGGACGTGGGTGTAGAGGGATAATATAAGGGGGCCCAGAACTGAACCTTGAGGGACCCTCACAGTTAGAGGAGGGGTCTGACCTCTACCTCTCCAGATTTCTGCAATTGAAAAGAAAAGTTGACATCTGTCATGGGTGATAGGGGTGTAAATCAGAGCCATGGGGGAATGAGAAAACAATTTAAAAAGCCACTCTGGGGGGTTAAGTAAAGAGGAAGAAGTTTAAAGAGGCCAGGAGGAAGCAAGAAAGGCAGGGGAGATGGGGTGGTGGAGACAGGACTCTCATCTGCATCACCCTTGCCCTTGGCAGCATTGCCTAGTGGCTAGAGCACGGGCCTGGGAATCAGAAGGACCTGGCTTCTTATCCCAGCTCCACCACTTGTCTGCTGTGTGATCTTGAGCAAGTCACTTCACTTCTCTGGGCCTCAGTTCCCTCATCTGTAAAATGGGGATGAAGACTGTGAGGCCCCTGTGGGACATGGACTGTGTCTAACCCGATTATCTTGTATCTACCCCAGCGCTTAGTACAATGTTTGGCACGTGGTAAGTGCTTAACCAATACCACATTATTGTCATTATTATTTGCTCCCTTTATCCGTCCCTCCGTAATTTATTTATTTATGTTAAAGTCTTCCCTTTTAGACGGTAAGCATCGTGTGGGCAGGGACTTGTCTACCAACACGCTGTATATATGTATATATACATACATATATACATATATACATTCTGTATATATGTATATATGTTTGTACATATTTATTACTCTATTTATTTTACTTGTACATATCTATTCTATTTATTTTATTTTGTTAGTATGTTTGGTTTTGTCTCCCCCTTTTAGACTGTGAGCCCACTGTTGGGTAGGGACTGTCTCTATATGTTGCCAATTTGTACTTCACAAGCGCTTAGTACAGTGCTCTGCACACAGTAAGCGCTCAATAAATACGATTGATGATGATGAACACCCAAATCCCTCCAATCCCCCTCCCTCCACTTCTATATTCCTTATCTGCATATTGGCTGTTCAGGTTGTTGTTATTTATTCACGTCTGCTCATACGCCACCCTACCCTGCCTCCTGTGTATCCTTCAGATAAAAGCTCTTGAGGATCAGTATTGCCTAATAGAAAAAGCTCAGGCCCAAGAGGCTGGAGACTTGGTTTTTGTCCTTGCTCACTACTTGCTGCTTTGCGATTTCGATCGAGTCACTTAACTTCTCCGTGCCTCAGTTTTCTCATCTGTAAAATGGAGATTGAAGTACTTGTTCTTTCTCCTCCTTAGACTGTGAGCCAGGTGTGGAATGGGAACTATGTCAGATCAGAGAAGCAGCGTGGCTCAGTGGCAAGAGCCCGGGCTTTGGTGTCAGAAGTCATGGGTTCAAATCCGGCTCCGCCACTTGTCAGCTGTGTGGCTTGGGGCAAGTCACTCAACTTCTCTGTGCCTCAATTACCTCATCTGTAAAATGGGGATTAAGACTGTGAGCCTCCTGTGGGACAACCTGATCACCTTGTAACCTCCCCAGAGCTTAGAACAGTGCTTTGCACATAGTAAGCACTTAATAAATGTTATTATTATTGTCTGCACATATTGCATCTACCCCAGCACATGGCACGTAAGTGCTTAATCAGCACTATTATTAGCAATAATAGTAATAATGATAATTAAAATTATATGGTCTATGTAATAGAGCATTTCCTTGGTTGGAAACCTAGATTTTGTTCCCTAAACTATGAGCATTTTGAACTTTTAAAGTGGAAGTATATACATGTGGAATATAGGTAATAACTTGAATGGGACAAAACGTCTGAGTATCTTTATTAAAGTCATTCAGTGTGGGCATTTGCCTTGGTGCCTCACTTGAGAGTTTGCAGAGAATGAAATAGAGGACTTTTTAAAACTCATGTAATTGAAGGTATGTCAAGAAGACCAAAATAGATTTTTATCATTCAGAGCTCTTTATTCGTGGAATTTCCAGGTTTTCATTAAGATCGAAAATTTTATATACAAGGTAATAATCACTTCTAGGACTTTACAGACTTAAATCCATTTCTTTCGAGGCCGGTTGTCATGACTCACAGATTGAATTTAAGCAGGTCCCATCAAGTTGCTTTCTGCAGAGTCTCCATTCGTTTCCATTAGACAGAATTTCCAAAGCTAAGCAGTCCTCTGTCAATCCCTCTCAAACAGGAGATTCAGTAGGGGTTAGTGTTGCTGATGATAGATTAACTTCAATGACCAATTACTGTGAAAGCTAAAAAAACTATGAAATTCATGGAAGGGGTCTGTGGCAGCCCAACATTAAGGAGTCAGAAAGACCTGGGTTCTAGTCCTGATTTTTCCACTTGTCTGCTGTGTGATTTTGGGCAAGTCACCTAACTTCTCTGTGCCTCACCTGTAAAATGGAGACTAAGACTGTGAGCCCCGTGTGGGAAAGGGACTGTGTCCAACTTGGTTAGTTTGTATTTTCCCAGTGCACGGAATAGTGCTTGACACATAGTAAGCACTTAACAAACACCATCATCATCATCATCATCATTATTATTATTATTGGAACACCAAGATGAGATGATAGCTAGAGCGCTTAAGGAAAATTCTTTTTTTACAGGAACGAGACAATAATAATAATGGTAATAATGGCATTTGTTAAGCATTTACTCTTGCCAAGCACCATACTAAGGGCTAGAGTCCATTTAAGATAATCAGGTCACACCTGGGGCTCACGGTCTCAAATAGTGGGGAGAACAGATATTTAATTCCCATTTTGCAGATAAAGGAGCTCAGACACAGAGAAGTTAAGTGATTTGCCCAAAATCACACAGCAGGAAGTGGTGGACCCAGTATTAGAACCCAGATCCTCTGATTCTCAGGCCTGGGTTCTTTCCCTAGGCCAGGCTGCTTCTCAGTGCAAGAAGTTCTAATTTCAAGGAGAAGGGGAATTAAAATGTGACAAGTTTGGGTATATGAAATGCTGATTTTTTATTTGGGAGGTTTTGTGTCATTTTTTGACAATAGTTTTCATGGAAAACTGGATGGCTCTCAAGTATGCTGACTTTGTCAAACACCAGTCAGATACCTTGTCAAGTTCACTTGAATTTTGGTTAGTTCCATGATTATATTTTTCAAGTGAAATCCCCCAATTCTGCATGAGGTTCATTCCTTGGATTTTCAAGTCAAAATTTAAATTTATCCCATTGGGTGACCTTGGAATCGTAGCACATTTCCCCCTGCTTCAGGGCATCCAACTGGGCCAAGTCAGCATTGTAAGTTACAAAATGAGGCACGAAGCTGAATGAAAAAATCAACTCAAATGTGGTTTTGATTAATACATCTCTAAGTAGATAGGTCAGCAGGGAGATTGAGTTGGATTTTGCTAAATGTAGGGGTAGTATTGTTGGACCATGAGATTACCAGACCAAAAACCCAGAATTTTGGATATCATTATTAGCATTTTTATTATCAATGAATGAATTGTGAATAAACATTATTACTCAATTGATTACTTTATTTGGAGAACAGAATATCTAAAATCATTTCTGAATTACACAAATTCCTTTTCAGTATATTAAAAGAAAGTATCTTTTCTTAGTGTTATTTGTTTAGTGCTTATTATGTGCCAGGGCTTGTACTAAGAGCTGAAGATTGGACACAGTCCATGTCCCATATGGGATTCACGGTCTTAAATCCCCATTTTATAGATGAGGTAACTGAGGCACAGGGAAGTTAAATAGGGTCAAACAGCAGACTTGTGTGGAGCAGGGAATAGAAGTCAGGTTCTCTGATCTCCAACCCTGTGCTCTTTCCACTAGGCCGATCTGCTTCAAGTGTCGTGAAGAATTTCTACTTGAATGAAATAGGTCTGAATATTGAAATTTTTATGTTCTTGTGGGTAACTGCTGCTCTCAGGGAGTGTACCTCTACCCTTTCCCTCTTACCTGATGAGACATGCAATCATCAGCTCATTCATTATGCCTCTTAAATATCACTGAATTACTTCTCCCCTGAGAAAGTTGGGCTGCCTAATTCCTAGTAGGATATGCTTTCTTGATATGAGTCAAATTTTCACTCTCCCCACCTTCAAAGCTTTATTCATCATCATCATCATCATCATCATCATCATCATCATCATCATCATCATTATCATTGAAATTTATCTAGTGCTTACTTTGAGGAGATCACTGTACTTGTGAGGTGCAATTCAACAGAGTTGGCAGACACGTTCCCTGTACACAACGAGCTTATCACAATCACAACTTCTCCAAGAAGCCTCGCTCGACCAAGCCCTTAATTCCTCTACTCTTTCTCCCTTAGGGATTGCTCTTGAACTTGGATTTGTACCCTTTATTCACCCCAGTCTCAGCCTCACAGCACTTACGTACATATCCGTAACATTTTAACATCCATTCCCCCTCTAGACTGTATGTTCCTTGTGGACAGGGAACATGTTTACCAACTCCGTTATAGCGAACTCTCCCAAGCACTTAGTAAAGTGCTCTGCACTCAGTAAACACTCAATAAATATGCTTGATTGATTCATTTTTAAGGTATTTGTTAAGCGTTTACTGTGTGTCAAGCTCTGTTCTAAGCGCTGGGGTAGGTACAAGTTAATTAGGTCAGACACGGTCCCTGTCTCATTGATTTGACTGAATGCTTTCGTTGACCTAATGCCAAATAACCCAAAGGACAGGAGTATCTTCAGTAATGTTTCCTCCATCTCCCCAGGAATTTTGAGCCCCAACTCAATTAGAGCCCCAACTCAATTTAGAGTTAAAACACATTTCTAATGTTCCCTCAATGGCATAAATTCACAGTAATGTAATAGAGCTTGGAAATGGGGACTTCTGATTCAAAAGATTATCCACCACCACCACCATCTCTAAATCTCCAAAGAAACCGCTCTAGGAGACCAAACTACCTGATCCCATTTTTCACAAAAATGAGACCGTGAACAAAGCAGCATGATAGGGCCTGTCTGCAGGATGACTTAGACTATTTTATAAAGCGTGACTAAGAGATCTCTAATAAGTGGCCAGTGTCTCACCCCCGACTCCGACCCAAACAGTGACCGTTTGGGCGACTTAGCTGTGATGTGACATTCGGTCACTGAGAAAATGCATCACTGACTCAGAGGATAGCGTGGGTGATTCAGAAGGCAAACTCCCTGTCATCTTTAGGAGTCTCCTGCCCAAGTTCTGACATGGCCCAATTTTGCCAGGCAAGTGAATACTCATGGTATCACAGGTGCTATGGCTTGGGGCCGGAAAGGATTTATAGCACCTGCCAAAAAGCCCTTCCTACAACAATACAAGTGTCGTGAAGATTCCACCCGAGCTCATCTTCAGGCTGCCTAATGAAGGCTCCACCATGGGTCTTCCAGTTGGAATATGCAGCCTTATTAGATGATTTGGCCACTGATTTTGAGGCTATTTTTTTCTGAGCTGGCTCCGTAAATTGCCTTCTATACATTCCTTTCAAAGTGTCGATCAAGCGAGGTGCTTCCAAAGCATTATTTTTTTCTGAGACTTTTGGTTTAAATATGAATTAGTAACTAGTTAGAAGAATCCAGTCAAAGCTCTAGTAGTTTTGCTCATTGTAGGCAGGGAATGTATCTGCCAACTTTGTTATACTGTACTCCCCAAGGTGCTCCGCACATAGTAAGTCCTCGGTAAATACCACTGGTGATGGTATACTTAAAGTTAGGCTTGTGTATCTTGTTAGACAGGGATAACTTGCCAGTGTACCTAGAATGAGAAGGAAAAGGAGGTCTTTCCCAACTTAGACATTCCAAAGGACTAAAGGGGATATGAAATTCGGGCCAGAATTCCAAAGGGAACTCTTCCCAATTCAATGGGAGAGCTGCAAAACTCTGATTAGACAAGTCTGCTAACAAATAATATTTTAATCAGACACTACTGAAAATAAGGCAAGAAATCCAATTCAAATGGTGATTTAAAACCACCAACTAAGATTTAAATCAGAATAGGTGACCAACACCTATTTTCCTGGCCCACCTTTCCATTGACTTTATTCTCACTACAACCCAGCCCCCACATTCTGCTCCTCTATTGCCAACCTTCTTAATGTACCTCAATCTCGTCTATCTCATGGGCAACCTCTCGCCCACATCCTGCCTCTGGCCTGGAACGCCCTCCCACTTCGTATCTGACAGACAATTACTCTCCCTTCAAACCTTATCTCCTCTAAGAGTCCTTCCCTGACTAAGTTCTCCTTTCCTCTTCTCCCACTCCCTCCTGTGCTGCCTTGACTTGCTCCCTTTATTCATCCCCCCTCCCAGCCCCACAGCACTTCTATACATATCTGCAATTTATTTATCTATATTAATGTCTGCCTTCCCCTCTAGACCGTATGCTTATTGTGGGCAGGGAATGTGTCGGTTATATTGTAATCTCTCAAGCGCCTAGTACAGTGCTCTGCACAGGGTATCGCTCAGTCGATACGACTGACTGACTGACTGGATGACTTGGAGATAAGAGTTTCCCCAAGTGGAACCAACTTTGTAGAGGCACATGAAGAGGCCTCCTCACTCAGCCAGGGTCAGGAGAGAAGAAGAAATTCTTTTCCACCTCTACAAAGAGAACTCAGGGAGGGGCGGCCTCATTTTCGGTGGTGCAAAATGGTAGTAAGTCAGCCCTTTTGCTTCCTGGGAGATGAAGTTCTCCTTTCCTTCTCTGCAATTCCCTTGCCAATTTTCGACAGGATGTCTTGATGTTTGGAGCACACACAGCGCTCACCAGGGACTGACCATAATAAAGCACATTACCCTTAGCAATGACTTGACTGGGGCCACAGCCTCGCTACAAGTTTGTAGAGTGTCAATCTAATGAGCACCGCTGGTCATTAGTTAGGAGCAACCTTTCAGCAAGACCCAGCATTGATTTCCATAATCTTTGAACCTGTTTTAATGTTATAAGCATCATGGTTCAGTGGAAAGAGCACGGGACTGGGAGTCTGAGGACCTGGGTTCTAATCCTGTTCTGCCAATTGCTTGCTGTGTGACCTAGGGTGAGTCTTAAGCAGCGTGACTCAGTGGAAAGAGCCCGGGCTTGGGAATCAGAGGTCACGGGTTCAAATCCCGGCTCTGGAACCTGTCAGCTGTGTGACTTTGGGCAAGCCACTTCACTTCTCTGTGCCTCAGTTACCTCATCTGTAAAATGGGGATGACGACTGTGAGCCCCATGTGGGACAATCTGATCACCTTGTATCTTCCCCAGCATTTAGAACAGTGCTTGGCACATAGTAAGTGCTTAAAAAATGATATTATCATTATTATTATTATTCCCTGGGCCTCAGTTTCCACAACTGTAAAATAGGGATTCAATACCTGTTCTCCCTCCTACTTCAGATTGTGAGCCCCCATGTGGGGCAAGTACCATGTCTGAACTAATTAGCGTGTACCTACCCCAGTGCTTAGAACAGTGTTGATCGCATAGTAAGCACTTAACAAGTACCATAAAACAAACAAACAAACAACAAACACAGAAGGGACAGGGGTTTCTATGGTTTATTTCAAACCAACTCTCTCTCAAAATAATTAGACTGCCTTGGTCTGAGCATCAGCCCCCATGACTTTTCAGTTTTTTGTTCGATAGCAAGATGAATCAGTGGGTATAGGCAGGGCTTACATTGTGTGACTTGTCTAATTTGCATGTTAACAGGAATAATGCATGAACAAATATTGCCTTTATAATTATTTCGGCATGATTTCAGTCAACTGGTAGTAAACCAGGTAACTTTAAATGTTCACATCAGCCTTGCTTTTTTCGGCCGAGCCTTTATGGGGAAGGATGCAGTGTAAGGCGTGGCATAGTTGCTAGGATACGTTTGTTACTATGGGTGAGGGTGAACCCCTCATTTTGACCCGCTGGGCAATTAGTTAATTGGATGTTAGTAATATGCCACACCTTACCAAGTTGCCCAATTCAGGAAAAAAATGACACAAATTAAACTCTTTGAAAAATGGCTACTGGATTGATCATCCCTTTAAGGGGAAATATGTTCATGAAGCAGAGTGAGGGATAAAAGTAAAAGGTCTCGTAAAATACTTGAGTAATTTGTGGTTCATAATTTACTAGTGTAAAAGTTGTTTTATGTAAAAGCATTCATTTGAGAAAGTACTCTAGAATTATTTGTATCTTGGTAGGGTAGGGACTTAGAGATGGTATTAAAATCTGCTCCTCCTCACCATCACTGAAACCTGGCTCTCCCAAGATGACACAGTGTCCCATGCTGCTCTCTTTAGAGGGGGTCTCCTCTTCCCTCACTCCCTGAGACTCACTGGGAAAGGGGGAGGAGTCGGTTTCCTTCTTGCTCCCCAATGCTGCTTTTGCACCATTCCACCTCCTCCATGCCTCTCTTTCCCTTCTTTTGAAGCCCATATTATCCAACCTCTAACTCCAGATACTAGTCATGGTCACCTACCATCCCCCAGCCCCCACTTCCAACTTTTTGATCCATTTTGATCCCTTTCTCACATTCTTTCTCTCTTTCTCCACCCCTGCATTGATCCTTGGGGCCTTCAATATCTACACTGATGTTTCTGAAGACCTTTCTTCTGCCCACTTTCTATCACTCCTCAAACTCCACTGACTTCCTGCTCCACCCCAGATCACCAACTTGGGCACACAAACTCAATGTCTTCACTTCTTGTCACGTACAATCTCTTCCCTCACCAACTCCGAAATCCCTCTACCTCACCACAATCTCTTTACCTACTTTCTCACCCACAAACCTCCTTCTCATGAATCTGTCCTATTCCCCCACAGAGACGTCCGATCTTTTGACCCCATCCAATTGTCTCAAGTCATCATGCCCCATTTAGTCTCCATGCCCAAACTGATGACCAAATTGACACACTCAAAATGACCCTTTCTACTGAACTCAACTCATTCATTCTCCTATGCCTTCGTCTATTCCACAGCCCTGGATCACCTTCACAATCCTCTTCCTTCACTTTGTTCACGAGCTGCCGAGAGCTGCTGGTGGAAATCCAGCTATCAGACTGACCTCATCTACTTCAAGTTTATCCTTGTTTGCTTTAACTCTGCCCTCTCCTCTGCCCGGCAAAATGATTTCTCCATCCTTAGTGGCATCCTTGCCCATTGCCCTCGCCAGTTGTTACAGATTTTTAACTCCCTCCTCAAACCTCTTTTTCCTCCACCTAGCCACCTACATTATTGAGAAAATTGAAATCATCAAGAATGCTCTCCCTAAAATCTCCCCTGCTTTTCTCCAGTCCTTCCCTCCTCCAGTCCCTTCTTCAATTCTCCTATCTTTCCCAGCAGTATCTCAAGAGGAGATCTCCTGCTTTCTCTCAAAATCCACCCCCCTACCTGCATATTTGACCCCATCCCTTTACACTTGATTAAAGCACTTGCCCTCTCCCTACTTCCCTCCCTCTCTGCCATCTTCAACAGTTCACTCTCCAATGGCTTCTTCTCCACTGCTTTCAAACATACTCATGTCTCCCCTATCCTACAAAAACCCATCCTCTCTCGACCTCTTGGCTCTCTCCCGTTATCGCCCCATCTCCCTCCTATCATTCCTCTCCAAACTCTTTGAGAGTTCTCAACACCCACCATCTCCAGTTTCTCTCCTCCAGTTCTCTCCTTGACCCTTTCCAATCTGGCTTCTGTCCCCTGCAGTCCACAGAGACTGCCCTCTCAAAGGTCACAAATTTATTTATTTATTTTAGTGTCTGTCTTCCCCTCTAGGCTGTAAGCTCTTTGTGGGCAGGGAATGTGTCTATTATATTGTTATACTGTACTCATCCACAACCTTAGTACAGTGCTCTGCACACAGTAAATGCTCAATAAATATTGACTAATTGACAAACGTTCTCCTTCTTGCCAAATCGAACAGCCTCTATTCCATCCTAATCCTCCTTGATCCCTCAGCTGCCTGTGACATAACCGGCAGGTTATTGTGCTGCAGGCCTGGTCTGATTCATCTTAATGTTGTCTTGGCCTAGAATGGTCTAGTCTCTTCTCTTCTTCTTCCCCTGCCATGGTCTCTTCTGATTCCACTGCCCTCGCTCTGTTTCACCTAGCCCAATGTCTTCAACCCTTGCTCCCCTTCAACATTGTCTTCTGGGTCTCTATCTTCCCTGCCTGGCCCTATTACACAGCCAAATCTACCTTCCATGACATGCCTTTCCAAAGCCAGCACGTTTGAGGGAGAGTGTGCATATGAGTGGATATCTAGGAGTGCGTAAACTTTAATTCTGTATGATGATTCAGTTGATATTAAAATCAATTCCCCCATTCCCGCAGGGAAGTCTGGCAGTTAGTGTGATTGCAGTGAGACAGCTCTGAGTTCTAACCCTACAGCTGTTTCGTTTGGGTGCTTATCAATTGATTATATTCACATGAGCTCGTGGTGGGTAGGAAATGTGTCTGTTTGTTACTATACTGCACTCTCCCAAGCACTTAGTACAGTGCTTTGCATATAGTAAACACTCAATAAATGTGATTGAATGAATGAATCAATTCAAATTTAAAAAATAAAGATAATTTCAAAAAGACCTCATGCTTCATATAAATGTTCAAAATGCAGCACACTAAATTAATTCTTGACCATCCCTCACAAAGATTTAAATCAATCATTTTTATTGAGCATTTGCTGTGTGCAGAGCACTGTATTAAGAGCTTGGAAGAGTACAATATAGTAGATTTGATAGATACGTTCCCTACCCATACTGTGCTTACAGTCTAGAAGGGAAAGGAATAGCAGTGATGTCGACAATCTGTAGGATGTTTTTTATTTTCCAAAAGCACTTTCACACCTGTTATCTCAGTTCATTCTCACAATCTCTCTGTGGGGTAGAGAAAGGGAGGGATTATTCTCCCCACTTCACAGATGAGGAAACTGAAGACCAGAGGGAGATTAAAAGGCTAGCCAGGGGCAGAGCTGGGACCAGAAGCCCACTGGCTCCATTCCACTTTGCTTCTGGAAAATCTCTGAAGCAAAATCCGGATCCAAATGAGCGGCATGGCCACCCAAGGTCAGACCGACGGTCTTCCAGGACCGGGATTTCACAAGAGAAGCCAGTCAAGGGAAGGAGAAGTGACTCGGGAGAAACCTGTGCCGGGTGAACTCCGGGAGAGGACGGTCGGGACGGCCCCACAGGCCAGTGGGAGATATTTGTTGAGTGCTTACTGTGTGCCATGTACTGTACTAAACACTGGGGTAGATATAAGCTCATCAGGTTGGATTCAGTGCCTGTCCCACATGGGGCTCGCAGTCTGAGTAATGAATGAGAATGAGAGAATGAGAATCATCATCATCATCAATCATATTTATTGAGCGCTTACTGTGTGCGGAGCACTGTACTAAGCGCTTAAAAGGGTGGTAAGCAAAGTGGTGGCAATCAATCAGTTGTATTTACTGAAAGCTTACTGTATGCAGAGCAGGGACTAAGCGCTTGGTAGAGTACAATATAATAATAATAATTTTGGTATTTGGTAAGGCCTTACTATGTGCAAAGCACTGTTCTAAGCGCTGGGGAGGATACAAGGTGATCGGGTTGTCCCACGTGGGGCTCACAATCTTTATCCCCATTTTACAGATGAGGTAACTGAGGCACAGAGAAGTTAAGCGACTTGCCCAAAGTCACACAGCTGACAAGTGGCAGAGCCAGGATTTGAACCCATAACCTCTGACTCCCAAGCCCAGGCTCTTTCCACTGAGCCACGCTGCTTCTCCATGAGAATAGGGAATGAGAGAGAAAACAGCAAGGGCAGCTCTCTGGAGGGGAGAGGATTCAGTGTTTCAGGGAAACATCAATCTCTGCCCTCTTAAATTGGAGGGGCTTCAGTCTCCTTGACCTGGGTTCAGGGGACTATGGGAGTGGAGAGAGAGAGATCGGTCAAAGAGATTGTCAAGCCCCAACCTCTGAGACAGGAGATGGGCATCACCAACATCTTTCATCTCTAAAGATTTTATCCATCGTCAAGGAGAACTGTTCTCTTGTATCACGTTCCTGAATGGTCTTGGGCTTTAATTCAAGTTGCTCAAACTGTGGCTTTTCTTCGTCATTTCTCTCACATCTTAAAATGATAATGCAGGTGTCTCAAAGGGCTTCTTTGATAACCCATATCTCTGCAGAAGATTATGGGATATATGGAGCCCGCTTCCTCTCAGAACTTTACAAGCATTTTACGTTAATTCTCAAAATCAGTAGTGGCGATTTCTTGGAAACAACAACAGTTCATCTTTATGTGCAGGTTATTTGTGAATGTATATAGTCTGTTGTAACTGGGGTAGTCATTTCCCTGGGGAAAGGGTGATCCTGAGTTCTTAATATTAACAATCATGGTGTTTGTTAAGCATCTTCTATGTGCCAAACAAACTAAGCCCTGGGGTAGCCCTCCTCTAGATTGTAAGCTTGTTGTGGGAAGAGAGCGTGTTTGCCAACTTTGTTGTACTGTACTTTCCCCAGCACTTAGTAGAATGCTCTGGGCATACTAGGTGCTCAATAAATACCATTGAGAGTGACAGTGATGGAGTATATAAAATGTAAATTGTTTGGATGCACTTCCTGCCGCACTCAATGCTCTCAGTCTAATGGGGAGAGTGAAAAAAAATCCCCAATTTCATAGTTGAGGAAACTGAGTCACAGGGCAGTTAAATGACTTGCCCAACAGAGTAGACAAGTGACAGAGTGGGATTATTACCCAGCTTTTCTGACTCATAATCATTTATTCATTCAGTCATATTTACTGAGCGCTTACTGTGTGCTGAGCACTGTACTAAGTGGTTGGGAAGTACAAGTCGGCAACATATAGAGAGAGTCCCTGCCCAATAATGGGCTCACAGTCTAGAAGGGGGAGACAGGCAACAAAACATGTAGACAGGTGAGAACAGGGCCTGTGAATTTTGCTTCTGTCATACTCTTCCGGGTGCTTCACAACAGTGCTCTCATTCAGAAAGAGTTCAATAAATACTACTGATGACAATTTTTACAACATTTCCTCTGCCTTTCTCCTAGGCATCTCCCAAGCTCTAGTTGGGAGCAAAGCGCTTGGCTCTGGAAACCGGAACGGGATATTTCCTTCGATCCCTCGTCAGTTCAGTGAAGCCCGTGTCTGGCCGTCATCGTCTCATGGCTTGTAAGACTTGCTTAGAGCAGGTTGTGAGGCACAGTGTGTTGCCCTGCCATTTTGCATGGAAGGTAAGTGTTCTGACAGCAATGCAGGTATTTTCTCAGCACTTTAAGCTGTCTTCTTCGTGTTGTCCTCATTTTGACTCCATGTGGAAATAAGAACATGGGAGTCAGCATGGACTAGTAGAAAGAATATGCGGATGGGAGCCAGGAGACTTGGGTTCTAATCCTAACTCTGCCACTTGTCTGCTATGTGACTAAGGCAGGTCGCTTATCTCTCTGTGCCTCAATTTCCTTAACTGTAAAATGGGGATACAATTTCAGATTTTTTTAATGGTATTTGTGAAGTGCTTACTTGGTGTCAAACACTGTTCTAAGCACTGTGGTAGGTACAGGTCAGTTAGGTCAGACACCTAATTAGGACCTAACTAGATCAGGTCAGTTAGGTCCTTTTCCCAAATGGGGTTCACAGCCTAAGTAGGAGGGAGAACAGGTATTGAATCCCCATTTTACAGTTGAGGAAACTGAGGCGCAGAGAAGTCAAGTGACTTGCCCAAGATCACACAGTAAACAATTGGCAGACCCAGGATTAGAACTCGGGTCCTCTGACTCCAAGGCCTGTGCCCTTTTCGCCGGGCTACACCACTTCTCTCTGTTGTCCCTTCCCCTGAGACTGTGAGCTCCATACAGGACACGGACTGTGTCTGATCTGATCGTCTTGTATCTGCCCCAGCACTCAGCACAGTGCTTGTCACATAGTAAGTGCTTAATGGATACTACTTTATTAACTTATTTAGTAAACAGCCCATCATTATTGTGACTATTAATTAGGACAATCTGATTTCTACTATGTTTATTTTGGCCGGCAATATTACCATTTATTTTTTCAAACAGAAAACAAGCACCTCCAGTGCCCCTCATGTACATATCTGTAATTTATTTACTTACATTAATGTCTGTCTCCCAAAGTCACACAGAAAACACGTGGTAGAGCCGGAATTAGAATCCAGTTCCCTCTGATTCCTAGGCCCAGCCTCTATCCATTAGGTCACACTCTCTCTTCCACTGAGCACTTTGACCTGTCTCTCTCTGTCTCTCTGCCTCCGTCTCTAGTTTTGTGTGCAAACATCTCTGCCTCATCTTACAATGAAAGCCTTATCAGGCTGAACCTCTCCAGGTCTCCAGCTCTGACCACTGAAAGAAATGTTACCTATAAAGGAGAATAATCGTGTGGCTTAGAAAGTCAGGAAGCCCAGTAACCAACTCATAAACGTTTGGAGGAAGAAGAATGGATGGATTCATTTGGACCCAACAGATTTAAGGCGGGGAGGGGAGGGAGGGGAAATGTCATCTGAAATCTAGGGGTGCTTGGTTAGGGAAGCAATGTAGTACTAATGCTTACCTATCAGATTGCAACCTGCTTTTCTTTCCCTTGGGGAATTACTTGGTGACTAGCTCAGCAACAGCTGATATTTTGCCATAGTTTAGCAAAGGCTAAAAGCATTCATACATTCCACTGGGTTTTTATCACAATTTTACAAGTACTCTTCAGTGTTGGCTACTGAGAAAGCAGCTAAAGATAACACAGGGATTGACACATGGATACGATTTTGCAATAAGCAATGACAACTGACATCGTGATGAAAGACTCAGTTGCATCTCTGTTGCTTCAGAGTTCATTTGAAAGCTTTTAAGTTCTTCACATTTCATTTATTAGGACCTCAAACGTCTGGCATGTTGAGTTGTGGGACTTTGTTGCTGCTGCTGTGTCCATTCACTTTCCAAATAAAGATAATATCAGAGAATCGAACAATCAGTAGTATTATTGAGCACTTACTCCGTGTAGCGTGGCTCGATGGAAAGAGCACGGGCTTGGGAGCCAGAGGTCATGGGTTCTAATCCCGGCTTCGCCACTTGTCAGCTGTGTGACTTTTGGGCAAGTCACTTCACTTCTCTGGGCCTCAGTTACCTCATCTGTAAAATGGGAATTAAGACTGTGAGCCCCACGTGGGACAACCTGATCACCTTGTATCCCCCCTCAGCACTTAGAACAGTGCTTCACACATAGTAAGCGCTTAACAAATGCCATTATTATTATTATTATTATTATTTTTATTATTACAAAGCCCTTTGGAGAGTACAGTATTGTTACATTTCTCCTCCATAAAATTCAGCTGCCATCCTTTTAGTGGCAATATTTATTGAACACCCACTTGATGTAGTGCACTGTACTAGGTGCTTGGGAGCTACAGAATAAACAAGGACGTTCACTCCTTGGCCTCAGTCAATCAGTGGCATTTATTGAGTGCTTACTGTGTGCAGAGCACTGTACTCTCGGAAGAGTACAATACAACAGAGTCAGCAGACATGTTCCCAGCCCACAAGGAGCAGGAGCTTATACTTGGATATGCCCTTTAGGAATTTGGTTTTTGCCACCCCTTCCATCCAACAACACCTATATAATAATTATAATAAGTTTAGTATTTGTTAAATGCTTACTATGTGCCAGGAACTGTACTAAGTGCTGGGTAGGTACAAGCAATTAGGTTGGACACAGTCCCTATCCCACATGGGGCTCACAGTCTTAACCCCCATTTTACAGATTTAACTGAGGATTTAACTGAGGTATAGAGAAGTAAAGTTACTTGCCCTAGGACACACAGCAGACAAGTGGCAGTGACAGGATTAGAACCCAGTTCCTTCTGACTTCCAGGCCTGTCTCTATCCATTAGTTCATACTGCTTCTCTTTTAAATATATCTATAGATTATGTATGTATATTAATTTATAATTATTTCTGTTAATGTCTGTTTCCCCCTCTGGACTGTAAACTCATTGTGGGCAGGGAATGTGTCTATCAACTCTGTTCTATAGTAGTCTCCCAAATGCTTAGTGCAGTGCTCTGCACACAGTAAACACTCAATCGATTCCAATGATGGATTGATTGATTGATTACACTCTAATGGGGGAGACAAACATAGAAATATTTATGACCATAGTGGTCAAAATAACTGATCAATTACAAATATACACACAAGTGCCGAGAATGCTAATACGGAGGTTCAAAGTGGTAGAGCTGGAGAATGGAACAATATAACTCATTTGAACGGAGCAGGTAGCATTTCCACACAAAGTAGTTTTTAATAAGTGTTGGTACTTAACACTATGGTGATTTTAAATGTTAATAGACTTCCTACAAGGGAGGTAAGAGTGGAAACTTTTATGTGCTGGACTTAAATCGTTCCACTTGGTCAGAGTGGACAATTATCTAAGTAACCTCAAGCCAGTTTGCCCTGGGTATTTAACAGTTAATGGAAATAAATTGCAGCCAGATTGCACTTTGGAAAGCCATAAATAAACTGCTACCGCAAAAGATCCAGCGAATGGAAAAAAAATAAATACAAAGAATTTGCGTAGCTGAAAAATTACTTATTAGCTCAGACCAGGGTCTGCTCTGGGTTTATTGCACCATACTAGAAGGCAAAATAAATCTACTGAATTAATTCATAGATGGAGTTCAGTGGAAAAACATCTGTTGATTGCTGCACTGATATTTTCATCATTGTTAGTGGATAGATATGTGGGAAATAGTAAGATTAAACAAAATGGTCTAGGACTGGAATTTACCCATTATGAACACTTACCAGCATCATGGTAAGGGCTATTCAAATTCCATTCCTTAGGAATGTCACATAGATTATTTAAACCTCTACAGTGCTGCTGTCAACATTGCTTTTAAGGTGAATAAACCGAGGGGGCCACCCAATTTAAATCCTCAGGAGGTCTTGTTAATGAAAATAAATTTGCACTGATTTAGGTTGATCTCATGTCAACTGAAAAGTCAGCACTTAGATCCTGCCTGTAATTATGAACACAGTGGAAACTGGATGATCTAAATTATGCTGAACTTGAGTTAATACAGATGATCAAAAGTTTGGATAACCAATAAGCCATCAGACTTGAATATTTAATTCAGGCACCACACAAACTCTCTCCTTTGTAGTGTGGATGTCCCAGAATTATGGGGGGTAGTTACCACCATATTTTCCATATCCCTCCTCTTTCACACATCCTCCACTCTCATGGTCACCTAGACCATGCAGTCATCACAGAAAAAGTCTACGAGCATGAAGACGCTTGTAGAAGTCCCCTAAATAATGTGGTCAACCAGTGTTGATCACATTGTTGCTGTGATGCTGTTTTGCCCCTCCATTGACTTCCCTCTTCCAAAGTAATTTCTCTTTTCATTTGACTTCTGCTATTTTATTACGCAATGGGTAAGCACCTTTCTAAATGCTCTTCAAGTCTTGTGCCAGCAAATGGCAGCCAACCAATTGGAGTCAGGAGGTATTTCAAAGAGCCATGTCTTGCCCTCTACTAAATGGGGAGGAAGTATACCATCTCTCCCATCCCTAGAGTCAGGGTAACCTCTTTTGGCAAGGAGGTCCTACTCCCATGGCTTCCCCCGACCTATTTTTCCCATTTTTAAAAACGTGACTTTTAATTGTGCCCCCTCCCAGGCAGCTTTGTGATCTAAGAAGGTCTAGTGTGTTGAACCAATATGCAGTATGCCAGTCCTGGGCCTTTTGAATTGGGGCTCGAAGGAATACTAAATATCTGAGCTTTAAGGGTCATAAACACATTGAGTTAAATCTAAACTCCTCCATCTTAGATCCCTACTTATGTGTATAATCAGAATTTGCATTTATGACTTAGAAATAGAACCTAGCACCTGACAAAAGAATCAACGTCAATGGCGTGCAGAGCACTGTACTAAGCTCTTGGGAGCATGCAGTACGCCAGAGTTGGTAGACACGTTTCCTTCCCACAACGAATGTGTCTCTTAGTTTATGTGTGTGTGTGTGTGTTTGTGTGTGTGTGTGTGTGTTTGTTCCACTTGCTAGCTGTGTGACCTTGGTCAAGTCTTTTAACTTCTCTGGCCCTCAGTTCCCTCATCTGCAAAATGAGAATTCAGTACCTGTTCCGTATTAGTGTATGTGTGCTTGATCATTTTTGAAATGATTGTCCTAAACAGCGGAAGCACATTGAAATATCATTTGCGGAAGGCTTCAGTGGACGGTATATTACAGGTTGTTATGGCATATCAAACTCACTAAGTTACCATGACTCACTCTTTCAAGTTAATTCTCTTTGCCTTGTAGTTGGTTTGTCCAATTCCATGATAAAAGACCACTTTCTAATGGGTTTGTAAGTACACTTCAGTCAGTGATTTACTCCTACAAACCTTGAATAGGAAAAGATATCTGATGCTGAATTAAAAATACCAGTTACTAATAAGCCTATAGAAGTATGATTAATATATTCCTTTGAGCATGAGTAAGCTGTATCCTTTTCTTGACTGTTAGCAACAGGAATACCACTGAAATAAACAGGGATATGCATGAGTGAGGCAGAGCATCACATTCTCTCCCAGACTCCTGAAGTCTCTCTATTTTCCTGGGTCCAATTTGGGAATGAGATACTTACTTCAGAGTTTTAAAAGGTAACAAAGGGATTTTAACAAGAGAAATCTATGTAAACCATGATTACCAGATCTAAAATGGATGTTGTCGGAAACTAATTTTTCAGAAAGTGTTTCTGTTCCTATCAGTGAGTCAGCTGTATTCACCAGAAGAAGCAGCGTGGCTCAGTGGAAAGAGCACGGGCTTTGGAGTCAGGGGTCATGGGCTCAAATCCCGGCTCCGCCAACTGTCAGCTGTGTGACTTTGGGCAAGTCACTTAACTTCTCTGTGCCTCAGTTACCTCATCTGTAAAATGGGGATTTCAACTGTGAGCCCCACGTGGGACAACCTGATCACCTTGTAACCACCCCAGTGCTTAGAGCAATGCTTTGCACATAGTAAGCACTTAACAAATACCATTATTATTATTATTAAGCACCTACTGTGTGCCAGAGCACTGTACTAAGCACTTGGGAGCGTGCAATATAACAAACATGTTCCTTGCCCAAAATGAGCTTCCTTCCACCATCCTCGTAGGGAAAATTACATTCAGAATCCAAACACGTCCAAGGGGGTTGAAACCTACACTTGGAACTTAAGAAACATCTGCAATGGGTTGAAACCCAAGGCATTGACATCTTCTGACATCAGGTGTCTATCAAGCATTCTCCTCTATCAATCAGGATATTAATTTGAAAAGCCAATATCTTCAGCCTCACTGCCCTTTCTTCACCAGACCTGATTTCAAGGTCAATCAGGTGCAATGAGACAAAAGCATTAATCCTGGTGTTCTGAGATGGAAAATGATGCTCAGAATGATACTTCCAGTAAACTCAGTCATTCATTCATTCAATTGAATTTTGCGAGTGATTACTATGTGCAGAGCACTGTACTAAGCGCTTGAGAGAGTACAGTATAAAAATAAGCAGACACATTCCCTTCCCACAATGAGTTTACAGTCCAGAGAGGGAGACAGGCATTGATTACAGACGTGTACATAAATGCTGTGGGGCTGGGAGGGGATGAATAAAGGGAGCAAGTCAGGGCGATGCAGAAGGGAGTGGGAGAAGAGAAAAGGAGGGCTTAGTCAGCGAAGTGGTCACAGCAGAGTGGTGGATGGGATCGGTTTGAAAGTAATTGCTCAGACTACTCAAAAATAGCCCCCTAAGCTGAATTTCACCTAATCTCAGAGAACTGTGGTCAAAAGTCGTGACTGACGATGGAGGTCACATGAAAGAACTTGCCGACCAAAAACCCAGTCATGACGTTCAGTTGCGCTAGACCACTGTCTTGCTCATTAAGAGATTCCGCTACAGTGACTGTTGTTACAAAATGCCGGTTATTCAGCAATATGGTAATTCTAGCTAATGAGAACTGGCATTTTGTATAAGCTTTGCTATACTTCTAGTCCAACCAACAGGTGCTCACGTGCCTGGGATAACTGCTGCGGACGGCTTCTCAAATCCTTCTGTGGTCTTTTCTGGAATGGAGGCACCAGTTCCAAACCACATCCTGGTCACTCACACATCCCTCCTCCGCATCCCATGATTCTCCTTTCACTACAGGGTTGAGGGAAGGACAGGAGAGGAAGCTTTGGCTCCATTGCTTTCTCACACCAAGGCAGTAGCCTTGCCACAGCCTGGGCTGTAGCCATTGGTAACCTCTGGTGTTAGCCAAGACCATAAAGGCAAGGTTAGAGGTAGCCCTGCCTATGCAGTTCCCTTTCTTTGGGCTCCTATTGACCAGAGGCCTGAGGCAGAATAACAGACTCAATCATTGTTCTACTCCAAAAACTTTGTCGCTTCTCTGTCTGCTTACCTCCTCCTTCAGGTGTCAGTTGACAGAATCGATTCTAGGCACACCGTTTCTGTCTGTTCAGTTTCCCATTAGACTGTCAATTTCTCAAAGGGCAGGAACTGTATCCCTGGCAGTTTTTCCCAAGCACCTAACACAGGGTTTTGTGCACAGGAGACCTCAATAAATATTAACAAATGACCTATTAAAGTAAAAGGAACACTGTGTTCGTTTGAAGGCTCCTCTGTCTTTCCGTGTCCTGAGACAATTAAGGAAATATTTTAGCTGTGCGTCACTAGAACGCCCATTCAGTATTCTAAGTGATGAACTGAAGACAGTTGAATGCAAAATTTCATCATTATTAGTAATGATGCCTTTAAAAATAATAACGATTCTTATGGTACTTGGTTTTTGTTGTTGTTGCTGTTGTTATGGAAAATGTTAAGTGCTTACTATGCGGCAGACACTGTTCTAAATGCTGGAGTAGACAAAAGCCAATTAGGTTGGACACGGTCCATGTCCCACATGGGGCTCCCAGTCTTAATTCCCATTTTACAGATGAGGTAACTGAGGCACAGAGAAGTGAAGTGACTTGCCCAAGGTCATAAAGCCAACAAGTGGCACAACCGGGTTTAGAACCCAGGTCCTTCTGACTCCGAGGCCCATGCTCTGTTCAATGGGCCATGCTGCTTCTCTAAGTGCCAAGAGTGTGTCAAGCACTGTATAAACTCTGGACTACATACAAGATCATTAGATCGGATGCAATCTCTGTCCCACAGTTTGAGTCATAAACTGAAGTCCCCGAGGGAAGGTCAGAGACCCGTGAAATATCCTTGAGGATTATGTGTGGTATTTAGTTCTCGGATGTAACTCAAAGATGTGCAAAACCACATTGGCGAAACAACTGGAAAAACAAGAATGTGAATTCATCTGTGCAATCACTCATGGTTTATTCTCAGTAAATTTCTCTGAATCCATCTGTTCATATTTAAGATGCTTCAGTTAACTGGGTCTGATCAGGGGAGACTTTGGCGACTCTTCCGCATTTCATTGGGAGCACATTTAAGGCACAGTGTTCCGGAGTGCTATTTTGGGTTGAACACTTGTTCAGAGATCTAGGTCACTGAAGAAAGAGGGGAATTGAATCAATTTAGGGCTCTGCGACTGTATTAAGCAGCTCACTTACTCTTTTCGCAGAACACCCATCTTCCAGGACTCTTTATCTCATATGTCTTCACTCCGCCAGCCACTAACCTAAGTCAGTCAGTCGTTCAGTCAGTCAATCGTATTTATTGAGCGCTTTCTGTGTGCAGAGCACTACACTAAGCACTCGGGAGAGTACCACATAACAGATACAATCCCCAACCACAACGAGCTTACAATCTAGAGGGAGAAACCTCATTTGTCAGGTCATTCTGCTGCTGTTGCTCTTCACATTGGTAGTCCTTTTCTGCCTCGGATTAAAAAAAGATTTTGTTTTATAATCAAAATCCAAGTATTCTGAAGTTGTTTTGCCACGACAACTGCTTGTATTCTCTGCCAAATCAATGGAGACGAGAAAAGTCTATCTATCGGATTGAATAGGTGACGTGTTCTTGTCTGCCAAGTCTCTTGTACAGTACTCTCCCGAGACTTAGTACAGTGCTACACACATAAGTGCTCAATAAATACCATTGACTGAATAGAGTAGTAGACACATGAACAGAAAGGGACTGAGTGGCTCCTCGGGACAGCTGAGTTGTTTTAGAAACGTGATAATAGAGGGCTCTATATGTATGTGGGGCAATGCCTGAGATCCGAGTTAAGAAACAAACTATTAGCCCCACTGATCGGGACATAATAAAGGACATTTTGCACTCAATTTCCACTGCTTCCAGGGTGCATTGTTTCGCTGTCTGTTTTATTTGCTTGTTATTTCTGAGCCCACTGTTGGGTAGGGACTGTCTCTATATGTTGCCAACTTGTACTTCCCAAGCGCTTAGTACAGTGCTCTGCACACAGTAAGTGCTCAATAAATACAATTGATTAATATTACTGAGTAAATTCACTCACCACCACCCTTTAGCCATAATCCTGATCCATCTCTCACCTCTACAGCCCTTCAATTGCATTCTGATGAAAGTTACGTTATAGTGTTTCCTTCACTAATACCTATTTCCCTGGTCAGTCATTCCATTAGCCACTCTTAGCACTTATGCATCTGTTGGTTAATTTATTCCTCTTATGTATTCACTTATATACTCATTTTGGTTTACTCTTTTAATGGTATTTCTTAAGCACTTACTATGTGCCAGGCACATACTAAGTGCTGGATTAGATGCAAGTTAATCAGGTTGGACACAGTCCAGCCCTAACATTTCCTGTCTCCTATCTGTTTCTAGTTGAATGCACTATCAATGACTTCTTATCTCCCCCATTAGACTGCACACTCCTTGAGGACAGGGACCTTTTCTTCTATTTTTAGTGTATGCTCCACAAAACTTAGTACAGTGTTATTTACACATCCAGTGCTCAGTAAGTAACTCCCGATGACTGGCTGACAAGGAAAACAAAAAATGATGGGATTCGGAGGAGGAAATTAGGAAGAAAAGGAATATAAGTAGAATGGTTAATACTGCACTAATCTGGGGTAAGAATTTCTGCATGAAATTTAATACTTTCAAGTATTGAAGATGAGACAGAAGGTTGAACTTCTCACAGTAACTCTATTTTTTAATCTGGGTGCAGATGTACATTTGGAATTGATGTGGTGGTTTCTGATTTCCAGAATGAGATTTTCTTAAAATATCTCAAATATTTCAGCAGAAATTTTACAAACACGAACATTTTTAGTCCCAAATGACAGGGATTAGTTTTCAGAAATTATCCCTTTTAGTCATGCCTGAAGGTGTGCGTATGAAAAAAACACTGGATGTATGCTTGGAGGTTGTGTCTATAAAGTTACAGACTCTATCATACTTTCAAGCGCTTAATGCCATTCTTTGTCCCACTATGGATGCTCTTAACATACCAGTGACTGATGACTATTCCCTGCTCACAAGATGCTTACAGTCTAGAGGAGTAGACAGATATTAAAATGAATTACATGTAAGTGCTGTGGGGTTAAGGGTGGGGTGAATATTAAGTGCTTAAAGGGAACAGAACAAAGTACATGGGTGACAAGGAACGTGACAGAAGAGGGCACTGAAGTATGTGGGGTTAGATCTGCATAGTAACAGTTTGGATGGACAGCTTGAGTTTGAGGAAGACTCTGAGCCCCATATGGGAAAGGGACTGTGTCCATCCTGACAACATTATATCTACCTCAGTGCTCAGTACAGTACTCGGCACAGAGTAAGGGCTTAATAATACCGTAATAAAAGGGAGAGAAAAGGGTAGATTTTTGTGATGTTGTAAAGGTAGAACCAATGTGACTCGGTGACAGATTGAATGTGTGGGTTGAATGAGACAGATGAGTCAAATATAATGTCAAGGCTAAGGGCTTGTGAGACGGGGGAATCATGCTGTTGTCTACAATGCTGGGAAAGATGGGAGAGGAGAGGGTTTGGGTGGAAAGATGAGGAGATCTGTTTTGAACCTGTTAAGTTTCAGGTGTCAGTGAGACATTCCAGTAGAGATGTCCTGAAGGCAAGAGGACATGCAGGTTGCAGAGAAAGAGCGATGAGGTAATAATAGTAATAATGATGGCTTTTATTGAGCACTTACTATGTGCAAAGCACTGTTCTAAGTGCTGGGGAGGTTACAAGGTGATCAAGTTGTCCCATGGGTAGCTCACAGTCTTAATCCCCATTTTAAAGATGAGGTAACTGAGGCACAGAGAAGTTAAGTGACCTGCCCAAAGTCACACAGCTGACAATTGGTGGAGTCGGGATTTGAACCCATGACCTCTGATTCCAAAGCCCGTGTTCTTTCCACTGAGCCACGCTGCTTCAAGCATGTCTACCAACTCTGTTATATTGTGCGCTCCCAAGTGCTTACAACAGTGCTCTGCACACAGTAAGTGCTCAATAAACATGATTGATTGATCAATTGATTGATCAGGGCTGCAGAGGTAAATCTGGGACTCATCGAGGTAGAGATTGTAGTTGAGGCCATGGGAGTGAATGAGTTTTCCCAGGGAGTGGGTCTAGGTGGAGAATAGAAGGGGACCCAGAGCTGAGCCTTCCATTCATTCGTTCAATCGTATTTATTGAGCACTTACTGTGAGCAGAGCTCTGTACTAAGGGGTTGGGAGAGTACAATACGACAACAAACAGTCACATTCCCTGCCCACAAAAAGCTTAGCGTCTAGAGCGAGGGGCTCCCGCAGTTAGAAGGTGAGAGGAATAGGAGGAGCCCACTAAAGAGATCGAGAAGGAGCGGCCAGAGAAATCGGAGAACCAGGAGAGGACAGTGCCAGTGAAGCCATGGTTCTATAATGTAGGACAGAAAGAGGAGGTAGTTTGGAAAGGAATGGTAGGAGGGAGATGAGGCAAAAACTGGAAGAAGCCATGAGGTCAAAGGAGGGTTTTTTTAGGACAGGAGATCCACGAGCGTATGTGAAAATAGTGGGGAAGAAGCTGTTGGGAAGTCAGTGGTTGAAGAAGGCAGGCAGGGAGGAAAAGAGGGAGAGACCAAGTGTTTTGCTAAAGATGCAACAGGATGGGGTCGGAGACATACTCCAATAATCTTGAAATTTATACAAGATAAATTAACATGATGAGTTTGTGTAATAGCCTGAGTTTCTGAAGCCCACTGGCTTCTGTTTTCGGACCAACCAACATCTTATCACTTTACACCCCTGTAAAAATTCATTGATCTAGATAATCTAATGCAACCCCATGTTAGAAAAAAATATATTAAGGCAAAACAAACACCCAGTTATCGCTTCGTCTCTCATGAGCCTATGAGATAGCAGGCAGAAATGTTGGCAGTGAGAATAATGGTTTCAAACGGAAACATATGCCCCCCTTCAGGGACAAACTGTTCCTATCTAAAGTGAGTCTGCTAATGGTGGCATTTACATTTTAAGGCTGTTTTCATTCCAGAGTGCAAAATCTCCAGGGTGAAAAGTTTAGACATCGAGGACAGTGTGGTGGAGAGGTTAGGAATTAGGAATTGGAAGGGGCCTGGTGTTTTCTCTTCTGCCCCTGATTCAGTCAACCGCCTGGGATGAATCACCTTGGGCCACCCTTGGTTTTGTTTACTTGCTGAATGGGAACAAGAGCATCGTGGTGATGATGTTGAATCCATTTTAGAATGCTTCAAATTTGAGGTTCCCCAATGAAGATTATTAGCCCAGTTTTGAACAAGGTCAGTTTCCTAAACATTATCACATCACAGCGCGACCTCTTCAAAAATATGCTAAAAAAAGCTTCTGATTGTGGAAACTCCTGACTGAAGGGCAAGATAGAAACAGCAGCTTGTCAGTGGTTTTTTTTTTTTAATTTGAATTTCTCAAAAGTATATTTCAGAAATGGTTAAAAGCTTAGATTCTCCTGGTGATCAGGTCATTTTTGTCATGCATGGCTCACTTTTAAAAAGAATTATGGACAAACCTCAATGGCTTGGATTTTTGAGATTTATCCCAAGATCTTTATGGCCTCTTTGAAGTTTGCTTTTAGGGTTATTCTAACCACTTTGGTTCAAAAGTCATATTAGAAGCTTTCTTCAAACAATGAATCAATGTGTCCACTTTTAATAGTAAAATACTAGTAATTTTGGTATTTATATGCTTACTGTGTACCGAGCACCTTGCTAATCAATCAATCAATTGTATTCATTCATTCATTCATTCGTATTTATTGAGCACTTACTGTGTGCAGAGTACTGTACTATGCGCTTGGGAAGTACAAGTTGGCAACATATAGAGACGGTCCCTACCCAACAACGGGCTCACAGGGAGACAGACAACAAAACAAAGCATGTGGACAGGTGTCGAGTCATCAGAACAAAGAGAATTACAGCAAAATGCACATCATTAACAAAATAAATAGAATAATAAATATGTACAAGTAAAATAAATAGAGTAATAAATCTGTACAAACATATATACAGGTGCTATGGGGAGGGGAAGGAGGTAGGGTGGGTGGATGAGGAGGAGGAGAGGAAAAAGGGGGCTGAGCGTTTACTGTGTGCAGAGCACTGTACTAAGCTGTTGGGAGAGTACAACACAACAGAGTTTGTAGACATGTTCCCTGCTCACAATGAGGTGATGGTCCAGAATGGAGACAGATGCTAATATAAATTGATTAATTACAGATATGTATGGAAGTGTTGTAGGGCTGAGGGAGGGGTGAATAAGAGGTGCAGATCCAATTGCAAGGGAGATGCAGAAGGGAATGGGAGAAGAGGAAATGAAGACTTAGGAAAGGCCTCTTGGAGGAGATGTGCCTTCAGTAAGACTCTGAAGGGTGGGAAGAGGGATTGTCTGTCGGATATGGAGCTGGGGGAAGATGGGGAGGTTTTCCAGGTCAGAGGCAGGACATGTGTGAGAGGTCGACAGTGAGATAGATGAGATAGGAGTACATTGAGTAGGTTGGCAATCAATCATATTTATTGAGCGCTTACTGTGTGCAGAGCACTGTACTCTTGGGAAGTACAAGTTGGCAACATATAGACACAGTCCCTACCCAACAGTGGGCTCACAGTCTAGAAGAGAAGCAGCGTGGCTCAGTGGAAAGAGCCCGGGCTTTGGAGTCAGAGGTCATGGGTTCAAATCCCGGCTCCGCCACTTGTCAGCTGTGTGACTTTGGGCAAGTCACTTCACTTCTCGGGGCCTCAGTTCCCTCATCTGTAAAATGGGGATTAAGACCGTGAGCCCCCTGTGGGACAACCTGATCTCCTTGTAATCTCCCCAGTGCTTAGAACAGTGCTTTGCACATAGCAAGCCCTTAATAAATGCCATTATTATTATTATTATTAGAGGAGCAAAGCTTGCGGGCTGGGTTATAATAAGAAAGCAGTGAGGTAAGGTAGGAACTCAGCCCGCACACTTTGCTTCTCTAATGCCAACCTCACTGTACTGCACACAGTAAGCGCTTAATAAATATGATTGACCGAATGAATGAAAGGAGGGGGCATGGTGATTGAGGGACTGTGCTAAGCTCTGGGCTAGACTTAATTCTTTCAGGTCAGACACAGTCTCTTCCAACTGGGGCTCTCTCATTTGAAAGTGATATTAGTATTCTGACAGTACCTTACAGCAAAATTGAATTGTATTGAGCATAGCTTTAAAATAATTCTTATTGATCCTATTAGTATTAATGTCATTATGTATAATAGTAAGATTAAATATGGCTTTGGATTTACTAATGGAAGTGATCCAGGAACTGATTTTGATGATGGTAGGTAGGACCCAGCTGTTTCCTGAATCATAATTTAGCACCACTAATCTGTAGACCTTTAGCCTGGTCTAACGGCAGAGAAGCAGCATGGCTCGATGGCAAGATCACGGGCTTTGGAGTCAGAGGTCATGGGTTCAAATCCCGGCTCCGCCACTTGTCAGCTGTGTGACTTTGGGCAAGTCATTTAACTTCTCTGGGCCTCAGTTACCTCATCTGTAAAATAGGGATTAAGGCTGTGAGCCCCCTTGGGACAACCTGATCACCTTGTAACCACCCCAGCACTTAGAACAGTGCTTTGCACATAGTAACTGCTTAATAAATGCCATTATTGTTATTATTAATTACCATAGTGACCTGGGACTTTGTCATTCAGTTGCTTCAAGGAAAAATGGAATTTCTTGACATGGTCATTTTTTTTGTATGTTTTTGGAAACACTTTTTAGTAGGATTAAAGTCAAAGACACTAAAGGCTTCAGTATCTAAGGGTTATTCATTGCTCATGGATGGAATATTTATCAGAATGAAAGATGCTACCTACCTGGAAATTCGAAAACTGGCATCTGAGAAGTTAATATTTCGGACAGAGTGGCCTAGTGGAAATACCTCAGGGCTGGGAGTCAGGAGACCTGGGTTTGAATCCCAGCTCTGCCACTTGCTTGTTGTGGGCAAGTCACTTCACTTCTCTGAGTTTCAGTTTCCTCATTTGTAAAATGAGAATTCAATTCCCATTCTCCCTCCCCCTTAGACTAGGAGCCCCATGGTAGCCCATTATGGACAGGTATTGTCTCTATTTGTTGCTGAATTGCACTTCCCAAGCGCTTACTACAGTGCTCTGCACTAGTAAGCACTCAATAAATATGATTGAATGAATAATTGAATGTATGGGACAGAGATTTGTTTCGTGTGATTAACTTTTAGGCATTTTAGAGCTTAGTAAGTACCTGGCACACAGCAAATGCCTAAGAAATCTGAGATGCATGCATCCTAGACATTTTATTTTGCAGGAAACCATAAGCTCCAAGCCTAAAATGAGTTTCTTAGGTTTAACAACGGTTAGAATATTATAACTGGGACTGAATCGCCCTTGTATATCCACTTCTGTAATCATTGAAAATATAATTTTGAGGGAGTGGATTTGGAAAGAAACTTTGTAGTTCTTATACTCAGGAAAGTAAGCTGAATTTTTTAATCCAAACTAAAAAACAAATCACCTCTAAATTATGTTTTTTTCTTACACTCACAAATTTTCACCCTAAAGACAGGGCATCTACTGCCATTGTTCAGAAGCCAGACTTCCAAAAGAGATCCAGAAAAGATCCAGAAGAGACCTTGCTTGCTGCAGATCCCAGGAACACCTTAGAGACAACAACACTCTGCCTGTTGCTAGAAACACAGAAGCTCATTTGTAGGTCCTGGGGTTTGCCAGCAACCCCGTCCAAAGGAAAACAAACTCATTAGCTCACGGTAATTAATGGTGCCCTGTTTAAACTGAGTCTGGCTTCCAATTTAAATCACCCTTTCCTTTGTTGATTTGGATATTTCCTGGAAAACCTTGTTAGCTGCAAGGGTGCTTGTCTCAGCAATTCCCATAATCATTTCCTTTGTTATTTTTCACATCTTCAGTAGTTTGTTGTCCAGCTAATAGTGTTGTTCTGTAGATCTTTATTGACTAGTGGGTAGACGTCTGCTTCACATTGTTCAGGTGGGCAGCGAATGGAATTTGTTAAGCACTTACTAGTCAAGCACTAGTTGTCAATCGTATTTACTGAGCGCTTACTCTGCGCAAAGCACTGTACTAAGTGCTAGAGAGAATACAATATACTGAGAAACAGATACATTCCCTGCCCACGGTGAGTTTACACTCTACATCTAATTGCTTACAATTCTAAACACTGGGGTAGATACAAGTTAGTCAGGTAGGACATAGTCCCTGTCACACATGGGGCTCAACAGTCTAAAGTAGGAGGAAGAACCATCATTGAGTCCCCATTTTACAGATGAGGAAACTGAAGCACAGAGCTTGCCCAAGGTCACACACAGCAGGCAACTGGAAGAGCCAGATTAAGTGCTCAATAAATACGATTGAATGAATGAACTCAGATCATCAGACTCTCAGGCCCATGGACAACGCCACTCCTCCTCTTTAATCTTGGCTTCCTGCTCTCTCACCTTCTCACTGGCTCAGTGATCTTAGATTTCGGGCTTTTTCTGCCATCTCTATACAGTGATCTCACTCACTGTACACAGATTTAGGAGATAATCTATGTCATAATTATAGTTATAAGAGTTGTTAAGCGCTTACTATGCTCCAGGAACTGTACTAAGCCCTGGGTAGATACAAGATAACCAGGTTGGACACAGTCCCAACCCACATAGGGTTTACAATCTTAATCCTCATTTTACAGATGAGCTAAGTGAGGCCCAGAGAAGTGAAGTGACTCACCTAAGGTCACACAGCAGACAAGAGGCGGAGCCATGATTAGAACCCATTCCGGTGGTCATATCTCTAGGCCCTACTGCTTCTCAGTTGAGTAGTTCAGGAAGTGAAGCTGAAGCAGGTCATTGTGTTTTTTAGTCTCACTGTCTTATAGTGTCCCTCTAATAATAATTAATGATATTTGTTAAGCGCTTGCTGTTTGCCAAGCACTGTTCTAAGTGCTGGGGTTGATAAAAGGTGATCAAGTTGTCCCACGTGGGGCTCACAGTCTTAATCCCCATTTTACAGATGAGGTAACTGAGGCACAGAGAAGTTAAGTGACTTGCCCAAAGTCACCCAACTGACAAGTAGTGGAGCTGGGATTAATAATAATAATAACAATAATGATGGTATTTGTTAAGTGCTTACTATGTGCAAAGCACTGTTCTAAGCACTGGGAGGGATACAAGGTAACCAGGTTGTCCCACATGGGGTTCACAGTCTTAATCCCCATTTTACAGATGAGGTAATTGAGGCACAGAGAAGTGAAATGACTTGCCCAAAGTCACACAGCTGTTAAGTGGCAGAGCTGGGATTAGAACGCATGACCTCTGACTCCCAAGCCCGTGCTCTTTCCACTAAGCCACGCTGCTTCTCTAAACTAGGAGAGGGCAAACTGTATTAAAAAAAAGTGCATACCTTTGGTAGATTAATGGATAAACTGATCTGGAAAGTACAGTCCTCTAGACTGTAAGATCATTGTGGGTAGGGAACATGTCTACCAACTCTGCTGTACTGTACTCTCCCGAACACTTAGTAGTTTTCTGCAAATAATAAGTGTTCAATAAATACCACTGATGCTGATCATGATGAAATCCCACCGTCTCATAAAGCTTCAAAACCCAAGCAAAAGGATAATGATAATGATGGTGTTTCTTAAGCGCTTACTGTGTGACAAGCACTATTCTAAGCGCTGGGGTAGAAACAAACTAATCAGATTGGATACCGTCCCTGTCCCACATGGAGCTCTCAGTCTCAATCCCCATTTTACAGTTGAGATAACTGAAGCACAGATAAGTGAAGTGACTTGCCCAAGGTCACATAGGAGACCAGAGAAGTTGCTGGGATTAGAACCCAGGTCCTTCTGACTCCCAGGGCTGTGCTCTAGCCACCAGGTCATGAGGTTCAAGGAATGTCTAAATAGCAGTAAAGCTTGGACACGTTCTTTATGGAGTTGAGTTCTGGGCCTTCTACCATTCGGCTTCTGGCCCAATTCCACGGGAACCATTTCTGGACATATTTCACACTAGAGGCCAGGTCGGGGGGTGTTGAGGAGTAGGAGAATCTGATGTTTGGGGAAGGTCACGTGAGGAGTGTGGATGGCATTGGAAGAGCAGCAGTAGTATTCAGTGAACATCTTCTGGGTGTACAGTTCCTTACGAGGCGCTTAGGAAATAGAAGAGACACAGTCCCTGCCCTTCCAAAATGGACCCTGTAACGCAGCACCTTACAAATGTCATAAGAGGAATCGATGGGATCCAAGATGGCCACTGTCTTCAGTGAATACCTTCAGCACATTTGATGATCATTTTCTCATCTCCTTCATCCTGGTCACCAGTAGATAGTTCCGTTCCCGATACCATCCTTGCAAGTCACAACTCCCGTGTCCTGAGCCACTGTGACTGTCCTCCAGAGACCACTTTTGAATTTGTAGGTAGTCACCTAGCCTATTCACCCTCATACCTGGACCATGAGTTCCATGTGGCACAAGGGACCGTTTCCGACCCTATTATCTCGTGTCTACTCCAGTGCTTAGCACAGGGCTTGTCCCAGAGCCGGCGCTTAATGGATACCGCAATGATTTATTACTACTATACGTGGCTCTTCCTGTAAACTGCTGGTACCCTTTTGGAATGGTTTAGAACTTACTGCAAGTTTCCATAAGTCACCGAGGGGCTTGGGTGAGAGAAGGTGATTCTCTTTTTAGTGAAGCTAAAATTAGAGTTGAGCTTAAGTCCAACCAAAACCCTCCAGGAGAGGCAGTGGCTAGTGAGACAAAACAGTCTAAATATACAATCACTCTTAAGGCTATTTTAGGTCAGGGTTTATTCTGCACTTGAAGATTATCTGGCACATCATCTTTAGTCACAAAACACAGTTATGTCTCCTTCACCTCTTTGCAAAAAGATGCTGTTTAAATCTAATAATGCTATACCATAACTTATTTTGAGCTGGACCCAATTTTATGCTAAATTCCTGGAAGTAAATGAAATTGTATCGCACTCTAGAAAGCTCATTTTAGATCTTGTCAGTTTCTGTTTCTTCCTGTTTCACTTACTATTTCTTCTCAAGGGTAGAAGATTATGTATTTATATATTGCGTGTGTGCATATGTGTGTGTGTGTGTAACCCCTTGTTCCATTCCAGGCTAATTTATCTGAGTCTGAATTTCCAAATCTCTTTAAACAATGGGAAGCAGCATGGCCTGGTGGATAGAGCATGGGCCTGAGAGCCACAAGGACCTGGGTTCTAATCCCAGCTCTGCCACTTGTCTGTTGGTGTGACCTTGGGAAAGTCACTTCACTTATCTGTGCCTCAGTTGCCTCATCTGTAAAAATGGGGATTAAGACTGTGAGCCCTATGTGATACAGGGACTGTGTCCAACCTGATTAATTTATATCTACCCTAGTGAGTATTACAGTGCCTGGCACTTAGTAAGCACTTAACAAATACCATAAAAAAGCCCTTTTAAAAGGGAGGTCCTTATAAGATGTAGGATAAATGGTTACAAGAACTGAAACTTGTAATGAATTCTTACAAACAGAAAATGTTTTAGTTTTTCTAATGAATTAGGAGATAAAATAAACCTTCTTAAAAATAAGCAACTTAGCATTCCTCTGCCCACTCATGACTTGGTGGAGAGACAAAAGCAATTTCCTGGAGGGATTTAAGAAAATGAATTCCACAGGAATTAAAAGCCAGCTGAGTCGCTGAACAAATCTAGATCAAGCTTGTTGCCTCAAGAAAAGGCTCAGTGATGTCTGAGAAGTGAGGCAGGGATGAGGTGATTTCTAAAGGCCTTTTCCAGCTCTGAGTTTTTGATCCCTTCTTGATTCTCCCCACCTTATTTCTTTAAGGCATAGAATATATGTTGAGGAACTTTGAGTAACAGTTGTAACATGTTGAGGAACTTTTGAAAAAAAAAAGGCAGTAATTCATTCAGTAATTCACTGTATATAGTACACCTGTGTGTGGAGCACTGAGCTAAGCTTTTAGGAGAGAGCACTAGAGGTAAAAGTCATGGTCCCTTGCCCTTTTGAAGCCTAAAATCAAAAGGAGCTTAGTCAAATGGACTCAATTTTAGTGGATAATTCTCCCAGTCACGTGACAGGTCCATTTTGGGTAATTTTGGCTGCGAGGTCCTGATCACCAAGGGCTGATCCAGTCTGGAGGTCAGTCAGTGGTATTTATTGAGCACTTACTGTGTGCAGAGCACCGTACTAAGCACTTGGGAGAATACAATACAGCAAAGTTTGTAGACACATTCTCTCATCAAGTGACCCCATTGTGTAAGTCTGAAGTCTGGTGAGTTGCAGGTTAGTGTTGTCCCTTACTCCTGGACTTGTACTTCCCAAGCACTTAGTACAGTGCTCTGCACACAGTAAGTGCTCAATAAATACGATTGATTGATTGATTGAATGGCTCCGGGCCTGGGAGAGCCCCTGGGCCCCAAAATGATTAGCCAGCCCAGCCGCTCGCCTCCTCTGAGACTTCCTCTTCCTCCTCCCATCCTGCTGTTCACAGGCAGGGCCAAAGTTAGACCAGCTTTTGTGAAGCGGGAGGAAACACGCTACCATTCGCTCAGGTGTTCACATCATAACATGTCTTTAGAAGCAGTGTGGCCTAGTGGAAAGACCACAGGCTTGGGAGTCAAGAGGACCTAGGTTCTAATCCCAGTTCCTCCACTTGTTTGCTATGTGATCTTGGGCAAGTCACTTCACATCTCTGATGAAATATTGATTCGTCCTCCTACTGATGGATGTGAGTCCCATTTAGGACAGGGTCTGTGTCCGACCTGACTATGATAATAATAATGGCATTTGTTAAGCACTTACTATGGACAAGTAGAGTTCTAAGTGATGGGGTAGATATAAGGTTATCGGATTGTTCCATGTGGGGCTCACAGTTTTAGTACCCATTTACAGATGAGGTAACTGAGGCACAGAGAAGTAAGTGACTTGCCCAAAGTCACACAGCTGACAAGCGGTGGAGCTGGGATTAGAACACACTCCCAAGCCCATGCTCTTTCCACTAAGCCACGCTGCTTCTCATGATTATCTTGTGTCTAGTACAGTGAGGCTTTCTCTCTTCCCTGCTCTCCTTCACAGTCCTCCTGCAACGAACCACAGCTCTGGATACCTCTGCTTATAGTTTTGTTAAATCATTTGCGAGTTTTGGAATGGCTCTGTGGAAATAAACATTCCTTCCTTTCAGAACGATTTTATGGGTGATGTTGAAAAATGGCTCAAGCATGTAGTGAGACCTGTTTCTTTGCTCTGTTGCTTATCCAGAAGAAGAACCCATACCAAACGGACACCACTGCAGATCTGGCCTTTGCATTGTAGTGCGATTTAACACTAGATTTAGGACTTTTTTTTTTTTACGGTATTTGTTAAGCACTTACTATGAGCCAGGAACTGAACTAAGTGCTGAGGTGGGTACAAGCTAATCAGTTTAGACACAGTCCTTGTCCCACGTGAAGCTCACATTAATTCCCATTTTACAGACCAGGTAACTGAGGCACAGAGAAATGAGAATGACTTGCCCAAGGTCACACAGCTGACAAGTGGCAGAGCTGGGATTAGAACCCAGGTCCTTCTGACTCCCAGGACTCTGCTTTGGTAGGGACCGTCTCTATATGTTGCTAACTTGTACTTCCCAAGCGTTTAGTACAGTGCTCTGTACACAGTAAGCGCACAACAAATACGACTGAATGAATGAATGAATGCTCTATCCACTAGGCCACACTGTTTCTCAGTGTTGTCTGTGGATAGGGCTGACCAGGATAGTCGTCATAATGAAAACCATAGTTAATCTAACAGTTAGTTAATATGGGCTGATAAAACCCTGAAGTTTTCTAGACAGGCATTTCCCTACTATGCAGTCACTACTTCTGTCTTTCTCTCCGCCCCCAGCTTGAAGGCCATGA
Organism: Tachyglossus aculeatus; assembly: GCF_015852505.1. Taxonomy (NCBI): domain Eukaryota; kingdom Metazoa; phylum Chordata; class Mammalia; order Monotremata; family Tachyglossidae; genus Tachyglossus; species Tachyglossus aculeatus. Next base: position 14,730,878 of record NC_052081.1, read on the forward strand.
AAGCTGCAAGTTTTCATAACATAGCAATAGGCTTTGCCTTGAGGCAGTTTACTATCAAGTCTGCTGCAAACCATTTACTCTCCAGTCATGAAAACTAAAACTCTAAAGATTTCGTGGTACACTCCATTTTGAATCTCTCTTTCAACAGATTTCCTAAGCAATTTTTCTACTAGGTACAGATATTTGTCCTAGACTGTGTTCAGTGTAAGTTCCAAAAGGCTCTTCCTTGTGGAGGTCTCTTCCCAGGTATGGGAGGAGAAATAGCACATCTGTCTTTTTGGCAGGAAAGATCACTGGAAGTCTTTTTCACTCTTTCTTCTGCATTCAGCAGGTCTCTAAATCCTGCAGGGTTTTCAGCCATGATATTAACCAGATCCACCCCTTCCTCTCCACTGTTTTCTTCACCATGCTGCTCCAAGCCTTCTCCACCTCCCTGCCTTCTTGCTTCCAATCTCTCCTCTCTTTAGTTGTTTTCCACTTTGCTTATAATTGCATCTTTTCCCCAAAATTCCTTTCAGAAAACATTCTCCCCCTCATCAAAAGCCTCCGGTAGTTACCCATTTGCATACCTCCCTGCATCTCCTTTTCCCTTTTCCCCTCCCATCCCCTCAAAAATCCAATGCTTATCTTCACCTCTCCACGACAAGTAGAAATTCCTGAATTTAAGGCACTCAATCAGCTTCTCCATTTGCCTGCTGTGTGACCTAGAGGAAGTCACTTAACTTCTCTGTGCCTCAGGACATCATCTGTAAAGTGGGATTAAGACTGTGAGCCCCACTGGGGTGGGGACTGTGTCCCTTGATTGGCTTGTATCTAAACCAGTGCTCAGATTAGTGCTTGACACCTAGTAAGCACTTAATAAATAACATCATCATCATCATCATTATTATTTTTATTATTATTGTACTCTCCCAAGCACTTGATAATAATAATGATACTTGCTAAGCGCTTGCTATGTGCCAGGCACTGTACTAAGTGCTAACAGTGCTCTGCACACAGTAAGCATTCAATAAGTACTACTGATTGATTCATTGATTAGTCATACCAAACCACTTTCTGACAGCTTTATATTTTTCTAAAATTGTCCAGGACATCCTATAGTGAGCCTATATTGGTGTCTATATTAGGGTGCTATGTAGGTGGTATAGGATGCTATATCATAGGCCAGAACATATGTAGGCTTTCAAGCCGCATGTACTAGTGGGAAGAACAGGGGACTGCGATTCAGAACAGCCAGCTGAGACACTCCTGTCCTACCGTCCTACTCTGTCCCCTTGGGAAAGTCACTTAACCTCTCTGGATCTCAGTTTTTACATCTGTAAAATGGGGAAAAGATAGAGGATGAGCCTCATATGGATCAGAGACTGTGACCAGTTTCAGAACCTTGTATCTGCCTTGATGTTTAGCAGAAAGTTAGCCCTGCTTGCCATAATTATTATTTGAGAATGAAAATACCTCTCTGAAGGCAAGAACACACCTCACTAGTAAAATAAAAGGAACAACGCTTAAACCCTGATGTCACTCAGACAGGACTCTCAGTTTCTAAAAAGGGAAGTCCATCATAGTGCCCAAGCACTCCCCCACAACACACACACACACACACACACACACACACACACACACGCAGAGGGTAAGTGAAGGAGGAAGTGAGGCTTCAATGAATATCTAGATTGTCAGAAGTGGTTAGGGTTCATTTTGAAATTAAACCCTTGGCTATCTGTGCTCATCTTTCCCCACAGATAGTACGTTCCTTATGGGTAGGGGTTGTCTTTAATTTCTATGCTTTCTTTTTATTCCCAAACACCTAGTACAGTGCTATGCACAGAATAAGTGTACAAAAATATCGGTAACAATGATAACAACAACAACAACAGCAGCAGCAGCAGCAACAAGAGGATAGTGTATTTTTGTGAAAAAAACGTGGGCCTGAGATCAGATGTCCTGGGGTTTTTTCCTGGTTCTTCCAATTGTTAACTGCCTGACCTTGGGCAAATAATTTAACTTCTGGGTGCCTCAGTTACCTCATCTGTTCAGTGAGGATTAGATCTTCCTCCCTCCTATTTAGACTGTGGGCAGGCAACTGTGTCCAACCTGATAACCTAGCACTTAGAACAATGTTTGACAAATAGTAAGTGCTTAACGAAAACCATAAAGCAATCATAATTATGGCTTTGAAGCAACCCATTTTATTACCTACTTGAACCAGTTAAGAGGCAGGATAATTGGAGAAGCCACAGAGATTGAGGAGAGATCTGAACTCTTAAGTAGAAGGGTGGATAACTAGATACTTTCCTTGACTTAGAAACCATTTTACATAGACCAGGTCTTCTCAAACTTCAGATCCGCCTAGTAATCTTTGGCTCCAACAGGCTGAATTTACTGTTTCTCCAGCTGTGGGGTGAACCCAGTAGTCAAACACTAAATTATAGGATTCTCACACCAATCAGTTGGTAAATCCAGGGAACACCCCAGTCAGGGAATCAGCATGAGAAAGTACCTGCCAGGTTTTTTAATCAGCTGTACATGCAGGAAGATAGCCTTTACTCCACGGCCACATTGAAGATTGCCAATGGAGCTTGAGAATAGTTAGGCAAAGAAAAATCCAGCCTACCACACGATGAATTCTCTCTATTAATCAATCAGTACTATTTATTGAACACGACTAAGTATGTCAGAGAGTTTGTTAGAAGACCCAATCCCGCTCCTCAAGGAACTTACACTGTAGCAGGGGAGACAGACAGAGGCTTAGTACAGTGTTCTGCACACATTAAGTGCTCAATAAATGCAGTTGATCGATTGATAGATGAAAAGAAAAAAATGGATCTGTAGGTGACTAATTGTTTAAATTGGCTAAGTAGATCGGGATGTAAGAGCCATGAGTAGATGTGAGTGCATAGTTGGCATAGAAGTGCTGATGTAGTTATTAGGTGGATAAAACCTGGGGAAAGCCTCCTGGAGGAGAATGATTTATGAACAACAATAATAATAGTGGTATTTGTTAAGAGCTAACTAAGTGCCAAGCACTGTAATAAACACTGGGGTATGCATGGTGCAATCAGATCAGGAACAGTCCCTGTCCAGTCTCACAGTCTAAGTAGAAGGGAGAACTAGTATTAAAATTCCCATTTTAGAGTTGAGGCAATTGAGGTTGCAGAGAAATTAAATGACTTGTCCAAGGTCACACACAGCAGGCTAGTGGCAGATCCAGGGTTGGAACGCAAGGCCTCTGACTTCCACCTCTGTGGTCTTTCCACTAGGCCATGCTGCTTCTGCAGATGTGATTTCTTTGTAAGCTCCTCCATAAGCCCCTTGAGGGCAGGGATAGTGTCTCCCATTTCTTTTGTGTGGTCCTCTTCCAAGCCTCTTGTACAGCATTCAGCACCAAGTAATATCATTGATTGGGTGAGTAAAATGTGGTCTGGCAGATTTCCAGCAAGGGGACGTGAGCAAGGGGCTGGAGTCGAGAAAGACAAGAATGAGACACAGAGAGTAAGTTAGTTCAAGAGAAACAAAGAATACAAGTTCAGATGTAGTAAGAGAAGAGAGCGGATAAGTGGAAGAGAGTGTGGATTGCTTTAAAGTCAATAGTCTGGCATTTCTAAGTGTTGCCCGGAGGAATGGGTAACCACTGACAGGTTCTGAGAAATGGGGAGACATGAGCAAAACAGAGCTTTAGAAAAATGATTCGGGCAGCAGAGCGAAGTACGGACTGCAGTTGGGAGAAACCGGGGACAAACTGCGATATAAGTCCTCAGATCGACACACTGGTCTCTTGGATGGTGAGGAAGGGGTGGATCCTGAAAATACTGGGGAGGTGAAACTGACCAGATTTAATGGCAGACAGTGCGAGAGCTGAAAGAGAAGGAGGAATTTAGGACTGTGACAGGATTGCAGGCTCCAGAGAAAGGGAGGATAAAGTTGTCAACTGTGATGGGGAAGTTGGTGGACCATGGAGAGGATTTGGAAGGGAAGATAAACAGTTCAGTTTTAGACATATTGAGTAACCATTACTGCACCTATGCCTAACAAGTACTGTAGATTCATATTGATAGTATATTTGCCTGAAACTATTTCCAAGATAGTCATTATCAGGTGGGTGAGTTGTGGAAGAGACAGGTGGTGAATTTGTTTCATCGAGCCACATGTATGAACTGAGCTAATTAATTCTAAACTAAATATAAAGTTAAATGTTTTCCAAGAGCAATTATCTGTCAATTCAGCACTTTCTCAGAATAGTGGCTTCCAAGCTAACAATATTGGCTGTTCAAATCACGCTAGTGGCTATTTCTAAAGGATTTTCCTAGGGAATATTTGCATCTGAGACTCCTGTTGCTTGAGTGGATTTTTAATTGGATAGTTGAATCCAGTGGTAAATCCTATCCCTTGTGTGTAAACAGCATCCTTCAGTTTTTGATCGCAAGCCAAATGTTTGATTACAGAGCTAAATTAAGAACTAATTACTCAAGTGGATGACAAATCAAGTAAGTCACCTCTCCTCTTCCAAGTCAAATGCTGGTTGTCCAGACACTCTGACATTTACTGGAAGATCACAGTCTCAATCCACTTGCAGAATTGATTGAATATCCTGGGTTTCCTTAGTGTTACTTTTATTGGGGTTCCAAATTTTCCTCTCAAACTTGCACTGTAAAAAAGAAAAAAGAAAAAAAGAGGAAATGGCCCAGCAACCCGATGTCACAAAAGGGGTCAAACAAATGGACTATATCAAATGGCAGAAAAAAATTGCATTCCAAGAGCTTTTTGCTAAAAGTCATCAATCAGCCAATAGTCACCATATTTATTTTGCTCTTACTGTAAAGAGTTGGTGGACACATTTCTTGTCCACGAGGAGCTTACAGTCTAGGAGAAGAGACAGACATTAAAATCAATTATGGATACCTATGTAACTGCCTTGGGGCTAAGGGTGAGGTGATATAAAGTAGTCTTTAACAGAGCTACAGGAGACAGATCCAAGTGCATAGAGGATGCAGAAGGGAGTGGGAGAAGAGGGATTGAAAGCTTAGTCGGGGAAGGCTGTGACTTTAATAGGGCTTTGAAGATGGAGAGAGTAGTGGTCTGTTGTGTGTGACGTGGGAGAGAGTTCCAGGCCAGAGGGAAGATGTGAGCAAGGGCTTGGCAGTGAGATATAAGATCGAGAAACAGTGAGTAGATTGGTGTTGGAGGAGTGATGTGTGTGGAATGGGTTAGAGAGGTAAGGTAAGACGGGGAGAGCTGATTGAGGTGCTTTAAAGCCTGTAGCAAGAAGTCTTTGTTTGATCCACTCGAAGTTCTTGAGGAATGGGGAGACAGGAAAATTATTCAGGTAGCAGAATGAAGTAAGGACTGGAGTGGGGAGAGACAGAGAGAGGGAGTTCAGCAAGGAAGGTGATCCGATAGTCAAGGAAAAGTGCTTGGATCAGTGTGGTAGCGGTTCGGTTGGAGAGGAATGGGCTGACTTCAGCGATATCGTGATGGTGAAGCTGATTAGATTTGATGACAGATTGACTATGCGGGTCAGATGAGAGAGATGAGTCGTGGGTAATGCCTAAGCTATATGAGACAGAGAGGGTAATGGTGTTGTCTACAGTGATGGGAAAGGCAAAGAGAAGATGTTTTGGGTATGTTAAGTTTGAGGTATCAAGTAGAATAGTTCTGAAGGCAGGAGGAAATGCGAGACTGCAGAGAGGGAGAGAGGTCAGGGCTGGAGAGGGAGATTTGGGAGTCATCCATATAGAGATAGTAGCTGACTTCTTGCTGTAGCATGCAATTGTCAGGAATAGCAAGCTATTCTTGCAAAAAATGCTAATCTGGAATCAAAAAATATAAGGGAAGTACACTGGTAAGACTGTAGAGGGAAAGTAGGTATCAAGAATATATTAGAGCTGGAGAGGAGCTACTAAACCTTCATATGTGACAGACTTCCCCCTCAGCCTTGAAAGCCTTACTAAAATCACAACTTCTCCAAGAAACCTTCCCCCACTAAACCCTTGATTCCTCTATGCCCTCTTTCTTCTGCATTTCTAATGTAATTCCATCTGTACCCTTTAAGCACTTGATATTCACCCCACCCTCATCCCCACAGAGCTTATGAACAGATTCACAATTTATTTTAATATCTGTCTCCCTCTCTAAGCTGTAAGCTCCTTTTGGGTCTACCCACTCTGTGTTACTGTACTCTCCCAAGCACTTAGTTCAGCCCTCCACATGCAGTAATGATTGATTGATTAATTAACAATCTTCTCCACTCTCCTCTTCCAAAGCATATCAAAACATCTTCAACAATTAAAAGTGCTCATGACCTGCTCTGCAACTTCTAGGATCTGGCTCCTTTTGTCTAATTTGGCACCGGGTCATTACTGTGACTCAAAAGAAACACTTACAGTCACTGAATCACCTATATACCTTATTCCAACGTTTAGGCAAAGCTTCAGGGCTTTCCCCCTACATCAACAAGTTATCTTGTATTTGAGATGAAGTGATAGGACATTGGAGGGACAAGCTGGATCCTGTAGCTCGAATTCAAAGGCACAGTGTACCTTGGAGAACATATGTCTAGTAAGTGGTAAATGGTACTTAAGCGTAATAGGTGCCATGGCCAGGAAGTTAGACCATTCCAGGAGAAAAAACATCCGGAAAATGCTCAAATAATGCTGAGCGCTAGGATTGGATTTCTGGGCTCTTTTCTAAGATGGAAAAATCCCAAATAGTTTCAATCCAAATTATAAAGGCTGAGTTCAGAAGATTCCAAACTCGATGGAATGATGTGTGTATCATAGTGGAAAGAGACTAAGGCACCTCATGGGTGGATCTCATCTGTTGGCCATCAAATAGTATTCCACTCCAAGCCACTCAGGGACTCCAAATTCTTTACGATCCAATCATTTATGTGGTGGAGAAGGCAAATGAGAGAGTACTGTACAACAGAACTGGTAGACATGTTCCTTACCCACAACGAGCTTACAGTCTACGTTTTGTTTCGTGCCTATGTTTTGTTTCAGTCACAGCAATTGGTAAAGCCATATGTTCAGAGAATAAAGTGAGTAACATAAAACTAAATAGAATGTCAGTGACAATTTGCGTTTGGGAACCTCCTGATTTACCATGGAGATGCCTAAGTGTGCGTGTGTGTGTGTGTGTGTGTGTGTGTGTGTGTGTGTGTGTGTGTGTTTGTTGGGGGTGGGTGTAGAGATACTGAGAGAAATGGAGAGAGAAAGAGAGAACACATACCCTAGGCTGTTCCTTATATTGAAAAATAGCACTACGGGATTTTATCCATATGTGCAGGGATCATCTTTACCTTCTCTTTCATCATGTACTCTTCCAAGCACTTAGTACAATGTGCTGCACATAGTAAGCACTCCATGACTACCACTGATTGACTAGTTGACTGCAATGCCTGACAGGACTTATCAATCAGTCAATTATTGGTATTTTTTCAGCACTTACTGTGTGCAGAGCATTGTACTAAGCTCTTGGGGGCCTACAATACACACAGCCCACAAGGAGCTTATGATCTACAGGGGAGACAGACATTAAAATGAATTCCAGATAGGAAAGATAGTAGAGTGTAAGGGTATTTACATAAGTGCTGTGTGGCTGGGGTGATTACTTAGACACCAACGTGCAAGGAAAGGGCACTTGCTAATTAGGCAAGATTCCAAAGTGAGGTTGTACCCTGAACATAGCGGTGAGGATTTCGGGGAGAGCCTTTTCTATCCCCAGAAGGATGTGACTTTAATTTAAAATAGTGATGATGGGAAGGCAGATAGGAATAGTAGATGAGGTTAATGGTCACAGAATGGAATTATTATTATAATAATTCTTTGCTAACCTGAATTTCACCTGCACCAAAGACTCTTTATGGCTCCATCTTCAAATAAGAAGCAAGGTACATTTCTAAAATGCCAGGCTTCCTAAAATGTACTCTAAACCACATTCTGCTTAACATGGAGCATAGTACAGTTCTTTGCCAAAGCAGGAAGTAGGAATAAAATAAAGTTGTAACCAGCAAAGTGGAGTGGAAACTTTGCACCTTTGGCAGGCATATAATCATCTATTTTTAATTCATGGTTGATATTTCTAGGGGGTGGTGTGTGTGTGTGTGTGTGTGTGTGTGTGTGTGTGTGTGTGTGTGTGTGTGATTATTGCTTTGTGAATTTCTCCTGAACGCAATATGCATCAAAGATAGAATGTGCAGTAGTCTGAAGTCATGCTGTGATTCTGAGACCGGGATCTGGCCAGCAATGGAGTACTGAGAGACCCCAGCATATCTTCCACAGTCAGCTCTCTTCCCTTTGTTCTTGAAGATGGTGATATCGATGACATGCTGGGACATCCTAAGAAGCAGCGAGGCCTAGTGGAAAGAACATGGGCCTGGGAACCAGAGGACCTGGGTTCTAATCCTGACTCTCCCTGCTGTGCGACCTCGGGTAAGATATTTAACTTTTCTGGGCCTCAGTTTCCTCATCTGTAAAATGGGGGTTAAATGCCAATCCTCTTGCCTACTCAGACTGTGAGCGCCATGTGGGACAGGGACCGTGTTTGACTTGTTTATCACTTATCTACCCCAGTGCATGGCTTAGAGGAAGCACTTAAATACCGCATCTTGCTTCTCAGGACAACAGGCAATCTCTTCCCAGGGCTCCCAACCACCAAAGCAGAGTTCTTTCTGAAGCAAAAGCAGAAACTGCAGGAGGCAGGAAGGAGCAGGGGGAAGCAGTTTGGTTGTGACCGGATGTGGGTCTGAGATGAGACACACTCCCTGCCGCTTATTCTCAAAGTGTCACAGTGGCCCAGAACATGTAGCGGGAGTCAAGGGTAGGCTTAGGACAGAGCTGGGCATCCTGCCCTTTCCTTCTCCCTTCTCCGGGGTGCTTTGTCCTCGGCCCTACGGTGGTGGTGGGGGAGAGAGGGAGAGGAACAAATCTGGAACACGGCAGAATTCCCTCCTCACGGGAGCTCCTATGGAGGTGCCCTAGACAAGTGTTTCTGCTTCCTTTTCCCTCCTTCCCAACTGAGAGTGTATTCCCCTGGAAATCTGGGGGGACACGCTGCACTGAATCAATCATTCAATGAATCAGTGATATTTAATGAGTGCTTGCCACGTGCAGAGCACTGTCCTTGTGCTTAGGAGAATATAACAAAACAGAATTGGTGGACACCTTCCCTGCCCATAAGGAGTTTACAGTCTAAAGGGGGACCTTAACTATCTGCCCGCAATCTGGATGTGGAAAGAGTCTCGCTCTGCCTCTTCCTCCTCCTCCTCCTCCTCCTCCTCCTCCTCCTTCTCCTCCGCCTTTCCTCCTTCATGCCAACCCCACTCCCTTTTCACTGATGATGCTGAAACTCAGCCTTAGTACATGTGAGAAAGGGAATAATAATCGCTTTATAAACCTGCCTCGAAAATGGTCAATCTCTGGGAAATTCACCAACCAGGAGGCTGTCTCTTATCCAAATGGATGTTCTTTGTGGGATCCAAAACTTCTGTTTCTTGATGCCCAGTACAATGCTGGGAAGCAGCATAGCCTAGTGGCAAGAGCATCGGGCTGGGAGTCAGAGGATCTGGGTTCTAATCCTGACTTCACATATCTGCTCTGTGACCTTGGGCAAATCACTTAACTTCTCTGTGCCTCAGGTCCCTCATCTGCAGAATGGGGATCCAATACCTATTCTCCCTCTTTCTCAATTTGTGAGCCATATGTAGGGCCCAATAATCTTGCATCTAGCCCAGCACTTAATACAGTGCTTGGCACAAAGTAAGCGCTTAAAAATACCCTGATTTCTAGTACAATGATGGGAAGCAGCATGGCCTCATGCGAAGAGCACAGGCCTGGGTGTCAGAGGACCTGGCTTCCAATTCCAGCTCTGCCACTTCTCTGCTGTGTGACCTTGGGCAAGTCGCTTCATTTTTCTGTGCCTCAGTTAATTCATCTGTAAAATGGGGATTAAATCCTCCTCCCTCCAATTTAGACTGTGAGCCCCGTATGGGACCTAGACTGTGTCCACCCTGATTATCTAGTATCTGTATACCAGCTTTTAGGACAGTGCCTGGCACATAGTAAGAACATTAACAAATGCCATAAAATAATGTTTTTCTCCAAGCCACACTCCCTCCAAAGACCAACGCTGCCTGCTAAATGTTACTAAATATGCCGTAGTAACAGTTTTCAACCCCCACCACTATCAACAAACAAGCTTATTGATAGCTTTAGGACTCCATCACACTTGCAAGGAGGTAGAGTTAGAATGTATTTAATCTGAGCTCTGATTATTCAGCATTTCTTTGTAGACACACCACAATATACCTAACCACTTCCCTCTACACTTCATACCCCGTCCCCTTTTGAAACCGTACGTAGATAGTTAAAGAACCTCAAATGGCATCATTTCTAACTCTGAATACCTTTCTGAAGTTACAAGATATCATTTCACACCTTTATGCAGTGGTTGATCACTCAGAGACTATTTAATGCTAAGAACTTCCTGATGGCTATATTATTCTTGTGCATTCAAGGATCTCTGTTATGAGTTATTTCCTGTGCTAGAGTTCACCTTCACCATAATATGTTCTTAAGTTGTGGTGAAGTCTGTAGGGTAACGATCCACACTTAGTCGCCCATAGCCCCATGGCACGCAAGGTGAAATAATAGGTCAGGGTTATGTTTCATGCTACTATGAAAATCATCTTTCTATTTTGTTAGCTATATTATTTTTAATAGTTTAGTGCCGGCATTATTGATATGCCTCAGTCGTGCAGTAATATCATGTCTACCACAGTTGTGTCTGCCTAGTGGCTAGATCGCAGGCCTGAGAGTCAGAAGGACCTGGGTTCTAATTCCTGCTCTGCTGCTTTCTGCTGTGTGACCTTGAGAAGTCACTTAATTTCTCTGGGCCTCAGTTACCTCATCTGTAAAATGGGGATTAAGATTAGAAGCCCCATGTGGGACGTGGACTATGTCCAACCTGAGTCACTTGTATCTACCCCAATGCTTAGCACAGCGCCTAGAACAGAGTAAGTACTTAGCCAATACCATATTAAAAAACGAACAACAACAACAAAATAAAACAACCAAAATAGTAGTCTGAGCATTATGAAAATGTCCTGGAATGACTCATACAGGAGTTCCTGTGTTCTGAGAATTATATTTTGGAAGCGCACACAAGAAGGCATTGCAGATTATTATGAGCCACTTTTCAGATTAACAAAGAGCCAGTTAGAGAAGCAGTGTGGCCAGGACCTGAGTTCTAATCTGACCTCTGCCACCGGTCTACATGTGACCTTGAGGAAGTCATTTCACTTCACTGTGCCTCTAACTTATCCGTAAAATGAGGATTACGACTCTGAGCCCTATGTGGGACAGGGACAGTGTCCAACCAGATTTACTTTTATCCACTCCAGTGCTTAGTTTAGTGCCTGGCACATAGTAAGTCCTTAACGAATACCACAGTCATTATTATTATTATCAACTCTATTGTACTTTACTCTCCCAAGCACTCCAAACACAGTAGCTCTCGATAAATACCACTGACGATAATATAGTAAATTTTCAATAAATATTGTTGATCCATTGATTGGTGAGAAGGGTGTGGGGAGATGGCTAATCTGGAATAAATTGTGAAGAACTTGATTTTTAGCAGGGCTTTAGGAGGAATTCTAGACGATGCTTAGTCCAGTGCTCCGTGCACAGTAAGCACTCAATAAATACCCCTGATTGATAGACACTGGAATGGTATGTCCAGTGGCTGAAAGATAAGGACTCAGGAGCTGGAGAAATGGATTGGCACATGTCACCCACTCGTACAGACCCTCCATTCCTCTCTGCATCAAGGAGCAATTCCTGACTATTGGCTTTCAGGAGCTAAATGGCCCTTCCCCTCCAACTTCTGATCCACTCTATTCTCCCACTCCAACCCAGCTCGCAAGCTACATTCTTCCCAAGTTAACCTATTCACAAACTTTGTTCATGTCTCCTCTGCTGCAAGGTCTCACCCTCCATCCTACCTGTAACTCCCTCCCCATAAACATCTGACCTAGACCACAACTCTCCCCGTCTTTAAGCCCTTCTGGTATGTCATCTTCTCCACAAGGCCTTCCCTGATTACTCTCTCATCTCCCCATCCTCTTTCCCCCGTTGCCACTTTAGCACTTCTATGCCACCTAAGAATTTGTGGGTATTCACCCTCCCCTCCCACCCTGCACCCATTGTATTTATCTATATTCCATTTGTTTTCCCGATTTTTAATTTACTTTAGGGTCTGTCTCCCCGACTAGACTGTAAGATCCTTGCGGGCAGGGCTCATATCTACTATATAAAGTATATATCTGTAATTTTATTTATTTGTATTGATGTTTGACTCCCTGCTTCTAACTCTGAGCTCACTGTGGGCAGGAAATATCATTGTTTATTATTATATTGTATTTTCCCAAGAGCTTAGTACAGTTCTCTGCACACAGTAATCGCTTAATAAATACGAGTGAATGAATGAATGAATATTGTATTCTCCCAAGCGCTTAGTACAATGCTCTTCACAGAGTAAACATTCAGTAAAAAGTGTGGATTGACTGTTTGATCGTTTGAAACATATAACATATTTTAGGTGTGGCGGTGATGGTCTTTAATTTTACTTTGGCATGGGATCAGAAGTGCTGAGTAATGTCGTAGGGTGGCTTAGATATTACCTTTCCTTAGCACATTGCTGGTTATTTATTTGTTTGTTTTTCCAGAATGTGAGCAAATTATACTTGGGCCTGAATTGTTTTTGTTCCCCAGTGAACATTGTTCAACCTTTCCAGGCTTCCATTCATCACCCTGTTGAGAGGAAAAAAAGAAAAAAAACAAAAACCTTACCTGAGTGTTTTGGTCTTCTGGCTGTTCTTGTACTGTGATTCCACGGAGGAAGAAAAATCAATAAATATGCTCTGGGGATGCTGAACAGTTCTTGTTACCTTTAGAAGAGACCCACTCAGCATTAGTTAAGGCTCTGGGATAAGTTTTTAAGCTTGAAATCTTGGGATTCATTTACTAGGGGACACGAAAAATTTACTGTAAAATGGAAAATGGGGATTCAATGCCTGTTCTCTCTCCTACTTAGACTCTGAGCCCCAAGTCGGACAGGGTCTATAATCAACTTGATTACATTGTATTTAACTCCACTACTCAGTAGAGTACTTGGCACCTAATAGGTGCTTAACTATACCATAATTATTAATATTGGGGTTTATTCTTTGGTGGGCATGGGAACATTCTACTGTAAAATGTAAAACAGGGACTCAATATCTTCCCCTTTTCTGTGAGCCCCCTATGCCCTCCTCTTCTAGGCTGTAACCTCGTTGTGGACAGGGAACATGTCAGCCAACTGTCTTGTATTGTACTCTCTCAGGTGCTTAGTACAGTGCTCTGCATATAGTAATCACTCATTAAATGCCATTGATGATGACGATGATGATGATTTAGCATCGACCCCAGTGATTCGTACAGTGCTTGGCACATAGTAAGTGCTTAACAAATATGATTATTATTATTACTGGTGTTGTTGTTATTTACTATTGGAAGCTCATTCTGAAGTTGGATAAGACCTGATGACGGGAGATGTAGCATGTTGTCAAGAAGTTAGTTGTTAGACAACGTTGCATTAAAGACAACTGATGAATTCTTGCTCAAAGCAATGCTCTGAAACTAGAGATCACAGAATTGAATCTTGAGGGATTTCCATGACAAAATTTTTCCTGTCCTGCTGGAGGGTCAGCAGATTCAGCTTAATTCCGTCTAGACTAAGTCACTTCTATGATTTCACTTGTTTTCAGATACTGAATCAACATACAGAATGTAAAATGGAAAGCGTGTAGCCTTCTGGGTTTGTCGTATCCTAGACTGCAATACTGTAACCCAGAAATACAGAAGAAGCTCATCCTCTAGGCTGAAAAATCTCCCTCTGAGCTCCTTATGGGTAGGGAATCTGTCTACCAACTCTGTTGTATTATACTCTCCCAAGTGCTTAGAACATGGTACTCTGCCCACAGTAAGGGCTCAATAAATATGACTGATTGATTGACTGATTAAATGTTTTAAACCTCAGGTGTGGAGCTTCATGTCAAGGTAGTCTGAAGGACTGTCTTTGGGTCAGAATGAAGCTGGGTGACTGTTCTGGTCTTTCGTAGGCTCCTATGGTTTGGCCAACTACTCCAACCGGGTGACTTCCACTTTCCCAACGCAAAGGCTAGGGACTGTCTGACCTAATTATCTTGTATCTTCCCCAGCACTTAGTGTTTGACACACAGTAAATGCTTTAACGAATACCACAATTGCTATTATTATTATTATTTATTGAATGTGGGTGAAACTACAGGAGAGTGTGGATAGAAAATCGGAATAATGTAGAGCAAAGGGACAGCAATGACGTAAGGTTTAGGTTAAGTTTTAACCTCTTTAGTTCCAAATGTTATTGTTTATTGTTGATTTAAATCCTATCAAGATGTTCCGTCATTCCAACACTTAGACATTCATTTTTTTTGTTTTATTTAAAAGGTGGAGGAGATTCCTTTTCAGGAAAGACACCTTGTATTTTAGGGTAACAGAAACCTCCAGAATTGCATTAGTGAAGGCAGTTTTTTCAAAGCCACGTGTAATGATAACAGCAAGCATAGAAGCATGACTTAGTGGGAAGAGCACGGACTTGGGAATCAGAGGACCCGAGTTCTAATTTCAGCTCCATTACTTGCTGGCTGTGTGACCTTGGACAAGTCACCTAATTTCTTAGTGCCTCACTTTCCTGAATCCGGGTCTTGAGCTCTTTCCACCAGGTCACAATGCTACAGCATCCCTGATCATGACAGATTAAAAGCCCTGCCCGTTACTACAGTGGGGGGATCGTTAGATGTAACAGCAGCACCTTAATCAGGCTGAGGGACAAACACAAACACACACACACACACACACACATACACACAAATACACACACTTGAGAACACAGAAACCTGAACACACAGAGACAATGGAAACCCCAGACTGAGTTGCACATGCAGAGACCTACACCAAAGCCACATAGAGGCACACGGGGATAGACGTTAACATTCAAAGACAATAAAAGCATACACAATCATACAGAAATGTATTTATTGAAGACACCGTGAGACAAAATATCAGGGTAGAGTATGAGATGGTGACACCCACAGTCCCTTGGGAGGCAGAGATTACACCCTTCAATAAAGGCGTAGGGAATGATGCTGGGGAATGAAAGACCTAGAGGCCAGATAGGAGAGGAAGGAAGATTTATGACAATATGCCTTAGTTTCTCCTCATGCCTGATCTGGTTACCTGACCCCTGATACTTCAAACCCCTTACCTCAGACTCCAGCAAACTAAAAATGTAAATGCTGTCCTCGCAAGCGTATCTTACAGAAATATAAAATGCAATGTCAAATGCCAGTCCTACCAGTTTTATCTTGATCTTGCCAGACAAGATGTTTTTCTGATTAATGATCCCGGGCTTGTCCACTTTTGATGGGTGGCACTTGGTGGGAAAATTTCTCAATAAGCACGATTATTTCTGGGACATTTGGCAAGAAGCCACTTGGCACCTCCCTTTTCAAATTTCTCACACTCTTCATTAAAATAGGCTAGATCCCTTTCAGGTAAGAATTACTTTAAGTTCCAAGTCCTGAGTGACCAAATCCTTTTGGGACAATGTCCTTTTAGGAATTAGTAAAAGCACAAAGCAGTGATCAGATGATTTTCCTGATTCCAGCAACAGGGCTGATTGGAGAGCTTCACCTCATAAAGAACGTGAAGACAAATCGCTGAGACGCAGATCGCAGTGGGGACAATTTGGGCTCTTCCAATATGTAGAATTTTCTTCCCTGAAAATAGAAAGTCAGTGACAAACATCTTCAACAGTAGTATTTATTGAGTACCTACTGTGTGCAGAGCACTATACTAAGTTTTTGGGAGGGTACAATACAAGAGAGTCCGTAGATATTTTCCCTGCCCACAATGATCTTATATCACAACCTTCCACGTGAAGCTGTCTCCATGTACAAAATACTACATGAATAAAGAAAAAAACTAGCAGGAGTTAGGCAATATTATGGATGTCACCAATATATGTGCATCCATTAACAAGACATAGCAATTGAAACACTCTCCTTCGGGGGAGAGGAAATATGCATGTTGTTACTCTTTAACTGTTGTACAAGCTTTGAAATAACTGAAGTGGATATTCAAAAGCCTAATAAACTGTGCCATAAATCCTGTTGAACCTTCAGTCCTGGGGGCAGGGTCATTATGCAATATTCTTTCTGAAGGGCAAGCAAGGTATTCACACCAAAGCACTTTGAATCTCTTTTTCTGCAGGGTATTTCCCTGCATTTCCAGCCATCTGCTCAAGACTTTAGTGGTTGTATGTCCTATCTCCTCCATGCTGACTTCATTTACAGTAAGGTTTTTTATATAGGTATTTGTTAAGCACTTACTATGTGCCAGGAACTATAGTAGATACAATAATCTAATAAGTTCTGGGTAGATACAAGGTAATCAGGTTGGACATAGTCCCTGTCCCACATAAGGCTCCCAATCTCAATCACCACTTTACAGTTAGGGTAACTGAGGTGCAGAGAAGTGAAGTGACTGGCCCAAGTTCACACAGCTGACAGCTTCTTGATATTATCAAGTCATTCTCAGTCTGAGCACTGGTTTGGGGAACAATATGAATAACTTGCAGGTGGGATGAATACCACTGGTGGATTTATTAATTGAGTAAGAAAAGAATCATCAATGTTATTTATTGGGCCTTTACTATGGGCAGAACACTGCATTAAGTATTTGGGAGAGTACAGTACAATTTAGTTGGTAGATATGTTCCCTGCCCATAGTGAGCTTTCAGTCTAGAAGATGATCCCCAGTCCCTGACAATTTATTACATTCATTCATCCATTCATTCATTCAGTTGTATTTATTGAGTGATTATGGTGTGCAGAGCACTGTTCTAAGTGCTTGGGAAAGCAATCAGCCCAAGGTGTGGCTTCATGAAAAAAGGTGGAGCCTGTGATGGAGAGGCAGTGAGACAGAAAGGCACACTCTGGGAAAAATTCAACCTCATTCGATTTATTGAGCACCTACTGTGTACGGAGAACTGTAGTAGACACTTGGATCTGAACTAGTATCGTCATCATCTGGGTGGAGATGAAAGGACATACCCTGGAAATGTTGTAGAAGAAGAAGCAGCGGGCAAGAGAAGCAGCCTAGCCTACCGGATAGACCACGGGCCTGAGAATCAGAAGCACCTGGGTTCTGATCTCAGCTCCGCCACTTCTCTGTTGTGTGATCTTGGGCAAGTCCTTTAACTTCTCTGCACCTCAGTTACCTCATCTGTAAAATGGGGGTTAAGACTGAGCCCCATAGGAGACATGGACTGTGTCCAAACCGATTAGCTTGTATCTACGCCAACACTCAGCATAGTGCCTGGCACATAGTAAGCACTTAACAAACACCATAAAAAGTATGGAAAGATCAGTTTCGGACATACTGAGTTTGAGAGAGGGACAGACAGAGATACAGAGAGAAACAGAGAAGAAAAATGAGAGATACGGAGAAAGCAATGGACAGAGAGAAAGAAATAGACAAAGAGGTCAATCAATAGTATTTTTTGAGCACATAGTAAGTCCAGAGCACTGTAATAAGAGTACAGTAAAATGGAATTCGCTCACTTGTTCACTATCCATAATAAGTTTACAGTCTAGAGGGGGAGACAGACATCAAGAGATAAGAGCTATAGACAAAGGAATCAAGGAAAAAAGAGAGGGAGAGAGACATCCAAGTATTTGAGAAGTTCATCTGCTCCTTCTTGACAATGATGATGGTATTTGTTAAGCTTTCTATGGGCCAAACACTGTTCTAAGCACTGGGGTAGATACAAGGTAATCAGGTTGTCCCACGTGGGGCTCACAATCTTAATCCCCATTTTACAGATGAGGTAACTGAGGCAAGGGAAGTTAAGTTAAGAGCTGACAAGTGGTGGAGTCGGGATTAGAACCCACAAACTCTTGACTCCCAAACCCGAGCTCTTTCCGCTAAGCCTCGCTGCTTCTTGAGGTGACTTTATGTGCTACTGGTTCCAGGCTGCCTAGTGTAGGTGAACAACAGGACTGGCCAGTTTTGCAAACTATTTCCAGCACAGTAGCAGGTAGTGGATAGGACAGGACTGGAACGTGTCTTGGAAAGGCTAATGCCTTCCTCCTCATTATGTTCAAGCACTCAGTTTCTTAGGACACGACTGACCTCTTTTCAAGCAGATTTTCAGGCCGCAGAGATACACCCCGCCACACCTTCAATGCAGTAACTGGGCACCAGTTCACCCCAGTAACCTCTTCACCCCAGCCCTCAGCTACGTGAAACAAAATGGGCAGTGATGAGGGCTGTGCTTTATTATTATTATTTTTATATTTGTTAAGCACTTACAATGTGCCAAGCACTGTTCAAAGCACTGGGGTAGACACAGTTTGGACACGGTCCCTTTTACTTGTTGAGCTCAAAGTCTAGGCGGAAGGAGTAGTAATAATAATAATAATAATAATAACGGCATTTATTAAGCACTTATTATGGGCAAAGCACTGTTCTAAGCACTGGGGAGGTTACAAAGTGATCAGGTTGTCCCATGGGGGGCTCACAGTCTTCATCCCCATGAGGTAATTGAGGCACGGAGAAGTTAAGTGACTTGCCCAAAGTCACACAGCTGACAATTGGCGGAGCAGGGATTTGAACCCATGACCTCTGACTCCAAAGCCCGTGCTCTTTCCACCGAGCCACGCAGATTTAGCCTTTATCTCCTCAAACACATCCTTGTTCTTACACCCCTCAATTTCACAGGAGGAAACAGAGTTGTGGTCCCTTACAAAACAGCACGGTCTATTGGAAAAAGTACAGGCCTGGGAGCCAGAGGACCTGAGTTCTAATCCTGGTCTGTGTGTTCTTGGGCTAGCTGTTTGACTTTCAGTGCCGCCATTTCTCCATCTGTAAAATGGGGGTTCAGTACCTGTTCTCCCTCCCACTTTTATTTTTAACATTAATTGTTTACAAATAGTGGGAGCAAAAATAAAATATAAATACAACTCACGACAGCAAGAGAATGGTAGTGTGGGTAAATAAATTGAAAAATGGGGGAGATAACTCAATTTAGCAATGCCTTCTGGAACAGGTAGGACTTTGAAGATGGGGAGATTTATGGTCTGGAAGATGTGAAAGGGTGTTCTTGGCAAGGGGAATGTTGTATGTTAGGTGTCCAAGGCAAGAAACTTGAGAGCAACATTCACTAAGAAAGTTGCTCTGTTCATAGAAACACAAAACTTCAGCCTAGGTTCCCCTTCTTAATGAGATCATTATTTTGTTGAGACTCATCATCATCATCAGTGGTATTTTTTGTGTGTGGTATTTATTGAGCACTTATATGTCAGGCACTGTACTAAGCTCTGGGGTAGATACAAGCTAGTCAGGTTGGACACAGCGTGTCCCACAAGGGGCTCACACTTTTAATCCCCATTTTACAGATAATGCAATGAAGGCACAGAGAAGTTAAATGACTTGCCCAAGGTCATACAGCAGACAAGTAGTGGAGCTGGGATCAGAACCTAGGTCCTTCTGACCCCCAGGTCCAAGCTCTTTCCACTAATAATAATAATAATAATAATAATAATAATAATGGCATTTATTAAGTGCTTACTATGTGCAAAGCACCGTTCTAAGCACTGGGGAGGTTACAAGGTGATCAGGTGGTCCCACGTGGGGCTCACAGTTTTAATCCCCATTTTACAGATGAGGTAACTGAGGCACAGATAAGTTAAGTGACTTGCCCAAAGTCACACAACTGACAATTGGTGGACAGTTGACTGTTGACACTAGGCCATGCTGCACGTACTGTGTGTAGAGTACTCTACTAAGTGCTTGGGAGAGTACAATATGATGGAACTGGTAGACCCATTCTTTGCTCACAATGAGCTAATAGTCAGAGACTTATCTCTTTAAGGGGAAATCCTAGCCTTAGCCAAACAGAGACCCAATCCGTTTTAATAGAGAACCCCAACAGTTTTCTCCATTTTAGAAGCAGCAGCAAAAGAGGCACCTTTATTTAACCACGATTTGGAAATAGCTCCCCAAACATTTGCTCCGAACAGTTTATGGGAATACCTGAAAACGCGGCCGCTTTTCATGAGTCCGGGTGCCCAAGAACGATTTTGCTAATCTTTAAAAGGAAAAGAATGGAGCGGAGAAGGAATCAAAAGACTGGAGAAATGAAGTGGGCTTCCAATCTGGGTAAAGGATCGAATCTTGATTGGTGCCAGTAGTTTGTCCCTTTTGGGTGGACCGAACAAAGCAACAACAGCAGACACATGCAGAGTGTCTGATGGTCACACAAGGCTAGTGATTTGCCACCCCCTGCTGACCTGCGGGGGAATGCCACAGGACTTCTCTGTCCCTCGGAGAATCCTCTCAATAAGGACTTCACTAACTCCTCATCTGTTCCTCGTGCTTCCAAATTGGAGGACGGAGAGCGATTCTTAGTAAAAAGAACTGGGACATCTTGTTTTGGCACTTACTATGTGCCAGGCACTGTACAAGGCACTGGGGGAGATACTAGATAATCAGGTTGGGCATAGTCCATGTCCCACATGGGGCTCACAACCTTAATCCCCATTTTACAGATGAGTCAACTGAGGCCCGGAGAAGCTAAGTGATTCGGCCGAGATCACACAGCAGACAAGTGGCGGGGCTGGGATTAGAACCCAGGATGTTCTGATTCCCAGGCCCATACAGTATCCACTAGACTGCATTGCTTTTCATCAGTGCCTAGACTGCAAGCTCATTGTGGGAATCAATCAATCAATCGTATTTATTGAGCGCTTACTGGGTGCAGAGCACTGTGCTGAGAGCTTGGGAAGTAGAAGTTGGCAACATATAGAGGCGGTCCCTACCCAGCAGTGGGCTCACAGTCTAGAAGGGGGAGACAGAGAACAAAACCAAACATATTAACAAAATAAAATAAATAGAATAGATATGTACAGGTAAAATAAATAGAGTAAAAAATATGTACGAACATATATACATATATACAGGTGCTGTGGGGAAGGGAAGGAGGTAAGGCGGGGGGGGATAGAGAGGGGGAGGAGGGGGAGAGGAAGGAGGGGGCTCAGTCTGGGAAGGCCTCCTGGAGGAGGTGAGCTCTCAGTAGGACCTTGAAAAATACAGAACACTTCCAACTCTGTTATACTAGTCTCCCAAGCACTTGGCACACAGTAAACACTCAATAAATGCCATTGATTGATTGATTGATTGTTGTGCAAAGCACTGCACTAAACAAGATAGGAACCAGGGGGTAGGAACAAGATCATCAGGTTGGGTGCAGTCCCTGCCTCACAAGAGGATCACACTCTAAGGGGGAGGGAGGGCAGGTACTGAATTCCCATTTTACAGATAAGGAAACAGAGGCACAGGGAAGTTAAATGGTTTGCCTAAGGTCACATAGAAGACCAGTGGCAGAACCAATATTAGAACCCAGGTCAGGTGACTTTCAGGCCCTTGCTCTTTCCACTAGACTATATCTCAACCTACCCTGAAGTGTGGAACCAGAAAAAGGGGTGAGAGGTTGTTGGGAGGCCATAATCATCCGTGTCAACCTGGCAAAGTTGACTAGAATATAAAACATCAATTGTTTGAGAAGGAAATAAATGTTGCCCCCTTTGAAGGGTCCACAGTAAGAGCAATAGCATTTTGGAATGATATCTTGCAGAATTATCAGAGCATCAGCGAGCAACAATGCCAATATCGTAACAATAGTAGTGGTACTTTTGAAGTGCTTATTATGTGCCAGGCACTGTACTAAGCACTGGGGTAGATATAAGCTAATTGGGTGGGACACAATCCCTGTCCCACATGGGGCTCACAGCCTTAATTTCGATTTTACAGATGAGGGAACTGAGGCACAGAGAAATTAAGTGACTTGCCCAAGTTTTCACAGCAGACAAGTGGTGAGGGTAGGATTAGAACTCAAGGCCTTTGACTCTCAGGCCTGAGCTCTATCCACTAAGCCAAGCTGCTCCTCTAATGTATTCTCTAATCTCTTCTCTAACCTGTCATGTACTCTGTGTCTCTTTAAGACTGGCTTGGTATAATGGAGACAGAGATGATGCTATGTCCATGACCCCAAGAGATTTCAGTATTATTCCTGTTGCCAGAGGAGTTGGGGGAGGAGACATGAGAAACCCTGCCTTCTGGCATACTGGTGAAATAATCTTCTAGTTTGTAGAGACTTTTAGCAAAATACATTGCACAACATTATTCAGGAACTCTCTCCAGTTTCACCGTCAGAAAAAAAAGCCCCAAAACCTCTCTCCCAGCTGCAGCTTCAATTTCCTCTTGCCCTTTCCTCTGTCTAGAGACAGAACTGGTCACCATCACCACAAAACAACGTTATACTGGAAGCGATGATTAGCTTTCCTCTCAGCCTTCTTCTAGACAGCCAGAAGACTCTCAGTTTTTTGTCATTTTTCAGAGATGCTTCCTTCTGCCTATTAATAATTTCCGTGCCTCTGCTGGCCTTCCTCTTCAAATTAACTACATTCCTTTACAGTAAAGGAGCGGGGATCTGGACTCAGACCACCACCAATAGGAAATACCTGACTTCCTGTTTAGGCGTCCCCATGTCACAATCACTTTTCAAACCCTAGCAGAGAAATGCTGACTCTCCTGGGAAAGGAGCCCACAAGTTTCAGCCTCACACTCTTTCGTTTGGAATATTTTCCTGCATTGTTACTCACATTTTTAAGGTTCCATTGAAGGTTGAAATTTCCTTCTTTAGGATCATCCTGGCCCCTCTGCTCACTATTTCCTCTTATTTCTCCATCTCCTAATCAATCATATTTAATCAATGGTATTTACTGAGCACTTACTGTGAGTGAAGCGCTTTACTAAGTGCTTGGGAGACTACAATAGAACAGAGTTGATAGACCACTCTTATTGACAAAATTATACCCTTGCCCTGACTATGTCCGCCCCCCAAGCCTCTAGGACCAAGGAAATAATGACTGCGGTATTTGTTAAGTGCCTACAATGAGCCAAGCAGTGTACTGAGCACTGGAGTAGATACGAGACAGTCAGTAGGGACACAGTCTTCTTCTTTTCTCCTCTTTTTCTCTTTACATTTCTATCTTCATTACTATTTAGATATAGGGAACTGTAGTTACCCATCGTTAAAGAAGACACTACCATGGTGAAATTTACCTAGAGGGGCTGTATATCAATTAGTCAATGGTATTTACATTCCCAGTGCCACAGATTTCCTTTTTCTCCCCCAAAGACTATCACAAGGTATTGATTTTCTTTTTTTTTACAGTTTAACATTCAGTTGATCTTACTGAAATACTCTGGACAAAATTCTGTTTTAAATCTCCATCCTGAACAATATCCCATATCAATGTGTAGCCTGCGTGTAAAGAGATCCTTTAAAATTACCCATCAGTTCAGCAACTCCCAAAGCACATGATCTCTTTCCTGTTGAGGCACATGAGGCCAGCCCTGGTCACTGTGAGATACACAAATGCAGTCCCACTCCTTCCCCTCTGTGGTACGTGTGCTTTCCTGTCTCTCCTCCCCGCACCCCAAACTTACGCACCCATCTCCCTGGTGCCCCCCATGGTCTCCTCTCTATTCTATATTCTGTGATTTAGTTTTTTTTAACAGAGCTAAAGTTGCTGAATTTCAGTAGTCTACTACTGGAATGAATGAATGAATGAATGCACGGTCAATTTTTCAATCATAATGAGTGCTTACTGTGTGCAGAGGACTATACTAAATACTTGGGAGAGTATTCATTAATATAATTATATATTATATTATAATATTATATAATATAATAATAATAATAATTATTATTATTGGAATGAATGAATGAATGAATGCACGGTCAATTTTTCAATCATACTAAACTATACTAACCTATACTAAACTATACTAAATACTTGGGAGAGTATTCATTCACAATAATAATAATAATTATTATTATTATTACTGGAATGAATGAATGAATGAATGCACGGTCAATTTTTCAATCATATTGAGCGCTTACTGTGTGCAGAGGACTATACTGAATACTTGGGAGATTATTCATTAATAATAATAATTATTATCACTAGGGTATTTGTTAAGTACTCCCTATGTGCCAAGCACTGTTCTAAGTGCTGGGGTAGATACAAGACAATTAGGTTGTCCCATATGGGCTCACAATCTTAATCCTCATTTTACAGATGAGGTAACTGAGGGCCATAGAAGTTAAGCGGCTTGCCCAAGGTAACACAGCAGACAAGTGGCAAAACTGGGATTATAACCCATGTCCTCTGAATCCCAAGACCATGCTCCTTCCAGTAAGCCACACTGCTTCTCTATTGGGTAGTAACTGTGTGCAAAGCACTGTACTAAACACTTGGGAGAGTATAAAAATATACAGACACATTCCCTGCCCACAGTGAGCTCACATATAAGATGAGCCCGTTGTTGGGTAGGGGACCGTCTCTATATGTTGCCAGCTTGTACTTCCCAAGCGCTTAGTACAGTGCTCTGCACACAGTAAGCGCTCAATAAATACAATCGAATGAATGAATATAACAAATTTTACAATATAACAAAGGTGGTAGATACGTTTCCTGCCCACAACAGGTTTACAGTCTAAAAGGGGAGATTAGATTAAATTTGATTAGATTAAGAATAGTTTAAAGGGAGGGATATGGTGGGAACAGGGCAGTGGTGGCATGTGTTCTGAGAATGAAGAGGAGGAGCAGAAAGGGGTGTCATCAGGAACCAGGAAAGGTTGGTCAGAGGGTGGGCTAGAGGAGTGGAAGGGGGCGGGGAGAGGCTCTGCTCTGGTGAATTCTCAAAAGGGGTAACCATTTTTGAACATTTGATATCGTGAAAAAAATCATGCAGAAAGAAGGATCATTTCGTCCAGGGCAGTTGCAAATAGGCAGCAGGGAAGAAAACATGATAATACTTGTAATTTGTAGAGTATTGCGATTTTTTCAGAGGGCTTTCGCATTAATCAATCAATCGATTTTATTTACTGAGTGCTTCCTGTATGCAGAAGAGAGTGGGGAGAGCAGGGCAGACAGGAATGAGGACAGAGTGCAACACAAGAAATATGAATAAATGAAAAGACTTACCTGGATAATAACTGGAATATTTTGAATACTTTTTTTCAAGATTCATTCATTCATTCAATCGTATTTATTGAGCGCTTATTGTGTGCAGAGCACTGTACTAAGCGCTTGGGAAGTACAAGTTGGCAACATCTGGAGACAGTCCCTACCCAACCATGGGCTCACAGTCTAGAAGGGGGAGACAGACAATAAAACAAAACATATTAACCAAATAAAATAAATAGAATATTTACTATATAAATAAATATATAAATAGAATATGTACAAGATGTTTTCCAAGATATATGTATAGGACTTCATACAGGACTATCTATATTAATTTTGGATATATCATTTTGTAGCTATAGTTAATTTTGGATTTAAATCATAAATGTGTATACGCACTCACAATTTAAATCCCCAACTAATTATTCTCTTCAAGACAACTAAATAGTAGATTCTTCCTCAACCGTTTCAACTGAAAATCTATTTCTTAGATATGGATTTGGCAAAAGAGATCAAATTCTTCTCTTCACATCACCAGTGCAGGAACCATGTTTTGGGAAAGATAATGGACCATTATTATTATTATTATCTTCCTCATTATTATTATTATTATTGCTGTATTTGTTAAGTGCTTAACATGTGTCAAGCAATGTTCTAAGTGCTGAAATGAATACAAGTTAATCAGGTTGGATACCATCCCTGTCCCATATAAGGCTCACCATCTAAGTCGGAAGGAATTTTATTCTTTTTGCTCTATCTGCTGCTTGGGGAAGCCACAGTGCATAGATAAAATGCGATGTGACTCAGTCTTTCAGGGTTTTACTTTGTTGTGGTGTGAAGGCCAGTGAGTTACAGAGATCCATAAAGTAAGATGTTGAACTTTCAGCTATGGTTACTTTGGACTGGTTGATAGAAACCAAAGAATGATATAATAATAATAATGGTGGTATTTGTTAAGTGCTTACTATGTGCCAAGCACTGTTCTAAGCGCTGGGGGAGATACAAGGTAATCAGGTTGTCCCACATGGGGCTCACAGTTGGAGTTGTTTTTTTTTTAAATGCTATTTATTAAGCATTTACTAGGTGCCAGGTACTGTACTAAGTGCTGGAGTAGAAACGAGTTAAGTAGGGTTGGACATACACCATGTCTCACGTGGGGCTCAAAGTCTTAGTCCCCACTTTACAGATGAGGTAACTGACCCACGCAGAAGTTAAATGATTTGCCTGAGGTCACACAGCCAGTAAGTGGCAGAGCTCACTTTCTGCTTCCATATCCTCCCTGTGGGTGGCCATTCTTGGAGAAAGGCAGCAGGGACACTTCCTGTCAGGGATATCTGAAGCACCAGTGGTGAAGACTTTAAAATTTACCCACCGAAATTGGGTCTTTTTAAAAATGTTTTCAATATAGTATTTTTAAGCTCTTATTATGTGCCAGGCACTGTCCTAAGTTCCGGAATTGAGACAAGCTAATCAGGTTGGACACAGTCCATGACCCACATGGGGCTTACAGTCTTAATCCCCATTTTACAGATGAAGTGACTGAGGCACAGAGACGTGAAGTGACTTGCCCAAGATCTTACAGCAGAGAAGTAACTTCTGACCCCCAGGCCTGTGCTCCTTCTCTTTTGGTTACTTTATCCTGCCTCCTGTCTTGCTTCGAAAGACAAACTGTTGTCCTCCAGAAGTATGGGAACACTTAGGCAGTAGGAAGAAAAGAAAAATTAGAAATTTTGACAGAGCTTTAGGCAAATGTTTCTTCTGCGCCTCTTATTATACAGGAGAATCTCTTTAGGGCCTTCTTTCATCATTCTATTGTAGCACCAGTGGAAATCAATCAAGCATATTTATTGAGCGCTTACTGTGTGCAGAGCACTGTACTAAGTGTTGGGAGAGTACAGTACAACAGTATGATAGAGTTGGTAGACACGCTTCCCACCCACAGTGAGCTTATGGTCTAGAGGGGGAGACAGACATTCACAAAAATAAATAAATTACAGATATGCACTTTGCTGCGGGCTGAAGGAGGAGTGAATAAAGGGGGCAAATCGGGTCACTGCAGAGAGGAGTGGGAGAAGAGAAAATGAAGGATTAGTCAGGGAAGGCCTCTTGGAGGTGATGTGCCTTCACTAAGGCTTTGGTGGTGGGGAGAATGATCATTTGTCAGATATGGAGAAGGAGGGTGTTCCAGGACAGAGACAGGACGTTTGCGAGAGGGGCGAGATGGATGAGATTGAGGTGCAGAGAGTAGGTTGACAGCAGAGGAGTGAAACTGAAGACTTCGAATAATCAGGCAACATTTGATCAAGTATTCTAGCAGGATGAATTCTTGGAATGCTACGGAGAAAACTATCTCAGGAGAAAGAGAAACTGAAAATTCCATATGTAAACTTGTTGTGGGCAGGGAATGTGTCTGTTATTTTGCTATGCCATACTCTCCCTAGCACTTAGTACTGTGCCCTGTGCAGAGTAAGTACTCAAAAAATACGATCGATTGACTGATAAAAAGTTGGGGAATGAGATCTGGGAAAACATATCAGAAAGAGTCTGTGTGCCCCTGAAGGCTGTAAACTCCTCTCTGTAAACTCCTCTCTGGACTGTAAGCTCCTTGGAAGCAGGGAATGTGTCTACCAACTCTGTTGTTTTGTACTCTTTGCACTCTGTATACATTAAGCGCTCAATAAATCAATGACTGGAGAGGAACTCTAGATATCTAAGAGCAGAGCCTGAGATGGCAGATGCCTTTTGTCTGCTGTGTGACCTGGTCAAGTCACTTCATTTCTCTGTGCCTCAGTTACCTCATCTGGAAAATGGGGATCGAGACAGTGAGTCCGAGTTTAGCAGAAGCAGCATGGCGTAGTGGATAAAGCATGATCCTGGGAGTCAGAAGATCATGGATTCTAACCCCGGCTCTGCCGCTTGTCTGCTGTTTGACCTTGGTCAAGTCACTTCATTTCTCCGTGCCTCAGTTACCTCATCTGTAAAATGGGGATTAAGGCTGTGAAACCCACTTGGAACAGGGACTGTATCCAACCCTATTTGCTTGTATCCACCCTGGCACTTAGTGCATTGCCTAGCACTTAGTAAGTGCTTAACAAATACCACAGTTATTATTATTATTATTATTAGAGTTATATAGAAACAAATCAATCAATCAGATTTATTGAGCACATACCATATGTAGAGCTCTGTTCTAAGCACATAGACAGTGCCTGGAGCAGAGTAAGAAATTAACAAGCACCATTAAAAAAAAAGAAGCAAAAAACGAGTTTGGGACAGAATGTCCTTGGGCTCCTCACCATTTCTGGGAGGTCCAAGCTACAACCATCCCCATTTTTAACAACGATGGTGGGTGGGAAATAAGCTGGGAGGTGTGGTGGTCCAGCACTGCCCCTCTGGACCCAGATTTCTAAGACCACAGCTCTGACAGGATGGCTTGCAGCCCCAGTTTCTGCTCACTATTAGCTGCTCCCTTCAGCCTCACGGATGCTGCAGATGGTCTTCCTCAGCTAGTAAATGTTGTTTAGTCACTGTATGTTTCATTTAAAGAAGGCAGAAAAGCAACCTCACAAAAAGGAACAGAAGCTAAAAAACCTCATCCCAATTTAGCAACTTGCTGTCTCGTAGCGTTTATCTAGATAAGGTACCCATAAAAGCAAGCCCTTTTGCCACAGCAATCATTAGGGTGACGGTGTTGGACTTAAATAAACACCTACCAGTCTGCACAGAGTAGGTCAGATTCATATACAAACCTCTGCCGTTTCAGTATTTTGGTGGCTGGATGAAAGGTGGAGGGGGTGGGGAAAGCTGCAGATAATGCTTAAAATAGTGCTTTTAGATGGTTGGGAAATTGAATGTTAGAACCTTGAAGAAAATAGTATCAGTTCCCCTCTTCCCATCTCACTAGCAAATCAAATCCAGAGCTTTACTTGGAAGCAAGGATTTTATAGCTTCTCAAATTCTGCGCTTTAGGATTTGTGCCAGGTAGATGATATAATTAAATGCCTCTCATAGGAATAATTCTTTCCCATTGTATTCTGGCACCATACGGCCTTCTATGACAAGGCTTGTGAGTTTTGTTCCGGAAATTGACCCTTCTCCACTGGTGTACACCCAGGCTCTTTGCCTCAGTTTCTTCATCTGTTCTCCTTCCTCTTCAGGTTGGGTGTCCCATGGGGGATAGAGACTGTATCTTATCTGACAACCATATGTGCCCCAGTGCTTGGCATATAGTGAGTGCTTAGCAAATGTTATTACTATTATTATTATTGTCATATCATTATTATAGCTGCTACTTGATGGGATAGGTCCTGAGGTGGCCACATGACCGCCCAGCGTCATTACAAATTCGTGTTGCTCTGATGTCGCATCATCAATAACAAGTACTAATCTAGGTGTCCCTCTTGCCTGAAGTTGCTGCTGTAATTGATGAAACCAATGCGCGATTGTGATCTCTAGCAATTTGCTCAGGTTTATCTACAAGCTCCCTGATCTCTTCCGTCTTTCCAGAACCCATACGAAGTAAACGGCCCCTAAAATGCTTGAGGCTCCTGTAAACCTAGGGCAATGTTAAGCAAGACAGAAGGTCATAGCATGAATGATGGTTTAGAGATTCCAGCTGGCAACTTGAAATGGATATTCCTTTATGGCGTAATGGAAAGGGTGTGTGTTTGGAAGTCAGAGGACCTGAGTTATAGTCCCAACTCTTCGACTTACCCTCTCTATTATCTTGAGTCAAGGCATTAAATCACCTTGTCATTCATTCATTCATTCGATCGTATTTACTGAGCACTTACTGTGTGCAGAGCACTGTACTAAGCGCTTGGAGAGTACAATTCTGCAACAAATAGAGACAATCCCTACCCAAAAACGGGCTCACAGTCTAGAATTTGGGGAGAATGGTCCTACACTTGCCTAATCTGTAAAATGGGGGTATTAATCTCTACCCCTTCTATACCTCACAGTGATGCTGTGAGGACCAAATGAGATGAGTAATGTGAAAGTGATGTGGAAGAAAACATGTTAGACAAATTGAAGATTATTCTGCGTATTCCTACGTGCCTTGGAATTCGAGTCAGTGTTGGTTAAATGTGCAGAAAGCAGTGGATGGGTTGGGGAGGAAGAGCCACTTATTCAAGGGCAAGTCTTTCAAATTGTTGATGAAGAGAAGGAAATAAAAATAACTGGTTCTATAAATTAAAGCAAATTTCATTCTGCAGAAGTGGCCACTTCTGGAAAAAACTGGCACATCTTTCGATACGTCTTTCTTTCTCTTCTTGAGTCGGTGGTGAATCAGTGCTGCTCTTGGCATGACAGTCAAGCTGTCTGAAATTGCAGTATTATCTTCAAATCTGGCAAGTTTTTACAGACAAAAAGCTAGAGGTGTGTTTAGATTTTAACCTATTTGGCATCGCCTGGTTTGCACTAGAGAACCTGGGGCCTGTCTCCAGAGAGAATGAAGCCACTCAGAGCTGCTTATCGCTACAGCAACAACAGCAGCAATGACAAAGCAGCCATACCAGTAATTTCAATGAGCCTTACATAAAGAGAGTAGGAAACTCTCCAAAACCTGAGTTAGCAGCTTGGTTCCTCTAGAGGCCATGCAGAATGAATCAGAGAGTGGTTATTTGATGAAATTGAGCATAGATTGCCAATCCGGATGATGTCAGGAAAATTACAATCCTTCCCTTTCTTAACTGGGTTTGTGGCCCTGATGATTTTGAACTCTCCCCATTTATTTTGCTGGTCTAGAAAAAAGTGCTACAGTGTCAAAGATGGCTCTTTATCCTGGATCAGAAAAATAACCATCCATCCCATTTCATAATAATAATAATGATGGCATTTATTAAGCACTTACTATGTGCAAAGCACTGTTCTAAGCACTGGGGAGGTTACAAGTGATCAGGTTGTCCCATATGGGGTTCACAGTCTTAATCCCCATTTTACAGATGAAGTAACTGAGGCCCAGAGAAGTTAAGTTACTTCCCCAAAGTCACACAGCTGACAAGTGGTGGAGCCAGGATTTGAACCCCTGACCTCTGACTCCAAAGCTTGTGCTCTTTCCACTGGCACATACCATAAAAAAGGGGGAGGGAGGGCTTGAATGTTGCTCACATCCACAATGTATAGATCTGTGTTTCAGTATATTTACAAAAGCACTAACGTTTACATACTCACATACATTTATTTATATATTTTTGTGTATATGCATATATATATGAAATCCATATATTTTCTTATTGCAGAAACAGATCAAAAGACACTTTAAATTATTTATTTATATAAAGCTATGTTTCTCCCTCTAGATGGTGAACCCATTATAGTCCGGGAATGTGTCTATCAACTCTTTATTGTTATATTGTACTCTCCCAAATGCTCAGTACAGTGCTCTGCGCAAAGAGCTCAATAAGTGCCATAATGATGATGGTGATGATGATGATGAAAATGATAATGATGAGGATAAAAAGTATCAGATCTATATCTTCAGCAAAGTCTTAATAACTAGAACTAAAAAGTCAGTATAATCCTTAGGAGGTATAGGTTTTTCAACATTCTCTTCTGAGGATACTTGGAGTCTGGCCTTTCCAGAGCAAAACTGGTTGGGACATGATGAGGCAAGCACTTTTCAGGAAACACCTCTTGATCAGCTGGTCGAATGGCCGGTGGAATGCTGGTGCTCAATAATATGATGAAAGATCCCATCTCCGGTTTGTTTTATGTTTTTTTTTTCTTGAGGTAGATTAGATGAGAATGATAGAAACATTGTGGTAGGGAACTATTGGTCCTTCTCTTTTTTCAGGAGGTAGATTATAGGTGTGCTCTGCCACCTTTCAAGAAGTTCTGATCCATCATTCTGTTTAACAAAATGGGATTTGTTAGGTGATTCATTGGAAGGGACAGCCAGAGAATCAGCAGGGTGGGAAACAGAGCAGCAGCATATTGTTATGAAAAGCAGCGTGGCTCGTGGATGAGCCCGGGCTTGGGAATCAGAGGCCATGGGTTCTAATCCCCGCTCTGCCACTTGTCAGCTGTGTGACCTTGGGCAAGTCACTTCTCTTCTCTGAGCCTCAGTTCCCTCATCTGCAAAATGGGGATTAAGATTGTGTGCCCCACATGGGACAACCTGATCACCTTGTATCCCCCCACCCAGAGCTTAGAACAGTGCTTCGCACATAGTAAGCGCTTAACAGATGCCATCATCATCATTATTATTATGAATACAGAAGGTAGGGGACTGAAACACACCATTTTCTTTATCCATGCTAAAGAACAGCAGGATAAATAATTTGGCTATATTTTTAAATCCCTAAATAGAAGCCCTATGTGGGAATTGCTGGAGGGAAAGATGTCAATAACTCCAGATGTCAATTTATGGGTGGAACTCAAACTAAATAAATGGTGGGTCTGCTCAAAGGTAGTCACGCTATGTCTGCTTGCAGATTGAGTCCTTTGAATTAGACTGGTACTCTTTCCTCAGTACTTGGAGACCCTATTCCTCTAGAATGTGAGCCCCCTGTGAACCATGTCTGAATCAATATGCTTTTATTTTTCTCTAATGCTGAATATGCTTTGCTTATTGTAAGTGCTTTACTTTGTTAAGTAACTTAGTAAGTGCTTAAGTGTTAGTTACTATTATAGTGGCTCATAATTGTGACATTGTATTAGGTGGTTACTACGTGACAAACATTGTACTAAATGCTGGGGCAGGTACAAGATAATCAGGTCGAACATAGTCCTTGTCCCAGATGGAGCTCCCAGCATAAGCAGGAGGGAGAACAGGAACCAAATCCCCATTTAACAGATAAGGAAATTGAGGCACAGGGAAGTTAAGTGAATTGCCCAAAGTCACACAGCAGGTAAGTGGCAGATTCAAGGTTAGAACCCGGGATTTCTGACTCCTTGAGCAGCATGGCCTAGTGGAAAGAGCACGGGCTTTGGAGTCAGAGGTCATGGGTTCGAATTCTGGCTCCACCACATGTCTGCTGTTTGACCTTGGACAAGTCACTTAACTTCTCGAAGCCTCAGTTACCTCATTTGTAAAATGAGGATGAAAACTGTGAGCCCCACGTGGGACAACCTGATCACCTTGTATCCCCCCCAGCTCTTAGAACGGTGCTTCGCACATAGTAAGCGCTCAACAAAATGCCATTATTATCGTTATTATTATTTAGATTGTAAACTCGTTCTCTAGACTGTAAGCTCATTGTGGGTGGGGAATGTGTCTGTCTATTGTTATATATTGCACTCTCCTAAGCATTTGGTACAATGTTCTGCCCACAGTAAGCACTGAATGAATGAGTGAATGCTCTTTCCCCTAGTCCACACTGCTTCTCACTGAAAACCTACATTTCCTGATTCAAACATCAACCTCATTTATCTATCTTCTTTTTTTTTAAAAAAATGTTATATGTTAAGCAATTACTACGTGCCAGGCACTATACTAAATGTTGGCATAGATCAAGATATTGCGGTTCAACGAAGTCTTTGTGCCACAAAGGGCTCACTGTCTTAATTCCCATTTTACAGATGAGATAATCAAGGCACAGAGAAGTTAACTGACTTGCCCAAGGTCACACAGCAGAGAAGTGGCAGAGCCGGGATCTTTTTTCAGAACAAACAGCAATGTACAGGGAAAAAAAAAAGTATTTATTTTGATTTATTTGTGTGTGTATGTGTTTGAGAAACCTCGTAATAGATTGCTGTCTTTACAGCTGGTCCTCTAACAACTCCCTTTAAAAGGGCTCAGTTTTTCACCTTTGTAGACCTATTTGACTTGGCTTCTTTCTCATAAACCTTCCACTGCTGTAAGAAATCTCCAAATGCCATTCCTTAGAATGATCTCCTTGGTATGCTTATAAAATGAGGAAGTCATAAACTTCAACCACGAAAAAGAAGCCACCTATAGGGAGTGCTTTTATCTATATTTTAACGTCAAATGTTTTTCACCTTCCAACATTTCTCTAGCTCGATGCTACTGGTCTTTGACTACTTTGAATTGTGGAACCTAAAACCTCTTTCTTGATGGCGGGATCATCCTTTCCTTTCTTTTTGAATTCCACCTTAAACGTCACGTCTTAGAGCCCAAGTAGACCAGCCCACATGTTTTAAGTTCCTCCCACTATTCAAGTCTTAGAAATCTCTTATGTTCAGGCACTGAAAAAAGGATCCTGCTCCAGAAAGCTAGAGGAATAGTCGGGCCTTGGAGAAACCACAGGACCCCAGAACTGTAAGCAATTTATTTCTTCTTCTTCCTGTTCTCTTTCTATCTTATCCCCAGCTGCTGCTAAACTTCCGAAAGTGGATCGGGAGCAGAGACCGGGCTTTAGTTGACAGCTTTTTTGTTGTTGTTGTTGCAATGAAGAAAGGTGGCTCCCTCCTTTCCCTTCCCCGGGTTGAAATGCCACCCAGAGGGTCTCAAGTGACAGCCTTGACTCCAACATTTTAAACCTGTGAAGGTGTGGGAGGATTTTCCACGTGATCCTGTAACCCCTTAGTTGCCAAGAGCCACCATCAGGACATCTGGAGCTTAGTGGGGAGAAGGGATCTGTTTCTTCCTTGGGCTTTTTAAAATGCCTTTCCATTTTAATCAACCCCCTGCCTCTCCTCCACAACCCCCGCCGCCCCCCTGGCAGCGATACATTGCAGGAGACCAGCGTTGCCACAGAGAGAAAGGAAAGCAAAGCTCAGAGAGCAGCCTGATGGGGTTAAAAGAGTATCAGGGATGAGACGTGTTTTCCCTGTTTTTCATGAAAAAAATTAACCTCTGAGTTGGCAAGAGCAGCAGAGACGAGAGGGTTTCGGTTTAAACACATTTTGAAAGAGCGGTCAGGGCAGTGACAGGGCAAGAGATATTTAGCTGGGGAGGTATGTGTGATTTGAATATCTTTGCATCAGACCCATCAACCCAGACATCAGGCAGGTTGGCTTGTAAGTCCCTTTAAAACTACGTACATTGGCTTTCCAGTTATTCAGTGTCTGAATGTCCTATGCATGTGTAGTATTTGCAAGGATTTACACCAGTTCTTCTGGTGACTAATGTTATTCCTTGACGTTTTAGGCACTCAGAGAGGAGCATAATATCATCCTATTAAGTGCAGTGTTGAAGTACACAAACAATATAACCAGCAGTTTGCTCCTCCCCAAGTGCCTCTAGTAACAGCTCTAACAGTCCTCTGATTGTCTGAAAGAATATTGCTGCTTCCCCCAAAGAACCATTAAGATTGAAAAGAAACTGGGATAATCGGACTCACTTTGTTTGGTCGAATGTATTTATTCAGAGCACCAGTTTCCTCACTCGAGGGTTTTTGTTTCTGAGAGAGAGGAGGATTTTTATAGGCTTGAAGAAGACATGATGAAGAACAAAATACTTTGGCTCATTTTTTTGGTCTTTTTTTCTCTAAATATCTGGGATATGTTCTTTTACATAAATTACAATAAAGATTTATAAACCTTAGGGAATAGTCATAGCATTAAACAAGGTTCTTCTGTTTCAAGGTTCTAAACGGTAATCTTTAATCATGTTTTGGTTTAAAACTGTCTACAAACTTATAAAACAGAGCAAGTTGTTTCCATCCTATGCTCTCTGGTTAAGAAGGTAAAGTGTTTGGATTGCAACTACTTGTACACTATAAAGCCTATGACTCCTAAGAATTTATTTATCAATCAGTGATATTTATTGAGCACTTACTGTGTGTGGAGCACTGTACTAAGCACTTGGGAGGCTACAATACCACTGAATCAATCCATGATTGACAGGGGAGGCTGAGGGTGACAGTACACATCTCTGTTCAAAATTTGGAAATTTCCGCCTAGAGGCATATTGAGACTTGTCTGCTCAGTTTGCTCTTTAAATAAGATACCGGTATGAGCTTCATGGGAGAAGTTTTGGTAATTATATGGCTTTCTTTTACTGTAGACTACTTCCTTTAGCCTCCTGAATGAAGCAATCATTGTGAAATGCACAGAGAAGTCAATGTTGAATCTGCTAGAGCTAAAACAGTTTTTCAGATTTCCTGTGGAGGAAGCGCAGTTTTTATTAGGAGCCAGCCCAGCCTCTGTTTAACATTACTGATGACTTGAAGAAGCACACCGCACTCAGTGGACACCCAATAAATGCCAGTATTACTGCTAATCGAGAAGCAACATGGTCTAGGGGAAAAAAAAGAACACAGGCCTTGGAGTCAGAGGACCTGAGTTCTAATTACAGAAGCAGGATGGCTCAGTGGAAAGAGCCTTGGCTTTGGAGTCAGAGGTCATGGGTTCAAATCGCAGCTCTGCCAATTGTCAGCTGTGTGACTTTGGGCTAGTCACTTCACTTCTCTGTGCCTCAGTTACCTCAACTGCAAAATGGGGATTGAGACTGTGAGCTCCCCCGCCCCCGTGGGAGAACTTAATCACCTTGTAACCTCCCCAGTGCTTAGAACAGTGCTTTGTACATAGTAAGTGCTTAATAAATGCCATTATTATTATTATTATTAATTCTGACTCTCCCTCCTGTCTGCCATGTGACCTTGGACAAGTCACAACTTCTCTACGTCTCAGTTACCTTATCGGTTAAAATGGGGATTAAGACCGTTAGCACTGTGTGGGACAGGGATGTGTCCATCCTGATTATCTGGTACCTACCCATGTGCTTAGTAGAGTGCCTAACACATAGTTAAGTGCTTAACAAATGCCATTAAAAAAAATTGAGGCAGGTCAACCTGACGGACCCAGAAGAAACATTAAAGAGTAATAGAACTCTCAGACAGCAAAGTAACCCATTCTTATGAGATCCAAATAAAGAGAGAATATGGTTTTGTGACATTCCAGATACCATTTCTTACCCAAAACTTGGTGTCCGCTAACTTAGAAAGTGCCAGGCAGATGATTGAAAGGAACAGGTCTATCATCAATTTTTGAAAGACTGGATTTGACCCTTGAAAATCTTTGAAAACATTCATTAAAAAAAATAGGCCCCCACAGGAAGTAATAGGCACACATACCCTCTCAAGCATGGCTATGCATGTATATGCGCAAGCACACACACACATGCACACACACACACTTTATCTTGTAGGGTTCCAGTTTTGGAGAATGACTTCACGTTGTGGTGGTGGAAAGAGCCAGCCTGTGGTAAATTTCCTTTCACGGCTGCTGGCATATTCCGCCTGGCTCTATATCAGCCAAAGTGAAAAATCACTACTTCTTGAATGATAAAAGTTCGGATTT
The DNA here is from genome assembly GCF_015852505.1 of Tachyglossus aculeatus. Classification (NCBI taxonomy): domain Eukaryota; kingdom Metazoa; phylum Chordata; class Mammalia; order Monotremata; family Tachyglossidae; genus Tachyglossus; species Tachyglossus aculeatus. The sequence goes on from NC_052081.1 coordinate 14,768,259, forward strand.
CCACATTAGGGAATTTGCCAGAGAAATAGGTCTCCCCCATCCTGCCTAAGTCGGCTTTCCCCATTTCTTTGGGTTCCCTCTTCCACACACGAGGCCCTCCGGGTCACCCCCCGTTCTTTATCCAGGGGTGGCACAAGGGAAGAGAGAGAAGTTGGAGGCATTGGAGGAGGGGTAACGCCCTTTCCGCCCCCCAACCCACCCGGTGTTCCGCTTCTGCTGTACAATATCTCATCAGGAAGTTTTTTTTTCTTTTTTTAAATGGTATTTGTTAAGCACTTATTATGTGCCAGGCACTGTGTTAAGCGCTGGTTGGACAGTCCATGTCCCACATCATCAATTGTATTTATGGGGCTCACAATCTTAGTCCTCATTTTACAGATGAGGGAACTGAGCCAAGGTGAAGTGAAGTGACTTGACCAAGGTCACACAGCAGACAAGTGGCGGAGCTGGGATTAGAACCCAGGTCCTTTTGATTCCTGGGTCCGTGCTCTATCTGGTAGGCCACACAGCTTCTCAAGGAAGTCAGGGGAGAAGAGGGGACTGTGAAGGAGAAGAAAGTTGGAAGGTATTGAGGGCTTCCTCACTCACTGGTGGACTGGTGGCATACTCAGAATGCTAGTGGGGGGGCATGGACCCCATCCAACTCTGGAGAGGGGGCATCCCTCAGAGCGATGTACTGTACTAAGCACTTGGGAGGTAAAGAGGTGACACATTCCCTACCCACTGGGGCTCACACACTAGTCTCTAGACTCCAAGCTCATTGTGGGCAGAGAATGTGCCTACAAATTACATTCTATTATACTCTCCCAAGTGCTTCGTACAGTTCTCTTAAGAAGCAGTCAACAAATACCACTGATTGATTGATTGATATGGGGGACATGAACATAAAAAGAAAATACAACTAGAAAGGTCAAAATGAATAATTTCTGCGTAGTGAGGGTTTGGGAGGAGGAAGCCCAGCTGCCTTTAAGGAACCCAATCAGCTTTCTTCCTCCTGTTTATACACTCTCTTCTCCCACTTCACTCCAGCTCACACTCTTGATTCCTCTGTAGCTAACTACTCATTGTGCCTCATTGTCATCTTTCCTACTGTGAATCTCTTGCTCAGGTCCTGCCTCTTCCTGGAACTCCCTCCGCTCTCCCCATCTTCAGATTCCTTCTGAAATCCCACCTCCTCCAAGAAACCTTCTCCTATTAATGTTGAATCTCCCTATCTTGCATCCCCCAAATTCTACTTCTGCACTTGTGCCACCTCAGCGCTTAGTATTTGTGAACCCCCAAAGCATGAATACATGTATTTTTATATATTTTATATAATAAATATGATTGATTAACGCATGTATTTTGAAAAACTATTGGTTCCTTCTCTCTACAATTTACTTTAGTATCTGTCCCCCAACTAGACTGTAAACTATTTGAAGGCAGGGATCGTGTCTGCTAATTATATTGTTCTCTCCCAAGTGCTTAGTACAAAACTCTGCAAACAGTAGACACTCAAGTTCTGCCGATTGACCGATCAGTGGTCTTCCACTCATTGTTGGCTTTGCAGTCATGTAAATAAAAATTCATTTTTACAGAGTTTAGGTGAAGACTGTTTTAGAGGCAGGCTGTGTGGACAGGCCCATTTAGCCTCTAATTGGAAGGAAACTCTTTTTCTGAAGCATTTCCCTGCCTCTCTTCTCCCTGACCTAACTGTCGGCCTTAGCCAAAGCATCTTTATAGTGGGGTGGGGGGGTCAATGAGTGGGATAGAGTGATTGAATGAAGAATTATCTGATGTACTCATAGTTCTGTTCTATAAATCCGAGGTTTCCTGGACTGAGTTCAGGATGATGCGTCATCCAGGAACTAATTCTACATCAGTCCTAATCAGAGAGGGAATGATTTAAGAGACAGAATTAATAAAAATAATAATAATAATGATTTTTGTTAAGCACTTACTATATGCCAAGTACTGCTCTAAGCACTGGGGTAGATACAAGGTAATCAGGTTGTTCCATGTGGGGCTCACAGTCTTAATCCCCATTTTACAGATGAGGTAACTGAGGCACAGAGAAGGTAAAAGGCTTGCCCAAGGTCACACAGCAGACAAGTGGTGGAGCCGGGATTAGAACCCATGTTCTTTGACTCCCAAGCCCTTGCTCTTTCCACTAAGCCGTGCTACTTCTCTAGCACAGGGATGGGCAGTTCTGTCCTATCACCACACTTTCTTCTCTTCTTCTGTCTGATGCTGCCTCAGGGCTAACATCAGTTGTGATTTAAGAAACACATAATTGAAAGACATTTGCCAACTTTAAAATTTCCACACAGTGACAAAAATGACCTGTTGCTCAAAGGAATTGAAACCACAGAAATGGTGGACCAATAGTGGAGTAGCTAAACTTCAAAAAGTTTTTTTTCCCTTTTGGATACCTTCAAGAAACCATCTGCTTTGCTGCTAGCTTTCATAGGCATTGAAAATGGAGCTGGAAAACCTTTAGCAATATTCTTTAGGCAGTCTTCCTGATAAATCAATGTAATCATCAAAAAGGCTTCCTGATTACATTTTTAGCCTATTCACATTATTAGCACTACAGATGTTTCTTAAAAAATTAGCATTACTTGGAGTTTAATCCATTCAGTATATTTTTTCATGGTTCTATTAAAGAAATCTATTTTGATTCTACCTGAACTTTTCTCCAAAGGCCATTTGTGAAGACAGAGACTGTATTGTGTACTGAAAGCTAATTTGCAAATTAGTGGAAAACTTGGGAAGAGGATGGAATATTTTATCCAAGTGAAACTACAAAAACACATGATACTTTGTGGAACTTCAAAATGCATGTTGCTGTTTGGCAATATTGTGTATAAGCTATTGTAGATAGACTCAAACTGCCATTATGTTATCAAAACTGCTTCTGAAACATGGTGAATTGATCAGAAGTTGTGCGGATTGGGGTGCATGGATAAAACCTATGGAATTTAGTGTCAGGGATGCTGGAGATATTAATGGGGTAGAGGTGAAAAGAAACATAGCATGAGAGGCCGATATTCTGCAGAGAACTGTGGGATAATTTTTCTTTTGGATTTCCAAACCCCACGGTTTCAGAAAGGGCTAGTTGTAGTCCCCTCAAGGGAGAATGAATTGTGCCTGAACTACTCTTTCTGAACAAACTGCTCCTGGATAGACACAGGAACTGGTGAGATAAATTTATTTCTCCTGAGGGGTTTTGGAAAAGCATGGAAAGTGCTCTGCACATAGTAAGCGCTCAATAAATACGATTGATGATGATGATGATGATGATGGAAAAGCGAGGAATTGATAAGTAATTCTGTAGATGACATGACTGCCTAATTCAAATTGTTCATTTAAATATAACCCAAATAATTTTCTACTACTTCAGTAGTAAAAATACTTCGGTGTATTCTCCTGTTGTCTACCAGCACTATGCTAGAAGCTTGAATTAGTTCAGCTCACTTTTGGTATTGTTTAATAGTGTGTAAAGCTGCACTCTCCTTAATAGTGCATTGTGAACCCTTAATAGTCTGAGTTAATATTTCTTCTAAGGTGCCTCAGAGTCATTAAGGAAATGCCACAGGATTTCCAAGATGCTATTATAATCCTAGTACAATGCTCTGCACGAAGTAATTGTGATTTATTAGAAATAATGTGGACTTGTAGAAACAGCATGGACATGAATGTCTGAGGACCTGAATTCTAATCCCAGCTCTGCCCCTGGCCAGCTATGTGACCTTGGGCTGGTCACTTGACTTCTCCTTGCCTCTGTTTCCTCCTCTGTAAAATGGGGATTAAATGCCTATTCACGCTCCTCCTTAGACTCTGAGCTTGCTATGGGTGGGGGATTGATTGTATTGTATGTTTCCCCAGTGCTTAGTACAGTGCTTGGCACATATAAGGCACGTAACGATTACTATTATTATTGACCATCTTTAAGAGAAAGGGGTGAGAGCCAATTTGAAACTATCAGGCAACAAGTGCCAACAAGTCTGTCCCCAGAATCCTTTCAAGTAGACTACTGAGGAATATAATGTTAGTTAATTATAGTATTTATTAAGCATATACTGTATTCCAAGACTAAATTAAGGGTTGGAGTAAGTTCAAGACAACCAGATTAGATATAGTTCCTGTCCCTTATGCGGTTCATAATCTTATTAATCAGTGTTTTTTTCTTTTTGTAGCATTTACTGTGTGCAGAGCACTTACTAAGCACTTGGGAGAGCATGCTACAACAGAGTTGGTAGACATGGTCCCTGTCCACAGAGAGCTTACAGTTTAGAGGGAATCTAAGAGGTAGGGAGAGTAAGAATCTTACCCCATTTTACAGGTCGGGAAACCACATCACAGAGAGGTTGAGTGACTTGCCCAAGGTCACACAGGAAGCCAGTGAGAGACGTTGGTCTAAAACATGACTCCCACATTCATACTATTTTTACTAAATTAGTCAACTGCGTACTACCTACATTAGACTCTGGAAGAAGATGCGTAGTATTGATTTGACTCAACATTAAGAGCCCTCTCCACCTGTCTTATCCTAATAATCTGAAGAACTGGGATTTATAGACATCATTGCAGATTGAATGGGCAAGGAATGTGTCTGCTTATTGTTATAGTGTACTCTCCCAAGCGCTTAGTATGGCGCTCTGCGCACAGTAATCACTCAATAAATACGATTAAATGAATAAATAAATGAAGTGGTTAGAATTTCTGTGGGAATGTTTTTGGTATTTATTTTGACAACTCAGCTATACCGAAAGCATTTTTAGTCTCATTTTGTAAGCATGAATGATTCTGCTAATTATCTCCCCATTATCAGTCAGCAGATCAATGACAGTAGTTAAGTAGAACTCAAAAGCAGTAGCATTCTATCTAACCACTTGTCCCAAACCTGATGACATTACTTTCCAGATAACCTTAGGGTTGAGTTTCCGTTTCCACATCTTTCTATTGCTCTAATCCCCGAACTGCCCTCCATCACTAACAAGGAGGCCCATGGAACAGAGAAAACAGTCCAAAATGGCATGGCTTGAAGTTCCTTTTAAGGTTGTAGCTTCTCTAGTCAAAGCCATGAAAAATGGAAAAACTCCTGAATCTGATGACAGGCCTGAAAAAGTTTATAAATTAGGAAGAGGCCTGATCCTCGTACACCTTGACTCAACTTTTCCTCAACCTATGGAACATGGAATAAATGCCATGAGAGTTTACAGTTGCTGGCATCATCTCTGTTTTCAAGAAGAAAAGGGAGAGATTTGGTTTTGAAAATTACTGGGGAAATCTCCCTGCTCTCCACCGCAGTCAAGATTCTAGCCAAAATTTTCCCAGACAGATCTCGGGAGAACAAAGATGACTCTAAATGGTCTGAATCACAAAGTGGCTTTCAGACCGAAAAGCAGCACAGAAGATAGGATCTTTGCAGCAAAGAGCAACAGATCTCCGTACTCGACTCTGTGCTTGCTAACTTCCCCAAAGCATTTGACACCATCAATAGATAAAGGTTCTGGCAATTATTAAGAAAATTAAGCAGCTGTCCTGAGAACATTGGCAAATCCTGAGAGACAGCATAGCTTAGTGGAAAGAGCACGATCTTGGGAGTCAGAAGCCCTGAGTTCCGATCCTGGCTCTGCCATTTGTCTGCTGTGTGACACTGGGTAAGTCACTTAGCTTCTCTGTGCTTTGATTTTTTTTATGCTATTTGTTAAGTGCCTACTATGTGCCAGGCACTGTACTATATTCTGGGGTAGATACTAGCAATCAGGTTGGGCAAAGTCCATGTTCCACATGGGGCTCGCAGTCTTAATTCCCGTTTTACAGCTGAAGTAACTGAGGTGCAGAGAAGTTAAGCAGTTTGCCCAAGGCCACACAGCAAAAATCTTCTGTAAAATGAGGATTTAATTATCATCTCTCCAATTTAGACTGTGAGCCTCTTGTGGGAAAGGGACCATGTCTGATCTGGTGAACTTGTATCTACCCCAGTGCTTAGAACAATGCTTGAAGCCTACTAAGCATATAACAAATACCATAAAAAAAAATCCATGGACTCTCACATGACAGAATGGTTGGACATATCAGGACTGAAGATATCTTGTCTAACCCTTTCAGGGCTGTGTGGAGTGGTCAGTTGTATTCAACATATTCCAGTCTGCCATAATTGAAGATACAACAAAAGACCTGGGATTTCATAAATAAGAATTGTGATATTTGTTAAGCGTTTACTATTGTGCCAAGCCCTCTATTAAACTGGATACAAGACAATCCAATTGGAACCGGACTCTTTTCCACTGGGATTTGCAGTCTAAGGGATAGGGAAAACAGGTATTCAAATCCCCATTTTAGAGATGAGGTAATTGAGGCACAGAGAAGCGTGACTTAGCGGAAAGAGCACAGGCTTGGGAGTTAGAGGTCATGGGTTCTAATCCCGGCTCCGCCACTTGTCAGCTGTGTGACTTTGGGCAAGTCACTTACCTCATCTGTAAAATGGGGATTTAGACTGTGAGCCCCATGTGGGACAACCTGATTACCTTGTATCTACCCCAGTGCTTAGAACAGTGCTTGGCACATAGTAAGTGCTTAACAAATACCATCATTATTATCATTATTATACACCTCCAAACAAGAAGGAGGATCCTGTCAGAGACAGAATTCTAAAACTATCAGTGTAGATTAGTACACTCAGATTTCCACGATTGAAGATTTTAATCCTTGTCCTGGCTATGGCCAGTCCCATTTGACATCCTCCCCTCTTTCCCAGAAAGAAACATGGTCGGGACGTGATTGAGCCACAGCCTGATCAATAAATACAGTGGATTGATTTATTGATTGCTACCCGGTTTGATTCAAAGCAGAGTCAGAGAAGGGCTCAAGGTGCTTGAGTATTGCTATTAGTATTATGGTACTTATTAAGTGCTTACTATGTGCCAAGCACATGTCAGCTATGTGACTTTGGGCAAGTCACTTAACTTCTCTGTGCCTCAGTGACCTCATCTGTAAAATGGGGGTGAAGACTGTGAGCCACCCGTGGGACAGCCTGATCACCTTGTAACCCCCCAGCACTTAGAACAGTGCTTTGCACATAGTAAGCGCTTAATAAATGCCAGCATTATTATTATTATTATTATTATTACCAAGCAGTGTACTAAACACTGGGCCATATACCAGATAATCAGGTAGGACACAGTCTCTGTCCCACATGGGGTTCACAGACGAAATAGGAGGGAATAGGATTTAATCCCCATTTTACAGATGAGGTAACTGAGGCACGGAGAAGTTAAGTGACTTACCAAAGGTCGCACAGCATACGCGTGGTGGACCTGGGAGAAGAACCCAGTTTCTCTGAGTCCTAGGCCCGTGGTCTTTCCACTGGGCCATACTTCTTGGTTCTCATTCTGCAGCTTCTGAAGGAGAACTCTGAACTCTGAACTCTGAACTATCAGAATTCTGAAGGAAGCAATGGAGCCTCATTTTTTTTTATAATGGCATTTATTAAGCGCTTGCTATGTGCAAAGCACTGTTCTAAGTGCTGGGGAGGTTACAAGATGATCAGGTTGTCACACGGGGGGCTCACAGTTTTAATCCCCATATTTACAGATGAGGTAACTGAGGCACAGAGAAGTGAAGTGACTTGTTCAAAGTCACACAGCTGACAGTTGGTGAAGCTGGGATTTGAACCCATGACCTCTGACTCCAAAGCCTGGGCTCTTTCCACTGAGCCACGCTGCTTCTCTGTATTTCCCTAGAAGCAAGTTTTCCCTAGAATTTGCCAACAGGTAGCCAACTTGGATTTTTGAGAGAGCTCTTCCAGTCTCTGTATTGCAGGGGAGAGGACAGCATTCAAAAAGGGGTATATGTAATTTATATATATATACATATATATATATATATATATATATATATATATATATACGCAATTCGTTTATGTTTAATAATGTCATTCTCCCCATCTAGACTGTAAGCTTGTTGTGTGCGAGGAATGCATCTACCAACTCTTTTATATTGTACTCTCCCAAGCGCTTAGTACATTGCTGTACACACAGTAAGCACTCAATAAAATATGGTGGATTGATTAATTGATAGACCATATTTATGCCAGGGCCTTGTGAATACAGACACACTAAAAAAAATAGCATTTCCCATATGTTTCCAAAGTGTCTCCAGCATATTTTTTCACTGACAGTGAAGATATAGCCATCCTGTTCTTCATCCTCACCTTGCCTTCCTCCTCCTCATTCCAGTTGGTGGAAAAACTGCTGTTTGGGTGCAAAATAAGGAGGGTGTAAGTCTGGGCAATCATAGAACCATTTTTACTCAATGCTCATCATAACTTTCAAAGTCCTGGTGGAGTGTTTTCCCTGGGGTCTTTCAGTTTGCTGTTTACCTCTGGGATAATGACATGATGTTCCTGACTGAAGCAATGGTGAGATGTTACCAAGAAAAGTCAGCAATTAAAGAGGGAACGAAGCAGCCACAGACCCAACAGAAATGTAAACACAGCACAAGGAAGAGGAGGATCTTTGCAAAAAATTGCAAAACATGAAGGAAGAGAAAGGTAGGGGCTAGGAGGAGTAGAGACTGTTACTAAATTTAGAGACACGCCATATTTACCACAATTCTTAATTCTCTTTTGCCCTCTAGCAAGGAGATAGAAGAAACTCCATCCCATCTGCAGGGCCTTGACTATAGTTAGGGTAGCACACAGACAGAAACCTTCTCTTTGTTCCTAGATCTCGCTTGCTTATCGGGCTTCCTACCCCTTGCCCATGTCCTGCCACTGACCTGGAATGCCCTTCCTCCCCAAATCCACCAGACAATTACTCTCTCCTGCTTCAAAGCCTTACTGAAGTCACATCTCCCCTGGGAGGCTTTCACTGACTCAGAACCCCCTTTCCTCTTTCCCTACTCCCTTGTGTCACCTGACTTGCTCCCTTTGTTCTTCCCCCCCCCCCCCGCCCCATAGCACTTATGTACAGATCTGTAATTTATTTTTTTATATTAAGGTCTGTCTCCCCACTAGACTGTAAGCTCACCGTGGGCAGGGAATGTGTCTGTTTATTGTTGTATTGTACTCTCCCTAGCGCTTGGTGTGGTAAGTACAGTAAGCGCTCAATAAATACGATCGAGTGAATGAATGAATGAATGAATGAAAGCATATCAATAAATACGAATGAATGAATGAATGAATGAGTGAATGAATGAATGAAAGCATATCGATATTATCAACGGCAGAAGGCAGTGGATTATTGTGACTATTACTGTAGAATTTCTTCAAATGAACAGAATGAGTGCAGTTAATGTGTTCTTTCAGTGATGTATAAACAACTACTTGTTTGCGTGGGAAGAGGAATTCTTTAAGAGAAGAATTCTTTGAGAAGCAGCGTGGCTCAGTGGAAAGAGCCCGGGCTGTGGAGTCAGAGGTCATGGGTTCAAATTCTGGCTCTACCAATTGTCAGCTGTGTGACTTTGGGCAAGTCACTTTACTTCTCTGGGCCTCAGTGACCTCATCTGTAAAATGGAGATGAAGACTGTGAGCTCCCTGGGGACAACCTGATCACCTTGTAACCTGCCCAGTGCTTAGAACAGTGCTTTGCACATAGTAAGCGCTTAATAAATGCCATTATCATTATTATTATTATTTAAGTAATTTGGTCCAACATTTGTAAGTACACATTTTGCCATGGTGGTTCAGTTTTAGCGAAGCATATCGGGCAACTGGGAAATGAAATATTTTTATGGTTATTACTCGCAAATTCTTTAAGTTGGTTTATTTTCCTTTCATTCATTCATTCATTCAATCATATTTATTGAGCACATATTGTGTGCAGAGCACTGTACTACGTGCTTGGGAAAGTACAATATAGCAATAAACGGATACCTTCCCTGCCCACAGCAAGCTCCAATATGCAGTCTGAATAGACACAGGTTACTTTCTCTGCAGAGGGGAAACTCTTTAAGGTAACAAAAAACTCCTTATGAGCAGGCAACACATCTACAGACTGTTATGTCATACTCTCCCAAGTGCTTAGTGCAGTGCTCTGCACACAGTAAGCATTCAATAAATATGATGGATTTATTGAAAACACTTTCCCAAAAGACTTTTCCTCCCCCTTCTAGACTGTGAGCCCATTGTTGGGTAGGGATTGTCTCTATCTGTTGCTGAATTGTACTTTCTAAGTGCTTAGTACAGTGCTCTGCACACAATAAACACTCAATAAATACGATTGAATGAATGAATGAATGAACTTTCACCCTTCCCCTGGCTTCCATCCCCACCTCCCATTCCTATCCCCATGTATTCCATTGAGAATCCAGGATCAAAGATTTAGGGATTTGAGTTACAATCCAAGTTCCTGTGCCATTCCGTAGTGTAACTTGGCACGCTTGATGTGAGAGTTTAATAATGAATCTCAGTGTGATGCACTTCCAAATTGTACGAGCATACCAATGCTAAATAATAATTACAGAGGCATTTTCTTTGAACAATGCAATTAGACATATCTAAATTGATTATCTTGTATTTACCCCAACACTTAACCTAGAAAGCACTTAATAAATGCTGTAGCTAACTAAATAAAGGAACTGAAAGGGACCCAGTGGAAAAGCAGTTGGAAAAAAATAATATTCAGCAAGCTCAAGGTCACTGTATGGGGGAAGGGGAAAAAAGCCTGAGGATAAACACAAATGCTAGAAAAAAAGCCCTAAAATTCTAGAGAACTCAGAGCAAACACAGTGTTAAAGGGACAAAACATAATGATGACTAGCAGAGTAGCATTTAAGAATCATAGGTTCATTTTCTTAAATAATCAGCTTTGCCCACCTCCTCACCAGGTATTTTAAGTTTGGACGTATTCCACCTGACTTGGAAAACTCGGAGATTTCCACAGAGGGAACAAAATTCTTTAAAGATTTGTGAAATAGAATCCTTTCGAGTATAGCTTAAAGGAACTGTCATTATTTAGAGAAACAGCCTAGCCTAATGAAAAGAACGTGGGCCTGTTGGGGGGGGGGGGGGGGGGGGTCAGAGGTCCTATGTTCTAATTCTGCCTCTGCCACTTACCTACCTTGGAGAAGTCACCCGACTTCTCTCTGCCTAAGTTCCCCCATCTGCAAAATGGAGATTCAAATATCAGTTCTCTCTTGTACTTAGTCTGTGAGTCCTGTGTGGGACAGGGACCTTGACTGTCCTGACTATCTTGTATCTACTCTAGAGCTTAGAACAGTACTTGGCACGTTGTAAGCCCTTAACAAATACTACAATTATTAGGAAGCTGGGAGGAGTAAAGATAGGATTAGTGGGAATGACACCCTAAAACGTATGAGAGTTTTACTGAAAATGGTGACCAGCTGTTTCCTGTCTTCCTGAAGGACTTTACAGTGAAAGAGGAAGCCAACTTGAGCTGCAGCTGGCATAAGTGCCAACTCCTTGGGAACGAAGGAATACAATAATCTCCATGGTGTTGGCAATGAGGGAACTGAGCTAATGGCTTTGCCCATGTAGCTTTTGGGCCAGGGTGAGCAGCCACAGTTAGTTCTGCCTTCCAGGAGCAGCTTGGCCTAGAAGAAAGAGATTGTGCCTGGGAGTCAGAGGGCCTGGATTCTAATTCCTTCTCCACCACTTACTTGCTGTGTGTCTCAGTTGTCTCAGCTGCAAAACAGGGATTCAATACCTGTTCTCCCTCCTGCTTAGACTGTGAGCTCCATGTGGGACCTGATTATCTTGTGCCTGCCCCTCTGCTTGGTTCAGTGCTTGGCACATAGTCAGAGCTCAACAAATACCACAGTTATTGTTATTAACCAGAGAGGGTCTCTCAGCCTCTCGTTCCTGCTGGCAGGTGGAAGAAGAGGACACTCTGGCTGCTACTGCTCTTTTTCTGGTCCTCACCGGGTACCAAAGCTGAAGTCAAGGTGTTCCTTTCACTTCCATCCCATTACTCAGTTTTGCATATACAACAATTGATCAATCAACCGTATTTAGCATGTGCTTTACTAGGTTTAGAGCACTGTACTAAGTACAGTACAAAAGAATTAGCAGACACATTCTTTGCCCGTGAGGGGAAAAGCAGTGTTGCCTGGTGGATATAGAACACAGGTCTAGGAGTCAGAAGGACCTGGGTTCTAATCATAGCTCCACCACTTGTCTGTTATGTGACCTTGGGGAAGTCACTTCACTTTTCTGTGCCTCAGTTACCTCATCTATAAAATGGGGATTAAGACTCTGAGCCCCATGTAGGACATAGAGTGCGTTGAACCGATAAACTTGTATCCATCCCAGCATTTAGCAGACAAGTGGCGGAACTGAGATTAGAACCCAGGTCCTTCTGACTCCGAGGCACATACTCTATCCACTAGGCCATATTGCTTCTCTTCAGCTTGGAAGATATCCACTGGGTTGTAGGCTCCTTTAGGGCAAGTGTCATATCTAACAGCTCTACCATACCCTCCTAAGTGCTTAGTACAGTACACGGTAAGCATTCAGTAAATATAATTGTTTGATTGATTGTAGTGAGCAGCAGAACAGGTGTAAGAAGAGTTCAAATTGGCAGATTCAATTGGGAATGAATTGGGGGACCAGAAATGCACTGCGCCTTTTAGGGAGACTGGGAGATCTAGAGGAAGGATGGCAAGAGAAAGTCGAATAGATGGAAGGGAGCAGATAGCAGACAGGAATGGGTTCATTAGTGAAGTAAGCTGGCTTTGGAATTAAATGAGGGAAATATAGACAATACAGAACCATTCTTTTTCAGGCTCCTTGGGCTAGGGTCTTTATGCTTCCATTTTATTGTACTCGCCAAAGTCCGTAGTTCTGTGCTCTGTACACTTTACCTGATCAAGAAATACTACTGAACGAATGAATGAGAGGGTGGATCATTTTGAGGAGGAGATTAGGTTGAAGAGGTGAAAAACGATTTAACCAGAGTTGATTTGGACGACCCTTGGAGGTAGAGAAGAGATGATTAACTGCTCTGGATGGTTTTAGATGTGCATTTGCCTGGAGGCTGGAGGCTCTTCCTCATGACCCTTCTGGCCCTTCAATTCCAAGACTGGAAGTGGGAGAGGCAGGGAGATGAAGGGGTTTTCAATCAGTCAGTCAGTGGTATATAGAGAGGCAGGGAGATGAAGGGGTTTTCAATCAGTCAGTCAGTGGTATATAGAGAGGCAGGGAGATGAAGGCGTTTTCAATTAGTCAGTCAGTGGTATATATTCAGCACTTTTTGTGTGTGGAGCACTGTACTAAGGTCTTGGGAGGGTAGAATTCAATAGAGTAGGTGAGACATGATCCTTTCCCTCAAGAAGCTCTCCATCTAGTGTATAACTCCTAAGATGTCCGGAGCCTGAATAAGGATTGTGAGAAGAGAATGGGAATAAAGTGGTTCTGAAAGACCCATGGAGAAGAAAGCAGTATAATTTAGTGCTGGAATGAAAGTTGGGGAGACAAAGAGTGAGGGATTCAGCAGACTGAATTTTTATCTCAAGGGTCCCGAGCCCAAATAAGGGGCTGTGTGGAAAGAATGGGGATAAAGAGGTGATTCTGGAAGATTTGGGCAGCAGAAAGCCGTGGAATTTAAGTGCTAGAATGAAAGTAGGGGAGACAAAGAGTGAAGGATTGAGCAGATTGAATTTATATCTTCAGGCTAAGGGATGGTTGGGAGGGTTAGGAGAATGATGAATGATGAAGGGTTTCAATCTTCCATTTGGAGCTTGAGGGAGTGGAGAGACATGTGGAAATGCAAAAATAGGATATTGGAACTCAGAGAGCTGAGTGAAGGGAGAAAACTGCATGGGAATGATTATCCAAGACAAGGAAACTAATGAGGTTGCTTAGTGAATGGAACATCTAGTGTATGTTAATACATACCCATGCAGCAGAAAACAGACATTGCTTAGTCATAGTCCCTTCTGTATTTATTTCCTAAAAATAAAGTCTCATATTTCGCAGATGGCTCCCACTTAACTATGGGAAAATTACAGGGGGAGGGAGGCTTGTCTAAAGACATATTCATTCAATCATAGTTATTGAGCACTTACTGTGTGCAGAGCACTGTACTAAGTGTTTGAGAGAGGGCACTCTCAAAATAAACACATTCCCTGCCCACTACGAGTTTACAGTCTAGAGTCTAGACACGGTCTAGACACCTGGTGTCCAGGTTTGAGATAAGTCAGGCCCGAAGTCTTCTGAATCCCAGGCTGTTGATAATTCTATGTACGGTGAAGAACTGTTTTACAATTTATTTGGAACTTGAAATGGTTTATAAAAATTTCCTTCCCTAAAAGCCAAAATCATCACCTAGGCAGATTGCTTAAAGTTATCTTTAATTTTCACAGCTCTGGCTTTAATCAATCAGCTTTTGATTCTAAAGGTCATGCCAAAATAAAGAGCATGAATAAATTCGTCACTTGATGTCTAATCATTTAACCCATTATTCCAAATTTTGAGCCCTTAAAAGTTAGTTGTCTGATATGTGCTGTACGGTAACTCCTTTCCCTCAGATTAGTGACCAAATTTAATCTGAAAATATAATCCTGTTTGGTAGATTATAAATTGAATAAATAAAATAGATTAATCAAGATTTCTTTTGCCTTGGTATGTTTTTAAATCCTCAGACCCAAACAATAGATGCCCCTTATCAATTTGCTTCAGCATTTAGCAACAGAACAAAGAGAATGCCATTCAGGGTCATTTCCTATGCAAAACCACCTCATTGGGCTATCTTGTTTCCTTTGGTGGACCTTGTCGCTTCTTGACATTACTAAGCTCTTACAAAGGTTTAGACATTGTCAAATTCTGTTGTACTTTGTAAATCCAGAAAAAGAAAGGAGAGTAAGCAGTGTTAGCCTATTGGCGCTGGACACTCCTAAATTTTAGGCCTTGAGAAATGGCAGATGGAACCCCTAAGAATTCTGGTTTCAGCTGGGGTTTATGAGTTTGGTAATGAGCTAGGAGCCTAATATAGGCTGTCTGGCCAAGCTTTGGCAGATAAACAAAGAGCTAGCAAAACAGAGAAGCAGAGAGAAAGAGGAGGGAGAGAGAGATAGAGAGAGAGAAAGGCAGCAGAAAGATAGCCCTTCCCTTGCTGTTTATTTCCTTCAGCAATGCCACCCATGCTGTTTGAGGCTGGAGCTGCTGCTTTCATTTGCTGATGTTGTCTAAGGGACTAATTCTGCTGCCTCTTCACTGGCCACTCCACACACCCGCACAGTTTCCCTCTGCCTCGGTTACTTTGGGAAGGTAGCTCTTAGTAGCAACAGTAGCAGTACAAGCATCAGCAGCTCATTTGGGGAGCAGGAGAAGGGGCAGATGTGACCTAATGGGAAGAACTCAGGGCTGGAAAGCAGAGGACCTGGATTCTAATCTCTGTTCTGCTACTTCCCTGCTGTGTTACTTCGGGCAAGTCAATCAGATAATCAGTCGTATTTATTGAGTACTTATGGTGGGCAGAGCTCTGTACCAAATGCTTGGGAGAGTGCAATATAACAAAGTTGGTAGACACTAGTCATTTCAATTCTCTGTGCTTCAGTTTACTCATCTGTAAATTGGTAAATGAGGATTTAGTAACCGTTTTCACTCCCTGTGAGACGGTAACTCCTCATGGATAGGAACTGTCCCAATTATTTTGTATCACTCCAGCACTTTTTTAAAAAAATATAATATTTGTTAGATATTTACTATGTGCCAGTCTGTATTAAGCACTGGGGCAGATACAAGATATCAGGTTAGACACAGTCCATGTCCCATGTAGGGCTCAAGGTCTTAATCCCCATTTTACAGATTAGTTAACCCTCTTTACTTTTTTACTTCCTAATTAAACCTCATACATTATTTTGCCCTTAGCTAATTTTCATCTGAAATTTAAGGAGAGCTGAATGTTGATTTGGATGTGGGAAGGGTTGAAAGGATAAGGTTTGATGGAAGGGCATGAGGTTCATTCATCTTTTTCATACAAGTCACCAGCCTCATAGTCTAAGGACAACACTTTATATATCCCCTATTTTAGAGCAGTTCAAGAAAACTCATTTTAGAACAACAAATAATAATGCCCACCCTATGCAGTTTTTTATTATTTACTACTTCTGGAGTTCACAAACATAAGGCGAACATTTTTATTCCTATTTGGCACACATTTTCTGTAAATATAGAAGAGAAATTCAATCTAAAGTACAGATTTTCCCATAAGAGTTTGTAATGTAAAACAATAGATAATTCTGATAATTGTCACAAAAACAACTTAGCCTGAAATTTATTGGACATTCTCAAATCAAGTCCTGGATTACCAATTAACCAAGGAAGTCACCTCATAGGAGAATGGAGAAAAAGAAAACATGTTTCAGGATATTCTCAAATCTGACAAAAATAAAAAGGGAAAACAAATGCAGGTGCTTTAGTACAGTGCTCTGCACCCATTGATCTATTGATTGACATGGTGGAAGATCTTGGCCAAGGATGATTCACACTCTCTGAAGGAGAGGAAGGAAAGGTAGAAATATTGAAGTGATAACTCCGAATCATCCTCTCGATGAGGAAATATTTGTCCAGCTGCAGTAATTCACCTGGAGAGGAAGTCATTCGTGTTCATGAAACACTGAGCATGATGAATGCATTTAGGAAGATCATCTGGTCATAGATCTACTCCCTTTATGCCACTGATTATAAGAGCTGATGGGATAGGAAGTAGCATTGCCTGGTGGAAAGAGCATGGGCCTGGGAATCAAGGGACCTGGGTTCTAATCCCTGCTCCACCACATCCCTGCTTGTACGACCTTAGGCAAATCACTCAACTTCTCTGTGCCTCAAAATGGGGATGCAATACCTGTTCTCCCTCTTAGACTTTGAGCCCTGCATGGATCCTGATTATCTTGGATCTACCACAGCTCTTAATACGGTGCTTGACACATAGTAAGTGCCTAACAAGTACCACAACTGTTACTATTATTATTATTGGAAGAAGAAAAGAGGTAGGTTCCCCCTGGGAAGAAATGCTTCTCAGGGGTCAAAGATTTCAGGCAGAGTGATGAGAACCTCGGATGGGGTGGTGTGGGGCTCCCTTAAAAGACAGAAAATGTTGAGCCACTTAATTTATGAGTCATTATTCCTCCATTTTTCCCCTATTCTCTCTCACTATTTTTTTCCTCAGCCTCACCTCTAGACCAGCCCCTTCTCTCTTTTGTCCCTGAGGGGAGTAAAGGGAATAAAAAAAGGGAGCAGAGAAATGTTGGAACAGGCTCTGGGCTTCTTAGCTGAATTTTTCCATGCCTTCAGCTTATCCCATAGGAAAACAATCAAACCAAAAGACCTTTTGGGGACTCACCCTCTGAGTTATTAATAAATATTAATTGAAACCCAGAATCACACAAAATGATGCCCAGTTTCATTCCTTGCTGACTATGAGCTGACAAGCATATAGGCCAAATTTCCCCCTTGTTAAAGTCCAGGAAGCTGTGTAATTATATAGGGTCAAATAAAATGGGAAAGATTGAGCCACTCATATTCGCTGGAAGCCTAATTCTTTGAATTCAATAGAGACCTGTGGTTTTAAAAACATTTAACTTTTGATATTATGTGAACCAGAGTCCAGTACAACTTTCAAGTGACAGTTGAAGGAAGGCCTATATTTCTTTTCATTTCTAATTTTCAGCTGAACCAAGATATTATCTTTTACTTCCACAGAAATATAGATATTCCAAACTATGACACTGGCAAACCAGGAAAGTAGAGGCTGAGTCAGATCCCTGACACATAATCACCTCAGGGATAGGGAAGGGATGAGTCTGCAACTTTTCATAAATTTATAATTGATTCCCGGGGATTTTCCCTGTAGAACTGCTGCTATACTGGGGAAATCTCTAAGAACGTGAGTACCTCCTTCCTGTTTAACTCTTTCTCCATTCCAGTCCCACCTCCTCTACTGCTCAATGAGTGCAGGTTTTTGTTGCTTGGGAGGTGGGTGGAAATCTTGGGCTTCGAGGGGGAGTTCAACCCACTTGATCAGGAGGCAATAAGGAGCAGTCACTTGTTCTTTCATGATTCCTCCGTGCTATCCTGCCACGATCTCTTCTCTGAAGAGCTCTTTGGAGGTGTTCTTTTTTCTCTCTACCTGACAGACCAATGGCATGGTCAGAGCTCGTGGCCCAACTTTGATGTACACTGGTTCAGGGGAAATAGTGCTATGACATGAGACGGCTTGTCTGAAGGAAATGGATATAGCTGGTCACTGGCATAAAAATAATGATAATAATAATAATAGTGGTATATCTTAAGTGCTTACTATGTGCCAGGCACTGTGCTAAGCACTGGGGTAGATACAGGTAAATCAGGTTGGACACAGTCCCTGCCTCACATCCGACCTTTGATCTAGACAACTATTTCCTTCATTCCTCTTTCTTCAGTAAAGAGACACTTAATTCTAGCTGAGGGGCCATTTCAGTTGAGACCTATTGCTGACCAAGGGGGAAAGTCAATGTAAAAAATGCCAGTGGCTTAATTCCTTCTCCATGTATTGGAAGTGGCTTGGTAATAAATGTGGATTTATTGTTACTTAAACCGTGTAACCTAGTTATTTTTTTCTTTTTGTAATATTGAAACTGTGGAGCAGTTTAGTAACCCTTTAAAGTGTTCAGAGTTTGAAATGCTGGGTTAGAATCCCTCTTCCCCTTGATCATGCAATTCTGGGTGGACAGCCGTGGTGTTTAGAACAAACTCTCCAAGAAGGCATATGGGATCGGTTCAAAGAATAAAAGCTAGAACATATAAAGCATGTTTCATTCACTGTCGATGCATGGAACTTCCTCCTTTGGTTTTGAAACTGCAACAGGGATGAAAGGTTTGTGGTTTTCTCTAATTCATTAAAAATTCTTTTTTGACTCTCAGGATCTGAAGGTGGCTACCAACCTTCTCAGTGGCCAGCGAAGGCCCCAGTGATCATCTAATGAGGGAAGACATTTACATGGGCAGTTACTATAATCTGGGCACTTACTGCACTTAGGCATCCTGACAAGAGGACCCTGATTGGGAGGAGCACTCTATCCCATGTCTCAACTCTCTCTCATGGTTAATAATACAAATTCTGGATCTCTTACAAGTATTTTCTTGCACCTATATTCACCCTACACTTGTTTGTTAGTTTGTTTTAGGGTTTTTGTTAAGCGCTTACTATGTGTCAAGCATTTTTCTAAGCACTGGGGTAGACATCAGGTAATCAGGTTGGACACAGTCTCTGCCCAATGCAGGGCTCACAGTCTAAGTAAGAGGGAGAGCAGGAATTTCAGAAGGACGTGGGTCTAGTCCTGGCTCTGCCACTTGTCGGCTGTGTGACCTTGTGCCAGTCACTTGACTTCACTGTGCCTCAGTTACCTCATCTGTAAAATGAATATTCAGACTGTGAGTCCCATGTGGGACAAGGGACTATGTCCAACCTGATTTGCTTGTATCCACCCCAGCACTTAGTACAGTGCCTGGCACTTATAAATACCATTATTATTATTATTATTATTATTATTATTAGCTTGTATTCCTCCTCTAGACCATAAGCTCCCTGAGGTAAAAGAACATGTCTACCAGCTCTGTTTTATTCTCCCAAGCACTTAATATAATGCTCTGCACACAGTAAGCACTCGATAAATCTGATTGATTGATTCTACCATAAAAGGGCACTGAATCTCCTATACATTTAATACAAAACTATACATAGAGAAAGGTTCCAGCCTTCATTGTTCTTTTTCACATATAACAATATATAACCGAGTTGGTAGACGTGTTCCCTGCTCCCAAGGATTTTACAGTCTAGAGACAAATGAATTTGCATTTCATGAATGCCCACACTGAATATCCACAATCTTACATTTCCGTGGGTGTGCATTTTGCTATCACTCAGAGAACAGGAGCAACGGAGAAAAAGGAAAAATCAAACATATTTATTGAGTGTTTACTATGTGCAGAGCTCTGTATATATGTATATATGTTTGTGCATATTTATTACTCTATTTATTTATTTATTTATTTTACTTGTACATATCTATTCTATTTATGTCATTTTGTTAATATGTTTGGTTTTGTTCTCTGTCTCCCCCTTCTAGACTGTGAGCCCACTGTTGGGTAGGGACTGTCTCTATATGTTGCCAACTTGTACTTCCCAAGCGCTTAGTACAGTGCTCTGCACACAGTAAGCGCTCAATAAATATGATTGATTGATTGATTGATTGATTGATACTATAGATTTGGTAGCAGCATGGCGTGGTGCATAGAGCACCAGTCTGGGAGTGAAGGTCATGGGTTCTAAACCCCACTCCACCACTTGTCTGCTCTGTGATCTTGGGCAAGTCACTTCACTTCTCTGTGCTTCAGTTACTTCATCTGTAAAATGGGGATTGAGACGGTGTGTGTGTCCAACCCAATATGCTTGTATCCACCTCAGCGCTTAGTACAGTGCCTGGCACATAGTAAGAGCTTAATAAATGCTATTATTATTATTATTATGATCCCTGCCCTCAAAGAGCTTAATGTGATTAACAAGAACTTTCTAACAGAGGATAATAACAAAAACCTTGTGTTGGTAAAAATAATATATATGTACAATGTTTATACACACATACCTAGATAAATGCTTTTGGCTGGATCATAATTTAACTTCAGTTCTTTTCTTAAACATCTGAAAGTAATTACTATGCCTGTCTAGCCACATTTTAAGCAAGAGTCATACAAATCCCTGAAATGTATAAGATGTGGAAGCAAATATTAAAAATATGAATAAAGAAGGATTTAATTTTGTTAAAGAGTAAGACTGCTTCTACTGCCTGTTTACCCAGAGGTAATTCTTCACAGTGCTTTGCACATAGTAAGCGCTTAACAAATGCCATTATTATTATTATTGTGCCAAGCATTGTATTAAGCATTGGAGTAGAGACAAGATAATCAGTTTGGACACAGTCCCTGAACCACATGGGGCTCACAGTCTAAGCTGAAGGAAAGACAGGTATTTCATCTCCATTTTAAAGATGAGGAAATTCTTCTTTCCTTAATGGTATTTGTTAAGCACATACTATATGCCAGGTACTGTTCTAAGTGATGGAGTAGGTAATAGTTCATCAGGTTGGAAGCAGTCCAGGGTCCCATATGGGGCTCACAGTCTTAATTCCCATCTTACAGATGAGGTAACTGAGGCCCAGAGAAGTGAAGTGACTTGTCCAAGGTCAAACAGCAGGCAAGTGGCAGAGCTGGGATTTGAACCCAGGTCCTTCGACTCCCAGGCTTATGTTTTTTCCACTAGGCCACGCCAGGTTCCCTGACTCCAAAGCACCATGTGCTTTCCACTAGCCTGTGCTTAATATTGCAGGAGCCTCAGTTTCTTTTAAAAAAAGTCTACGATAGCATCGGCAAAGCAGTTCAAGTGGCTGCAACTCACTGTTCTGTGCTAATTCAGCTTTGTCATTGTGAGAACAGTGGTGAAAACCAATAGTGAGATCTTGCAGGATAAAATGACTTTCAGTTTTTTGAAGTCATTTCTCTTCTGTGAATGTGTAAAACCCTGTTTTTCATATGTCAGCATTGAAGTGACACCTGAGTGTGAATCCAAGGCAAATGCATTTATTCCATGAACAGACCCAAAAGAAAGGTTTCAAATATATTTTATTGAAAACCTTTTGAATGAGAATCGGCCTTTAATCATTCTTCTGTTCCCTGAAGCAAAGCCAACAGAGGTATATGTTAATGGACAATTGCTATTTTTATAAAATTAGGTGTGATTTTCGAAAGAGTGTGCCTCCAAAGCATGCATTTTCTATGCAACATCACATTTTACCAGAAGAAACCCAGAATAATTGTTCACTAAATTAGCTCAAATAAGTGTGGAAATTGGTAGCTCTATTGTGGGCAGGGACTGTGTCTGTTTATTGTTATATTGTACTCCCCGAAGCGCTAAGTACAGTGCTTTACACATAGTAAGCACTCAATAAAACAATTGAATGAATGAATGAATACTCCACCCTGTCTCTAGTGGACAGATATATTTTCTAGAAATCATATGCTGTGCGGTTTCACTAAAGCCTGAGTTTTCAAACCCTGAATGTAAAAGAACAAACAGATGATGAGTGGGAGGTAGGTTTATAAATTCTCAATTTAACCCTGAATGTGGAGGCGTGCTTGAAAGAAATATATCTTAACAATAATGATTGCTTATTTTGCAGGTTTAACCCAGCTACAGTACTTGGAGAGAGAGCTTTGAAGTGGGAAGAGGCTTCGTTTGAAATATAAAGACGATTCTTGAACAGCATAGCGAAACCCAAAATGTCCTCTATAGATCCTTATCAACACATTATAGTAAGTATAATTTTTTTTTGGTGCGTATTTCAGAGAATAGGCACCACACCGTAATATCACACACGGAACCATTGTACTAAACTGTCATTATGTGTACAACTTCTGAATGGTTTATGACTTTTATGACATTAGCCAGAAAGGATGGATTCAAAGAAAACAGTGTCTGTTATGAAACTGAAATTC
The DNA here is from genome assembly GCF_015852505.1 of Tachyglossus aculeatus. NCBI lineage: Eukaryota > Metazoa > Chordata > Mammalia > Monotremata > Tachyglossidae > Tachyglossus > Tachyglossus aculeatus. Next base: position 14,790,736 of record NC_052081.1, read on the forward strand.
AAGGGCAGTTAAACATTTCTACTTCCTTTAAATGATCTCTTATCAGGTTGAGGGTTTCAGCTTGTGTAGTCACATCCTTGCAATGAGTCTGCAAAGGAAGAGTTTTAGGGAACAGCTTTAGTGAAGAATTTACCCTGGCTGCAGGAACAATTGGCTCAAGTGAAAAAGAGAAATACTGGTTTAATGCCTCTGAGAAAAGAAAACCATTAGAGAAGTGTCATTCAGTACTGGTCTCTTGCTTCCCTCCTGCATGGGACTCATTCTCCCTTCATGTTCAGCAGACAAGTACTCTCCCCATCTTCAAAGTCTTTCTAAAATCATGTCTCCTTCAGGAAGTCTTCCCTGACTAACCTTTCCTCTCCCCCTCCCTATTTCCCTGTACTTCCATTGCAACACTTCTGAGTCACCTATACACTTAAGTCCTCAGTCAATCAATCATATTTATTGAGCACTTACTGAATGCAGAGTGCTGCACTAAGCACTTGGGAGAGTCTGATATAACGGAGTTGGTAGACATGTTCCCCAACCACAGTGAGCTTGCAGTCTAGAGGAGGAAACAGATGTTAATAAAAATAAATCAATTATGCATGTGGACATAAGTGCTATGGGGCTGTGGGAGGGGTGAATAAAAGGTGCAATTCCAAGTGTGATGGTGAGGCAGAAGGGAATGGGAGAATTTGAAAGAAAGTTGTAGTCAGGGAAGGCCTCTTGAAGGAGATGTGGCACTGAAAGTGGGGTGAGTGATCTCCTGTTAGATATTCATTCATTCAATCGTATTTATTGAGCACGCACTGTGTGCAGAGCACTGTACTAAGCGCTTTGGAAATACAAGTTGAAGATATGAAGAGGGAGGGCCATACCAGTCCAGAGGAGGAAACTAATCTCTAAGAAATCACCCCTTCCCACCATCACAGATACCAATTTTATGTATATTTAAAAAAAATTCCATTGCTTCCCCTATCTGACATTTATTTTAGTGTCTTCCGCCCCCTCGCTAGATTGAAAAATCCTTGAGGACAGAGTCTGTGTCTACTAATGCTTTTGTACCCTCTTTTGTGGTCAGTGCAGTGCTGTGTACCAAGTAAGCATTCAGTATGTGCCTATAATTAATTGATGGATTGAAAAATGATGAGTGGGAGATAGGCTTATAAATTCTGAATTTAACCCTGAATGTGGAGGCGTGCTGGATCCAGTAGCTGATGATGAGTTAAATTTAGAATCACGGTGAAGTTCCAAGTGTTTTGGGTGTTAAGGCTACGATGAGCAAGGTATTTGGAGAAAATGCATTTTGTACAGTTTTTCAAGAAAGAGCATGTTTTAAGGGAGCTCATCTAAGGGTGGTTATCTTGCAGGGAGGACTTGAACAGCTAGAGATGGAAAGTGTTGATAGGTTGAATCCATTTGAAACCAGTCATTCTTGAATGTTGATGAATTCAGCATTGTGATATTAATATAGGGTCAGGGTGACCCAAGGGAACAGTCAAGAAGCCTGGGTTCTATAGCCCAGCTCTACTGCTGGACTGTTGTTTGACTTTGAGCAAGTTACATAACCTCTCTGAGCTTGTTTCCTTATTTGTAAATGTGGATAATAATTGCCGCCTCTCCTATCACCGGGGTACTCTGTGAGAATAAAATGTGATCACTCATTTCACTTGATCAATCAATCAGTATTATTTATTGAACACTCCTTATGTGTAATAAGAATAATAATGATGGTATTTGTTAAGCGCTTACTATGTGCAAAGCACTGTTCTAAGCAGTGGGGAGGTTACAAGGTGATCGGGTTGTCCCATGTGGGGGGGGCCTCACAGTTTTAATCCCCGTTTTACAGATGAGGTCACTGAGGCACAGAGAAGTTAAGTGACTTGCCCAAAGTCACACAAAGCTGACAGTTGGCGGAGCCGGGATTTGAACCCATGACCTCTGACTCCAAAGCCCGTGCTCTTTCCACTGAGCCACACTGCTTCTAGTGTACAGCACTGAACTAAGTGTTTGGCAGTGCAATAAAATAGAGTTGGTGGACATAGTCACCTGTCTCTGAGGAGTTTATTTCCAAATACTCTGGGCAAATGAAAGCACTGTACCAATTCAAGATATTGTTAGTGCTAATGAGAGCATTGAGTGGCAGGGAATGAGTCTGTTCACTGTTGTACTCTCCCAAGTGGTTTAGTATAGTGCTCTGCACAAAGTAAATGCTCAATAAATATGATTGAATGAATTAATAAATGACAAGGTAACAGGGTGTGTAGTGCAGCGGAAGGATACACAGTATCTTTACAGATTGTCACCACAAATTGAAAAGGGAGCTTTTTCTAACATTAGGTTATCTGCATAAGCCCTGAAAGCACCTAAAAGAAAATAGATTCTCTTTCCTAGTAAACAATTTTGATGTTGAAAGGGACTGTAATATATGCAGATCTCATGGAGAATTTGGTACTGAAAAAGGGGCATCCAGAAGAAAAGATTCTTTAAAAATGTGAATAATCCATATTTCCCCTCCCTGGTTCTGTTTGCTCTGATATTCAGTTTTATCTCCCACAAGCAGGGTGGTTTAGTAGAAAGATCATAGGTTGGGGACCTGAGTTCCTTCAATCATATTTATTGAGCGCTTGCTATGTGCAGAGCACTGTACTAAGCGCTTGAGTTCTAATCCCACCCAAATCTGCCACTTTCCTATGGTGTGACCTTGGGCAAATTCTCTGTGCCTCAGTTCCTTCAGCTGCAAAACGTGGATTCAGTACCTGTTCTCCCTCCTACTTAGATTGTGAGCGCCATCTGGGACCTGATTATCTTGTATCTATCCTAGCGTTTAGTACAATGCTTGGCACAACATTTTTTATTATTATTATTTTAAGATACTTGCTAGCCAAATATCACAGTCAGCTCTGCCAATGAGCAGTGCCTAACATCTTGTGGTCTAATCACTGTAATTAATGCTAAATACAAAGAAGCTTCTTGAAGACCTGTGTGTCCTGTTTTTCCACACAGCTAGAGTTCATGATTGTTCCTGTCAATATTTTGCAAATAATAGCAATAACTGTGGTATTTGCTAAGTGCTTGCGATATGCCAAACACTGTGGAAGATAAACTACAATCGGATTAGCCACAGTCTCTAGTCCACAGGGGCCTCACAGTCTAGTGGGGAGGGAGAATGAGTATTTAATCCCATTTTACAGATAAAATAACCAAGGTGCAGAGAAATTAAGCCAGTCAGTTAGTTGTACTTACTGATGCTTACTGTGTTCACAGCATTGTACTGAACACTTGGGAGAGTACAATATAACCCTAAATAGGCACATTCCCTGCCCTCTGCTTGTCCAAAGTCACACAACAGGCGAGTGGCAGAGTCTGGATTAAAACACAGGTTTCCTGGCTTCCAGGTCTGTCTTTTATCCACTGTATCATGCTGCTTTGTGAATAGTTCGTATTTTGAGACTTGATTTGGTAGTAGGACAAAATATAGGCTTGTCTACCAGTTTAGGGGACATTCTATATATAGCTTTATCCCATGGCTGGTCATTTGATTCCCAGTATTTTGACTCCACTCTCCTGCCCAAGTGAAGCCATCCTTTCTCCGGAGTTTCCCACCATCCTATTGGGTCCCCATCACACCCTCCAGTAGCCTCCACCGTGGGAAAATTAACTAATTAATTAATTATGGTATTTGTTAAACACTTACTGTGTACTAGGCACTGTTCCAAGCCCTGGGGTAGATACAAGATAATCAGGTTGGACACAGTCCCTGTCCCACATAGGGCTCCCAGTCTTAATTACCATTTTACAGCTGAGGGAGCTGAAGCACAGAGAAGTGAAGTGACTTGCCAAAGGTCACACAGCATACAAGTGGCAGAGCCAGGATTAGAACCCATGACCATCAGACTCCTAGGCCTGTGCTCTATCCATTAGGCCACGCTGATTAGAGAAGATAAGTGAAATAGCATTCCACCAGCCTTCCAATGCATTTCTTTTATGCCACTCATATATATTTATTTTATGTACTGTCACCATTTCACTCCACTCCTCTGGATTGAAGTGACCCGGAGGTAAAATAGCTCAGAAGTCAGTCAATTGGAAGTGAAGTGATTGGGAGTCAAAAGATGTAGAAGCCCCTAACCAGTAAAATCTCTCCCTCAGTCTTCACATGAAGGGGTAAACAGAGATGAAAGTAGAGAAGTGGGTAGATCAGCTGATGACTACTTGCTCTGAAATCAAGTCTCACTGTTGTAGTCTAATCCATTTGCAGTCCTCAGTTCCTCTTGTCACCTCCAATAAATTGCTGCAATGTTTCATAAGTAGTTACATAAAAGTGGTGGTTGCATCATCCTCCTCCATTCTGCATGGGAAGCCTCGGATGAAAATCTGGCACGAACGTCAACCAGGTGAAGTTAGTTGGCATTTCAATTTCTCCCGTCTGAATAGAAAATGTTTAAATTCCAAACCCCATGAGCCTCCTGTAGCACCTTTCTCTGTATAGTTCAGAAGATTTGGGAAAGCCCCTCTCTCAGTATCTCTTTCACCTCATCCAATCACGTGTTTGTGTTGCAGCCCTTTCAGCATAGAATCGAGAGAAACGCAGACATTCCAGGTACGAATAATCTGAAATTGCCTAGCATCAAAACATTAACTCAACAAATGTTATGATGGTGATAGTTGAGTCATTGATCAAACAGATTGTTTTGGCTTCTTTTGCTGAGTAGGAAGAATCCCAAAAGATACCACCCCTGGAAGTCCAATGGAGGAGGTTTTATCCATGACCCGGATTAACCTGTTTCCTTCATCCAAAGAAGTTGGTAGCACCTAAAGTAGAGTTTTGGGAGTCTCTTATGTTGTATCCAGTGGAAGAGCCTGGACCAGTCAAATGGTCAGGGTCTCTTCCTTTTGAATGGAAAAAGCTGAATGTCAAGTTGACTATGTCTGCTTCTTCAACTTAGATATTTTTGAGTTTAGAATAGATTAAGCAAAGGTATTTATTGAACATATATTGTGTGTGGATCACTCGTACTAAGTGCTCGGGAAAGTACAACAGACATGGTAGACATGATCCCTGTCCAAAAGGATCTTATAGATGGGTTGCTTTTCAGTTCGTGGAAATGTCTGTGATTGGAATGTTTAATGATTGACATTCAGATATTTATTTTAGGCATCTGTCCCCATCCCGATACTTAGCTCCAATGTTTAAGGCTTTCAAAGTCTTCTTGGGGAACGTATTTTTATGAGTTTTTCAAATTGGCCATAAAATTCTTACAGCGTTGAACCTTGGTGAAGACTAAATCCTGAGGTCAGTGGCATATTTGATACTCCGATTACTTTTGGGGGTTCTGGTGGGATTCCTGATGAACTCTTAGGCACTGTATTTTAAATGAATATTGAACTTTTAAACAGATTTCTAAACCAGGACTTCTGCCCCTTACTGCCAAAGTATTAAGATATATGGGCTTAAGATCCCAACTCTCCAAATGGACACCTGTAAATGTGTCATAGCAATCAAAATTTTATTATCTTGTCTATAAAATCTAGGGAGAAGGGAAGGGGAATGCCACTCTTATTTTGAAAAATTTTTTTTACAGGGAGTTATTTTATCCAGGAAAGTCCTTAGTATTTCCACTGACAGCTTTCAAAGTAACCCGCACGCTTGCACCGCAAATAGCTGCATTAACATAGCGAAAGGGTGGGGAAACCCATAGCGTGGCAATCTGGTTAATGAGCTGCTGTTGCCAGAGAGTGTGATGGTCTTTGTCAGATGCCCAGGGGCCAGGGAAGATTGGCAGCTTTCAGCATTGCAAAGTTGGTGCAGAGAAATGTGGTAACACTAATAGGCAGGGAAGAGCAATTTACAGAAGGGATCATTGGTTTCTCAAGTGGTGAGTTCTAACAGAAGGGTAGTGGAGACTGGGGTGGTTAGAGGAATGTCCCAAAATATGACAAAGAGGATGAATGAGTTCTCAGAACACAGAAAGCTACTTTCAAACTAGAAAAAAGAACAGACACCCTCTAGACCGAAAACTCATTGTGGGCAGGGAACATGTCTACCAACTCTGTTTTATTGTACTCTCCCAAGCACTTACTACAGTACTCTGCACACAGTAAGTGCTCAAATAAATACCACTGATTGATTGATTGATGAGGAAAGTAATTTAAATATGTATTAGGTTTCTTAGTCTGAGAACAATGAGAACATCAACCTGGTTATAGAGCAATTGCATTATTCTTTGGGTATTACCAAAGACATCCTAGAAAATCGATGCTATATTTACTTATTATAAAGCTCAGAATGCTTTACATTGGTTAATCAAGCCAAAATGAATGCTAACCCAATGGTATTGGTGGACCTATTCTAGAAATAGACTATAGAGTCCATAGTAGGTCCAGTCATAAAGAAGTTTTACTCTATGGTTCTCCTATATACCTGTAGTTTAATCTGAGGGTGTGTTGATACGACTCAGTATCCTTTAGTCTGTGAAGGACTTACTACTGGCCAAAGGATTCATTGGCCTTTTTGGTTGTTGCCCCACAGTGAACTGATGATTTAAGAGAAAAGTGAACATTGACTCCATGATCTTCTTCCTATATAGTAAGTGAGAGCTTAAAGCCCTTAGATCCCTGAGGTCAGGGACTGTGTCGGTTAACTCTATTGTACTCTCCCAAGTGCTTGGTTCAGTGTACTGCACACAGAAAGGCCTCACTAACTACCATTGATTGATTGGTACTTGGATCATTTTTCTCTGGATTTAATCTGTCTATCAACTCCATTGTATTTGTACATTCCAAAGCACTTAGTACAGTGCTTTGCACATAGGAAGCACTCAATAAATACAATTGTTTAATTGCATTACTCACATTTGCTCACTTTGAAGTACATCTGCCATTACTTTGGGCCATTTTTTTCCTTTTTCTTGGTTTGGCTTTCTACTTATTTGCCTATTCTTAAGTCTTTGGACTGCATGCTGCTTAGCTAGCAGAAGTAGTGAAAGCAGAGATTATGTCTACTAACTGTATTATACTCTCTCAATCTCTTAGTATAGTGTTCTGCACACAGTAAGTACTCAGTAGATGTCACTGATTCACTGATTGAATCATTCATTCAGTTATACAGATTTGTTTCACTAATGGCAATCCAAATCAATGTATAGGATTTTCCAAGGGCAGATTGGTACATAGCTCCAGTATCCTTTTGATAAATTGCTAGTTCGTAGTTCCTTCAATTGATTAAGAAAAATGAACAAGTTTATTACATGGGTCCCAAGAGGACTATAATCTACTTGACCACTTTTCTCATCCAGGAAGAAAGGAAAGTGAAATTTGGGGTATAGTATAGGAAATTCCTGTATCCCTAATGGAGTTTTTTGTTTGTTTGTTGGTTTTTTTTTTTGTAACCTCGACAACGAGAAGCTATTTTTGTTATGCTACTCACAGTAACGGGAGATCATTTCATCCATGATCGAAAGCCTGCCCTCTCTGGAATCACAGATTGACATAATTCCACTCTATAAGAAAGTTGTTATTTCAAGAGTTAAATAGGGTTTTTGGTTGAGGTGGGGAATGAAAAGGCAGATAGAAAAGAACCTAGTTAGAGCAATGGAAGATGCTAGAGACAAAGTAAGAAGTTTAGCCAGGACTCCAGGCTAAACCTTTGTTTTTTTATGAAAAGATCTTGAATGACTAAGTGGGTGGGGCCTCCATTTGACATCTCTATTGAAATATGGTACCTCAAAACACCTAATATCATTTGGCAGAGTGCTGAGTCATCAGTTTCCCTTAGGGACTACTATCTGTTGATTCAACAATACCATTTCCTCTGGCACCTGAGTGGAGAACTAAGGTGTCCTATCCAAGTAGGAACCTAGCCCAGTCCGGCTTAGCTTGAGATCTGACAAGATCGTGGCCCCAGGAGATATGGTAGTAGATTTCTTTTTTTTTTTTTCTGTTAAAAAAGCCTCTCTGAATAAAAACCTGCTACACTTAGCCCCACTGACTTTATGGAACACTATCTTGTTAAACCCTATATCACACTCAAGTTGGGGAGTAGGCGTTGTGGGGAGGGTTTGCCCCGAGAGATGTTACTTTCCTCAAGACCCATTTTTATAGCCTGCTTTTTATTAGAAAGACACTTTGTTCTTATCACTCATCCATCGATGGTTACTAGTTCTTTAGGCTGAAAGGGAAGCAGCTGTTTTTAAGGAGTCGATAACAGGTAAGCGATCTGATCAGATAGTGTAGCCTAAGGGAATGCCTTTATTATTCATCTGAACATAAGAACATGAGCAACAGCAATGCAGTAAGAGCTCAAGAAATATCCTTGATTGATTGATTGATTGATTGATTGACCGAGTCCCATCAGTAGTCCATCCGGCCCACTGTTCTGACTCCCCCGGTGACCGCAGGATGCTTGGAGGAACTGTGCAGTGTTTACCCTACTTCACATATATGTTAATGTTTAATTAATAATAATAATGATTATGGTGTTTGTTAAGTGCTTACTGTGTGTCAGACACTGTACTAAGCGCTGGGGTGGATACCAGCAGATTCATTCATTCATTCAATCATATTTATTGAGCGCTTACTGTGTGCAGAGCACTGTACTAAGCGCTTGGGAAGTACAAGTTGGCAACATATAGTGACGGTCCCTTCCCAACAATGGACTCATAGTCTAGAAGGGGGAGAGAGATTGATGTGGACACCGTCCCTGTCCCACATGGGGTTCACAGCCTCACTTCCCATTTTACAGATGAGGTAAATGAGGCACAGAGAGGTTAACTGACTTGCGCAAGTTCTCACAGCAGGCAAGTGGTGGAGCCAGAATTGGAACCCATGACCTTCTGTCTCCCAGGTCTGTAATCTATCCACTACACCATGCTGCTTCTCCTGCTGCTTTTAGGGAGAAACTGTCTAAACATCCATAATTTATCCCCTCTAAATCTTTTTCCTAATAGGACCCCTTATTCTTGGATAGATTCAAAACCTTCAATCACTCAATGGTATTTTTCGAGTCCTTGCTGTATGCAGAGCTCCGCTCTAAGTGCTTGGGACCGTACATAGAGTTAGTAGATATGATCCCTGCCCTCAAAAAGCTTACAATGTAGTTCAAGCTTTCTTGACTTAATGATGACTTTGGCCTTCACAGCTTCTGGGAGGAGTAACAAATCTTGCCCTCTGAGAAAGGAAATGGTACCTTCTGTTTTAAGTATATATTAAGTATACAGGAGGTACCATTTCCTTTCTCAGAGGGCAAGATTTGTTACCCCTCTCAGAAGCTGTGAAGGCCAAAGTCATCATTAAGTCATCATTATTAATATATATATATGTAAAACACATCATGGCTTGGTGGCTTGGGAGTCAGAGGTCATGGGTTCAAATCCTGGCTCCGCCAATTGTCAGCTGTGTGACTTTGGGCAAGTCACTTAACTTCTCTGTGCCTCAGTTACCTCATCTGTAAAATGGGGATTAAGATTGTGAGCCCCCCATGGGACAACCTGATGCATTTTCCCATGTCTGCCAAGATAGCTGATTCTGTGCTCCTGGATTTCCATTGTTGGAGGAGCGTACCTTCCAAGTGCCATTTGGAACTCTGGGAATGCCGGGTCAGTATCTGACTCCCACCTGGATTGGGACAGGAATCCAGTTGCCCAAGATGGTGGGGAGAGGACCCAATTCAGACTGTCTTTATCCTGTCTGGCCACTCAGACCCTCAGAGCGGAGAAGTGGTGGTCCAGGGTGTGTCTGGGTTAGATCTGGAATCTCCATTTTGAGAGGGGAGCATAAGACTGTGAGCCCCCCGTGGGACTTCCTGATCACCTTGTCACCTCCCCAGCGCTTAGAACGGTACTTTGCACATAGTAAGCGCTTAATAAATGCTATTATTATTCCCTCACCTGTAAAATGGGGATGAAGACTGTGAGCCCCCCGTGGGACTTCCTGATCACCTTGTCACCTCCCCAGCGCTTAAACGGTGCTTTGCACGTGGTAAGCACTTAATAAATGCTATCATTATTATTATTATTATTTGTTTGCTAGGCACTTACCACGTGCCTGGCACCGTTCTAAGAGCTGGGGTGGAAACCAGCCAATTCGGTTGGACCCCCTCCCTATCCCACGGGGGGGATCACGGTCTCCATCCCCATTTTGCAGATGAGGGAACTGAGGCACACAGGAGTTGAGTGACTCGCCCGGGGTCGCGCAGAAGGCAAGTGGCAGCAAACCTTGTGACTCCCAGGCCCGTGCCCCAACCCCATGCAGCAGACAAATGGCAGCAAACCTTGTGACTCCTTTTCGACTGTGAGCCCACTGTTGGGCAGGGACTGTCTCTATACGTTGCCAACTTGTACTTCCCAAGTGCCTAGTACAGTGCTCTGCACACAGTAAGCGCCAATAAATATTATTGATTATGGTGACGATGACTCCCAGGCCTGTGCCCCAACCCCATGCAGCAGACAAATGGCAGCAAACCTTGTGACTCCTTTTAGACTGTGAGCCTACTGTTGTGTAGGGACTGGCTCTATACGTTGCCAACTTGTACTTCCCAAGCGCTTAGTACAGTGCTCTGCACACAGTAAGCGCTCAATAAATACGATTGATGATGATGATGATGACTCCCAGGCCCGTGCCCCAACCCCATGCAGCAGACAAGTGGCAGCAAACCTTGTGACTCCCAGGCCCGTGCCCCATCCCCATGCAGCAGACAAATGGCGCAAACCTGGTGACTCCTTTTAGACTGTGAGCCCACTGTTGGGTAGGGACTGTCTCTATATGTTGCCAACTTGTACTTCCCAAACGCTTAGTACAGTGCTCTGCACACAGTAAGCGCTCAATAAATACGATTGATAATGATGATTATGATCACCTTGTAACCTCCCCAGCACTCAGAACCGTGCTTTGCACATAGTAAATGCTTAATAAATGCCATTATTATTATTATTATTATTATTATTATTATTATTATTACTTTCCAAGCACTTAGTACAGTTCTCTGCACCCAGTAAGTGCTCAGTAAATACGATGGAATGTATACCTGAAGACTAAGGTAATAATCAATCAATCAATCAATCATATTTATTGAGCGCTTACTGTGTGCGGAGCACTGTACTAAGTGCTTGGGAAGTACAAGTTGGCAACATATAGAGACAGTCCCTACCCAACAGTGGGTTCACAGTCTAAATCTAATAATGATTTATATATTTATGAAACACATGTATAACTAAGTGCTGAGGTCAGGAACAAAATTCCTAAATTCTAAATGTGAATTCATTTATTTATTGAGCACTTACTGTGTGCTGAGCACTGTAGTAAGCATTTGGAAAGTACAATTTGGCAACAGAGACAATCCCTACCCAAAATGGGCTCATAGTCTAGAAATACAATATCATTATCACCAAAGGTATTTATTGAGCACTTACTAGGTGCAAAGCACTGTTCTAAGCACTTGGGAGAGTACAATCCAACAGAGTTGGCCGACAAGTTCCATGAATATGAAAGAATTATCCATTTGATTGACTCCATCCGGGTAGGAAACTCAAATGGATGATTGGCACCACATGTGAATTTTTGGTCTGTGTGATCTCTTCAGCTCCAAACCACTTGATATTTCCTCAGTCTTCTTTTTCATGGGGATCACGCAGACACCAGGCTTTGACTTGTCTTTCGTATCAGGGTTGAATGCCCTACTGTCAGGCACAAAGCCTAATTGTATTGGTACGGTGCCCAGAGAGGTGGAGCAGGACTGATTTAAATTTTTTTTAAATTTTAATGATTTGAAAACCCAGCTTCAGAGGAGTGACTGCATTCAACCTGTAGTCTTATTTATGGAATGGACTGAACTTCTAGTAGAGATTCAGGGAGTTGTGGGAAGAAGGGAAAGAGAAGCAGTTTCAGGAGTATAAAAGATGTTCATGGTATGCAGTTTGATTTGCTTTTGAATAGGAGCAGGATTTAAGACAAAAAAAAATGAAAGGGAAGGTGTTATGTCTTTCTTTTGAGCATACATCTTACTGTGATATAATTTAATTTTCAGGTGGAACACCAGTACTCTCACAAGTTCACCGTGATTGTTTTACGAGCCACCAAGGTGACTAAAGGTGCCTTTGGTGACTTGCGTAAGTATTACCGTGCGCTTGCTTCCTTTTGAGCTCTTCAATCATCTTTACTCTCTCTAACCCATGCCAAAAGTAAGTTCATTCAGTCGGAAAGTATAAATGCTTTACCTTGACTCTGAGTTCTTCCTTGGGAAGCCGGTCACTCTGTATCCTTTGGAAATCCAGAAATTGTGAGTTCGGAGTGACTGAACTTTTCGGGAATGTGAAAGCCAGATAACAAAGATGCTACCATCCCACTGGTTTGCTTTAAGTGTGAAGAACACCGTGGCACTGTTTCCTGTGTGAATGAGAGGGTGTGTGCATCTGTGTCTATGGAAATTCATGTGGTATTTTATTTGGCTAGAGAATTAGTGAAGGCAACTATGAATCTAGGAAAGGTACTAAATTTATGCCATGAATAGATACTGCTACTTTATCTTTTATATATAGTTTTTGTAGAGGGAAGGGTGGAGGTATAACTTAGTTCTTGACTTTACAAAACTATTGTGGCTATAGCCTAGGGCATACTTGTACTTTATTCCTCTAAAAGATCATCATCAACAGTATTTATTGTCCCCTACCGGGAACAGAGCTCTGTATTGAATGCCTAGGGGACATGATAATAATAATAATAATAATGGCATTTATTAAGTGTTTACTATGTGCGCAGCACTGTTCTAAGTGCTGGGAAGGTTACAGGGTGATCAGGTTGTCCCACAGGGGCTCACAGTCTTAATCCCCATTTTACAGATGAGGGAACTCAGGCAAAGAGAAGTGAAGTGACTTGCCCAAAGTCACACAGCCAACAATTGGCAGAGCCGGTATTTGAACTCATGACCTCTGACTCCAAAGCCCGTGATCTTTCCACTGAGCCACTCTTCCATCATCTGACATTTCAGCTCCCACTAGAGTAGGAATAGTTGTCTCCATTTTCAAACCCCGCACGAGGAAGAAGTGACAGATGTGATCCCTGCCCTTAGAAAGCCTGTGGTGCATCTTGGGAGATGACAGGCGACATGGAAACAGCAAAAAATGCCATAATTGAAAGAGTAGATGAGTCACTTTAAATAATAGACATAGTGGGTGAGTTAATAGTAAGTAACAAAAAAGGAAATAGGTAAGTGTGGGCCTGAAGTGGCAAATGCAGAGATTAGTCAGGGATATCCTGCTGTAGGAGATGTTCTTTCAGGAGAGCTTTGGAGAAGGGAATGGAAATGATTTGGTAAAACTGGAAGAGGAGGGAATTCCAGAAGAGGGAAGAGTCCTAAGAGTTCACGGGCAGGAGAACGAAAGCGAGGGATGGTTAAGAGGTTAGGTTGGTGGGTAGTGGCAGGAGAAAGTATAGGCAAGAGGGAGCCAATGGGTGGAGAGTCTTTGTTCATTCATTCTTTCATTCGGTTGTATTTATTAAGCACTTACTGTGTGCAGAGCACTGTATTAAGTGCTTGGGAAAGTACAGTACAACAATAAACAATGACATTCTCTGTCCACAATGAGCTCACAGTCTAGAAGTGGGGGGATACAGACATCAATGCAAATAAATAAAATTACAGATATACATAAGTGCTGTGGGGCTAGGGGGTGGGGGTAGAGGAAAAGGAGCAAGTCAGGGCGATGCAGAAGGGAATGGGAGAGGAGGAAAAGTGGGGCTCAGTCTGGGAAAGCCTCCTGGAGGAGATGTGCCTTCAATAAGGCTTTGAAGTGGGAAAGAGTGATTGTCTGGTGGAATTGAGGAGGGAGGGCATTCCAGGCCAGAGGCAGGATGTGCGTCAGTGATGAGACAGGTGAGATCGGGCACTAGAGCAGTGAAGTTTGCGGGCTGGGTTGTAGAAGGAGAGAAGTGAGGTGAGGTATGCAGGGGCAAGGTGATGGAAGGCTTTAAAGCCAAAGATGAGGCATTTTTGTTTGATACAGAGGTGGATGGGCAACCACTGGAGATTTTTGAGGAGAAGGGTGGTGTGTCCTGAATGTTTCTGTAGAAAGATGGTCCAGGTAGTGGAGTGAAGTATGGACATGTCGAAGACTGAGCTCCTTGTCTTCCCTCCCAAACCTTGTCCTCTCCCTGACTTTCCCATCTCTGTTGACGGCACTACCATCCTTCCCGTCTCACAAGCCCGCAACCTTGGTGTCATCCTCGACTCCGCTCTCTCATTCACCCCTCACATCCAAGCCGTCACCAAAACCTGCCGGTCTCAGCTCCGCAACATTGCCAAGATCCGCCCTTTCCTCTCCATCCAAACTGCTACCCTGCTCATTCAAGCTCTCATCCTATCCCGTCTGGACTACTGCACTAGCCTTCTCTCTGATCTCCCATCCTCGTGTCTCTCTCCACTTCAATCCATACTTCATGCTGCTGCCCGGATTATCTTTGTCCAGAAACGCTCTGGACATATTACTCCCCTCCTCAAAAACCTCCAATGGCTACCGATCAATCTGTGCATCAGGCAGAAACTCCTCACCCTGGGCTTCAAGGCTGTCCATCACCTCGCCCCCTCCTACCTCACCTCCCTTCTCTCCTTCTACTGCCCAGACCGCACCCTCCGCTCCTCCACCACTAATCTCCTCACTGTACCTCGCTCTCGCCTGTCCCGCCATCGACCCCCGGCCCACGTCATCCCCTGGGCCTGGAATGCCCTCCCTCTGCCCATCCGCCAAGCTAGCTCTCTTCCTTCCTTCAAGGCCCTGCTGAGAGCTCACCTCCTCCAGGAGGCCTTCCCAGACTGAGCCCCTTCTTTCCTCTCCCCCTCGTCCCCCTCTCCATCCCCCCGTCTTACCTCCTTCCCTTCCCCACAGCACCTGTATATATGTATATATGGTTGTACATATTTATTACTCTATTTATTTATTTATTTATTTATTTTACTTGTACATTTCTATCCTACTTATTTTATTTTGTTGGTATGTTTGGTTCTGTTCTCTGTCTCCCCCTTTTAGACTGTGAGCCCACTGTTGGGTAGGGACTGTCTCTATGTGATGCCAATTTGTACTTCCCAAGCGCTTAGTACAGTGCTCTGCACATAGTAAGCGCTCAATAAATACGATTGATTGATTGATTGATTGACTGGAGTGGGGAGAGGCAGGAGGTTGGGAGGTCAGCAAGGAGGCTGATGCAGCAATCTAGGTGGGATAGGATGAGTGATGGTATCAACATGGTAGCAGTTCAGATGGAGAGGAAAGGGCAGATTTTCGCGATGTTGTGAAGGTGGAACCGATAGGATTTGGTGACCGATTGAATATGTGGGTTGAATGAGAGGGAGGAGTCAAGAATAATGCCAAAGTTACGGGTTTGTGAGACAGGGAGGTTGGTGTTCTGTCTAAAGTGATGGGAAAGTCAGGGAGAGGACAGGGTTTGAGTGGGAAGATAAGGAGCTTGGTTTTGGAAATGTTAAGTTTGAGGTGATGGGAGGACAAGTAGGAATGTCTAAAAGGCAGAAGGAGTTGCGAGCCTGGAGAGCAGGAGAGAGGTCAGGGGAGGAGATGTAGATTTGGGTATCAAATCTTGACACTCAGTGGTCTCCTGACCTTCGGAATGTCTGACGGCTAACGGTCCCCACTCTCCTACCAATCAATCAATCGATCAGTGGTATTTATTGAGCACTTACTTTGTGCAGAACACTATGCTAAGTGCTTAGGAGAGTACAGTACAACATAATTAGCAGGCACATTCCCAGCCTGTAACTAATTTACCACTGGGCTTTTGCATAGTACTTATGTACATACCTCACTTGCAGTGTGGCCCCCACTTGCCTCTGAGGTCTTGCTGTGCCATTTTGGGGTGGACTTCCCAGTAGCCTCGGAGGATCTGCCCTGGAATCATACAGGCCCACTGAGGGTTTGGTGTGGCCTTGTTTTCTGTTTCCAGGAGCTTGAAGGAGGATTGGCATGGCCTTTGACCCACCTCTCCACCCCCAGAGTCCTCGGGGATGTTCAGGCCTGGGTTCTCTGTCCTAGGAAATGAATTGACTCAAGACCGAGTTATGCCTGGGCACAGCCAATGGTTGGGAGAATGGGAAAAAAAACCCATCCTTACTTTTCAAAACTGCTGTTTCCACCCTTTCAGTCAGCCTCTCTGAGGCCTTCCAGAACAGGAGAGTGGGATTCTTCCAGATTTTCCTCATGTTTTTGACTTCACATGCCCTCTCTTTTTTAAGCTTCCTTTCTTTTGTAAACTCCTTATGGTCAGGAGTCATGACTCTCCCACTTTAATGTTCAAGGCTCTGGACAGAGAAATTGCTCAGTAAATACTGTTGATTAATTGTGACCCAATTAAAAATCCCTCTATTTCCTGATTCATTGGACTCCATGATAATCTTTCACCACTACTTACCCTCTCACACTTTTTTAAAGAGCGCATTGTGGACAGAGAACATGTCTACCAACTTTTTTAATGGTATTTGTTAAGTGCTTACTCTGTTCCAGTTACTGTGCTAAGTACTGGGGCAGATACAAGCTAAAATAATCAGGTTGGACATAGTCCATATCTTACATGGGGCTCACAGTCCTAATCCTCGGTTTACAGATGAGGTAACCGAGGCACAGAGAAGTTAAGTGACTTGTTGAAAGTCACACACCTGACAAGTGGCAGATCCAGGATTAGAACCCAGTTCCTTCTGACTCCCAGGGACGTGCTCTACCCACTAGGCAACGTTGTGCCAACCCAGTCATATTGTTCTCTCTCAAGCACTTAGTACAGTGCTCTGCATTCAATGCTCAATAAATACGATTGATTGATAACCAAATTTCAAAAGAAAAATAATATTAAGGAGAGAAGCACCGTTAAGAAAACTATGTTTTGCAGAGAGGAGCTCACACTGGACTTGAAATCTCCTTTGTTATATGACTGACGAGTGGATGCAGCTAACTAGGAGACTGCCTTTCTCTCAGCCAACTGTGACCACATTCATAATTTACCAGATGTCCAGAAGCCATATCTAATTTGCCTTTTTTGTTATCCATTTAAACAAAGTAGGCATCAGCCACCCTCTTTCTTAGTACTGAGGTGTGATCTGTCAAAACTATAGGACTCATTGTGTTGCTCGATTCAGTTAGCACAAGATCCTTTGTCATATGCATTGTAATTCTCTCACATTTCCTCCTGCCATCAGGACATCTGTACTTAGATGTCCCATTAACACCTCAAACTTAACATGTCCAAAACAGAACTTCTCTTCTTCCCACCCAAACCCTATCCTCCCCTCCCTTTCCCATCACTAAGGACATCACTATTTACTATGCTCCCTGCTGGCTCTCAGGCCCATAATCTTGATATTACCTGTGACTCATCTCTCTCAATTAACCCCCATATTCAATCTGTCTCCAAATTCTGTAGGTTCTACCTTCACAACATCACTAAAATCCATCCTGTGCTCTCCATCCAAACTGCTACTATGCTGATCCAATCACTTATCATATCCCGCCTTAATAATAATAATGATGATGGTATTTGTTAAGTGCTTACT
Organism: Tachyglossus aculeatus; assembly: GCF_015852505.1. Lineage (NCBI taxonomy): Eukaryota > Metazoa > Chordata > Mammalia > Monotremata > Tachyglossidae > Tachyglossus > Tachyglossus aculeatus. The sequence goes on from NC_052081.1 coordinate 14,808,260, forward strand.
ATGTGCAAAGCACTGTTCTAAGCGCTGGGGAGGTTACAAGGTGATCAGGTTGTCCCACGAGGGGCTCACAGTTTTAATCCCCATTTTACAGCTGAGGTAACTGAGGCACAGAGAAGTTAAGTGACTTGCCCAAAGTTACACAGCTGACAGTTGGTAGAGCTGGGATTTGAACCCTGCGTCAGTCTCTTTGCTGACCTCCCCAACTCCAGACCTTACTTCACTCTGCTGCCCAGATCAGCTTTCTAAAAACAAAGTTATTTTGCATGTCCTCATTCTTCAAAAATCTCTAGTGGTTGCACATCCCTCTCTACGTAATAATAATGGCATTTATTAAGCACTTACTATGTGCAAAGCACTGTTCTAAGCGCTTGGGGGATACAAGGTAATCAGGTTGTCCCACGTGGGGCTCATAGTCTTAATCCCCATTTTACAGATGAGGGAACTGAGGCCCAGAGAAGTTAAGTGACTTGCCCAAGGTCACACAGCTGAGAAATGGTGGAGCCGGGATTCGAGCCCATGACCTCTGACTCCCAAGCCCGGGCTCTTTCCACTGAGCCACGCTGCTTCCCTACATGAAACAGAAATTCCTTACCATTGGCGTTAAAGCATTCATTCAGCTCACTCCATCCAATCTTACCTTGCTGACTTACTACAACCCAGCCTGCTTGCTAGGCTTCTCCAATGCCAACCTCATTTGGCCCACAATCTCATCTATTTAGCAAAGACACCTTGCCCACATCTTCCCTTGCGTCTAGAATTCCCTCCCCTTTCATGTCTGACCACCCTCCCTGCTTCAAAGACTTATTTACATCACATTTCCTGCAAGACGTCTTTCCCGACCAAGCCCTTATTTCCCTATTCCCTCTCACTTTTGCATCACCCTTGCAATTGGATTTAAACCATTTAAAGCACTCCTTCACCTCGCCCCCTCCTATCTTACCTCACCGCTTTCTAATACAACCCAGCCCTCACACTTTGCTTCTCTCTTGCTAACCTACTCACTGTACCTCCATCTCATCTATCTCACCAGGTCCTGCCTTTGGCCTGGCATACCCTCCCTCTTCATATCTAGTAGACTTTCACTCTCTCCACCTTCAAAACCTTATTAAAAACACATCTGTGTGTATGTGTGCTTGCATGTGTGCGATAGCTCAGAGTGACATGTTTAAGGGTGCTTTGCCGTAAAGCCAAGAGCGGATTTGGAAATCTGAAGTCGTGAGATAAACACTTTCTGGCTCATTTTCAAGAGCATTGCTTTTAGCATGGCTTTGAATAGCAGCAGAGAATAAATTAAAATTCACACCTTTTGGTGAACAGATTTCATCATTCGTATTACAAGATAATCCCATCCGAAACTGAATGTTGATCTTGTCCATCATTTTTTAATTACCTTAGCGGTAGTTTAGTTCACAGAATGTCACCATCTCTTTCAGCAGTTTTGTTCAGAACATTCTGTACTGTGCATACCGTGTGTTTATCTTCAGAGTTGAAAGGATATATTTTCTGAGACAATAGTAAATATTTATCCACACTATATATGTAATAAATATAGAGTGTATAATGCTAGGTAGGAAAGAGTAGTTTGATCCATTTATTTCCAGTGTTAAAGAATATTAGAACAGTGCTTGGCATATAGTAAGTGCTTAACAAATACCATTATTTATAAAGAGCACTGCACAGAAGATGGAATGCATCAACTTACATTTATTTTTCAGTACCAGTGAATATAAATGAAAATACCCAAAAGATAAAATTGAGAATGTTTCTAGGCTTTATAAGAGTATACAAAAATATCACACGACTGAATTTTTTATGCTTCCGTTTTCAGTGCCTAGAGATGATTGTGGTATTTGTTAAGGATTTTCGATATGCTGAGCAGTGGAGTAAGAGCAAGATAATCAGGTCAGAAACAGTCACGGTCACAATCTAAATAGAAAGGAGAATGGGTACTGAATCCCCAGTTGGGGGAGGAGGAAACTGAAGCACAGGGCAGTTAATCCACTTGTCTAAGATCACACAGCAGGTGGGCAGAGCTGGGATTAGAACCCAGGCCCTCTGATTCCCATGTTTGTTCCACATTGCTTTTCATGATTGATGGGAAGTTGTTATAAAAGGATGGAATGGCAAAAACTGTTAGGTTTCTAAATGTAGTTATCATCAGTGGTATTTATTAAGGGCTTACTGTGTGCAGAGAGCTTGGGAGAGTAGAATACAGCAGAGCTGTTAGACCCATTTTCTGCCCAAAGGAAGCTTACAATCTAGCTGTCTCCCCATTCCACCCATGAAGACCTCAGATAGATAACTCATTGCTATTTCAGATTCTTATTTTAGGAAATATTCACATGCTCAACTGAAATCATTTGTATAATTAGCGGTCCTAACAATAATAAAAAACATCATGCCTTCAAGCCATGCCATTTTCTAGTCTTTGGTTGGCTCCCGTATATCTGTTAAACTTTTAGAACAGCCGTTACTGAATGAAAGATTTACTGCTTCTTTCCTGTCAATTTTCCAGAGCAGCATCCTTTTGTTTTAATTCTAAGTCCAGACTTGTTGATTTGTAACTTATAGTGTTTTGGAAGCTTTCAGTTCCGATTAGTTATCCCTTCAAGGAATGACAGGGAGGATTTGGCTCTTGGAAATATCACACCCCCATTGTTAAAATTTTTTTATCTAAGTGTGATTTACTGTACTCTGAAGTGTGGGGAAAGGCTGATGGAATCCCTACGAGGATTTGGGGTACTTTTACTTCAATCGATCAGTCAATCAAATTTGTCGAGTGCTTGCTGTGTGCAGAGCACTGCAGAGTTGGTAGACCCATTCCTTCCCCACAGTGGGCTTACAATCTGGAGGATTTCACTTCATTTAGAATTTGAGAATGAATCTTTTTTTCTAACTGCACTGCTTGTTAACCAGCTGAGAAAACCCACACAGTCAAGGGTGACGTGGTATTGGGATTTTAAATAGCAATGCTGATGCTATAACTCATTCTGAAGTACTCGCCTGAAACAGTGAAAATATCAATTCTTTGAAAGTTCTCCATGATCTTTCAACCAGAATCTTAAACCACATTTCCTATGTCAGAGATGACTGTCACATCAGACTTGTATTGCGTGAGCTGCTCGCTTCAACTTTGTCTGCCACTGCATCTTTCCTGAAAAATCCACATGGATGAACTTTGTATTCCTCTTAGTTTTCATTATTGTTGCTGTTTATAAACTACACTCTTTGAAAGGAGTTCCCAATGTTTCAAACAAGGAGAACTGCTTTAGAGGTGGGATGCTGGTAACTGGACTGCATAAATAAAATCAACCCCAACAAAACAGTAAAGAACAATAAATATAACATGCCGTCATAGACTGACCTTCGGTTAACTCTTTTTCAGAATGTTAAGAGCCAGAATAGGACATAGCTAGCCTGTGTAGTGGCTTTACTTGTTTGAACAGAGTTTTCGAAAATAGATTGTTCAAAGGAAAAATCTTGATTTTGCAAAGCCCCAACAAATATGTGATAAATGATGGGAATTAATAATGGCACAGTTTTGTTTTAATAAGCAGTGTTTAACATGTCAAGGATGTGATCTTTACATCTCTGTGGGCAGCGAAGGAGGGATGACTCCATTTATCTTGAAAGCCCCTTTTCTCATCAAGTACACAGGGCTATTTCCTTTTCAGTTTCTGGGTTTTTGAGCCCTGAGTGAAGAGAGGTGTTATTAAAACAGTGTGGCCTAATAGAAAGAGCAAGGAACTGGGTGTCAGAGGATCTGGGTTCTAATCCAGACTCTGCCAATATCTGCTGTGTGATACCTCAGACAAGTCATTTAACTTCTCTATGCCTCAGTTCCCTCATCTGTAAAATAGGGATTAAGAATGGGAGCTCCATGTGGGACAGGAACTGCGTCCAACCTGATTAGCTTATCTACCCCCATTGCTTAGCACAGTGCCTGGTACATAAATACCATTTTTAAAAAATGATAAGCTAGACTATAAACTCCTTGTGGGCAGGGAACAAATCTGTCATATCGTAGTCCCCCAAGCGCTTAGTTCAGTGTTCTGCGCTAAGTAAGCACTCAATAAATACAATTGATCGATCAGTTGATATTCACTAAGCAGTCTCTGAGATTGGATGACCAGAGTTAGACACTGTTAATGATTGTGTCATGAATATTTTCATGCTCAGTCCTTCAAGGTTCAGCCATAAACAAAATATGAAATGCAAGTTCTATTCGGCATCTGTCCCATCACAACAGTCTCTCAGTCATTTTCGCTTCTCTCAGTAGGTTTTATGTGCTTGAAAACTGTGGTAGCACTAATTTGAAGGACAAAATTTTCCCTTTTGGATTCACCTCCTGTCTTTCCATTAAGATAAATTTGGATGTGTTTGATTAGATGCATTCTATCTCAGCACTTAGCTCAGTGTCCTGCTTGCAGTAGGAATTTAACAAATGTTATCACTACTACTGCTGCTACTAATGCTATTACCATGTTGTAGACTGCACTGTGGGAATTCTTGTGGGGTTGGGATGATCACCTGATATTCAAATCACTGAAGCAGCATATCCTAGTGGAAAGAGCGTGAGCCTGGAAGCCAGTGGACCTGGGTTCTAATTCTGTCTGCCAATTGCTAGTTTTGTGACCTTGGGCAAGTCTTTCAACTTTTGTGTGCTTCAGTTTCCTCAATTGTAAAGTGGGGATTCTATTCCTATTTTCCCTCCTACTATGACTGTGAGTCCCATGTGGGACGGGGACTATGTCCAACCTGATAATCTTGTCCTCGCCCCAGAGCTTAGAACAGTGCTTGACACATAGTAAGCGCTTAGCAAATACCAGAAAAGTAATAATATAATTCCTACTCTTGAAGAACTGAGTTGATCCAAGTGAGGGGACTGAATTGCTTACTCTCTGACTGGTTGATTGGAATTACCGCCACTCAGAAGGACAGCATCCAAAAACCAATATTTCAGGATTCTCATTCTGGTCACTTTCTATAAGTAGAGCTCACTTCACCTTTGTCCGCTACTGAAAAACCTCCATAACATCAATTCAGTTCAGTTCAATTCAGTTCAGTTCTTCATATCTGACAGCCAATTACTGTCCCCACCTTCAAAACCTTATTGAAGGCACATCTCCTCCAAGAGTAGGCCTTCAATTCCTCTTCTCCCACTCTCTTCTGTGTCATCCTGATTTGTTCCCTTTATTCCCCACCTCTCAGCCCCACAGCACTTATGTACATATCTTGTTATTTCATTAATGAATGTATTTATATTAATGTCTGTTTCCCCTCTTAGACTGTAATCTTATTGTGGGGAGGGAATGCGTCTGTTATATTTTTATATTGTACTCTCCCCAGTGCTTAGTGCAGTACTCTGCCCACAGTAAGTGCTCAGTAAATACGATTGATTGATTGATGATGGATCTCACATGACTCTCAGATTGAGCCCCAACCATCTGCTGCCTTAAAGGATCTTCTCCTGAATCATAAACACTTTCCCAGTATCGACCTGCAGGTTGTGGTCGATGGTGAGTCTCGGTTTACTAATGTTTTGGCGAGTTTTATGGTATCCGCCCATCAGTTCTACATTTTTAATATGCCTGCTAGCAATTATCTTCTAGTGGTCTGTACATGGAAAGCAATTTCATGGTGAGTAACTATTTCAAGGCACACCTTTTGACCCAGCCCCTTCACGGGACTGCGAGAGATGACACATGATGTTACTCCTTTCATAACTGAACACGTGCTTTTGGTGTAATATCGTTCATGGTAATAATAGCTGTGGTATTTGTTAAGTGCTTACTATGTGCCAAGCGCTGGGCTAGATACGAGATAATCAGGACAGACACAATCCATGTCACACCTGGAATATGGGAAGTATATGTAGTAGGTAGTAGGGGAAGCAGCATTGTGTAGTGAATAGAGCATGGGCCCAGAAGTTAGAAGATCATGAGTTCTAATTCCAGATCTGCCACTTTTCTGCTGTGTGACCTTAATCAATCAATCAATCAATCGTATTTATTGAGCGCTTACTGTGTGCAGAGCACTGTACTAAGCTCTTGGGAAGTACAAGTTGGCAGCATATAGAGACGGTCCCTACCCAACAGTGGGTCACTTCACTTCTCTGTGCCTCAGTTATCTCATCTGTAAAATGGGGAATAAGACTAGCCCTATTTGGGACAGGGACTGTAACCCGATTTGTTTGTATCCACCCCAGTGCTTACTATAGTGCCTGGCACGTAGTAAGAGCTTAACAAATACCATTATTATTATTATTATTATTACTACCTGAGGTTCACAGTCTAAGTGGGAGAGAGAACAGGTGCTTAATCTGTTGAGAAGCACTGTGGCGCAGTGGAAAGAGCACAGGCTTTGGAGTCAGAAGTCATGAGTTCAAATCCTGACTCCGCCAATTATCAGCTGTGTGATTTTGGGCAAGTCACTTAACTTCTCTGTGCCTCAGTTACCTCATCTGTAAAATGGGGATTAAGACTGTGAGCCCCCCATGGGACAACCTGATCACCTTGTAACCTCCCCAGCGCTTAGAACAGTGCTTTGCACATAGTAAGTGCTTAATAAATGCCATTATTATTATTATTATTATTAATAATAATCCCCATTCACAGATAAGGAAACTGAGGCTCAGGGAAGTTAAGTGACTTGTCTAAGGTCACAGAGCAGGCAAGTGCTGGAGCCAGCATTAGAACTCATGTCCTCTGATTCCCAGGCCTTTGATCTATCCACTAGATCACGCCTTCTTTTCAAATGGCAAAACTCACATTTATAAGTAATTCCCATTTGATACGATATAAACTAAGGCCCAATTCAAGTTGGCTTCTTAAAATTCAGAAGAGAAACCTTCCTTTAAGACATCCCCTCATTGAAAGCTAGCTAAGCAGACAAACTCCCAGGTAAGAAAGCCCACAGATATAAACCACACTTTCTGTACCCTTTTGAAATCTGTTAAAAACAAAATCCCTACCCTAACCCTATGTGTTTTCCATTCAGTTGATTTAACAATTCTAACTTTTAACCCTAAGTTTCTGATATCACTTTGACATTCTAAACTTTTAGCCCCGGGTTTCTGGTATCACTCTGATATTCTTAACTTTAGAAGATAAGCTCTATCTCTAGAGCCAGATAATTGTAATATGTTAAGCAATCAATCTATCAATGGTGTTTACTGAGGGATTATTGGGTGCAAAGTACTGTGTTATCCCCCTTCTAGACAGTGTGCTCGTTGGTGGGTAGGGACCCTCTCTATAAATTGCCGACTTGTACTTCCAAGCGGTTACAGTAAGAGCTCAGTAAATACGATTAAATGAATGAATATTAAGCACTTGGGAAAGTACAATACAACAGAGTTTGTAGAAAGGATCCTGGCCCTCAAGGAGTTAAGACTGATAGTTATTGAAGAATAGCAAAAAGGATCTCACCCATGGATAGATTTCCTGCTCTAATGAAATCTCTCTTAATCTGAATCATATCTGCCCTCAGAAAAATTGCACTAGGACCATAAAGGTGATTTTCATTGAAGAAAGAAGCTTAGATAAAATTCTTCCATCTCAGATAAGAAAAGAAGCTTTTATTCTCTGATACCCTTTCCATGCAGTTTCCAAGAAGGAGAAAAAAGAGTATTTAACATTCCACAGACATTCTCCTTCACATCCAGATAGCACAGGTATTTTTGTTCTCCATCCAGATTAAGAGGCAGTGAGATACTGAATAGAAGGCTAGCTTAGCTGAAACCGAAAGGGATTTTGGTTATTTCTTGAATGTCCATACATCACCCCTGAATCATTTTTCTATTCCTTTCCTTTTCTGTTCTGCACATGAACATCCTCGTCTTTACACCATTTTCTCATTTCCAGACAATAATACGTTTGTTTTGTAAACCCACCTGATATGGTGTGATAGAGGGTGTGAACTTTGCTAAACTCTCTCCTGCAGCCTTTCAAACTGACTTCCATACTTCACAGGTTCATCTGCCTTTTAAAAGTGAAGAAATATGCTTCCAAAAGCAAAATTTTATAGACTAACTCTCCCCCAAAAGACAGGGGGGAATAGAGAGCAGGAACAGTGTAACCCAGGTGTTGTGTCTGAAGAGGATTTTGTAGAACAGATGACTGTGGTCATCCTTACTGAGACATCTCTGCAAATGCCTTTATACCAGGGTGACTATTTGTCTGGTTTTCTGATAGACCCTTCTCTGTCTAGTACGAGTTGCCTAGTGGATAGAGCACAGGCCTGGGCGTCAGAAGGACCTGGGTTCTAATCCCGTTCTGCCACCTGTCTGCTCTGTGACCGTGGACAAGTCACTTCACTTCTCTGCACCTCAGTTCCCTCATCTGGAAAATGGGGATTAAGACCTGGAGCCCCTTGTGGGACAGGACTGTGTCCAACCTCATTAGCTTGTACCTGCCCCAGCACTGAGTAAAGTGCCTGGCACATAGTAAGCACTTGACAAATACCCTCTTGCCTCAGTTTTCCATGGCACAGAGGCAGGACTCATATTCAGAGAGACCTAGGAAGGGATGCATTGGCTCAAGGGAATGGGAAGGGAGGGTCAAGGGCTCTTTCAAAGAAATGCTCTTGGTTCAGTTGGACTTCCACGAAATGTTTCATAGAGCATTACGTTACATTGCATTCCTAGCATATGAGTCTCGGCATCTAGTATCCGCACAAATTGGCCAGAGCCTCCCTACGCACACCGTTGCTACTGCTGTCACTGCCATCTTCTCCGCTTTCTACTCTCTAGGAGTCCAGCCTCAATTTTTCTGCTTTTTCCCTCCCGCTGGATTTAGGCTCAGGAAAAGTACATAGGTATATATAGGTAAGAAGGCATAGCTTTCTTACTGAGGCTTCTCCCTCTCAGAAGCAGCATGGTGTATTGGATAGAGCATGGCCCTGGGAGTCATAAGGTCATGGGTTCTAGTCCTGGATCCACCACTTGTCTGCTGCGTGACCTTGGGCAAGTCACTTCACTTCTCTGTGCCTCAGTTACTTCATCTGTAAAATGGGGATTATGACTGTGAGCCCCATATGGGAAAGGGACTGTGTCCAACCCGATTTGCTTGTATCCACCCCAGCACTTAGTACAGTGTCGGGCACATGGGATGTGCTTAGCAAATACCATTATTCTTGTTATCATTACTATTTGTGCATTTCTTGTTCCTTGAGACTCCCTCCTGGATCAATCCTTTAAAATACTCATCAAGGCAGCCACCTAGGTAACTTGTCTTTTGGAAAGAGCGCATCCTCTTTCAAAATCCCTAAATTCCAGCCAGCGATTGGCAGAACTGGGATTAGAACTCAGGCCTCTGATTCCCAGGCCCGTGCTTTTTCCACTCCCAGGCCACACTGTTCCACAAACACAGTAGTTATTCCAGAGAGTGTTTCCTTTTGCTTCAAGGTAATAGTTCAGTGTCTGGCACAGAGCAAGCGCTTAACAAATACAGCGTGGTCTAGTGGAAAGAACACGGGCTGGGAGTCAGAAGTCCTGGGTTCTAATCCTGGTTTCCCTTTCCCACTGCGTGACGTTGGGCCCCAGTTTTCTCATCCATAAAATGGAGATTAAATACCTGATCTCCCTCATACCTAGACTGTGAGTCCCTTTGGGAACAGGGGCTTGTCCGAATGGATTATCCTATGTCTACCCTATGCTTAGTACCGTGCTTGGCATGCACTTGGCATGTAGTAAGCATTGAACAAATCCCATAATGATAATCAGTGTTATTATTGGCTCACTAAGCTGAAAGGGGCATCTAGAGAGTACCTAGTCCTTCCCTGGCCTCCAGGCAGGGAGTCAGCACTTATGATCCCAGGAAATCTCCCATTCAAACGGGAGCCAAGGCCAGGCCTGTTTAGCTCCTGAGATCAGATTAGATGGAGCTCATGCGGACGGGTGCCGCCAACTCTTTCACTGAAATTCACGTTTTCATAGAAGTTGACCAAACATGATCTTTGTTCAACTAAAGAAGCTTCTATTAACAGATTGTAGTCAGCTTTTAGATGAGCAAGCAAGAGTGTTGCTACAAGCCTATTTTCAGCTCTTCCAGCCAGAACTACAGTTTGCAAAATCAAAGGTCACCTCTTCTGCCCCAGGCTGAAACCCTCTCCCTCCCTCCCTCTTTCTCTCTCTCTCTCTCTCTCTCTCTCTCTCTCTCTCTCTCTCTCTTTTAATGCTTTTAATGGTGTTTGTTGGAGAGCTACAGAGAAGCATCATGGTGTAGTGGAGAGAGCACAGACCTGGGAATCAGAAGGTCATGGGTTCTAATCCTGGCTCCGCTACTTAATTAACTAATTAATGATAACATTTATTAAGTGCTTACTATGCGCAAAGCACTGCTCTAAGCACTGGGGAGGTTCCAAGGTGATCAGGTTGTCCCACGGGGGCTCACAGTCTTCATCCCCATTTTACAGATGAGGGAACTGAGGCCCAGAGAAGTGAAGTGACATGCCCAAAGTCACACAGCTGGCAATTGGCAGAGCCAGGATTTGAACCCCTGACCTTGGACTCCAAAGCCCGGGCTCTTTCCACTGAGCCACGCTGCTTCTCTTACTTGTCTGCTGTATGACCTTGAACAAGTTGCTTCACTTCTTTGTGCCTCAGTTAACTCATCTTTAAAATGGGGATTGAGGCTGTGAGCCTCACATGGGACAGGGACTGTAACCAACCCAATTTGCTTGTATCTGCCCCAGTGCTTAGTACAGTGCCTGGCACATAGGAAGCACTTAATAAATACCATTATTATTATTACTACTATGTGTCAGGCACTGTACTAAGTGCTGGGCTAGCTAATCAGTCAATCAGTGGTTATTTATTGAGCGCTTACTGTGTGCAGAGCACTTACTAAGTGCTTGGGAGAGTAAAGTATAACAGTTGGTAGACAAGTTCCCTACCCAAAATGAGGTAGAAACAAGTTAATCAGGCCAAACACAGTCCCTGTCCCACATGGAGCTCACAGTCTAAGTAGGAGGGAGAACAAGTATTGAACCCCCATTTTGTATTAAAGGAAACTGAGGCACAGAGGAGTTATCTCGCTGTCAACCTCTCGCCCATGTCCTGCCTCTGGCCTGGAACACCCTCCCTCCATATCTGACAGGGAATTACTCTTTCCCCCTTCAGTGCCTTAGCGAAAGCATATCTGCTCCCGAAGGCCTTCCTTGACTAAGCTCTTTCTTTTCTTTTCTTTTTTTTTGATAGCATTTATTAAGTGCTTACTATGTGCAAAGCACTGTTCTAAGCACTGGGGAGGTTACAAGGTGATCAGGTTGTCCCACAGGGGGCTCACAGTCTTAATCCCCATTTTACAGATGAGGTAACTGAGGCACAGAGAAGTTAAGTGACTTGCCCAAAGTCACACAGCTGACAACTGGCAGAGGAGTTTTCTTCAACTCCTTCCTATGTCATCCTGACTTGCTTTTATTCATCCCCTTCCCAGCCCCACAGCACTTATGTACATATCATAATTTATTTATTTATATTAATGTCTGTCTCCCCCTGTAGACTGTAAGCTCATTGTGGGCAGGGAATGTTTCTGTTATATTGTGATACTGTACTCTCCCAAGCATTCAATACAGTGCTCTCCACACAGTAAGCTCTGCACTCCAAAAGTAATGATGATGATGACATTTGTTAAGCACTTACTATGTGCCAAGCACTGTTCTATGCACTGGGGAAGATACGAGATAATCAGGTTGTCCCATGTGGTGCTCACATTTTACAGATGAGGGAACTGAGGACCAGAGAAGTTAAGTGACTTGCCCAAAGTCATACAGCTGACAGGTGGCAGAGCCAGGATTAGAACCCATGACCTCTGACTCCCAAGCCCATGCTCTTTCCACTGAGCCACGCTGCTTAATGGATAGAACATAGGCCTGAGAATCAGAAACTACCCAACAAATACCAGGATTAATTGAAAACGACACAGAGAAGTTATGCGTCTTGCCTAAGGTAACACAGCAGATCTTAGAAGACCTTGACTCCTAATGCCTTGACTCCTTATCATATGCAGTGCTGCTTTTCAGTTTTCACTTTTGATTCACTGATATGCAAAGTTGCTATCCTCTTTCTAGCTAAAATGTTTGTATATGGTCTGAGACACTGGAGACCAGCAACATTTTAGACAGATAAAAGGTGGGTTTCCACAGCAACCCATTTTTGTTCTTATTTAGGCTTTGGGGGTTTATGCTAATGATTTGATAATCATCAGCCTGAGAAAATGAAAAAAAAGCCACTGTAATCTCTCAAACTCTGTAATCTTTAAATCGGGGGCATCTTTCGATAGTATCAAAGAGTTCAAGATTATGCATTAAGTAAAACATCAATTTTAGAAAAAGACAAACACCTTTTCTGTACATTTTTTTTTGAAGATTCATGCATTGCATACCTAGTGGGCATCTGGGTGTTGAGTGAGGGATTTTACCTCGCCTTGATTACTGTAGGCCAAAATAGGAGGAACACCTTTCTGTCCTAATGGAAGGAGCATGGGCCTGGGAATCAGAAGACCTGGGTTTGAATGGCATTTTATGGCATTTGCTAATCGCTTACTATGTGCCAGACACTGTACTAAGCACTAGGGTAGATACAAGCTAATCAGGTTGGACCCAGTCCATATCCCTCATGGGGCTCACAGTCTTAATCCCCATTTTACAGACCAGGTAACTGAGGAGCAGAGAAGATAAGTGACTTGCCCAAGGGCATACAGCAGACAAGGGGTGAAGCAGGAATTAGAACCCATAACCTTTTAACTCCTAGGCCCATGCTCTATTCACTACATCCTTCTGATAAATTGTAGATAAAAAGGTTCTGTAGAGCCAAAATTACAAAGAGGGAAAGGCAGAATTCATAGTTCCTTGTGGCCAGGGATCAGGGACCTTGGCCACCGTGTTTATGTCATTGTACTCTCCCAAGTGCTTAGTACAGTGTTCTGCACAGATTAAGTGTTTGACAAATACCACTGATTGAGTGATTGATGAATCATGGTGCTGGGCAAAGATCATCCCTTCACATAGTTATGCTATCGAGATTCAAAGTTGATCCATTTGTCAGCTCTACCTACCGAGCACTCCTCTATGTGCAGAGCATCATACCAGGCATTTATGGAGTTGTAAAAGAAAGACATCGTCCTTGCCTTGGAAGAGATCTAATCACGTGGATTATCTTGCCTTGAAAAAATGGTGCTAAATCAGTGTATGACCAGGAGTGTATCATTCATTAGGCTTTTATCTGTAAAATGAGCATCCCACCTTGAATCAATCAATCAATCAATGGTATTTATTGAGTGCTTACTGTATGGAGAATACTGTACTTAATACCTGAGAAAGTACAGTATATTAGAGTTGGTGAAAATGACCTAGTCTCTAAGGTCATTGTAGATAGGAAATGTGTCTGTTTATTGTTGTATTGTACTCTCCCAAGCACTTAGTACAAAGCGTTGTACACAGTGAATGAATGAATGAGTGATCCCTGCCCACAAAGAGTTTGCAGTCTAGAGGTGCAGAGAAGATGCTTAAATAAATACAATAAATACAATTGAATAAATAAAAATAGGGGAAATGGCAGGATGTAAGGATATGTATATAAGTGTTGTAGAACTGAGGATGGGATGAATATCAAGTACTTAAAGAGTACAGACAGATCTCAGTTCATAGGCAACACAGAAGGGAGAAGAAGGAGGGAAAATGAGGGCTCAGTAGGGAAGGGGCTTTTGGTGGAAATATTATTTTAATAAGACTTTTAACGTGGGGAGAGTGTCACATGTGAAGGGGGAGGGAGCTTCAGGCCACAGGAAGGCGCTTGAAAAAGTGATGCTAAATCAGTTTTGTGACCAGGAGTGGATCAATTCATTAGGTTTTAATCTGTAAAATGAGAGTCCCACCTTGAATCAATCAGTCAATCGATCAGTGGTATTTATTGAGTGTTTACTGTGTGGAGAGTACTGTATTTAATACCTGGGAAAGTACAGTATATTAGGGTTGGTGAAGATGATCTAGACTCTAAACTCATTGTGGGCAGGGAATGTGCAGTCAATAGGTTGGTGGTAAGAAAGATAAGATTTAGGTAAAGAGATTAGGTTGGCACTAGAGGAGTGTAATGTGTGGGCTGGTTTGTAGAAGGAGGTTAGCCAGGTGAGGTTGGACGGGGAGAGCTGATGAGTGCTTTAAGATGATGCTAAGGAGTTTTTATTTGGTGCAGAGGAGGATGGGAAACCATTGGAGATTTTTGAGGAGTTGGGGATGTAGGCTGATTTTTTTTTTTTTTAGGAAAATGATCCAGGCAGCCGAGTGAAGTATGGACTGAAGAGGGAAGAGATTGTAGGCAGGGAGATTAGAGAGGAGGCTGATGCAATAATCGGGGCGGGATATGATAAGTGCTTGCACCAGCATGGTAGCAGTTTCCATGGAGAGGAAAGTGTGAATTCTAGAGATGTTGTGAAAGTTAAAGATGACGGTAGATTTGGTGACAGATTGAATGGGTGAGCTGAATGAGAAAGATCAGTTTCTTTACGGTATTTGTTAAGTGCTTACTATGTGTCAAACACTGTTCTAAGCACTAAGGTAGATAGAGGTGAATTAGGTTAGACAGAGTCCCTGTCAATCAATCAATCAATCAGTCGTATTTATTGAGCGCTTACTGTGTGCAGAGCACTGTACTATGGGGCTCACAGTCTTAGCTCACAGTTGAAGATGATGCCTAAGATATGAGCTTGTGAAACAGGGAAGATAGCTGTCTACAGGAGCAATGAATGATCACCTCATTTTAAATTGCCAAAATGCTATCTTGAATTTACTGATGATGTGTCTATCCCGGGAAACAGCAGGGCCTTGTAGGAAGAACCTGGAAGTCGGAAGATCTGGTTTCTAGTTCTGACTCAGCCATTTGCCTGCTGTATGACCTTGGATAAGTTACTTAGCTTCTCTGTGCCTCAGTTTCTTCCTCTGTAAACTGGGGATCCTGTTCTTGCTCCTACTTAGATTGTGAACCTCAAGGGGGGTAGAGACTGTGTATCGTTTTGTCCATAAAGTAAAGCGTTACTTAAATATCTGTTCTAAGATTCCTTTTGTATTGATTTGGTGCAGTTGACACCCCTGATCCCTATGTGGAACTTTTCATCTCTTCGACCCCGGACAGCAGAAAACGAACGAGACACTTCAACAATAATGTGAACCCCGTGTGGAATGAAACTTTTGAATTCATTTTGGATCCCAACTTGGAGAATATTTTGGAGGTAAATTGAAAAAGGAGATGGATTGCCAAGGTGCATGTTACTGAACTAGTCACCAGAAGGTGCTGTGAATGATTCATTCATTCATTCACTCATTCATTCAGTCATATTTATGGAATGCTTACTGTGTGCAGAGCACTGTACTAATTGCTTGAAAAGTACAATTCAGCAATAGAGACAATCCTCTTTGCAGCTTTGTCTGAAGGTTTGACTGGTTATTGCATGAGAGTTACCAGTCCTGTCTTTATCTCCCACCACTCATTGTGGGCAGACCTCTGCCAATTGTCAGCTGTGTGACTTTGGGCAAGTCACTTAACTTCTCTGTGCCTCAGTTACCTCATCTCTAAAATGGGGATTAAGACTGTGAGCCACCCGTGGGACAACCTGATCACCTTGTAACCTCCCCAGTGCTTAGAACAGTGCATTGCACATAGTAAGCACTTAATAAATGCCATTATTATTATTATTATTACCAAGCAATAAAAACTTGGAGAGGCAGCACAGCATGGTGGATAGAGCATGGAACTGGGAGTCAGAGGACCCAGCTCTACCACTTGTCTGCAGTGTGACCTTGGGTAAGTCATTTAACTTCCGGTGCCTCGTTACCTCATCTATAAAATGGGGAATAAGACTGTGAGGCCCATGTGGGAATGAACTGTGTCCAATCTGATCATCTCGTCTTTACCCCAGTACTTAGAACAGTGCCTGACGCATAGTAAGAGCTTAACAAGTACCACAATAATTTTTTTAAAAAATCCTACGCTCTGTACTTAAATTTAAACCTCAGGGTAGCGAGTCTGAGGCTGACTGCTCTTACACTTTTTGGCTGACAGTTTTCCCATGAGTAGTTGAAGCATCATGATTCAGTGGCGATCACCTCTGAGAAGAGATTTTCTTCAGATAGTTATGACTCTGGTTTCCAGCAGAAGAAGTGGGAGGGAATTGAAAAGAGAGTTTCTCTGCCTTAGCATTGCTCATGTCCTCTCTGGGAGATAGGGGTGACGGGAATGCAAATTCAAATATAGTAAAATGACCTTGGGCAAATCACTTAATCTCTCTGGGCCTCAGTTATCTCATCTGTAAAATGGAGATTAAGACTATGCATCCTGTGCGGGTCAGGGACTGTGTCCAACCTGACAACGTTGTATCTACCCCAGTGCTTAGTACAATGCCCGGCACATAGTAAGTGCTTAACAAATACCCTGCAAAAAATGTATCTTTTTCAAATTGTGACCATCCTCTTTAATTTTGCATGGAAAGGAATAATAATTATACTATGTGTTAAGGGCTTACTATATGCTCAACACAGTACTAAATGCAGTGTTAGACACAATACAATAGAACGGTGCCTGACACATGGTGAGTACTTAATAAATACCATTAAAAAAAATCAGCTCAAACATGGAGCTCCCAATCTAAGTGGAAGGGAGGCAAAGACATGATAGGTGACTCGCCCAAGGTCATACAGCATTCAAATTGTGGATCTAGCTTTCCCAGTCCCTAATCTACATTTCCTTATACACTGCTACTTTTCTTGTCTATAATTCATTTTAATGTCTGTCTCTCCCACTAGCTCCTTTAGGGCAGAGATCGTGTCTACCAAATCTGTTATACTGTACTCTTTCAAGCACTTAGAACAGTGCTCTGCACATAGTGAGTACTCAATAAATACAATCGCTCGATTGTTTGGGAGAGGCTGCGGGGACTCAAAGGAATATGGAAATGCCTCCGCACTCTCTTCAACAAAACATCTAATATCATGCTCTCTTCTCTCCTTTGTTGAAAGACAACCTAGCAATCATTCAATTGTTGTTATCATTAATGGTATTATTTATTCATTTATTTTTATGGTATTTGTTAAGTGCTTACTAGTTGTCAGGCACTGCACTAAGCACTGGGGTAGATACAAATTAATCAGGTTGGACAAAGTTCCTGTCCCACTTCGGACTCACAGTCTTAATCCCCGTTTTACAGATGAGGCAACTGAGGCACAGAGTACTGAAAGTGACTTGCCCAAGGTCACACAGCAGACAAGTAGCAAATACAGGATTAGAACCCAGGTCTTCCTGATTCCCAGGCCCATGCTCTATCCACTAGGCCACACTACTCATTATTGAGCACTTTCTGTATGCAGAGCATGGTACTAAACACTTGGAAGAGTACAATACAACAGAGTGGGTAGTCAGGTTCTCAAAGAACAATTAAGCAGTCTCATTCATGTCTTACCCAAATACAGGAAACCCAAGCAAGTTGTTAAAGGGATTCATTAAAACCCAGCAGTAAATAAAATTCAGAGAGTTGTGTTCTAATTTTTCCCTTCTACAGATTACTTTAATGGATGCCAACTATGTGATGGATGAAACACTGGGCACAGCAACATTCCCAATATCCTCCATGAAAGTCGGAGAGAAAAAAGAAGTTCCCTTCATTTTCAATGCTGTAAGACCCTTAATGGATTTCATAACCTTGCTTTGGATTTTACATGTGGCAGATTGAAATATATCAAGATGTGGGAGTCAAACAGGATCTGAAATTGATTCGCACATGCCATCTGGGTGATATTATCGTTGATTATTTTTAGTAAGTCTCTAAACTTCTTCAGTAGTAGCATCCTCAAGGTCTCGGTGAAGAAATGTTCATCCATTAGCTGGACCAAATACAGTGCCAAAGGCTCAGTATATACTCAATAAATTATATCTCTACTGAGATGTTTTCCCAACTAAGCCCGCATTTTCCCTATCCAACCTTCCCCTCTGCTTCACCAATAATAATAATAATAATAGTATTTGTTAAGACCTTACTATGTGCCAAGCACTGTTCTAAACACTAGGGTAGATACAGTGTAATCAGATTGTCCCACGGTGGCTCGCTGTCTTAATCCCCAATTTCCAGATGAGGTAACTGAGGCACAGAGAAGTTAAGTTACTGGCCTAAAGTTACACAGCTGCCAGGTGGCGGAGCTGGGATTAGAACCCACATCTTCCGACTCCCAAGCCCGTGCTCTTTTCTATGAATTTGACTGTGCACCTTGATATTCACCCCAGTCCCAAGGTATTTATTTATTTATCCTTATAATCTACCGTTTCCTATAGATGTAATTCATTTTGATGTCTTTCTCCTGTAAACTGCAAGGTCCTTGTGGTCAGGGAGCATGTCTGCCAGCCTAATTCTACTAAAGCACTTAACACAGTGCTCTGCACACAGTAAGTGCTCAATAAACACAATTGAATGAATGAACATAATTGTATTGCACTTTCCCAATTGCTTAGTACAGTGCTGATGCACAGGAAACATAAAATACCATTGATTGCTTGTATAATTGATTCAGCACTCACTTCTCAGTATTTTGGGGGATGGCTAAAATCAGATTCATGGAGCTGGGTGTGTTTATTACCCGTCTGCATTTTGTAATTCCACAGAGTTAAATTTAGATATTCTTCCAAATATGGAAAAATGGGGTTCCTTTAAAAAAGTCTAATAACATTATAAGTTGTGGATTTGATTAACTATAATTAAGTTCAGATCTTGTTTTTCTTGAGGAATTCATTGGAACAAAGTTTGGGTAATTCCTTTAATGTGAGTAAATCACATATCAGTACAAAACAGATGCTCTGTAATTGTCCACAGTGAAGAAGAGAAAGGCAGTCAGTGCGTTAGGAAAATATAAGTGGTGGGAGGAGGTTTTTCGGAAGAGGTGACCTGCTTCTGTAACCACCAAACAGCTAAGAGAGGCAGATATTCCCAACCTAGCACTCAGGTTTCTGGGAATAACCATCAGAAATCTCACTCTTGTCCTTTCCCTAGCCTAGTCCCACAGCTAGAATCAGATCAAACCTAAGTGTTGAATCTCCAGAACCCATGGTATGATTAAACCCCCCCCCCAAAAAAAAAACACCAAAAACTCATGCAATAAGCTAACACAGTGAATTTATTTCAGAGTGTGAATGTCTTAAAGAGTCTCCAATGTAATAAAACCGGTATTTGTTAAATATTCATGGGCAGGGAATGTGTCTACCAATTCTGCTATATTGTACTCTTCCAAGCACTGAGTACAGTGCTCTCTGCACACGGTAAGTACTCAATAAATACTGTTGATTGGTAGATTGCAGAGTGATGTGGGAGATGCTATACAATCTTAGACTCAGTCCCTGTCCCACATTGAGGTCACAGTCAAAGAGGGAGGGAGAATAAGCATTTAATCCTCATTTAACAGATGAGGGAACTAAGACACAGAGCAGTTAAGTGCCTTGCCCAAGGTCAATCATTCAATCTCGTATTGAGTTTTTACTGTGTACAGAGCACTGCACTAAGTATTTGGGGGAGTACAATACAGTGGAGTTGCTAGACTAGTTCCCTGCCCACAAAGAACTTAAATCTAGAAGGGGAGACAGACATTCATAGAAATAAATAAATTATGGATAGGAACGTAAGTGCTGTGGGGCTGAGGGTGGAGTAATTTCCACAGGAGATGTGACAAATCTGGAATTAAGACCCAGGTCCCTGGATTTCCACTAGGCTGAGATGGAAGCCAACTGAGTGCCTTGTTTAAAATGGCCATTTTTATCTTTTTTTGAAAACACACTTTCTGGAGTGAGTCATTGTAGTAGTCTTTATTATGTTTCATAAATAGTACCCCCCAAATACCTTCCTTTACTCTGGGCTGCTGTGGGTTGGGGGGAGGAAGGAAAGATACAGAGAAAACTCTCCAGGAGATTTTTGCTGTGGAAACCTCTCCTGCGTAGTTGCCTTTGTGGTAAGTGGCTAGCAATCTACTGTTGGCTTCCATGACAAAACCTCCATGAAGCATTCGGTTTTTCTATTTCCTTGGGTGGTCTCTTTAAACAAGTGTGTACTTGTGTTGAGCACTTGTGGTCTTGAAGATATGGGTTGGGCCTCCTCATAATTTCATATTTTAATCATCTCTGCACTCTATGACACACGGAACATGATTTTGAAGCATGATAAAATGGAAAAAAATCCATTTCCTTCCCTCCAACTATTTCCTTTGCTTAGGTGTGTAACCCCCGGAGCTAAAGACAGATTTTCTACATTCCTGAATTGAAAACAGGTTGCATAATATTTTTTTATGTGTATGTGAGAGAGTAAATAGTATTACTTCATACCTCTTCTTGCAGGAGTCCTTTACAGACATTAGGCAAACTCTTAGTTATGAACTCAACCTTCCGTTTATGGGTATCCATCTTCCCCAAACCCATAACCCTCTACCTAGTGTCAATACAGGGGCTGTATTTCTGAAGGGCTTTAAAATGCATAAAACTTGTGTTGTGATACTCACATTTTACTGACAGCACTGACATGCGTACAAATTTGGATATATTGTGTTGTATTTAGACAGATGCATACTGTCTAAATTCTGTATCCTCTCATGAATCTCCTCATCTCTAGAAAACAGTGGGAAACCAAAGCCTCATGATTTATTCAGACTAGCCCAGGGACCTGAGTTTGCAGAGTTCAAAGTGAGTCAGTGGGCACCTTCAAGAAGGTGGTGTGTTCTTCAGTAAGAAGATAGCCAGAGGAAGGAGTAGAGACAGCAAGAGAGAGCCGGCAAGTGGCATAAAGCAAGAATGACAGAACGAAAAGCAAAAGAGAGTTAAATAGGAAGGAAATAGGCAGAGAAGGAAAGAAAGAGAGAGGAAAAGAGGGAGGAGGAGACTTAGGCAGAAAAGAAAAGGTAAGAGACAGGGAGGCAGCGAGATCTAGAAAGATTAGGGTGGCAGGATATTGTTCAAAATGTTGTGAATGTCCAGAATCAAAATATTCAGTCAATATGCCCACTTTGCCTGAAAAGCATGGTATTTTAAAAATCCAATATACATACTGTCTCATTCAAACTGTTTTAATCTTCCCAAGTATTTTAATGATCAAATTGTCTTCATCATCATCTGCTTTGGGAGATGGCCTACAGCTGGTCTTGGGAATAAACACTGGTTCACAAAACATAAAGAGAATCAGTATGTGCCTGAAAAAAACCAAAAACCTAAAAGAAAACATCCAATCATAGGTTTCAGAGAAGTGCGACGTAGCCTGCTTTACCTTTCCATTCCCCTTTCCTTTGCTCCTTTACAGGAAACTTTGTTGGGGGAGATCTGAGTCAGTTTGCTAGAAGCAAAACTACTAAAATGGAGAGTGGTAGGATGCAGTGGGGAATTGGTAGAAAGAGGAAAGATGAAGAATGAAAAAAAGCTGAACTAGAGCAGTACCAGGGGTGCAAGCGTCAGAAATCATGAACAAGGTCTGTCCACCACAGTGTGGCCTCACCCGCTCAGTTCCACTTTTCCCTGATTCCTACTCTGGTCTTTGCTGCCTCCCATTTTGTGTTGTTCCCCTTTGAATCTCATTTGAATCTGAATCAGAGAAGATAGAGAAGCTCAGGAGTCAGGGTTCAGCCTTTGGGTCTCCTTACCTAGACTGTAAGCTCATTGTGGGCAGGGGAGATATCAACCAACTCGAACCGTACTCTTCCAAAGTGCTTAGTACGTTGCTGTGCACATAGTAAATGAGGAGGAGCGTGGTCTAGTGGAAAGAGAATGGGCCTGGGTGTCCGAGGACCTGGGCCCTAATCCTGGCTTCGCCACTTGTCAGCTGTGTGATGTTGGGCAAGTCTCTTAAGTTGCCTGTGCCTCAGTTACCTCATCTGTGAAATGGGGATTAAGCCTGGGAGCCCCATGTGAGACAGGGACTGCGTATCTCCTCAGCGCTTAGTCCAGTGCCTGGTACGTAATAAGCTCTTAACAAATACTGTTGAAAAAATACCACTGATGGACTAATTTGGTTCCTTTTCTGTCCTCGAGTGGGAGGAGCAATATTATGTGCCCTTCAGTTAAAGGAAATACTCTGATTGAAGGGAAGTTCTCATTCGAACATATATCCAGGACTTATCCTATAGTTTTTAGGAACACAGCCACCTTAAGGAATTAAATCGTCCCCTTAAATTCAATACCAGGCATCTTTCCCAGGCTCAGTATAAGTTTTCCTTCTTATTCAGAGCAGGGAGCCAGATGCTACTCCTGTTGCCAGAAAGGGAGTTTCTGGAAAAAAGCTAGGCATATATGCTCCAGGCATATATTGTACCTGTCAATTTCACAACAAGAAAATGAGGGTGATATATACCGTCCAAAGGGTAGGAAGTTAGTGAACCAAGATTTCTGAATCAATGTCTTCCACTCCCATTCCTCCCCATGCACAGTTCGTTTTACTCTTTTTCAGTTTCCTGCATCCTCTCACACTGCAGTAGTAAGGCGTGGGCAGACCCTTGGGGGAAATCCTGGGGACCCAGACCAACCCATCTCTCACCATGCATTGCTGGTTGACTTAAGGGAGACAGTACTGACATGGGCCCATCAGTTCAAATCACTCAATTAACTTTTTTAATGCAATTTTGGATTTGGTTAAGTCCTTCTAAATGTATTGAAACGAAGTGACAATTAATAAAGTTAGAAGTTCTTCTTAAAATAATAATGATGGCATTTATTAAGCACTTACTATGTGCAAAGCACTGTTCTAAGCGCTGGGGAGGTTACAACGTGATCAGGTTGTCCCACAGGGGGCTCACAGTCTTCATCCCCATTTTACAGATGAGGTAACTGAGGACCAGAGAGGTAAAGTGACTTGCCCAAAGTCACACAGCTGACAGTTGGCGGAGCTGGGATTTGAATCCCTGAACTCTGACTCCAAAGCCCGTGCTCTTTCCACTGAGCCACACTGCCCGCTTATGACATAATGACACTATGCTGGATTGCAGGAAGCTATCCAAACATCCAGTCCAGAATTCCGTCTCAAACAGAGGCAAATAATATTTGGAAGAACAGTGTTATGGTTGTTTCTTTAACATCCCACCTAATGGTTAGGGATAGACCGCCTAACATAACCAGCTTTTCTCTCTACTTTCCTCTCATCCATAGGTTTATCCAAATCCTCTAGAATTCATATCTGTATTTGATCTGAATGATCTTCTGTGATAATAATGTTCAAGTGGTGGGAATGTGTTTCCTTCTGTTTATTTTGATCCTACCACCTTCAGGCTTCCGAGAATACTCCTTGTCCTAATTGTACATCATTCTTGTTTCTCCTTCCTCCATCACTTTGCCCGTGCCATTCCCCTGGTTTGCACCCCGTCCCTTCTCAAATTAGACAGATGACATCTCCAGCAACATTCAAATATTCCTGAAATCCCATTACCTCCCAAAATCAATACATCAGTGGCATTTATTGGGCACTTACTGTGTGCTGAGCACTTAACTACGCAATTGCAATAGAGTAGGTAGAGTGGGTTTCTTCTCCCTGCCCTCAGCAAAACAAACCGATTCATTTCCAGCATTCCCAAACATATAAACCTACCAGTAGCCTTTGTGTATGTGTTTAATGTATATTTTTAAAATTATTCTAAAATGTGTTCTCCCTGCCTTCCCTGTTTAAGTGTAAGCTCCTCAATTTGAGAGAACTTATAACTTTCCCTGTAGACTATAAGTTCCTTGTGGATAACCCTATTGTACTGTACACTCCCAAGCACATAGGACAGTATTCTGCAGACAGCAAGTGCTCACTGCATACCATTGATAATAGAGAAGCAGCGTGGCTCAGTGGAAAGAGCCTGGGCTTTGGAGTCAGAGATCATGGGTTCAAATCCCGACTCCGCCACTTGTCAGCTGTGTGATTTTGGCCAAGTCACTTAACTTCTCTGTGCCTCAGTTCCCTCATCTGGAAAATGGAGATTAAGACTGTGAGCCCTCCATGGGACAACCTGATCGCCTTGTATCACCCCTAGTGCTTAGAACAGTGCTTTCTGCATAGTAAGGGCTTAATAAATGCCATTATTATTGTTATTATTAAGTGATTACTAAAAGTGATTGTAAGAAGCAGCGTGGCTCAGTGGAAAGAACCCAGGCTTTGGAGTCAGAGGTCAAGGGTTTGAATCCTGGCTCTGCCACATGCCTGCTGTGTGACCTGGGGCAAGTCACTTCACTTCTCTGAGCCTCAGTTACCTCATCTGTAAAATGTGGATTAAGACCGTGAGCCCCACATGGGACAACTTAATCACCTTCTATCCCCTAGCGCTTAGAACAGTGCTTTGCACATAGTAAGCGCTTAACAAATGCCATCATTATTATGTGCCCTGCTCGATCGTAGCCTGAGGGTCCATTTCAGGGAAACTAAGTGAATGATGGTTGCTGGATGAATCAGAGAATAGGTGGCTTCTTATGCTTTCTGCCGCACTGTTAGACTCGTGCCCTTCTCCTAACACCAGTAGGCAATGGTGTCTTCTTACCTAGCTCAGTTAAGTGGGGATTCCAATTAGTAGAAAATAGCATGTATTGAGTGCCCATTGAGGAACTAGTTCTGTACTAGGCCCTTGAATGAGCGGTAGATTTGAATGGGCTTCAATTAGGTGTATTCATAGTGTATTTCCTTTCAAGTCACTTTCCTTCCTTCCTTCATTCATTCAATTGTATTTATTGAGCACTTACCTTGTGCAGAGCACCATACTAAGTGCTTGGGAAGTACAATTCGGCAACACATAGAGCTGGTCCCTACCCAACAATTGGCTCAGAGTCTAGAAGGGGGAGACAGACCATGAACCAAAACAAATGGACAGGTGTCAATACCATCAGAATAGATAAATAGAGTTATAGATATATACACATCATTAATAAAATAGAGTAATAAATATGTGCAAATATACACAAGTGCTGTGGGAGGGGAAGGGGGTAGGGCAGAGGGAGGGAGTGGGGGTGATGAGGAGGGGAGGAGGAGCAGACGAATGGGGGGATTAGTCTGGGAAGGCCTCTTGAAGGAGGTGAGCTCTCCTGCTTTTTCTCTTTGTGTTGACTTTAGTGCAACTTGTGGTTTCTCTTGGGTCACCCTTGCCCCAATCCAGATTCCTGAGGGTAAGAAGGTCAACCTGCAATTGCCTGAGACAACTCACTGCCTTCTAAAGGACAAGGGAAATGCCAGCCCTTTGAAATTAGGCAGGACGGGACATCTGAGTCCCTCGTGACTCTGCCTTCCTTTTATAGAATGAATTTGGTTTGGTGAATTAAAAAACAACAACAACAAATCCCCAATCATCCGAAAGGGTGAACCTATCATTACCCCAGCCCAAGTGTCTCCGTATCCTTTTTTCAAGAAGTTAAAAATACCCACGTCTCACGAGGACTACGGAGCTTTACCTTTTTAGGCTGACCGTTGTCTTTCATTTCTTCTCCTCCATGACTCAGAAATGAGAGTCATTCAGGAATGAGGCTGCGTGGTCATGCTGTCTCTAGGGTTCGTGCTGACTGCCTACTAAGCGTACTAAGCGCTTGGGAGAGTACAATATGACAGAGTTGGTAGGCACGTTCCCTGCCCATTATGAGCTTAGAGTCTAAAGAAGGACTACAGAGATCTTCTGGCATGAGGAAGTGGGAGAGCGGGAAGGGTCGTGGATTTGTCTCGGTGCTTCCATGTGTCATTCATTCAATCAATCACATTTTTTGAGCACTCACTGTGTGCAAAGCACCGTTCTAAGCATTTGGCAGAGTAAACAACTAACAGACACATTTCCTGCCCACAACTAGCTCACAGTCTCAAGCAGCATGGTGTAGTGGACAGAGCCCAGGCCTGGGCTTCAGAAGGTCATGGGTTCTAATCCTACCTCTGCCACTTGTCTGATGTGTGATCTTGAGCAAGTCACTTAGCTTCCCTGTGCTTCACTTACCTCATCTGTAAAATGGGGATTGAGACTGTGAGCACCGTGTGGGACAGGGACCTTGTCCATCCCTATTTGCTTGTATCCACCCCAATGCTTATTACAGTACCTGGCTCATAGTAAGCCCTTATTATTAAGTGCCATCGAGTCGCTTCTGATTCATAGTGACTCTTTGGATATATTTTCTCCAGAAACGTCCTGTCTGCTGCCATACTCCGTAACTTTACTAACTGTTCTTCCATTATCACTGTTGTGGTTTCCAGCCATCTAGCTGCTGGTCTGCCTCTTTCACGTTTTTCCTGGACTTTTCCTAGCAATAGTGTCTTTTCCAGAGAATTAGCCCTCCTGATGATGTGTCCAAGATATACTAATCTAAGTCGAGTCATTTGGCTTTCCAAAGACCACTTTGGTTTAATTTGCTCCAAAACCCATTTGTTTGTTTTTCGAGCAGTTCATGGTATTTGCAGTAAGCACTTAACAAATACCATAATTATTATTATTAGAGACAAGCTCACATTCATTGTGCCTCATGATTGAAACAACTCTCCCAGGTTCTGTTCTCCAGGGCTGGCCAGGGTTAAGAGAGTGTCACTGGCGAGGGAGACAGAGACTGTGGCAGTTTAGTGAGTGGCATCCAGTCTATAAACGCCCCACTTCCATCTCTCCAATGAATCAATGGGATTTATTGAGTGGTTAGCGTGTGTCAAGCCCTATGCTAAAGTGCTTGGGAGAATATTACAGCAGTTGGTAGACACGTTCTCTGCCTACGACAGGCTTACGGTCTAGACCGATATTTCATGGTCTCCTCAGCCCCTTTTCGACAGGACTCTGGACAACTCTGGGCCCGATTCCGTAGGCTCACTGCTCCACCCCGTGAACAGGCCTCTGAGAAATGCAGGAGGGGAGGGAGGAGAAAGGGGGGCTGAGGACTCAGGCTTCTGCCCTGACTGATCTCTCCTCTCCTCTTCACTGCTTTGTCTGGGGCAGATCTCCAGGGGGCCATCTGACGGTTCTGCAGGTATTGATAGTATTATTATTACTACTACTTCTACTAATGATAATAATAATTGTGGTGTTTGTTGAACACTTACTATATGCCAAGCGTTACACTAGGCACTGGGGTAGAACCTTTTACCGATCATTTGTTTTAGAATGCTGAAAATTAATGTGCAAGCTAAGCTTCCCACTGTTGAAGCATGAAGGTGGGAGAACTCACTAAGGCTTTGAGGAAAGGTAAGAGAAAGGGAATATAGTGTGAGATCAAGCCTAAATGCCGCTATCGTCATCACCTGCGGTATTGAGCATCTATTGTGTGCAGCTTAGCTTTTTGTACTACATAGTAGTTGTTGTTGTCTGATGCTGTAGAGTCGTGTCTGACCCATAGCGACTCCATGGATACATGTCTCCCAGATACCCCGCCCCCCACCCAGTCCCAACACATCTGCAATCGTTCTAGAATTTTCTTGGTAAAAATATGGAAGCGGTTTACCATTGCCTCCTTCCATGCAGTAAACTTGTCTCTCCACTCTCGACTCTCTCCCATGCTGCTGCTGCCCAGCACAGGTGAGTTTTGACTTGTAGCAAATTGCCTTCCACTTCCTAGCCACTGCCCAAGCTAGGAATGGAATGGGAATGCCTCTACTACTCCCTCCCATAGTCAAGACTGGTAGAGTAATGGAAACTCTTCAGGTGCGACCCTGGGAGATAACTATATAGTACAGGTAAAAAACACAATTCCTGCCCTCGAGGAGTTTACAGACTAGGCGGGAGAAAAGCAGTCAGGAATTGCTAAATACATGACAGCTAAGTTCAATTTTTAAAAAATGTTGCATTCAGGAACTAGGCCCATTCTTGCCAATAACCTCCTGCTTTCCATCTGGCTGACAACCGAGCTAGAGAAGATGGATCTAAATAGCAGGTGATGGGTTGGGATTTAGGCTAGACATAAAGAAAACTATCTCTTCTATGAGGATGGGGAAATCCCAAATATGCTTCTAAAGTGTAGCATAAGGAGATCTTTAAAAAGTATGTGTGGAGGGGGGGAATCCTTTCTTTGTCAGAGAGTTTAGGTACAGTCTTACATAGAGATAAAGTGATGTACTCTTACGATCTTTCCCATTACGTCTCCCTCTTAAGAGCCCATGAATCTCCAGCATTATTTACAGTGCTACTGTCTGTTGTGTGACCTTGGGCTCTGCTCCTCAGTTACCTCATCTGTAAAATGAAGTTTAAGACTGTGAGCCCCATGTGGAAAATGGACTGTGCCCAACTTAATTACCATGTATCTACCCAAGCACTTAGAACACTGTCTGGGAAATAGTAAGTGCTTAAGAAATAGCATTTAAAAAACAAAAGAACAAAAAAACCCCGCAATTGTCAACCCCTGTGCTGTGGAGCAGAGAACAAAAAGCTTATTTGGCCAGGAAGACCCAACCCCGATAAAGTATCCTACTTTTAAAAACATTGCTTTATAGGTCTTGTATACACACGAGGTTAACTTTTGGCAAGCACTTGAAAAGAAATGATAGCACAAATTGTCTTTGAAAATCCAGTGCTTCCTAGCCAAATTACTTCATGGCTTCCAGGACAACACGGTGTTGCTTCTTGGGTGAATGCAGAATATTTACTATATAAGGGATGAGACTATTTCCTTTTCAAAGTCCAGCCCTCTTGTTCTTTCAGTAATGTCTCCTTTGTTTTTCCCATCTTGAACTAGAGAGTTCAAGGAGAACCTATTCCTAGGGGTTTCTTAGCAAAAGGAGAAAAGGCCAAATAACAAGTTGGACCAAAGTGTTCGAGAGTATATGAAAGATGGTGGCTATTGTCCTATAATAATAATAATAATAATTGTGGTATTTATTAAGTGCTTTCTATGTGCCTGGCACTGTACTGAGTGCTGGTGTGGATACAAGCAAATTGGGTTGATCACAGTCCCTGTCCCACATGGGACTCACAGTCTTAATCCCCCTTCTACAGAAGAGGTAACTGAGGCACAGAGAAGTAAAGGGACTTGCCTAAGGTCACACAGCAGAAAAGTGGCAGAGCTGGAATTAGAACTCAGGTCCCGACTCCCAGGCCCATGCTGTATCCAGTAGACCATGCTGCTTCTGTATATGATAATAATAATAATAATAAGGACATTTGTTAAGTGCTTACTTTGTGCGAAGCACTGTTCTAAACGCTATGGGGGGGATACAAGGTGATCAGGTTGTCCCACATGGGGCTCACAGTCCTAATCCCCATTTTACAGATAAGGTAACTGAGGCTCAGAGAAGTTAAGTAACTTGACCAAGGTCACACAGCAGACATGTGGCAGAATCAGGATTCGAACCCATGACCTCTGACTCCCAAGCCTGTGCTCTTTCCACTGAGCCATGCTGCTTCTCTGTATATGGCCAAGGACAGCAGAAGAAGGGGTAAACTTGA
Organism: Tachyglossus aculeatus; assembly: GCF_015852505.1. Taxonomy (NCBI): domain Eukaryota; kingdom Metazoa; phylum Chordata; class Mammalia; order Monotremata; family Tachyglossidae; genus Tachyglossus; species Tachyglossus aculeatus. The sequence continues at coordinate 14,837,612 of NC_052081.1, forward strand.
ATTGTGAGGTTTAGATCGATCAAGGTAAGCTATACCCAGTGTCTTCACATGGTAGATTTACATTCTCGTAAAACCTTCCATGAAGGAAAAGTAACACTGTAGTAGTCACCCCTTCCAACCCCACTTGCCTGGGCACAAAGTTCTTTGCTATATAGCTTTAATGAAGAAACAAACTCTGGATGTTGGAAGAATGAATCTTTGTTACCTAATTCCATTCTGACCAAAGCACATATTAAAGATACGATTTATGGCAGAACTGAATTCATAAGGAAGCATTATGAGGTGTTATCAAGGGAGGTTGTGGTATGATCTTTTCCGAAAGCTTTTAAAAAATAACATAGATTCTTGTCGTTCACCCCTTGCTAGAGAAGTGACTGGGTAGTCGTTTTAATATTGATCAATCAATGAGCATTTATTTTGTGCAGAGCACCTTACTAAGAACTCAGGTGAGTACAAAAAAGTTAGTTGGCAAGATCCCTGCTTTCAATGAGTTTACAATCTAGTGGGGAAGACAGATTCTAAAATAAACAGGAAAGCGAAAGGAATAAGAAAGCCTCATTTTTTCACAGAATCAATCAATGCTTGCCGTGTCAAACACTGTAGTAGGCATTTGGGGGAGAAACTTACAAAAGAGTTGGTAGACATGATCCCTGCCCACAAGGAGCTTACAGTCTAGAGAGACAAAGGGGAGGAGCAGTATTTCTGCTATTTGTCAATTATTCATACTTGCTATTTTTCTTTCAGCCTATTTTCTTCATTTCCACCCACAGATCTCCTTTTGAAAAAATAACCCAAATCTTTTCCTCCCCTCAGGGAATCCAGAGATCATTCTGTTCTCTTTCCCAAGAAAGCACAGCGGGTGCTCTTCTTCCTGCTAATGTTTCATTCAGTTCCTAGAAGCGGGGGAGAGGTGCATTTTGTCTTCTTCCCATCTAATTGCTGTGATGATGTAGGAGCGGAAGTGGAGAGCAAGAGCCCCTTTCATGTGGATGCATGCAGGACAAGGAGCTCAATTCATTAGTACCTCCCAGGAAGCACATGTTTTTGTTGGCATTCCTTCGGAATGACAGGTAGTATGTAAAAGGTGTGGAAAGATCAGGAATGTGAGACTTGATGATTAGCCAGCAGACACTATGCCCAAAAAGAGTCTTCCAAACCCCCTAAGAGGCAACTGGCCCTTCGGTATCCACTAGGGTGAAGAGGATTTTAATTTTTCCCTGCATCTAATACATGGCCACGTATGGTCCATTGTTCGAGAAAAGAAGTGGAACGTCTCAGTTGACATCTTTACTTTGAAAGAAGTCTTTTTAGGTTGAGTAGAGGGCTTTTTTAGTTGCATAGGGATTCAGTGAAACTGGAATAATTAATTTCAAATGCTGAACTCTCCTCCCACTCAGGAAGCTATTAATGTAATCGTTGGGGGGCATGTCATAGCTGAACTCAATATCTCCTTTGCCAAACCAAGCAATAAGCTGGAAAAAATTCTGACCATCCAGCTGTACCGTAATGCCACAGGCTACAATAGGGACATTGAATAGCGGTCATCTTTGTCAATTTAGCAGAGAAGGACCAGAAAGTTGAGGTTTAATCATGTTGTTTTTCTTTTCCTATGGGTCCTCAGATGCATCTCACGCGTCTAGAGCCTACAAAATTGGTATTTGCCCCTTGCGTCAGGGGACACTGTGTTCTTCCTCCCCTCCTCACAAAATCTCCAGCCTGCTCAGATTTAGGGGACGGATCATTCAGCTCCTCCAAAATGTCCAAGAATGAAAAATTGTGAACTACTATATGCTAGTAGGGTGATGTGTTGCCATTAGTGTACTTTGGAGGCACAATTAATTGGTCATAGCATCAAAGTTTTGGTCCTATCTACCTGGTCCCATTAACATTTTATTGGGGCTCTACCTTCTGTTCACCTGTGCAGGTTAAGGCACATTTTTATTCAGAAAATATACCTTTCTCTCAGAGGTGTGGTCAAGTATGCAGAGAATTTGTCTTCACAAAAAATATGAGAGTTTAAATCTTAAAAAGCAGTATTCAACAGAGAGAAAACTCTCCCATGCTTCCACGCTTCTACTGTACTTTCTGTACTTCCAGAAAGGGCCCCTGATGTAAAAGCATCCTTGTCCACATGGCTAGTAGGGCCCTGATTTCACTTTAATTCCAAGTTCAGAGAAGCAGTGTGGCTCAGTGGAAAGAGCACGGGCTTTGGAGTCAGAGGTCATGGGTTCAAATCCCGGCTCCTCCAATTGTCAGCTGTGTGACTTTGGGCAAGTCACTTAATTTCTCTGTTCCTCAGTTACCTCATCTGTAAAATGGGGATTCAGACTGTGAGCACCCCGTGGGGCAACCTGATCACCTTGTAACCTCCCAGTGCTTAGAACAGTGCTTAATAAATGCAATAAAAAAAGTTCTAGGTAGGGCCAGCAGTAGCAGTTTGATAGTCCCAGGTAAACAGGAATTTTACAGCTTGGGGGTTGGGGGTGTTTGCCTAGATTTATGTAGGACACACACACACACACACACACACACACACACACACACACACACCCTGCCCCCCCCCCCCCCCACCCAACCCCGACGTGATTTTGAAGGCACTGCTACCACAGTGAGACTTCATTAAGACGTTCAGGTATGGCTGGTTATTCTCATGTATGTTTGACAGTTCCTTCACCATCATGAAAATTTCAAGATTGCCTTTTGCTGCACTGTTGTCTCTGTTACCCATGCGATCTGACACTGTTTTTGTTTCTCCATCTTCAATCAATGAATCAATCAATCACTGTGATTTATTGAGTGCTTAATGCGTGCAGACCACTGTACTGTGACCTTGGGAGAGTTCAATATGATAGAGTTGGTACAAATGATTCTTACCCTCAGGGAGCTTTTTCTTAAGGATTCAGTTCCTTTTCTTCCTCCTACTTAGACCACGAGACTCATGTGGGACAAAGACTGTGTCCAACCTGATAAGTTTGACTCCCCAGCAGTTAATAAAATGCTTGGCTTCTCTCCAGACTCTAAGCTCCTTGTGGTTAGGGAACATACCTACCAACTCTATTATGCTGTACTTTCCCAAGCACTTAGAACACTGTTCTTGCCACAGTAAGCACTCAATAAATACAATAGACCACTTGCTACCGAGTAAGAGCTTAAAAAATCCCATAGTTACCATTATTATGTGTTCAAAGATAATCACTCCATTTATGAATGTTATACACCATGCTGACCTGTCTCCTACTATTGTCTCCGAACTATCACTGATAGGCCACATTTCTTGAGGCTTTGTTTTAGTATGTCCTAAAGTTATTTCTTCCATCCTCCCTTGGTATGGTTACCCCACTTCAGCTCACCACAGAATAGTGTTTTTGGGTATCCTGCAGCCATCTGCTCTCCTTCCATGTCCCATCTGGTGAACGTATGTTTCGATGAGCACTGCTCTGATGTTGATGGTCTGACTGTGTTTTAGGACTTCATTGGTGGCTATCCTAATTTTCAAGTTAATTTTAAATAATTGCATGTCGGTTGGATTGTTCCAGAAGGAGAATGTTGCATTTGTGAGAGAGCCAGCTCTCACAACCATGATCCCACTAGATTATTAGCTCCTTGAGAGCAGAGATTTATCTACCAGCTCTATTGTCTCTCCCCCTCTGGACTGTAAGCCACTGTGGGCAGAAATTGTCTCTCTTTATTGCTATATTGTACTTTCCAAGTGCTTAGTACAGTGCTCTGCACATAGTAAGTGCTCAATAAATACAATTGAATGAATGAATACTTGGATCGTAGTAAGCACTTAACAAATTCAATAGGTATTATTACCTGCTGTCTGAAGAGTTTTTTTCCTTTAACTATTCCCTCCCTTTCCCCAGATCATATCTGGGAAGCATTGGCACCACCAAGACCAGTATGGGGAGGGTGCAATTTAAGAAGTGGAGTTGACCGAGTCTGGTGGTTCATTTTGTTCTTTATTTCTTCCTTGTCTGTGCCCTCGTCCTCAAGCCTAGGATGGCCGCCCTATTTGAAGATGGAATGAAAGCAGGGAGAACCTTTTTGGGTCATTGCTCTTGAGGATTCTTGAAATTCATGGACGGGATACATTTCCGAATGAGTGGCCTCTTCTATTAGTGACAGAGTGTGCAGTCATTTTGGACCACCCTGAAAGCTGACTCTGGTTGTTTCTCGATAAAGTTATGGTTGTTTGACAGTGATAAGTTTTATCATCAGTCGATTTTTATTTTCAAAACTATTATTTGACAACAAATTCAGGTATATATGGGATTATTTTCATTTTCAGAATGTGCTGTTCCAAATTTTGCTTTCAGGGTCATAGATTACTGTTATACCATTTGGTCATGCCTTGAAATAATCAGAAATAACTGGATTTAAATATCTCCTGTTTAGGTAACTGAGATGTTCTTGGAAGTGTCTCTTGAAGTTTGGTAAGTGTCTGGTTTTCTTTAAAAGAAAATATGTCTTCAAAAAACAAGGAAATTGCTCTAAACCTCTTAAGCTCCCTTTGTTTCCTTCCTTGGGCATGCTAAAATTCAAATTTTAATCAATCAGCACTTTTCAAACACAATATTTTGCTCCTTGATTCATAGCTGTTTTTCTATGTGTAACATTTTGACTTCAATGATGCTCAGAAAAAAATGCTAATACAGGTAAAAAAAATCTTTCATCATTTGTCCTGTCTCCTGGTAACAGGTGTTTAAGATCCTACATGATGCCTTTAAATACACTGTAGAATTGTATCCCTGGTTCCTAATGACCACTTACATAAAATTCAGAGATGCAGCAGGCACTAATTTCTTATTTAGCTCAGAGGCTGCAAGATGCACCTGGTATCAATCACTGCAGGGATGGCAGTTCTCTCCCTAGTCTTTCTCTCCTCAGCCAATCCACTTCCCAGTTCTCCACTTACTCAGGGGCTCAGGAATGAGGTAACATAGATGGAGCGTGAATGCAAATGGTGGATGTCTTTTCTTTCCTGCTCTGATTTCATGCTGCTTTCTGCCAAAGCAAGAGAAAAATCCTGTTCAGCTCCTTTCCCCCCTCCACCCCACTTCCCATTCATGAACAACAGCCTTTTCTCTTGTCCCAGTTCTGTGCTATCTTCGGTGGAGTTAGGGAGGAGAGTGGGCGGTTTGGTAGAGGATTGTCGTCCCTTGTCATAGCTTCCTTGCTTATCCTAAGCATCTGGAAATGCTCCTGATATAAAGGCTGCTTGATCTCCATAGCCATGAAAGCTACAGGCAGCTCAAGGGTAGTGACAGAGGTCCTGGAGGAATCAACTTGGAGCTGAGAGGACAGAGAGTGGCAAGAGGGAATATTTCTGGGTAAAATTAGACTGGTTCCCTGACGTTTAGGCCAAAAAGATGGGGCCAGGATTCAGGGACCCAACCTGTAATGTCAGTATTATTTTTTTGCCTGTGGGAAGTAAGGGCAAGAAAAGGCTTTAGAGGGGGTTTACTAATTCCTGGTTAATTCTCCCACCCTTCCTTCCCACCTCCCAGTAGGTGGGTAACTTCAAGTGTGGGGTTCTGGGGAGTTGAATGGAGGGACCCTTTCAGACTTTATTCCACAGAGCCAGTGATTAAGTAGGGCATCAATATTTTAGCAAAAAGAATTTGACCAGCCAGTAAATCTGCATATTTAATGGAGACTGGAGCCCAGATGGTTCTAATCTCTAGGTGAGGGATTTAGTCCTTTAAATCATGACATTTGGTGAACTGTGGTAATACTTGACGAATTATTTCCTAAATGACATGCAATTAGTACTGTGCTTTGCATACAGTAAGCACTCAATAATTACTATTGTGTGATTGATTGAAGTGGTGTAGCTGGGTTTAGAATCCAGGTCCTTCTGACTCCAAGGCACCTGCTTGTAAATCATACTTGCTATCTGGAAATAGGAGGGATTTTCAATTTACTAAAAATGATGGGGACTGTACCTATTAAATGATTAGACAGTATTGAATATACTAGAGATTGAATTAGCCAAGACAGGGATTCTTAAAGTTGCATTTAAAGATGCATTTTGGTTGTTATGCCTACTACATTTTTCCATGAAAGCTTTTCGCTGCTTTGAAGGAGAAAGTAAGTTGACTGTTAATAATAATAACGATAATTTATTAAGTGTTTACTATGTGCAAAGCACTGTTCTAAGCACTGGGGAGGTTACAAGGTGATCAGGTTGTCCCACAGGGGGTCCATGGGCGGTCTTAATCCCCATTTTACAGATGAGGTAACTGAGGCTCAGAGAAGTTAAGTGACTTGCCCAAAGTCACACAGCTGACAATTGGCAGAGCCTGGATTTGAACCCATGACCTCTGACTCCAAAGCCCGTGTTCTTTCCCCTGAGCCACACTGCAGATTTATTGTTTTAAGTAGAGTTTTTCATTTCATGGGAAAATAGATGCTATGGATTTATTATGTCATAATTAAGCATTTCCATTTTTGAATTTCATTTTTACATGGAGTATTTTTCTTGCACTGGCAGTTTGCTTCTGTTTGAAGTTATGTCTGTTTGGTTGACAGCCCTTCTCCGGATCTCCGGTTCAGCATGGCTCTGTGTGACCAGGAGAAGATTTTCAGGCAACAGAGGAAAGAGAACATAAAGGAGAATATGAAAAAGCTCTTAGGCCCTGAAAATAGTGAAGGCTTGTGCTCATCACGTGATGTAAGTGGAAACTTTTTCAATACATGCTACGCTTGTGGAGAAAAATAATCTTGTATTTGGATTGTTTGTTCTTTAAGGTTAAATTTTAATTATGGATTAAAGACATTTCCAACATTTATTTTAGGGTAAAGCTATGGGCAGAATAGCTTGGGAATGGGAGAAAAAGTCCTTACCTCTTATCCCAACTCTGCTGGCTAACCTTAGACAAAATGTTTTGCTTTGTTGTCTGTCTCCCCCTTCTAGACTGTGAGCCCGTTGTTGGGTAGGAACCATCTCTATATGTTGTCGACTTGATTAGATGATTAGACTTCTCGAAGATCACACAGCAGGCAAATGGCTGAGCAGGAATTAGAACCTAGATCCTCTGGCTCCCAAAACAATGCTCTTTCCTCTAGACTATGCTACCTCTCCTAAAACTTCCTTGATAACAGCCATGGAAAGTCAGATTTCTTTTTTGTTTATTTAAGATGTCTGAAATTTAGCAAAATCTGCCAGTTTGGAAAGCAGCTCAGCTGTCAGCTGAAAGAATAACACTTAAACTTCATTTGGCTGTTCTTTCGCCTTTTGCAATTTTTTTTTAATGTGGCATTGAGTCATTTGCAGAGATCGCTTTCAATTTGAAAAATTGAATACCAGGTGTGGTGTCTGCATATCTCTGCGCTATATCCTCTGACTCTACTTCTTGCCAAATTCTGTGTCTGGCGAAAGCATGTTAAAGTCATCTTAAAATGGATATTAGACCCCTTGGAGCAGTCTTCTTAATAGCAGTACAGCAAATCCATTGTAAATTTATGAAACAATCATATTTATTGAGCGCTTACCATGTACAGTCCAAATACATTGTTATTCTATAGCACTATAGGAAAAATAGATGTCTTTATTAATTTACTGAGCTAATCCTATGGGGCAGGGCATCTATGAGAGAAGGGAGAATGGACCAAGTTTAGGGGAGAAAGGGGGAGAGGGAGAAACAGAAAGCAGGAGAGCCAGAGAGAGAATAACATATGGAAAATACTGAGAGGAGTGAGAACAGGCATAGAGAAGGAGGATACAGCTTTCCTCTCTTCTCTCTCAGCATCTCGGAACTTACTGGAAAGAGATATAGACTGGTTTTCTTCATTTATAAAGCACTAGGTTTTAAAACTGTTTGTCAGTCCCTAATGTCTATTTGGGTTGAAAAGCTTACTCGATCAAAGAAGTGCAGATTGCAATTTAGGACAGTTTGTTAGTGTTGGCCCTTCCTTACCTTGGTGGGCAGTAAGTTTGTATAAACCTGACTGAACCGAATGGGAAAAATGAGTTTCACTGCAGAGTTTACACCTACAGCAGTTTCCCCTTTGGATAAATAAAAGGTTGTTTTTCTGTGACTGAGGTTCCTAGAGAGAAGCAGCTTCTCTATAATATTTCTTAACAAGCCACTGATTTGGGTTAAAATTAGGGTGGAAGGGTAAGAGGTTGTAAGAGCTACAGAGATGTAGAGGTCTGCACCTCAGATCTACTCTTATTTTTCAACTGAGAATAATAATAGTGACTGTATTTGCTAAGCACCTTGTGCCCAACACTGTACTAAGCACAGAGGTAGGTTGAAAATAATCAGGTCAGACACATTCCCTGCCTACATGGAGCTCCTAGTCTAAATAGAAGAAAACAGATTTTTAGTCTTAATTGTACAGATGAGGAAGCTCAGACATAGAGAAGCCAAGTGGCTTGCCTAAGGTCACACAGGAGGCAAATGGCAGAGCCAGGATTAGACCAATGTTCCCTGACTTCTAGCCCCTCTCTCATTCCACTAGACTCTAAGAAATTTGGAATTGTTCTCTCATCTGGTCATAGGGAGAGGCATCTAAAGTTCTCCCAATAAGTGCTTAATAAATTCCACTGATTGATGTAATACAGGAAATTTTTTGGTCCTTTTGGCCATTAAAAAAGCAGTGCTCCTAGTGGTGTGGAATAATTAGGACAACCTTAAAGTTTTTACTCCCAAGAACTTATTATCCACATGGAGATCCCAGGCAGTATATTTCCTAACATCTCTGGCATCTTGGGGTGCAAAGAACAGTACTGGACACCAAGATATCAGATTTAATATGTGCATCGTCACTGGTTTCTACATATTTGTGGACAACTTCAGGATCAGAAAAAATGTTCGTTGATAAAAGATTTTTAAAACCATCAATACTCTCCAAGATGGGAAACAGCAGGTATTTTTCAATTTTAGTGATAGCCAATAAAAATAACCTATATTCCACCTAACATCCTATTCTCAAACTCTAGAGTTTGACCGAAATATGGAGTAGGGCAGTGGACCGATTATTTTTTTTCCACTTAACTGCTGTAAGTAAAAGGATCTTAATGTTCACAAAATATGTTTACACCTTGTAGAAAAAAGTGTTCATGTGATTTGCGATCACTCATTTTTTATCGCCTTTCTCAAATCAATTTCCTTAATCAGGTATATTCACCTTTACCAGACTTAAACTACTTAGACTGTGAGCCACATATGGTCAGGGACTGTTTCTAACCTTATAAACTTGTATCTACCCGAGATACACAGTAAATGATTTAAAATATAATAATAATAATACTAAAGATGCTCTGAAAAAATGTTAAATATATACACTTGGAAATGATTGTTGAATTAAATTCTAGATTCTAGATAAGCTCTCTCTCTTTTCCCCCAACCCAAATTTTGAATGAAGACAAACTTTGAATTACCAATTACCGAGAAGATAAACAAATTTTCATTTTTAGGTCAAGCTTAGGGAAAAATCCTATTTTCTGAAATGATGTTTGAAAACCATTTAATAAGCAGTTATGGCAAAAGTCTTCTATTTTACTTTTAGTTTGATACATTGCCTGAAAATGCTTTTGAGATGCACATACTTCACATACTTAAATACTTGCATACTTCACTGAGCACATACGTACTTGTTAGATTCCATTTGTAGAAGAAGACGGGTGATTTTTATCATAATAACATGGCGGATGTCCTTTGAAGAGGACAATTGCTCATGCTGTATTTTAGACAACCAGCCCAGTGAAGTTTATAGCTTGGAATTTGCAATGCAAATTAGGAAAAAAATCATTGGGAAAAATTGTTCAGAAGTTGGAAATCTAAAATACATCCTTTTAAAATCGATTTTAATTCATTTTTAATCTGGAGATTTTTGTGGTTAATACAAAATAATGCAGCTATAATATTGCAACTCTGAGGTGACTGGGGAAAAGGGGTGATTTGGGTGACTCTTAAAAGATATTTTGAGCTTTATGATGTACTATTTTTGCAGATGAAAGTCACCAGCAGCTAAAGCTAGTAAAATTCTATTTGACAAATTTGATGCTAAAACTCAAGTGATGGCATGTTTTTAATTTTTTTTATCTGGAATGACTTTAACAGTATGGCATTGCTATTCTCATAATTTCCAGGATAATAATTCTAACATACATTGTCATAAGTTTATTTAAAGGATAACCTACCTATAGTACAATGTTGTACCAGTGCTGAATGTTGAAAACATTCAAGAGGCTTGAAAATTTAAAATTTAGATTTTTATTCTATTTTTACAAATGAAAATGATAACCACAGAGGTGCCAGGACTGCAAATCATAAGAGGTGTTAGGGCTAGGTGTTGGCAAGCGTAGAGATTCTGGGGCTAAGACTGTCAAACACAGAGGCGCTAGGGCTAGGAACTGTAAATCATAGGGTTGCCAGGGCTATAAACTGTCAAACGGAGAGGTGCCAGGGCTATGAACTTCCAGGCCTAGCAGTTCCAAGACTTGGCTTTGAAAAGTGCTTTCACAAATTAAGTAGAAGTTGTGTCCTTTTGAACTTTGACAGAAACTTTGTTTTCTAGGCTTATAAAAATTATTTTAAGAATGAGTAAGAATTTTCTCTCCACCTGTTTTCCCTGGTGATCTCTTTCATTTTCATGACTTCAGCGCCACTTCTGTGTTGATGACCCTCCGGTCTGTCTCTCCACCCTGATCTTTCACCCTGTGTTCATTTTGTCATCCCCACCTGTCTCTCCAAGTGTTTCCTGGTGAACTTGAATTTCATTTAAATGGACTAATGTTTTTATCCCTCTCCTTTTTAATGTTGTTATCAATGGGGCCTTTTCCTTATTTTTCAGAAGTGTGACTCAATGTTTTCCTTGACTCCCTCCCAGCTTTTCCAACTCTTTCCTTTCCTCTCACAAGTCTACATGCTTCTAGGATTATACTATTTCTTTGTCATATGTCTGAACTGAACGCTTCATCTCCATTTGAAATACTAGTTTTCGTCTCTAAGATTGCTAGATAGATCCACAACATTAACCCGGTGGCCTTTGCATTAGCTGCATCCACATATTCGACTTCCAGTGCTAATTAATTCCCAGTCTTCCTCTTTCTCCTACTCCTTGTTTTATTAGAATAAGAGACTAGTGCCAATCCATGCTGAAGACACACTCAGTTCCCCACAAATAGAACCCCAATGCCCTAAAAACAAAAATAGAAGAGAGGCTGCACCATTTAGCTCATTGCCTGGGTTTCATTTAGAAAGGGTTCTTAGCTTCTCATTAGCCACATCCTGCCTCTGGCCTGGAATGCCCTCCCTCCTTATATCTGACAATTACCCTCCCCTCACTTCAAAGTCTTCAAGCGGCCTTCCCTGACTAAGCCCTCCTTTCCTCTTCTCCCACTCCCATCTACATCATCCTGACTTGCTCCCATTATTCATCCCCCCACCCCACCCCCAGAGTCACCCAGAGGGCAAATGGTGGAGTCAGGATTAGAACTCAGGTCCTACCCAGCCTGTGCTCTCTCCACTAGGGCATGCCTTTTCCCTACCCATTCTCCATGTAGGTCCCAAGAGCTACAGAGGACCCTGAGGTGCTCCAGCTGGAAGAAGAAAATTAAGAAAAAGTTTTATTCAGGGAGTTTTATGCTTGCCTGTCTCCACACTAAATTGAATTCCAATAAACCCAAGAATCAACACCGAGCTCTCGTTCCCCGGATGGAGTTCCGGAATTGCTGCCTGCATGGATTGGGGCCTGGGGGCTGAGTCATTCTGCCACTGAAGATGCCTGCCGACTCCGTCTTCTGAGGGCGGCCGTTGAAAACTAGTCTTTGCTTCGAGCAGCATGGTGCCAGATCAGCATCTTAGCTGCCGTTGAAGCATGTACTGACCTGGACCCCAGGAACCAAGCCCTACTTTAAATGCAGATGGACTGGATCATTTCAGATCATCCAGAAAAACCTGAGAGTATCATCCCTGGAGAGGTGGTATATTCGTAACTTCCACCCGTTCCCAAGGTGCTATAATCTTAACTTCCCCCCACCCTCAAGATGGTATGCCTTTAACTGCCCCTGTAGCCCCCTCCCCTGTCCAAGGTGGTATATCCTTAACTCCTTTTTATTCCCAAGGTGGCTATATCCCTAACTCTTCTCAGTCCAAGACAATATATCTTTAACTACAGTCCTCTAGACTGAAAATCTCTTGTGGGCAGGGACTGTCTCTCTGTATTGCTGTATTGTACTTTCCAAGCGCTTTGTACAGTGCTCTGCACACAGTACGCGTTCAATAAATACGATTGAATGAATTTCCCCTACAGGGGTTCAGATCCAGGAGCCGAATTTTCCTGGTGGGGCTTGCACCGCCGTTCCGCTCCTGTTTGAGAAGGAGATGGGCTGAAATGATTCATCCTGTCGGCAGGGCAGGCCTGGATCGGTTTGGCGGATCTGAGCTCTAACCCCCAGAATTGAAGTTCCCGATAGCTTGAACCCCCAGGTCAGCCTCAGATTTGGATTGGGTCTTCTTCTCCCCTTTCATCCACCTTAAACTCTCCCTCCCAAGGAGATTCTCACCCCGATTTAGCAGTACCCGTGTTCACTAGATTTTCCCTGATTGGCCAACCTGCCCCTGGAGTGAAGGGGCATTTCACGAGGAAGGCTTTGGAGGGAAGAATGACCCCTCAGAAGCCACTGGAGAAGGATACAATTTGGTAATAATAATAATAATAATGATGGTATTTGTTAAGCACTTACTATTTGCAAAGCACTGTTCTAAGCACTGGGGGGATACAAGGTGATCAGGCTGTCCCACGTGAGGCTCACAACCTTAATCTCTGAGGCACAGAGAAGTTAAGTGCCCAAAGTCACATAGCTGTTAAGTGGCGAAGCTGGGATTAGAACCCCTGACCTCTGACTCCCAAGCCCGGGCTCTTTCCACTGACCCACACTGCTTATCTGGTAGCATCAATATTTCAAGCTCTCTGGCCCTTTTCCTCCCCCAACACTCAGCAAGGATGTTGGATAATACTGCAATCTTTGAATATTAAAGAAAAATGATTCTAAAACTCTTCCTGAACCCAGAAGAGGTTGCTCTTTCCCTCATTTCTGTGGGGTAGTTCTCTGTCCCAAGTACTTAGAACAGTGCACTGTACACAGTAAATGCCCAAGAGATTGCACTGATCGATGGAACAAGAGACTACTTAAATCAGTTCTACTCCCAAGAGTAGGGGAAGAGTGAACCGCTTTGATCCCAGAGAGGAATATTCTGGGGGTTTCTGTGGGGGGAAGTAGAATGAGCTCCACTCTTCTGGTCCTGGTGTGTGGACTCTTGTTGGCAGCCATGACTGGTGGTGGATGGGTGAAGGACATTGGTGGCCTGGAACAGGAGCTGGGAGAGATGCGGAGTAGGAATACCATCCTGTTCTCCCCCTTCTAGTCTGTGAGCCTGCTGTTGGGTAGGGACCATCTGTATATGTTGCCAACTTGTACTTCCCAAGCGCTTAGTACAGTGCTCTTCACATAGTAAGCACTCAATAAATATGATTGAATGAATGAATGAATGTTCTCTCTAGGGAGAGATTTGAGGAGGGAGGAGAGGGAGCTGGCTGCAACTAGCACTGCTACACGGTCCGTACCCCTGGACCACTTAACCCGATTTTCCTGTTTGGGTGGAGGGCTTTGCATCATGGAAGCCCAACACAGTGGCTCTCCCTTCTTAGTTTTATCCTAAAAGTGCTTCTTTCCTGGTCTTCCCTACCTTGAGAGCAAGATCACGGTGCACTGGAATTCCAGTCAATCAGTCAGCCACATTTATTGAGCACTCGTGTGCAGAGCATTGTACTAAGCACTTGGGAAAGTACAATATAACAACACAAAGACATAGTCCCTGCTCACCCATTCTCTCTCCCCCATTAGAGGGACAGGAGCTGTTTCCAATCTGATTGTTGTGTATCTACCTCAGTGTTTAGTACAGAGCTGGGCACATAGTAAGCATTCGCAACAGTAACAAATGAAGAAATATTATTTAGTGAAAGTTTCTAAAACACACAGGGCAGCCTCTGTGGGCTCAACCACTATTTTCTCCAGGAGACTGGGGTTCAGGATGATTAAGCAAAATTTTCTTCAGCTGACCTTACTTGAAATAACTCTCTGGGCGGTTATGAAAGCACATTCTTGTTGTAGATAAGGAAAACAAGTTCAAACCATTTGCTGCACAAAGAAAGGGGTGACATTGGCTGGTATGGTATCCACGTTTCTAAGAATTATTTTCTTTCATAGGTGCATCATTACCATTTATTCAATTTGGCAGTCAAACCCTTAAGGTCACATACACTACTAGTCGTTTGTGCTGGAGTTGTGAATTTGGCATTTTCTCAGCTGCTTTGTTTCCTGAAAATGTAACTTTTTTTGCTTTAGTTATAAAATTGTCAGGGCATCAATTAAATATTATAAATAGGGTGCTCATATTTTTAGAATACTTCTTTTGCTAATGTCCTGACCGATTGCTTTCCATTTTGGATATTCTTGATCTGCTCTAGGAAAAGCCAGTGGAAATTACAATTTAGTTGCAACAGTGATAAGAATGTACACAAAGTAAACAGAGCAGATAATAACTAGACATTGAAGAGCTCAACCACTTTTCTTTTTGGTATTCTGTAAAACGCTATGTGTCAAACACTATTCTTCCGCCTTTACTAGATGTAAAGAATATTCACCTTCAACTTCTTATTACAACTTTATTTCATTGCTATTAAGAGGTTTTTGGGTTTTTTTTTCCTCCCCAGGTGCCAGTGATAGCCATTCTGGGTTCTGGAGGAGGATTTCGGGCCATGGTGGGATTTTCTGGCGTTATGAAGGCACTCTATGAATCTGGAATTTTGGATTGTGCTACATATGTAGCTGGACTTTCTGGATCTACATGGCAAGTCTGCTATTTTCGTCGCGGTCTAATCCTTCCTATTTAGCATTCTGGGAGCTTGGAAGAGAAATTTGAAATCTGTTCAATTTAAGCTACTCCTGGATCTTCCCCCCTGAAGAAAGTTTGGGTTGTATTTTCTGTGAGGTATCCTAAGTGAACTTAGGGCTAGTCAGAAGGACAACCACCCTTTTCCACTTCTCAGAGTTTTCAAGTGATTAACTTTTTGATTAAAACAGATTGCTGAGCCGAAGGGGCAGATCAAAGTAAAATGATAATCTGAATAAATATTATCAGAAATGGGCTCTCGAGTCCCACCCAAAATTCACTTCACCCTATCACAAGATGCTGATCTGGTATCTTTCGAAAGCATGTCTTAGTTCATGTTATTTATAGGCAATCTTCTCTTAGATACCTACAGTATGAAAACAAGAGGGTAGAATAGCATAACCAAACTGATTATTCTGATAATGTGTGAATCCTGTTTGATCCTAAGCACTTTCTTTAATCGAGAAATTTTGATAGAAAAAAATCATACATTTAATGATGATGATGATGATGATAATGATAATAATTATATTTGTTGAACTCTTACTATATGCCAAGTACTGTACTAAGCGTTGGAGTGGATATAAGTTAACCAAGTTCCACATGGGGTTCACAGTCGAAATAGGAGGGAGAACAGGTGTTTAATCCCTATTTTGCTGATGAGGGAGTTGAGGTTTAGGGAAGTTAAATGACTTGCCCAAGGTCATACAGCAAGTGAATTGATGGGGCCTGGATTAGAACCTAAGTCCTCTGAATCTCTGGCCCATGATCTTTCCATTAGGCCATGATGCTTCTCATTACACACATTGTTATATAAATAGATGGATTACTTTTGAATTATGAGGGACACCAGTGCAATTGCTGAAAACTCTTCTTAGATACTAGAGCTGTAAATTTGCATGAGAAAATGAGCAATTCAAACGAACATAGCCATATGATTACTCCAGTTGTTCAATAAATGCCATTAATAATTTATCCTAAAAGATGGTTTCCAAAGTCTAATAGTGGCATAATAATATTACTTATAATGGTGTTTATTGTGTGCTTTCTATGAGCCATGCACTGGGATAGATACAAGATCAGATTCAGTTCCTTTGTCACAATATAACCTGTAGAAGAGCAGGTGTCCAAATTTAGAGGGGCATTGTGGTCTAGTGGAAAGAGCATGGGCTGGGAATCAGAGGACTCGAGTTATAATCCTGGCTCCTCCACTTGTCTGCTGTGTGACCTGGGGCAAGTCAGTTAACTTCTCTGTGCCTCTGTTCCCTCATCTATAAAATGGGGATTGAGAATGTGAGCCCCATATGGGACAGGGACTTTTTCCAACCCAATTTGCTAATATCCACCCCAGCGCTTAGAACAGTACTTGGCACACAGTAAACACTTAGCAAATACAATAGTTATTATTATTGTGGTAATAATAATAATAAATAGGGGATTTAGGATAGGCCCTTGAAAGCAGCCAGCATCAGAGCTGCTGCCTTCATGCAAACTCATAAGATTCACAAGAAGCATTATATCTTCATAAAGAAGGGTGTATCCACCCCTGTTTCTTCCCACATTGGTCAGTGCAAGAGCCCTACTTGTTTATTGAATGTGTGTTGGAGAAACTTTGACCCTTTAACTGCCTCAATCCATTTCTTCCACCCATACATTCTGTAATTTGTTTTCTCTTTAGTACCCTTCTGAAGGTTAGGTTTATATTATACTCCACTCAGCCAACACACGGGGAACTCATCTGACTTTCCTGCTGGTGAAAAATTGTTTATTGACCTCAATGTCTAGCAGATTATATAAAAAAAACCCTAAAGAGTTCCTCAGGCAGTGATTTTGGTTTTAAAATTTTGATGTGAGTGTATATGCTTACAAATTGATTTGATTTGTACTGAAAGTCCCTAGCCACAGGCAAGATGAAACAAGAATATGGTAATTGCCTATTCCTATCAAGGCTCTGAAAATGGTGAGGTCCCCTGTACAATCAATCAATCAATTAATCAATTGTATTTATTGAGTATTTACTGTGTGCAGAGCTCTGTACTAAGCTCTTGGGAGACTACAATATAGCAGAGTTGGTAGAATTATTCCCTGCTTACAGTGAGCTTACAGGTTAGAGGGGGAGAAGAACTTTTAGAGGGAGTTCAATCCTTTCCTTCCTGGGGTAATGCCTGTACTAGGTGAGTTCATTTGAAACTGATAGGGGGCAACTCATTTGTTTCTCCAAAGCTCGGGTCTTTACATCTTATAATCCTCATTAACAAGTTGAAAGATGCACAGTCAAAGAGTTTTTTGAAATGAGAGCATTAGTGAATTCAAAGTTGAGTATATGACTTTTAAACAGTTCGTCATTAAGTCATTTACTTAAGAGCAGCATTGCCATGGCAAATACACTGTGTCTGTAAACTTTAAACAATACTACTCTGCAAGTTAAAGATTAGGTTGATTTTTGTTTTCCTTTGGAAAAAAGGAAGGCACACTGAATGGGAAGTCCATGGTAACAATAACTGTGCTACCTGTTAAGTGTTTACTATGTGGCAAGTACTGTATTAAGCATTGTTCAATCCATGGTATTGATTGAGCACACACTGTGTTCAGAGCACTGTACTAACTAAGCGTTTGTGAGAGTGCAATACAATAGAGTTGCTAGACATGATCCCTGCCCACAATCTAGAGGCAGAGACATATATTACGATTAATTACAGAAAGGGGATATGACAGAGTATAAGGATAAGGACAGAATTTCTGGAGGGCTGGAGGTGGGTGAATATTAATAATAATAATAATGGCATTTATTAAGCACTTACTATGTGCAAAGCACTGCTCTAAGCGCTGGGGAGGTTACAAGGTGATCAGGTTGTCCCATGGGGTGTTCACAGTTTTAATCCCCATTTTACAGATGAGGTAACTGAGGCACAGAGAAGTGAAGTGACCTGCCCAAAGTCACACAGCTGACAATTGGCAGAGGAAGGATTTGAACCCATGACCTCTGACTCCAAAGCCCGGGCTCTTTCCACTGAGCCACACTGCTTAAGTGTTTTACGGGTACAGATACAAGGGCATAGGTGACACAGAAGAAAGAATCAGATTAGACACAGTTCCTGTCCCCTCAAGGGACTGACTGAATGTTTACGAGGGAGATAGAACAGGTATAATAATTGTGGTATTTGTTAAGCACTAACTATGTGCCAGGCACTCTACTAAGTGCTGGGATGGATACAAGCAATTTGGGTTGGACACAGTCCCTGTCCCATATGGAGCTTATGGTCTGAATCCCCATTTTGCAGATGATGGAATTGAGGCACAGATTACAGTCAGTATTTCAGCCCAGGTCCCCTGACAATGCTTGGCACATAGTATGCACTTAACAAATGCCATTATTATTATTCCTGGGCCTGCGCCTTTTCTGCTAGGGTCACACGCTTCCCTAATGCCACATTTTCATAATGTTTCTCAAATACCTTGTGTATTCACACACAGATGTGAAGGATACTATTACTTGCTAGAAAAAAAAAGCCACTCTAAGTTTGAGGAAAATTATCTCCGTAAAGATAATGAAAGAATATAGTTTAGACCCATTCTATGTATTTGAGTTCAGTAATCTTAAACTTTTAATCAGAGATTTAATGATAAAACTGTTGAGGGCATGGAAGTCTATAACTCTTTGAGAGCTGAGGGTTTTCTAAGGCTCTTCTTGTAGATTCCAAAACAGTAGTAATAGTATTTACTAAGATCGCAAGCTCCTTGTGGGCAGGGAATTTGTCTACCAACTCCATTATATTGTACCCTTCTAGGTGCTTAGTAGAGCACTCTGCACACAATAAATGCACAATAAACACAACTGATTGATTAATTTCTAATGGATGCAGAGGACTGCATTAAGCGCTGGGAGAGAATACACAAGTGGGAATTTAGGGCCCCTGGTCATTCAATTATTCAACTGTACTTTTTCTGTGCTTACTATGTGTAGAGCACTGTATTAAGGGCTTGAAGGAGTACAATATAACAACAAAAAGACACATTCCCTGCCCACAACAAGCTTACAGTGTAGAGGACTGTCTCACAAAGGATATCTTCTGATAGAATCCTGCACGTTGTAAACCCCATTTCCAGTTACCTGTAGCATAATTTTTTAAAAAGGAAAATTTTTCAGTCTCTGTATTTGTTTGGAAAGGCAGGGGCTTGGGCCAACAAAAATCAACCTAATCTTTAACTTGCAGAGTAGTATTGTTTAAAGTTTACAGACACAGTGTATTTGCCATGGCAATGCTGCTCTTAAGTAAACCACTTAATGACATACTGTTTAACAGTCATATACTCAACTTTGAATTCTCTAATGCTTTCATTTCAAAAAGTCTTCATGAACTTCAATAAATCACCATCCCAACAAGCTTTAGAATTTGATGACAAGAGGTGGGAATAGGAGAAATCTACCCAGTGAGATTTTAAAATCAGTTTTTTAATTGTACTTGCTAAATGCTTACCATGTGCCAAGCACTGTTCTAAGTACTAGCATAGATACAAGATGATCAGGTTGGATGCAGTCCCTGTCCCTTATGGGGCTAACAGTCTAACTCAGAGGGAGCATAATTTAGTCCCTATTTTACAGATGAGGTAACTGACACACTGAGAAGTTAAGTGACTTGGCCAAGGTCATACAGCAAGCAATTACCATTAAAAAAAAAGAAAGAAAAGCTACAGGATACTGAAAGCATTACCCTAAGGCTTTTTGGAAGTGCTTGAGGTCTGTCTGTGTTTAATAGTAAAACAGAGTGTGGCAATCTTTGACATTTATTCAAATTATTAAGCTCATTTACCTTTCACTAAAGTCAATTTACCTCCACTTAATTTCCCTTCCACATCTCTCCTAATTGCAATGTTCTCATTTCCTTCAAAGAGAGTTTGGATGCTTGAGGAGAAAACAGTGATAGGAAGCTGATCTTTATAAAACCTTGTATGCTGCTGAATAGAAGTCCACCTAGAGTAAATCTAGGCCTTGTATTTGGTTCCCATCTGAGAAAATTTGAAGCGGTTAAAACAAAGTTGTTTTTAACTGGGGTTCTTGTATACTTAGAGTGACAAAGGCCAATGGAGGGAATTAGAAAAGTATTGGAAATTGTTATACTTCCAGGATATCTGTGTTTTGACAACTGGCTGGTATGTGACCATTACTTGACTCCGATGAGATAATCCAGAAACATCTGGAACATTCTTAGACCTCCCAGAAGGTTGTCTGTGACCTTAACTAGTCACTTTAGGGGGAATTCCTCTAGGTAAAAAGATTCTTCCTCACCACTTCCATCTTTGTAGAACAGGGTTTCACTTGTGCAAGAGTCAGAGGAAGCTAAGCTTTACACCTAGAAAAGGTTTGTCAGCAAGGAACATCTACCTCAGACACAGTAGGGGAAATGAAGAAAGCAGAGTTCTGAGTTGCTTTCATTTTAACCTTTCTAGTGGAAAGAATTCAATCATCTACATTGTGCTCATGTTACCCACTTAAGACTATCATCCTGACACACATCCTTGACACACATATGATTATCTAGAAAGGAAGTCTTAGCTGTTGACCATCTTACAGACAGGATGGAGAATTTTCTGCTGTGACGATAGAAGGAAAAAAGTTAAATTTGTTCAGCCTGGATTGATAACTCCTCCACTAGACTGTAAACTCCCTTCACTAGATTGCAAACTCCTCCACTAGATTGAAAACATCTCCCCTGGATTATAAAAATCTCTTATTTGATCGCAAACTCTTCCACTAGATTACAATTGTTTCTACTAGATTGTAAATTTCTCAACTGTACTGTAAACTCCCTGATTAGATTGTAACCTCCCCTAGACTGTAAATTCTCCCACTAGATTACGTGATCCTCAAGGGTGGGGATTTTGTCTACTAAGTCTACTGAACTCCAAAAGCTTAGTATAGTCCTCTGCTCACTGTAGGTACTCAGTACATGCCATTGATTGATTCTGGAAAGGCAGAAGCAGAGGGAACCTAATCGAAGGGTGGGGAAAGATGGAATTGTAAGATTGCTTAGGAACAGAATATCTTCAAATATACAGTCTTTTTAGTTTCAGTGAGGTAAAAATTAAAACCAGTTTCCATACTGCTCCTCTGTGTTTGGTTAGTGGACTTTGTTTTATAGTTGGCATATTTCACTTTGATTTTTCCATTGGGTTTGTGGGAGTGAAAGGATACATTAGACAAATAACTCAGCAGAGTTTCTTGGGAACTGGGCTAATGGACTTCCTTTTGAGTTTTCCTGTGTTCTTGGGACTATATCATTTCATAGCCTCAGGTTAAGGCAAACAAGAGTTTTAGCAGTCATTTTATGTCTAGAACATGCAAGTGCATAAACATCTCTTCCAACACCACTTTATTTTGAAGGACTGTGGCCTCATGGAATCAGCCTAGCACTTGGAATTAGGAGTCCTGAGTTCTAATCTCAGCTCTGCCACTAGCCCTCTATGTGACTTTAGCAAGTTATTGAACTTCTCTGTGCTTCAGTTTCCTCAACTGTAAAAATGGGGATTAAATACCTCTATTCCCTTCCCTGTGAGCCCCGTAACTCTGACTGATTCTATTATAATCTACCACAGTATTTGACACATAGTCGACGCTTAACTATCACTGCTGTTATTATCTAGTCAGCCTTGTGTTGTCGGGAGAATGTTTCCTAATTTTCTTGTCACGCTGTAGCCTAAAATTGTGATGAAAACATGCTTGGGTAGAAATATATATATATATATATATATATATATATATATATATATATATATATTTAACAGGGTTTTTATTCTGTGCACATGTTGAAATTCTACTGGGGCATTCTATTTGTTAAACTGCAAATTAGCATAATTTGTCAATTACACTTCTAATCCTTGGTGACAATGTTTTCTTTTCTGACCAGGTACATGTCAGCTTTATATTCACATCCCGATTTTCCGGAGAAAGGTCCAGCAGAGATTAATCAGGAGTTAATGAACAGTGTCAGTTACAACCCCCTTTTACTGCTAACACCTCAGAAAGTCAAACGATACATTGAGTCCCTATGGAAGAAGAAAAGCTCTGGGCAGCCTGTCACTTTTACTGATATCTTTGGAATGTTAATTGGAGAAACTCTTATCCACAATGTAAGTTTGGTAGTGTTATTGTTGGGAATTGGATACTGAGTTGGAGTAGTATTGTCAGCATCTAAATAAAAGACAGGGATTGAGTTTGATTCTCACGAGTGAATGCTAATTTTTCAGACCATTAGAGACTAGAAATTGGGTTCAGGAAGCAGAGTGGCCTAGTGGAAAAAGCACGGGCCTGGGAATCAGAGGTCCTGGGTTCTAATTCAGATTCTGTCACTTACTTGTTTTGTGACTTTGGGCAAGTCACTTAACTCTGGGGTGGTAATTTGACATAGTGGATAGAGCACTGGCTGAAGCTGTGTTAGAGTTAGAAGTTAGAAGGTCTGAGGTAGAAGGTCATGGGTTCTAATCCCAGCTCTGCCACTTGTCTATTGTGTGGCCTTGGGCAAGTCACTTCACTATGCCTCAGTTACCTCATCTATAAAACGGGGATTGAGACTGTGAGCTCCATGTGGGGCAGGGGATTGTGTCCAACCCAATTTGCTTGTATCTACTCCAGCACTTAGTACAGTGCCTGGCAGCTAGTAAGTGCTTAACAGAGACCACAATTATTATTATTATTATTCTCAGTGCCTCAGTTCGCTCAGTACCTTTTCTTCCTCCTACTTAGACTTTGAGCCCCATGCGGGACTTGTATCTACCCCAGCGTTTAGTCCAGTGCTTGGCATGTAGTAAGTGCTTAACAAAAAACATAATTATTAATTCAGAATGTATTGCTCAAATGCACCATGCCTTCCCCCCTAGTCTCAAAGAGCTAGTGTTTCTCCCCAGGCAGGATGTTTCATTTTAAGGGAGTAGCTTTGGGCATAAGGAGGATACTGCATATCACTGGCCCTTGGTACTCATAAAGTAAGGTCTTTAGACAGTGTGTATGCTGGCATCTCTTACTGGTGGTATAGGAAGATATAATGGTTCAGAGTGTATACTCAATGGTAAGTAAACATGTTAAGTAGTTGGACTTGCCTATTAATAAATATTCACTTGCACTTCTTGCTGTGAGAATGTGTTTATGCAATTAGAAATATGCCCATTTTTGAAAGTGGATAGTTTTACCCACTTAAATAGTTGCGGATCTGCAATAGCTGTTAAGTATTTTCTTATTATAGCCTTTCCTTCCTCCTCATCCCCCACTTTATATTCTACAAGAAGAAAATATTAAACGATTTAAAGGGAAACACAATCATAACAGTTCCACTTCCCATCTGTTTACTTTCCCAGTACTTAGTACAATGCTCTGCAAGTAGTAAGCATTTAATAAATACTATTGCTACTACTAAAAAGACAGTGGCAGTTTTGTTAAAGAAACACTCCCTTTAGCTATGGTCATCACTCAAGAAAATTGTAAGTTAAATTTTATTTTATTCTTGAAAGATAATTATAAATAGAACTACAGTATATCCTTGGCATTCAGTTAGATGGTGGAGATTATACAGTGCTATTTAGATGATATTCTGTTATCTGAATATATGCTGGGAGAATACTATCATTATTCACTCATTCAATCAATCATATTTACTGAGCGCTTACTGTGTGCAGAGCACTGTACTAAGAGCTTGGGAAGTACAAGTCGGCAACATATAGAGACCATCCCTATCTAACAACTGGCTCACCGTCTAGAAGGGGGAAATAGACAACAAAACAAACCATTAGTAGTTGAGTCTGTAGAAAGGAAATGTTTTTAGCTTTGTTGATTTCCATTAGAATCACCTTTGTAGGAAGATAGAAACCCAGGGGAGGGACCAAAGATTCAGATGATTGATTATACTAAGCTCTCAGGAGGGTACAGTAAAACAGAGTTGGTAGATGTGTTCCCTGCCAGCAGTGAGCTTAAAGTCTAGAGGAAGATGTTCACAGGCGACTCTGTTTAAAACTCCACATAAAGGTTTGTTAGAGAAAATAGTAGTTCTCTCTGCCTCAAGTTTCCTTGAAGAAAAATGCCTTCCTCACCCTGGATTTGAAAGTTAATTCAAGTGGACTCAAAGCAGCAGTACTTCCTAGACTCAGGGAGCGTGTTTAAAATACAGATAATTAGTACAATAAAGTTTACTTTTTGTTGTCTAGTGAGGTCTACAAGTGATCTCAGAACAACCTAAACCTTGCTCTTTCCATTTTTGTGTTGCTCTATCCTTAGTAGAAAAGTCATTTATAAGTTTCATTTGTTTACTTTTCTTTGGCAGAGAATGAATAGCACACTGAGTAGTTTGAAGGAGAAAGTCGACAAGGCACAATGTCCTTTGCCCCTCTTTACTTGTCTACATGTCAAACCTGATGTTTCAGAGCTTATGTTTGCAGGTATGGATTTCTGTCCTCACATTTTTTAAAAGAAACCATTAAAAATGGGTCTGAATGCTTATTCTGGTGCCAAAGAGAATCATAATTCTAAAACAGTGAAAGTGCCATTACTGTCAGATTTGAACAGAGCTTTTTACTCAGTCCAGCTGTTTGTGGTGATTTGAGTAAAAGGAGTTTAAAAAAAAGATTCAAGTTGTTATAGGCAGAGCGTATCAGGATGACTGGGAAGCTCACTGAAGAACGAAAAATGGGAAGAGACCAGTCTTAGAGAGACAGTTTAGAGCAAAAGTGTCAGAGAAGAGTAACAAACTGGAAAAGGAAAGACGAGGGAGTGCTAGGCTACTTGTAAAAAAGATTCATTATGAAAATATCCTATATATGTATATGTACATATTAACCTATATAGCTATCCTTTGTTTTTGAAAAGAACGACTAGTGACAGGTCAGAAAAAGCTTTCCGTGCTTGCCCCTAAGTCTGAAAAGCCCACTGGATGAGCACCCTACTGCATTGTTTGCACTTAAGGGATAGGTCCTTGATTATTAAATTTCTTGGCAGTCAGGGCTACTTCTCACTGTTCATGAAGAGTTTAGGGTCATTTAAATAGCAATAATAATGGTATTAAGCACTTTTTAAGTGTCAGACACTGTACTAAGTGCTGATTTCCTTGTCTTCACAGCCTAATTATGTAATCTGTTGGAACAGCAGAGCAATCTAGTCTCAACCCTGGCTCAGTGAAATGTCAAAATATAAGTGAGGAAACAATGGCCAGATCTTTTGATTGTAACAGGCATCTTCTTCATTACCTCACCTTGCTGTTTACCATTGGAAAATCAGCATAAGACAATAAAGAGTTTTATGTTACCAGACCACCATATCATTGAGTTAAAAGCACACCCCCTGCTCACTGTATTCCGATTTAGAGCGTTATTCTGCTTTTTTAGATTTCACACGTGAAGAACTTGTCTTGGCTTGTGGAAAATGTTGAATCAAATACTTCCACCTTCTTGCTCATTCAGTTCCAGAGGCCTGGGCAATTCGTCATGTAGCTTCTTGTTGGGGGCACTGACAGCATCCGATAACATTCCTCTACAATGCTGGTGCAAGCGCCTGAGTTGCTACTGCTAATTGCCTGAGAGCTCTTGCGTTCATTGTGTTCATTCTATTCTTAGTCCATCTGAGCCTGGAGGGTCCGGACACACCCTGAACTGAAATAATCATTACTAATGAAATACGATTAAGTTAACATTTATTTCAGGAAACCCTTCTTTTTTTTTTTTTTTTTTTTTTTTTAAGAGGCTTAAAGAGGCTTAAGTTTTCTACTCAAATGGAAGTCCAAGAGTGACATCTGTTGGGAGAAAAGTAAGGCAATAAAGCCAGGGGAGATCAGATGGGAGCTTCTGAGGATTTGGCATTTTGGAGTTCTAGATTTTTAATTTAGGCTTATCCTGAGGTGGGAATGGCTAAAATAGCAGGACTCCCAGTGGATCCATTCATTCATTCCATCGTATTTACTGAGCGCTTACTGTGTGCAGAGCACTGTACTAAGAGCTTGGGAGAGTACAATACAACAATAAACACTCCCCTTCCCTGCCCACATCCAAATTCCCCATTTTTATCTAGAAGAAGCCACTGTGGGCAGGGATTGTCTTTTTATTGTTGTATTGTACTCTCCCAAGTTCTTAATACAGTACTCCGCACACAGTAAAAGCTCAATAAATACTATTGAATGAATGAATGAAATAGGGTTTTCTCAGTAGGCATTTGCATACTGAGAAGCAGCATGACCTAGTGTATAGAGCACGTGGAGCTGGGAGTCAGAAGGACCTGGGTTCTGTATCCAGTCCACGAATTTTGAGACCTTGGGCAAGTCACTTACTTTACCTGTGCCTCAATTACCTAACCTGTTAAAGGGGGAATAAGACTGTGAGCCCCATGTGGGACGTGGACAGTGTCCGATTTGGTTAACTTGCCTGGTACACAGTAAGTGCTTAACAAATACCCTTTCCCCCCTACCCCCCCCCCCAAAAAAAATTATATTTTTACTGTTGCCCAAGAATTTTCAAACTCTTTCAATATTTACTGATCGTCGCTTAGTACAGGGCTCTGTAATGGAGACTGTGGCTAGTACTAGGGAGAGTCAGGTCTCCCTATTCCCAAAGAGTCCCATCAGAGACTGAATGAATTATGTTCTATCACAATCACTTTTTTTTCCTTTATTGAGTTTATACATTGCATTTGAATTAGTGGATTTGATGGCAATCGTGTTGCAATTTTGCCTTCACCCAAATAACCACACACCCATTAAATTCTCATCCCTATATTTTTACTTCCTTATATGCCACCCATTCAAGGTTCCACCCCAAATTCATCTTTACACTCAGTTGGAATAGTTAGTCCCCAAGTAGTAACTTAAAAAAAAAGTGATTGTGATAGAATGTAATTCATTCAATCCTATTTATTGAGTGCTTACTGTTTTCAGAGCTCTGTACTAAGCACTTGGGAGAGTGAAATAGAACAATGAGACACATTCCCTGCCCACAGTGAGCTTATCTATGGTATTTATTGAATGCTTACTCTGTGCCGAACATTGTACTAAGCACTTGGGAGAGTATTGTACAAGAGAGACATTCCCAGCCCACAAAGAGCTTTGTTTCTATAAAAAAATTTACAAATTAACTGAAAATGAAAAGACAAAAATAGTACAATCACAAGGTTAATTCATGTCTCAAATTAAACATTTTTATTGAATTGTGTGCAAAACAGGTTGGGGGTTATATTATCTCAATTAAATTTGATTACAGCATTGGGTTTTTCACTGAGTACATCCTATCCACCCGCAATTGCAAGAACAAATTTGACTTCTTTATATAAAAATGTCAAAAAAGGAAGGAAGAGGGCACAGATTCCCTGTCAGTTGAATTAGATCCTATATGGAAAAATAATTAACATACTTACACTGTAGATACGTTCTGATAAACATATGGCCAGCACTTCGGGATAAATTTGTCAACATCCTTATATCACCTGAGACTAATGATTTTACTTGTTGGACAATTTTTGATTTATTTAGGACTTGAGTTTGTTAATGACATGGTACATGAAATTTCCTTTTGATCATTAGTAATCAATCAGTGATACTGTGGCAGAGCACTGTACTAAGTGCTTAACACTATTCAGGTAATACAGAAATGTTGCACTTTAATAAGATGTTTAACTCTCCTTTTAAATTTTATGACTCCTTTCATTCATTAAATCATATTTATTGAGCACTTACTGTGTGTGGAGCACTGTACTAAGCACTTGGGAGAGTATAATACAACAATAAACAGGCACATTTCCTGCCCACAACGAGCCTACCGTCTCCTCCTCCACCTCATAAATATCCTCATTATTGTCATTATCAACATCAGTCATAATTGAGGAATTACCATGTGCAGAATATTGTATCTGGTGTTTACTACAGGCAGACATAAGTTGTACTTATACAATGGGAACAAGGGGAATAAGAGAGATACAACTGATCAAATCTAGAATGAAAGAATTCAATCATTTGAAAAATGAGAAAACTTTGAAAATATTCTGCTGAAGGGAAACTTTGGCTTACTTTTCCTTCTTTTGTTATTAAGATCAGGCAACATCTGTTTTTGCTAGGAGTTTTAGAATGGTTTTCCAGTTTTTATTTTGAGACACTGAGACTGTAAATGACAACTAGACCCACATGTAATTGACACGATAGGTCTCCTTCCTAAGGATTATTAATCCCTGTTCAGTGTGAGAGCAGTTCAGAGCAAAATTCTTCACAGAAAGCCAAAGACTCTTTTATCTGGCTTTTTAATGCTTCAGTTATTCAAATGGAGCTTGTCACTGACCACATTTCCTTACAAAACTAATTTTAAGTTGTGTCAAGTAGAAAAACAATATTCATTTTGGGTCATAGATGAATAAATATTCAAATAATTGTTGAACTGTGTTGCAAAAGTCATGTTTGGCTGTTTGGGAACAGTGGTATAAAATTGATTTCCTTTCTTATTTCTCATATGTCATTTCCAGATTGGGTGGAGTTCAGTCCATATGAGATTGGGATGGCTAAGTATGGAACGTTCATGGCTCCTGATTTGTTTGGAAGCAAATTTTTTATGGGCACAGTTGTGAAAAAATACGAAGAAAATCCTTTGCATTTCTTAATGGGTATGTGATTACTACATCATAATTCAGGATTATTTTCAACTCAACTAATGGTGGGGATCAATGACAAACCAATGTGCGAAGCGGGGGAGGCCAGTCACAGCCCTTTAGGCTGGAGCTGGGATGATGAAGGGTGACAATATGACCTCACTAAAACCGGGAAATTTAGATGTTGAAGCATGGAAGAAGGTGGGCAGGGGGAAAAGCAGTTTACATCATGGGTGAGCTTAAAATACTTTCTCTGGCTAAACCACTCACTGAAATTTGACTGTTTTCTTCCCAGCTCTAGCCATTTTCCAATCTCTATCCTTTATTTCAGGTGTCTGGGGAAGTGCCTTTTCGATATTGTTTAACAGAGTGCTCGGAGTTTCAGGCACCCAAAACAAAGGGTCCACGATGGAAGAAGAATTAGGTATCGTGACATAACCACTTCTATCCATCACCTTAGCTAAAATGTGTATCTGTTTGGTATTTCTTCAACCTTCATTATCCTTTCATTGGTCTGGCCAAGGACAGGGAGGCTTCTGGGGAAGTGAGGCATCTGCCCCCCATCTCCCTGCCAACGTGGAATATACAGACCCTACGTCTTTGGACTTTTTTCTTCCCCACATTGTATATACACATGTAAATATTTATGTGCAGGTTCTACTTTCTTAGGGGAAGGAAAAAAGGAAGGAATGAAGGGGGAGAGAGGGTCTTGTGGGTTTGAGGGAAATCACAGAATTGAGAGAAACCTGATGTAGGAGAAGCAGTGGGATTAATGGCAAAGAAGAGGCAGTGAGAGGAAGAGCGTCTGAAAGATAAGGATGTATTAGTGAAGATCCCATTCAAAAAGGATCCTGGAACTGCAGAGTTGAGCCTGCTGGCTCTGCCCTGCTGATAATAGCTCTCTGTTGCCCTAGAGTGTGGTTAGCAAACTAGATGAGAGGAGAATTTGTGGTTTATAGATTGTGAATCTAGAAAATGGGCTGGGCAGCATTATGAACTTCCAGTGAAGTTTTTAAGGAATGCTCGTCATGCCCTAAACATGGTTAGAGACCTTTTGCTGTATATCTAAGCAGAAAAAATTGAAATAATGGAGTTTCCATTTTTCTAAGAATAGACTGGAAGAAATCTAAGATAAACCAATACTTATGAAAGGATTTCATAATAAGCTAGCCTTAGCTATCATAAACAAAGCATAAAAATGATTTTCAGTAATGAGTTTAAAAGTGTGACGTAAGTCATGAAACACAGTGAAAGGGGCTGACACGGGGATTATCTCAAGGAAAAATATCATTTACAAAATATTCCATCTCAATCCATTCCTGGTTTGGTTGGAAAATTTTATAGTCTTTACCATTTTGTTTAGGGAGGGTATTTCTCTCTGTGGTTTGGAAACTTGGATAAGGTTATAATGAGGTAATGTTTGCAGTGCTACAAAGTTACAAGGTATCAAATACGAGATAAAGGTTTTTGAAAAATGCTTTATGCTCTTGTCCTGACTCCGTCCCTTTCATTGCCTACTGTTAGCCAGTGAAACAAATTATTTTGAGGTACCCTTTAAGACTCTAACTTATGGATGAAGGTAACTGGAAGTCTCAATAAATCACTTGTGCTTACTGTATGCAGAGCACTGTACTAAGTACTTGGAAGAGTACAATATAACAGTATAAGTCACAGGAAGCAGCATGGCCCAGTGGAAAAAGCCCAGGCCTGGGAATCATCAGACTTGGGTTCTAATCCCATCTGCACCACTCTCATGCTGTGTGACCTGGGGCAAGTCATTTCCTTTTCTCTGTGCCTCAGTTCTCTCACCTGCAAAATGGGATTTCAGCATCTGTTCTCCCTCCTATTTAGACTACGAGACCCATGTGGGACATGGTTATCTTGGGTCTACCCCAGTACTTCGTATACGGCTTGGCATATAGTACACACTTAACAAATACCACAGTTATTACTATTAAGTAATTTCTTGACAGTCAGATAAGCCTATCTGGGCTTGGTTTGCCAGAACAAAATTGTCCTGCCCATGCAGGGAATTCCATATTGAGATTAAAAAAAGAAAAAAAAAACCTCACCACCAACTCAGCTTCTGTTTAATGACCCTTATGAACTCTGAGTTGACTTTTCTCTGAGTCAGGAATCAGAAGGATTTAAACATCACGTCTGAGTAGATGAGAAGGTAATGGCAGGGGGCCAAGACAAGCTCTGGCAGGAATGAGATAGTAGGAGGGTCCTTTTGGGTACGATATAGCCCGACTCGAGGTTAGAGACTTGTCAGCTTCCCTCTTTTCCAGAAAATCAGTATGTCAGACATGGGCAGAATTCTTAAGTTGTCAGAAGTTAGTGGGTCAGCAGGATGGTGGTTCAGCCCAGTTAAATAAGGGGTTCCCAGAAATGAAGCCAGAGTTATGAACAAGAGTCAACCTCCGTACTCCTTTCATGTATTATCTTTCCAGAAGATGTTTCCTTTGAAAGTGTTTTCCTAAAGAAAGTCTGAAAAAAAAATAGTCAAGTAAACACAGTTCTCTTCCTCTCTTCTACTGTGAGTGAAAACTCCTCAACTTTAAAGGTTACTCTCTTCTTATCTTGCCAGCATGGTTAGAACAGGTTTCTTCAGGTTGCAACGAAGAAACAGTTTTGTGAAGACTCAGGGGCCCTTAGCTACTGTTACAGAGGGGTAAATGCCTCTCTCCTCAATTTTTGCCATGTATAGTTCTTGACATATATAGTGCACTCCAGAATTGGCCTTAGGAGTGTGTATTTCTCTGGAGATATAAACCACTGATAGGTGAAGGCAGATTTTGCAACAATTTCCAGACTTGAGAGGAATTCTGAGAATTCAGTTGAAAGACTAAGGGACTTATTAGGAGAAGAGTATTTGAAATCATAAAACGAAGTGTCTTTGAAAGTTTGCGAATGAGGGAAACATTCTAAGTATAAGAATGAGAAAGAAAAGTCAACTTGACATACTTCTAAGTTCATATCTGCCAGCCCAGTGAAATATGTTTAACAGAAATGTTTAATCAATCAGTGTCACATTTATTGAGCACTTACTGTACTAAGCTCTTGGGATAATACAACAGAACAGAGTTGGTAGATACGTTCTCTGCAGACAACTGGCTTACAGTCTGGAGAGAAAAGCTAACAGACCATATTCTTACTGTGTTCTGCTGATATTGGCCCTTAATGTTATTAGAGGGGCTATTATTTTGGAAGAATGTGCTGAAGAATATGGTCACTACTGCTGTAGGAAAATGATACTCATCATTATTATTATCATATTAATAATAACCTATAGTACTCCATATTTCCTTTCAGTTACATACACCTAGCTAGGAATCATTTAGACATTAGAAAAGCCCACATTTGTCAAACTGAAGCTGGTAAAAACAAATTGCATTCTTCTGTACATCTATTTGTTGTTTTCACACAAGAGCATAAAGGCTTGGGATCGGAAGTTGTATCTATGCTTCTCTGAATTCAGATATTAAAAGCTTTATCTAGGAAGCCACATGGTCTAATGGAGAGGACATAGGTTTAGGAGTCAAAACCCTGGGTTCTGGTTCCTGGTTCCCCCAGTAGTTGGCTGGGTGATCTTGGGTGAGTCATTAGCCTATTTGGACTTCAGTTCTCATCTGCTAAATGGGGATCATAAGATATGATGCTCCCTATCTCATGAGAATGTTATGAGGCCAAAAAGAGATAAATAGTGTGGGAGTGCTTTGGAGAAATGAAAGCAGAGTAAAGATTCAATATATAATGATCATTATTTTCATTATCATAATGAATTTTTATGATCTCATAGCAGAGAAGCAGGAAATATCTCACAGACAAAAGTAGGAAAATAACTTGGGAATTAAGGTCAGAAGAATTATGGAATTTTTTGGAACTAAATGTTACTAGCCACGGTACATTCACTAATTGAGGTAATTTCCATTTGAAAATCACCAGAGTAAGTTGTTGTATTTGGGCTTCACCTGATAGCTTGAAGTTTTGGTTGCTTTCCTTATTTTCTGGGACCAGTGGATGCCCAACCTCTGTCTTCCACAAGAATTCTTGTCTGAAATAATTCAGAATCACTGTGGCCTCCAATTTGAATGATCTCTCAGACCAAGCTTTTCAATTGTTGTGCCATTTGGACCCTCCTAGATTGTTCTTCTTACTCCCATTTTGCCTTCTCATCCCACTAAAAACGCTTTTCTGTGTACACTAAAATGAGGCTTCTGGAAATCTTACTACTCTTATTGCTCCAGGGAAATACATAGTCTCTCTGGAATTTCTGGCTCAAACACTAAGCTTTTGAATTCATAAGTTTTAAAGTGCCTGCCCCCAATTTTGTATTCCCTGGAGGAGTCAACATTCACTGCCAAAACATTTTTCCTCAATTTCACTTAAATAACACCACTCCTCCTCCTGCTTCTCTTCCTCCTCTTCATACTACTACTATCGCTAATTGCAGTATCTGTTAAGGGTTTATTATGTGCTAAGTACTGAGTGTAGATGTAATAGGATCACATCAGACACAGTCCCTGTCCCACATGCAGAGGAGTGAGAACAGGTGTTCAACGATCCCATTTCATAGAGGAGGAAACTGAGACATAAAGAAGGTAAATCCAAGGTCCTACAACAGACGAACTTTGAAGCTAGGAATAGAACCCAGGTCTTTTTCTTCCCAATCTCTTCACTAGGCCATGCTGCTTCTCTAGTTTCCTTTTAGGGGAAAATATTAGCCCAGATGGCTTTGAAACATAGGAAATCATTTTTTTTTTTTTGGTGGAGACCATCTCTATTGCAATTCACATTTGTTTTGTTTCCTCCTCTAGAAAATATCACTCCAAAGCACATCGTGAGTAATGATAGCTCTGACAGTGATGATGAATCGCAGGACCACAAAGGTAAGAGACTGGGATCCTTGCATCTGCTAAGGTTCAACGGTAAACACATTTCTGTTAGCTGTATTTCTAACAGCTGGGGATATGGAAGAGTTGGGGGTGATTAGGATGGGAAATTTGCATTTCTCTGCTGGGACTGCCACAGACTGGGGGTTGTGTGACTTAAACTGACTAAACTGGTGAATGATTCATGTGACGCAAAATGGGACTCTTAGAGACGTGCTTGTCTTTCTGTTCCTATAATCTTCACTTATAGGGTGACCATTAATCACCATTCTGGGAGGCTGTCCTGACAAACGCAGTTCCTTCTGACTCCAAGGCCTGTGCTCTTTCCACTAGGCCACACTGCTTCCACATCCTCTGCCCCACCCTCCTCACTATTACACCAAAGGTCTTGATTACATGTTCAATCGATTTACATTTGACTTCAAGCTCCTAGAGGTATCCGTAATTGGTTAAAAAGAAAACAATACATATTGCAGGAAAAATAAAAGGACCATCTTTTCCAGAGCTCAAATTGGGAGAGGAGGCATCTTCCCAGGAAGGTTGGGTGGGAAGAAATGGAGAGCTAAGAACTGAAAGAGAAAGGAAGAGAGAAGGAAAGAGTATATCAGGCTACAGGGAGGAATAATAGATGGACAACCAAACAGATGTATTTCAAAATGAGAGACACACAGGGCAGCCATTCATGACTAAAAGTAGAGCAGAAGTGTCAGTAACAGATAATAAGAAAACCTATGGTTGATTCTCTAATAATAATAATAATAAATAAATAATAATGATGGCATTTATTAGGCACTTACTTTGTGCTGTTCTAAGTGCTGGGGAGGTTACAAGGTGATCAGGTTGTCCCACCTGGGGCTCACAGTCTCAATCCCCATTTTTCAGATGAGGAAACTGAGGCACAGAGAAGTTAAGCGACTTGCCCAAAGTCACACAGCTGACAAGTGGCAGAGCCTGGATTTGAACCCATGACCTCTGACTCCAAAGCCCGAGCTTTTTCCACTGAGCCACGCTGCTTCTACACTGTAAACTCATTTTGGGCATGGAATGGGTCTACCAACTCTGAACTGTACTCTTCCAAGGCCTTAGTACAGTGCTGTGCACACAGTGACTGCTGCAATAAGTACCACTGGTGAATACCTTTCATGATTTGGCAGACAACTACTGGTGCCTTGGAATTTCCCTTGCTTGGAGATTCTAGGAGCCGGTAGGCAGGAGAGATGCTGTCAGGTCCGTGTTGCCGTGCTGATGACAGTGGCCAAAGGTCTGCATTCACTGTTGTTATTCTTTTTTTTCTCTCTCTGCTCCACCCTGGACACCACACTGGCTGTTTCCGTGGTCACCAGCTAAGCATACAACTTTTACTAATTCTCCTGGTTGCCTGGTGGGTGGTCAGGACCCTGAAGAATAAATAAAGACCTAATGATTCCATGTAAAGTGGGAGTAGCTAGTCACATTCAACAACAAAAGACTTGAATCCAAAAGAGCCACTGAATGAAATGTTTTATCCAAGTGTAAGTTCAAAATCTAGAAGGCCTTTGCTCATATTTCTAAAATAAGAAATATCAGACCTTCTTGAACTGGTTTCCCACAGCCCTACAACTAGGTTTTAAGCTTGGAAGCTTCGGAAGCCTCCAGGATACTGTTCAAAGTTTAATTTAGTAAATCAACTCCAAGTAGCCCTCTCCGATTAAGCCCTCTTTCCCCCTATTCTCTCTTCCTTCTGCTTCACCTGGGCACTTGGATTTGTACCCTTCAAGCACTGGATAGTAAACTCCTCAGCAATTTATTTATCTTAATGTCTGTCTCCCGCTTTAGACTACAAACTCTTTGTGGGCAGGAAATTGTTCTACCAAATGTATTGTACTCTCCCAAATGCTTAATTTAGTACTGTGCACACAGTAAGCCAATAAATGAATACTATTGATTATTTAGTACACAAAATAGTACACCAGGGTTATAATTATCATTTGAGTATATAGTAAACAGAAGAAATTAAGACCATGATGAAATTTTATTACTCTAGGGTAATGAATCCCTAGCCACAAAGGATCCCATAAATAACTTAAGATCCCCCTTGTGTTGACTCTGGTTTAAAATATTCAGTTATGCCTTTAAAGTTTGTCATTCAAATGACATTAAAAATGTTCCTTTCAAGAAGGAAGTCAGTGGCTCTGTGGCTCTGTTAGTTGTGTGACATACACCATGGGAATCTGCCAAAGTATGTAATATAAAAAATAATGTAAAATGATAAAACAATTTAGATTAAGCCACTGATATTTGATGAGTTCATTATGCTGGGATGATTAAAACCGTTTACTGAACTCTATGCAAAAACTCTTCTCCATAAGTCCTTACTTCACATCAGAGCATGAGTGTCATATGATGCTAAATCCATGTTCATTACTTCATCTTATTAACCACTAATTAACCCTATAATTTATGATGAAGTGACAGGATCAGAGGACAAGGTTTATAGAGAGAAATTGGCCCAGTATATTTCCAGGACTGTGTTGCCTTGGTGCTCTTCCAGATATAAAGGAGAGTTTTGGGCATGGTTCGCTTAAAATCAATTTCAAAAATAATAATTGGGCTATTTAAGTGCTTACTATGTGTCAAGTGCTGGCAGATACAAGGGAATCAGGTCCCACATGGGGCTCATAGTCTGGGTAGGAGGGAGAACAGGTATTGATCCCTATTTTGCTGAATGAACTGAGGCACAGGGAAGTTAAGTGACTTGCCCTAGGTCACAAAGCAAGTAAGTGGATTAGAACTCAAGCCCATGCTCTTTCCACTATATTCCACGAGGATTATGGAATATTCCACAACGAAATGTGTTAAATCAGTTAAATGTGATTCATGTAAGGTCACAGTTAAGTTAGACAGGGCCACCACTGAATCTCAAATTTACTTCTAAAAACTGATCACAATTATCTCTGGAGTTTTGGGTTCCTCCTACACACCCTAGCATGCTTGCCCTAGCTCGATTTGGAAGATAGCTCTTTTGATGATGGTTGGACCATAAGAAATTATCTACCAACAAGTCTCACAGGAAAACTACTAAGAGCCAATTATCCATCCGGAGTAACCCCTGACCCGATCAGGTATCAGATCACTTGTAATACCATCATATTGTCCGGGAAGGAGGAACTGGAAAATTTCAGTTCTTATTTCATCTGCAGATTTCCTGTTTGAGTGTCTCAGTCATCAAAAGAAACACAGCACTCCTCACATGTGCTTCCAGCTGTTCTGGGGGAAGATCATAATCAGTATTTAGATGACATTTCCTATGTGTTTGCTCAAGTGCAATTCGTGACTTTAAACACAAGCATCAACCTGGGTTTAATAGATATTTTTCAAGATTCCTCAAGGTCAGATCGTACCCAAATCCACTTCACAAGACTAGGGATTGGATCTGTTTCATCAGCATTCACTTTATGACTGGGTATTTTGGGTTTGGAGTGAATGTGTGTGTTTATTTTTAAATTCAGTGTGTGTTATGGCTAATTTTATTTCTTTTTTAAGTTGAACTGCTAAGCACCTGGTTGATTTTATAGCTTTCTGTAAAAAGACCAAGGGATTTTTATTTTTTATGGTATTTGTTAAGTATTTACTATGTGTCAAACACTGTTTAAGTACTGGGGTAGGTAGAAGTTTATCAGGTTAGACATCGTCCCTGTTCCACATGGGGCTCAGTGCCTAATTTGCAGGGAGGAGGATTTCATCTCCATTTTATCGATGAGGTAACTGAGGCACAGTGAAGTTAAGTGACTGCTGAAGATCAGACAGCAAGCCTGTGGCAGAGCTGGGATTAGTACCCAGGTGCTCTGACTCACAAGGCTGTGCTCTTTCCACTAGTCCATGCTATACCTTAATTTTTTTTTTATAGAAAAGAAGATGAACCTAAACACTGCAGGCTCCTCATCATCCCTCTCTGGTCCTTAAAGAAATTAGAGCAAACACATCTCACATCTTTTCTTTTTTATAGTATTTTTTAAGTACTTACTGTGTGCTGGGTACTGCATTAAGCGCTGATGTAGATACAATAACCGCACTTATTCGGCGCCTCAGTTGTTGCCAACTTGGACTTCCCAAGCGCTTAGTACAGTGCTCTGCACACAGTAAGCGCTCAATAATGTTTATATGTTTGTACATATTTATTACTCTATTTTACTTGTACATGTTTATTCTATTTATTTTATTTTGTTAATATGTTTTGTTTTGTTGACTGTCTCCCCCTTCTAGACTGTGAGCCCGCTGTTGGGTAGGGACTGTCTCTATGTTGCCAACTTGGACTTCCCAAGCATTTACTACAGTGCTCTGCACACAGTAAGCACTCAATAATGTATATATGTACATATCTATTACTCTATTTTACTTGTACATATTCATTCTATTTATTTTATTTTTTTAACATGTTCTGTTTTGTTGTCTGTCTCCCCCTTCTAGACTGTGAGCCCGCTGTTGGGTAGGGACCGTCTCGATATGTTGCCAACTTGTACTTCCCAAGCGCTTAGTACAGTGCTCTGCACACAGTAAGCGCTCAAAAATACGATTGAATGAATGAATGAAATACAAGCTAATCTGGTTGGACACAGTCCATGTCTCTCATGAGGCTCTTAATCCCCATTTTACAAATGTGGTAACTGAGGCACAGAAAAGTGACTTGCCTAAGGTCACACAGCAGACAAGCGTCAGAATTAAAACCCAAGTCTTTCCGACTCCCAGGCCTATGTGTTATCCATTAGGTGAGGCTGCTGTTTACTTTACACTCTCCTAGGAATTACTGTGGCTGGAACTATATATAGTAATAATAATAATAATAATGATACAAGTTATGGTATTTAAGTGCTTACTATGTGCCAGGTACTGTACTAAGCTTTGGGGTGGATATTAGCAAATTGGGTTGGACACAGTCCCTGCTCCATATGGGGCTCACAGTCTCAATTCCCATTTTACAGATGAGGTAACTGAGGCACAGAAAAGTGACTTGTCCAAAGCCACACACAGCAGATAAGTGGTGGAACTGGGATTAGAAACCATGACCTGATCACCTTGTAACCTCCCCAGTGCTTAGAACAGTGCTTTGCACATAGTAAGCACTTAATAAATGCCATTATCATTATTATTATTATGAACTTCTGTATCCCAGGCCTGGGCTCTGTTCACTTTGTCATGCTGCTCCTCTTAAAAGCAAAGGAGAGTGTTGTGAAACTCTAAAACATTGGACCAATCTAAATTGCCAATTTTGAAAATTAATCCCCTAATAATTCCCTTTTTCTTATGATAAAGATTTTTGTTTTGTGGCCTGTATTGAGTAATGAATGACTCACTTTTCTTTACCTCTGTTGATGCAGTGATGGGAACTTAAAATGTAGAGTACAGAACCAACCATATTTTTGTGAGTGTGTTGATGTTGTCGGACAAACAGAGCACATATTCACATAATAAAAATACATCAATATTATCAAGGAATTTAAGATACAATGACAAGATGCTAGTCATTATTTATTTATTTTTTTAAAATGGCATTAAGCGCTTACCATGTGCTTACCATGTACTGTTCTAAGCGCTGGGGAGGGATACAAAGAAATCAGGTTGTCCCACGTGGGGCTCACAGTCTTAATCTCCATTTTGCAGATGAGATAACTGAGGCACAGAGAAGTTAAGTGACTTGCCCAAAGAAACACAGCTGACAAGTGGTGGAGCCGGGATTAGAACCCATGACCTCTGACTCCTAAGCCCGCGCTCTTTCCACTGAGCCAGGCTGCATCTTATTTGTTTGTTTGCCTGCTTCATTATTGATTTATTCTGAGTTCCACTGGTTTAAGGAGAGATTTTTACAAAACTCCAAATTAGAAGAGCTAACTTAAGTTCACCGAGCTTAAACAGGGTCCCAGCTGCCCTTTATTAATTACATTGTTGTTTTATCTGTGCAGGCACTGAAAATACTGATGCTGCCCAAGAACATCAAAATAATAATCAAGCAAGTTGGGTACAGCGTATGGCGATGGCCTTGGTGAGCGATTCCACGCTGTTCAACACCCGGGAAGGACGTGCTGGAAAAGTACACAACTTCATGCTTGGCTTGAACCTCAATACCTCTTATCCACTCTCCCCTTTGAGAGCCTTTGATACCCAAGAATCCTTAGAAGATGATGAAATGGATGCGGCTGTTGCCGGTGAGGGCACAGAACACCACCGTCTTTTATCGTTTAACACTGCTTGGGATTATTCATCGATCAGTCAGTCAGTGGTATCTGTTGAGCACTTAGTCTGTGCGGAGCACTGTATTAAATGCTTGGAAGAGTACAGTAGAAGAGAAGCAGCGTGACTCAGTGGAAAGAGCACGGGCTTTGGAGTCAGAGGTCAGCGGTTCAAATCCCGGCTCCACCAATTGTCAGCTGTGTGACTTTGGGCAAGTCATTTCACTTCTCTGGGCCACAGTTACCTCATCTGTAGAATGGGGATTAAGACTGTGAGCTCCCTGTGGGACAACCTGATCACCTTGTAACCTCCCCAGCACTTAGAACAGTGCTTTGCACATAGTAAGAATTTAACAAATGCCATTATTATTATTATTATTATTGCAGTAGGTGTTGATGGGGACACAATTTGGAAAGCCTGCTTGGATTGACAATTTTAAATTTGGGTTGACTTTGAATGTCTGGTGGTATTATTTTCATTCACCCTTCACTGTGACAACCCTACTCTAAATGGGTTACCTAATCCTACTCTAAATAGAAGAGTAACACAATAAATTCCCGATTCTGCCAATTGCCAGCTGTGTGACTTTGGGCAAGTCACTTAACTTCTCTGTGCCTCAGTTCCCTCAT
Source organism: Tachyglossus aculeatus (assembly GCF_015852505.1). Classification (NCBI taxonomy): domain Eukaryota; kingdom Metazoa; phylum Chordata; class Mammalia; order Monotremata; family Tachyglossidae; genus Tachyglossus; species Tachyglossus aculeatus. The sequence goes on from NC_052081.1 coordinate 14,877,846, forward strand.
CTGTTAAATGGGGATTAAGACTGTGAGCCCCCGTGAGATGACCTGATCTTCTTGTAACCTCCCCAGTGCTTAGAACAGTGCTTTGTACATAGTAAATGCTTAATAATTGCCATTAAAAAAAATTGCATTTCCATGAAGAAAAGATGCCTCCAATCTCACTGAGCTCTCTATGTAGGGAGTGGGGACAGGTTGCCTTGAGTAGAGAGTGGATGCCACATTTGACCTCCCGTCTCACCACATAAAGGTCCGGACATCCTCGGGCAAACCTGCTGGAGGTGGGGCTTTGAAACTTTTAAAAATCTGACCGGGTTCAGTATTGGGTCACACAAGTCAGGTTTGTTCCTCATTCTTGTGCCTTGCACCTTTAGTGTGGCCATTTTTCTCCCCCTCTGACGTTAGTTAGACCTTCCTGAGAGAGACTCCGTGGGAAGGAATGGAAACACTCAAACATTCATGCACTGAACAGTCCTGACCTTTCTTCCTCTAAGGATAATTTCTGCTTGAAACAGAGATTCAGCTAGGGCCAGAGAAAGCCGTTTTCTCCTATGCAGTCATTGAGGGTGGCTTGTCGCACTGTCAGAAGCTTCTGAAATCAGAGGAATAAGTACATTGTGAAAATTAATACATTTTTTCTTTTACATTGATTCACTCATTCAGTAGTATTTATTGAGTGATTACTGTGTGCAGAGAACTGTACTAAGTGCTTGGGAGAGTATACTATAACAATCAATCAATCAATCATATTTATTGAGCGCTTACTGTGTGCAGAGCACTGTACTAAGCACTTAACAAGAAATAGATTCCCTATGGCAGGCAGACATTAACATAAATACACAAATTACAGATATGTACATAAGTGCTGTGGGGCTGGGAATGGGAGTGGGGATGAATGAAGACAGCCAGTCAGGGTGACGCAGAAGGGAGAGAGAGAAGAGGAAAGGAGCTCTTCATCAGGGAAGACCTCTTGGAGGTGATGTGCCTTCCGTAAACCTTCTAAGGGGCAGAGAGTAATTCTCTGAAATCTTGTGAAAACTCCAGAATTAGCAACTGCTTTGGTATAATTTTAGATACTGGAGAAACTAACTTGGGAAAGTCACCTATTAGTTAAATATCCTTCAATTTCCTGTTTAATTTTGGTTTGCTTATTTGTGGTGACACATAACATCTGGCATAAGAAGCCCAGACATGACATAATTAAGGCCGAAATTCATAATATAAGCATCACACTTGAATTTCACAACATGCTTGAGAAATGAGCACTGGAGATATGTAACATGATTTGTTCAGTTTAGATTGGGATTGGCGTTTCAGCAGTAAATCAATCAGTGATATTTATTGAGCACTTGCTGTGTGAAAAGCACTGTACAAACCACTTGGGAGAATATAATACAATGGAATTGGTAGACACCTTCCCTGCTCACAAGGGGCTTATAGCCCACGAGTGCAGACAGGAAATAAAATAAATTGCAGCTATGCACGTAAGGAGTGTGGGACTGAGGGTGAAGTCCGTATCTAATTATTATCTAATATTATCTAATTATATTATCTAATATTGTCTAATGATTTGGATCATCATTTGGTCATATTGAATGTCCCATAACAATATACTCTTTCCATTAATCATTTTCCCCCAGATCCTGATGAGTTTGAGAGAATATACGAGCCATTGGATGTGAAAAGTAAAAAGATCCATGTGGTGGATAGTGGACTCACATTTAATCTGCCATATCCCCTGATTTTGAGGCCTCAGAGAGGAGTCGATCTCATTATCTCTTTTGATTTTTCCGCGAGACCAAGTGACTCCAGTCCTCCTTTCAAGGTAAATTACCTCAGCTAAACCCGGTACAGAGCAGCATAGTTATTCCTTTACCTACTGATAATGAAAGCTCAAGTTTGTATAGCACTTAAATTTTCCAAAGTAATATAAATGATCTCATTTGGTCATTGCAATTGCCCAAGATGAAAGTATCATAGTCCCCATTTAACAGATGAGGAAAATGGGGGCCCAGAAAGATTGAAGTGATTTGTGTGAGGTTTTACCCTAGGCTGGCGTCTGAACTGAGATCAGAACATAGATCTCCTGATTCCTTGGCCTGTGAACGATACCCATGCTGTCTCCCTTGACAGTGACAGAATAAAAGTTGATCTCATGTCCTGGGCAGAGAAGCCAAATGGTGTAGTGGATAGAACACAGGCCTGGAGTCAGAAGGCCATGGGTTCTAATCCTGACTCTGCCACCTGTCTGCTGTGTGACCTTTGGCAGGTCACTTCACTTCTCTGGGCTTCAGTTACCTCATCTGGAAAATGCCGATTGAGACTGTGAGCCCCATGTGGGACAGGGACTGTGTCTAACCTGATTTTCTTATATCCACACCAGCGTTTAGCACAGTGTCTGGCACATAGTAAATAATAATAATAATAATGGCATTTATTAAGCGCCTACTATGTGCAAAGCACTGTTCTAAGTGCTGGTAAATGCTTAACAAATACCACAATTGTTGTTATTACAGTAAGATGCTATAAAAAGAGATACGTTCTACTCAGCAGTCATGCGACTAATTTACAAGCCATTAAGAACTGTGTGCTAAAAGTGAACCTCAGCTTTTCACAGAGTAATCTATCTTAACTTCAGGCTGACTTTCCTTAATCTGCACAGTAGTACTGGCCTAAAACAGGTTTCCCAGTTCAAAAACCACATCATCCTTATTGTTTTTGCCATAATCGCTCAGATTTAATTTGTGACTTGAAAATCAATTAATGAACCTTATCATTTTGAACATCCAGCTCAGTTCTTTGACTTGCATATTAGTCCCATAAGGGAAATTCAAATCCAATAGGTAAGATTTGGCCTATTATTACAATGAATGCTTCTGCTAATAATAACAATAATAATAATAATTGTGGAATTTGTTAAGCACTTACTATGTGCCAGGCACTTTACTAAGCACTGGGGTGGATACAAGCAAATCAGGTTGGCCCAAGTCCCTGTCGCAGTTGGGGCTCACAGTCCAAATCCCCGTTTTACAGATAAAGGAAGAGAAGCCCAGAGAAGTTAAGTGACTTGCCCAAGATCACACAGCAGACAAGTGGCTTAGCTGGGTTTAGAGGATATTTATTAATCATTAATATGTGCTAAGTGCTGGGATAGATGCGAGGTAATCAGATTGGACACGGGCCCTGTCCTCCAAAGAACTCCCAGTTTATTTATCCCCATTTACAGAACAGGAAACTGAGGCTCAGAGAGGGTGAGTGATTCTCCTAAGGTCACACAGTGGACCAGGGGCAGAGTTGGCATTAGAACCCAAATTTCCGGACTTTCAGTGCTCTTTCCACTAAAATGTGCTGCCTTGCATAATTCAAATCAATATGCAGAGTTCTCCCTTCCAATTTAGTATGTGATTATGTCTGTTCTGTTGTTATATTGTACTCTCCTAAGCGCTTAATGCAGTGCTCTGCACACAGTTAAGCGTTCAGTAAATATGATCCGGGCAGCAGAGTGAAGGATGGACTGAAGTGGGAAGAAGCAGGAGATTGAGAGGTCAGCAAGGAGGCTGATGCAATAATCAAGGCGGGATAGGATAAGTGCTTGGATTAACGTGGTAGCCATTTAGATTCCTTCATTCATTCAATCGTATTTATTGAGCACTTACTGTGTGCAGAGCACTGTACTAAGCGCTTGGGAAGTACAACTCGGAGAGGAAAGGGCAGATTTCAGCAATGTTGTGATGTGTAATAGAAAGGAATCCCTTGTGAGCTAACGGGAAGTGTGCAAATCATTTGAAAAGTCAGGGAAATTCTTGTCTGGGGAAAGGACATTAATATTGGTCTGAGAGCATTCTAATGTGAAGCATGTGAAGTCTTTTTGGGGATTTGAGACAAGACACAGGAGAAATGTAGTCGAGCCTTTTAGCGAAAGTGGAACTGGACTGATTTTGATTGACTCTATGTGTATGTTGAAAATACTTCTGGAAATGATGGCATCGACATAAATATCATAAATAACTTTTTCAGATCCACAGACATAAACATTAATAACAAATGCGAAACAGAAACACGCAACTCTGTGTAATAGCCCTAATAAATAATCTAAGGAAGAAACTCCACAGTTAATCATGGGCACACTGGTGAAGCTGGGATTAGAACTCAGGTCCCTTGGCTCACAGGACCTTGCTCTTTCCACCAGGTCATTCTCAGTTCAGCAAAAAAAAAAATTCACTGCACGGAAACTTGAAATTAGAATTCTAACTTCAAGAGACCAGGATCCTAAAAATAAACATTTGCCCACCTTTCCTTCCACTTTGCTCAGATCTGTAATCTGATATTCATCACTTTTCCAAGAATTGAAGCACTCATTTTCTGGAATCATAGTGCACAGTCAGAGTTTATTCACCTCCCTATAATGAAATTCTCCTACATTCTCCCCCTTCTAGACTGTAAGCCCGTTGTTGGGTAGGGACCGTCTCTGTATGTTGCCGATTTGTACTTCCCAAGCACTTAGTACAGTGCTCTGCACACAGTAACCGCTCAACAAATACGATTGAATGAATGAAAAAATTGGGGCAGTAGATGCTGCTGCTCTAGCTTTAGTCCTTTCCAGTCATCACCACTGGTTCACATTCATCAGCTTTAATCTTTTCATGTAAGAACTTCCGTTCCACTATGATAAAAAAATACACTTAAAATTAGCCTGACCTTTCTCTTTCCGTGATTCCCACTCTATTCCTTCTTAAACCCACGTACACCCATGCTTATACGAAGAGGCTCACTGAATCACGTGTCTCTGAGTCATTGTTTACAAACATTGGGACACTTCCTCACGCTTCATGGGGTATTTATTTATTCAGAGAAAATCAGTGTTGCCTCAATGTTTTCATCTTCCTTCTTCTAAAAAAAAAAAGTGCATTAAGAAGTCCAGGAGCTCTTCAAATTAAACCAAACCATAAATCTTGTGGAATGGGACATATTTGCGAAATGGAATTTTTTTATAACGGCAATTACACTATTGGATATGTTCTACTCAGATGGTGGCAAAAGAGATTTCAGTGTTTGAGCCATACAGTTCACATTTTTGTGCACAGGCCCACAGTTAATCATGCATGTTAAAACTTGAATCCTTCTAGTTGAATTGTTCCTTCTCATTTTTCTTTCTTGGCTTTGTGAAAGTTAAACTTCAATTTTTATAAGAAACATTTATTTACGTGAGACTATCAACGTCAGATGGAGTCAAGAAAGAGGCAACATCACCTCCAGCCCTTTCATAGCAACTGGCACTCCCTATTATTAATTGCAATAATTGTGGTATTTTTTGAGCACTTACTGTGTACAGAGCACACAGATAATCGAGTTGGACACAATCCCTGTACCGCAGGAGGTTCGGTAGTGTGAAAAACCCAAGCCAGGTTTGGTGTGAACTCCAGGGGAGAAATTGGGGTTTTGGGAGCATTTCCATCTAGCTGTGGGAGCCAAAAAAAAAAACCAACAACAAAAAAGAAGTAGAGTTAGAGAAGAGGAGTAGGAAGCAGAGTCAGCAGACAGACTGAGAAGGAATATTCAGAGAGAGATGAGAAGCAGGTTAATATCGTGCTGTGAACCGACTCCGTATCAACCATTCCTTGCCCAGTCCTTTGTGTGGAGGGGTCAAGGAAAAGATGGTCAGAAGCTTTTGGTGGACGGGAGTTTCCTCTGCCTTCTTTAGACTTTTGCGGTCGCTGCAGCCTGCTCTCCGGCTGTGGCAGTAGCTAAGGAAGGCCTACCCCCCAAGTGGAAACTAATGTCTTTGAAGTGACAGTTTCAGTGACAGAAAACATTGAGGGGGAAGGGAAGCTCTCAGGGGGAAAGCCATGTACACCGTTGGCATACTAACATGCATTAGATTGTAAATTCCTAGAGGGTGGGGTTTTGTCTACCAATCCTGTTGCATTATATTTTCCCAACTTAGTACAGTACTCTGCGCACAGCAAGTCTTCAATAAAGAAGTAGCAGGGCTTAGTGGAAAGAGCATGGGCTTAGGGGTCAGAGTTTGTGGGTTCTAATCCCAGCTCTGCCACTTATCAGCTTTGTGACTTTGGGTAAATCACTTCACTTCTCTGGGCCTCAGTTACCTCATCTGGAAAATGGGGATTAAGACTGTGAGCCCCACATGGGACAACCTGATTACCTTGTATCTACCCCAGTGCTTGGAACAGTGCTTGGCACACAATAAGCGCTTAACAAATACCATAATTATAGTTATTATTATTAATAAATTCATTCATTCATTCAATCGTATTTATTGAGCGCTTACTGTGTGCAGAGCACTGTACAAAGCGCTGATTGATTGATGGGCAGTTATATCAGCTACAAGACCTCCATGGATACCTATTGTGCTTTGTAGCTCCACAGGGTTAGAAGTTCGTGGCTCAGTGGAAAGAGCGCGGGCTTTGGAGTCAGAGTTCATGGGTTCGAATCCCGGCTCTGCCAATTGTCAGCTATGTGACTTTGGGCAATTCACTTAACTTCTCTGTGCCTCAGTGACCTCACCTGTAAAATGGGGATTAAGATTGTGAGCCCCCCGTGGGACAACCTGATCACCTTGTAACCTCCTTCAGCATTTAGAACAGTGCTTTGCACATAGCAAGTGCCTAATAAATGCCATTATTATCATTATTATTATTATTATTATTATACATCCCTGAGAGGCAACTGGAAAAACCAAAGACTGAAAGTGCATCAGTGAGGCAGGAATGATCCACAGTATTAGTGGACAAGGAGGATTAGCCCAGAGCCAAGTCCACCGACTCAGCTCTGAGAAAATTGTTGGCTTGTGTCATAAATGCCATGGTTTTAATGTGGTGGTCATGGGTGGTGTTTATAAATACACAGCACCTTTAAGAGCAAATAATTCCTGCGAAGCAAGATTTTCCTACTATTCAAAGCACGGCTGAATTGAGCTCATTTTATGAATATTTCTGGAGCTGTCTGCTATGATACTCAGGAGGAAGAAGGCACCATGTGCGTTTTAATGAACTGTAAACACCCCAATGTTATTGCTGTTCTAGGAAATCCTGCTTGCTGAAAAATGGGCTAAAATGAACAAGCTCTCCTTTCCAAAGATTGATCCTTACGTTTTTGATCGAGAAGGGCTAAAGGAATGTTATGTCTTCAAGCCCAAGAATTCTGATGTAGACAAGGATTGTCCCACCATTATCCACTTTGTCCTGGCTAACATCAACTTCAGGAAATACAAGGCCCCAGGTGGGTTGTAAATCATTTAGGGTCACTGCATGACAACCACACGTTCCTTTCATCTCAGAAATGATTTCCTAATTGGCGTTTCTCTTCTTCGGTGCCAGGGGTTCCAAGAGAAACGCAGGAAGAGAAGGACATTGCCGACTTTGATATTTTTGATGATCCCGAATCACCATTCTCTACTTTCAACTTCCAGTATCCGAACGAAGCATTCAAAAGATTGCATGATCTCATGCATTTCAACACACTGAACAACATAGATGTACGTATTAAAGATGCATTTAGACCTTTCATGAGGAGAAGATGGTGGTTGGCTCCGCTTCCAACCAGCAGGGACGAGACATTGCGAGTGACACTGGGCAAACACTAGCACTAGACTCATTCCTTCAGTTCACGTTCTTGGTTCCAAAGTTTTCCTGACTGGTCCGAGGCTCACCTGTCATTTACCCCAGGAGACTCCAGTGCTATTTATCTTTATAATGACAATCAATCAATCAGTGGTATTTATTGAGCACTTAATATGCCAAGCATGTACTGAGCACTTGGGGGAGTACAGTACAAAAGAGTCGGTAGACATGTTCACTGCCCATAATGAGCTCACAGACAAAAGCAGTTATGTCAAATCCGGACATGCCCGCGTTTCTATTTCTGCTCCACTTGGCTTGCATAATTTGGGAATGGGGCTTAGCTTCATTCTCCACTAGATTGTAAAATCCCTGAGTGCAGGGATTATGTCTACCAACTATACTGTTTTGTACTCACCCAAGTGCTAGATACAGGGTTGTGCACACAGTAAGCGCTCAATAAATACGATTGGATGAATGAATGAATAAAGGGAAACAGCCTGGCTTAGTGGGAAGAGTATAGGCCTGGGAGTTAGAGGACCTAGGTTCTAATCCTAGCTCTGCCACTTGCCTGCCATGTCATCTTGGGCGAGTCACTTAATTCTCTGTGCCTTAGTTTATCTGTAATATGGGGATTAAATCCTCCTCCCTCCAATTTAAATCATGAGCTTCCTATGTGATGGGGATTGTATCTAACCTGATTATTTTGTATCTTCCCCAGTGCTCAGTATAGTGCCTGGCACATAGTAAGTGCTTAATGAGTACAGTAAAAAAATGAATAAATACCAATGATTGGTTCTCAAATTGAAGACAACTGAAAGGAAAATTGTTGTTACCTCTGATTATCTTTAACAGGAGTCTCTTATCAGGACTTTTCTACATTTGCCAACTCTCAGCAAAATTCTGGGGTTTCTAACTTATGTCAAGATTCAGGTTTTATTCTGTTATGTTTGTGTGATCTAACCATCACCCAGAAGACATTGTTTTGTATAATTTCACTGAAAGTCTTCATATTTTCCTCAAAATCCTGCAATGTCACAATATAGTTTGCATGCATATAAACTGCCACCTAGTGGCTCAATTGCTCTATGTTACCGTTGTGGGTTTTCTTCAAGTTGTAACCAAAATGTTGGTCTTTCACTCTGTCATCAGTCAATATGTTCACTGGTATTCACTGAGTGCTTATTGTGTGTAGTACTCTGTACAAAGTGCTAGGGAGAGTAGAGTTGGTAGACATGATCCTTGTCTTCAAGAAGCTTACAGTCTAGTGGGGTGACAGACAATAGTGCTTAATTAATACTGTACACTGTACACAGTAAGTGATGATGATGGCATTTGTTAAGCGCTTACTATGTGCAAAGCACTGTTCTAAGCGCTGGGGGGGTACAAGGTGATTAAATTGTCCCACGTGGGGCTCACAGTCTTAATCCCCATTTTACAGATGAGGTAACTGAGGCTCAGAGAAGTTAAGTGACTTGCCCAAGGTCACACAACAGACATGTAGCAGAGCCGGGATTCTAACCCATGACCTCTGACTCCAAAGCCCGCACTCTTTCCACTGAACCATGCTGCTTCTCTAAGTGTTAATAAATTCAACTGAATGAATAAAATGACAATAAATGACAATACAATTAAGCAACGTGGCTCACTGGAAAGAGCCCGGCCTTTGGAGTCAGAGTTCATGGGTTCAAATCCCAGCTCCGCCAATTGTCAGCTGTGTGACCTTGGGCAAGTCACTTCACTTCTCGCCTCAGTTACCTCATCTGTAAAATGTGGGTTAAGACTGTGAGCCCCACGTGGGACAATCTGATCACCTTGTAACCTCCCCAGCACTTAGAACAGTGCTTTGCACATAGTAAGTGCTTAATAAATGCCATTATTATTATTATTATTATTATTATTATTATTATTATTCTAATCCCAGTTCCGCCACATGTCTGCTGCGTGACCTTGGGCAATTCATTTCACTTCTCTGGGCCTTGGTTACCTCATCTGTAAAATGGGGATGAAGACTGTGAGCCCCACGTGGGACAACCTGATTACCTTGTATCTACCCCAGCGCTTAGGCACAGTGCTTGGCACATAGTAAGCGCTTAACAAATACCCACAGTATTATTATTATTATAACTTTCTAGAATTGCAGCTTAAGAGCTCATTTCAGCAGTTACTTATTCACAGGTTGGCATTGGATTAATGACATTAGACTGTAGATAGTAAGCTGCATGGTGGGCAGGGATTGTGTCTACTAACTCTGTTGTAGCGCACTCTCCCAAGCACTTAGAATAGAGCGAGACACAGGGTCAGCACTCAATAAATACCATCGAGAATGATTAGTGTAATGGTAGGTCTTCTTGCTAGACATAAAGCCATGGGAGAGAGAGAGTCCAGGTCCAATTTGACTTTTGTTTTGTGCATCTACTGCTCTGCTTAGTATAGTGCTTGACACATAGTAAGAGCTTCACAAATACCCCAATTATCATTATCATTATTATTATTGTTAGGTGGGCAATGTTTCACCCATTTTCCTTTGGTTCTATGGCTTCTTCTCACCCTGGTTATAGTTAACAAATCAGTAAGCATTTCTGGTCTGGTCATTCCCCCCCACCTCAAAAAACCTAAAGAGTTTACATATTACTTTTACACATGATGTGTATGTATACTCATCACTTTGAATAAACATTACAAAAATTAGGATCCATATGCTAAGGAGAAGTGGTTAGGTAACTCTCCTCTTTGGCTTCGTAGTGAGATAATTTTCTTTTTCCCATTGCATTCAGGGGGAATACCCAATCGGAAAAGCCACTAGTACTTTGCTCTGACTTTAAGGTCACTGTTGTCTACCAATTCTATTGTATTGTACACTCCCAAGCACTTAGTACAGCGCTCTACATGCAGTAAGCGCTCAATGATGATAAATGAGTCTTGTTCAAAAAAATCACAATAGTCTGAGCTCATCGGATCTCGGCTCTTGTTTTGCAGGCAATAAAGAATGCCATCGCCGAAAGCATTGAATACAGAAGACAGAATCCATCTCGCTGTTCAGTATCTCTCAGTAACGTTGAGGCACGAAGGTTCTTCAACAAAGATCTCCTGAATAAACCATCCACATAAATGGGAGTTTGGAAACTCCATAGCATCTGGATCGGAAAACACATTACAGAGGCCAAATGTTACTCAGGAGAAAACCAAGTGGACAAATCTAAAAATCTTATTTGTTTTGCTGCACAAGCAAAATGCCATTATGATCTTGTTGAGCTGATAAATGACTTTGGTAGCTAGCTACCTATAAATTCTGTCGGTATGAATTTCTAGATGAACTTGTGGGAGCATATAGTTCATTTTTCAACATTCCTTACCAACTGTCTTATCTAGGCTATTTTTTTTTAATGTTGATTTTTTTTCCTTGAATATTTAATGAGTGATTTCAAATAAGATTTTTTAAATGGAGTGTGAATGTTATCTGCTGACCAGATATACCACACCGTGGGACAACACTATCTCTTATTTATATATATAAAATAAACCACGTATTTCTATATAACGGTTCCCGTAAGGAGACTCATTTTAGCAGTTGTACCAATTTTTTAAAGGAAAAGGTGAAATCGTGATACTGTAGATTGCTTTATATGCCAATTAATGAATTAAACAGAGGTTTTTCAATCTCCAGTCTAACAGATTTTCCAAATAACAGCTATTGAATTTTGCAATAAGGCCAGTTTTCTTAAGAAGTGCATAGTACTTGGTTATTATTGAATAAGGGTTCTATTCACTGGTTCATCAAGCTGCAAAAGATATGTTCACTGTCACATAGCATGTCTGTTCAACATGTTTCCCATGAAATATCTGTGGGCAGTCCAGTTGACCAATCCCACTCCATTTTCCAGCTGTTAGCTATTCCCAGGAATTTCCTAGCATGGTAACCAATGGAAGAGTCAGCCCGGTCATTGATGCAGTTGAACTGATAAGCCTATGATCACATGTTTTTTGTGACATTGCACCACATTGCCACCCCATCCGACTCAACAAAGTCAATTAGCCGGGAGCATAGAGACATGGCCTCTATCTGCCTCTAGCTCTAATTTCTGCTCATCCTCTATGACCTATTTATCCATTATATCCATTATTTCTATCTGTCTTTTTCTTCCTCTTCCTCTTGGCACAGTTAGGCTAGAAAGCCAGAAAACTGGATAAAGGACAATTTTAGGATACAACATAATTTGGCATGTAGAAAAATCCAGTGCCGATTATCCAGTGTCTGGATCATCTGGAACCTTACTTCTGCCAATTTTCCCTCAATCAATCAATCAAAAAATTGCATTTATTGAGCTCTTACTGTGGCAGAGCACTGTACTCAGTATTGGGAGAGTATAAAGTAAAAGATTGGTAGACCCTATCAAAAATCTTACAATCTCTGAGCTTTGGGACCATATCTACCAATTCTGTTGTGTTGTACTCTCCCAATGCAGAGTACGGTGTTCTGCACGAAATAAACTCTCAATAAATACCATTGACTGATTGAGTGATTTGAGCGCCTAATTAGAAGCAATACTAGTGAATCTATAGAAAATGAGGTAACACTGAAATTAGTCAGTTTGGCTACTTATAAGAAGTTGTAGTAAAAGATTTGATGAAAGAAGGAGTTGAAACTATTAACTAAAATGAGGGATTTGGATTATCTGTGATTTCATTTATCCATTATATACATGACCTTTTTTTTTGTTTTTTTAGTGGTATTTGTTAAGCACTTACTATGTGCCAGGCAATGTACTAAGTTCTGGGGTAGATACAAGCTAATGAGGTTGGACACAGTCCATGTCCCATGAGGGGCTCGCAGTCTTAATCCCCATTTTACAGATGAGGTAACTGAGGCGCTTGTAACTACTGGTGATTGAGAATTGACCTCGTAATTTATTTTTCCCTATTTTAAAAACCAGATCACCCCTGGAAAATTGGTGATGTGATTTACAAGTTGTCTGTGCCCACGTTAGAACATTAGTATTCCTTGTCTAGCACTTAGTTGTACAAAACTATCTTTTATAGTTTGTGATGTTGAAAGCAATAACTCCACCCACCCACTCCTAAAAATAATTTGTCATCTAGTCTAGTTAGAATCAAATGACATGATCTTTGCGTGCAGACCTTACTGTTGAATAAAATGACAATCAAACAAAAAAAGCCCTATACTTTTCATATAGAGATTCATTTTCTTTTGGGCAGGGTGGGGGGAGCTTATTGCAAAATGCTGTTCCAATTTGGGAAATCTTTGAAATCTGGATTCTCTTAAGTCACTGAGGCTTGTATTTGTTTAGACATTTGTGTGGGACTCAGGAGTTTTTCTGCTTCTGCCGCTGTTGCTATATCCAAATGTTTCCATCTCTATGCCACATTGCATGACGCTTCATCGTGTCTTTAAAGTATTTATTTGTAGCTCAAGCGCTTAGTACAGTGCTCCACATAGAGTAAGCGCTCAATAAATACGATTGAATGAATGAGTGAATGAATAAATGAATGTAGCTAATCCTTTCCTATTGCATTCTAATCCATTGCATTTAATTTCAGCTCACCAAATAAGAGCTGTGAGTGTCCTGTCACCACCCATTTTCTCTGCACGTATTATGCATCAAAGGTGTATTGTGACAAACATTTCTTCCATACCAGTGGAATGATTGGTACCCATTAGCGGTAAACTGGGGTTGGCATTTGATGCAGTGAGGTACGTTGATGGTGCTGGTGATGGAATGGCCCTGAGGGCAGATGTAGTGGTAGTGGTAGATCAGAGTTCATAGCCATGAAGAAAGCCAAGCAATCAATCAATCAATCAATCGTATTTATTGAGCGCTTACTATGTGCAGAGCACTGTACTAAGCGCTTGGGAAGTACAAATTGGCAACGCATAGAGACAGTCCCTACCCAACAGTGGGCTCACAGTCTAAAAGACTGTGAGCACTACAATTGCTCTTTGACCTTCTATTTGTCATGACTCTTCATGCCATATTAGTACCACGCTATATCGGACTCAAAAGAACATTTCATCCCTTTTGATTTATACTCTCTCCTTGCATCATTGAAGAGCATGCTGCCTGGGTGGCAGAAATCCTGGGAAGACATTTAGAGGTGTAGCCGTTGGAGGTCTTAGGCTATGCGTAGGGTTTGCAAGAGCCAGACCTGTCCAGAATCTTGGGCTTCTTCAGACTAATCTTTCTTGGTGTGTACTTGTATCTACCTCTCACCTAAGATTGACTCACGAGCAAATTCATTTGCTTGGTCGTGTTGTTTCAGGGGTTGAAATCTTGCTTTTCAAAATTTAACTCTTCTGATGTTTCATCTGTTTTTGAGCACCTTTGTAAAGCTTTGATGTATTTTACTGACTTGGACTTGCAAATTGAACCATGTTCCTTTCTGGTGCAGAAGGGTAATTAGTGCTGTTTTAAGGAGATCGTTGTGAGTTTGTTTCTACATTGTCACCTTGTCTTCTAGTTATGATTACCCAAATACAACTTCTGTATTCAAATGTCAAAAAAAATCCGTTCTGTGATTTCTATTGTGGGCTACTTGCATTTTTCTCTTCCTTCCTAGCATTTGCAGGTGCCTGATTACTAACACATTTTTCTCTGAATATGAACAGTCATTTCCTTTTGACTGCATTAGAACAATAGAAGACTTCTAAAGCTTTCTGTGATTAAGAATGAATTTTACCTCAGCCATATTTCTCCTGGCCACGGCACTATGCTTAATTACAGAAATGACATTTTGAGTGGAATTAAGTTTCCGTAGATAAATTGAGATGCTCAAACTGCAACCTCTTACTCATCATGGTAGAAAAATTAAGGAAACTCAGTGTCTTACAGTAATGGAATCATAAATGGATGAGTAGATGTGAAGCAGTGTGGCCAAGTGAAGCACAGGCCCGGGAGTCAGGAGACTTAGGTTCTCCTTCCGACTCTGCCACTTGCCTGCTGTGTGACCTTGGACAAATTATTTAATTTGTCTGTGCCTCAATTTTCTAATCCCTAAAAAGAAGGTTAAATAGCCATTCTCTCTCTCTCTCTCTCTCTCTCTCTCTCTCTCTCTCAGTGTGAGCCCCGCATTAATTGGGATGGGGACTGGGTCCAATCTGGTTATCTTGCATCGACCCTAGTGTTTAGTGCCAGGTTTGGCACTTAGTAAGAGTTTAACAAATACCACAGTTATTGATGTCGTCTAACACCACAAGATGCAGTGCTTTTCGTGGCAATTCTGCAGGATTTCCTAGAGACCGCTAGGGAAGACCATGTTGTAGAACAACTTCCTTGTGTGTTATTCCTGAAGCTCCTTGGGGATTTTCCAGTCGATGGCTGGGCACACTAGCATTCCTGGCTTTAATCCTTAATGGGAGAGGCAGCCTGGCAGAGTGGATAGAGCACGGGCCTGGGAATCAGATGATCGTGCGGCCTAATCCCGGCTCTGCCGCTTGTCTGCTGTGTGACCTTGGGCATGTCACTTCACTTCTCTGTGCCTCAGTTACCTCATCTGGAAAATGGGGATGAAGACTGTGAGCCCCATGTGGGACAGGAACTGTGTCCAACCTAATTTGTATCCACCCCAGTGCTCAGTACAGTGTCCGGCACATAGTAAGTGTTAACAAATACCAGGCTGGGCAGGTTGTGATGGAGACACCTTGGTTATGAGGAGCAGAGACAGAGCAGGATCTTGCAGTGTGGCTCAGTGAAAAGAGCCCGGGCTTTGAAGTCAGAGGTCATGGGTTCAAATCCCGGCTCTGCCAATTGTCACCTGTGTGACTTTGGGCAAGTCACTTAACTTCTCTGTGCCTCAGTTACCTCATATGTAAAATGGGGATTAAGACTGTGAGCCCCCTGTGGGACAACCTGATTGCTTTGTAACCTCCCCAGCGCTTAGAACAGCGCTTTGCACATAGTAAGCACTTAATAAAATGCCATCATTATTATATGCCATCATTGGCTCAGTGGAAAGAGCCCGGGCTTTGGAGCCAGAGTTCATGGGTTCAAATCCCGGCTCCGCCACTTGTCAGCTGTGTGACTTTGGGCAAGTTACTTCACTTCTCTGTGCCTCAGTTACCTCATCTGTAAAATGGGGATTAAGACTGTGAGTCCCCTGTGGGGCAACCTGATCACCTTGTAACCTCCCCAGCGCTTAGAACAGTGCTTTGCACATAGTAAGCGCTTAATAAATACCATTATTATTATTATTATTATCATTATTGGGGAGTTAGTGTGTGGTTGCAGTAAGTGCTTTGCAGAGGAAGTGTGTTGCAGAGGAAAGACAGCAGTCCTGGTGGATTCTCCTGGTGTCTAGTGGAGGCTCCTCTGGAACAGTACCTGTCCACTGGCGGGAGCCCGATAGTGGCATCTGCAGGAGCTGGGGCCCGGGAGCTGGGATAGGAGGAGGCAGGTTTCTGGTGGTTACGTGGGGCTGTCTCGAGGAGAGGAGTTCTGGGTTGTCAGCAGGGCCTTATTGGGTGTTCATTGTCAAGTTGCTGGGACTCCCATTTACATTTGGGTGAGGAGCCACTGCAGCTGACGGATTCCTAAACTTTCTCAAAAACGTGACTAGGAGACTCAGCCCAGGCTGGTCATTTCCATCTTAATAATAACAATGATGGCACTTATTAAGCACTTACTATGTGCAAAGCACTGTTCTAAGCGCTGGGGAGGTTACAAGGTGATCAGGTTGTCCCACGGGGGGCTCACAGTCAATCCCCATTTTACAGATGAGGTAACTGAGGCACAGAGAAGTTAAGTGACTTGCCCAAAGTCACACAGCTGACAATCGGCGGAGCTGGGATTTGAACCCATGACCTCTGACTCCAAAGCCCGTGCTCTTTCCACTGAGCCATGCTGCTTCTCTGGGGTTCTCTTCTGGGGTTAATGATAATAATAATAATATTGATAACAAAAACTGTGGTAATAATTACTTACTATGCTGTGGGGATAGGGGGCATAAGCCACCCATGGTGCTCCTTCAGAGCTGACCCACGTGGCAGGGGCAAGAGGCATTCATTCATTTATTAAATCATATTTACTGAGAGGTTACTGTGTGCAGAGCACTGTGTTAAGCACGTGGGGGAGTACAATATAACAATAAACACAGATTCCCTGCCCACAGTGAGCTTACAGTGTGGAGACAGAGACCACCCAGACTCCACTTCCAGAGCTGATCCACATGGTTGGGGGAGTCATTAGTAATTCTCTTTCTGGGCAGCAGGAATACTGTTTGTTCCCCAGATGGGGACTCTAGTGCTCTGAAGAGTCTTTCTCATCTAGAAGTGATGGACTGAAATCCAACAAGGGCTCCCTCAGGCTTCTCCCTGTCCTGACCCTTCCCAAGGGCCTTTAGCCACAGGACAAAAGGGACAAATTCCCAGCACCCCATCCTTGAAGGGGGTTTCCTGAGATTGTCACAGCCAGCGGAAGAAACTTCCAAGATGTTCCAGCAGTGTAGCCCCTGAAGTAAGCCCCACCATGATTTCTCCTGAGCTGAAGATAATGAGGTCTGGCCCATGACGGAGACAAGGGAAGATGAGGGCAAGCCAGAGGTTACACTCATGTGGTTAGGAGACCAGGAAAGGATGACTTCAATCTAGGATCCTCTTGGTATTCTAAAACCTCAATCTGGCTCCGGCTCTCCTGCCTCTGCCTCTTTTCCTTCTTCCACATCCCGATTCCCACCAGCTGCTAGATTTTCAATGGGACAGGAAACACTACTCACTCAGGAGAAGCAACGTGACCTAGTGGAAAAAACACGGGACTGGGAGTCAGGAGACCTGGGTCCTAATCCCTGCTCCACTACTTGCCTTCTGTATGATCTGAGGCAAGTCACTTCACTTTTTTTTTTTTTAATGGCATTTGTGGAGCACTTACTATGTACCAGCCACTGTACTATAAACATTGGGGTAAGTATAAGTTAAACAGGTTGGACACAGTCCACGTCTGATACAAGGCTCATAATATTAATCCCCATTTTACAGATGAGGTAACTGAAGCCCAGAAAAGTGAATTAACTTGCCCAAGGTCACGCAGCAGACAAGAGGCGAAACTAGGATTAGAACCCAGATCCTTCTGACTCCCAGGCCGCATTGCTTCAGTTCTCTCTGCCTCAGTTTCATAATCTGTAAAATAGGGATAAGATACCTGCTTTCCCTCCTCCTTACACTCGACCGCATATGAGCGGGGACTATGTTTCTGATCTGTTTATCTTGTATCTACCCCGGTGCTTAGCATGGTGCTTGGCACATAGTAAAGGTTTAATAAATATTATTATTATTAATTGATTTCCTCCAAGACTGGTGACAATTTCAATAGCGATTTCACCAGCTGTGCCAAATCCCCACATTTCTGATATTGCAGGCTGGGAAATAGTGTGGCCTTGTGGAAAGAGCCTGGGCCTGGGAGTTAGAAGACCTAGGTTCTAATTTCGGCTCCACCATTTACTTGCTGTGTGACCTTGGGCAAATCACTAAACATCTCTGTGCCTCAGTTCCCTCATCTGCAAAATGGGGATTCAACACCTCATCTCACTCTTACTTAGATTGTCAGCGCCACTTGGGACTTGATCATCTTGAATCTATCTCATGGCTTACTACAGTGCTTGACACATAGTAAGCGCTAAATAAATATTATTATTCTCATTATTTTTTATTTGTGCAAGGACCTTATTCAGGATGGTTCATAAGTCATTTTCATCTCGATTACAATTAAATTCAAAACCACTGGCTGCTAGCGTTTTTTACAAGGCAAATCCAATCTTACAAATTTCTTTGTAGGAAGAGATATTCACTCATCAAGGGGGAAACAGCTAATCCAGAGGATGCACTTGTCTTGTGAATAACAGTGGCATTTTTAATTGCCTAGAATCTGCAAGCCCCTGAAAAGTTTGCATTTGTAATAAACTGGTCTCAATAGAGGGTGCCTCAGTTTTACATAAATCTACAAGGTGATTAATCCATGTCTCCGGTACTGATGAATTGATTTTGCTCCTATTTAATTTAATACTTGTGTATTTAATTTAATTTAAACCTTTGCTTTGAAAGGAAAGTGGAAACCATGCCATCAAGCCAGTGTGCCTTGCTTACTGCTTTTCCTTACTGCTTTTCCAGCTGATTCCCGCTCCTACAAAAGAAGCGCAAGGATGGAGAAGCAGCATGGCCTTGTGGATGAAGCACAGACCCAGGAGTCAGAAGGACCTGGGTTCTAATCCTATCTTTGCCACTTTCTGCTGTGTGAACTTGGGCAAGTCCTTTCACCTCCCTGTGCCTCAGTTACCTCATCTGTAAAATGGGGATCTATATTGTGAGCCAGCTGTGGGATATGGACTGTGTCCAACTTGACTAGCTTGTATCTACGCCAGTGCTTAGTATAGTCTCTGGCACGTAGTAAGTGCTTAACAAATGCCATTTAAAACAAAAAAGGATGGGATGATTTGAGTAGAGTGGGAGGCTCTTTTGTCCATGGCTCACTTCTTTCTGGCTTTCACATATAGTTTTCGGTGGAAGTATTTGTAGTTCAAGAAACCACATTTTCTATCTCTCTAGGAATATTTTCATCAGTGGCTTTTGGGGTGTGTAAAACAAACAATAATGCAGCCCGGCCTAGCAGAAAGAGCCCGGGCCTGGGAATCAGAGGACGTGGGTTCTATTTCTGGCTCTGCCAAATGCTTGCTGTGTGACCTTGGGCAAGTCACTTATCTTCCCTGTGCCTCAGTTCTCCTGGTCCCCCTCTTACTTGGACTGTGAACACCATCTGTTACAGGGACTGTGTCTAACCTAATTCACCTAGTGTTTAACATATAGCAAAAGCTTAACAAATACCATAAAAAAACCCTAAACTGATTTAGTTTGAGTTCTTACTATATATTTTATGCCTGCAGCATCTGCATTTGCAGTGAAGGGAAAAGCTATTTATCTTGATAATTTGGATTAACCAAGACAACCAATCCAGATTATTCAGGCCAAGTGCACAGGCACCTTATCCTCAGTAACTGATTTTTATATCTAATTTAAAAAAAATCAAAATCACCCAGGTCGTCTTACCTAAATGCAGCCTGAGTTTCTTCTTTGATCTGAAGAATGTTGGTTAGTATGTTCAGTGGTACTTTATTTGTATCCAGAAATGAGCCAACTGTCTTGAAGAATTTCACTTGTACACATTTATAGTCGCAGAACCCTTTAAAAATGAAGTTGAAGTGGTTTTATGATAATGTAGTAATTGATCTTTTTTAGGGTCAGGCTAATCATTTGTTGGTGAATTGGGCGATCATCATATTCGTTAAAATCTTCATGCTCCAGATATTACTGTTTTTCATTAGGAAAGGTTGTATTTATCTTCCTTTCTTTTTCCTTTTCTTTTATCTTACTCTGCAGTTAGAACTCGGGCCTCAAGAGTTCTCACCATGTGCTTCATGAAAACCCAGCCCTGAAAGGAGACAGTTTAGACTGCTCTGAGCAGTTTAGTAGGAAAGGGAAATAGCGCAAATGTCAGGAGTACCACTGGGGTGGTGGTGCTGTGGGTAGGAAGTTCCCAACCATCCCCATAGAAATTTGGATTTTACGGAGGAATTCTGAATAAGGATTTAAGTTGAAGCTGACCTGAAGAAATCTATTCTAGGGAAATGAGCCACCAGACAATCCGAGACGAGCAG
The DNA here is from genome assembly GCF_015852505.1 of Tachyglossus aculeatus. Taxonomy (NCBI): domain Eukaryota; kingdom Metazoa; phylum Chordata; class Mammalia; order Monotremata; family Tachyglossidae; genus Tachyglossus; species Tachyglossus aculeatus. The sequence goes on from NC_052081.1 coordinate 14,898,071, forward strand.
TAAACATTTCCTCATCCTGAGTACACTCAGATCTGCCATGATGCATGTTTTCACTTATGCATCTTGGCCAGAATAAGGAATATCAGGCCAATGACGTGGGCTTGTTTTAATGCAGCATGCTGCTGAGTTGGAAAAAATGACTTGGACGCATGTGCACAGCATGGGAAAAAGAAGTAGTGTGGCCTTATGGAAAGAATACAGGGCTGGCAGTCAGGAGTCCTGGGTTCTTCATGCATTCAATCATATTTATTGAGTGCTTACTGTGTGCTGAGTACTGTACTGAGTGCTTGGAAAAGTACAGTACAGCAATAAAGAGTGACAATCCCTGCCCACAATGAGCTCACAGTCTTGGGGTGGGGGAGACCGACATCAGTACAAGTAAACAGACATCAGTATAAATAAATAAAATTTCAGATATATATGTTAAGTGCTATGGGGCAGGGAGAGGGGGGAAGAGCAAAGGGAGCAAGTTAGGATGAGGCAGAAGGAAGTGGGAGATGATGAAAAGTGGGGCTTAGTCTGGGAAGGCCCCTTTGAGGAGATATGTCTTCAGTAAGGCTATGAAGTGGGGGAGAGTAATTGTCTGGCCTATTTGAGGAGGGAGGGCATTCTAGGCCAGAGGTAGGACATGGATCAGGGGTTGGTGGTGAGACAGATGAGACTGAAGCATAGAAAGAAGGCTATCACAACAGGAGTGAAGTGTGTGGGCTGGGTTGTAGAAGGAGAGAAGCAAGGTGAGGTAAGAGGGGGTGAGGTGTTGGAGTGCTTTAAAGCCAATAATGAGGAGTTATTGATTGATGTGGAGGTGGATAGGCAAACACTGGAGGTTTTTCAGGAATGGGGTGACGTGTCTTGAATGTTTCTATAGAAAGAGGACCAGGGAAGCGGAGTGAAGTGTGGACTGTAGTGGAGAGAGGCAGGAGGTTGGGAGGTCAGAAAGGAGGCTGATGCAGTAATTTAGGCGGGATAGGATGAGTGACTGTATTGACGTGGTTGCAGTTTGGATGGAGAGGAAAGGGTAGATCTCAGCGATGTCATGAAGGTGCATGAGAGGTGCATGCATTAGAGGAGAATCCTGGAAGTCTGGTCCCTGAAGAGCCAGGACCTTGCTCCTACCAAAGCAGGACGATTTTAGGGAATTGATGAGGTCCTCTTGGGAATTATTCAGTACTTGGACCTAGAGAAAAGCCGTGTTCTCAGAACTTGATCTCCAGTTGGGGACCCATGAGAAGGGATAAGGTAGTCATAGTAGTAACAGTATTCATCAAGTAAGCACTAGGTACAATACACTATGCTAAGGGCTCTGGAAATGGTAAGTGCTCAACAAATACCATTGAAGAACTGATTGGGGAGTACATCAGAAATCTGAAGATGAGATGTTTCCTCACCACCAGGACCTTACCTTCTAATGGGAGAGGTGGAACATTGCTTTCTATCTTCTGCATTCTAGTCCTGTAAGAAGATGCCTGGATTTGGAAGTGGAACACCAGTATCCCTCAGTCCAAGGAGCATTGGTTACCTTGGCATTCTCAGGGGAGAAATAACTTTAAATGCCGGAAGCTTGAAGCAAATCCAGGGGGCCAGTGTGAGTAATGGGACAATCAGGACACTCCTGGGTTGGGATTCGGAGGAAGACTTGAGTACATATCCTGTGTTGCTTTAGTTGTTGGGAGCAAGGGTTAGGATATCGCAAAAGCTATTGCCAACTCTGCTATTGTATGTGTGGAAATGCTGGTAATGGAAAAAACAGCGTGTTCTAGTGGAAAGAGTGTGGGCTTGGGAGCCAGAGGTCCTGAGTTCTAATTCCAACCCCAACACTTGTCTGCTGTGGGATCTCGGGTAAGTCACTTTTCCATGTCCCAGTTTCCTCATTTGTAAAATGGGGATTCAATACCTGTACCCCTTCCTACTTATTAGACTGTGAACCTCATGTGGGGTAAGGGGGGCTGTGTCTAATCTGATTGACTTGTATCTATCCTAGTGTTTAGATCAGTGCTTGACACATAGTAACTGCTTAACAAATGCCATTATTGTTATCATTCTAACTGTCTGGAACACTGACTATCACCACCAACAAAATTATTCTTCCTCCCTTGTTTTGTTTAGAAAGTTGTAGCAGCTTCTCTGGTGGGGACTACGACGTGGCAATATTCAAGGTAATGTCAATCCACTCACGGACTTTTGGGGAAACTCCCTTCTGTCAATCCAGGAGTTCAATTGATAACACTGGTTCTCTTTCAAACATATTTCCATTTTCCAGGTGTCAGAGCCTCTGGTATTGAAGTCAGGTGAAGGGATTCTATTTTTAAACCTTATTTTCTGTAAAGAAAACCATTAAGAAGGAAGACTAAGATGGGGACTGTGAGAGGATTTATCTGCAGAAATGATGCCTATAATGCACGAATATCTGCAGTTTGGGATGAGAGAAAATCATGTCCCCTACCCTAGCTGGATCAACTTTGTTTGAAAGATGATGTGAAACTGTTCTCCTGTCCTGTGGATTCTATTTTTTCTGTCTGTGTTCACTATCAGAAGTTTGTCATCTTAAAAAAATAGGCTGGACTGTAACCAGAGAAGCAGTGTGGCCTAATGGATAGAGAACAGGCTTGGGAGTCAGAAGGATTTAGGTTCTAATCCCAGCTCCACCACTTGTCTGCTGTGTGACCTTGGACAAGTCACTTCACTTCTCGGTGCCTTAGTCACCTCATCTGTAAAATGAGGATTAAGACGGTGAGCTCCATGTGGGACATGGACTGTGTCCAACCTGATTAGCCTGAGTGTACCCCAGCACTTGAAGCAGTGCCTGGCATATAGTAAGCACTTGACAAATTCCATAGAAAAAAAAAACTACCAAAAAAAACCAAAACCCCACCTTCAGAGTCATCTCATTAACACATGCTTTCTTGGCAATTCATGCAGGCCAGAGTGGTTCCAGAGAGTTCCTGTGAAGTAAATTTCATGTTCACTATCACTTTTTCTTTAAACAAATGAGATACGAATGCCTTAGCAATGGGAAATGCCATGTATTACATAAATTTTCCTAGCGTGAGAAGGGCCACATAGCGCTGGTGAAAAATATCCTTCATTCAGGGCTGTCAGATTATTCACTAAAATAATAAAGGTGACTTCTGCCTACTCCTTTAATGATGATACGTATGACTACTGCGGCTGTATTTTACCATCAACAGAGAGATTCTATTTCATTGCTATAGACATGTTCAAAGGGGTCAAAAAAGTGTGTATTGATTTTTTTGTTGACCAAATTGTAAGGTGTGTACCATTCCCTACATTCTATCTCTTCTGTTTGTCCATGTTGCAGATAATCTCAAATGAAAACAAACCCTTCTGATCATCTGGTGAGTGGGAAGACGCGGTTCACGCAGTTTTCTTTGCCTTATTTGTCTTGGTTTCCGTCTAAGAATGAGTAATCTTCTGGGGTGAACGTCACTGGGAGTCTTCACTTCCTGAGGCAGGCGTGTCCTCAAGACACAGTTATCCGTCACTAAAGCAGGCCATTTTTCACAATGATTTTCTTTACTCACCCCACCCTCCTCTACTCTTGTTGCCACCTATCCCTTCCTCCTTCCTTATCTCCAATCCCTCACTCCCCCGCCTTCCTTCAGATCTTGACATACTACCCTGGTTTTGGCAGAAGGCCAACTCTGGCCCTGGAAGGAGGCTTGGAAAATGATGGACCCCAGCCCTTTCCTGGCCGATTCCATCTCGCTCTCACCATTCTGTGGATTCGAAGGTCCCAGGAGATGTGGAATTGAAAGGAAGTCACACAAGCAGGGCAGGGACAGAGGTGAGTCACTTTCGTGTCCAGTTTTTTTAAAGAAGCCATTTTGGAGTTTTACAGGTCACGGGGTGACAAGAGGAATAGCTTGGCCTAAATGGAAAGACCCTGAGCTTGGGACTTAAAGGACGTAGGTATTAATCCTGGCTCCTCCACTTGTTTACTGTGTGACCTTGGGCAAATCACTTAACTACTCTGGGCCTCAGTTTCCTCATCTGTAAAATGGAGATTTCATAGTGGTTTCCCTCCTTAGACTGTGAGCTCCAGGTGGGGACAGGGACTCTGTCTCATCTGATTACCTTGTATTAATGAACGAATCAATCAGTGGTATTTATTGAACACTTACTGTGCGCAGAACACAGTATTAAGTGCTTGGGACACTAAATACTTGTACATATATCTATTCTTACTTGTACATATCAATTCTTACTTGTACATATCTATTCTATTTATTTTATTTTGTTAATATGTTTTGTTTTGTTCTCTGTCTCCCCCTTCTAGACTGTGAGCCCACTGTTGGGTAGCGACCGTCTCTATATGTTGCCAACTTGGACTTCCCAAGCGCTTAGTACAGTGCTCTGCACACAGTAAGGGCTCACTAAATGCGATTTATTGATTAAAGGGCAATGGAGTTGGTTGACACATTTCTGTCCACAGTGAACTTGCCGTCTCCCGGAGCTTGGTGTAGAGTAAGCGCTAAAGAAATACCACAAGCGTTATCATTATGGGGGGACTGTTAGGACTGTGCAGGAAGATTCATCACTAGTGGAAAGAGCCCTGGCTTGGGAGTCAGACCATTGATCAGTTGGTATCGCCTCCTCACCACTTAGCCCCCACTACTGTGTAGCATTTAAAAAGTTGGATAATACAGCAGTTGTCAACAAAATGTGGTGACAAAGAAAACCCAAGCTTCCAATCCACTATGCTTTCTAATCGAGTGTGGACCCAAGATTACTCCCATATAGAATAAGTCTGGAACCAATTGGTGTGCAGATTCAGTTCACTCAGTGACATATTGTAAAATTAAGGGACAGAATCCAGATGTCCTAATTTAAGGAAATCAATCCTAATCACCGGGCCACCTAAAGGCTAAATCATAGATTGACAGAGTCTTAATTTGACAATTATTCTACATGGCACATTGCCATAGTATGTTTACCAGCTGTGCCCAACACACGAGAACAGCAGCAAGCATATTGCAGCAGATGATACTGCTTTTTTCAACCGAGCTACTGTTGTCTCTCTCTAAGTGCGTGTCTTTGGGGGACATGGTTTATCCAGTGAACTGCTTGGAATTCATGAGAACCTGAGATAAAAACCTAACACCATGTTGCATCAGAGGTTAATTTTCCATGCTCAAATCATCCTGTGGAGGAGATGGGAAATGTTTCTGCAGAGTTATTTATGACTAGAATGGCATATTGTAAAACAGTGGGAGTCCCAGGAATTTCCCCTGACTGCTTACAAATAAGACAATCAAGTAAATTATGATGACAGTTTGAGGTGACTTTAGACATCAGTTCAAAAAAGCATGCAGTCATGAGATGACATAATCAACATTTGCCAGGTTAATCTTTCCAGGAAATATATTCTGTTTTTAAGCCAAGTCCCCTCCCTTGCAAAGAATCAGAGGGAGAATAAATGGGTTATTTGAATTGCAGAATTTGGAGTAAAATAAGAAAATCCCTGCTTGATAGAACCATTTTCTCTAAAGAGTTTGAAACTAGTAGGTTATAGCTATGAATAATTCAGAAAGCGATTCCAGGTCATCCTCAAACAGATCTTCTTTCATGAACATTCTTTTGAAGGTTTTTGGTGGTTTCTTTTTAACCTCCCACCCCCTCAAAGAAAAGCATTAATAAAAATGTCTCCGGGTAGGAGAGGGTATTGTGTTTGGCAGGTTGGGAATCGAACCATTTGGACTCCAAAATACTTCAGAGAGACTGACTCCACATGCTTAGCTGAATAAACACATAGTTGGAGAGAAGAGAACTGCTGCCTAAGACACTACAATATAGGAAGCATCACTTGCTTTCTCTTGAATTACCAGTGCAATTGGCCACCTGAGGCTACATTAGCCAATTTCATGCACAATTCACTTGTGCTTAAATTCCACCGCAAACCTCAAAGAGAATGCTTCCGTAGTTACTCCGCAACTGATCTCAGATGAAGGAGAATGTATTCTCTTCACTCTTTAAGCTTAACTATGACAGTTTTGCAAATTAACAAAATCTTCTTAGAAGCCCCAAAATGATATTCTGTAGTCCACCCTTTCACTGGATAAGAGGCAGAAACAAGCAGGAGATGACAGCACAACCCCTTTACCTTCCTTCTTATTTAAGTTACTATGGGAAACAGATGATGCTAATAATCACAAATGAATGGGTTTCACAAGCAGTTGACATTTTGGGGAGCAGTCTAAAATCTTTCGGGAAATTAATGCCTTTGAGCCTCACTAAAGAAAATAAAAATGGATACCATGGGAAAAATGTAGCCAGGAATGGAACTACAGCCAAGCATTTAGAGACCCAAATAGCTCCCAGAACAAAACAATAGCATCTCAGGGACAACTGACATTTTTGGAAATGGCATCAGCAGAACAAATTCATGGAGTGAAACAGGTAAAATCCATATTTGAGCCAACTACTATTATAAATTATTTATTTGTATTAATGTCTGTCTCTCCCCCTAGACTGTTCACTCATTAAGGGAAGAGAATATGTCTGCTAATTCTGTTGGATTGTATTCTCCCAAGTGCTAACTCTGCACATAGTTAGTGCTCAATAAATATTCATTCATTCATTCAATTGTATTTATTGAGTGCTTACTGTGTGCAGAGCACTGTACTAGCACTGAATCCGTGGTTGCTTCTTGGAAAGAGCCCGGGCTTGGGAGTCAGAGGTTCTAATCCCGGCTCCATCATATGTCTGCTGTGTGACCTTGGACAAGTCACTTAACTTCTCTGAGTCTGTTACCTCATCTGTAAAATGGATTAAGACTATGAGCCCCACGTGGGACAACCTGATCACCTTGTATCCACCCCAGCACTTAGAACGGTGCTTTGCACATAGTAAGTGCTTAGCAAATGCCATCATTATTATTAAATACCATTGATTGATTGATTGATGATCACATGGCAAACAAGAGAAGTCAGGATTAGGACTAGGGTCATCTGACTCCCAAGGCCATGCTGCTTCTCAGCTGCCTTTAACATATATGACCAACCCCTTCTCCCGCAAACACTATTCATAGTAGTTTAGTTCAACTGTTTTATTCCGGTATGTCTCCTATTTCTGTGGTAGCTCTTCTCAGTCTCTTTCTTCTCCCACCTCCAAATGCAAGTGTCCCACAAAGCTTTGTTCTGGAAACCAAACATATCTATCACCAATCAGAATTTTATTCACTGTGGGAATCCAGGTCAGAGTTTGCTTTGGAAAAGACATTACTAAAGTCAGATATTTGAGTTACTGCATATAAAAAAGTGCTCATTAAACACCCAAAATAGAGGAGTGTATTCTTAATTACAGAGATGATTAATGAGAGGTAACCATAAAGGGAGTCTCTGATTCGGTATTCTCCATTACTTAGGCATAATTTAAACAACTTTACCCATTCTAGTCTCAGAGCTAAAAGAAATCCTTGTAGATGGTCATCAATTTTTACTGATGGTTTTTTAGCAAAGGCCAGAAAGATTAGAATCTTGAAGGGAACATTTGTCATCATGCTCAATGTCTGATTATTTATCATTCTAATTTAAACAAATCACTGAGCATTAAAAAGTCCAAATTTTAATTAATCTACTAATTGAGCTGATAAATTGATAGGAAAGAGTAAGTCTAAATATAAGGGCCAAGCCTTCTCAGCTGCAAAAACATCAATGGATGCAGCACTCAATAGGCTTCAATGGACCCTGATTAATTAATTAAGAAGTTAAATTACTTTGTCTTTTTAGTCTATGGCCTCAAGTCTTGTGTTTCCCTCACTGCCCAAGCATGTGTGGAATCTTTATGCCAAGTTGATGTCTTAGAGTGCGATGTGGACAAAACATGATGAAAGAATAGGAAAATACTGAATACTGGAGACAGTAGTGGGCCAATGCACAAAAGAGGGAATGACTGCCCTAGAGGAGAGTAAGGAATTGGTTTGTGGGGGCTTTAGGTTCAGCTCTGCTAGCTTATTTGACTAGGATATATGAAAGAGAGCAGAACCCAGAGGGGCTCTCTTTAATAGTTATGAGCAGTAGAAGTAGCATGGCCTAAGAGATAGAGAATGGGCCTGTGAGTCAGAATAATAATAATAATGGCATTTATTTAGCACTTACTATGTGCAAAGCACTGTTCTAAGCACTGGGGAGGTTACAAGGTGATCAGGTTGTCCCACGGGGGTTTCACAGTCTTAATCCCCACTTTACACATGAGGTAACTGAGGCACAGAGAAGTTAAGTGACTTGCCCAAAATAACACAGCTGACAAGTGGCGGAACCGGGATTTGAATCCATGGCCTCTGACTCCAAAGCCCGGGCTCTTTCCACTGAGCCACGCTGCTTCTCTAAGAAGGACCTGGTCTTGGCTCCACCACTTGTCTGCTGTGCGACATTGGGCAAGTCGCTTCACTTCTCTGAGACTCAATTACTTCATCTGCAAAATGGAGTTTGAAACTGTAAGCCCCACTGGGGACCTGGATTGAGTCCAACCTGATTAGCTTGTATCTAGTCCAGCGCTTAGTACAGCGTCTGGCAGATAGTGCTTAACAAATCTCATATAAAAGAGCACCTCATCTCTCGTCACTGTGGCACTCTGCAGCCTTTAGAATAATGGAGCTTTAATTGGAGAGTTCTGCAGTTTAACCAACAGGGATTAAAGTTTAAAACTCTTTTCCAGTAATGTTCTTTTTTGGGAATGAATCATTTGGGCAGTGTGGAAAAGAACACTTTCCAGAGGCTCTGGTCTACTTCTTACGGATGGGATACATTCATGCAATCATTTTTATTTATTGAGCGCTTCCTGTGTGCAGAGCACTGTACTAAATGCTTGGAAAGTAAAATAAAGCAACAAAGACAGAGAATCCCTGCCCACAACTGGTTCATAGTTTAGTATGGGAGAGACAGACATCAAAACAAGTAAACAGGCATCAATCGCATTGATATAAATAAGTAGAATCATATATATATATATATATATATAATCACCTCAGAACAAATAAAACAGACATTAATATAAATAAATAGAATTATAGATTTGTACATATACAAGAGCTGTGGGATCGGGGGTGGGGTAGAGCAAAGGGAGCAATGTCCACCGACTATTCAATTATCCTGTCCCAAGTGCTTAGTCCAGTGCTCTGCACCCAGTAAGTGTTCAATAAATACTATTGATTGATTGTTTGACTGATAGTCTCTGTAGTTCTCTTCGCACAGAGTTCACAGTGGCCCAAGAATTGAAGGAAGATACCGGGCACCAGACTGGATGAAAATGCAAAATGGAATGGCTCAAATTGCTTTCAAAGGTTTCATTTTTATTCCAACCAACACTCTGTTCCAATCAGGAGGCTATCCTAAGAGTTTGTTGTGGGCAGGGAATGTGTCTGTTATATTGTTGGTTTGAATGCTCCCAAATGCTTATTACAGTGCCCTGCACACAGTAAGTGCTCAAAAAATATGACTGATTGATAATCAATGGGCTTAAGGAGGAAATTAAGGCTGAAGGATGGGGGTAGGGCAGAGCGAAGGAGTAGGGATGATGGAGAGGGAAAAGGAAAAGAGGGGCTCAGTCTGGGAAGGCCTCATGGAGGAGGTGAGCTTTTAGTAGGGCTTTGAAAGGGGGGAAGCGTGCTAGTTTAGTGGCTGTGAGGAGGGAGGGCATTCCAGGCCAGAGGTAGGATGTGGGCCAGGGGTTGACAGTGGGAAAGGCGAGAAAGAGGCACAGTGAGGAGGTGAGTGGCAGAGGAGCGGAGTCTGTGGGCTGGGCTGTAGTACGAGATAAGGGAGGTGAGGTAGGAGGGGGCAAGGTGATGGAGAGCTTGGAAGCCAATAGTGAGGAGTTTTTGATTGATATGAAGGTTGATAGGCAACCACTGAAGATTTTTGAGGAGGGGGGTGACATGCCCCGAGCGTTTCTTTAGAAAGATAATCCGGGCAGCAGAGTGAAGTAGAGACTGAAGTGGGGAGAGACAGGAGGTTGGGAGTTTGGATGCTAAGGGGATATGGCCTAGGGCACTTTGGAGACAGAGCAGGTACTTCATAGAGACAGGAAATTTTGCTCTCGCACAGAGCTGCTGGGGATTCTGCAGGACCTAATTGAGAACATTATTATCACATAGGGAATTGTTGCCCTGCTTCCACGCTGGTAGCCACTAAGGTCTGTCACTGATTAAAAAGATGTTTTCACCTTCAGTCAGGCTTAACCATGGCCAATTCTACCAACTTAGCAGGCGATAGAGCGCAGAGGCTGAAGGCACAGCAGTCAACCAATCTATGGTATTTACTGAGCGCTGACTGCATGCAGAGCACAGTATTAAGGGCTCAGAAGGGTACAATACAATAGAGTTGGTCAACACAATCCCTGCCCTCAAGAAGCTTACAATTTAGTGGAGTGGAGGGCTTGAAGAAATAGGCCCAACCTGACAGTCAGGAGACCAGAATTCTTGTTCCTGTTCATCCTCTGGCCTGCTGTGTGACCTTTCACAAGTTACTTAACCTCTCTGTGCTTCTGTTTCCTCAACTGTACAATGAGAAGTACTTGCCGGGGTGTTGAAAGGTAACGGTGAGGTCACTCACTGATGATCAAGTGCTTTTGAAAAATTTTAAAAAACCCTACAAATTTTATTTTCTTGTGAAGCACTGTGTACCAGGCACCATACTCTTATAATTATTTCCCAGGTTACAAGAAGAGAATGAAAAGCTTTTGGGTTTTAACTAATGCTTTCAACTTTTTTCTAAGCTCCAGGTTTGATCTAAAACTGAATATTCCTGGGTTTGAATTTAATCAGTCAATCAATGGTATTTATTTACCACTTTGTGCAGATCATTGTACTTTACTGTACTAAGTCTTTGGGAGAGTTCATATTCCTTTCATTTAATTGTGGAATTTCCTATGATCCTCACACCATGTTTAGATTTCTCCCTTGTTGCTGTTGATACTGGCTCTCACCTTGGTCTTTCCTAAAGAGCCTGTATCCTGGCACCTCTTGTGCCCTTGGCTTCCTTCCCTTCACCGAGCCCCAGACATGCCAATTCTGTCAGGTTTCTCACTCACTGGCCAGTGTTCAATACCCCCATTTTCAATTTAGGCTTCTTGCCTTATTGCAGAAATACTTGGTTGCTTTGGCTTTACTTTTTCTGCCAATTTCTCCATCGGACCATTTCCTTGCTTAATGGGCTGTCTGATTTTCCCTCTGCTATGCCTCGTTGGCTTCCCTTCATAGTCCTCCATCATACAGATGCTCTTTGGTGACCACCTTCCAAGAGACTGTGTCAGTCTGGGTGTAGTGGTTTTCCATATGTTTTGGGGTTTTTAGTTTAAAAATGGATCTTTTCTAGACTGGGGACTGTAAGCTCATTATGGGCAGGGAATGTGTCTCTACTTCTGTTGTATTATACTCTCCCAAGCTCTTAATACACATAGTAAGCACTTAATAAATGCCACTGATTGACTGATTAATTATCAGTCATTTGGAGGTGGTGGTCTCTATCCTTCCTGTTTCCCCTTTTCCCTCTCCCCATATATGTCCCAGTTACGATGGCTCTAAGACACCCCCGTCCCAACCTTTGCATCATTGTCAAAGACTTGCCTTAACATCAAGATATTACAAAGATTTGAGGGGGGAGACCCAGAATTTGGGGTTCCAGTCTCACCACTCAAATTATTTAAGGTGGGATTTGTGAGGATTTAATTTTTGGATGAAGGGGTCATAGATCATTTATTTGCTAATGGTGGAGGAAGGGAGATGAGAAGAGGATGAAAAGGAATAGGAGAGGGAGGAAGAAGAGGAGAGAAGAGAAGGATAAAGATGAGGAGGAGGAGGAGGAGGAAGATGATGATGAGGAGAAGTATAAGGAGGGAAGATGAAGAAATGGAGGGAGGGGAGCAGGAGTTCCTTGAGAAAGAAGAGAAAGGATCGATCAACCAAGGAAATCAAAGGAAGAGAAAAAGGAGTAGAGGATGGGAGAAGGGAGGTGAGGAAGAAAAGAAGGGAGATGGGGTGGTTGGGAAGAAGAGGAGAGTATTAGGAGAGACAGAAGCAAAAAGGTCAAAGGGAAAGGGGGAAAGCAGGGAAGTAAAGGAGCATGAAGAGAAAGAGTAGAAGGCTGCTGCCTCTCATTAGTCAGGCTCTCAGTGATATTGATGGACTGCTTACTGTGCGCAGAGTACTGTACTAAGTGCTTGGGAAAGTACAGTACAATAGAGTTGGTAAAGATGATCCCTGTCCAAGAAACTTAGTGTCTTCAGGAGGAAACAGATGTTGAACTAAATTACAAGTAGAGGAAATAGTAGAATATAAGGATATGTACATAAGTGCTATGGAGCTGGAGTGAGTAATGACCTGCTTAGGAGCCACACAGCCAAGTGCACAGCAGATTCAGAGGGTTGGTTGTGGTGGGGAAATTACTACTTAGTCAGGGAAGGCTTCTTGGAGGAGATGTGATTTTAGGAGGGTTTTGAAGGCGGCGAGAGTGGTGGACTGTGACATGAAAGTGAAGAAAGTGCCAGGCCAGAGGCAGGGTGTGGGCAAGAGATGGGTGGCAAGATATACGAGACTGAGGTACAGAGAATAGGTGGGAGTTAGAGGAGCGAAGCGTTTGGCTTAGGTTGTAGTACGAGATCAGCGAGGTATAAAGTAAGAAGGAGAGAGCTGACTGAGTGGTAAGGGTGAGAACTGGCTATGCTGCCGCCATCATCATCACCACTAGGATCTGGCCATTCCAAAGTCTTCAGAGCAGCAGCATGGCTCAGTGGAAAGAGTACAGGCTTTGGAGTCAGAGGTCATGGGTTCAAATCCTGGCTCCGCCAATTGTCAGCTGTGTGTCTTTGGGCAAGTCACTTAACTTCTCCGTGCCTCAGTTCCCTCATCTGTAAAATGGGGATTTAGACTGTGAGCCCCACGTGGGACAACCTAATCACCTTGTATACCCCCAGCGCTTAGAACAGTGCTTTGCACATAGTAAGCACTTAACAAATACCATTATTATTATTATCATCATCATCAACAGGCCATAAGGACCAATTCTAGTCTGACCTCTTGGTTGTGGTTGGCTGCCATCACCATCACTGCTCAGAAGGTGACAGTGGCCAGTGGGAGCAGCAGAACAAGCAGCGTCCTGACACCCTGGCCCCAGTAAGTCTAATGGTGACAGCACCAGAGGTTGGCAGACGGCAGTCAAAAATGGGAAGCTAACTCTTTTCCCCTTTCCATTACTCACCCATCCTTCTCCCCCTTCTCCATATTTCTCTTCTTCCCATTTCAGTTTTCCTTTTCCTTCTTTCTCTCACCCTTTGCCCTTTCTTATCCCTGCTTTTCCTCTTTCCTCCTCTCTCCCCATCTCTGTCTTCATCCCAGTTCTTTATGGTTGGGGGATCTTAAATTTCTAGAGAATCCATTCACTTTGCTCTGTAACTGTGCCTGCCCCCTAGGGTGAAAGAGGCTGTGTCTCAGATAATCAACCAGCAGTTTCTAAGTTCCCCAGTGGAAAGAGCCCGGGCTTTGGAGTCAGAGGTCATGGGTTCAAATTCTGGCTCCGCCAGCTGTCAGCTATGTGACTTTGGGCAAGTCACTTAACTTCTCTGTGCCTCAGTTACCTCACCTGTAAAATGGGGATTAAGACTGTGAGCCCCCCGTGGGACAACCTGATCACCTTGTAACCTCCCCAGTGCTTAGAACAGTGCTTTGCACATTGTAAAAGCTTAACAAATACCACTGTTATTATTATTATTATTCAGATCGCCAAGTCCCAGGGGTCTGGAAAATTTATAATTGAAACTGACAAAGATGGATTTTTTTTTTGTCCTGTCTGTCTTTCTCTCTCTCATTCTTGTTTTCTCAATTTCCTTTCATTCCTATTTTTGGGTTCTCACGGCTCCCGTTCACACACTGTGCTTTGGTGACAGGAATGCGATCGCCCTGTCGTTAAGAGCAAGTCAAAGGTAGAAAATCCCAATCCTGGCCACAAAAATCTTCATTTTTGCTATATGTCCACTAGATGACACTGTTAAACGCAGATACGCTTTAATGTGATTTAGGATCAGAAAGCAATTTCTCGAAGTCGATCCTCCCCAAAGGAAAAAAAAAACAAGAGGCAGAAAGGAAAAACAAAGTTAATTTTGAAAGGCAACCACGTTCAGGAGGATATGAGATTTAGGCTTCTAATACATGCAATTGGGCTGTTCATATGCTTTTTGAATCAACAATTTACCAACAGATACTGTCACAAGAAATCTAACTCAATTTACATGTTCCAATTGGTTTTACTGAAGGGAAACCGACTCAGAGTCGCTTTTGCATCGACTGTATTCACTGTGTCACCATTTTAGCCAAATACTTATGAGATTAAATGAAACAAAACTGCAGGAACACTGTGGCATCCGCTGCAGTTAGCCGTCTCTGTGTCTGTGGTTGCCACTGTGGACTCTGAGATGCGAGATGCCTAAAATTCTGCTCCTCTAGCCACAGTATGCTACAGATCTTTGTTTTTTGTCTTTATATATCTCTATCTATCTATCATCTATCATCTATCTATCTATCTATGTATCTATCTCTATCTCTATGTAGATATATAGAAATATCTATCTATCGATATCTATCTAGATATATATCTGTATAGATATGTATACCTAGATAGATAGATATAGATATAGATATATAAAGACATAAAACAAGATCTGTAGCATCTGTAGTATCTATCTATCTATCATCTATCTATATCTATCTATATCTATCTATATATATATCTATATGTAGATATAGCTCTATAGATCTATCTATATATCTATATCTATCTATCTGTCTATATAGATATGCATGTCTAGATAGATATAGATAGAGATATATAAAGACAAAAAACAAAGATCTGTAGCATACTATGGCTAGAGGAGCACATTATATATATATATATATATATATATATATATATATATATATAAAATGGCATTTATTGAGGGCTTACTATGTGCAGAGTGGACTAGTGTTTTGTTTCATTCCGTCTTATGTGTCAGTCACCAGTCTCCTCTCCCCTTCTCATTTTCAGATTGTGAGCCTCACTCAAGGACGTGGACCGTGTCTAATCTGCACCTGTGGATGCTTTTCCCAGTGCTTAGTGCAGCGCTCTGAACCCAGTAAGTGCTTCATTAGTACTATCATTACTATAAAGAGTGAAATACATGTTCCTTTCATGCAGTTGCACATTTCTCCATTTCATAGAGAAGCAGCCTGGCTTAGTGGAACAAGCCTGGGCTTTGGAGTCAGAGTCATGGGTTCTGGCTTCGCCAATTGCCATCTGTGTGATTTTGGTCACTTAACTTCTCTGGCCCTCAGTTCCCTCATCTGTAAAATGGGGATTAAGACTGTGAACCCCCCCCCCCCCCCCATTGGACAACCTGATCACCTTGTATCCTCTCCAGCACTTATTACTATTCAGTCCTCAAGCCAAAGACTGCCAAGGAGAAAAGTCGTTTAGGCATCCTGGTAAAGAGATAATCCAGGAAGCCATCACACAAGCCACCAGACCACTGGAATTGTTGGAGACAAAGAGGTTATTTGCATGTCTTGTTTGCATTTATTTATTTGCATATAAGCATTGTGGCTCAGTGGAAAGAGCCCGGGCTTGGGAGTCAGAGGTCATGGGTTCTAATCCCAGCTCTGCCACTTGACAGCTGTGTGACTTTGGGCAAGTCAATTCACTTCTCTGGGCCTCAGTTACCTCATCTGGAAAATGGGGATGAAGACTGTGAGCCCCACGTGGGACAACCTGATTACCCTGTATCTGCCCCAGTGCTTAGAACAATGATTGGCACATAGTAAGCACTTAACAAATAACATCATTATGTCTTGAAATCTCTAGGTCCATAGTTAAAATGAAGTAGCATAACGAAGCAGATTCATCAGCTACTGTCTCAGGTGGGTGACAGTGCAGTATCAGTCCTCTACCCTAGATTTATGATTGACCAGATATGATCTGTTCACCTCATCACATATTTCACCACGCAGGTAACTATTTGGGGCATATTTCTGTCACCACTGTACCCCCAGGCAACAAGATTAATTTGCTCCTTGAAGCTCTGGCATCTTAAAGCCTAGAAGGAGTTATGTGATCCAATCAATTTAAATAAGCATGTACAGATTCATAAATCTGCACAAATAGCTACAGTTTAAAAGGTTAAGTTGAATGGAACATGCACGATGCCGGTACATTTGAGAATGGTTAAATAAAGAATATTCTGGTAGGACTCACCCTCTCAGATGACTTTATGAGTTGCTTCCATCATTGCCGAAATGGATGCCAGTCTGCCATGGCATTGGTTGAATTCAAACGAGGGCCATTTTGTACTCTGTAATTTTATTTATTCATATTAATGTCTTTTTCCCCCTCTAGACTGTAAACTCATGGGGGGCAGGGAATGTGTCTATTACATTGTTATACTGTACTCTCCTTAGAGCTTCATACAGTGTTCTGCACACAGAAAGTGCTCAAAATTGCAATTGACTGCCTGAACTTTTGAACAACTGTGTTGCCTCAGTTTAGGCATAGAGAAAATGATGATGATATTTCAAACCTTGAACCACATCCCCATGACTGTAGCCTTGTCACCCCACGACTTCTATCCAATGACCTCCATCACCCACTGCATCAAAAACAAAATTCTGAGTGTTTGTCTGAGCCACTGTGGCATTTCTGTTGTTCTTAAATTCATTTTTGAGAGAAAGATAAAATCCTCCAGAGAAGTGTAAATGTGCAAGCATTTTGCTCTGCCGGAACAATTTGAGCCATGAATATAATTGTTACTATACTTGAATTTATCACACTCTGGCTGGCAAGATTGCGGTAAATGAATTGAGTTTAAAAAAATCCAGTGATTTATCATACACGAGTTTAGTAAGTGGAGTTTGGTAGTTTAAAGAGACATCAAAGATGGTGGGATCTGGAGCAAACAGAAAATTAATAACAGTCTATGTTACTAAGTTTTTCTCCTCAGCTTTCATTTTTCCATGTTAAGTTGAAATACGTTTTACCAACATTTCACCATTTATCCTTTTTTCTCAATGAATAGCACATGCTTAGTTAGTGAGTAAGGGGTCTCCAAAACCATGTCTTCGAGCAATTCAAAAATAGGGAGACTAATTTTGGCCTCTGGGTTGTGAGTAGCAAAAGTGTTTGTGGCCTCCTGCCTCAAACAAGAAACCAGAGCAGTGGTAAGAATGAGTCCAGTGCTTGGTTGTATTTTTTGGTTTTTGTTTTTTTTCACGGTATTTGTTAAGAGCTTACTATGTTCCAGACAATATAGAGTGCTGGGGTAGATGCGAGATAATTGGGTTGGACACAGTCCCTATCCTACATGTGGCTCAGAGTCTTAATCCCCATTTTACAGATGAGGTAATGGAAACACAGAGAAGTTGAAGAAGCACCATGGCTGAGTGGAAAGAGCACAGGCTTGGGGGTCAGAGGTCATGGGTTCCAATCCCGGCTCCACCACTTATCAGCTGTGTGACTTTGGGCAAGCCACTTAACTTCTCTGTGCCTCAGTTACCTTATCTGTAAAATGGGGATTAGGACTGTGAGCCCCACATGGGACAACCTGATACAAGTACCCCAGTGATTAGAACAGTGCTTGGCACATAGTAAGTGCTTAACAAATACTATAATTATTATTATTTAAGCAACTTGCTCAAGATCACACATCAGGCAAGTGGAGGAGCCACTGCACACAGTAAGCGCTCAATAAATACGATTGATGATTATTAATTATTGGGTACCAGTGATCCCCCTGAGTGTCAGGGACTGCATCTAATTCCCACATGTGTATTTTCTTGCCAGCTCTTAGTATAGTGCTTTTAACATGGGAAGTGCTAAATAAATACTGTTACTCCTCTTAATAGTAGTAGTTATTAAGCACTGACTATGTGATAAGTATTGGGATAGATACGAGGTTATGAGATCAGTAACAGTCCCTCACCTACCACAGGGCTCACCATCTACCTCATCTCCATTTTACAGATGAGGAGAAAAAGGCCCAGAGAGGTTTAGTGACTTTCCCAAGATCACACAGCAGGCCCACGGTATTTCCGGGCGCGGGACAGTCTCCCGACTCCCATACCACTGCTCATTCAACTATGGTCATGCTGCCTTGTGAATTCCTGGTAAACTTACCCTGGACATGTCAAAATGGCTAAAGAATAAATTGGGAATCCATAGGAAAGTACATGAACCTCGACTCTTCAATTTCCCCTCTTTAGATGGCACCTCCAAGGAAAATGAACAAATTTGACAATACAGCCATGTACATATGAAAGGTAGCTGTAAAAATAAAATCCCTTTAGATTTCTATTATCACATATTTCTTTTTTCACAACCTGAAACTTCCTATGACGTCTTCTGGAGATGAAATCTTTGTGCTTTACTCGAACTCAAATGATTTGAATTATTTTGAAAAGTTTGGGCAAAATAGATTTTGCTATTTTTACATTGAACATGCTTGTTAGATTTTTGGTGAAAAATGAAAAAAAAATCCCTAAGTGCCTGAATAACTTAGAAACAGTTAAAGCTCAAAAATCTGAACTGTGCAAGGCTCTACAACTTACTGAGGAAGTGTAGAGGGGGAGACAGACATTAAATAAATTAAGGAGATCTATGTAAGTGCTGTGGGGCTGAGGGTGGGGTGAATGATTGGTACTAATCCAAGTGAAAAGGTGTTGTGGCAGCAGAGAGAGGAAGTAGAAGAAAAGAGGGCTTAGTTGGAAAAGGCCTCTTGGAGAAAGTGTGGTTTTAATAAGACTTTTAAGGTGGGGAGAGTGGTGGTTTGGTATATATGCAGGGGGAGGGAATTCCAGGCCAAATGGTAAATAAGAAAGGTTGGGATCCTTAAATGTATGCTGCAAACTGGCATTTATTTTCCACAGAAATGGAAGACACACTTCTAACCGTGGTGCGGAGACAACTTATGACAAAGTAAGAAGGAAAGTTTTCACATTTTCCCTGTATTTGAAGGGCATGTAATGTGATGGTACTTGAAAAAAAATCCTCAAATACTGACACTAAAGGTCAATAGTGCTCAGAAAAAAACCAATTTGACCAAAGTGGAAGAGGTAGGTGAACTGACAGCCCTACCATCAAAAGAGAAAGGAATGTAGAAGCTATGAAAGAAAGTTTTTAGAATCGTCAGTTGAAAAGTTTCCCTGGTTACAGTGTGATGCAACGAAAGATGAAATCTTCTCTAGTGAGTGCAAAGACAGCGATGCTATTGTAAAAAGGGCCAGTCTGTTTTGCTGCAGAAGAGTTCTGAATTTGGAAGAAAGTCATAGAAATATTTCAAATCCATAAAAAGTCAGAAATTCAATGCACACAGCTAATAAAAATACTTTCTAAGGGAAAAGTGTTGATGGTTTTTCCCCCCAGATATTTGATACACCTAAAAAATATAATGGGATCTGTAGTATTGCTGAGATATTTTGTTAAGAAACCAAACTGCCAAGTGAACATTGCATTTTGTCATTTAACACCTTAAGAAATTAAGTAATTTTTACCTAAATCATTTTGCAAGTAAAATTAAGAACTATTTATGTTTTGCTGTCGATGAAACTGGTGGCATTTGTGTAAAAGAATATCACTGTGCATTAGGAAGTTGGGAAAGAAAGCTTGAATACTTAAAAACTGAATCGTCTAGCATCACTAATGCAGATTTACAAAAAGATGGTTTTATGTTATAAATGATGTGTTCATCAGAAGACACTTACCAATAAATTAGCTGTATTTATTCTGTGCCTTCTGTGGGCAGAGCACTGTATTAAGTATTCGGGAGAGTACCACAGGTGTAGAAAAAAACTATTCCCAGCCTCAAGGAAATAATAGCCTAGCAGGGAAGAAAGTCACAGATGAGTTCAATAGCAGATTATGTATGATGCTGTGTACAAAAATAGCAGTGTAGCCTAGAGGAAAGAGCACGGGCCTGGGAGTTAGAGGACCTGGGTTCTAATTTTGGCTCCTCCACTTACCTGATTTGTGACCTTGAGCAAGTTGCTTATATAATAATAATAATTATTATAGTTTTGTTAAGCACTTACTATGTGCCAAGCACTGTTCTAATCACTGGGGTACTTGTATCAGGTTGTCCCATGTGGGGCTCACAGTCCTAATCCCCATTTTACAGATAAGGTAACTGAAACACAGAGAAGTTAAGTGACTTGCCCAAATTCACACAGCTGATAAGTGGTGGAGCCGGGATTGGAACCCATGACCTCTGACTCCCAAGCCTGTGCTCTTTCCACTAAGCCACGGTGCTTCTTCAACTTATCTGTGTTTCCATTACCTCATCTGTAAAATGGGGATTAAGACTCTGAGCCACATGTGGGATAGGGACTGTGTCCAACCCAATTATCTCGCATCTGCCCCAGCGCTCTATATTTTCTGGAACATAGTGAGCTCTTAACAAATACTGTAGAAAAAAAAACAAACAACAAAAAAAAAAAACAAGCACTGGACTCATCCTTACCACTGCTCTGGTTTCTTGTTTGAGGCAGGAGGCCACAAACACTTTTGCTGCTCACACCCCAGAGGCCAAAATTAAAGTCTCCCTATTTTTGAATTGCTCTATGACATGGTTTTGGAGACCCCTTACTCACTAACTAAGCATGTGCTATTCATTGAGAAAAAAGGATAAATGGTGAATTGTTGGTAAAATGTATTTCAACTTAACACGGAAAAGTGAAAGCTGAGGAGAAAAACTTAGTAACATAGACTGTTATTAATTTTCTGTTTGCTCCAGATGGCATCCATTGATCAACTTACATTTCTATGTCATGTTAAAGACCAGCCAACAATTAATGATAAATGGTGGTGATGTTTATTAAACATTTACTATGCACTCAGTGCTGGAGTAGATACAAGGTTATCTTTTTATGGTATTTGTTAAGTGCTTACTATGTGTCAAGTGCTGTCCTAAGCACTGGATATTTTTGAGGTGTCAGTAGATATTTGCAGAATGTTAAAGTCTCCCTATTTTTGAATTGCTCTATGACATGGTTTTGGAGACCCCTTACTCACTAACTAAGCATGTGCTATTCATTGAGAAAAAAGGATAAATGGTGAAATGTTGGTAAAATGTATTTCAACTTAACATGGGAAAATGAAAGCTGAGGAGAAAAACTTGGTAACATAGACTGTTATTAATTTTCTGTTTGCTCCAGATAGCATCCATTGATCAACTTACATTTCTATGTCATGTTAAAGATCAGCCAACAATTAATGATAAATGGTGGTGATGTTTATGAAACATTTACTATGCACTCAGTGCTGGAGTAGATACAAGGTTATCGTTTTATGGTATATTGTTAAGCGCTTAGTATGTGTCAAGTGCTGTCCTAAGCACTGGATATTTTTGAGGCGTCAGTAGATATTTGCAGAATGTTACCATGATCCAGCAGAGTGAAGTAGAGACTGGAGAAGGGAGATACTGAAGGCAGGAAGACCAGTGAGGAGGTTGAGGCAGTAGTTACGCAAAAGACATGACAAATCCCAGGACCGGCCCGGAAAATATTTGGATGGAGAGGAAGGAAATCTTGTAGACAAAAAAATCTAAAGGTAATTGATGACAGAGTTGATATGGGGAGTGAAAGAGGGTGAGAAGTCAAGAATAACGCTAATATTGCAGGCTTCAGCTGAAGAGAGGATGGTGATATGATTAACTGTTATGGGAAGTTAAGTGGAGGAAAAGATTTGGCATTCAGGCAACTATATGGCTTGATTGTCCACTTTTTAATGCAATGGTTTTATTGCCAGCTCATCTGGGGTGCATATGAGTGAATAATCAAAAGGATCCCTGCTCTCAAGGACCTCACAATCTTGCAAGAACAAGACTACACAGTAGTAGGAGAATGCCTTTATAGTCAATAAGATGCCAGTACTTGCCACTATGAAACAAGGTGGCTAACAGAGACTAGGGAGTTACCCCACCCAGAACTCTGGCACATAGAAGGCAAGTCTTGCCTGCACTCGGAAGAGAGCTAGAGTTAAGAATATCAACAAGGAGTAATAAGAATTTAATTTCATGAAAAATAGTCTCACAGCTGCCAACCATTTGGTTACAATGAGGAGGAGTGCTTTTTGACCAGCTGAACTTCTATTTATGGCCCTACCCTCACAGTCTCTTCATTTAGTTACCTTGCTTAACCTGCTTTGGGTTTATCTCTGAGGTGTGACCTCAGATCCTCAATCTTCTCTCTAGATTGCAATCTCTTGCCTGCAGGGTATATTTCAGGTCTCAGATTCACTTCTGAATTCATTTGGATCAACGTTCTACAGTAATGACAGACCTGCAATAATGTTACATTTACTTTTTTACTGCCTCCAGTTCATAGAGGGGAAACAGACTACTTTAAAACTCAAAGCCTGAAAAAGTCAAAAAATAAAATGAACAAACCCTGCTCTCCTGATCTCCATTAACTTGTTGTGAATACCTATCTAGATTTATGTGATACTAGCCAAGTGTCTCACCTCAGTAAATAAGGAAGTGGCTAAAATGGATTCCATAGCTGGCTTTTAGGCTGTTAACACAAATAGAATAATCTTCCATCATGCTCTCTGATACTGAGGAGAAAAGAATGAACCGGACAACTGAAAATAGCTTCTCTTGAATACAGATGCCCACCAAAAGATGTGCATCACCCTGGGAACAATCCTAGAGAATCGTTTTGATGCACCGAGCCACTATCTGCAATTGATGCCCCTAAATCTCAGTGTTGCCAATGAGGTCCAAAAGCAAAAAGGAGTCAAAATGCTGGCAGCTCTAATCAGGGCTACACAGTTCTCATTCTTTGCCCCACTTTTCCCTCTATCACCCCAGAGTTTCCCTAACGTGGCCACTGCTTTATCTGGTTTTGTCACTATCTCAGAAGAGAGCATTCCTCTGACCGTAAATTATTCTCATGCCTCCTTCTGGAAAGGAGACTGGATGAGACAAATTTAGCAGGAAAGATGTCCTCAAATCTTCTGAAAGACGACCAAATCAGCTACTGAATAATCCCCCACAGCATTCTGCAGTTTACGGTAAAAGATTGGTTGAAAAAACAGAATAGCTGGTGTTGAAATCTGTTGAAGATAATGATTGGCATACAAGCAGAAGCCTCTTGATTAACATTTTTATATGCTAAACCGCTTGCACTGATTATGTATGAATATATGTATAGCATCAGTTCAAGCACAAAGGTACTCAAAAGGATGAGTTTTTGGAATATTTCATATCGCTCTTAAAAATGTAATATACAGAGAAGCAGCGTGGCTTAGTGGAAAGAGCCTGGGCTTGGGAGTCAGAGGTCATAAATTTTAATCCCAGCTCCGCCACATGTCTGCTGTGTGACCGTGGGCAAGTCACCTAACTTCTCTGAGCCTCAGTTACCTCATCTGTAAAATGGGGATTAAGACTGTGAGCCCCACATGGGACAACCTGACCCCAGCACTTAGAACAGTGCTTCGCTCATAGTAAGCGCTTAACAAATGCCATTATTATTATTATTATCTCCATTTTTCTGAGAAAGAAATGTCAACACTTACTTCATTAAATTTAACATGAGGCAGCAACATCTTTCAGAATGGAGCTGGGGAAAATGATTTAAATCATCCCCCTTAACCTGGATGGGAAGTTGCTTTAATTAAATGAGTAAACCTACCAACATTCTGCAGATCAACAGTAAACATTCATAAACCTATGCTGTGTTCATGAGTGAGACAATGTGCTGGGGAAAAGTAACATAATTAATAACATAATGTCACTATGAGGAGATTGAGAAGCAACACAGAAAGAACACAGGTCTGGAGTCAGAGGAACTGTATTTGAATCAGGTCCACTCCTTACCTGCTGTGGTCTTGGGCAAATTACTTAATATTCTATGCCTCAGTTTCTTCATCCATAAATGGGAATCGATATTTGGTCTCCCTCCCACTTAGACTGTAAGCCCCATGTGGGACAGGGACTATGTCGAACCTGATTAACTTCTATCTATCCCTGTTCTTAGAACAAGTGCTTAGTATGGTGCTCTGCACATAGTAAGTGCTCAATAAATAGGATTGAATGAGCAGTGTTTGACATATAGTAAAAGCTTAACCAATACAGTAATGATGAATCAAGAGAACTAGATTGACTTTTGGGACTAATAGAAAGAGCTTGACAAGAATAGAGCATCGGGTTCATTTCAAACTGAATAGCATGGAGTGTGGTGATATCTAGTTTTTTATATGATTGTGAGTCCTAGACCTGTTACAGAAGGCACATTGTTTTATGGTATTTGTTTAGTGCTTCATATGTGCCAGGCACTGTACTGAACACTGGGGTAATCAGGCTGGATGCAAGGTAATCAGGTTGGGTGCAGTCCCTGTCCCACATAGACTCACCGTCTTAATCTCCATTGTACAGATGAGTCAGTCAGTCTGTCAGTCCTATTTATTGAGCCCTGTGTACAAAGTACTGTATAAAGCTCTTGGGAGAGCACAATATAACAGACGCATTCCCTGTCCACAACAAGCTTACAGTCTAGAGGGGGAGACATTAATACAAATAAATAAGATTACAGCTGTGTACGTAAGTGTTTTGGGATTGGGAGAAGGGATGAATTAAAGGGAGCAAGTTGAGGTGAGGCAGAGGGGAGTGGGAGAAGAGGAAAAGGAGGGCTTAGGGAAGACCTCTTGGAGGAGATGTGCCTTCAATAAGGCCTCGAAGTTGGGGAGAGTAAATTGTCTGTCAGATATGAAGAGGATACGAGATGAGGTAACTTATGTGGTGGAGAAGTCAAGTGATTTGCCCAAGGTCACACAGAAGACAAGTGGCAGAGCCAGAATTAGAACCCAGGTCCTTTGACTCCAGGGTCCATGGTCTATCCACACTTGCTTGTTTTCTTGATCAGCATCATCTACAAACCACAGACAACACAAAATGTCAGGATATGAGTTTCATCACTGAGGTTCTGGAATACAGTAAACTGACCAGAATAGAGGCAATGAGTGAATCAACCCGATTTTGCTGGGCAGGACATGTTAGGAGAATAGGCCTAAGAGAATAGATACCTTTAGAGGCTGGTGTCCAGCAAACTGAGAGGGGGACATAAGGAAGCAATCAGTGGTATTTACTGAGCACTTACTGTTTGCAGAGCACTGTAAAGTGTTTGGGAGAGTAGAGTACATTTGAATTGGTAGACACATACAGTCTACAGGAGGAGCTTACAGTCTAAAGGAAACACAGAACAAAGATCAATTTTAAAACTGTACTGTAGCAACTGTAGCAACCACACAGTAGAGTTGGTAGATATGTTCCCTTCCCAAAAGGACAGTCTAGAGGGAGCAAGGAACAAGGATTGGCTTCAAAATATAGTGTAGCAATGGACGTTGGAGCAACATACAGGTCTGACAAACCACCTTGGGAGAAGCAACTGATAGAGAGTTGGTGCTCTTTGAGCAGAGACTCCGTGAAAATCAAGATACCAAGAGGCATCTCGAAAGACAGTGGGTGACTGCAATTAACAGACAAGTTGTATAGATAGTAATAATAATGATGGTATTTGTTAAGCACTTACTATATGCAAAGCACTGTTCTAAGTGCTGGGGAGGTTACAAGGT
This sequence comes from Tachyglossus aculeatus, assembly GCF_015852505.1. Taxonomy (NCBI): domain Eukaryota; kingdom Metazoa; phylum Chordata; class Mammalia; order Monotremata; family Tachyglossidae; genus Tachyglossus; species Tachyglossus aculeatus. The sequence goes on from NC_052081.1 coordinate 14,923,672, forward strand.
GATCAGGTTGTCCCGGGGGGCGGGGGCGTTCACAGTTTTAATCCCCATTTTACAGATGAGATAATTGAGGCACAGAGAAATTAAGTGACTTGCCCAAAGTCACACAACCGACAATTGGTGGAGTTGGGATTTGAACCCACGGCCTCTGACTCCAAAGCCCATGCTCTTTCCACTGAGCCACGCTGTGTCTATATATAGCAGGTGATAGTGCTTACTGATCCATACATGCAAGCACAGGCTTAAAGGCTAAGATATGACATGCCCTTCTGCATTTTTGGCATGTAAAAAATCAATCCTTGCTTCCCTGATGTGCTTTTCGCAATCAGGGCATATCTCCACATTTGACTCTCAAAAGGAACTTTTTTAAAGCAGCACCCTTTACTTCCTCAGAAGTTGGGAAGGAGGGTCAGTTACACACAGTTCTCTTCAGCCCACCTGGACTCACGTGTGAAGTATCACCATCAATATTGATGTCACCAAAATTGAAAGAAGACTATATTATTTGATTTTTATTCACCCGCAAAGTAGATGACACCTGAAAGATGAAGTGAAAACATAAAAAAGTGAAATGAATTTATTATTCATTTTTACCAAAAGATGGTGCTCATGTGTCATGCAGACAAAAGTTAAAGGGAAAAATATGATCCCAATTATTTCAAATATTGGAAATGCCGATGAACAGAAGGGGCCGTGAAATATTGGAAATTTATTTGCAGTACTGCATTAGAAGTGGAAACACTTCCAATAAACAGATATGCATGCTTGAAAGTGAATTATTAAACATCAGTGTCCTGCGACAGAGTTAATATGACAAATCAAAACTCATGTTTACAGCAGACATGGTCTTCAGTGACTATGCCCCAGATCGCCATACTGTGTGAAAGTGAGTCTTAGAAAATGAAGCAAAAGAGAGAAAATTATACAAATGAATAATAAACGCTGGGTCTTAGAGACGTGAACAGAAATAATGATATGGTATCTGCTGAGGTGAGCAGACACAAGCTTTTCCTTGTTCTACATACAAAATGCAACCTAATATCCTTTCAAATGTAAAAAATCTGGTGTATCAAATCACAGTTATAGTGATTGGATTAAATTAAATTCCCCAGAGTCTTTGCAGCCTGTTTCACAACTAAGTACTTCTTTTTTCATAAACACATTCACGGGAAGCCTCCAGACAAAAGATAAGCAGTTCCTCTCTCCCCTGTTTGCCCTTTCCACCACTTTTCTTTTTTTCCTTTCTCCCCTTCTTGCTATCTTTTTTTCTTTTTTCTTCTCTCCCTCCTTTACAGATGCACATCAAGATCACCAAAAGGAGAAAATAAATCGAATTGGCCAATCACAAAAAACCAGAAGCAGTATGGTCTAGTGGATAGAGCATGGCCTGGGACTCAGACGGCAGCAAGGGGCAGCCTTTTTGTGCACCCACTGCAAAAGGGATTTCCAGCCATGCATTGATTTTATCAGCTACTCCTGCCTACACCAATAAATTCTCCCTACAACAGTTTTATACCTCTGGTGAGCAGAACGTGGATATGCCTACCCAGAGAAGCAGTGTGGTCTAGTGGAAAGAGCACAGGGCTGGGAGTTAGAGGACATGGGTTCTAATCCCAATTCTGACATTTGTCTGCTGTGTGACCTTAGACAAGTCACTTAACTTCTCTGTTCCTCAGTTCCCTCATCAGTCATCCCGGCTCTTTTCCCTCCTACTCAGACTAGGAGCTCCACGTGCGACCTGATCATATCTTGAATCTAGTCCAGCCTTCAATGCAGTGTTTAACACATAGTAAATTCTTAACAAATATCACAGTTAAAATTATGCCCTTCCATTGGTCTCGCTGGCCACTATTTTTATGTAGAAGCCATCAGGGTCAAGATTATATTTTTCCTGTAGGAGCTGTGTGACTTTGGGCAAGTCACTTCATTTCTCTGGGCCTCAGTTCCCTCATCTGTAAAATGGGGATTAAGACAGTGAGCCCCCCATGGGACAACCTTGGTCAACTTGTATCCCCCCCAGCACTTAGAACAGTGCTTTGCACATAGTAAGCACTTAATAAATGCCGTTATTATTATAATTATTATTATTATTATTATTATTATATGAAGCCTCTACTTAATAGGTGTTGTATCCAAGCTATATGTCTCAGTATTATATAACAGTCATACATCTAGTCAAGTAGAAACCCCCTAAATATATAACTTTAATCATTATTTGGAGTTTCTGTAGTGGGCTAAAGAATGAAGTATACATTTGAGAGCACAGACTCTCAAAATTCAGATAGGGCATCATTAAATTTATCATAAGTCTCCCAGTAAAAATCAAGAAACCTTTCTCCAGAATGTGTCTTTCTACCCTCCATTAAGCTACATAACCCCTTTCCCTTCCTGGTGTGTAAACCAACAATTAACCAATCTTACTCCATTTTGTTTTCAGTTTTCATTAATCTACCATGTTTTCCTAAATCATGTTTCAGACACGCCCTTCCCCTGCTGCCAATTTCTGACAAATCCGGTGGTCAATTAAGAAAACTGGAGCCACATTTCTTTGGATTCTGTTGTTAGTGTGAAGGGACACCACACCCACCACAGACTCTAAATGGCTATTTCTCCCACCATTTGGTGATGAGATTGAGTCAGCATTTAGAGTAACGAACTCTATCTGCACTGACCGATGCAGATTTTTATTAATATGGCAATTAAAAAAAATCCTTGCGCTGTGTTGCTGCCTTTAAATTTTTGGACTTGACACTGGAAACCCCTCCCTTTTTTAAAATAATATTTGTTGAGTGCTTACTACATACCAGATACAGTACTAAACACAAGGGAAGATGCAAGCTAATCAGGTTGGGCACAGTCTATGTCCCACCTGGAGCTCATTGCCTTAATCCCCATTTACAGATGAGGTAACTGAAGCACAGGGAAGTGATGTACCCAAGTACTTAGTACAGTGCTCTGCTCACAATAAGCGTTCAATAAATATGATGGACTGACTGACTCTGCCTCCACAGATTTCCTGCTAGGAGCAGCCTTCCTCACTCCCACTCTACTTAGGCTGATGGAGATTTATCTCTTCAGCTTGAAGTCAGCAGAATTAATTAAATAGCCATTATTCATACCTTATGTCCAGACCCTTGAGCTTTTTAAAAGAAAGTTGCTATATGACTACCCTATAAATGAGTGAATAAATCAGAAAAACCAAACTAGTGCTGACCCCGGTGAGAGATTAGGTTTTACTTTTGTGTGAAGGAGATGGTAAAATAAAAATCCTCAGTGAAAGGGTTGAGATGAGAAAAACTCATCTGGAATTTCTAAGGGGACACTTTTGTGCAGTTACAACCTCAGACGGGTCACCACCAAGAACCAATCAATCAATCATATTTTCAGAGTGTTTACTGTGTGCAGAGCACTATAGTGCTTGGGAGAGCACAATGTAGCAGAGTTGATAGACCTGTTTCCTGTACACAAAGAGTTTACAGATTAGAGGGGGAAATGCTTTTCTGGTGTTTCAAAGCAAGTTCATCACGATTTGAACTGAGTCGACCTGAATAGTAACTGCTGAGAAGAGTTCCCCAAACATTCAAAAATGAAATAAAGTCGAACTTTTAATTTAAGGGAATGACTGGCTATAGCCATGGTTTGTATGCTTCCTTCAAATTAGACTTAAGTGTATGCCAATCATTTTCTAATAAATACTTGCTATGATGGCTGAAGAGTTCTGAAGGAAGTGGACATCAATAATGATTATGAGGATGATAATAATACCAATTTTTTTAGTAATGCAAACGAACTAGGGAATATATCAATTAATCAATGGTATTTATTAAGCACATAATCTCGCTTGGCTCTTTTACCTTGTCATTCCTTAAGGTAGTATTCTTTATGTGCTATTTTTCTAGTCCCTCCTGTTGTAGAAGATGAACGAGATAGTGTAAGCTTCATTTCACTTTACTGTTCTGGATTTTATTAAGAGCACCCCCCCCCCCAAAAAAAAAAAACTAACTCTGTTTTCATGGACTCAATAGAATGCTTTTCATTTCTTCTAGTCAATATTGTGACCAAAAGGACCATAATGAGCTTGCTAACGAGTATTATCATTAGAACCATTTTCCTGTAAGTTTTTTTCAACCTGAAGTTAGAGTTGCCCCATGCGGACATGGCTAACGGTTATGAGTGAAACTTAAGAGGCAGAAACTGGAGTCCAAATTCTGCATTTTAACTCTGGCCTATCATTAAAACTTCAAGGAGAAAGAACATGGTTTGGCAAACACTGAGGACTCTAATTAACACTCATGGGCTTTCTTCTCTAATGCTCAGACCATAAGGGACTCCTTTGCCTTTTCTTGAGGAGATAGTTATGCCAACTTTATCCAGTTGTCGTTGAAGTGTGTGTAAATCATGTTTCATTGGCTACAGGTGCGCTGGTAATATCTAGACAAGTACCTTGTATACTAATCTAATTAAGTGTTGACGATGTAACCATTTAAGTTCCAGTAAATTTCACTTCATTAGCGATTAGGTATTGTAAAATAATGGTCAGGCAAAATATCAGATCAGGAACAAACTTGTATACAAATAAATTATGAATTGCTTAGAATGAACCACCACATGTAAAGTTATTCTCAGTGGCTGGAATGAGGAATAGCAATGTCAATTGTATGAAAAATTAGATTTAATGATTATTTATGGAAGAAATCTCATCCTGGGTTAGTTCCTGTTTGGAAAATACTGTTTACCTACAATCAGGAATTGAACTAATTAGTTAATGTTTCTTAAGTACTTCCAATTTGAAAAAATATTGTCACAGGATAATGTTGTGTTAGTTTTGAAAAGCAACCTGTTGTAGAAGTGGCATATAAAAAGCTATGGAATGAACGGGAATTCTATTTATAGTTGAGCAATTCCAAGTCAAAAAACTTCTGCCTATTTTATTATGAAAATGTGAACCAATTACATGGGAATTAATTAAATTTAACAAGTTCAAATGCCTCGTACAAGATGTTTGACAGATCATGAAGCAAATGTCTCTGATGTGAAAACACAACTTCTAATGTTTAATGACTTGGAGAGATTGAGAGATTACCCGGTTACCTACCTATCATTTATTTGGGGTATTTGCTGACAGGCAAGCAGTTGTTGAGGCATTCTCATTGCATAATATTTATTCAGTGCCTTCCATAGGCTACAGTCATCATATCTGCCACTGTCTCCATCCTCTTTACTCATATGGGCACTTATTTTGACTAACAGGCTGCTTTTTGGGTACTTCCCAATCTCAAGGATCCCAAATCACCATGTACGCCCATTTATGCCCTCTTGGCAATCCCACAACTTGCACTCCCTCCTCTTCTGATTCCAACCCAGAGTAGAAAGGAAAGGTCTGACAGACACAGACGCACACACACAGACACACACTCTTGTGATCTGTATAACTAAGCATTCTAAGGCGAATAAAGACTTAGTTCTTGCTATTCCTCTGATGACCTCTGTATACCTCCCTTTTTTTCCCTCTCCCCATTCCCCATACCATTACTTCCACGCACAAACCCCTTCCTGGGCAATGATAGGAGCCCTTACCACTCTCCATCCTCACTTTTGCATGTTGGTATAAGGCATAGAAATGTTCTCTCTGCCTCCGTTTCTTTGAAAAGTGCCCATGCAGGGATGTGAAGGTGTTTCCCACCTCCTGTCCCCCCTCCACCCTCTCTGATTCTCAAATAGTGGAGGCTTCAGAGTCAGTGTCATAGTGCTCAGGAGTAGCAGCTGTGAGGGAAGTCATCACAAGGGCAGTAGCTAGAGCAGTGCCTTTGAATTTCCCTTTGCTTCATCCCCCAAATGAGTTCGCAAAGCACAAGGGGAAGAATCATTCCGGGGTACTGGGCCGCCCCTGAGATCTACGCTCAATTGAAAGGATTCTAATTCTCTCCCTCTAAAGCTGACCTCCACCTATCATGAGCCAGATCTCCACATCTAATAACCTATTTCACCTCCTGGGTCCTTTATACTCAAATCAGATGCTTTTTTCTTCAGAGAGCTCTGCAGGGATTTCTTTCTGAAGCACTGGGATCGTGGGCCGGTGGCAGTCAATAACGATGTTGGTCGGGGCCAACAACCAAGCAAACAGACGAAGACAGTTGACAACCTTATGGGATGAAAATGCATCGACGGAGTTTCATCGTTAGGCTGAATGTCTATCCTGGTTTTCCAGGAGAAGACCATGTCTTGACAATCCCCAATGGGAAGCATCTACCCAGATACTAGATTTGTACTTTCCAAGCCCGATTTGTACTTTCCAAGAGCTTAGTACGGTGCTCTGCACACAGTAAGCTCTCAATAAATACGATTGAATGAATACTAGAAAGCTGGGGAATTTCCAAGTCAGAGAAGCAGTCTCTCCTAGTGGAAACAGCATGGTCCTGGGAGTCACAGGATCTGGGTTCTCATCCCAGCTCCTCTACTACTAATAATAATAATGGCATTTATTAAGCACTTACTATGTGCAAAACACTGTTCTAAGTGCTACTTGCCAGCTGTGTGGTCTTGGACAAGTCACTTCATTTCTCTGTACCTCAGTCACCTCATCTGTAAAATGGGCACTGACTGTGAGCCCCATGTGGGACTTGGATGATGACTGCACAGAACAGAGAGAGATGGAAAGGGGGAGTGAGGAGCTGAGTCTTCTCCTTCTCCCAGAGGCTATGCTGCTTCTTTCTCTTCTCTTTCTCTCCTGCTCTCTCTCCCTCTCCCTTCCTTCCTCCCATTCCACTCTCCATCCACTCTACCCCAGCACCTCTGTCTCTCAGTCTGATTAGCCCCAAGTCCAGTTCTGAGAATCCTGCAAGAAAAAATGAGGGAGAATGAGGTGTCCTTAGGTTGATCTGTGAATATATACGTATGTACGGTGTTTGTCAGGCACTCTCTGCGTCCCAAGCACTGTAGTAAGAGCTGGGGTAGAAACAAAATAATCAGGTCAGAGAGTTTCTGACCCACATGGGGCTCACAGTCTAAAGGGGGAGGGCCAGATATTTATTTCCCATTTTACGTATGAGGAAATTCAGGCACAGAAAAGTTACGTGATTCACCTCAGGTCATATTAGACAGCCTCTGATGGTGGTGTTTCCTTCTATGAAGGTTCCTAGGACAAAGTTTGCTTTCTTCCTAAGTTTTATTGTCTAACTCTACTGCATTGTACTCTCCCATGCACTTAGTACAGGGCTCTGCACACAGTATGAGCTCAATAAATACCATTGATTTATTGATTGATTCCATGTGAAAAAATGTGCCAGTGGAAGATTTCTAGCAGAAACACCCAGAGGTCTGGGTTTATCTCAGACATCGGGACACAGTGGCTCATGACAACAGTTCATTTTGGGGATGAAAAACAGGGACAGTACGAGTCGATAATAAGGTGAAGAAACCAAGTTATGATACCTTTTCTTTCTCTCTTTCTTTTTTTTTTTTTTTTGGACATTGCCTTTCTCACCCCAAGCAAAGTGATATACAACTGTTACAGATGAATATAACTGACTCTTATCAAAGACCAGCCAAAGCATAAGTGAACTCATCTGACCACTAACGCTATGGGCAGCAGAGACTAAAAGAAAAGTACGTGAACATGGAAAATTCAGACCTTTGTGTTTGCCCAGATTAATTTGGTGTCATTTCCTGACCTGGTGTTCTTTTATCTGTCTGAGGGTGATTGAACTCTTGAACAGAATAAAGGAAAATAAATGAAATGATAGCAATAGTTTAACCTCTGGATGTAGTCCACTGGAGATCTTTTCCGGGTCTACAATTAGATAAATTAAATTTCTGACTTGGTTCTATTCAAACTCAACTGGCTCATAAAAATCCAGGAGTAGGGTGAAAGGCAGTAATTGCTAGGGGAATCTGACACGTTCAATTAAGGATGTCTTGCTAAGTGAGAATTAGACTTACACTCTCAGCATGACCTTGAGTGCAACACCCTTTCTTGTCCACTAATTACTACGAGTGAAGGAAATAACTGCTTCCTGATTAAGAAAGGAAAAAAAATCTTCGAAGGGAGAATTTACAGTTGGTATTTCATGTTCAGAGGATGTGAATTTGGGTCTATATATATATAGGTCTTGCTTCCCATGAGGAGAGGAAAAGCTAAGTTCTCCTAATCATCACCTACAATTCTGAAGTTTGACTTTGACCTCACTAAAACTTTCAAAATTGGGACACTGAGGACGTGTCAGAATGACCCTAAAATATTAGAGTGATTCTCTCTTTTTTTGGAGGATTTTGAAGATAGGAAGTGTTGAGAGACAATTATAATCCATCTTGGAGAGAGCACTTTCAAATAGCTACCATTTGAATTCTTGCTTCTTACAAATACTTAGTCTTAAATTCTGTGATAAACAGAACACAGTTGCGAGAAAGCTAGTCCTCTGGGAACTACAATTAGGACAAAGTTTGTTCTTCTTGGTTAGAGGGTTTGGGGAGATTGAAGCAGGCTAGAAAACAGAGGCAGGTCCTGGAAGGGAAAACAAATGCATTGGAGCTATCATTATGTGCATACAGCAGAATGTGTGGTAGAGTGCGTAGTATACAGTTAATCAAATTAATCAATCGATCATCAGAAGGTAATCCCTGGGGTTCAGTGAATAAGTCTTGCTTCCCAGGAGCTGGCACCGAGGCTCGGAAGAGATCACAACTTTCCTTCACCCTGAAAAAGAGATCTCTCCTAATTTTGTGAGTCTCTGAGAAGCAGCATGGCTTAGTGGATAGAGCAAAGTCAGAAGGACCTGTGAGCCCCACTATGGGGTTTAGACTATGTCTAAACCTCTTTGCTATCCAACCCAGGGCTTCGTAAAGTTTCTGGCACACAGTAAGTGCTTAAATACCAGAATTATTATTATTATTCTAATCCCGACTCTGCCACTTATCTGTTGTGTGACCTTGGGCAAATCGCTTCACTTCTCTGTGCCTCAGTTCCCTCATCAGTAAAATAAGGATTAAGAGATGTGAGCCCTATGTGGGACAGGGACTGTGTTCAACCTGATTACCTTGTATCTACCCCAGTGCTTAGAACAGTGTCAGGCACATAGAAAGAGCTTAATAAATACCATAACAATTTTTTTTAGTTGATTGAAATACCATCATCATCATCATTATTTGAAATTTATATTATAGATTCTTAGAGAAATCAGACTTTAATAGGATGTGACTGGAAAAGTTGTATTTCTTTTGAGGAATAACAAGATGGCAAAAATGAAAACAGAGTAATATAGAAAGATGAAGCACAACCTGTTATTACCCATTTCATTCCTAACACTAATTCATACCAATAGTACAACAGATTTTCCTAAAGCTTTTCAAACATTGTGCCAATTAGATATAGTTAGCCTATTTTAAAAGTCCATATTTTTGACATTTATTGATTTTAAGCTATTATGTGGTCCCTTTTGAATAATTTGAGAGTCTCAGGGAAGTCAGACTTGAACATGATCTTGGAGCCCCAGAAAATAGCTTTTGGGTTTTGTTGAAATATGGCTGGTCTCTCCCTGCCACATCAAACTGTATTACTCTAATCAAACAGCTGCTGTATTCATTCATTCATTCATTCATTCATTCATTCATTCATTCATTCAATAGTAGTTATTGAGAGCTTAATGTGTGTACAGGAGAATAGGGGAAATGAGGGTTTAGTTGGGGAAGGCCTGTTGGAGGATATATGCTTTTAGTAAGGGTTTGAAGGTGGGGAGATTGTATAGGAAGTGGGAGGGAATTTCAAGAATTGAGGTACAGGTTGGAGTTATTGGATGGAATGTGCTGCCTGGATTATAGTAGGATATCATCGATGTAAGTTGTAGGGGAGACCTAAAAGAGTGCTTTAAAGCTGATGGTGAAGAGATGGATCAGTTTTGTTGGTAAGGAGTTCTGTTTGATGAGGAGGTGAATAGACAAACACTGGAGGTTTTCGAGGGGTGGGGAGATATGAATTTAATGATTGTTTAGAAAAGTGATCCAGGTAGCTCAGTGAAATATGGACTGGAGAGGGAAGAGGCAGGAGCCTGGGAGGTCAGCGAAAAGGCTGATGTAGTGGTCAAGGCAAGACATGATAAGTACTTGGATTGGCATGATGGCAGTTTGAATGGAGAGAAAAGGGCAGATTTGGGGATGCTTTGAAGATACAACCAACAGGATTTGGTAGAAATAATAGAAGCTTTATCAGGAAAGTAGCGGTGGTCCGGAGGAAGCCTAATCCCTCTTGCTAGTTTCTCTCATTATCTCTCTCTAAAATAATAATGATTGTGGTGTTTGTTAACCGAATCAATAAGTAGCATTTATTGAGCACTTGTCAAGTGTCAAGCACTACACCAAGTGCTGGTATAAATACAAGAAAATCAAGTTGGACACAGTCTCTATCCTACATAGGGCTCACAGTCTAAGGAGGAGGGAGAACAGAATCCCCACTTTAAATGTGAGGACACTGAGACACAGAGAAGTTAAGTGACTTGCTCAAGGTCACACAGCAGGAAAGTGGCAGAGTCAGGATTAGGATCTAGGTCCTCTGATTTCTAGGCCTGGTCTTTTCCATGAGGCCATAACTTTTCTCTCTCCCTCTCCCTCTCCCTCTCCCTCTCTCTCTCTGTCTCTGTCTCTCTCTCTCTCTCTTTAGGTAGATAGATAGATAGATAGATAGATAGATAGATAGATAGATAGATATAGATACATTTCCCTCATTTTCCTTAAAAGTCATTCCTACCCAAACAGCCCCAAAACACAGAAAATGATCCCAAGATAGGTTCACATTTAGCAGTCCCAAGAGAGACTCTCTCTGTGTTCCTGCAGTGAGAAGAATGGATACATAGATATAACCTGTTTAGCTAATGTCTACATCAATTCCCTGAATAGGGAATTACATAAGCTAAGATCAAATGGAAATCAGAATAACTTGTTGATGGCATTGTAAACGCAAACAGATGCTCTCTCTTGTAATATAGCATGTGGCCTAACATTAACATTGCTCACTAGAAGAAGCTTATATTTGCAGAAAGGAAAAAAAAATCTTGTATCTCCTGCAGGCTTGTCCCTTAATTTGGTTTTTGTTTGGCGTCTATCTTTAATTACCTCTGGCATTTCACAATGTGAGTGGGCAGAGAAACACCATGACAGATGGGCATGAGAAAACCGGGGCCAAAAAATCAGTGGGCACTTTAGTTTGAATAGTCCATACTGGGTTCTTTCTCAAGAAGAGCATTATACCAATGCTTGAAAACTGTGTTCAGAATTCAGTTTGGACTGGGGAACGGTTCAACTTGGAAACGGATTAAGCTGGAAAGTCAATATGTAGATAAAACGTACTTCCTAAACATGCCAAGCCGAGAGCAGAGCTCGGTGAAAATAAAAATTATGGGAATAATAATCATAATAATAATAATGGCATTTATTAAGCACTTACTATGTGCAAAGCACTGTTCTGAGCACTGGGGAGGTTACAAGGTGATTAGGTTGTCCCATGGCGGGCTCACAGTCTTAATCCCCATTTTACAGATGAGGTAACTGAGTTGCAGAGAAGTTAAGTGACGTGCTCAAAGTCACACAGCTGACAATTGGCAGAGCCGGCATTTGAACTCATGACCTCTGACTCTAAAGCCTGTGCTCTTTCCACTGATCCATGCTGCTTCTCTTAATGAAAATAATACTGTGAATGTAGATGCTCATCATGATGAATAATATGGGGATTTACCAGTTTAAGTGGTTCTATGGTCCAGTCTTCTTTTTAGCCTAATAATCTATTGGTGGCATTTACTGAGAGCAAACTAAGGGCAAAACACCATACTCAGCACTTGAAAGAGTAAAATATAAGCAAAAACACATGCCCCTGATCCCCATGGAACTTCCAATCAAACAAATCCTCAGGCTAAGCTCTTCTACCCAGGGCTTACGAAATACTACTTGCATGGAGCTTCTTTTGCAAAACCAGAAGCACATTTGGGACATCCAAATTGACAAAACGGTATTTAAATACACTTACTCCTTGCTCAAACTTTCTTATTTAAGTGAAGAACTGACTAAGATGAATTGTGCTGCTCCATTGTTAGTTTAGTCCATGCATGACTAGGCATCTTTCAATTATAGAATTCTTGAAGCTTTCCTTGCACAGGAGTAGTTATTACCATTGGCCTCATACTGTGATAAAACCACTTTTTAAAAATCTTAAAGTACTTACACTACATAAAGCATCGCTGCTATTAGAGATTTGCTAGTTTCCAACTGGTGAAGTTCACTTTGTCAGCATCAAAGGAAATGTAGCTGTCTGCAAATGTTCAGCTCATGGAGGTGAGAGAAAATAGATGAAGTACCCATTATTTTCCTAAGTAGTGAATATTGACTCCAATCTCTACTGTCTTCTCCCAGGCCCTGACAATTCCCAGAAAGAACAAATGATTTGGACTTATAGGCTATTATTTTGGGGTCTCAGTTCCAGGGAGTACAAAGAAATGGAAAAATCACAATGAAAATAGTCAAATATTTTGGCAAGTTAAATGTTTCTCTCCGATAGTAGAAGAATTGATGTTTCTGGACGCAATGACTATTTCAGCAACAAGAATTCACTTAAGGTGCCTACTATTAAGGGGTAATGCAAAAGTACTATCCTTCAAATGTTTATCATGTATACTTTTTTCTTGAAAGGGCCAGAAGTAAAGGGAAAAAGCCGTTCTTCATGTGGAATTATAGTCCTCAAATATTTAACAATAAAGAGCGCCTTTTTGTTTACCCCATTTTTTGACAAGGAAATGATTAGAAAACAGATCAAAGTAATTTTTTTTTGCTCTTTTTAATGGATGTCATAATCAATGTTAGTTTCTAGTAGACAGAAAGGTTGTATGTGTAACAGTCGTAAGACTGGAAGTATTGGAAATCTTGTGGCCTGCTTCAGTCTGAAAGCCCCTTGAGATACATCTATACCAACTGAGGTTTGCTTCACGTAAGCTGCTTCAGGGTAAGGATTGTGTCTACTAACTCCATCGTAATTCTCCCAAGTGCTCAGTAAAGCACTCTGATCAGGGTAACTGTTAAATAAATACCATTGATTGATTGAATGATTAATTAGAACATTTCTGTGTCCAACCTGATTAGCTTGGATTTACCCCAGTTCTTAGTACAGTGCCTGGGGCACGGTAAGTGCTTAACAAATACCATTACAGAAAAAATAGGTGGCAGAACCAGGATTAGAACTCAGGTCCTTCTGACCTCAGGCCTGTGCTCTATCCACTAGGCTGTGCAATTTGTGTCAATGCTTGGATTTTGGGCTTGTATGAATGAAGCACATCTTTCTGCCTTGTTTGGGATATATGTGAAGGAAGAGCTCTCTCACCACCAACTCTTATTTTTCACCCCAGATTTACTCGTCGCTCACTCTGTGACATTACACTGAGGCATTTGATGGTACTTTGGCATCCACTGTGTTCATATTTATGGGATAACTTATTTTTCAGGGTTTTATAGACTCATAGCCAGGAATCTAGAAATGTCACTTTCACCTCTGTGAAATGAGTTAGATAAACAGCAACACCAAAGCTTTTAAGTAATCCAAATAGAAAGAACTAAAGCTAGTCTGAATATTTTAAAAAGAATGCTGTGGTCCCCTATTTCTATTTAGAGCTTATAGCCATGAAGCATAAATAAAACAGTCTATGAACTTAGTTTAAGCTTCAGGTCCTGTAGTGTGTCACATTTAAAATTATTTTCACCCCTCAGAGAAATGATTAGTTGAATGTAATGCATCATCTTTCATCTGAAATGTCCAAATGATGATCTAAGAGCAGGGGTAGATACAACATAATCGGGTTGGACACAGTCCCTGTCCCACATGGGGCTCAGGGTCTCAATCCCCATTTCACAGATGAGGCAGCTGAAGCACTGGGAAGTGAAGTGACTTGCCCAAGGTCATTCAGCAGGCAAATGGCAGAGCTGGGATTATTACCTAGGTCCTGTGACTCCCAAGCTACTCTGCTTCTGCAATTAATAATTCTGGTATTTTGTAAGTGCTTACTGTGTGCCAGGCATTGTACTAATCACTGGGGTGGATACAAGCAAATAGGGTTAGACACAGTCCCCGTCCCACGTGGGGCTCACAGTCTCAATCCCCATTTTACAGAAGGAGAAACTGAGGCCCAGAAAAGTGAACTGACTTGCCCAAAGTTACACAGCAGACAGGTGGCAGAGCCTGGATTTGAATCCACAACCTTCTGACTCTCAGGCCAGTGCTTTCAGGGTGGGAGAGTGAGTTAATGTACTTTCCCCTTTAAAAGCTCATACAAGCAGCCAATATATGAAGATAAATAAGTCTCTTGCTCTATGTTTCCATGAAAACTTCAATTTTAGTGCCTCAATATATCCCGGGACAGGTTGCTGACAACAAATATTTATTCAGGTCAGTATCATCACATCCTTGGGTAATGCCCTAATGCTTCTGGAAAATTCCTGGCTAAGAGATTACGGTTTAGTCCAGGCTAGCATCTGGAAAATTTTGTTTTGTATTTGACTGTGCTCCCTCTTGAGGGATGAACATCTTGTTTTATGAGATTAGAGAACAAGGTTTAAGAATTTTTGGATAATTCAGGATGCAAGTGGTTGTGTCAACTTTGGTTAGCGGTCCATAGTGTGGTATTGTGTTCTCTTTCCCTGATTTATGCTGTGAGCCCCATGCGATACTGAAACTCTGCTTGACTTGACTGTATTGTATCAACCACAGTACTTAGCACAGTGCCTGCTCCACAGTAAATCTTAACAAATACCCCAACTATTTAAGAGGAGCAAGCACAAAGAATAACAGGGAAACAACATAGCTTTATGGAAGGAGTACGAGCCTGTGAGTCAGAGGGGGTGGTCTCTAATCCTGACTCTCCCACTTGTCTGCTCTATGACCTTGGGCAAATCACTTTACTTCTCTGGGCCTCAGCTTTATCATCTGTAAAATAGGCATTAAATCCTCTCTCCAACCTAGACAATAAGCTCTCTGTGGGACAGGGAATGTGTCCACCCTGATTAGCTTATATCATCTCTAGCACTTAGTACAGTGTCTGGGATGGAGTAAGTGCTTAACAAGTACCATAAAAAAATCTCCTAGTATTCCCATTACTGTACATTCATTGGGCTCCAAGGCTAACATTTTCAGCCCCCTGTATACTCTCGTGAATAATTATTATAGGGTAGTCAAGTCCCTGTGACAATTGGTGGCCGTGTGAGGGCAGTTTGGATGGATGTGGAATATTAGAGAAGCAGCATGGCTCAGTGGAAAGAGCCCGGGCTTGGGAGTCAGAAGTCGTGGGTACTAATCCTGCCTCTGCCGCTTGTCCGCTGTGTGACTTTGGGCAAGTGACTTAACTTCTCTGGGCCTCAGTGACCTCATCTGTAAAATGGGGATTAAAAGTGTGAGCCCCACGGGGGACAACCTGATTATCCTGTATCCACCCCTGCACTTACAACAGTGCTTAGCACATAGTAAGTGCTTAATACCATCATCATCATCCCTCTATGTTGGGATGCTGCTCTGGGTCTTTGGAGATGGACACCTAGACTACCTTTGATGGGGCCTTCTTTGAGACAACCCGTTACTGAAAACTCAGTCCACCCTGCGTGACCTTGTTCAGTCTCATCTGGTAAACCTTACTTCAGTCTGTTTCTCTCCCAAGTGGCTTGCTGACTATGGCAATTGCTCCTGGTTGGCTACCCCATTCCCTGCTGCTGACAAGAATAAAGAAATAAAGGTGCCGGTTTCCTCTTTCTGTCATTAAACCTCATTATCTTGTATTTTCGATGCATGGCACAAAGTTTAGATTTAAGAAATACCACAATTATTTGATATTATTTTTTACCAGCAACACATCTAACAGCATCAGCTGAAAGAAGTCCTTTTTTCATCTTGCCAAAGAATGAGCAATAATAACGCTTATGTGGACATACATGATTGCTCCATTTTAAGTGAGCCACTTATTTTTAATTGCTATTTTCCTGTTTCTGATGATTCGGAACTCTGACCTTGGGAAGGTTCTGTGAAGACATTTGTCTTTGTACGAGGACTGCAGAGGACAGGCCGACTTAGGAGCAGTGATCCAAACAACATGGCTCACCTTGAGTGGAGGCTTTGCAAAGATTGGAATACTAAGAATCAGGTTTGAAAACAGAGGCAGGCACAGAAATGACTGTCCTTTATGTGCCACAACATGGAATTGAGTATTCTTTGAGCATCGATACCCCGAGGTATAAGTAGGATTTCACAGTCAACAGGGATTAGCTTTGAAAACAAAAAGCAGCCGTGATGTTTCTTACTTATGCAAAAAACCCAATATTTAAATATGCCAAAATCGTTCCCAAGGGCAAGTAGCTGTCAAATTGTAAAGGTATGGGAAAATAAGACAACAGCTGTTCAATAATATACAATCCTGCTATTAACGACACAATTTGTTTACAGCGATTGTCTCTTGAACATTCTTTGTCCTTGGTTCCCAGTGCTTTTTTTACATCCCTGATGTACCTGAAAGCTCTTTCCACTGATATCTCAGCAACAGCTGGCATGGATATGAGGTGGTAACATCAGTGGCTCATAGTAATCTCTGTTTGGCCGGTTGTCATGCCCTGCTGATGGTAACAATCAAAATACCCTGGAGACTTCCTAATATCCCTCATTAAGTATGATCTTATTAAACAACAATTATGCTTAGAGCACTGCATGGACTAGGCTCATACTCAGTGATTTTAGAAAGAATAATTAAAATATTTCTCCTTAGATGGAAAAGACGGAAGTCTTAAAAATCAAATGATTTCAATGCTTGTCAGCATTCAAATGGGTTATAGCAGTTCAGATGAAGTAGGGATAATCAGTTATTAGAACTTTAGGTTGACTGGATTTCTGATCACTTTTGAACATGTGGGGGTGGGGGTTTAACTGTCTACTCTAACTGTAGTACAGAGAAGTTAAGTGATTTGCCCCAAGTTGCACAGCAGACAAGTGGCCAAGCCAGGATTAGAATCCAGGTGCTCTGACTCCCAGTCTCTATCCCTAGGCAACACGATTTCTCAGTTATTAATCTCAGTTATCAAGCAAGAGTATTTATTGAGCCCATAGCACCTACTAGGTGCAGAGAGCTCACACCCTGCAGACCCCCAAGAATGAAAGCTTGTTGTGGGCAGGTCTTGTTGTGTTGTCTGTTCATCGTTGTATTATACTCTCCCAAGCACTTAACACAGTAAGCGCTCAGTAAATACAACTGAGTAACAGATTTGCCAAGCCACTGTGGCAGAAAAGCCCTCAGACTTCTATGGGATAGACTTCAAGGATCCAGAACTTGGTCACATTGGGTAAAATCAGAAAATATTTGAAACAGTCAAAAAAAAAAATAATAATAATGGCATCTGTTAAGCGCTTACTATATGCAAAGCACTGTTCTAAGCAATGGGAGGATACAAGGTAATTAGGTTGTCCCATATGGGGCTCACAGTCTTAATACCCATTTTACAGATGAGGTAACTGAGGCACAGAGAAGTGAAGTGACTTGCCCAAAGTCACACAGCTGACAAGTGGCAGAGCCAGGATTAGAACCCATGACCTCTGACTCCCAAGCCCGGGCTCATAGGCATTGCAACCTTGTCATAGCCTGTTGAAGGTAGAAAGAAACTTCGCTGTTACCATAATGCTATCTACCTGGAGCCCTGATTACCTGATGTTTCCCACTGCTCTGTTTCAGAAGTTCATTAGAACAGTGCTTTGCACATAGTAAGTGCTTAATAAATGCCATTATTATTATTATTATTATTATTAGGATGGACAGGAAGTTTAATCAGACCTCTTTTTCTATGCAGTATCATTGATTAATTGATAGATTGATAAATTGATAGAAATACATACACATCATCACCATCATCATCAATGGTATTTATTAATGCTTACTGTGTGCCAAACACCGTCCTAAGGGTGATTGTAAAGACCCCCAAATTGAGGGACTAAAACTTATTGCTCACACAAATAGAAGTACACTGCTGATAAAAAGAAGAAACAAGGAAATCTGGAGGTTGGATCTGAAGTGATAAGAAGGGGACTTTCAGTGGGGTCTCCATGTGGAACAGGGGCTGTGCCTGACAATTATTTTGTATCTACCTTAATTACACACATGGCAGAGGGTAAGCACTGAACAAATACAGTGTGGCTTAGTGGATACAGCACGAGCCTGGGAGTCGGAAGGTCGTGGGTTCTAATCCTGCTCATGTGCTGTGTGACTTTAGGCAAGTCACTTCACTTCTCTAGGCCTCAGTGACCTTATCTGTAAATTGGGGATTAAGAGTGTGAGCCCTATGTGGGGCAGGAACTGTGTCCAACCTGACTAACTTGTATCTACCCCAGAGCTTAGAACAGTGCTTGGCACATAGTAAGCGCTTAACAAATACCACAATTATTATCTCAATCCAACCTACTCACTGTGTCTCATTTTTGGCTGTCTTGCTGTTGACTTCTTGCTCATCCCTCCTCTTCTTCCTGGAATGCCCTTCCCCTTCATAATGTGGCAGAGCATTACCCTCCCATCTTCTTCAGAGCTCTTCTAAAATGATATCTCCTTCAGGAGGCCTTCTCTGACTAACCTCTCCTCTCCCAACCCTATTTTCCTTCTACATATTTCTTCAGTACTTCCATATCACCTAAGCACTCAGGCAATCAAACCTCCCTGTTGCACTTATGTGTTCATCTTTATGCTCTCTTACCTCAAATTTATTTTGTTGCCTTCCTCCTTAGATGGATTATAAACTTCTCGTGGGTAGGAGTCATGTCTATAGGTTTCATTTCACTCTCTTACTTAGTACAGTTCTGCAAAGAGCAAGTGCTCAATAAATACTACCGATTAAATGATTAGTTTTAATCTCTTTCTCAGCTATCAGCACAAGTTGCCAGAGATTTTCTCATTTCATGTTGACAGGCTGAAATCATATGGAATTGTATTACCGAATTAGTTAATATTCTGGATAAGAAATTTAAAAAAATAGAGTAATGTCAGATAAAATGAGATTCCCCAACTTGGCCTTGTGCCAAATATTGGATAACTAGGTAAAGTAACAAAAATGGTAATGTCTGTTTTGTGTATTGTTTCAATTCTGAGCTTGCCGTTTTGTGTGATAATAAGTTGCAAGTTAACATCCTGCAAAGACAACATTGTAATTATAACCAGAAGGGTACCTGATTAAAAAGGAGGAATTTGGGGCATTTTTAGCAGAGGTGATAAATAGTCTCTGCAACATTAGAATAAAATGTCACATCACAAGTACACTTCTTGTGATAGTTAATAATAAGTCCATAAGGATTTTTACCAGATATGGAAAAGCTGATAGCATTTTTACATTCTCACATTACTGCATTTTCACACTACCCCATAATTGCTGTATAAATTAACATTTTAAGCCCAAGATTCAACTTCAACAGCTTATCAACACCATTTATATCTGAATGATATCTAACGCTCATCAAGATGACAAAAATCTTTCTTGAGGCTCAGAAAATTATCCTCCCATTTGTTTCCTTAGATTATGTGCTGTGGTGGATTTGAGTGGGGTTGAATGACTGCAGAAGAGAAGGAGTGGGTCAGAGATAAGAGAGTAGTTAGAAGTTCAACTTAGGGGCCGGAGGTGTAATGAGTGATTTAATGACTTACTGTGCACACAGGAACTCAATAAATATCACTGATTGATGGATTGATTTGCTTATAATTTAACAGTTATTGGTGATTATGATCAACATCCTGTTATCCAAACTGATCCATCTCTTCAGAAAGTGAGATTCATTGGAATTCCTTGGCTGAATGTTCTAGCATTGTTCAGTGAGTTTTTAGAAGATGGAGTTGAGTTGCTTTTAACTAAATGGAACACTTATTTTTTCTACATTGTCATTTTTATCACTTTGTTGTTTTATATTTCTACCTTTGCCTACATAAAAAAGCAATAACTTCTCTAAGGAGGAAAAATAAAGTCTGCTTAGTAGACCTGAACTTTATATCATTTCATTTATTCAATTTCCTGTCTTTGTACTTTTAGAAAAGTGATTGCTAGACTTTCTATTGATTCTCTAGAGAGCCTGCTTCTATTGGGAGGAAAAAAATCAAGAAAGGTATTTAAACTAAATTATTTAGCAAACCAGATTATATTTTTTTAGATGGCAATTGTTAAAGATAAAGGGCCCCATTCATTACACAGCGCTTGCACATGTAATTGGAATTACATACCTTTTCTGCATAAGAATGATCCTAACTATTGTGTGTTTTATTTCTTAATTAAACAAAAACCCTACCCAACTTAAGTAATTATTGCATTATCTATTACTTATTTAAAGAACATGTCACATTAGAAACCAATTTGGATAAAGCAATGGCTCCGTGCATATGTGTATAAAACTGCACATTAGAATGAAAATAGGTTTCAGTGATACTTTCTCTTTTCTCTCTTTCTCGCTCCCTCACTCCCTTTCTTTTCCTGTTTTTCCTTTTTCTCCCTTTCTTTCTCTCTCCTATTCTCTCTTTCTCTTCCCTCTCTTCCCCCTAACTTTCTCAGATCCTTAAGGGTTTATGTCATTTTGCTTTCCTCTCTTTCCAAACCTCCTCTTGAATTATGGTTCTTGATTTGATCTATGTTACTTATCTGGAACATCTTGGAATGTTTCACACTCAATGTCTAGCAAGCCCTTTGTCAAGGTTGTTTGAAAAATGAGCCAGCATGACAGCTTGTGAAGAGCATCACCATCCTCAGGTTTTTTTGGTGGTTTGCCTGTATCTACAAATCTCTCAGGACAGAGCAGTGATAATCCTATATAGAACAGGACTTCAGGAGGCAGTACTATGCCAAGCACTGTTCTAAACACTGGGGTAAATGCAAGGAAATCAGGTTGTCCCACTTGGGGCTCACAGTCTTAATCCCCATTTTATTGATGAGGTGACTGAGGCACAGAGAAGTTAAGTGACTTGCCCAAGGTTACACAGCAGACAAGTGGCAGAACTGGGATTAGAACCCATGACCTCTGACTCCCAAGCCTGTGGCCACGCTGATTCTTCCTGGGGAAGATTAGCAGGGAGGAGGCCTGAATGCCCAAGCAATCTGGTGCCTTGGTTAGGGAATTAGAAAACTCAATTAGAGGAGTAGTGGGGCATAGTGCAAAGAGCATGGGTTGGAAGTTTAGGGGACCTGGGTTCTAATCCCAGCTCTGCCACATGTTTGATACGTGACCCTGGGCAAATCACTTAACTTCTCTGTTTCTCAGTTATCTCATCTGTAACACAGGGATTAAGACTGTGATCCCCACGTGGAACATGGACTGTGTATAACCTAATTAGCTTGGATCTATCCCACTACTTAGTCCAGTACCTGGCACATAGTAATTACTTAAGGAACACCATTAAAAAGAAAAAAGGAACAACTCAAATTATCCTCCCACCAGCCCCACTCACCCTTCTTCCTAAAGCTCCCTGTCCTCAGACACCTATGGGTTTGTGTGCATCAACCCAACTTGTTCTGATAATGGAGCAAGCAAGTGGCTTTGGTTGTTGTGGGTAGGGAATGTATCGGTTTTATTGTTGCATTGTATTCTCCCAAGCACTGAGGGCAGTACTCTGCACAAAGTAAACTCTGAATAAATGTGATTGATTGATTGGGAAATTATTACTGTTATGGGTCCAACAGAACTGTCCTCTTTCCCTTTCCTTTTCCTTCAATAGGCTGATCTCTTGCAGCCAGTGAACAAAGAAAAAACTACTGGCTACATGAAAAGTTAGCTATATCTCATTTGGTATGTGAAATTTCTTGTGTTATTTTTCCACATGAATTATTACACCACTAGGATTAACGTGGCAGTGGTTTTTGGTGTTTGTTTTTTCAAGGAACAGTATTTTGGAAGTGTTTTTTCTGTATTAATTACAACTTGCATTTTTTCCAAAAAATAATTCTGGTAAGGATTTTTACAAAATATTTTCTTTTAAAAACCATGCCCAAATTCACAGGCAATTTTCCTCTAGCAAATCTTCTCTCACCCCAAATTGCTTGCATTTTCTTCAATATGGTAACTGAGGGAACAGTTGAATTAGAGTTTTACAAATTAAAATCTTACACAGTAAATGTAGATAGCTATTATCCTTGCTTGAGTTATTGACATTTTAATGGAAATGAATAACAGAGTGTTTGCCTCATGCTGTGTGAATTTTGAGAGAAATATCTGGAATGACATTTCTAGCAGTTTATGAATTTCCTTGACATATCTTTAAAGTGGGTTCATAAATGAACATATGAATTTGAAACACAATAAATAGCTTGCAAGATATTTTGTTATTGATTGTATCAGTAGGTAACCATGTGATTATATATAATAAAATAAATCGAATGTATTCAATATGATCATATATTTTAAAGTAGTTACTTAAAATAGTCTATGGTATAGTAGTGATAGATGGACATATAGTTTACCCAAAACTTCAAATGAGTTTTTTTCATCTCAATTCTCCTCAAAACATCTTTGAATTATTTTACTCTCTATATTTACCTCCCAATCTTTACTCCTTAAACCTAACTCCTCCTTCTCCTCCTCCTTATCATCATCAACAACATCATCCTCATCTTCAATAACTAGTGATATTTGGAATCCTTATTGTCAGTATGTGGGAATATATCATGAGGTAAAAGATAAATTCCCTGACCTTAAAGAGGTTCCAGGATAATGGGAAGAGAATTGGACACAAATATCCAAATACAGGATATCCAAATCAGGTGAGCCTAATTCCCCCTCTAGAGAGTAAACTTGTTGTGAGCAGGGAATGTGTCTGTTATATAGTTATATTGTACTCTCCCAACCACTTAGTACAGTGATCTGCACAACATAAGCATTCAATAAATACAATTGAATGACTGACTAATTTGAGCAGGGTGAATGTGTGTTATACATGAACTTAAATGGACAAATATGCACGAAGCAGATTGTACATGTACAATCATATTTATTGAACACTTACTGTGTTCATAGCACTGTACTAAGCACCCAAGAGAGTATAATATAACAGAGTTGGTAGGCATGTTCCCTGTCCACAACAAGCTTACAGTCTAGAGTGCATACAGGCATTTGTATAAATAAATTATTGATATTTACATGAGGGCTGTGGGGCTAAGGGAGGGGTGAATAAAGGTTTTAAATCCAAGTGCAAATGTGGAGCAGGACGTGGGAGAAGAGGAAATGAGGGCTAAATTTGGGAAGGCTCTCAGAGGACATGCATTTTTAATAACAGTGAGGAAAGTGATGTTAGTGGGATATGAAGAGGCAGGATATTGGCTAGAAGTCAGTGGAGAGATAGATGAAATTGAGGTACAGTGAATAGGCAGGCATTAGAAGCGAGAAGTGTGTGGGCTGGGCTGTCAGAAATCAGGGTGGTAAGGTAAGAGGTGATTGAGTGACTTAACACTTAAAGCCTGTGGTAAAGAGCTTTTGTTTGTTGTGGAGATCAATGGGCAACCACTGGAGGTTCTTGAGGAATGAAGAAACATGGAGTGAGAGGTTTTGCAGAAAAATGATCTGTGCAGCACAGTGAAGTAAGGACTGGAGTGGGGAGAGACAGGAGGCAGGGAGATCAGCAAGGAGGCTGATGCAATAATCAAGATCTTGTGAGAGGATGGGCGTCACTAAACTGTACTTCAGTGTCCTCATAGGTAAAATGGGGATTAAATACTTCTTCTCCCTCCCCCTTAGATTGTGAACCCCATATGAGACAGGGACTGCATCCAACCTGATACCCCCTGTCTACCCCAGCTCCTAGGACAGTTCTTGCAGTGTAGTAAATGCTTAATAAATACCACAATTATTATTATTTACTGTAGATGTAGATTCTGTTTCTGAAGCTATGTGGCTCAGGACAGGTGAAGATGAAAAGAATACATTGGCCTATAACAGAAAAGGGACTCTGAACAGGCAGTTGATTGAGACAGGGAAATTATGGTTTCATGACAATAGTGGCAAGAACCAGGTGTTTTTCTGGACAATGCTAACACCAAATTTTGCTCGAGCCTGGATCAAAGCAGCTAGCTGCAGAGAGTCACTCAGGGATCCCATTATCTTGTGAATCCTAAATTTTACTTTTTCCATGTGTTTTCAGATTGAACTTGAAGTATAAACCTAATCTAGTCTTCCATATTTTTGTGGACTTAAAAAAAAGAACACTCCATTCTGCCCATTCTCAAAGAACCGTAATTATGTTAAATCTATAGTGTCAAAGCACCCTAATATAAATCTGCTTACAATTGTCCATTACATTTTGTACCAAAGAGATCCCAGCTCTTTCCTGACAGAGGATGCTGAAAATGTCAAGCTACTAGTAATGTTTTGATTGATACCCTAAAAGAAACACTCGCAAGCGGGCATTTTCTTTAAACACACTGTAAATCTTAGCTACATAGGTACTGGTACCAACAATAAAACAAAAGCAAAAACAAATAACAATGCCAGCATTAAAAAAAATTCTCTACGGGTGAGGGAACAGGCACTTGTGGAGAGTTCAGGGGAGAGGAATCTCGAGCGGCAGTCATGCTGGGGGAAATTTCATTTTCTGGCCTTGTGAGTCAGCCAGTCAAGGGCTGAACACAATCCAGGGTGAGAATGATATTAGCTTGTCTGAAAGTGGCAATTGAAATGGGTCAAGTCCTGTTACCCTTGACAGTGTTAGCACCTATCCTGAAACAGAGGCATCTGGGGAAAAGTCCCATTAGAAAAACAAAATTGAAGCAACATGACTTTGTTTTTCCTTTATGCTTTATTCACCCTTTCAACCCAAGAGCCTTAGTCTCACATTTCAGTCTAGAGGATAGAACACGGGCCTTGGAGTCAGAAGGACCTTGGTTCTAATCCTGGCTCTACCACTTGTCTGCTGTGTGACACTGGGCAAGTCACTTTACTTCTCTGTGCCTCAGTTACCTCACCTGTAAAATGCGGATTAAGATTGTGAGCCTAATGTGGGACAGGCCTGATCTGCTTGTATCCACCGTATTATTTTTAGTAGAGTGCTTGGCACATTGCAAGCACTTAACAAGTAACAGAATTATTATCATTATTGTTATTATTACTGTTATTATTATCTTCTAAAACCAAACGATACCCAGTGTAGTATTTATGTGTTTAGCTTCTGGAACATTAGGGAAGACCACCAATAATTTACAGACTCATTTCTCACTCAGTAGTGAAATCAGAAGCACATGAAGCAATAGAGGAAAGATAAAACTCTAAAAGGGCTGTTCTAGAACAGAGATTTAGAGAGGAACGTGATACCAAAAGACAGGTTTAAAAACAGGAACAAGTTGTGCTAGCAGCTAATGTTTCTGTGGAGCAAGAACCTAATTTTACGTTCCCACAGTGAACTTTAGTAGTTGATCGATCTATTCAACCAGACCTGTAGGCATGAATAAGCATGCATGTAAAATAAGATGTGGAATTTTATGCCTAAGTGCTGTAGTCTAAAGTACAAACAGCAGCAGGGTAGCTTAGTGGAAAGAACAAGGGCTTGGGAGTCAGAGCTGAGTGCTAGTTTTGTCACTTGCCTGCTATGTGCCCAAGGCAAAGCACTTACCTTCTCTTGGCCTCAGTTTCCTCACATGCAAAATAGGAATGGATTATCTGTTAGGCCTCCCCCTTTAAAAGATGAGGTACCTGAGGCACAGAGAAGTTAAGGTACTTGTCTAAGGTCACACACTAAGCAGGTGGCCAAGTCAGTATTAAAATCTAGGTTCTTCTGATTCCTAGGCCCATGCTGTATCCACTAGACCACAATGCCTAAGCCCTACACAAGGAATTCAGGATCAAGATAATAGTTGTAATGCCACTGAAGGGAAAACAGGTGCGAATTCAGAGAGAGTAGCAGTACTAGAAGAAGGATTCTGGATAGATTTTAAGCTTGCTTTGGGCAGGGGACATACCTATCAACTGCGGTGTATTGTTGTATTGTGACTAAAAAGATGAAATATACATTAAACTCCCCAACTCTATCTTGACATCAGGTTTCCAGAGATCAAAAATCAATGTCTAGCCATAGAGAGACATTACAAAGGATTCCAGCATCTGTTATATGAACTGGACAGAAATCAAATTTAGGCTACAAAAAAAAGGACGATATAGAAATAAAGTAATTGGAATTGTGTGAAGAAAAAAAACACCCTTGGGCTAAAGTAGCTCCAAGTGGGGATAAAAATTGTGCTACATGGATCGTAATAACTCAATGTCAATGAAAATAAATTCTCCAAAGAGATGGAAGAATACACTGGCCAACAGTAAAATCCAATAAAATGTGGGAACATCTAGACAGGGACTTGGCTGTTATTCTTAAGTTAAGACACTGTGAGTAGGACTAGAGAAATGGACTTCCCCTAAACTGCTGTAACGATTTAAGTTTGGAAAGAACTGGGGAGGAAATTAAAAGCCTCTGGTTTACAAGAGAAAACTAGTCTCAAAAGCATCAGAATCTGCCATCAGAGGAGAAGGAGGAGGAATGTGAACAGAGTGAAATTAAAACAGCAGAGGACCTAGAAAGAAGGGAGGGACTTCAGTAAAAAATTGGTTCAGCCTCCTCGATAGGGGAACAAAAAGAACACCAAAGAAGCAAGATCCAAGTGCGCCTTTTATCTCACATAATGCTTCTGTGTTTGAAGGGACAGGGTCTAAAAAGGGCACAGATAGTGCTGGGCTATTATTTCTGTTCTTGACATATGCCACCCCTGCAGAGATGAAAGTGCTGGTGGATTGGAGTTGAAGGATTCCATGTTTGCCATGTGATCTGGGGCTTCTGGACTCTGGAAGTTCCTGCCAGAAGAGACCATCTCTCCTTTGAGGCTGACAGTGGCTCGATCCTGTTTCAAGGCCAGACTCGGAGGAGGAATATAAAAAACAGCTGAACTGTACTCAATCACTGCAGGCTAAACAGTGTCTTCCACCCTTCTACATGAAAGATCTGGTTAAATAAAAACATTATCCCTCAAACCAGGGCCACATATGGGGAGTATAAAAGTTTGGAATTATGCTCACCCTGAGAAAGGCATCTATCATTATCCAGATGGATAGAAGATTGTCAGCGATGAGATTTTGAAATGCAGGGAGGTCACCAACACTGCTTCATTGGTAGAGACTTGTGAGGAGATGGATGAGAATAGTACACCCAGGCAGGATGTGCAGAAGGAGGTCAGGTGTAAACGCGGAGGGTGGTTTAAAGACCTTGTCCGGCACACAATTTCAATGTGTCGGACCAGTAGATTTTTGGCAGAAAACCATCAGTTTAGCAAACATTACTTGGGAAAGGGCTGTTCTAGAACAGAAATTTTGAGAGGAATGGGATACCAAAAGACAGGTTTAAAAACAGAAACAAGTTGTGCTAGCAGCTAATGTTTCTGTGGAGCAAGAACCTAATTTTAAGTTCCCTCAGTGAACTTTAGTAGTTGATCAATCTATTCAACCACACCTGTAGGCATGGATAAGCATGCATGTAAAATAATATGGTGGAATTTTATGCCTAAGTGCTGATGTGTCTGAATAAATTGACAATAATAATAATAATACTGGTACTTTTTAAGCACTTACTGTGTGCCAAGGACCATAGTAGGTACAGTGTAATCAGGTCAGATAGTCTCTGTTCCACAAGACACTTACAATCTAAGGGGAAGGGAGACCAGGTATTAAATCCCCATTTTTAGATGAGGAAACTGAGGCACAGACATATTAAGTGACTGGCTCAAAGTCACACAACTAACAAATGGCAGAGCTCTGAGCATAGTAAGCATGATCTCAACTCTATTTTAATGTCTGTCTCCCTCTATAGACTGTAAGTTCCTTGTGGTCAGGGTCTGCGACTACCAACTCTGTTGTACTGTATTTTCCCAAGTGCTCAGTAGAGTGCTCTGCACACAGTAAGCACTCACTAAACCACCAATCAACTGTTATGGTGGTTGTAGGTGAATACTACAATTCCCAGGAAGCGCATCAATTTCTTACATTTCCCAGCACCCACAGGGGCTTTTACTTTCATCATCACCAACCTCTAGGAAAGAGGCAAGCCTTCAAGGAAAACAGAAATTCCTAAATCTCCCTTCTGCCTGTTATCTGTCCTGCTGATATGGAAGAGAAAGGTGGTTCTTGAATTTCTGCTCCCAATCTGGACTTGAAAGACCTTTGGTCACTTGGTGAGTTTCTCTCTTGGATTAACCGGTACTTGTGATCATACAGTCTAGAAACATAAAGCTTTACTTTTGGGATTAATGATTCTCATCTGTTTTCCAAGTGAAAGTTAAAGTGTCCGAGATGCCCCAGGTGCTCTGGGGCCTAGCCCGAGAAAATGGTAAGAAGCTGCTATTTTACCTACTCAATCTTTATTGAGGCACTTTAAATCTCAGTTGGGATAATTTCCGTTTTAATATCTTGCATTCTTTTCAGTTGCATTTTTGACTAAACCTTTGTTGCTGGCCATCATTCTTCCTGGGAAAATATTTCATCCATGTGTACCACAGATTTTGTAACTAGAGAGTAAACACAGACTTTGGGAGAAAAAAAAAGCTCTCTGATTTCAAACCTGCTCTTTGACTTTCCTCCTCCTCAGGAATCAACTGATTTAGAAACTTAGAATTCCCATATAGGGATGAAAAGCATAACCATCATATGATTTAACAGTAACTGAATCCCAGAGATTTATCTTAATTGTTGCCTGCCGGGCATGGCATGTGCTTCATGCCAAGCGGAAGATCAAGAAATCAATCACATCAGTGGCTCTTCCATTTTTTAGAACTTAAAATGGTGAATAAACGACCTTAACTTCTAACCTGATCTGTCTCATAATAAAATATGTTCTCCTCTCTCTCTCGCTATCCCTGTTTCTCCCCCTCTTTTTCTCTTTCTCCCCTATTTTAAATGGAAAATAAAATGCTTTCAGGCACTTCCAAAGGGTGTTTCATTTCATTTTGTCAAAGTATTGAACCCAAATTCATTTGCACTATCTTCCTGTGGGAAAGAAAATGTAATTATTGAGCTAGTCATTTGGTGGCTGATCTTAAAGATTAAGTGAGTGGTCTAATTCAATATGGGTAGTCACCAGTCAGAGCCAAAACTGGATCCTAGTTTCCCAGGTGACTGTAGAACAAAATGTCTCCTTTCTAACTTTGAGCATGTCACAGAAGAAGCAACTTGCTGTTTGCTGTTTGCTGTTTAAAAGATGTTTAGACTCTTCTTACATTCTTGTCTCTCACCTTCTCCGGAGATCACATCTGACATTTTACACTTTTGTTAGTTTTTTACCTGATAAACCCATATCAAACCATCTAGAGACAGTTATACGTGTACATTCACCCACTTACTGTCATCATATACAGTAAAGACAGTAGATAGAACACGAAACTGGGAGTCAGAAGGACCTGGGTTCTAATTCTGACTCCACCGCTTGTCTTCTATGTAACCTTGGGCAAGTAACGATGCTTCCAACGGAAAAATTATTGCATAGAGAATCGAGCATGGGGCTGGGAGTCATAAGGTCATGGGTTCTAATCCCAGCTCTGCCACTTGTCTTCTGTGTGACCGTGGGCAAGTCACTTCACTTCTCTGTGCCTCAGTTACCTCATCTGTAAAATGGGGATTAAGATTGTGAGCCCTCAGCGGGACAACCTGATTACCTTGTGTCTACCCCAGCGCTTAGAAAAGTGCTTCATCACATAGTAAGCACTTAATAAATACCATCATTATTAGTATTATTATTATATACTCCAGCACTTAGAGCAGTGCCTTGCACAAAGTAAGCGCTGAACAAATACCACTGAAAAGAAAGGTTCTTTTCACAGTAAATTCGACCAACAATTCAGGGCTACACCTGGATTTTTAAAGTCTGATTTATTTGCATTATTTGCTTTATTCAAATTAAAAGGATTATTATTAATCCTTCATTTTAAATTAGCTGTGAAGGCCAAACATAAGTTGTATAGACTAATGGAAAGAATATGGGATTCAGAGCAGCTGGATTCTAATTCCACCCATCACCTGCCTGCTGTGTGTCCTTAGGCAAGTCACTTAACTTCTCAGTGCCACAGTTTCCTCATCTGCAAAATGGGGATTAAATACTTGTTCTCCTTCCTTCCTTACTCTGTGAACCCCATGTGGGAAAGGGACTGTATTCAATCCGATAATCCTGTTTCTAGAATGTGAACCCATTGTTGGGTAGGGATTGTCTCTGTTGCTGAATTGTACTTTCCAAAGCTTAGTCCAGTGCTCTGCACACAGTAAGGACTCAATAAATATGAGTGAATGAATGAATGTATCTACCCCAGTGTTAGGGATAGTAAATGCTGAACAAATACTATTATTATTATTGCTATTATTATCATTATTATTGGGACGGGATGGGGGAATATTGTGTTATCATCAAATTTTGAGGACTTTCAAATTAGTCATATCACATTTTGAAATACCATTTTAAAAAGAATTTATCATTTCCCCTAACTCTAACCCACTTCCATTCAAGGATGATCAATGATCAGTCAGCAAACAAAGGATCCAGAGGTCAAGAGGTTTTTCTGACACATTGATTAGTGGTGCAAGTTTGCTGTTGATCAGGTGATGTCAAAAATATTTCACATGGCTGTAGTGATCTGTATATTTTCTTATTCCACTTAGGATGATGATTAATCAAGAGATAACACTGAATGGAATCATGGTGCATTAAGGTGGTCTTTTACATTTTACATATTCAGCTCTTGGCCAATTTTAACACTTTCACAATATTTATACACTACAAATAAAAAAAGTCTTCATAGATGCACCTAGTAATGATCCACACCTGCATTCAAATAGAGCAATTGTGAAGTTAGCAGCTCAAAAAGATCAAAATGTTACAGAGATTAATTTGCCTTTTGATATTGTAACTAAAATGATAGATATGTATTAGGCAGAGGGTTTTTTGCCTTCATTAATAAGGCAAAGTTTTTTATGTTTGTATTTTCTTCATCTCTTTATATTCAAATCTTATTTATGTTTTCTTATTTTATTTTCATTTATGTTTATTTTTTTCTTAGTCACACACCTGGAGGTGATTTTAGCATCACACAGGAACTGGCTCTCTCTGCTAACAATTTTGATCTTAAGGCACACACACTAGAAGACAGGAAATGATTATGAAAAGAAAATGATCATGAATTGCTTTGTAAGGTTGACAATGCATGTGAAAAAACCCAGCTCATTATGGGTAGTGAATGTGTATTGTAATAATACCTGGTCACCTTGTAACCTCTCCGGCGCTTAGAACAGTGCTTTGCACATAGTAAGCCCTTAATAAATGCCATTATTATTATTATTAATAATGGTATTTGTTCAGTGCTCACTATGTGCCAATCCCTTTTCTAAGCTTAGGGTAGATACAAGGTAATCAGGTTGTCCCACGTGGGTCTTAATATGTTGCAAACTTGTACTTCCCAAGCGCTTAGTACAGTGCTCTGCACACAGTAAGACAGTAAGCGCTCAATAAATACAATTGATTGATTAATCCCCATTTTACAGATGAGGAAACTGAGGCACAGAGAAGTTAAGTGGCTTGCCCAAGGTCACACAGCAGACAAGTGGTGGAGTGGGATTAGAACTCATGTTTGACTCCCAAGCTAGGGCCCTTTCCACTAAATTGCTACTTCTCCCAAGTGCTTAGTACAGTGCTTTGCACATAGTGAGCACTCAATAAGGACGATTGAATGAATGAATGAATGGATGAATGAAAACCTAACCCTTAATCACACTGGATAAACAGAACTGAAAGCTGTCACCAAATTCTGATAACTGGGCAGGACTCTATCCAATGATGCACAGAGAGAAAAAGAAGTTAAAAACAGAAGGATAAAAAACCTGCATGACTTCTGGGAGACTGACAAAGTTTGACAATGAAAGTCCACTTCGCTTCTTACCAAATTGGATGTATATAAAACTTTAGTGGTGTCCGGGGTGCTATATGAATGTGATGATTGGACTGATAGCTTCTAGGGCAGTTACAGCAGCATCACTTAAGAACCTCATTTAAAAACAAATAGCAATACAAAATTTCCAACAATGAGGTCATGAAATTCGCAGAGGTGCAATGCCCACAGTGATCCATCTTAGGGTAAAGAAAATGGATGGCCTCAGAATGCCCAAGAAGGTGCAATTTGGTGAACTGAAAGGGGATTCAACCAAGCCAAAGGAAGAAGAATAATCAATTGGAACACATACTGGTGCCCAGGCTTAAACAATGAGGCAAGCAATGGACTTCTGAAAGATCAGTGCAACAGATAAACCAGTTTTTTGGAGCAGCATGCAGGGGGAGTAATATTTTCCCAGAGACAGATCAGGTTCTCTGAGGGAAAAATGTACATATATAACCAGGAAATCCATGAAGAGGTGTCCTAAGAACTGTGTAAAACTACAAGTTCACAGTGACTACTTTTTCTTTAAAATGAATTGCAGAAAGATTATATTACTTTCTCTTTTTACTCTTTTCTATAAGAAAATATTGTGGCTTTAGGGTAGGCACGTTGAATGAATAAAGTTGAATGGTATAATATAGGCAGTCCTTGATTTACAACCTAATGAGTCACGACAATGGCCCTTATGACATCTTTGAATTGGCTCCCTCTTTCAGGTTTATAAGTTTCAACTTTGCAGTTTTCTGCTGGCACTGAAGCATTGCCCGTGGCTTTGTTTTTACTATATCCTGAAAACGTTTCTTCTGCTACTATTAGAGCTACCAGGCACAAGGAGAAAAGAGAAAATGCTACCTGAGGTGGAATTTCAGGCAATTCAGTATCACAGTTAAACATTAGAAGACAACCACAGTTGTCAGAATAGCAGTCATGAAAAGAGTTCCTCATTTTCAAAGCAAAGCTTTGAGATCATGAGACCAAGATTCATAGTGGCAAAGCAGTACCAGTGATGAATGTGTGGAGACACAACAGGAAACACTCATGGTGTATTCCTGCTGTGGTTGGAACAGTGAATCCCCTCACGGATTTTTTTTTCAATCACACTCCCACCCGGAGGCAAGCATCGCCATCAATAGCCTCATCTTCCAACCTGAAGGTCAACAGCTATATCATAGTCATATAATTCATATAAAAGGATTTGAAACAATCAACACACTTGGGTTGGTGGAACTACTAAGCAGATTTGCAGTTGAAAATCCATATGCAAATTCAATATCTAAATATAAAACCAACCCTCCCTATAATTGTGTGTTTCAAGCCCACATCCTACCTCTGGTCTGGAATGCCCTCCCTCCATGCATCCACCAAAGTACCTTTTTCCTCCCTTCAAAGCCCTCCTGAGAGCTCACCTCCTCTGGAGGCCTTCCCAGACTGAGCACCCCCTTTTTTTTCCTCTCCTCCTCCTCCCCCTCCTCATCGCCCCCCTCTCTCTACCTTCCCCCCTTCCCCCCCATGTTTGTATATTTGTACATATATATTACTCTATTTTATTAATGATATGTATATAGCTATAATTATATTTATTCTGATGGTATTGACACCTGTCTACTTGTTTTGGTTTGTTGTCTGTCTCCCCCTTCTAGACTCTGAGCCCGTTGTTGGGTAGGGACCGTCTCTATATGTTGCCTATTTGTACTTCCCAAGCACTTAGAACAGTGCTCTGCACACAGTAAGAGCTCAATAAATACGATTGAATGAATGAATGAATGAAAAGCTTGTCAAGACCATCTTAAAAAGCAACTGTCAGTGCAGCTCATTTATGCTAGTTTTAGGTTTTTCAAATCAATGGAAAAATCCTTTAATATTATGCAAGGAAACAGATTAATTTGTAACAGATAATCATTTCGAGACCTACCTGTGTGACCCTCTTAAAAACTGTATGAGTGGCTCTTTCCAGAATTAAAATATGAATATCAATGGACAATTTATTTCATCTGTAGGTAATGCTAACAACCTGATTACCTGGCAGAATACATCAGAGGAGTTAACAAATCACAGTTTTCAATGCTGATAATGGAGATTTATTCAGTTTTTGTACAGGTCAAGAAAATTTGTGAGAAACCACATTTTGCATATTGATGGCCCACACATGATGTGAATAATTTCTTTTAAATTCTGTATCAATATGATGTGATTTGGAAAGTATCCACGGGACTGCTTAATTCTGATTGCCCTAAGAAGTTCACATGTACCTTCAGTTTGACCTTTCCGAATATATATGTTCTATTCCACGCCACTGAAAGTTAAATACAGAATATAATATGCAAAATTCTGAAAAAAACCCACGTCATTTTCACTTGCCTGACTTCTCTATGCCAAGATTCTTTCTTGACTAGTGGAAAAAACAAGGGTCTGGAACTTAGGAGGCCTGGGTCCTAATCCGGCTCCTCCATTATACCTGCTGCGTGACCTTGGTCAAGTTATTTAACTTTCCTGTTTCTCCGTTTCCTCATCTATAAAATAATGTATCGACCAATAGATTGATCAATGGAATTTATTGAGCACTTACTATGTGAAGAGCACTGTACTAAGTACTTGGGAGTTGGCAGACACATTACCTGCCTTTTCTCCCTCCCTGTTAGAGTAGGAGCCCTGTGTGGAACAGGAACTGTGCCTCACTTGACTTCTATCTACCCCAGTCCTTAACACAGTGCTTGGCATCTGGTAAGTGCTTAACAAATACCTCATTTATTATAATTACTGATCCAACAATATTACCGGATGTAACTCAGAAAGCTTGGGCAAAGAAAATGATCGCATTACTACAATCATCATCATTATTGTAATCATCATCATCTTAATCATTCTCATCTCCATGTGATATTTGTTGATCACAACAGAAATATCACTGGTGCAGATGCTCAGAAAGTGTTGACTAGGTATGAAAAGGCTGATGGACACATAGGAGAAAACAGATGAATAAGCTTAAATATTGGCTCAAATTCACAAATGAACAGTAACGGAGGCACACAGAGGTGTTTTGAGCAATGGCGAAGCCATTTGAAATCAGTTTATAGACAGTCCAAACTCTTTGTTTTCCTTAGTGATTCTAGGTGAGATGGGGGGAAATGTTGATGAGCATGAAAACGAGAATGGGAATGTTAAAGAAAGGCCATCCCAGACTGAGCCCCCTCCTTCCTCTCCCCCTCCTCCCCCTCCCCGTCCCCCCTGCCTTACCTCCTTCCCATCCCCACACCACCTGTATATATGTATATGTTTGTACATATTTATTACTCTATTTATTTATTTTACTTGTACATATTTATTCTATTTATTTTATTTTGTTAATATGTTTTGTTTTGTTGTCTGTCTCCGCCTTCTAGACTGTGAGCCCGCTGTTGGGTAGGGACCGTCTCTATATGTTGCCAACGTGTACTTCCCAAGCGCTTAGTACAGTGCTCTGCACACAATAAGCACTCAATAAATACGATTGAATGAATGAATGAATGAATGAATGAAAGGAAATGACATCACAGGAAGGAAAGAAAAGATTAGCAGGGAATGTGTCTGTTTATGGTATTCTCCCAAGTGCTTAGCACAGTGCTCTGACTGACATTGATGAGATCAGGAATAAAAGGCATTTGGAAATCGAAAGAGAATGCAAGTGAGAAAGCTGATTGACATCACATTGTTCTATGAATATTGTGAGGAAAGAGAGGGCTAGGGAAGAGGGAATGAAGAAAGAAGAGAGTGATTTCTCACATAATAGTGGAGCAAGCTTAGAATCTGAAATTGGTTCCTCTAGGGACTTGACTTTGTCCAGAACAGCTCCTTATGTTGCCTATGGGAGTGAGTCAGCCCCTTTGCTTCCTAGAAAATGTAGTTTCTCCTTTCCTCTGCAATTCCAGTCAATCAATCATATTTAGTGAATACTTACTGTGAGCAGAGCACTGTACTAAGTGCTTGGGAGAGTACCATAAAACAGAGTTGGTAGACATATTCCCTGTCCTCAGGAAGCTCACTGTATAGAGAAAATTGTGACATTTGTTAAGCTCTTTTTATGTAACAAGCACTGTACTAAGTGCTGGAGGAAATAGAAGATAATCCAGTTGGACACAGTTCCCATTCCACCTGGACCTCACGGTCCATGAAGAAGGAGGAAGAGATATTTCATCTCCACTTTACAGATGAGGAAAACGAGGCACAGAGCAGGTAAGTAACTTGCCCAAAGTCACACAGCAAGTAAGTGGTGGGGGTGGAATTTGCACCCAAGGCAGCTGACTCCCATTAAGCCACTTTTAAAGGAACTTCTGATTGTATTGCTTGCAATTGAACAACTTTCACCAGAAACAACACACAGCCTAGCATTTAGGTTCCCACTTTCATTTCTTTTTTAATTAGGTTGGTAACATTTACCATCTTTTCTTTCCAGAAACAGCACTTAGTTATGTTCCCATTTTCTTTTCTTTTTTAATTAGGTTGGTAGCTTTTACCATCTCTTCCCTATGTTCTGACAAGGGTATAAAGTTATCCATTTTTCTTCTCAGAGTTGACATTTTCATGTCAGGGACTGCAAACAACATAATAGCTGTATGTTCATTCAGAAGGAACTGACACGCTGTTGATTAGGATTTATTGCTAATGTAGTTTGATGAAAGCCGGAGGGGCTGTTATTTCTCTATTTTTTCACTTTGGGGCATTTTCTATTTTGGCTTTATCACTGCCGCTTCCCTCTAAGCATGACCTAGTGGAAAGAGCACAGTGTAACTATATGAATAAAATTGGAGAGTTGGGAAATCGGTGAATTTATACTCTCAAGACTGCCAATCCAGATCGCTCAGCAGCAAAACCTCCATTTACACAGTTTGAATTTACCAGATAATTGCCAAATCTCAATTTCCTGTTATGGGGGTGGAATATTGGGGAGTCCCTCATGGTAGGACCCCGAAACCACCGGTCACCTGGTCTACTGTCAACACTTCCACACTGTCAGCACTTCCACATTTTTTTCCCCTGCCAATCAATGGTATTTATTGAGTGCCTACTATGTGGAGAGCACTGTACTAAGGGTTTGGCAGACTACAACAGATTTGGTATACGTTTTCCCTGCCCACAATGAGCTTACAGTCTAGAGGGGATACAGAAACTTATATGAATAAATCATTTATAATATAAGGTTTATAGATATGCACAATGACTTGCCCAAAGTCACTCAGCAGACGAGCAGAGGAGCAGGAATTAGAACCTGTGTTCTCTGGCTCCCAAGCCTGGGTTCTTGCCTCTAGGCCATTCTGTTCCTCCATCTCTTCTTGGACTTAGAGGTCATTAGATTTTGCAAATGAGATTTGCTCTGAGAAAAGAGTTTTATGAAATTTTCTCTTGTTTCAGGCTGTCTCTCTCCTCTAACTGGGAAGCACTTCTTTTCCCACAGTCCTGGAAGTGCTTGGGAATCAGGCCTTAACATTACAATTCTAATTGTTCTTAATCAGTGTCTTCCTTCACCAGAGATATGAATCAATACCTTTTCCTATGTTTTTTACCTTCCCTCTAATTCCCAGAGTTTTTTGGTTTCTATGCCATAATCGGTGTGGGAAAGCAAATAGGATGTGAAATCAAAGCAGGGGTAACCCACCTTACCTGGGCCTACCCAGTCTTAGAAAACAATTCTTTTTGAGGGAATTAGGTTTCTTCACTCATTAGGAACTTGGAGGCAAAAGTAGACCTCAAATTACTTATTTTTCCTATGTGTTTTGGTGTAGTCACCCTTTGCTTCAATTGTCCCACTTATAAACTGGCTGAATTAGCATGTGTGACATAATAATGGTGAGGCAATAAATCAACAAAAGTTCATCTTCTTTCCTCTGAGTCTTACCTAACTGCAACTCACTCTCCCAACTCCACTTCTTTTCCACACTGTTCCTTCAGGCCACAGTTTAAATCTGCCAGACCATAATTCTCCCCATTTTACAATCTGTCCCCACAAAATTCGCAGCCATGAGTTGTTTCAACCCATTCTCCTGAAACACTTTTGTATGTTATTTTATTCCTGTTGTCAGGACTTTTATATACATTATTTGAATTTCCATTTAAAATGGAATTGTCAATTTTGTATCCTCCTAAACAAATATCTTTCGGTTCTGCCTTTGGATTGATAGCAGGTACGCATGTCTCACTTCTGTTGGATTCTCCCCAGTGCTTAATTCGTTTACTGCTTCACACTCTATAGGCGCTCACCAACTGATCGATAGATCGTATTGGTAGGAGGCACAGAGAAAACACTTAAGGAGTCCATTTAAATCAGCATGTTCAATCTCATTTTGATTTATTTTAAGTCATATTTCAATAGCCTAAAAGTATTTGGCATGGAAGAAATCAAATTAGCACAGAGTATGAAAACAAAGTTCTACTTGAATTTCTGGAGGGTCTTCATTTTGGATCACGAGTGTTCAATGTCAATATCTACTTGAAAATATAACAATAGCTCCTCTTCTACCGTTAACAGAGCAGATCCAATAGCTATATAATAAATATTTTATTGAACTGAGATGTAAAAAGATATTTTTTTATTGGCTGTTAACATTTTTGCCATATTTAATACCTCTTCTGGGAGTCTTCTTTCAGACATACTTCAATCATATGTGTCTACCTTTCAACCTTGATACAAAACTAATGACTTTATATTAAGTTTTTAAAATTTGTAAAGGGCCTTTTTAAGCCCGTTAAGAACCTACTTCAAGGTGGATAAATTAACTGAAAAGTCAAAGGGGTTTGTGCTATTGTGTTTGATGACAAAATTTTGTAAAGACATTTAGGGTATAAATGAGAATACTAAGGTATGTTTTATTAATGCTATTTCAGTCTAACCTGTAATTCCAGTTTGTAGAGGTGCATTTTTTCTTAATCAATCAATAACTGTTATTTACTGTGTACTTACTGGGGGGCAGAACACTGTACTAAGCACTTGGGGAAATGTAAAACAATAGAGACATGTTTCCTGTCCCCAGAGAGTTTCCAATCTAGACAGGGAGATAGGCATTACAATAAATTACAGATCACAACACATTTTAGCATTTCAATTTAAAAACGCCTTAGACTTCCTATTCATTCACTCAATCATGTTCACTGAGCATATTTCCTGTGTACAAAGCACAGTACTAAGCGCTTGGGAGAGTACAATACAACAACAGACATTCCCTGCCCACAATAAGCTCGCAGCCTAGAGAGGGAGGCAGAAATGAGTATACATAAATAAATAGATTACAGATATAAACATATGTGCTGCGGTGAGGGGAGGGAGGAGATCCTGTCCTAGGATAGGACACCATATTTCCATATGCCCTAAGATCTCGGGATAAAAATTTGTATTTGACTATAGTTCTAAATCACTTTCAAACGGGGATTTCAGTCTACTGGGGTGATTAGTATACTATCCTGTAATTAAAAATCCACACCCTATTGTGTGAGAGGGTATAAAGGACAAGAAATTCAGGGATGTAAATCCTATTTCAGCAATATGAATTTAATACTTCACACCATCTATGGATGCCCTTTCATTGCTTACTCCCTGGAAAATGACCTGCAAATGATATGCAAGGGCAATTTTGTGTAACTTTGGGTAGGTGGAATAATTTCTAGAAAGGGTCAAATAAAAGTTCTGATTTAACTGTATTGTTACCATCAGGACTGAATTTCTTCCAGCCTTGTTGAAGACATACTTGTATTCACCATCGATGCTTGCAATATAATGCTCTATCTAAAAATGGGAACTGGCAGAGACATAATTAAGCCTTATAATTAAGTGCACAGATGCTTCACGTTCTTCATCATCTTAGTGGCTTGCCTGATTAGGGTGTTGTTTTGGGAAGCCTTAATACATTTTGAAAGTTTTTTCCAACATTAAATTAAAAGTGTTTGTTGGTTGGTGGATTTATGGATAATCCTTATGGATTTACCTTTAAACTCTTCCTCTTCCTCTTACCTATAATTTATTTTACTGTTTTCCATAGATAGATTGTAAGCTGTCTGAAGGTAGGGATCATGTCTACTATCTCTACTGTACTCCTCAGGTCCTTAATATAATGATTAGCACACAATAAGCATTCAATAAAGATTGATTGGTTGTTTGATTAACTAGGAGACTTCTGCAAGAGAGAAACCAACCAGGAGGGTGAACTGGAAGGAACGCAGGCCTGGGAATCAGAGGATCTGGATTCAAACCTGGTTCCACCACTGACCTGCTGTGTGACCTCTGTGCCTCAGTTTCCTCATTGTAAAACAGGATTCAGTACCTGTTCTCACTCCTATTTAGACTCTGAGCCCTGTGTGGGACAGGGATTGTTTGTGTCCCATTTATCTTATCTCAGTGTAGTGGATAGAGCAGGGGCCTTGGAATCAGAAGGTCTTGGGTTCTAATCCCGACTCTCCTGTGTGACCTTGGGTAAGTCGCTTCACTGTGACTCA
This sequence comes from Tachyglossus aculeatus, assembly GCF_015852505.1. Lineage (NCBI taxonomy): Eukaryota > Metazoa > Chordata > Mammalia > Monotremata > Tachyglossidae > Tachyglossus > Tachyglossus aculeatus. The sequence continues at coordinate 14,964,061 of NC_052081.1, forward strand.
GTTACCTCATCTGCAAAATGGGATTTGAGACTGTGAGCCCTATGTGGTACATGGACTGTGTTCAACCTTAATTGCTTGTATACACCCCAGCACTTAGTACAGTGCCTGGCACATAGTAGCACTTAGATACCATAATAATAATTATTATTATTACCTAAGCAGGTAGACAGTACTTGGTACATAGTAAGAGTGCTTAAATACCACAATCAGTAGTAAGAGGGGAACATCCAGAAGAGAGGTTGCTCTCATCAAGCAAACAGTTTGTGATTAGAACCCAGATCTCCTGACTCCCATTCCCAAGCCCTTTCCGATGCTCTACACTGTTTCCCAGTGGAAAAACTCGATAACTGAATAGCAAATCACTTAATTGCTTGGTCTTGAGAATGTTTTAAATACCATATTTTAATTTATTTGGTTATTTCCTTCAAAATTAATTCCAGATTTTGCATTGCCAGTGGAAATGCAACATATAATTCAGGCTGATAAAAGGATCTGTGGAAACAAAACCGAATCCATTGGAAAAATACCCCCCAGTGTATTAAAATGAGAGCATTAGACTGGTCTATACATTTCCTAACCTAATTCAGTTTCAAAATTCCCCTTCTTGGACCTTAATTAAGAAGGAAACCAGTCAGCAAACTGTTCGCAACCCAATCTAATTTATGCCTCCTGCTTAACTGTGCTAGGACAATAACAAGCTTTCCCACTTGAAAATTTAAGGCTGCTATGTATTCTAACCTTTTGAGACCTTACATTTCTTTTAAATCATGAAATGTAGGGATTTATTAGTGGTTACTATATAAGTGATGGCGTGCTAAATATGTTATATGAGTGTGATGTCCTCCAAAGCTCCCTGGACCAATGTAAAAATCAAAAAGTTACTTCTCATTGGAGCTTTGAAACCCCAAATTTTTTAATAAATAAGAATTATAGGGCAATGAAATTTAGTAGTGTATGAGGATTTTGGATAGCATAGAATGTCTTTAGAAATCTGTTGTTTCTTTCAACCTTTTCAACTCTGCCTTTTTGACAAAATATCTAGCTAGTTTTTGTAAATTACATACAATCTATCCCAATCTTACCTCCACATAATTCTGTAAAGAGCTGTAATTCACATTTCAATTCCTTAGGCCCTCTCATTCTAGAGAAGAAACGATTTATGCTTTCTCCTCGTCTCACCCCACCCCATCTCCTAAAGGTTGCTTTAAAGTTAAGACCAAGAGTTTTCTTTTTTTGTGTGTCTTTTGTGGAGTTTTTTTGAAGAGTCTCCAGTGGAATTACTCTGTTTGGCCTCACTTCTATGCAGAACAACCAACTCTCGGTTCCAAACAATTTTTCTTTTTATATGGTATTTGTTAGTTGCTCACTATGTGCCAAGAACTATACCAAGCATTAGGGTAGATACTCAAGTTGGACACAGTGTCCCATTTGGGTCTCCCAGTCTGAATAAGAGTGAAAGACACTGAGTAAGACTCTACTGTAAGACACTGAGCCAGGGACCATGGCCTAACAGAAAAGGTGCAGTCCTGGGAGTAAGAGGTCCTGGCATCCAATCCTTGTCTGAAGTGTGACCTTGGGCAAGTCACTTTACTTCTTAGCATCTCTGTTTCCTCATCTGTAAAATGGAATTTCAGTGTGCCTATTTTCCCTTCTCCTTAGACTGTGAGCTCCAGGTGGGTTAGGGACTGTGGCTAATCTGATTATCTTCAAAGCCTTATTGCTGGTTCATCTCATGCATGAGGCCTTCCCTTGTTTCCTCTTCTCTGTCTCTCTTCTGTGTTACCTTGGGACTTGGATTTGCACTCTTTCTTCACCTCTCCCTCAGCCCCACAGCACTTATGTATATATATCCATAATTTCTTCATTTATATCAATGTCTCCTTCCGCTAAACTGTAAATTAATTGTGGGAAGGAAACATGTCTACCCTGTTATATTATACTTTCCCAGGCACTTATTACAGTGCTCTGCACACAGTAAGCACTCAATAAATTATAGTGATAATAATGATGGTATTTGTTACAATTGATTGATGCAGAACACTACAACACAACAATAAGACTAGGAGAACTTAAATGCTTACTATATTCATTCATTCAATTAAGTCACATTTATTGACCATTCACTGTGTGCACAACACTGTACTAAGTGCTTGGGAGAGAACATTATAATGATAAACAGACACATTCCCTGCCCACAATGAGCTTACAAGGTGCCAAAACTGAGCTAGATGCAGTATGATCGGCTAAAACACAGTCCCTATCCCACATGGGATAAGGGGGAGAGAAATCAGGCAGTTAACATGTACTTTACAAATGAGGAAACTGAAGTACAGCTAAATTAAGTGACTTGCCCAAGAACTCGCAACCAGGCAAATTGCAAAGCCAGGATTAGATTAGAACCCAGGTTTCTCAGTTCTTCGCTCTTTCCAGCTCCCTTAGACACAGCTGCCTCTCAGAAGGTAACCTCTATAAGAGAATTGACTTCATACTGTGAAACAAATCTTTAGCTGCGATTCAATGCCCTTTTTCTTATTCTTTCAAGATAGATGTCTTGGCCTGTTCAAACAGAAAATTGCCCAGATGAAATTTAAAATTTCTCCTTTCTAATACGCTTGATAAACTCAGCCTAGGAACGTGACCCCAGAGAAAAACACAGGGAAACTTACAAACAGATGTTTTCACAAGCCAATCAGTGATTTCAACCTTGAGAACACAATAGAGCATTGCCAATTTCTCTTTATCCGCAGAAGAGAGCCATCATTTATCACCCTTTGGTTTATGATCCTTGGAGTGGGATACACTGCTCTAAATCTGGCTGTGTGTTAGACCGCTCCAGAAGCTGCTGACAAACCTTGGCGTACAATTCCACAAAATCTTTGCTCCTTGTGGGCAGGGAACTTGTCTACCAACTGTGTTGTAATGATAACTATAACAATAATAATTAATTATGATGACAATAATAATAGTATTTGTTATTTAGAGTACAATGGACTTGTTTGGCATGATCCCTATCCTCAAGGAGTTTACAATCTAGCCAGGGAAAAACACTAAAATAAATTAGAGGTGAGGGTGAGTAGGGATAGGGAGATAGCTACATAAGTAACAGCTGCACCTGATTTCCAAAGGAGGTTGGGAGTGCTTACGTATATAGGTAGTGAGGCAATAGTAAAGTGAAAGTATGAGTGATACTTTGCACATAGTAAGCGCTTAACAAATACCAAAATTATTATTATTACATATTTATTACTCTAACTTGTACATATCTATTCTATTTATTTTATTTTGTTAATATGTTTTGTTTTGTTGTCTGTCTCCCCCTTCTAGACTGTGAGCCAGCCCACCGCTGGGTAGGGACCGTCTCTATATGTTGCCAACTTGTACTTCCCAAGTGCTTAGTACAGTGCTCTGCACACAGTAAGCACTCAATAAATATCATCATCATCATCATCATCAATAGTATTTATTGAGCGCTTACTGTGTGCAGAGCACTGTACTAAGCGCTTGGGAAGTACAATTTGGCAACATATAGAGACAGTCCCTACCCAACAGTGGGCTCACAGTCTAAAAGGGGGAGACAGAGAACAAAACCAAACATACTAACAAAATAAAAATAAAATAAATATGATTGATTGATTGATACAAGCTGTGAAGATTAGACATTAATCAGGCAAGGCCTCCTGGAGGAGATGGAATTTCAGAAAGGATTTGAAGACGGGGAGAGTTGGGTTCTGTCTGATACAAAGGATACATGAATTCCAGGTAGAATGAAGTTGCAGCTATCAGGAGCATTGCCATTTCTTTCAATAACTACAGGTACGACTCACGGAGAACGCCACCAAAAGTGTTCAGTGCAGGTAATGAGCCTGAATTTGGGCCCTGTGATTTTTCTCTCATTTTTTTTTTTCTTTTTTTGGTATTTCTTAATAACTTACTATGTGCCTGGCACTAAACTAAGCCCTGGAGTAGATACAAACTAATTAGGAATGACACAGCCCACGTCCCACGTGGGGTTCACAGTAGAATTCCCCATTTTACAGATGAGGTAACTGAGGCACAGAGAAGCTAAATGCCTTGCCCAAGGTCACCCAGCAGACAAGCAGCAGAGCAGGGATTAGAATCCACTTCCTCTAACGTCCAGCTCTTTCCCTACATCATGCAGCTTTTCTACCCATCTTTAAATAATTTTCTGAGCATAGAGGGGCATATACCCAGCTTATATGAAAGCAGAATTTTTGGCAGCTGCGTGGTGGAAAAGTACTGCTTTCAACAACTTTGGTGTGCCACAAGAACTATATCAGTCTTCCCAAAATATTACTCCAGACCCAAACTATCTTACCAAGCACTTTCATCAATCTTAATTTAAAGAGAACTTTCACCACTTCCCAGGAGGGGAAAAACAATGAACTTGAGATCAAAATGAATGGAAAAAAGATAATGCGACATATCATTTAGTTCCTCTATTGTTTATGACTTTGTTATATGGAACAGTAAATTTAATGTCATTAATTTTGAATGGGAAATGTGAGTCTCCATAGAATGAAAAATATAAATTGTGACTTTAGCAATCTTAAATCTTTCAAGCCTGGTTTTACCTTGACTCCTATTTTATATTAGCCAAAATAAACCACTACCACAAGAAACTATTATTAAAAGTCAGAACATACTTTCTCAAATTTATTAGTATTAGTCATAAAAATCATATTAGAAATAACATACAAATGAGTTTCATACCCATAAAACCACTGAAACATAACATGACATTCACTACCTGTGGTGTATAATTGGACTCACATGCTCTTAGATGCATTCATTTCAGTCACTGAATACGATTATTTTCAGACAACTTGTGTTTGAGTTACAGAAGTAGAATTTTCAATCAACTTCCTCATCTTTCTATAGTTCCACTTTGAAAATTAGGTTATTTAAAACAAGAACCCTTATAGGGAAAAATGTTGCTAGCTGAAATACTTGTGATGCTTATCACTATTGATTTTGCTTTTTTTGGTTTTTAACTCATTGCCTTTGATCGTGCAATTTATAGAATCTTTCATAGCTGCACACCAGATTTAATTATGCACACACCAATCAGATAATCTGTCAAACACCCTTCAGTTTTAAAACAAATGTAATGTACAAGCAGTGTAGCCCGGTGGAACGAGCACAGGATTGAGAGTCAGAAGTTCTGGGTTCTAATACTGGATCCGCCACTTGCCAGCTGCATGACCTTGGGTAAGTCACTTAACTATTCTGAGCCTCAGTTTCTTTTTCTGTAAAACTGGGGATCAAATACCCATTCTTCCTCTCCCTTAGACTATGAACCACCTATTTAGGTAGCTAAAAATGTTTTGTTTTGTTGTCTGTCCCCCCCTTCTAGACTGTGAGCCCGTTGTTGGGTAGGGACCATCTCTATATGTTGCCGACTTGTACTTCCCAAGTGCTTAGTACAGTGCTATGCACACAGTAAGTGCTCAATAATACGATTGAATGAATGAATGAATGAATAAAAAGAAACTGCGAGGTACCTTAATGAATACCATGAACCCGATTTGTACTTCCCAAGCGCTTAGTACAGTGCTCTGCACATAGTAAGTGCTCAATAAATACGATTGAATGAATGAATGAATTAATAAATGAATGAATAATATTACTTTCTGGACAGAGAGCTCATGTTTGGTGAGTTTTCCAAGCAGTTATTCCCCTATAACCTCTCCCTTCTGCATCACTCTAGCACTAGGATTTGTACCCTTTATTCACCCACCTTCAGCTCCATTACAGACTACAAGCTTGTGGTGGGCAGGGAATGTGTCTACAGACTCTAAATGCATAGTATAGTGCTCTTCACACAGTAAGCACTCAATAAACACGACGGATTGATTGATTTTTCAAGTCTACTAAGGCTTGATTTTTGTCACAGCTAGTGTAAAAATGGAGGGAGCCTTGTTTTCAGTCATTCAATCGTATTTATGGAGTGCTTACTGTATGCAGAGCACTGTACTAAGCGCTCGGAAAGTACAAATTGGGAGAGGGAGAAAAACTGGGATGGATCAGAGTTCTGCATCCTCAGCTACATGGCTTCCCTCAGAAACCATACATTTACCCCCAGTATTCATGGAATTTTTTATAGTGTTTGTTAATAATGGTAATAATAATTATGGCATGTGTTAAGCGCTTACCATGTGCCAGGCACTGTACTAAGCACTGGGGTGAATACAAGGAAATCAGGTTGGACACAGTCCCAATAAGGTCATTGTGAACAGGGAATATATTCGTTATATTGTTAGACTGTACTCTCCCAAGCATTTAGAACTGTACTCTACACACAGAAGTGCTAAATATGATTGACGACTGACTGATTTTATTCATCCCTCCTTCAGCCCTAAAGTATTTATGTTCATATCCTTAATTTATTTATTTATTCATAGTAATGTCTGTCTCCCCTGCTAAACTGAAAGCTGACTGCAGGCAGAGAACATGTCTGTTAACTCAGTTATATTATACTCTCCCAAGTGTCTAGTATAGGCCTCTGCACCCAGTAAGTACTAAATAAATACAGTTGATTGATTGCTTGATTGAATCAAGATGAGCCATGATGGGCAACTTAGTAGCAATAATTTCAAAAGTTCTTCTTTGAAGACAACTGTGATTTCAAAGAGAAAGTGTTCACAACCACCAATGTAGGAAAAAAAAGCACCTGTTATCATTTATCCCTATTAATGCTATCATCTCTATTTAAACCACACTATGGGGCTCTGTGTACAGTAAATGCTCAACAGATATTGATTATTTGATTACAGCTGTAACTGTGGTGAATAACTACACTACAGATTATTAATTAGCTATTTTCCAAGAAAACTCAATGGATACACTACCAGAAAGACTGCTCTGCACACAGTAAGCACTCAATAAATACAACTGAGTGAATGAATGTGTCCATGCAGCATAAGACAAAATGAGATAACTACAGATCAGCAATAATATTCAAGGTAAAAACTATTTTAGAAGGAAAAAATGTTCTTTATATTTTATTCTGCCATTTCCAAACTTTACTTTCATTCCTTGTCCTACTGTTAATGCACTATTAGATAGAAACATCTAACATTAAATAAAAGACTTCATTCACATGAAATATTAACCAACAGTACTTCAGAAGACCTTTGACGTTAAAAGTAATGGAAATAAAGATCATGTGATTTTGCTCAATAAAAGATAGATAAAAGACAGAAGAGAGCAGTTTTCTAGTTAATTCTAATCAATTGATCTGGGTTCTAATCCTAGCTCTGCCACCTCTCTGCTGGGGGATCTTGGGCAAGTCACTTCACTTTTCTGTGCCTCAGTTACCACATCTGTAAAATGGGGATTAAGACTGTGAGCCTCATGGGGGATAGGGACTGTGTTCAAACTATTTGTATTCACCCCTGTGCTTAGTGCAGTGCTTGGCACATAATAAGCACTTAACTTATACCACAATTATTATTATTAATGATTTTGGCTTTTGTTAATGATGCACGGAGTGAAAATGCACTCATCATCTTCTTTGATTTATGTCCTTCCATATTTTACTTCTAGCCTAGATGATGTCACAAATGCCAGAGAAAGCATTGTGCTTTTATTTCTTAACTATTGTTTCACCGGTGATTTTATATACATCTACAATCAAAAAATCACATATTCAGCTTTGGAGTTAATACTGTCTTTCAACACATCTCTCTGAGCAGTGTATGTGGATTTGTGTAATGCTTTTGCAGGAAGGAAAGATTTAAGACAAAAAGAAAAGAGGAGAAAGAATATCCCATAAAAAAGAAATTGCTAAATATATGCTTTTTTAGTCATTTCACAAACACCTTCGGGAATACAATTTGAAAAGATAATGATAGATGAATCACCTGTAATCTGACAGATGTTTAAGTGTTAAATAAGGACTAAATCAAAGCACTTTCATGTAAGAGATGATATTGTAGAAAGTGCTATTTAGGGCTATGTAACATATAGCATGAGTTACCTTTTAAAGACTTGTGAATCTACAGAGGACTCTCTTTTGGTCAACTGACAAAGGAGAACCTCAAAAGATTTGCAATCTTTTTTACAATACAAGTCACTCTGTATACACATAAATCTAGGTGACTAGAAAGCAAATCCGAGAGAAAGAAGGGTGTCATCACCGATAACTGTAGTGAAAACCATCCTATCAATCAGTAGTATTGAATGAGCATGGATTGCATGCAGAGCACTGTACAATGCAGAAGCATGAAAGGTTAGTGATTTGCTGCTAATGTACAATGCCCACACAAATGATGGGTTTTTTTTGGATTCCATCAGTTAAAACACTGCTTTCTGAGCTGCACTGCTCTGATGACTCTTCAGGCAGAATCTGATTTTTTTTTTTAAGGGTATTTGTTAAACACTTGGATGACACGCAAATTCATGAAGCATTCCATATTTTTAGCCCCTTCCTTCCTCTCCCCCTCGTCCCCCTCTCCATCCCCCCATCTTACCTCCTTCCCTTCCCCACCCCACAGCACCTGTATATATGTATATATGTTTGTACATATTTATTACTCTCTTTATTTATCTTACTTGTACATATCTATTCTATTTATTTTATTTTGTTAGTGTGTTTGGTTTTGTTCTCTGTCTCCCCCTTCTAGACTGTGAGCCCGCTGTTGGGTAGGGACTGTCTCTATGTGTTGCCGACTTGTACTTCCCAAACGCTTAGTACAGTGCTCTGCACACAGTAAGCACTCAATAAATAAGATTGATTGATTGATTGATTGAACAGCACTGTACTAAGTGCTGTCACCTTGACCCCTCCTACATCACTTCGCTGCTCTCCTACTACAACCCAGCCCACATACTTCGTTCCTCTGATGCTAACCTTCTCACTCTGCCTCCCTCTTGCCTATCTCACCTCCCACCACTAGCCTTGTCCTGAATTGTCCTCCTTCCTGAAATCTGACAGACAATAAACTCTCCACCACTGCAAAGCCTTATTGAGAGCCCTTCTCCTGCAAGAGGCCTTCCCAGACTAGGCTCCTCCTTTCCTCTTCTCCCACTCCCTTCTGCGTCGCCCTGATTTGCTCCCTGTGTTCTTCTCCCCTCCCAGCCCCGCAGCACTTAATAATAATAAGAATAAAATACGGTATTGGTTAAGTGCTTACTATGTGCCAGGCACTGGAGCGGATACAAGCAAATTGGTTGGACCCAGTCCCGGTCCCGCATAATAATGATGGCATTTGTTAAGTGCTTACTAGGTGCAAAGCACTGTTCTAAGCACTGAGCACTGTTCTAAGGGCTGAAATAGAGTAATAAAGCCATACAAATATATATATACAATTGGTGGAGCTGGGATTTGAACCCATGACCTCTGACTCCAAAGCCAGTGCTCTTTCCACTGAGCCACACTGCTTAGGGCTCACGGTCTTAATCCCCATTTTACAGATGAGATAACTGAGGCACAGTGCAGTAAAGTGTGTGGCCTAAGGCCACACAGCCACACAGCCAACAAGTGGCGGAACCAGGATTAGAACCCATGACCCTCTGACTCCCGGGCCTGTGTTCTATCCACTATGCCATGTTGCTTCTTATATGGACTTATGTACATATCTGTAATTTATTTATTTGTATTGATTTCTGTCTCCCTCTCTCTAGACTGTAAGCTCCTTGAGGTCAGGGAATGTGCCTCTTTATTCTTCTACAGTACTCTCCCAAGCGCTTAGTACAGTGCTCTGCACACAGTAAGCCCTCAATAAATCTGATTGAATGAATGAATGAAAGAAAGAGGCCCTGAACCCTTGATAAGATGTTGGGTCTGATAATTATTCAAGGTACTTATTATATCTACTACTACTGCTGCTACTACTACTGCTACTAATACTACTTCTAATTATGGGATTTCAGATTCTCATATTTCTAAAGGTTCAATAGATTTGTCTACCATTTCACATGTGTAAATGATGATAAATTTTACTTTAATCCTAATGGGTGTTGGATTACTTTTTGTTATTAGGCTATAGAGCTACTACAAAAATCCCTGCCTGACAAAATGTGCTTTAATGAAGATAGTGTCATTGACCATGAGCGGTCTAATCTAATTAAGCTGTCCTATTATTAACGGTGACCTTTAAAAAAATACCTCCTTTGAGTCCAATTCTGCTATCCCCTTTCTAGTCCAGTAAAATAGTATTTAATTGACTAAAATGTAGGATTTATTTTATTACAAAATTTAGGACACTTCCACTGGAAAGTGTAATGGCTATAAATGAATAGTTCATTTGTGCTAATTTACAGTGTGTCTAAAAGTGCTGCCTTTTTATACCATATCTCTGTTTTGCTAATAACCTCAAAACAATATAATAAACTTTTAGGTAAATGAGCACCATCTTCACATTCATCAATAAGCCTTCGTTAGAAAAAAATAAATCTTTTTTGTGGTTACTTATCTACTTAACGATCCTACACTTTTCATTTAGGTTGTTGACACGAGGACAAAATATTGCCAGAAAAATCATATTTTTTCTGTAATATTTTCATCTGAGCAGTCATAATTTGAAGGGTACCTCCACAAATTTTTACACAGGGAGTTTATATATTTGGAGCAAACATTTCCACCAAGCAAGTGGTAAAACTAGTAACATATCACAAAATATTTTAACACTGAATTATGTTTGAGCTCTCCCATCTTGAAGTGTATCTCTTGGATTTTATAGGATAGTTAATCATTTCACTTATCACTAAAGTATTTATGATTGTTGCCACCATTTCAAGATTCCCCCTGTCTTTTCAGTTTCAATTCTAGCTCCTTCTATATCATTTTGGCTACTACCTTTTATAATTGTCTAACATATTCCGTTTTTCCAGCCCTGTTACTGCTGCATGCTGTGCGGCAAATTCCACTTTGTTATAAATGGATTTCATATCATACAGAAGGAAAAGTTTTACCCCATCAACTTTTTATCCAAATCACATGGAACACGTACCTTTAGAAAAGAAGAAAATTATCTTTACTTATCTTAATAACCACACATCTTTGCTCTTGTTTGGAGATAACTCAGGCTATTATAGGAAAGCTCACTTTTAATCAATTCTGGGAAGCTATTAAGTGGTCACCAAGTTAATCTTGGCTTGAAAATGCAAAATGTTTTTGCAGTGCCCTTTAAAAGTTTTCCTATTGTCCACCGTTTTTCTGAAACTATCAATACTAATTATGGTATTCATTCATTCAATCATATTTATTGAGTGCTTACTGTATGCAGAGCACTGTACTAAGCGCTTGGGAAGTACAAGTTGGCAACATATAGAGACGGTCCCTACCCAACAGCGGGCTCACAGTCTAGAAGGGGAAGACAGACAACAAAACAAAACATATTAACAAAATAAAATAAATTAGGCACTCACTAGCACTATGCTGAACACTGGGAATGATACAAGATAGTTTGGACACAGTCTTTGTATCAAGTGGGGCTCATAGTCTAAGACGGAGGGAGGAAACGTAATTTATCTCATTTTATAGTTGAGGAAACCAAGTCACAGGGAAGTTAAGTGACTTGCCCATGGTCAGATGGCAAGTAAAGACCATAGATTTCCTGTCTCCCAAGTTCTGAGCTTATGATTTTCCTTGGGACGGAACTGGTGACTCTCCGAAAACAAACGTGAGTTGAAATAGTTTGCTGAAGAAGAGGCTCAAGCTTAGATCTTCACAGGTATACAGTGCATGCAAGACTCAAGTCCAATTTCTGCTGTCATAATGGTCACAGTGAGGGTGGAAGTGGCCAGTGTATTGACCAGCAGCAATAGAAGAGCAGAGAAGAGACTACTATACTGCCCATCCTATCCGTGACAACACAAGCCTCATGTGGCCTTGCCTGCTTTTTCTACCATTTTCTGTGTCCTGGGCTGGTCACTCCTTGGCTCCTACAGATTGTTCTCAGGGTGGCTGGAGCGGAAACTCTGAGAACAGAAGTAGAAATGACTAACTGTAGGTAAGCAGTCCGTGATGCTAACATGGGCTGCTGAATTCATCTGCTTGTGGAGCTACTCTTGGTCTTGAAACTGAAATGCCAACTTGGGGAGAAAGAGAGAGAGAAAGAGAAAGGGTGTGTGTGTGTGTGTGTGTGTGTGTGTGTGTGTGTGTGTGTGTGTGTGTGTGTGTGTGTGTGTGTGTGTGTGTGTGTGTGTGTGTGTGTGTGTGTGTGTGTGTGTGTGTGTGTGTGTGTGTGTGTGTGTGTGTTAGTGTGCATAAATCAGCACACTAGCTGGGTTGGACCATGTCTGATTATATGTATGCCGATGTGTGAATGGAGTACATGTGTGTATTGGTGTGTATGGGAGGAGGCTGAAGTGTTTGCATTTGTTAATTTGTGTTTGTGTATGAAAGATTAATTGTTGAGGAATGTGCTTGAGTGTTTGTTTTTCATTTGTTTGTGTTTGATGGTATTTGTTAAGTGCTTACTTTCTCCTGTCAAGCGCTGTTCTAAGCCCTGGGGTAGATTCATTCATTCATTCATTCAATCATATTTATTGAGTGCTTAACTGTGTGCCGAGCACCGTACTAAGCGCTTGGGAAGTACAAGTCGGCAACATAATCAACATGTATCAACATGGGTAGATACATGTTTATCAGGTTGGACACAGTCCCTGTCCTACATAGGGTTCACAGTTTATGCGTGTTTATGTGTGGATGTGTTTGTGTATTTGTGCATGTATTTCATATGAGTAGAAATGTCTCTTTTAGTTTCTAACATTCCCTGTCTGCCTGCCTTTCTCTTTTTCTATACTGTATTTCTGTTCCTTTCTGCCTTGGTTTCCTTCAATTTTCCTTTCTCTCTTCCACTCTACTGCCATTTTTTACCTTACTCCAAGAAGACATAGCTAAAGGTAGATCTTTCCCTGAAAGTACCAGTTCCACTTTGAGCTCCAGGGAAAGTAATGACCTCAGATATCAGTTTTCCCTGAAAAGTGGAGATGCCACTGGAGACACACTAGAGAAGGGACAAAATATCCACAGTTTCCGAATATGCAGTCTTAAAAACATTTCATTTCATTTGCGATAAAGTTTGGGTAAAGCTTAAAGTTGTACTTGTCTTAGGCATAGGATGAAGCAATTTGTTGTAAAATGAAGGTCAGAAAAACAAAACCCAAACTCAACAGTGGAAGCATTTTCGTTTCCCACAGAATGTCCTCAGGTTCAATGCAAGCAAAGAAACAGTTCACTACTGTAAATCACAGAGGTTTTCAACCTCTGTTTATCAAAGCCAAACCCCAGCAATTTCCGTATTTTGGCATTATTTAACTCCTTTATTTGTACCCCATCTCACCCCTGTCATTTTACCTACCCAACCCCCCGTCAAACAATAAATGGTATTTAATGATCTCCTACTGGGTGCAGAGCTGATGCAAGCATCATATCCCGCCTTCACTACTGCATCAGTCTCCTTGCTGACCTCCTTGCATCCTGTCTCCTCCCTCTCCACTTTGCTGCCAGGATCATTTTCCTAAAAAAAATATTTAGTCCACATCTCCTCTCTCCCCCCAGACCTCCAATGGTTGCCCATCCATCTCTGCATCAAACAAAAATGCCTTACCATTGGTGTTAAAGATTTCAATCTTACCTTACCTTGTGGTTTTCTAACATAATCCAGCCTGCACAGCTTGCTCCTCTAAAACCAACCTCCCTGCTCTATGTCAGTCTCAGCTTTCTGGCCACTGACACTTTCCTCATGCTTCCATCTGGCTTGGAACATCCTCTGCCTTCATATACAACAGATCATTGTGGGAAGGATCATCTCTATTGCTGTACAGTCCTTTCCAAGCGTTTAATACAGTGCTCCGCACACAGTAAGTGCTCACTAAATACGATGGAATGAATCACGCCCTGCAAAGCCCTAGTGAAGTCATATCTCCTCCTAAAGCCTTTCCCAGCTAAGGGCTCACTTTCCTGTCTCTGCCCTCTCTTCTTGGTCATCTTTGCACTTGTGTATGCAAGCTCATCTCTTGACTGTAAACTCCTCGTGGGCAGGGAATACAACCACCAATTCTGTTGTGCTTTCCCAAACTCTTAGTACAGACTGAGCCCCTTTTTTCCTCTCCTCCTCCCCATCCCTCCCGCCCTACCTCCTTCCCCTCCCCACAGCACCTGTATATATGTTTGTACAGATTTACTACTCTATTTTACTTGTACATATTTACTATTCTATTTTGTTAATGATGTGCATCTAGCTTTATTTCTATTTATTCTAATGACTTGACACCTGTCCACATGTTTTGTTTTGTTGTCTGTCTCCCCCTTTCAGACTGTGATCCCGTTGTTGGGTAGGAGCCATCGCTATATGCTGCCAACTTGTACTTCCCAAGATCTTAGTACAGTGCTCTGCACACAGTAAGCGCTCAATAAATACGATTCAATGAATGAATGAATGAACATAGTAAATGTCGATTGCACTTTAATCTCTGAACTTTGGACACTTGATATTTGCCCACCCTCAACATACTTATGTACGTACCAATAGGCAATTTTTTCAATGGTATCTGTTAGGCACTTACTATGTGTCAAGCACTGTACTGAGTGCTGGGGTTGGAACAAGCTAATCAGGTTGGACACAGTCCATGTCATACAAGGGAACCACAGTCTTAAAAGCTATTTTAAAGATGAGGTAACTGAGGCACAGAGAATTTAAGTGACTTGCCCAAGGTCACACAGCAGACAAGAGGCAGAACTGGAATTAGAACCCAGGTCCTTCTGACTTCCAGGACTGTGAGCCCGCTGTTGGGTAGGGACCATCTCTATATGTTGTCAACTTGTGCTTCCCGACCACTTAGTACAACGCTCTGTTTGCAGATGAGGGAACTGAGGCACAGAGGAGTTGAGTGACTCGCCCAGGGTCGCGCAGCAGGCAAGTGGCAGCAAACCTTGTGACTCCCAGGCCCGTGCCCCAACCCCATGCAGCAGGCAAATGGCAGCAAACCTTGTGACTCCTTTTAGACTGTGAGCCCACTGTTGGGTAGGGACTGTGTCTATATGTTGCCAACTTGTACTTCCCAAGCGCTTAGTACAGTACTCTGCACACAGTAAGCGCTCAATAAATGCGATTGATTATGATGATGATGACTCCCAGGCCCGTGCCCTAACCCCATGCAGCAGATGAATGGCAGCAAACCTTGTGACTCCCAGGCCCCTGCCCCAACCCCATGCAGCAGACAAATGGCAGCAAACCTTGTGACTCCTTTTAGACTTTGAGCCTACTGTTGGGAAGGGACTGTCTCTATACGTTGCCAACTTGTACTTCCCAAGCGCTTAGTACAGTGCTCTGCACACAGTAAGCGCTCAATAAATATGATTGATGATGATGATGATGATGACTCCCAGGCCCGTGCCCTAACCTCATGCAGCAGACAAATGGCAGCAAACCTTGTGACTGCCAGGCCCGTGCCCCAACCCCATGCAGCAGACAAATGGCAGCAAACCTTGTGACTCCTTTTAGACTGGGAGCCTACTGTTGGGTAGGGACTGTCTCTATATGTTGCCAACTTGTACTTCCCAAGCGCCTAGTACAGTGCTCTGCACACAGTAAGTGCTCAATAAATACGATTGATTATGATGATGATGACTCCCAGGCCCGTGCCCCAACCCCATGCAGCAGACAAATGGCAGCAAACCTTGTGACTCCCAGGCCCGTGCCCCAACCCCATGCAGCAGACAAATGGCAGCCAACCTTGTGACTCCTTTTAGACTGTGAGCCTACTGTTGGGTAGGGACTGTCTCTATATGTTGCCAACTTGTACTTCCCAAGCACCTAGTACAGTGCTCTGCACACAGTAAGCGCTCAATAAATACGATTGATGATGATGATGATGACTCCCAGGCCCGTGCCCCAACCCCATGCAGCAGACAAGTGGCAGCAAACCTTGTGACTCCCAGGCCCGTGCCCCAACCCCATGCAGCAGACAAATGACAGCAAACCTTGTGACTCCCTTTAGACTGTGAGCCTACTGTTGGGTAGGGACTGTCTCTATATGTTGCCAACTTGTACTTCCCAAGCGCTTAGTACAGTGCTCTGCACACAGTAAGCGCTCAATAAATGCGATTGATGATGATGATGATGATGATGCTCTGCACACACTAAGAGCTCAATAAATATGATTGAATGAATGAATGTGCTCTCTGCACTATGCCATACTGCTTCCCAAAAAATCATCATTATTATTATTACTGCTACTACGATTTTTATCATCCCAGCACAAATTCACCACTGTATTAATAATAATAATGGTATTTGTTAAGCACTTACAATGTGCCAAGCACTGTTCTAAGCGCTGGGGAAATACAAGGTGATGAGGTTGTCCCACGTGGGGTTCACCATCTTAATCCCCATTTTACAGATGAAGTAACTGAGGCCCAGAGAAGTGAAGTGACTTGCCCAAAGTCACACAGCTGACAAGTGGTGGAGGTGGGATTTGAACCCATGACCTCTGACTCCAAAGCCCGGGCTCTTTCCACTGAGCCATGCTGCTTCTCCAATCATATTGTATTTCCATTCTAAGATGAGTCGGTTGTAAATGAAAAAAAATCTATATTTAATAATATTTAAAATCCTATCAAAGACTAAATTGGGTATGAAAGTTCTTAAGATTTAAGGAGAGAAAAAGGTAATTTATATTTATGCCCTTTTAAATTAAATTGCTGTTTATATAGGGTTTTATTAAGCCACTGGTTTTTCTCTAAAGGTCATTTCAAGGTTCATTTATCCTGACTCCCTTCTACCTACCACTTAAAATGAAAAAAAAAATTAGAAAAGGCCATTTTCAGATGCAGAATAGCTTTAATTCACTACATTAGTACATCCATTCATTCTCTCTAATAAATTCTAAGCCTACAACAATTTTGCCCTGTAATTGTATATCTCATCCCTGAGAATAAATGGTATTTGTGAAATTTTAATTTGATATTTTCAATATTTAGCAAATAACTTATTCAGCAATTAAACATTTGGCAACAAATATATTTTACAGGAAAACTCTTAATTCAAGATAGCATAATTTCTAGAATGTAGAGTTCTCCTCTACGACATATTTCTGCATAATGTTTAAATCAAAATAAGTAATACGACTACTATGGCCAGAAAGTAGTTATCACCAAAACACTGGGGATAATGAACAAAACTACTCGAAAAACACCCAAACATGGGATTTAAAGTTAATTTAACATACAGAACTGCAAGCCCAGTTTCAGTAAAACACACTTGAGATGCTTAGGTCCACTGCTGAAATCTGGGGACAGTTGGGAGAGTCAAGGTTCCAAGGCTAATCGGGGCCAAGGCCTAAATGTTGATGCTTTAGCTAGGGTGACTATCGACAACAAATACCGAACAAGGAGATATATGACATAAGGTCACACAGGGTACACGACTGGGGTGCAGTCCGCCCCCTCCTCTGATTGGTTCCTCATGGTAGATTGGTGGGCAAATCTGCCTGTGAAGAGCTTGTCATGCCTTGATTTTGGTGGGAAAATCTAGCCGTTGGATCCTCCTGCCAGTGATGCAATTCCTACAGGTTGAATGACAGAGGAGGTGGGGCAGAGGGGAAACGGCCACAGAGAGGTTGTAAATCCGATGGATTTCAATCAGTCATATTCGTCGAATGCTTACTGTGCGCAGGGCACTATACTAAGCACTTGGGAGGGCACAGTGCAAGGAAATGAGTAGACACGTTCTCTGCCCACAAGGAGCTCACAGGATAGAGCGGGGAGACAAACATTAAAATGAATTACAGATACATAGATAAGTGCTGAGGGTGGGATCGATCAATCAATCAATCGTATTTATTGAGCACTTACTGTGTGCAGAGCACTGTACTAACCACTTGGGAAGTACAAGTTGGCAACATATAGAGACAGTCCCTACCCAACAGTGGGCTCACAGTCTAAAATGGGATGACTATCAAGTGCTTAAAGGGTACAGATCCAAATGTGTATGCAAATGTTACCTTCTTCACCCATCCAACTTTCAATCTAGACAATGACTCACTGCCTGTCCCTCCAATCATCTTACACAGTTCCGGTGAGTGGGGTATCCAGAAGTGTGAAAATCAGAGCTATTTTCCTATCCTTTGCTTTTTAAGAGCTAAATCACATTCCCTAACCAACTGCGCATTGTCCATTATGCTGCATGGTTTTCTATGAAGACTTGGAAGTTTAAAGTGCGTTTAAAGTTAGAGGACTCCACTGTTTGGCAAGAAATATTTAATTGACACAGAATTGCAATTCTAATATCCAAAAGAAGATTTAAGACACATACAATAAATACCTTTAGACATATTAGTAGA
Organism: Tachyglossus aculeatus; assembly: GCF_015852505.1. Lineage (NCBI taxonomy): Eukaryota > Metazoa > Chordata > Mammalia > Monotremata > Tachyglossidae > Tachyglossus > Tachyglossus aculeatus. The sequence goes on from NC_052081.1 coordinate 14,982,373, forward strand.
TAACCCAAACATTCAGACTCAGTTTGGATATTTGTAGCATTAATCAGTCAATACTTTGCACTGGTGTTCCTAGTTTTATAGTGTCACTGGTATTTGAAATGTGAAACAAATACATAAATTTGAATATTATTAATATACGCCAAGTATACCATTATTTGACCATTTTCAGCGCACCCCAATTAGAAAGGTACACATATCCTATATCCAGCACAGCCCAATACGCTTCAGGAAAATGAAATCATCTTTCAAAAGTATTTCATTCTCCAGAACTATTAATTCAGTGTAAAATAATGTTTTGCAGAAAGACATGAGCAGAATATATAACCACTTCGTGGGGTTGTCCATCTTGAGAAAGACAATTTCACACCACCTTTTTAATCTCTATTTTTTCCATATCACTGGCACCACTGTTAGAAGTTGTAAGTTCTCCTTGAAAAGTTAAAATGCAATTTTAAATTAAATGTGGAATAACTCACCAGAATAATGAAATGAACCAGGTAGCCTGGTCACCTCTCCCCAGAAAGAGAAAAGCAGGCTTAGAGTCACAGTTTTCTCCTTTCGGGCCGGCAGTTATTCTTTTGAGCATGAAGTAGTGATTGGTGTAGAGAGTCTTCCCCAGAATAAAGAAGGGAAAAGAGACATTGATGAGAGACATCAATAGCGGGTGAGCAGAGGCAGTGAGAAAATAGTGTGCCTGTAATTTTATTAGTTGGCCAACCAGACTTTAAGATTTTACTTATCTCAATTCCTTTCATTGTTTCCAGGCAATTTCTCCTTCCAGAGGCTTATTAATCAGTGAGGAATCATCAGGCCAGCGGACTACTGAATTCAAAGGGTAAGGCAAGCAGCAAAAGGAAAATGAGGGTCAGTTCTAGTAGCCCGGAGAAAGGGATTCAATTTATTCTGATTTGGGCTTTATTTGTCTGGTTCATTCGCAGTCGGGGAGTCCAGAGTCTCACGAGGGTGATGTTTCAGTGTGGACCTTGATCATCCCTTGTCCTTTATCTTCCCTTGATTATTTCACAGCCACATGCCAAGCAGTGTGGCTTTGTGGATAGAGCCTGGGCCTGGAGGGGTCAGAAGGATCTGTGTTCTAATCCCAGCTCCACCATTTGTCTGCTGTGTGATCTCAAGCATGTCTGGACACTTCTCTGGGCCTCAGTTACCTCATCTGTAAAATGGGGATTAAGACGATGAGCCTCAGGCTGTGTCCAACCTGATCAACTTCAATCCGTCCCAGTGGTTAGAACCGTGCTTGGTGCTCAATGAGTACCATCTTTATTATTATTATTATTATTATTATTACAGTTAATTGACTGCCCACAAGAAATGACTTCTTCAGGTTTAGTATGACACTGCCATGCCATTTTATTATGCACACCTGTATGGTACTATTCATTCATTCAATCGTATTTATTGAGTGCTTACTGTGTGCAGAGCACTGTACTAAGCGCTTGGGGAGTACAAGTTGGCAACATATAGAGATGATCCCTACCCAACAGCGGGCTCACAGTCTAGAGGATGCTTATTCCTGCTAGCATCTAAATACCTTGTGGACAGGTAACATGTCACTTCTGTATCCTGAACTTCCCAAGCATGTACTACAGAACACCACACCAAGTGGGTGTTCAATAAATGATTCACTACTGTTCCTGCTCCCCAGCACTTAATACAGTGCTCTGAACACTGTAAATGCTCTGTGAATACCACTGGTTGATTGCTGGTGCGGAAACTATTCAGAGCAGCCTAGCCGAATTAATCCTATGCATGCAGTATGGCAATAGTCGCCTAGTAGTTTGAAAGAATGAATGACCCTTGCCGTTTGCACAAAAGATCAACTGTGTTATTTTCTCCTAACAAAAATGGTTCTTTAAAGGGGCATTTGAAATTCAAATATTTCCTTTTCAGTCATTTCAATTCCTTTTTTTGATTAGCCTACACTTTCAAATCCTTATGACAATGGAGAGTAGTGGAAAACAAATAAGCAAACAAACAACAAAATAAAGCATGGGTGTGGGAGTCAGAGTACAAGAGATCTAACCTTATCTCTGCCTCTCGTGTGCTGTGTGACCTTGGGCAAGCCATTAACTCCCTGTGCCTCGGTTTCTTCAGTTGTAAAATGGGAATCAGTATCTGTTCTCCCTCCTATTTAGATAGAAAGGTCCAGATTTGGACAGGGACTGTGTCGATCTGTGTCTTATCTCTACCTCAACTCCTAGTTCAGTGCTTGGCACGTAGCAAGTGCTTAACAAATATCACAGTTATTATGGAAATGGAGAGACACGCATATTTCCAGGGATCGGTTTTAACATCCTTTTCACTCAACCCATAATGGGACAGATACATATGAACATATACTGAAAAAGCTGTGGCTAAAATGTAGCTGAATATGTACATTTTCTATAAGTGCTCTATTATTTATTGATTTGGCTTAATGAATATGCAAATAAGCAGAGAACAAATGGCTTCTGTAGCCCTTTCCTGGTTCTCATAAATTTTTGAAGTAGAGTAGGTAGGGGAGAGATTCTGGATTGCTGCCAGGATATTATAATTAGGACTAAATATAAAGTTCAAGGGCTAACGTTTGACCTCTCAGGATGACATCAAAATTACACTTTCTCTGACCCTTGTGCTGAAATTTAAATTACATTATTTTCCCTAAGGCCCCAAAGACTCGCAAAAGGTATTTTTCTTATGGAAAAGAGGAAGAAATCACAATTTTAATGCCACCTCAAGTGAGATCACTAGGTCTTCGATAAACTGGCACAAAATGGTTAAAAAATTAGATTCCCCTTGCAGTTTTTTAAGAAATCTCAGAGAAAGAACATGGATAGCATATTCTGAAATCTTAAGGCAAAAGTCGTTTCATTTTAAGGCTTTGACAAATCACTTCAATATGCTGCTTAATTAAATAAAGCACACACACTGTACTTCATAGTTACTATTGTTAATAATTCATGAATAAATTTGGATACCAATACATTACAAGAACTTCAGGAAAGCAGCTCATTAGAAATGAATAAGACAAGTTTCAGCTTTTTATAGTTCTTTGATTTGATGACCTTGAAGGCTTTTAAAGCATTAATGCACAACTCATTTGTGAGTTTGAAGAAGTGACTATACTGATTCCTGTGTTCCCTGGACCCATTAGATCTTGTGTTCGTGAGAAGTCCTGAAGTCATAATATTTGGGTAGGAAAAATGGGTGTCAGCAACAGGGATTGTCATCAATCATCATGATCAACAGTATTGACTTAGCACTGCTCTGGTTACAACCAAATCCAGGGATGAAACAAAATGGCACTCATCATCTGGTCCTGACTGCATTCCATAGGCCAGTTTGATTCATGTAATTGAGGTCGGGGAATATGGCCTCAATCATGATTTAATGTAGAGGGCTATGGTTCTAGGGAGAATCAGAATCTTTTTTCCTTTCTGTGCCATTTTTCCATCCGATTGGAAAGACTAATCAATTTCAATAGATTAGCTCTCCTGACAAGGCACCATAAAAATTCCTCCAAAATGGAAATATGACCCTTCTGAAATACAAACGTAGGTAAGGCCAGCATCTCCTCCCTTTCTGCATCCCCAGTAATCTTTCATTTTTTCTTCCTACCGAAGGGGCCAAAGATTCCAAGAGAAGCCTTCCTGTAGAAATATAATTGTAATTCAGAATATATCTTTTTTTATCATTTCACTTTGAAATGTGAGATTCAATAAAATGGCAAAGTCATTATGCAATCTTCCAAAGTTCAGGGCATACGTATCTAACCTCTTTAGTTATGTTCTGTCATTCTGAAGACATTAAAGCAATAGCCACAACACTTAAAGTGCCTCAGAGAGGAACTTGGGAATTTGAGTTAAAAATCAGCCTGGGTCAGTCAAACCACTGACTTTTGGCCTTAGTGGGAAATCCTAACTTTGCACCAGAATGAATTATGGCATTTTAAGGTAGCCCTTTCATGCTGATAGAATTGCTTTCTTTTTGGAAATTTTCGTATCGCTATTTTCACTTCCAAAGGCCTTAATTCTTCCACCTTAGAAAAAGTGAATATCATCAAAAAAACCCACAAATGATCATAGGAAAAATAAGAGAAGCCTAATTTGCATCTGACCTTTCTTTTTAATGATTAATGGATACTATTTATGTAAACCGTTTCTACAATGCAGCATGAAATGAAATTTAAATTGCAAATTTTACAGTTGTGTATTGTAACTGGTGACCCTGTCCCCAATCACAGACAAAAGAAAACCAATTACATTTGTAATAAAGATGCTAATGCAGTTCCTATTTCCAAGTTGTATGAGGTTGGGCTATAATAGAAACTTTCTTCTAAGGATGAACCAGGAAGAGGTGTTGGGTTGCATCAGTCTGAATCAATGCTGTAAAATGTGTCATGCAAAAGAAACCCTCAGTATCTCATATTTCTTTTGCTATAGCATTCAGGGACAGGTGACTAAATCTCCATTTCCACTGACTGTTACTAATGGTTTTCCTTTCCCTGAATAAAGACAGTCCAAAAATATTTCAACACACATTGTGTCATATTCTCAAGGCAACGAAGGTATTTTTCAGGACTTCAACTTATCGCTCTTAAAATAGATGTTCTTATTATATGAGGTGGTGACTGTGGTGATGGAGGTGGGTAGTGATGGCAGTGGTGCCCTGCACATAGGAAGCGCTCAATAAATATGATTGAATGAATGAATCCTTCATTCAGTCGTATTTATTGAGTGCTTACTGTGTGCAGAGCACTGTACTAAGTGCTTGGAAAGTACAACTCAGCAACAAATAGAGACAGTCCCTACCCAACAATGGGCTCACAGTCTAGAATGATGATGGAGGAAGCAGTGCTGGTGATGGGGTGGTGGTGGTAACAGTGGCAGGAGGGGTGGCAGTGGCAACGGTGGCATTTAGAGGTGGCGATGGCGATAGTGGTGATGGTGGTAATGATAGTGGTTGGGATGGTGGCAGTGTCACTCTGTCAGTGGTTCTGTCACTGGTAGACTTGTTGCTGATGGCGATGAAGGTGGTGGAACCAATATGGTGGTGTGACAGCGGTGGTGATGATATTATGATTATCTGTTGAGCCGGGCATGACAGTGGTGGCAGCAGTGGTAGTAGAAGTGTTGATGGGGGTGGTGGTGATGCTGGTAGAGGTTGGCGAGAGTATTGGTGGGAGTGACAGTGAGAGAAGTGGTGATAGTGTTAGCAGTCCTCAGTCAATCGTATTTATTGAGCACTTACTATGTGCAGAGCACTGTACTAAGATCTTGGGAGAGTGCAATATAACAACAAACAGCCACGATCCCTTCCCACTTGATGATGGAGGTGGTGATAGTGTTGTGGCAGTGATGGTGATGGAGGTGGTGATAATGTTGGCTGTAGTGGTGGTCGTGCTGGTGACCACCATCATAGTGATGGTGGCATTCATTCATTCAATCGTATTTATTGAGCACTTACAGTGTGCAGAGCACTGTACTAAGCGCTTAGGAAGTACAAGTTGGCAACATATAGAGATGGTCCCTGCCTAACAACGGGCTCACAGACTAGAAAGGGGAGACAGACAACAAAACAAAACATGTGAACAGCTCCAGTGGAATGACCACTGCTCTGGTAGCCAAAAGACTTGGGTTCTAGTGCCTGGTAGGGCTCTGCCATTGGTGGCTTATTTCTCACCAAAGAAACACTAAGCACAGCCTTGGCACCCTCCAACAGAAAGAGCAGCATGGCCTAGTGGAAAGAGCACGGGATTGGGAGTCAGAGGTCGTGGGTTCTAATCCCAACTCTGCCTCTTGTCTGCTGTGTGACTTTGGGCAAGTCACTTAACTTCTCTGGACCTCAGTTGCCTCATCTGTAAAATGGGGATTATGATGGTGAGCCCCAAGTGGGACAACATGATTACCTTGTATCTAACCCAGCTCTCAGAACAGTGCGTGGTACATCTTAAGCACTTAAATACCATCATTATTGTTATTACTATTATTATTATTAGCTGTAAATGGATCCTCCACCACCTGCACTATGTATTGTTCTGTACCCCTTCCTGTAACCTACCCAACCCTCCCCTGTCCCTTCACTTGTCTTCCAGTCAATCGTATTTATTGAGCACTTACTCTGTGTGGAGCACTGTACTAAGTGTTAGGGAGAATAAGATATAACAATAAACAGACTCACTCCCTGCCCACAATGAGCTTATGGTCTATTTTTTATTAATGTCTGTCTCCTCCTCTAGACTGTAAGCTCATTATGAGCAGAGTAAACGTCCACTAATTCTGTGGTACTGTACTCTCCCTAGCTCTGCACATAGTAAGAGTTGATAAATACCATGGATTGATTGCTTAAACTTTCCTGGCTTGGGTCCACTACAGTGTCTCTCTTAAGGTGCTGAATCATGGTTGGTGCCAACCAAGGGAAACGTGTGGTAGGTGTCCGCTAATTCTACTCTATTTTATTCTCTCAAACATTTAGTACAGTGCTCTGCACATAATAAGGTCTCAGTAAATACCACTGATTGCTTGCTTTATTGTTTAGGTACAAGAAAGGGGAAATCATCAAGCTAAGTTGTAACAGGAGCCAACTCTATTTTGGGTGTTCAAAATTTCAGTTTGAATATGAACATTCAAAGCATTTCCCACAGTTTTTGTAATCTCACTTGCCTCCTTACTCTTTGCAGGAATCGTAATTTATGCAATTGAAATTTATCTGTCCAAGTGCTGTTCTTCAAAGAATGGCCCCTAATTAGAGCTTCCATTACTGTTACGGCTCTTGCCACACTATCAAATCTTTCCCATAAAAATTAATCCCCCTGGCTTTTAATGGGTGCTTCATTTAGGCATTGTTGGAACTGTTTTGTGGAGTTAAGAAGGAAAACATAATGGCGTCTCAACAGAATTATTTTTCTGGAGTTCAGATTTCTATAAGAATGTACCTGCTGCTTTTCCAAGATATTTCACCATAAGAGAACTGATGAAACTGAAGCCCAGAGAAGTGAAGTGACTGGCCCAAGGTCACATAGCAGATAAGTAGCAGAGATGCAATTAGAACCCAGGTCCTCTGTTTCCCAGCCCCGTGCTTTCCCTTAGGCCAAGTAGATTCATCAGAAGAATCTATTTGAAACCTGAACCAGCCTAGAAAAGGGTAGGATTTGGTGCCGAGCAGACAAGTGGCAAAGCTGAGATTAGAACCCAAGTGACTTGTTTAAGGTCACACAGGAGACAATTGGCAGAGCTGGGACTCGAACCCAGGTCCTTCTGGCTCCCAAACCTGTGCTCTTTCCACTAGGCCATGCTGCTTCTCACTTTACTAAGCCCTGTGCTAAACAGTTAGGAGAGTACACTACAACAGAGTTGGCATGCTCCCTACCCACAACAAATAATTTAGGTGCTCTGGCATCTGGCCCAATGACATTCAGTTGTATTTATTGAGCACTTACTGTGCGTGGAACTCTGTACTGAGTGCTTATAATTGCCAAGTCCAGGGGTGCCCACCAGTGAACAACTACTAATTAGGAGTGGATGGCCTAGTGGATAGAGCATGGGCATGGGAGCCAGAAGGACCTATGCTCCAATCCACTCATCTGCTATGTGAGCTCGGGCAAATCACTTCACTACTCTGGGCCTCTGTTCCCTCATCTGTAAAATGGGGAATAAGACCGTGAGCTCCATGTGGGACAGAGACTGTGTCCCACTGGATTATCTTGTATCTATTTCAGCACTTAGTATAGTGCCTGGAACATAGTAAGCACTTGAATACCACAATTATTATTATTATTATTGTTGTTAAGAGTGGTATGTGATGGCACCCGGATACAAATAAGAATGCACTTGTAACTGCAGCTGTTGCTGAGAGGTGGTATCGCTGCCACCATCTTGAATTGGATGGTGGCGGTAAAGACTGTGGGATCCCAGGAAAGAAGATCCCTGCATTACCTCAGTGGTGGAGTGTGGTATGAGCAACCATCCATTGGCTGAGAAAACCTAAAGGCATGTAGGTGTCAGTAGGTCAGTATTTTGGGGAGGACACAGCATGAGAACAAAACAACGTGACCATTGGAGTGTCATGAATGGACAACGACTATGTTGCTGAGACCATCTCTAGCCTGTTAAAATGTTATTATCTGTTACTCTCGAGGTGAATTATAAGATGTTAATTAAATGCAGGCCACATCACTACTGCAAGCATAAAACTGGGGTATAAGAAGCAGCACTAAGAAGACTCAAAGCAGAGATGAGAGGACCCTTCTTTATCAGCTGTAATTGCAAAGAGAGTCCTAGGAGCACATGGCGTCATGTGCTATATGATACCAGATACGCAATGGGATGGGAAGAGTTTCTTCAACTTTATCTTTCTCTTCCACGAATCCCCCTTGGGTCTTGCCATTCCGGCCATACCCGCCCCTACCGTGTTTTTCTTCAAGAACTTTAATTCAGTTTCACAGTTCTAAATCTGACTTACATCTCTGCTACCTCAACCCAGATACATTTTTTAGACTTGCTCTTTAGGTAGATCACCGAGGGTTAAGAAGTGTTCTCTAAATCCTTGTCCATACATATATAATTTTTCTTCTTGGCCTTGAGACTTTGACTTATATTTTCCAAAATGCTACTTAATTTGCTTTTCAGTGAAATGTTATATTTAGGGGATTATGTTGATTCTAAAATGAGATAGAAATACAACTGCATTCTAGAATCATCTTCCCTATCTCTTCTCACAAAGGGCAAAATACTGGCTCTTCTCCCAACCTCTGATCTTTACAACTGATTTAAAAGATAAATTGTGCATTTCCCTGTCAGCCCTGTTACTATATTCTTTTTCTTCTGATCTTTCTTTGAGGCAAAGACTCAATATCCTCTCGGGTGTCTTTTCTCAAGGTTAATTCTCTGTCAAATGATAATGCCAAGAGCCAGCTCTCTCTTTTTAAATCAACTTTCATTTCTCCTCATCCTTTTAATAGTATTATTTCATATTTTCCTAAAATTATTCTACCAATGAAACTAAATTAGTGGATGAGTGAAAACCATAGTCGTCAATGGCAGTTATATTTGGGTAGCCTGGGTTATATAGATATCCCAAGAGGATAGAGAATATAAGTGGTCTAAGTTGATGTCACTGTCTCAAATAAGTCTCATGAATGTCCAACTTGAGGTCAGTTCAGCTGACCTCATCACCCTCCCAGGTTCTCTGATTTCAAGACCATTCACTAAGGTGAATCAGTGTAGCCTAGAGGATAGAGGACAAGCTTGGGAGTCAGAAAACCTGGGGTCAAATTCCGGCTCTGCCACCTGTCTGCTGTGTGACCTTGGACAAGTCACTTCACTTCTCTGTGCTTCAGTAACCTCAGCTGTAAAATGAGGATTTAGACCATTTTGAGCCTCATATTGGACATGGACTGTGTCCAACCTAATTAGCTTTTATCTATTTTTTTAAATGGCATTTATTAAGCACTTACTATGTATAAAGCACTATTTTAAGCGCTGGGGAGGTTACAAGGTGATCAGGTTTTCCCACGGGGGGCTCACAGTCTTAATCCCCATTTTACAGATGAGGTAACTGAGGCACAAAGAAGTTAAGTAACTTGCCCAAAGTCGCACAGCTGACAATTGGCAGAGCTGGGATTTGAACCCATGACCTCTGACTCCAAAGCCCCATAGTACAGTGTCTGGTACATAGTAAACACTTAATACCATTCCTTTTTTAAAAAAAGGTAGGACAGAACCATCCTCAGGCCTTCTAAGTAACTGTGCAGTCAGAGAGAGATCAACTAACCTCAGACTTTTTTGCCCCCTTTAGCATTTTCTCACGGCACTTACATAGCAAGCTAATTGACTCAGAATATAAAGCTGTAATTATGGAAAAACAGCAATGAATGTGCTCATCTAAATCCACATTAATGCATAGAATAGGTGCTGTTTTAAAACTGAAGGGCTGCCTAATGCTTCTATTAATTTTCATGGAACCAAAGGCCTTGGTACCTCAATATACATTTGTACAGCACTTTGCACCTTTATTTAATGTTTCTCCCTCCCCATATTCTGGTTTCTTAGTACTTTAGAACCATGACCTTTATGATACCCTTCAGTCCTCATTCAAAAGGCACTGAATTATGAAAATTATCCCCTGGACTACCTCCAAATTTCAGCTTCCCAATATCTCAGCAATTTATATTGTGTCTATGGGTCTGGTTTATTTAACTGCATATATAACTCTGGTGTATGTGCCTTCTTGAGAATAGGTTAAGATAGTTTTGTCACTAATATCTCCAGAGACCATCTCTACCAGACAAAACCACGAAACAGATTGTGGCCGGAGAAAATAACTAGCACTCATTAGAGTGAGGCTGTGGGCTTTTCCTTTTTTTCTTTTTGGGAAACAAGCCCTCAGGTATATTTTAGAGGTGCATCTTAGGGACTACTGGGAATTAGGACATGAAGTAGGAAAAACATCCGTAAGGACACCACATCTCAAAAGACAAAGCTTCAAGTCTAGAGAGGTGAACAGAACTTGGAATGCTGAACTACCCAATTCTGAGGTTTGGCTCCTAGAACTGTCGCTATTTGGGAAGTGCTGGCAGTAACAGAAGATGGGATTTGAGGAGATGGAATACTTTATCTCTCCTCTTCCTCTTTCTTCATATCCTCTTTTATTTCTCTACTTCCCCTTCTTTATTTCCCTCCACCACTCTTCTCCCCTCTTGTGTTTCTCCATTTTCATTCATTCAGTTCATCTACTGAGCATTTACTCTGTGCAGAGCACTGTACTCAGCGCTTGGAAAGTACAGTTCAGAAACAAATAGAGACTATTCTACCCAACAGAGGGCTTACAGTCTAGAACATCTTCTCTCTAGGCCCCTTAGCTGTGCCCATCCTCTGACTCTCTCCATTAGAACCCAAGCAGGGTTCTAAGTGCTGGGGTAGATACAAATTAACCAGGTTGGATCTAGGCCCTGTCCCACAGGGGACTCACACTCTTAATCCTCATTTTATAAATGAGGGAACTGAGTCACAGAGAAGTTAAGTGACTTGTCCAAAGTCACACAGCAGGCATGTGGCAGGGGTGGGATTAGAACGCAGGTCCTTCTGTCTCCCAGACTTGTGCCCAATCCACTAACCCATGCTGCTAGAGGAGAGTTTACAATCTAAAGGGGTAAAATCTCCAACTTTTCACCTCCTACTTTTTCTCTCCCTCTGACTCACTGAAGAATTGATATTCCTTGAGGAATTAGACTATCATTGGTCTTTTAGCAGCATTTGGAACCCAATCATAAAATATATGGAGTTTGGTGTGAGGACAGCAATAAGTTTAAGGATTTGTCAGTTCAATTCTCTCCTCCCTTGTCATAAAGGCAAAGTCAACAGCCTTATGCTGGAAGAAATTTCAGAGCTAGGATGTGCACTGCTCGCATTTGGGTGACACAGCATCGATATTCCATATGAAGTTTATTGTGTTTCCAAGAAAAAAAATGAAAAAATGACTTTCTGAAATATTTTTCTTCGATTTATTTGCCATAAATAAATGAAAAGTCCTATAAAATAGCTTCATAGAAAAGTCCTCTGCATCAAAATCTAGTCGTAATTAAAGCAAGGTTCAGAACATTTATGACCTTGCATGATTAGTGATCTCTGAATCTAATCTTAGGGTACTTTAATGGACTATAATTATCTATAGTGTGTAGTTACTGCCTTTTCAGAGATTGATTTAAATGTGCCTCAGGAGGCAAGTTCTCTTTAATTATCTGATAAGAACTAAACTTGATACTCCAACTAAAAACTTTTAGAAACACAAAAATAAATACACTACACTAGGACAAAACTCATTGCAGGGCTGCCTTAGAAATGAAATCCACTCTTAGCTGTAGTTTCTAGTGCTCCAGATAAAATGGGGATAAGGCTTATACTTATTTTCAAGATATCTTTCTGTTCTCAAAGACTCAGAATGTGAAAGTAATCATGCTTGTGCCTTGGCCAAAAAGTTACAAAATGTTGATAAAAAAAAATCTACCCACAGACATAAATAATGCACATAAAATGAGTGGTTGGAAAAAAGTCAGAGTATTCAGAGTTAGTACCATGTTTTCCAAACTTTTGAACAAACTCAGAGAGTCTTATAGGGACATATCAACAAACTTAAAAATAAATTTGTATTAAGACTAAAATGGCATGCATAACTGTCTTCATTCACATTAAAACATAGCAAACATGAATAGTTTTTTAGAATATTTTAGTGAAAAGGGTCCAAAATTTGGCAAATAAATGACTGCTTGGCAATTACTACAACTCATGGGGGAAAAGCATTTATAAATAATGTACTCCCTGTAGAAGCAGTGTTTCCTAGTGGATAGAGCTTGGACCTGGGAATCAGAAAGACCTGGGCTTTAATCCCAGCTCTGCTACTTATCTGCTGTGTGACTTGGACAAGTTGCTTGACTTCTCTGTGCCTCAGTTACCTCATCTGCAATATCTGGATTAAGATTTTGAACCCCACGTGGATTTTGGACTGATTAGTTTGTATCTATCCCAGAGCTTAGTACAGTGCTTGGCCCATAGTAAGCACCTAACAAATAGCATGAAAAAAAAATTACTATGATTTCCATTCTTTTAAGGAGAATACAAGAACTGTGGAAAGCTTTTGCTCATGACAATTTCAAATCTTTGCTAAAGAGTGACCACCTTGAGGCACTTTAATACCCAATCTTTAGAACACTTCATCAACGTCATCTTTGCACTACATTTAACATCAAATGACAAGACAGGATCACTAGCAATGAACTCCCAAAGAGAAATCCTTTTTCTTCCATTACTTACTGTTGCAAGCTTTGCTTTGCTAAATTCCTGCTCTGTAGTAAAATTCCAAGCATAATCTAATAGCAATAATCCATGTGACAGGTTGGGAAAAGTGAATAAATGTTAGATGACTGACTGGATTTTTAGAGATTTACTCAATGGCAAAGCAGCAGAAAAAGCCATCTAGCACATCTTCAACCCTAGATATAAGCTTCTTGAGATCAGGGATAGTGTTTACCAACTCAACTGTAGAGTACTCTCCCTAGTGCTTAGTACAGTGTTCTGCACACCATCAGTGCTCACTTAATAGAGGAGTAGCATGGCCTACAGGAAAGCACACAGGCCTGGAACTCAGAGGACCTATGACCCTGGGCAAATCATTTCACTTTTCCATAACTCAGTTTCCTCATTTGATAAATGGGGTTCAGTCCCCATTCTCATCCCTACTTGGACTGTAGTCACATGTAAGGCAGAAATTGTGCCTGGCCTGATTAACACAATTCTATTCCAGCACTGAGAACAGTCCTTGACATAAAATAAGTACTTAACAGATACAATGATAATAATGGTAATAATGATGAATACCATCAATCAATTGATCATTTACCTTGGAGAGTTTACACTGGCTAGTAATCATTATAGTCAATGAGCATGTAGATGTAACAGATTCAATGCGGACAAAACAGTAGGTCCTTATTAAGATTCAGAGTTACAAAAATTTCAAGGAAAGACTCACTATAAAATTACAATTATAGAAATATATTTTTCTGGTTCATTTTTTACTTTATTCACCACAATTTCCTCTTTAGATTCCCCTGAAGACAGCCAGCTTAGCAATGAAATTATAAGCCTCTGAGGCTCATGCAAAGAATATTTCCTTAGTTTTGAAAAGTTCTGTCATTTGTTTCCAATATAAGAAACTTCTTAAGGTGTGTGTCTTCTCTAATTCATGACTGCAAGATTGTTCTGTTGTGTTTTAGAATACCCACTCCAAGTAAGAAAAAGAGCCAATAAGAAATGTTCTCTTTTGATAATTTGATAATGACTTTGCTCAGGATTCTTGCCATTCTTGGATCATTTATATGCAGATTCTGCCAGACTTTACCTTAAGCTATGGACTCCCGGGTCACTAATCTGGATTTGGGAATAGCATTATTTAAAGGGATTTCCACTGCATCAGTTCTTAGGAAGAACCTCAAATGTCCAGATATTGAAGGTGATTAAAAAAAATCAAGAATCAGTGGGTTTAGGAAGTCATTTATTTTGGTAATTTTAAAAAGACAAAAAACGCCTTCAATCTACTGCAGGGTTCATATAGATACCTTCTATTGCATTTTGTTTTACTGGGGTAAAGATATTAAAAAGAAATTGGTCCCCTTCTTATAATGATCTAGACATTTACCCTTTAATTAGGTCAGTCCTTTTGGGATTGTCAATACAATTGCTAGATAGCTCCTCCTGAACAAAAAAAAAAATTCTTCCCCTGAGAAGAAACTAGTGTACCATTTGTTTTTCTACCTTCAAGCAATGCAAATGAATTAAGGAAGATGCTTGTGGCTTAGTGGAAACAGCACTGGTTGGGGGTTGAGGTCAAGGATTCTAATCCTGGCTCTGCCACTAATCAGCTGTGTGACTTTGGGCAAGTCACTTAATTTCTCTGTGCCTCATTTTACTTCATTTGTAAAATGGGGATTAAAACTGTGAGCCCCACATGGGACAACCTTACTACCTTGTATCTACTCCAGCACTTAGAACAGTGCTTGGCACTTAGAAAGCACTTAACAGATATTATTATTATTATTATTATTATTATTATTATTATTATTACCATTTCCTTTGATAATCAATGAGTGGTATTTATTGACTACTTGTTGAGTGAAGAGCACAGTATGAAATATTTGTGAGGACACCAGTCAAGCTTCCAAGGTTCTCACCAAGATTTCTAGCCTCTCACCTCTATTCTACTTTGCCCTTATTACTAGTTTCTCCCATTTCCCCTATATTTTCCCCTTCCATTCCTTTCACCACTGCTTTGACTTTGAGGAAATGGGGTGGTTGGCATGGGCAAAAGTTTGTATGGCACAGTAGAATAGTGGTGCTGACAGTTGGGATAAGGAGGGAGGATGGTGGATGGGGAGGAAGATGAAGGAAAAGATGAGTTTAGAGTAGAAGGTATGTTGCGTGGTGCATAGTTGAGGCAAATGGGGATGGTGGTTGGATATGGATAGAACAGAGCAAATACAAATATTTACTGCTTACTTCAACACACTTGGTGAGTTTGTCATGGGGACAAAGACTCTTTAAACTCCAGATTTCCTGGAATACCAATTTTGATTGTAGAATGTAGGCTATATAAACTGATCTTTTAGAGCAGAAATTCTATTGTTCTTTGCCCAACCTACCTGTTGTCATTTTTCCAGTGAGAAAAATACATAGTTTTGAAAGCATATTTGAACCATTTTTTCAAATCAATGCCAATAAATATATTAGGAGAGTCATACAATTAAGATTTGTTGCAGAAGTTCTGCACTCCTTTTTTTAATAACTCCAAAAATTGTAATAATAATAATAATAATAATAATAATGGCATTTGTTAAGCGCTCACTATGTGCAAAACACTGTTCTAAGCGCTGGGGAGGTTACAAGGTGATCAGCTTGTCCCATGTGGGGCTCACAATCTTAATCCCCATTTTACAGATGAGGTAACAAGCACAGAGAAGTTAAGTGATTTGCCCAAAGTCACACAGCTGACAATTGGTGGAGCAGGGATTTGAACCCATGACCTCTGACTCCAAACCCCAGGATCTTTCCACTGAGCAATGTTGTAGCAAGCTTTAAATAATTTTATTACAATGTAGAATATAGATGGCTTATAAATGTATAAGAGTAATGAGGCTGACCTCGACTTTCCTTAATGGAAGAAGGGGTCTCTTTAAAACCTTGGGTATAAAATAGAAAGAAAAAAATAGAACAAAATGGGAGTGCCAGCCAATATATCCCCAGCTGTTCTTTCTCCTGACTAGATTGGAGTATGTTTTAGGAATTCTATGGAAAATAGACAAAATTATCAACACTTCCAAGTAAATATTTTATACCCATCTGACGTAATTGTATCCTTGTTGTTCTGGGAAAGAAAAGCTATGGAAAGTTGTTAATGCCTTATCCTTATTTTGTAACTCTTTTCCCAGTCCTAGTGACACTTAATACCTCTGATTCATATAGGCAAATTAAAATTGTAACTAATTAGGTATCTAATTAGATGGAATCTGCTGCAAATCCCAGTTCTGCCAATTGTCAGCTGTGTGACTTTGGGCAAGTCACTTAACTTTTCTGTGTCTCAGTTACCTCATCTGGAAAATGGGGATTAAGACTGTGAGCCCCCCTGATAACCTTGTAACCTCCCCAGTACTTAGAACAGTGCTTTGCACATAGTAAGTGCTTAATAAATGTCATTATTATTATTATTATTATTTTTCCATCTACATGGACTTCTCTTCAAAAGACAAAAGTATTTTGGATCTTATTCATGTCATTTGAGTGTCATTCTGAAAAGTAAATATTTTATAGCCATCTGACTCCAAAGCCTGTGCTCCTTCCTCTGAGCCATGCTGCTTCTCATCATAGAGGCCTGGCTGACAGTCAGAATCAGAGTAATTTTACTTACTGGAATCTGCCCAAAAAGCCGAATGTCATGAAACTCAATCTTGAGGAAGTTAGGCCAGAGTTCGGGTTATTGACTGGATATCCCAAAATGGAAGGGAAGATCATGTAATTTGGGCTCTTATAGTGCCACTTTTTAAAAAGCAATGGACTTAAGCCATATAAAGGACAGAATCTGATATTAGGATTTATAAACCTGATATTATGATTTATACACCCGGGAGAATATGTTGTAAAATTATTTTGGTCCAAGTAGAAGTATTTTGGTGATTTATACACCTGGACATTCTGGTCCAACCACTTATCCTCTTGTGCCTCGACTATTGCATCAGCCTCCTCACTGACCTCCCTTGCCTTCTGTCTCTCCCCACTCCATTCTGCTGCCCAGAATAAAACAAACAAAAAATTCAGTCCATATCTCCCCCCACCTCAGAAGCCACCAATAGGTTGTCCAACCATCTCCACATAGAACAAAAACTCCTTGATATTGGCTTTAAGGTTTCACCCGCCTCTCTAACCTACTGATCTAATACAAACCAGCCCTCACAATGTACTACTCTAACACCAACCTACTCTCTGGACCTCAATTTTCTCTCTGTCACCACTGACCACTTGTTCATATCCTCTCTGTAGCCTGGTACTCCCTCCCCCTTCATATATGACAGACCATCACTCTCCCTACTTTGAAAGTCCTAATAATCACATCTCCTCAAAGAAGCCTTCCCTGACTAACCTCTCTTTCCCCAGCCCTCTTCGCCTTGGCCTATGCAGTTGGTTCTGTTTCCCTTAAGCATTTTAATTCTCACCCCACCCCAGCTCCACACATTCATCCTTATACTCTGTTCCTTCCCCTTTCTGTAATGTATTTTAAAATCGGTCTTCCCCCTGCATTCGAAACTCTTTGAAGTCAGGGATAATTTCTATGCAGTTTAGTGTACTGTACTCTCCCAAGCACTTAGTACCGTGCTCTGCACCCAGGTTAGCACTCAATAAATACTATTGATTGATCAGTTGATTGATAAAAGGGTATTGGTCCCAGAGCTGAGCCTGGTGGGACACCCTCAGGTAAAAAGGGTGTACAAAGGCTGAAAAGCCAGCAGACAAAACTGAAGAAGGTGAGAACCAGGGGGGCCTCTATTTAAAGAAGAGAAAATGTGGGCTCTTAAAGCTTCCAGAGAATCTGAAGTGAATACCTGAAAACGTTGTAATGTTGCAAGTTTTTCACTTCATTAGGATGAGATAACGATAGAGGAAATAGAACTCAACAGCAGTTAAACATGTGGAGCCAAAAATTGCCAGTGAAGCACTGAAGGCTGAACCTAAGAGCCACAGATGACTTCTCATGTTGTACATTAAAAAACTCTGTTTGGCGATCTGACATCCTGCTAGGGGCGGGGTGGATATTCAATTTGTGCATAAAAGACTGAGTTCATGATACCTAGTACCAAGACCGCGAGGTGGCATTGCCTGCATTTTGGGGGCTAAGTAGGAGTTAAAACACTTGCTCTTCTGAAACATTCCAGTCAGCAGGTTACATTTGCAAGAATTCAGTAAACAGCCCATGTCCCCACAGAATATAGATTGTGTTGAAACAGCTCTTCCACTTTCTCACAGTAGGAAATGACCCAGTCACTGCAAATAAAGAATAGCTATTCTTTGATAACTACCGTGTAAAATGCTCACTTTTCCCTTACAATTGCACAATTCATTGTATGAGGTCCAATCACAGAATGTTCACTGTCATCCTCGAAGACAGGCCTAGTAGATGCCAATCAAATATCTCCCAGAGCTAAATCTACGTTTTCCTTTCTGTCTGAAACATCTTTGTAATATGACTTGAAGCCAGTCGATTTGAGGTGAATTTTACAAATTTCCAAGAAGCTATCCTGAGACATGTAGTTTGTGCTACTTTGGGGACAGTAATCCAGCAATTTCTTTTCAAGAGAAAAAGAGTTTGTAGTCTGAATTGGGTAACACCTGTCAGTGACTTGTAGTGTACGGGGACAATTTTACTAATACATTTCTGCAGAATGTGAAGGAAATGTACTTTATATGGTCCACTGGGGAATGCTAACATTTCACTTGGCAAGCGCCATCTGATTGTTTCCACTTAGCATGCAGTGTCGCTGAATCGATAATTGAAGTTGCTCACTAGTGACAAATTGTGTCTGCCACCGGTTAGGAATTTAAACAACTAGCTTACAAAACAGTTCACTTGCTGTTGCTCCTTCCCCCCTCCCCCAGCCATTTTAAGTGAACATGAGGTGTGCCCTTTGTTTGAATAGTGGGTTCCTATGCATGCTGTGCTGTCACGGCATACGTTATTGAGACCCATTTGGGAGCTTTCTGAAGTACAAATGAAGGTGTTTTTGTTTTTCGGAGGTTATTTCTACCTAGAAAAATGTTGCAAATTTGAACCCCCCCCCCCCCCCCCCCCCCCGCTTAGTAGCCTGCATGACAAGTGAGCGTTCAATCATCAGTCAGGGGACTTTATTGTGCAGAGGATTTAGGAGAGTACAATAGAATAGTTGGACACTATCCCTGCCCTCAAGGATTTCACAGGTTTACCAGGGAAGCAGCATGGTCTAGTGAAGGGAGCATGGGCTTGGGAGTCAGAGGACCTGGCTTCTAATCCTGCTCCATCACGTGTCTGCTGTGTGACCTTGGGTAAGTCACTTGACTGCTCTGCCTCAGTTATCTCTTCTATAAAATGCTAAGACTCTAAACCCTATGTAGGGACTGGGACTATAGCCAATCTGATTATCTTTTATCTACTCCAACACTTAGAACAGTGTCTGGCACAGAGTAAGTGCTTAACAAATACCATTAAAGAAAAAAATCTAGTGGAGGAGTTTACAATCTGGTGGAAGATTTACAATGTAATGGAACAGCTTCAAAGGCCACTAAAATACAATCCCAATCGATAAATTATATTTCTTGAGGGCTTAGAATGTATATGCCACTATAATGAGCATTCAGCATACAATGAGCATACAACAGATATATAATATCTGATATAATGAGCATACAACAATGAGCATATAATGGGCATACAACAGAGTTCACAGAACTGACCCCTACCCTTGAAGACCTTACGGTTTCGTGGCAGAGACAGAATCTAAAATAAATTGCAAATAGGGGGAAGAAACAGCGTTTCTCACAGTACGTGGCACTTACAGGCACTACCATATTTCACCAACCCACTGCTGTGTTGGCGTTTCTGTGTTAATCAGTCAACTGTATTTGCTGAGTGCTTATTGTGTGCAAAGCACTGTACTATAGGTGTTTGAGAGAGTACAGTATAACCATATAATAGACCCATTCCCTGTCTTAGGCTGGGATAGTTTGTGTTAGTCTGGTCAAGGGTGTTTGGCTAAGCAAGGAGGCAGAACGTCCTAAGGATACAGACCTTAAAAGACCTAGGTTCTAATCCTGGCTTTGCTCTTTGCCTGCTGTGTGACCTTGGTAAGGCACTTACCTTTCCTGCTCTGCAGTTTTCTGATTGGTAGAATGGGGTTAAAAGCCTCTTCTCTCTCCTACTCAGATTGTGAGCTCCAGCTTGTGGGCAGGGGATGTGATTGATTCTTGTTGTATTGTACAATTCCAAGTGCTTAGTACAGTGAGAAGCAGCGGGGCTTAGTGGAAAGAGCACAGGCTTGGGAGTCGGACGTGAATTCTAATCCCGGCTCTGCCACTTGTCTGCTGTGTGACTTTGTGCAAGTCGCTTAACTTCTCTGTGCCTCAGTTACCTCATCTGTAAAATGGGGGATTAAGACTGTGAGCCCCCCGTGGGACAACTTGATCACCTTGTAACCTCCCCAGCGCTTAGAACAGTGCTTTGCACATAGTAAGCACTTAATAAATGCCATTATTATTATTACCCCAGCACTTAGAACAGTGCTCGGCACATAGTAAGCGCTTAACAAATACCATAATTATTATTATTACAGTGCTCTGCACACAGTAAGTGCTCAATAAATACAAATGAATGAATGAATGAATATAGGGAAGGATCTGTGTCTGACCTGATTATCTTGCATCTAGTGCCTGGAATGTTTGGCAAATAACATGTGCTTAACAAATAGCACAATCATTATTTGGGAGCAGTACATGGCCCTGACTAAATATTCACGCAATCAGAAATAACATCGTGCTGGCACGCCTGAACCGCCTTAGCCTCAGTTCTGGATACGAATGGAAGAACAGATGTGCCGGGCTCCATCTCCTGGCTCTGGTAAGATTTGGTCTCCAAAGTATAGGGACTTCTACTCTCCAACCCCCACCCCACACTGAGCGGCAATTCAACTGTTCAGAAAGCTGGCTCTAACAAGCACCACCACACCTAGAAGAAACGCAACTTGTCAGCATGGTTTCTTGAAATTTCTTGTCCAGTCAAGCCCTCAGATTGGGAAGCGTCTTTATTTCTCTGCTGGAATAACAAAATCTGAGACTGCAGGTGTGAAAGCTCAGAACAGCACAGTTCCACAAAATCAGTTTCCCATCCCCACCTTAATGGGAACAAAAATAGAGGAGTGATTGCAGCAAACCAAGGAACAGATGTTTCTTCAGGAGCCCTGAAAGATGGCGACATTGTTGTCCGGAGGGATTTGAAGAAGTTTGATTGAGCAGGGCATTTGAAACCACAGAGTTAAACAACAGACTGTAGAAGTGAAATTCGAGAAATGGAGGGAGACTCATTCCGTCTTATGCACCCTCAATTTTGCAGAAGCTTTCCTTTTTTTTTTGAATGATGCAGAAAGAATAAAGGTAGGGGTGCATAATCTTCAAATTTTGGAGGATTACACTGAGTCGTGTTGGCACTTAATTAAGATCCCCCAGTCAATGTTTTATCCAGGTATTACTGTTCATCTTTGAGATGGCTGTGTTTGCTAGGACTGCTCTCTCCCAGGCTCTATTTCTGTTAAATAGCCTTAGAAATGCTAGCTAGAAATGCTAGCTACATGGTAGCTAGTGTTCCCTCAGCAAAATTAGGCAACATCAATTACTGCCAAATGCTATTATAATTGAATAATATTTTTGTATTTATAGTGTAAAATATTTTGATATTATATTATATTTTCCCCACGGCCACTTGGTATTCACCCTGCCTTCAATCCCACAGCACTTCTGTTTATATCTGTAACATGTTTACTCATAATAATGATAATTATAATAATAAAGGCATTTGTTAAGCACTTACTATGTGCAAAGCACTGCTCTAAGCACTGGGGAGGTTACAAGGTGATCAGGTTGTCCCATGCCATGCTCACAGTTTTAATTCCCATTTTACAGATGAGGTAACTGAGGCACAGAGAAGTTAAGTGACTTGCCCAAAGTCACACAGCTGACAAAGCCCTATTCATATTACTATCTTTCTCCCCTTCTTGACTGTAAGCTCACTGTGGGCAGGGGATGGGTCTTCCAACTCTGTTGTGTTGTACTTTCGAAAACTTAGAAGCAGCATGGCTCAGTGGAAAGAGCACAGGCTTTGGAGTCAGAGGTCATGGGTTCAAGTCCTGGCTCCGCCAATTGTCAGCTGTGTGACTTTGGGCAAGTCACTTAACTTCTCTGTGCCTCAGTTACCTCATCTGTAAAATGGGGATTTAGACTGTGAGCCCCCCGAGGGACAACCTGATCACCTTGTAACCTCCCCAATGCTTAGAACAGTGCTTTGCACATAGTAAGCCCTTAATAAATGCCATTATTATTATTGTTATTATTACACAGTAAATGCTCAATAAATACCTCTGATTTAAACACATGTATACATATATGGATATGGGTATATCTACACATCTAAATCTACCCATTTATTCAAAAATCCTAGTTAACTAGGAGTCATAGTTGCCCAAGGAACAACCCCCATGAGAGAATTTTGTCTACTTCATGGTGAATCTCAAATTCCCACTTTTGAAGATGCTACTGATGGTAAAGTCATATCCTCCAAAATTAGTTTTCTATAGCTTTCCTGCTGGTAAACTGTCATATAGCTCAGTTTTTACCATATGTATAGCACGTATAGAATAAGGATATTTGAACAATAAAAGCTGAGTTTTCTGGGGCTATATAGATCTGGGTGATGAAGGTGTAAAATTCTAGAAATTCTAGCAATACTTATAATCTTTAGAGGTACAAATTGCACATTGTGGTGTTGTGAAATCATACAGAGAATATGATATGAAATTTGGATAAGATATAAAGAAAGATAAAACAACTTATCTCCATTTTATAGTTGAGGAAACTGAGGCCCAGTGAGGCCTAGTGACTTGTTCAAAGTCACACAGCATACTAGGTGATTGATGCTGTCGGCCTCTTGGTCTTCCTAGTTCTTAGCATTTTCCTGCGTTTATCCTTGGCATAGCATTACTATATGTAAGCATTTTAGAAAATTATCAAATTAGCTCCCAATGCTCCATTAAGACCCAAGAAACCAGCATTTTCAGAGTTGATGCTAATTTCCCTTCAGCGATCAGCATATTTGCAATAGTTCAGGCCCTGTATGTCTTCAATTTTACACCTTGTGATTTTGAACAAACACTGTGGGCCAGTAATATTTGTCTTTGTTTCTTCTTTAATGAATTGTACAACGATGAAAAACATTCCTCTTTTATTCTTATTGAGAAGGCCTAGAACTGAGAAAAAGAGACCATCTCGCTATCTGAAGTTACCGTTCTCACCATGCTTTCATCTTTCTTCCCATTACATCTCTTACCAAATCTAAGTTTCTCTGAACTGCAAGTTCCTTTTGGGCAGGGCCATGTCGACCCATTCTCTTTTATTGTACTCTCCCAAGTGCTTGGTACAGTGCTCTGCACACAGTAAGTGCTCAATAAACACCAATGATTGATGGATTGAGTCCTGGGTTTGCACTCCTACCACTATTCGTTCAATCATTCAGTCATATTTATTGAGCGCTTACTGTGTGCAGAGCATTACATTAAGAGCTTATAATGATGGTATTTGTTAAGGGCTTACTATGTGCTGAGCACTGTTCTAAATGCTGGGGTAGATACAAGGTAATCAGGGTGTCCCACGTGAGGCTCACAGTCTTAATCCCCATTTTACAGGTGAGGTAACTGAGGCACGGAGAAGCAGCGTGGCTCAGTGGAAAACTCTGGGCTTTGGAGTCGGAGGTCATGGGTTCAAATCCTGGCTCTGCCACTTGTCAGCTGTGTGACTTTGGGCAAGTCACTTCACTTCTCTGGGCCTCAGTTCCCTCATCTGTAAAATGGGGATGAAGACTGTGAGCCCCCCGTGGGACAACCTCATGACCTTGTATCCCCCCCAGCGCTTAGAACAGTGCTTTGCACATAGTAAGCGCTTAATAAATGCCATCATTATTATTATTATGATGATGAGAAAGATCAGGAGTTAGAATCCCCCTTTATTGTATCAGGCAGAAACATGCTCTCCTGGAAAAGAAACCAACTCCTTATCCAGGAAAGGTACTTTAAGCCATTTTCATGCATCCTCACCTAACATGTCTTCATTGTCATGCGTCCTCACTTAACATGTCTTCCCTGATTTATTCCCAGGATCTAAACTTCCCCCACTCCAGGGCTCTTGCTTCTATAAGGAAGATCTTAAGTTGAGTATCACAGGAACAGCATTTCTAATTCCTTGGAAGAAAAATCAAAGAAACTAATCTGAATATTGCTGCTATGCTTTGTGAAAATGCTTATTAGAAAATATTGTTTCCCTTGTTAAGACTATTTTGAAATTACTACGTATATTCACCACATGACAAATGTCTTTCTTTTCACCTACATCGTATTTACATTTGGTTGTTCTTAGGACTTTAAAAAAAGTCTTTGCATGCCTATTAGACTGAACTAGCTCAGGAAAATATACTTTCAATATATTTAAAACTCTACAATAAAATCCCAAGAAATATTAGACCCTTCTAAAGTTCTGGAATTGGCAAAAATGGAGTGATATAAGTCCTTTCAAAAATGGCATATTTAGTGATAAACCGTTCAATGCGTTAAGCAACTGTGAGTTCTACTTTGTACAGTGAGAGTTACAGACACTGTCATTGAGGCAGTATATTTAGTTTAAGCAACTTACTGTTATCTTTATTGGCATTGCCAGAACTAAATACTTTATCATCTTTGGTTTGTGAACTAGTTTACTTCTTTCCAGAATATGTGTGTGCTCCATTTGGAATATGATATATACTTTTAATTTTAGTGGTATGTGATGTTAATATCTTATATGATAAAATATTTATTGATAGTATTATTCTGTAATGCTTTGATAATGGATGGGACACAGGGCTCGCTCTCAAAGTACGTGATCGGAGTATTTGTGTTGGCAAAATATGGAATGTATTGCATTTCCTACCTTGTTTGCTTATTTATTTGGTCAAAACGTAGGATTTCTTCAGAATGCTTGAGCTCTTGATTAATTACAAAAGAAATGGAATATCACAACCAGCAGCCAGATTTATGGAACCAAAACAGAGGCTACACAATCCAGAAATGAATTGAGAATAGTGTAGAAATGGGGTAATAATAATAATAGTGATTATGGTATTTGTGAAGTGCTTACTATGTTCCAAGCACTGGGGGAGATACAGGGTAAGCAGGTTGTCCCATGTGGGGCTTACAGTCTTAATCCCCATTTTACAGATGAGGTAACTGAGGCACAGAGAAGGTAAGTAACTTGCCCAAATTCACACAGCTGAGAAGTAGAGGGGCTGGGATTAGAACCCATGACGTCTGAGTCCTAAGCCTGTGCTCTTTCCACTGAGCAACACTGGGTAGTAGATTAATCAGTCCATCAGTGCTATTTATTGTGGGCTTACTTTGTGCAGAGCGCTGTCCTAAGTGCTTGGCAGAGCGTTATAGAGATGGTGCTCTCGAGAAGCTTACAGTTTAAACTTAAAACTATCCACTGTTAATCTTGTAAAGAAGTTGCAGATCAAATATAGCTTGATCCCCTGACTCCATCTCACAATTGGAGAATACTCTGTGGGGAAGGGGTTGGTGACAAACACTTGAGGAAAAATGAAACAAAGTACCTCCTATAACCTACACGCAATTGATGTTGAGGTCTATTTGTACATGGTGTTCCAGAAACTGGATGTGTCTTGAATGGTACATCTGGAACTCATAGCCATGTTGAAAGTTGGAGAAAGCAACAATTTGGGGAATATGAAATTAAGAAGGGGGTCAAAGCATCAAATAGATGAATAACCTCAATGCAGAAGTTCTCCCTCAGTTTATGCACATAACAAGCCCTCAATAAATATGGTTGATTGATAAAAGACAAGGAAGACATGCCATCATAATCACTAAATTCAAGAAGAGAAATGAGAGGAATCTTTGGATGTCACGAGGTTCTTTGTAGTTTTCCATACACTCATTAACTTGGGAGGACCCTTAACTTTCATCTGCTGTATCCCAACTTCCTGATTATTTATGTAATACAATCAAAAACCTCACCAAGGATAATTTTTTTCTTGCTCAAATAGAGCAACCTAAATTCATATGAATTAAATCACTGTCAATCTTTGGCTGTCTCTATTAAATTTTTAAAAGTCGGTCATTCCTTTTTAGTAAAGAACTGTATATCCCAATTTACCTCTCATGAGGGTGGAAATTTTCTCTTTGAAAGGAAGACAGGATATGATGACTCAGAGATCTGCAGACTATAGGGACTGGTGTTCTGACCTTTGAAGTTCAGAAGACTGTGTTAAAGTCCTACAATAATATTGAGTGCTAAATGCTTCCCAGAATGCTGACACAGAATGCTTTAAAATCCTGGTGCCTTAGATAAATAGATCAATTTTCTTAGCAGAACAGCAACATTTCTACCTCAATTTGGGGAAAATTGAGCTGTTGAAGCATGTTTTTGGATTAGGATTAGCTATGCAGTTTCGATTCAGAATTGATCTCTTACCCAACTGGGAAGCAACAAAGAAACTTTAGCTTGTCACTTAATTATAAGTAATGGTGATATCACAGTATTTTCAGGAGAATTTTATGGTTTTCTTCTGGAGTCAGTGCCTAGACTATTCACTTTTTGAAATTGCATTCAGGCGATGTTTTCATTAGGCAGGTTGGATTCCTCATTTGGCTTGACATGATTATAGGCACTCTTTCTTAGATATCCTATTCTCCCACACAAAAGAGATTTTCATTTATTTTCCGGGGAGATGATGCTTTGTGTTGTTCATGACATCGTGCTTATCATTTTCAAGAACTATTTAGGTATACACACACACACATTATTTGATTTTACTTGTACATATTTACTATTCTATTTATTTTATTTTAATATGTTTTGTTGTCTTTCTCCCCCTTTTAGACTGTGAGCCTGCTGTTGGGTAGGGACCGTC
This sequence comes from Tachyglossus aculeatus, assembly GCF_015852505.1. Lineage (NCBI taxonomy): Eukaryota > Metazoa > Chordata > Mammalia > Monotremata > Tachyglossidae > Tachyglossus > Tachyglossus aculeatus. Next base: position 15,009,157 of record NC_052081.1, read on the forward strand.
TCTATATGTTGCCAACTTGTACTTCCCAAGCGCTTAGTACAGTGCTCTATACACAGTAAGCGCTCAATAAATACAATTGAATGAATGAATGAATGCACACACACACACACACACACACACACACACACACACACAATGTTATGGTGGGAGATAGAACTCAGACCCCAATTCTCCTCATCTTTCAAGACTTACTACAACTAGTTGAGTAGGATATAAATATTGATGTTTTTAATATTTCAAATTAATAATCAAATCAATATATTATCTGTCAATTTAGGTTAATTTTCATCTCTTTGGAACTGATATTCCTTGGTTTATTCAAAGAATATTTGTTTTTTAGACAAGTATATTCACATTGATGGTGCTTGCCTGATGATGAATGCGAGGAGGTTCAGTTCTGAAAATAAAAATATCAGACGGAATAGTGTCGGGCTACAAACCAGATGAAAACTGAATTGTTCAACATGAATTTAAAAGTTTGGCTGACCTACTTAGAAATAGCATTCCACTGTGGGCAGGGAACATGTTTACCAACTCTGCTATATTGTACACTTCCAGATGCTTAGTACAGTGCTCTGCTCAGAGTAAGCACTCGATAAATACAATTGATTGGAAAAGGAGTGTGGCCTAACGGATGAAGCATGGGGCTGGGAGTCAGAGGACCTGGATTCTAATCCCACTTGTCTGCTACGTGGCCATGGATAAATCACAAATGATCTGTGTCTCAGTAATCTCATCTCTGAAATGGGGAAAAGGCTGTGAGCCCCAAGTGGGACATGGGCTGTTTTCAACCTGGTTAGTTCACATCTATCCCAGCACTTAGCAGGGATCGGAAGCACCATGGTGTAGTGGATAAAGCACAGGCCTGGGATTCAGAAGGACACAGGTTCTAATCCTGCTCTGCCACTTGTCTGCTGTGTGACCTTGGGCAAGTCACATCACTTCTCTGGGCCTCAGTTACTTCATCTGTAAAATGGAGATTGAGTTACCATTTAGGCCTCATAATAATAATAATAATACTTATGGTATTGGTTAAGCACTTACTATGTGCCAAGCACTGTTCTAAGCGCTGGGGTAGATACAAGGTAATCAGGTTGTCCCATGTGGGGCTCACAGTCTTAATCCCCATTTTATGGGTGAGGTAACTGAGGCACAGAGAAGTAAAGTGATTTGCCCAAGGTCACACAGCAGGCAAGTGGCGGAGCTGGGATTAGAACCCATGACCTTCTGACAGGCATGGGCTGTATCCATTATGCCATGCTGCTTATCTCACAGAATCAGTAAACACATTCTCTGCCCACAGTGGGCTTACAATCAGTTTAGAGGGGAAGGAAAGTCACTTGGATTAGGAGAAGCAGTGTGGCCTAGTGGATAGAGCCCAGTCTTGGGAGTCAGACGACCTGTTTTCTAATCCTGGCTCTGCTCTCTGGACCTCAATTACCTCATCCGTAAAATAGGCATTAAGACTGTGACCAACTATGTGGGTCAGAGATGGGGTCCAACCTGATTATCCAGTATCCACTTCAGTGCTTAGAATGATACCTGGCTTATAGTAAGCACTTAACAAATACCATAATTATCATTATCATTTGTGCCTGTTTATTATCTTTAAAAAGGGGGCTAAAAGATATGTAGTCCTTTTCTCCTTTCCTCTTAAGACCATGATCCCCATTTCTCTATTTATTTTACTTGTACATATTTACTATTGTATTTATTTTGTTAATGATGTGCATATAGCTTTAAATCTATTTGTTCTGGCAATTTTGACACCTGTCTACAAGTTTTGTTTTGTTGTCTCTCTCCCCCTTCCAGACTGTGAGCCTGTTGTTGGGTAGTGACCGTCTCTATATGTTGCCAACTTGGACTTCCCAAGCGCTTAGTACAGTGCTCTGCACACAGTAAGTGCTCAATAAATATGATTGAATGAATGAATGAATGTGGAACAGGTCAGGGCCGTCCATTGCTTGGTAGACCGCTTTGCTTTAGTTTGTTGATACAGCAGGTGGTTGTATCGGTAGCTTCTGTGGGTTGTCACCTCCCAGGATAGCACACGTTTAACAGTGGACCATTCAAATAAGGCCTCTCAGAACAGAGTGGAAGGAATCAATACTTGTTGAACAGTACGCCCAAATCAACCCCAATAACCGACCTCAAAAGCATTGCGAATGATTTTCTAAGTAAATGGTGCTTTCCTTGTAGCACCAGATTGATTCTTTTCTTATTCTACCCACTAAACAGGCTATGTAACACTGTAGTCACCCAAGCACTTAGTACAGTAGACTGCACACAATAAGCAATTGGCATTGAACTGAAGTAACAATGTTGTAACGCAGGAGCTTAGCTCCAAGCAGATTCATTCTGGATTCAGCAAGAGCGAAGAAAGAGAGAGGAGTCTTTGCATTGGGGTTCATATCACCTTAATCTCGCGGCAGCCGGTCGAGGTCCTGGTGCAAGGACAGCCCCCTTCCACGGGACATCCGTGGAGCATCCGCACCGCAACAGGTGTGGGGCGGGCTTTTATACAGAACCGGACAAATGTGGCCGCTTGCCAAAGGCTTATCTAAGGCCTACATAAGTGTGGCACAGTTAGAAATATACAGCACCTGAGCAGAAAGCAGAGCAAGGGATTCTAGGTATCATAACAAAGCGAGGGATCCTGGATACCACAACAAAGCGAGGGATTCTGGGTATCGCAGTATTCCGTGGACATACAATTGTTCGAAAATTCCAAATTTATTTTCCAAATAAACATGATAGTTGACTATTTCTGTGGGCTAATACTCCTATTCCAAAACTTATCCTTCAATAATCAATCGTTTTTACTGATCACTTACTAAGTGCAGAACACTGCAATATATACAAATCATTACAAATTAACAATGAGAGTTGTTATCACCTTTTGGGCCAATTATGGCCTGTCCAATGATTACATTGAATATGGATCAATAATCTTTACCTCAAAGAAGTCCTCAGAGCTGCACTTCATCTTACATTAGGTAGTCAATTTAGTTTTGATTGATATTTTCCTCTAATTTTGTTTTACAGAAACTAGAGAGAAGGCATAATGAAAAAATTCAGGAAAGGACAGGAAAGATTTGAGACATTTTCTCATTTTCTGCCCAGTACCTGGATTACCTTACAGGAAATAACTTGGACTGATCATTATCCCTCTATCATGCTGTTTATTCTTCCTCTCAGACATTTCAGATACAGTACAGGCCTGGGAGTGAGGAAAACCTCTGTTCTGATTCTGGTTCCACTACTTATCTGATGTGTGACCTTGGGCAAGTCACTTAACTTCCCTGTGACTCTGTTACCTCATTTGCAGAATGGGGATGAAGATTGTGAGCCCTATGTGGGACAGGGACTGTGTCCAACCTGATTTGCTTGTATTCATCCCAGCGCCTGGCACACAGTAAGTGCTTAACAAATGCATTTTGTTTTCATTATTATTTGTTATCATTATTATTATTCAGTGTAGACTCAACAGGGGTCCCGTAGAATTCTGGAACTTTTAATTCCAGTGACCCTTGCCGCTTACGGAGGGACTTGAAAAATAAGTGGGTGTACATTACTTCCCAAGCTGAGCATTTCAACCAGATTTTTCATTCAATTATTTTCCAATTCTAATCTTCTTTTGTAATTGAGAGGAGGTACAGTCATTAATGCCTGCATGTCTGCCTGTGAGTAGTTCTAGATATTGTCAAACCACGGCTAAAAAGATATTGATCTTCAACATGAAAATATTGCTACTCTGAAAAATCGATTTGGAAACAGAAACACCAGGCCTATCCAGTATTTTATGAAGATGCCTAAGCATTAGATTCTCCGGTAATGAAATAATTTCCTATCATTTTCTGAAGGCGAGAGAGAATATCTTATCTGTGTATAAAAATCAATCAATAGGTGTGCTAACAAAACCCATCATTCTATCATTCTATCTACCCCTTTTTCCTTTCCTCCTCCCCATCCCCCAGCCTCATCTCCTTACCCTCCCCACAGCACCTGCATATATGTTTGTACAGATTTATTACTCCATTTTACTTGAACATATTTACTATTCTATTTATTTTGTTAATGATGTACATCTAGCTTTATTTCTATTTACTCTGATAATTTGACACCTGTCCACATGTTTTGTTTTGTTGTCTGTCTCCTCCTTCTAGACTGTGAGCCCGTTGCTGGGTAGGGACCATCTCTATATGTTGCCAACTTGTACTTCCCAAGTGCTTAGTACAGTGCTCTGCCCACAGTAAGTGCTCAATAAATGCAATTGAATGAATGAATCATATTTCCTGAATATTCACAGGGCCCAGCCAAGTAGGACCTTAGTTTCGTGATACAAGCAAGATTTCTTATCCATTTTGGGTGGAAGGGCCCACAAACTAACTTCTATTCGGCCCCAAGAGAAAATGATTTAATCTTTATTAACAGAAAAAGTTTCCATTTGTTTAACATGCAGGTTATCTGTGATGCTAAATGCAATATAATTGATATAATTTAAAAGTTCCAAGGATAATGTCATGACTAATTCATCTGTAAACACTCTGGTATCTTTCATTTAATCCAGGCAGGCTCAGATTCAAGCTGGCTGAATTTGGGTGAGTGCATTATGATGCCAATTAGCATTTAAAAATGTATTCTACTAAAAAAAATAGAGTGGCTCCATTTTTCAGAAAGGGTCTGTGGAATGCTACTTGTCAAGCATGATTCTTTGTTCCAGGGAAATTCCAGAGGGAGATAACTGGCACATAGTAAGTGTTTACATACCACTATTTCTATTATAACTGCCCTCAGCTCTGGATGGAGACTGCCTTTTCTCCTGGTTCAAAAACGTTTTTCCCTCACTCATACCCCTCCTCCTTACCCAAAACCTACCCTGCAATTGACTATCCTTCACCTGATGTCCCTAGTAAATGATTGGCAACCTTTCCAAATGAGCTTTCCCTGAGAAAGGCAATTTGGAGTGAGTCACTTCAGTGCTTTAGAATTAGCTGGGTTCTCTGCTGCTTCTTCAGTCCAGGCTAGCCTACCTTGGACTGGCACAAGCTGAATCACCTCTATTTCCGGCAAGAAGTGCTGTCACCTTAGACTTTGCACTGTTCCTTCACAGCTGCAGAGAATGGAGCTATGGGTAGTCAAAGTAAGCCCCATTTAATGATGACTGGGAAGCTGGTAAATCCCCAAACCAATTAAGCACTGCAGTTTTTCTCTCATCACCCTGCCACAGCTTAGTCCTGGTGTGGGAATGGTTTAATTGGTGCCTTGACTGACTGGAGTTCAGTCTCACAGAAACTATGCCAGAACCCTGGCATCCTTCAAGTACAAATTAAGCCATGGATGGGTGGGGCCTGGGAGCACTGAAGGAGAGTATGGCATATATGGCATATGTATATATGCCATATAGTATAGCATATGTGTATATATATATATATATATATACACACACACACACATATGTATATATAAACACACAGGGAAATAAAGTCAAATTTGTCTCTGATCAGGGACAGTGCAACTATCACATATGAGGCTCCCAAGGTGAATCAGTGCATCTTGGGAACGATGAAGGAAAAGGCAACCCACTTATTTTCAGTTTGAAGCAGGTGTGAGCCTGCTCTAAGTAGAGGTTTACCATGGCAGGCTCCGTAGTGGGTGGCTAATTAGCCCTGGCAGAATCTCCCCATGAACAGCAGGACTTCTCACATGTGTTGGAGTTTATTCATTCAGAGTGAGCGGGTGTGCAAGTAGCTGTGTTGTCAGGTAATTTCTGATGCTGAATGTGTGCAAACTCCATTAGGAATAGAACCCAGGGAAAGGAAATAACCAGGAAATGTAAAGTGGGTTTGTAAACATGCAACCTTAGTTTAAGTAAATAAACCAGCAGAGTGAGCTATGCTAAGTATATTGGCAGCCAGGATTAAAATCAGTTGCTGAAATCCACTCAGCCTGGCTAATAACAACTACTTTCAGCTCACTCCCCGTGGTTGGCAGCCATGGCTTTTAGTTTTCTTGCTTTCTGGGAGGCTAGCTGGCGTTGGCTAGAGTTGGTGGATGTTTTCACTCAACTGTTTCAGAACTTCAAGCAACAAGAGCAGCAGCACAGACAACGTAAGTAAAATAATCCCAGAACCATCCCTGGGCTCTGAATCATTTTTTCTCCCGGGTCATTTTTTTCCTCAGCTACTACCCCTTACTGGGATCCAGAGTGGAAACTGGCTTCTCCTAACTAGCCATCTCTTTCACTGTCCACTTCTACAGAGATTAGATTGAGTGAACTTCTGTGACCTAGTGGAAAGAGCACAAGCCTGGGAATCGGGGGACCTGGGTTTTAATTCATCATCAATTGTATTTATTGAGCGCTTACTATGTGCAGAGCACTGTACTAAGCGCTTGGGAAGTACAAATTGGCAACATATAGAGACAGTCCCTACCCAACAGTGGGCTCACAGTCCAACTCAGCTACTTGTCTGCTGTGTGACCTTGGGCAAGTCACATCACTTCTCTGTGCCTCAGTTCCATCATCTCCAAAATGGGAATTCAATAGCTGTTCTCCCTCAGAGAAGCAGCGTGGTTCAGTGGAAACAGCTTGGCCTTGGGAGTCAGAGTCATGGGTTCTAATCCTGCCTCCGCCACTTGTCAGTTGTGTGACTTTGGGTGAGTCACTCAACTTCTCTGGGCCTCAGTTACCTCATCTGCAAAATGGGGATTAAGACTGTGAGCCCCATGTGGGACAACCTGATTACCTTGTATCCCCCCCAGTGCTTAAAACAGTGCTTGGCACATAGTAAGCGCTTAACAAATGCCATTATTATTATTATGTGAGACTGGTGCTTAGTATAGTATTCAGCACACAGTAAACACTTAACAAATACCATCATTATTATTGCTCATGCATCTTCCAAACAAAAGTTTGAATAGGTTAAATGAAAACAACATAGGAGAGCTGAGTTGTCACTCAGACTTCTCCACAATCTTGTAATTACCAACTCCATGAGAGGGATCCTTACCCAACTCCCTCATCTCTGGACCTATCCCACCAGGGAACACCCATCCTTCTCATCCGTTAATCAATAAGTCATATCGGTTGAACGCTTGTGCTGTGCAGGGCACTGTACTAAGCGCTTGGAAGAGTACAGTAGAGTTGGTAGACATTAGTCCTGTCTTCAAGGAGCTCCCACTCAGGATTCCCCATCAAAAGGAGCCTTCTTCTTGGGACTGATCCTCGTGTCTTCTACCCTAGACCATCTCCCAAAAGAAAAGCAGCACGGCTCAGTGGAAAGAGAGCGGGTTTGGGAGTCAGTGGTCATGGGTTCAAATCCTGGCTCCACCACTTGTCCGCTGTGTGACCTGGGGCAAGCCACTTAACTTCTCTCTGCCTCAGTTACCTCATCTGTAAAATGGGGATCAAGACTGTGAGCCCCAAGTGGGACAACCTGATCACCTTGTATCCCTGCCAGCGCTTAGAACAGTGCTTTGCAGATAGTAAGTGCTTAACAAATACCACCATTATTATTATTATTATTATTATTAAAAGATCTCTGCATTAATCCAATATTATAGATGAGTAAACTGAGGCATAGAGATGTTAAGTGACTTGCCAAAGCTCATAGAGCAGGCAATGAGTAGAGCTGGGATGAGAGCCCAGGTCCTTTGACTCCCGGGTGCACACTCTTTCCACTAGGCCATGTTTTCTGAACCTGGGTCATCTGAGTCCCAGGTCCCTGATCTTTCCACTAGGCTATGCTACTGCTATCACTAGTCATTTGACACCGGGCCAGCTACTAGCATGGATTAAAGGACTTAATGATTCAGGTGGTCAGACACTACAGCACTTATCCGCTCATCTTTATCTGATCATCTCGAAGTATTTTTCCAAATAACAGCGTTGTAGTTCGTAACGATGGTAATCCTTTGGGGGAGCCACTGCAAGGTCAATAGGGAACTGTAGAAGTCCAGCTCTGCATTTCCTGCTATTGGCCTTTTTATGTTGCTTCCATTAAAGCCGCTGGCTTCATTGCCATCAAGAGATTAAGACTCCTGACATCCCTTCCTGTACACTGTCAGTGGACCATGATGGCCATTTCTGGTTTTACAAATGGACACACCGAGAAAGGTGGATGTGTCCCAGATGCAGCACATCACCAGTAATGGATCTGACAAAGAAACCTGACTCCAATTGCTCCTAATTTTGGAGGCTAATGCTACTCCAATTACCTAATTTTGCTATATTCTGTACAAGGAGGAATAAGAGAGAAATGGTTTCGAGGAGGATGTAGACTCCCGAAGAAATCCTTGAATAGTAATTTCAAATGACAAAATAGGTTCAAGCTAAGTGACTTACTTGTCAGAGAATCAATAAACTGAATGTTATTTTGACTGGCAGCAAGCTAGACAAAGATTGTCTAATGCAACAATAGAAATATAATGGGAAATGCTGAGATTTGAATGTGAAACCTATTTCCTGGTTAGAATTGAGAATGGGTACCGAATGATAAAGATAACCATTATGTATCTTCTCTCAGAATGATGATGGTTTCTAATTGAAGATACAAGAGCCTCATCAGAAATCTCAAGATTGAGTTTATGCTGTGAGAACTGCAAGGTTTAGTGTTTAGGAATATCAGAATGAGTGAAGCGATGTGTTATGTGAAAAGTTATAACCCAACACACATGACTCCTATCAAGGCAATTACTGTGCAGCATCCAAACCATTCTGCATAGCAGTGTATTACTATCTTAAAGACCTCTCTTTCTGGGGCATCACATATTCAAATGTAATTCAATCTGAAAGATTATTCTCCAGTGAGTTATGCAAGATGCTGTTTTCTGTCGATTTTCTGTAATGAAATTTTCCCTTTCTGTTGCAAGGCAGAATGGATCTCAGATTTCCATAACCATTTATTTGTCACCCAATGGATTATTTAAATTACTTCATTGAATAAGTGCTTAAAATGTAACCCTACTGCATTACTGTTTGGATCTCCTTTACCCAGGAGACAAGAAGAAAATAAGAAGTTTCAAGTCTCATGTCCTGAATATAACTATTTTACTAGCACTATACGAATTGCTAAGAAAGCAATTTCTTAGAAAACAAAGTTTTCTCAGCAGGTTTACTTCTTCCAATGAAAACTCTGTTTATATCTCCAAATAAATAAAAAAAATAGGTTTATTTGCACGTAGGCTCTTCTGAGTAATGTCTTTTCAGTTACTGAATACCTCTAAAGTATGTCAGCATTTTCTTTCTTCTTGTCAGGGAACAGAATTTTTCATGTGAATGAGTAGTTTAAAATCATCACCGCTTTTATTCCATTGCCTCCACACATAGCTTAATTGTTCTAGAGACTAAACTGGGATATAATGATTCAATATGATCTAATGAGAATTCAGAGATCTAAGAAAACCTCAGCTGTCTAAAATTAATAATTTGAATGAAAAAGGGAATATGAACAAAGATCAAAAACCTGCATGATATTCTGTTACTTTTCAACAGAAATATCATAGGGATGTGTTTCCCTACTGTAATTTGTAACTTTTCATTCGTATATGCATATATGAATGAAAAGTTACAAATTACAGTATAATATATATCAAATCTCAGCATTTCCCATTATATGTGTATATATATATATATATATATATATATATATACGTATTCCAGTTCTGTGCTTTTGTATAAGGTATTTTCTCTGAAACATAGAATGCATAGGCATTTTCTAATGCGTATTTTTGATGTCGCAGCATACTTTACAAGGACGATTCCCTGGCTGTATGATTTTAAAAGTTTTAGTTTTCCTTCTGAGTTACCATCCTTTGGTAAGCAAATATTCCAAGTACGTTATTCCTGCTCCTTAATGTCGTGTGCGTGAATTCCCTTTCAATGTGCTGGTAATTCTGTAGTGTTCCAAAAGACCTATATAGGGTTCCAGTCTAAATCCTGGCCAGAGGTGTTAGCCCCCACTGTTCTTTCAGAACAGGGACCAGGAATCAAGGGCTCACAAGCCTCATATCCAGCTCCTTTTGGCATCGAACATGGCTCTCGACCACAAAGGCATCCGTCCGCAGACTCGGTATCATGAGGGTGATGCCATTAGCTTTGGCTCTCCAGCAAAAAGCAGTGCAGGGAGCTGGAATGGAAGTATCTGAGCCGTCTCACTCCTTTGATGCTAGGTGCTGGGGGAAGGGGTTTGGTGCTAGGGGAAGTCAAGATGGCAGCTCCATGCCTCCCTCACCAGATGACAGGGTGAGCTCAAGCTCAATCTCTCCTCCTCATCCCCTCAACTGCATCACCTGCCAGGCCCTGCAAAGACTCACCGGGACTGGGGAAGACACTTTAAGTAGCGATGGTGCATGGGGAGGAAGGATAATTCAGCAAATTCTCTTGCTCCCTGACATTTCTTTCCCTCTTTCTCTACCCTTCCGCCCCTGGCACTCCCATTCCCTCCCTCATTAGCAGGATGAGACTAAATCAGGGGGTTTGAACAAAGCCCTCTAACTCTTCTCACCCAGCTGCCCCTGCTGGTACTAATGTGTGCTGAGGGTTTCCCCTGAATTGACCCAATGAATAGGGCAGAGGGGAAGCAGGGATGGACCCCATCTACCTCCTTTCCTCCCCACTCATCAGCAGGAATTCCCAGTCAGAATAGTGTGAGGGGAGGCCCCAGGGGAAACTGAGGCAGGATCAGATCCTGGTTCTTTAGCACTGTCATTCCTGAATATCTTTCCCACCCTCCCACCATCCCCCTACCTATCTTGACTCCTTGTCTTTCTTTTTGATTTAATGGTATTTGCTAAGCACTTACTATGTGTCAAGCACTGCTCTAAGTGCTTGTGTAGATACAAAATAATCAGGTGGGTCTCACCGTAAAGTAGGAGGGAGAAGAGGTATTGAATCCCCGTTTTACAGTTGAGGAAACTGAGGCACAGAGAAGTTAAGTGACTTACCCAAGGTCACCTAGCAGACACGTGGCAGAGGCGGCCTTTACCACTAGGCCACATTACTTCCTCTTTTCTTCTCCCATTCTTGTCTCCCCTTCCCTTCCCTGCATTTATATCTTCTCGCCCGAATTACTTGGACAAGTGACATTCTTGATCTCACATACTGTACACTCAGTTTAAGGTCATTATTGTTATTAAGAACAACAATAATATTTGTAAAATGTAAGTGCTCATTATCTGCCAAGCTAAGTACTACAGTAGATACAATTAATTTAGATGTAATCCCTGTCCCTCGTTATAATGAGGGATAATTTTATCCTCTTTATATGGTTGAGGAAACTGAGGCCCAAAGATTAAGTGATTTGCCCTAGGTCACACAGCAGGCAGTTGGTGAGCCCAGGATTAGCATTCCTTTGATGATGAAACCTGTCCTCTTTCCACTAAACCATGCTGTTTAAGATAAAGCATGTGATAAATGAATGGATGGAAATGAGAGAACAGAATGATGCAAATCTGAAGCTCAGTTGTTGAGTCAATGTAATTTACTAAAATAAGTTTCAAGAGGAGTCCTTAGAATTCAGTACCGTGAGACTCTTTTCCATTTTATTTGACAGCAGAACTAAAATGGCCAAAACAATGCAGCCATAACAAGCTCAGACCTTGGGCCCTGGTACTTGTTTTAGTTGGTTTTTTTTTAATAAAACAAAGACTGCTGACTCATTACGAACAAGCTCCTTCTTCTTCTGTGAGTTTTGTATACAAATTTCAGATGGAAGCTTTAAGAAGTTTAGAAGCAAATTACCCCTGTCTTGGGGGTGATTTTTACCAGGTTTACCCCAGACTCAAGTAATGAGATGATGCAATCTTTGGAAGCAGGTAAAAGGCCTATATTGATAAACAATTTGACTTTCTGTGTTCAATAGAGTTGTTTACACTCTGCCTTAACACTGAATCAGTGAACAATTCAAGGGTCCCAGCAGGTGGGGAAGAACTGACAATCCTCTCAATAGCATTATTTCCCTTGGCCTAGCTTTCACTTCTAAAAAATGAATCCATTCTCACTGAAGCCCTTGGACCCTCCGTTTTAGTAGAAGGACTATTACAAACTAATCCATATTGGTACACAGCTAAAATCAATAAAAATAGCCCAGCTTTACCTGGCTCTGGGAGCACCTCCTGCTGATTGAATCAGTTTTTATACACTGTGATGTTCATATTTTCCTGGGTCACTTCCTCTGTGTGTGTCCCTTCAGTTGCCTTCCTATTCTGTTCATTCCTTAGAGACCTCCCCAGTCTTCAGACCCGTTATAGACATATTCCTTTTATAGCTAATATTGGTTTATTTCAGATAGAATAAAGTAGCAGTCAAATTCCCTGAAAAGCATAAATTCAGTGTATTCTGGTACAGTATATTAAAAAGGTCTAGGTCAATCTAAAACTAAAATAATGAAGCCCAATTTGTCTAATATCGTGCCTCCATTTACTCAGTACTAATAAATAGGAGAATATTGTTGACCATTAATGGCAGAACTAAAAAAAAAAAAAATCCAGATTAGATGAGAAATGTTTATTGTTTATTTGAAACCAAAATTCTAAAAGTCCTTATGGAATATTTTAACAAAATTCATGTAGGCATTTATTTCTATAGGAAAGAGATTCTATGAATGCTTCATGGCTCACTAGACAATAGATGCTAAACGTTGTCTTGACAAAGTGATTTCAGGAGCAATTTTAGATTTGCTTTATCAATTTCTAGTTTTGTTAAAAATGGCTGCAACACAGTTTGCTAAAATTATAATGGGTAAATTCCAGTTGTCAAAAACTCATTGTCAACAGTATTAGAGAAGCAGCATGGCTCAGTGGAAAGAGCATGGGCTTTGGAGTCAGAGGTCATGGGTTAGAATCCCGGCTCCGCCGTATGTCTGCTATGTGACCTTGGGCAAGTCACTTAACTTCTCTGTGCCTCAGTTACCTCAGCTGTAAAATGGAGATTAAGACTGTGAGCCCCCCCGTGGGACAACGTGATCACCTTGTATCCCCCCCGTGCTTAGAACAGTGCTTTGCACATAGTAAGTGCTTAACAAATACCATCATCATTATTATTATCGATTGGATTGGATGAACTGTTGAGGTGTCCAAATAATTCTTAGGTTCTTAAAATAAATATCACAAGGCAGGGAGATTTCCTATACATAGAGATTGGTTTTTTGAAGAACTTGCTATGGAAAAATCATCTAGCTAATTCATTCAATCACATTTATTGAGTGCTTACTGTGTGCAGAGCACTGTACTAAGTGCTTGGAAAGTACCATTTAGCAACAGAGGCAAGCTCTACCCAACAATGAGCACAATTCCTGTTTCTGTTATGTCCACCACTATCAGAATGCTTTAAAACTTTTCTTCCTTGCTGGTATTTGCTTCATTAAATAGTAGCACATTGCAAATACACAAAGGAAAAAAGTTCTGTTTGGTTCCAAACAACTTCCTGAGTCAGAGAGGCTGAAAGGCCTAGTAGCAATCACCCCTTGAGTAACACTACCCACATTTGCACAGTTTTTTATTTTCCCTACTCCAAATCCACTTGCACTGACTTGTCTACAGTAATATATGGGAGAAGATTCCTGTTGTAGGAAGAATGTTCCCTATTCCTTGAGTTGTTTCGTGACTGAGTCTCAGTTGGGTCCTGAAAACACACATTATAGCAGCACCAGATGTGTCAGTTCCAGGCAATTCAACTGTGCTGTTCATTGTTTGGCATTAACCAATTTATGCCACCACCCAAAAGTGTGGGCAGTCTTCTAGACAGTGAGCCCCTTGGGTTGGGACTGTCTCTGTTGCCGATTTGCACTTTCCAAGAGCTTAGTACAGGGCTCTGCACGCTGTAAGTGCTCAATAAAGACGACTGAATGAATGAACTCTATCACAAAGTAGAAACGTTTGTATTCCTTTCTACAAGTGTAACGGAAAACGTGTGCTGCATGGATTTTTAAAATGAAAAATAATGAGAACTGGGACATACCCACCTGCCCGTGGAATAGCCTGCAAGATATATACATTTCAGCAATTGTACAAATAGAGCATATGATTCTTCATTTTCTTGACACAGAAACAAGCAGAATTTGCCATGAGAAGTATCTTTCATCAACCATTTGCAGATTTCTACAGTGGATGATTAGCTCCTGAAAATTAGTAGCGATGTTTAGATCTTATTTCACCAGACACTTCACTGTGACAGGGATTACATATTCTAGAAATTAGAGACTCATGTTCCATTAGAAGATCTCTCACACTGTCAATTCAAATGTGCATCTATGCAGAGATGGCAGCCTAGCAAAGTCATTCATTAATTCAATCGTATTTATTGAGTGCTTACTGAGTGCAGAGCACTGTACTAAGAGCTTGGGAAGTACAGGCAGCGAAACAAAGAGGTCAAATAAAAGTATTTTTAACTGAAACAGAAATTATTCAGAGAAAATCCCAGGTAAAACAAGAAAAACAAGTCAGTTTACATTGTATGCTAGGTTGATTTTAAAATCTTAAAGAGAATGCAAATATCAAGAAACCATGCTTATATAAGAAACAGTAGGTTGTGGCATGCTGTAATATACATTTTGTTGGACATGAACAACAGATGTACATTGAAAGGGGAAATTATCAGATTCTAAATGTCAAATAGAATAATAAGAAACTTAGGATACAGTTTGAGGCTCCTTTTTTTTCTGACAAGTCAATCATCTGTTTTAAATGGAGCCTCTTTCATCAATATTAGAGTTCTCCCACACCTTTTAAAATACTCTCTTGTCAGTTTAATGGTAACCTTTCTTCGCTTTTTTTGCACATAGCCCTCCTGGGTTTTAGTATGCTGTAATTTGCTTTCCGTCTTGAGCAATGTACTTAGAGAAGCAGGAGGGGTGGGAGAAAGGAGTCACGGTTAAAATCCTGGAATTTATGCAGCTGAGGAAAGTAAGCACTGCCTCTCAGCCAACGTTGCAGCAAACTAGTATCACCTAGTGGAAAGAGCATGAGGCTAATCCAAGCTCTTCCACTTGTCTGCTGTGTGTCCTTAGAAAAGCTGCTTAACCTCTCTGTTCCTCAGTTTCTTCATCTGTAAAATGAGGATTCAATGCACATTCTCCCTCCTACTTAGGCCGCGACTCCCATGTGGGACAGGGACTGTGGTTTTACCTTGTTATCTTGTATCTACCTCAGAAATTGGAATGTAGTAAGTGCCTAACAAATTACAGGGTTCTGCAGAACTAGAGGGATCTGGGATTTTTCTCAATTGTGGAGGGGCAGGAAGGGGGCAAGTTGGGGAGAGGGGAGTACCATGTTGCTCTGAGCAATAATGTTGGGTAGCACATATTTAACTGTTTTAAGTGTTTAATTGTTCCTACGCTTGTCTCCTTTGCCAGATTGTGAGCCCCTTGTGGGAAAGGAGTGTCTTTTCATAAATTTTCTACTTTATATTTCCAAGCACATAATGCAACACTACACACAATGTAGACACTTGATTGTAAATTCTGTGAGGTCAGGGGAATGTCTATTTACTCTCCTGTTCTCCCTAAGCTCTTTGTTCAGTGCCCTGTATAGAGTTAAGTGTTTGATCAATAATAATAGTAATGATATTTGTTAAGCACTTACTATGTGTCAAGCACTGTTCTAAGCACTGGGGTAGATACAAGGTAATCAGGTTGTCCCACGAGGGGCTCACAGTCTTAATCCCCATCTTATGGGTGAGGTAACTGGGAACAGAGAAGTTACGTGATTTGCCCAAAGTCACACAGCTGACAAGTGGCGAAGCTGAGATTAGAATCCACAACCTCTGACTCCTAAACCCGTGCTCTTTCCACTAAGCCACACGGCTTCTCACGATAATTGATATGTGTCAGTGATAACGACGATGATAATGAAGGCTATGCCCAGCACCCACTTCTATTTTATACTGTGAGATTTTAAAATTTCCTTTTATTCAGCCTATTTTCAGAACTCTCATCGTTTCTTTCTGCTCTCACACATGTCTCCCAGCTACTGTTTTTTGACTCTAACCTATCCTAGCTACCGGTTTCCCTAAGTAAAGAGGCTTGTCTCTGGTAATAATTATTTCCCTCTTACCTGCTGCTAGGGCAAGTGTTATTTTTAATCTCCCTTTTCTCGGTTCATCCATGAAGTTTAAGACTGGATTTCAGGTCTCTTTTTAAAACAACATCAAAGGATTGAGTGCCTCTTTAAAATCCTTTTAAATTTTCACCAGAATTGTTAACTAGCCCATCAGACCCCAATCCAGATGGTTCTCCTTTTTATTTCCTCAAACCATCTATTATTTCACCTAGATCAAAGGTCTGTACAATTTTAATTGAAGACCCTGCAATTTCAGACTTGATTATTTGAACCTGGAGAAGCCTACAAATTTGATGATATCTGTCTGGAAGAAACCAAAATGGCATACAATTTAAACTGGGACAAAGGTGGAAACTGTTATACGGTTCCAGATCTCAGCCGCCTTGAATTTTCTTTACTGATCAGGACTTTAAGGTCCCTGAGAGAAGGGAATGAGTCTACCAACTCTGTTACGGTTTACTCTCCCAAATAATTAGCACAGTGCTCTTAAAACAGTAAGCATTCAGTAAATATGAATGATGGATCGATTGAAAGCTATAATGAAGCAAAACCTTAAATTATGTAGTGGCGTGGTGGAGAGTTGATACCAGCAGAAATCAGACGACTATCCTAGAATAGAGGCTTGGGAAAGTTGATATCAGGACAGAAAACAAAAAACACGACAAGCACTGTGGATAAGAAATGCAATGATGCCTCAAGGAGAAATCTTCATAGGCAAATAATGTATAAGAAATCTTCAGTCATGCAACTATCTTCTCAGCCACACATATTCATGCCAATATTAATTCATTAAATTCATTCAATCATATTTATTGAGCATTTACTATGTGCAGAACACTGTATTCAGTGCTTTGGAGAGCTCAGTACAGTAATCAAACAGCCAATAAAAGAAGAACCGTCAGAAGACTGATTTTCTAATCAAAGAGGCAAGTTTTCTCTTAAGTATGTTTTCATTACAAAGTTGAGATAGACTACTGCTGAGGATTGGGGATTTTACAAATTATTTGTTCATGTTAATGTCTTTCTCTCCCTCTACACTGTAAGCTTGATGTGGTCAGGGAATGTGTTTACTAACTCTCTAGTATCATATTTTCCCACATGCTTATAACAGTGTTCTGTACACAGTAAATGCTCAATAAGTGCTATTGATTGATTAGGGAATGTTTTTTCCAACAACAAGGATTTGAGAAGAGCATGGCACAAAGTTAACAGAAGTGTGCACATGAGTGTGATGGACAAAGCATTCGTATCACAACCCAAGTTTTCCTTATCATGGAGTTCTTCTGGACTGTATCCTCCAAATTATCAGGCAACTGACTAGGATATAGTGAGGAGAGGAGAAATATCTGGGAGGGAAAAACAAAACAAAAAATGAACTCTAATTAGATTGGAATGTATTACAGAACCTTTTATAATACTTGCGGTATTTGTTAAGGTTTCACTATGTGCCAAGCACTGTACTATGCACTGAGGTAGACATAGTCAGGTCAGACACAGTCCCTAGTCCCAACTGGGATTCACAGTTTAAGTATTAAATCCCCATTTTATAGATGAGGGAACTAAGACATAGTGAATCATCATCATCAGTATTTCTTGAGCACCTACTTGGTGCAGAGTATTGTAAAAGGTGTTTGAGAGCATGCAATAAAAGTCCCTGCCCTTGAGTTTAAAATCTGCTTAGGCCATGAGTCCCACGTGGGACAGGGACTCTGCTCAACCTGATAAATTCATATCTACCCAGCACTTCGATCAGGGCTTGACGTAAAGTCTTAACCAATACCATTAAAAAAAACTGATGTCTTTTTGCAGTTATAACAGGACAACACAAGTTTCATGTCATCTGAGTTGAATTCTAACAGATAATAATAATAATAATGGTATTTGTTATGCACTATTCTAAGCACTGGGGTAGATACAGAATAATCAGCTTGTCCCACGAGGGGCTCACATTTTTAATCCCCATTTTACAGATGAGGTAACTGAGGCACAGACAAGTTAAGTGACTTGCCCAAGGTCACACAGCAGATGAGTGGTGGAGCCGGGACAGATCATTTCTTCCTCATTTGGTCTTTAGTAAATTGCCTACTTTACTGTAAATAAATGGAATTCTTAGCCATTATATTTACAGTATATTTCTCACCAATGTTTTCGATGCTTAAGTTGTTACTGCACTTCCATAGTGTGAAAGATTGAAAGTGCTAATTACTCAATTTCTGAGTCTGGAAAACAGGGTGGCTATCCCTGAAACAGCACCTTTTTTTAGTGGGATATTTCCTTTTTTTTTTTCACATCCTGAATATGGATTTCCAACAATGAAAGTGGAGTGAATCAAATCAAAGTCACTGGTGAAATGGGAGTTGGAGACAATGCTTGCAGTGAGGCCAGTACTTAGATGGCACCAGCCATATTGATGTCAATGCACCCTCTTAACATTAGACACTTTGCTAGACTTGGTTGAAAGATCACACATGCAAAACATGGATGATTGTTATGTTATCATTATTGTCAAAACACACTGTCCAAATAACTCCTGAATGATCACCATCATCACTGAGAAACAATGATATGAACTGAGGATTCCAGGAAGTGAAACTTTGTCTTGGCTGAGCAAAGAACACCTATCAGGTTTGTTTTTCTATTAAAAAAAGAGGCTAAAAAATCACTGTCTGAGTGTCTGTCCGGACTGCTCTTCTATATCATAATTAGTTGAGTTGCCTTGACAACATAGCAGGCTATAAAAAGCTTATTTCTGGAGATCTGTGTTCTTCTCCTGAGTTGTTTATTTCTCAGGAGCAAGTCATGTTTTGGACTTTCATCATTATTCTTTACCAGCATTGGAGGTAGCTGAGCTCTTCATGATGGTTTTGTCACCAGTTTGGGACTAGTAATTTTAATAATTCCACCAGTTTAGCTTTGTGGCTTTTGAAAAAAAATAGGATGTATAGTGGTTTAAAGTAGGTTCTGCATCATGATGAATAGAGAAACAAGTCAATTTTTTAAAGCAAAGACTTCAGAAAAGTGGTAAAGGACTCATCTTGAATTTACTGATGATTGCAAATTTCAAGGCAGAGAAATCCAAACCAGTTTACTACACACGACAGAGAGGATTCAGTGTTCATCAGTATAATATTTTGAGCTAAGCTTTTGTGTAAAATAAAATGCAAAAAGCTGTATAAAATGTGCATTTTTCCAAACTGTCTTCCTGACAGTATGTGTCATCTGGGTGTTTACATTAGGATTCAAATTTTGCAGTTTATTTTCTTGATTTTGAGATCATTGAAAGCTGCTGAAATAACAAACAGGTCAGCAGTTTGTCATCATGGAACGACAAGGAATATTTAAATATGTGCTTAGTCTCATCTTTGATTATATTTGAGGGTTGTGGAGTTGCTTTTCATTTAAAATTTGATGCAATTAACCATTTTTGGATTTTCACACATCAGCAAATACATATTTCTGAGATTAAGATGAAGTTGACTAAAAAAATCTTCCAATAGATCTCTTAGCTAAATAGTAGAGCTCAAAACTACTCTTTAAAAAAAGGTCCTGAAATAGTTATAGGATTCACTGTCTTTTTAAATTGGCATCTCTAATGAATAAATTTAAAGTTCCTAGAATTACCACCCATTTATTAATGAGATCATGTGCCTCCAAGGTGATTCACAAATGTCTCTAGTCTAATAATGTCATCAAACACTAGATAGTCTTATTGAAAAAGGGAACTGTTAATACCTTTCCACTCCCTAAGTTTCATATGAAATGCCATTTTGAGTCAATCCAGTGGTCCGTGCAGTCTGATATTCGGTGTCCAACTTTAGCATCAAAAGACATATGGAGGGACAGGGTCATGAATACCCTCCTGGACATCCATCCTCCTGCTGAATGAAGGCTGGTTCTTCCAACATTAGAATTTTTTTTTCCTCTAATAGCTCATTTTTCCCTCTATTAACACAAAATGACCCTCAAAAAGTCTTCAAAAATACTTAAATTTCTTGGAACCATGTCCAAGTATGATCATATGGAAATGCTGCCCTTTCATTTTACAATGTACAGGTGAAACTCAACCCTACAGAGAGCCATTGTCCTCTATAAGCATCTTCCACCTAATTGATATATTCAAGAATGGATTTATGCTAATTCTTAAGGGTTTATACCAGTGTCTCAAAATGTACTTCTTCACACCTCTGCTACTTTTTTTATTTCGAGTTTCAATATCCCAGGTTCTGATTTTCACCTCCCAGGGACTTTTTTATGGCAACTGTTAAGTGCTTCCTATGTGTCAAATAATGTTCTAAGTGCTGGGGGAGATGCAAGTTAACTTCTCAGTGACTCAGTTACCTCATCTGTAAAATGGGGATTAAGAGCATGAGCCCCATGTGGAAGAGGGACTATGTTCAATGTGATTTTCTTGTATCCACCACAGTGCTCAAAGCAGTGCTTAGTACATAGTACGTATTTAACAAATTTCACAATTATTAAGTTCCTTAGGGAGGAAACAGTCCCTGTCCTTCATGGGGCTCACAGTCCTAATAGGAGGGAGAAGCAGCATGGCTCAGTGGAAAGACCATGGGCTTTGGAGTCAGAGGTCATGGGTTCAAATCCCAGCTCCGCCAATGGTCAGCTGTGTGACTTTGGGCAAGTCACTTAACTTCTCTGTGCCTCAATTACCTCATCTGTAAGATGGGGATTAAGACTGTGAGCCCCCCATGGGACAATCTGATCACCTTGTAACCTCCCCAGCACTTAGAACAGTGCTTTGCACATAGTAAGTGCTAAATAAATGCCATCATCATCATTATTATTATTATTATTACAGGTTTTAAACTCATTTTGCAATGGAGGAAACTGAAGCACATTCAAGTTAAATGACTGATCCAAGATCACACAGTGAGGAATTGGCAGGATGAGAACACATGTCTTCTGACTCCCAGGACCTTGATCTTTCCACAAGGCCCTACTCTTCTGACATGATGCAGACTCTAAGGATTCTGAGTAAGTTGAACATAATTAGCCATTTCAAACTGCAGTGAATGTAGAAAAAAAAATGTGTAAGTGAAGTACATTTTTTCTATTTTTAATTTTTCCAGGTTGCTTTAATTTGCAACCTCAAATGTGGCCGTTTTGGTTTGAGGAATTGGTTTTCATCTTTTGAATCTCTCTTCCACTGAGAATTGCAGAAGTAATAACTTCCATCCCCTTTTAAGCAAGACCTGCTGACATTTTCTATAAATGCAATTAGTTTGTGTGATTGGAATAATAACTCTGATAATGCCAGGGGCCAATTGAATCAGCAGATAAGATGTTTGAAAAACTCACACTGATTAAACTGGCTGATTGGTCTGTAGTCTCTATCATACTTCATGCTAGTAACTGATGCCTTGAGAGTGAGGTATAAGGAAAGAGAGTTCTCCTTAGTGAAAGTGTAAGACAGAGTGAAAAATAAGTTTATTGCTGAAGAAAAGCTATTCCTAACCTTGCCAGGTGACCATCGTTTGCTCCAAAGCAAGGGGATTATTTAGCCTAACTTCCTTTTTACATTGGATAATTATAATATTGCAATATTTTCCAAGGGATAACATATACCAATTCAGTTTGAATTATCCACTTGGAGGGTTAGCCTCATGAATTCCTCTGGTTGACTATACCTAGCGGACTCACTATTTTCTTCTACATTTAGGTGTTTTCAATTTATGTTCTTAACAGTTAGATACATCCTGTCCTTGGGGCAATAAACCAGAAACAAATATCAAACTCCCAAGGCATTCATGACCTCAGCTGTCATCATGATTTCTCTGAGAATCCAGAATAGATTAATTTATCGGTTTTGGAAGATATAAATTGACTTTATGGTTTGAGTCACATTTTGAGTGGAATTGAAGACATCAACACAATCCTTTAACAGAATTGAAAATAAGATCAAAACCTATTTGGAGTTCCAGGGTGTCTACTATTAAGCTTCCTGTGTGTATATGTGTGTGTATACACACACAAGTTCTATTACGAGCTGATTTTCTGTCAGAACTGTCTCAAACATAGTCCTTAACATTGTTATAGTCATTACTTCTAATAAGAATAACAGAACAATTCACTGGACTACTTACTGTCAATGGAATCTGTGTAATTTCAAAATTCAATTAAGTATGCAGTTTCCCTTGAGGCCCTTTCATTGTTCTACAGAGAATAGATAGCTGATTGCCGATTGGAAGATTTCTGTCACCAGGAGGGTTTGCAAGGCCTGTAATGAGTGGTTTGTGTTATATTTCTCTTGACCTTTTGGAAGTCACCATAATGACACATGTTATAATCTGACAACATACACAGATTCAACACCCAAGCTGTGTAGCTGCTTATTTGTGATAGAATTTGCTCCGGGGTCTAATTTGCTTATTTTCCTCTTTGGCTTTCTGTTCCTTTTTTGGGCTCAGTTCTGTAAGTTACATATGTTTCTCAGACAGAAGGGAAAATTGGACTTGCTGTTTCCCATTATGTGTGAGTCCAGGATAACCTATTCAGCTGATTATTTGAGAAGGGCATATGGGAGCCACAATCTGCTTTCCAAATTTCAACTAGATTCAGTTTTTAATTCTCCTATATTTCCTTCCCTATTCCTCCCCCTCATGCCTTATGCTTCAAATCCACCTCTTCTAGCAATATCCATTTCACTACTATTTGGGCAATAAAACTTTGCCTTTTGTTGGAAATATATCTACATAGGATTTCAGTGACCCCATCCATTTAGCAGCATTATTTTGTCTGTCATAATACTTTTGCCCTATTTATGTTCACAAGGATGACACAATCACTTAAGCTCAGTTTTATATTCTGGATTTCAATATATGCCTTAAATCCGGTTCTGCTCAATAAATACTTGTCTTTTGTAAAACACTTCTTTTTTAAAAGGAGCTGTGGATGTGGAAGTTCCACTCTGTAAATCAATCTTATTGAATTTACTAATGGCAAAATCCACGTTTCAGAAAAATGTCCTTTTTCTGAATTCTTTTTAATAACTACTTAGTCACAAAACCTGTTGGGGAATGAATAGTTTTCCTATTTTTCCATAGAATGGACCAAGTCAACATGCTTTCATGAAAAACAATACAAAATGACAGGAAAACAAAGAAAAAGCTCCTTATTTATTTTACTTGTTTGTGACACATATCACATACCTGATGAAGCGATTGTAAAAGCCTACATTCTATGGCATAATACAGTGAAATTGCTTTTTTCTCTCTCAAAACTATCTTTTTCAATATTACATCATTGCAGTATTCTTTTTGAATGGGTATTTTCAGTTAGTTAATTTCAGTTAATTTCTAGATCCCATTGATCTTAGGTGACTCAGACATGCTAAAATGACGAGAAAACAGGCAGTCTAAATTATTCACATTCCAGATAGCATATTCAGTCGTATTTATTGAGCACTTACGGTGTGCAGAGCACTGTACTAAGTGCTTGGGAAGTACAAGTTGGCAACATATGGAGACGGTCCCTACCGAACAACGGGCTCACAGTCTAGAAAGGGGAGACAGACAACAAAACAAAACATGTGGACAGGTGTCAAGTCATCAGGATAAATAGAAGTAAAGCTAGATGCACATCATTAACACAATAAATAGAATAGTAAATATGTACAAGTAAAATAGAGTAATACATCTGTACGATGTTGTATATAGGTGCTGTGGGGAGGGAAAGGAGATAGGGTGGGGGGAATGGGGAGGATGAGAGGAAAAGGGGAGCTCAGTCTGGGAAGGCCTCCTGGAGGAGGTGAGCTCTTAGTAGGGCTTTGAAGGGAGGAAGAGAGCTAGCTTGGCGGATGTGCAGAGGGAGGGCATTCCTTCTAGACTGTGAACCCGCTGATGGGTAGGGACCGTCTCTATATGTTGCCAACTTGTACTTCCCAAGTGCTTAGTACAGTGCTCTGCACACAGTAAGCGCTCAATAAATACAATTGAATGAATGAATTCCAGGCCAGGGGGAGGACGTGGGCCGGGGGTCAACAGCGGGACAGGTGAGAACGAGGCACAGTGAGGAGGTTAGCGGCAGAGGAGCGGAGGGTGCGGGCTGGGCTGTAGAAGGGAGGTGAGGTAGGAGTGGGCGAGGTGATGAGCCTTGAAGCTGAGAGTGAGGAATTTTTGCCTGATGCGTAGGTTGACTGGTAGCCACTGGAGATTTTTGAGGAGGGGAGTAACATGCCCAGAGCTTTTCTGCACAAAGATGATCCGGGCAGCAGCGTGAAGTATAGGCGTGAAGTATGAAATCTGTCACACATCTCTGGTAACTCAGACTGGCAAGCAACACATCTGAAAATGCAGTTTACTTTCCAAAAGAGAAGAGCTGTTCCCAAATACAAACTACATGTCATTTTCCTTCTTTTGTAAGGTTCAGCTGTATGCTTTCATTTAAATTGATAGCAATCAAGTTAGCAATCGAAAAGTTTAAATAACCTATCAAATTTAAATGTGACTGATGAAAAACTTCAGGAGAATTCACATTAGGTATGAAACAATGAACATATCTTTGGAATTACACCTTCCAGCGGAGACGAGAGGGAAAACGTTCTTACGTTTAATTCAATGAGAAGTCAAGGTAACATTAAATTCTCCTGAGAGTTTCAGTACAAGGTTTAGGGAGGGAGGAAGCTGTATCAAACTGGGTCAGGTTGGACAGGAGAGATATTGCTCTTCTGTTAAATAGAACAAGAAAGCACATTTAGTGTGTTGTCGTTTTTGAAATTATATAGATACTTTTAGGGAGGAGGAAGGTACTTGAAGTCTTTGAGTTCTTGTAAATAATTTTGACTAGGTGTGTTGGATGAAAATAGGTTCTAGGGCCTTTCTTACCAAATGCTGAAAGCAATCTATCTTAGTCTTAGGACTCTATTATGGTGAGAATTTACCCATGTGTGTGGTTGTGCTGAAAGGGGTGATTAATACTCCATTCCACAGTGTTTTCTCCTCTGTTGTATCTCTGAATTACTATCTTTTCAATGCCCACTGCTGGTTTCCATCTGACTCTTGATGTCTGTTTTACCAAAGCTTCTGCTCAAAGTGAAAAACGTCTTCATAATAATAATTAAGTACTTTCTCCATATAAGCAATGGCATTTACTCACGTTCACTAACAGGAAATGGGAAACACTCACATTTGGTTATATTAAGGGTGTGTTTTGGGGGTTTTTTTGGAAGACTAGCCATTTATCCTCCAAATGGACAACTTGCCCAAGGTCACACATGAGACAAGTGGTGGAGCTTGGCTTAGAACCCAAGTCTCTGACTCGCAATTGAATTCCTTCCACTGTGCTCCGCTGCTATTTAGGGAGGCACAGTGGAGATGCCGTATATGGAATCCTTTAAGGAAGTAATAATAATAGTAATAATATGTGCCAAGCCCTCCAAGTGCTGGGGTAGACACAAGCTAATCAGGTTGGACACAGTCCCTGTCCCACATGGGGCTCAATCCCCATTTTCCAGAGGAGGTAACTGAGGCCCAGAGAAGTGAAGTGATTCGCCCAAGGTCCCAGAGCAGACCAGCAGCGGAGCTGGGATTAGAACCCATGACCGCTTGACTCCCAGGACCGTGCTCTATCCACTATGCCATGCTGTTTCTCAATAGATACCTTTTGTCCTGCAGGATTTAGATATTTACCTACTTGGAAGCTGAACTTCTGGTGATCTCTCAACATCCCTTCCAGCTTTATCAGTTTTCAAATCCTCAGATTCTATTGATTGAGCCTGGGTGAACAGTGAACAAAGTATCTTACTGATAGATGGAATATAATCATAATTACACAGAACACTCGGGAAGGAAGTTTTGAGCACTTTGGAAAACATAGCCTCTTTTAATTATCCCCTTTTTGTCATTTACACCCTCTGCATAATTATGTTCTTTAATTGTCCTTTGTAATTCATGTTTTTAGGCTTCTTAATTGCACCCTAGGCACGACTTACCTTCTCTGAGCCATGATTAAAATTTACAATCTATAATTGCTCCATTTTGATTCATTTAAGATGTTTGTCTAGTTCCTAGTCTCTGTTATGACTTTGAAGTCACTTGTGCTCTTTAAGTTGTTTTAAAATCATTTTGCACTTTTAATAGAGTTGCGGCAGAAGTGCCCAAATGCCAAAATGAGATACATTGACTTGTTTCGGGGCATTGATTATTGTTCACTTTTGCTGGAGTTCTTCACTTCCTCATTAATATGCCATGCATTTTTTCCTGCCCAGACACATATAGACATTATTGAATTAATCCTCACATCTGTTAAGACAGCTGTCAAGAAAAATACATGATGAGAAAAGATGAGAAAATGAATTTAATTTTCTCTGTAGAGTCAGTTCTATTTAAAAAAGAGTAGACTGCTTTGTGCTGTCTATTTTCCTTCCCCAGGGTGCTATTATTAATTTTTTTTTCTAATGGACATTTTTTTGGAAATGATTTGGAAGAGAGCAGTGAACATTTTGAATTTCTGTGCAGACCACTGTGTTCCTGCTCTCAAATGGCAGAGTAGAAGTTGGAGGAGTAGAGTATTTATTGAGTGCTTAATGAAATTTGTATTTATCAATCCTTAATGTTCTAACTGACTTGTACCAGGCATTGTAGATTATTAAAAAGAAGGGGATGACTATTATAATTTCTAGGGAGATATTTGTTTTAATTATTTCATTTAGGGGATGAAATGGGGAAGCTGCATGGCTTCATGGATAGAGCACGTCTCCAGGAGTCAGAAGGACCTGGGTTCTAATTTCAACTCTGCCACTTGACTGCTGTGTCACTTTGGACAGTTCACTTAACTTCTCTGTGCCTCAGTTACCTCATGTATAAAATGGAGATTAAGACTGTGAGCCCTATTTGGGACAGGGACTATGTCTAAACTGATAAGCTTCTATCTACCCCAGTGCTTAGAACAGTGCTTAACAAACGGCATTATTATTATTAGTTACTGTTATTAATTTGTTGAGAATTTCTGGTGGCATCCAGGAGATTTAGTTCTATGTCTATTAATGTGTCATCCTTTCTTGGAAAATGCTAAAATTATATTAAACTATATAGTTACTAAAATATTAAGTTATTTTTACTGCAAACGAGGTATGAGACAGGGTTTTCATTTCATCATTTGATAGATTTTCTGATGGGAAGCCTGTCTTGGAAGACAATATGGTGGGAAAGAACGGGAATCTTCCAATTGCTTTCTAGATCCAGAATTGCTGTTCTACTGAGAATGATCAATAGACCAAATTTGAACAAATCAACAGTTTTTTTTATTATGAACAAAGTGTGTTATTGCAGTGTCTTGGAAAATGTGAAAACAATGACCTTAAAAAGTAATTGGTTTCTTCATAGAACAATCAGAAAATTGGGTTTGCCTAGCTTTCCAAATTTACATTCCAGATGGATTCGTTTCTAATATTCAAGAAAAATGGCTCTATACCTTAGGTATATCAACAGACTATTTTGTTACTCAGACAGTTATTTTATTGTCATCAAGAATTCCTGATTTATTATGAATTGCCTTTGAGATTTTTCTTTGGGTAAGTTAGTGTTCTTTTTCATAAGGATTCATTCAATCTCATTCCTTTAAGTTCAATACCCGATTTGCTTGTATCCACCCTAGTGCTTGGTGCCTGGTGCAGGGTAAGTGCTTAACAAATATCGTAATTATTATTCTAAAAGAAGTGGTGTAGCTTCGTGGATAGAGCATGAGCGTGGGAGTCCAAAGGACCCGAGTTCTAAACCTAGCTCTCTCACATGCTAATGACCCATGTCGCTTCACTTCTCTATGCCCCAGTTATTTCATCTGGAAAATGGGTATTAGGACTGTGAGCCCCATGTGGGACAGGGACTGTGTCCAACTCAATTACTTTGTATCTACCCCAGTTCTTAGTACATTACCTGGCACCCAGCTCTTAACCAATACCACAATTATAATTATACGATTTGAGAGTACTTTTTATTTTTGGTCTACATCTGAAGCAACTTGGAAAATATAGGATGTTCTCTTGTCATATTATAGAAAATTTTGAGTGGGATGTTGAAATAATTTGTCGGGTAGTATAACAAGCAATATACCAAATGCCACAGTAATTATTATTACTGAGTGTAGGACATATATCTTGGGAAAGTGCAAAAGAAAAAACAAGAAAGACTTAATTTTTAAAATTTTTTTAATCATCAATCGTATTTATTGAGCACTTACTGTGTGCAGAGCACTGTACTAAGCGCTTAATGGCATTTATTAAGTGCTTACTATGTGCCAAGCACTGTTCTAACTGCTGGGGAGGTTACAAGGTGATCAGGTTATTCCACAGGGCGCTCACAGTCTTAATCCCCATTTTACAGATGAGGTAACAGGCACAAGAAGTTAAGTAACTTGGCCAAAGTCACACGGCTGACAATTGGCAGAGCGGGGATTTGAACCCATGACCTCTGACTCCAAAGCCCGTGCTCTTTCCCACTGAGCCACACTGCTTCTCCTGATATTTTTGGAACCTAGAAACAGTACGTTTACTTTACATTGGTATTGGCTGTGGCCTTCACCCATTAGGTAAGCACATGAGGTGGGATGGAAATAAGTCTGAAATGAAGCAGCAGTGAAATTAGAATAAACCGGATCACATGTTTTGGTTTGATTATTTTACAGCTGGGCCGCCCCTCCTTGGCTTGTGTCCTAAGAATCAGATTTGGTCCCTTCGTGGACAGCACCAAGGTGGTGATGTGAGCCCTGACTGCAGGCTTGCCAGATATTGATTCAATCATATTTATTGAGCGCTTACTGTGTGCGGAACACTGTACTAAGCACTTGGGAAGTACAAGTCGGCAGCATGTAGAGAGAATGCCCTCCCTCCGCACAGCCGCCAAGCTCGCTCTCTTCCTTCAAAGCCCTACTGAGAGCTCACCTCCTCCAGGAGGCCTTCCCAGACTGAGCCCCCTTTTTCCTCTCCCCGTCCCCAACCCCCCTGCCCTACCTCCTTCGCCTCCCCACAGCACCTGTATATATGTTTGTACAGATTTTTTTACCTCATTTATTCTACTTGTACATATTTACTATTCTATTTTGTCAGTGATGTGCATTTAGCTTTACTTCTATTTATTCTGATGACTTGACACCTGACCACGTGTTTTGTTGTCTGTTTCCCCCCTTTTGACTGTGAGCCCATTGCTGGGTAGGGACCGCCTCTATACACACAGTAAGCGCTCAATAAATACGACTGAATGAATGAACAGGCTCAAAGTGCAGAAGGGGGAGACAGACAACAAAACAAAACATGTGGACAGGTGTCAAAGTCATCAGAATAAGTAGAAATAAAGCTAGATGCACATCATTCACAAAATAAATAGAACAGTAAATATGTACAATATGTCTTGTTGGCTGCAGGAGGACAGGGACGAGGCGAGAGAGGAGGAGGGGGCTTGGCCCTGGCCCAAGAAGGGGGTGCGGGTGAGACAGGGAGTGGGACAGGGGGAGCGACAGTTCCCGGCTGCTGCTGGCAGGGTCGAGGCTGGAGGCCACTGCCCCCGGCTGGCCCTAACCCCGAGGGTAATGACAAGCACAATCGCAGTGTTTGTTAGGCGCTCACTATGTCTCCGGAACCATCCTAAGCGCCGGGGTAGTTACAGGTTAAGCAGGTTGGACATGATTCCCGCCCCCCCATGGGGCTCCCAGTTCTTCATCCCCATTTCCCAGATGAGGGAACCGAGGCCCAGATAAGCAATGTGACTTGCCTAAGGTCACACAGCAGACAAGGCACTAATGGGGTCACAAAAGAGTCCAGCAGGTCATTTGAGGTGAAATGGGGCATTAAACTGCTTTCTGAAAATTTTCCCAAATTCGTAAGTGAAAGTGGGGGGGTCATCTGACGACACAAATGGGGTCACGGTGAGTTCATGGGGTCATCTGAGGACACGAGTGGGGTCAGGGAGAGTTCATGGGGGTCATTACTCTATTTTACTTGTACATTTACTATTGTATTTATTTTGTTAATGATGTGCATCTGGCTTTATTTCTATTTATTCTGATGACTTGACACCTGTCCTCATGTTTTGTTTCATTGTTTGTCTCCCCCTTCTAGACTGTGAGCCCGTTGTTGGGTAGGGACTGTCTCTATATGTTGCCACCTTGTATTTTCCAAGTGCTTAGTATAGTGCTCTGCACACAGTAAGCGCTCAATAAATACGACTGAGTGAATGAATGGAGTCAAATTTACTTTCAAAGGAGCACGGGGAACTTTGAAATTAAAAATCCACTGTGCTCTCTCTTTTTTTTAACTACAGATCTACTAGACTCATTCATTCAATCAATCGTATTTATTGAGCACTTACTGTATGCAAAGCACTGTATTAAGCAACTGGGCAAGTATAGTACAAAAATAAACAGACACATTCCCTGACCACAATGAGCTCACAGTCTAGAGGGGAAGACAGACATTGATATATATATAAGTGAATAAATAAAAAATAAAATACATATGTATATAAATATATATTTATATTTAAGTACCATGGGGATTGCTTGTAAGCTCTTTAAGGGCAGATTTTATTTATTTTTTTGTATTTGTTAAGTACCTACTATGTGTCACACACTGTTCTAAGCACTGGGGTACCTCCCAAGGTAATTAGGTCAGACACCATTCCTTTAAGATTTCTCTTTGGGTGAATTAGTGTTCTTTTTCATAAGAATTCATCCAATCTCATTCATTTAAGTTCAATGTCTGATTTGGTTGTATTCACCCCAGTGCTGTTAATGTTCCTGTCCCATATGGGGCTCACAGTCCACATAGGAAGGAGAACAGTATTTAAACCCCGTTTTCTAGTTGAGGAAACTGAGGCAAAGAGAAGTTAAATGACTTGCCCAAGGTCCCAAAGCAAGGCAGGATTAGAACCCAGGTCCTCTGACTTCCAGGCTCATGTTCTTTCAACTAGGCCATACTGCTTTTCGATCATGTTTACCAACTCTATCGTACTCTCCCAAGTGTTTAATAAGGTGCTCTGCACAGAATAATAATACTATTGATTGATTACAAGATAGTTTTGGGGAAGTGAATATGTCCTCAGTCTATAATGCAAATGGTCTCCATGCTGCATTTTGTCTTTAAAGTGGCAGTCTTTCTGGAGCAATAAAATGTGCACAACCACGGAGAGTGCTTTGTAGAGGGCATATTGAAATTATGTTTTTCAGAAAGGTAAAAGAGTATTTAAAAAGCATTTGTACTGGGATAGCCACAGAGGAGACACTGGTTTGGTTAAGACCTGAGAGGCCAAGAGCACATAACGTTATTCCAATATTAGCTTTCTAAAGCTATGCCCATTCTGGCTTAGTCTTACAGTTGTTCTAGTAAATCTAGATTGAACAGTCTTTGACATAAGGTAAGGTTTATAGAAAAAGTATTGGCTCCTCTATTTGTGAATGCCGTGTTGCAAAATCATCCCTAATTTATGCAGAAGCTGTAATGCATATTTATTTGTGACTTTCCTCTTTTTCCTTTCGCGAACAAGCACAGTGCAAAATAAATATTTAAAATTACCCTGTGAAACCTCAGCAGAGTGTTTGTGTTAGAACTTGCTTTTTTGTGGAATTAGCTTCTGTGAATGTGAGGCGTCTTCCGTGACCTTTTCCTTAAGAAATAATGAGAAGGGAATCTGGAAAGACAACATAATTTGAACAAAACCATTCATAGCATGAATCTGAAAATCCACTTGCAAATTTGGTTAGAAATTAGAGCATCCAGTTTGTTGACAGAAACTGCGAATCATTAAGCTCTAACCTTGCATCTTTCTTGGAAGCATAGTTGGAGTGATGAGATAAATAGATTTTTTAAGATATTTGCCTTTTTAGTTGTTAAACTGAGTGCCACAAATGTTTGTTTGTTGGAATGTTCTTGCACATACTTTCTTAGAAAATAGTTCGTTTTTCTATAGGGATCCTGGTTTTTAAATGCTTTTCTTTATGAATGTTTTGTGTATTGAGATTCCAACAAGTCATGTGTGGATTTTTCTACCACTGCTGTCTCATCTCTACATCTCAGTGAATTTATGAATCAGGCAGGAAACCGTTCACTGATCTTCTCACCTCTAGGTTGTCAAAGGATATTTGATGAACAGTCTTACAGACTGTCCATTCAGAGTCCTTGTTGATAGCTGTGCCATCTCTTCCGAAGAGAGGAGGGACAAAATAAACTGGACTAAAGCTGCAGCGACACATTTTGGGTAGGCACAAGGAATAATTTCCTGACAGGAAGGCTTTCGAGGAGTAGTTCAAATCACACGCAGGGTGGTTGGGAGACTTTATGTTTTGGAATTCTTTAAAATTTGGATAAATTTTTATCTTCCCGGCTTCGATTAGAGGACACTTCTGAAACAAAGGGGTCATTTGATTCTGACAATTTCCAAAAACATGTAGTACAGCATTACAGAAATACTCAGAGTTAGTAGCTTTTAGGGAGTCAGCAAAGGTAAGGGTGGAAACAAGTCCACCTGGGCCTCACCAAGTGTTTCTTATGTGAATGACATTTAATTTAAAAACATGCAAATGTTCAGTGTTCTGTGTAAGATAATTAGACTTCTGCTATTACCTCATTTCCAAATTGTTTTCACATGGATGATGCCATATGCGATTATTCAAGGAAACACTTGTCTTCCCACTTCAATTTTCTATTTCTGTTCAATACGTGTGTGATCATTTTCCAGTTGTGGAATATGCCAAATAGGGAAGTGCCATCTCAAACATCGTGACAGAAGAATTGATGTTGACAGAACTGTACTTTGGTCTCGTGTATCTCACCGCCGACCTCTCGCTCATGTCCTGCCTTTGACCTGGAATGTTCTTCCTCTTCATATCTGACAATCACTCTCCATACCTTCAAATCCTTATTAATAGCATCTCTTCCAAGACGGTTTGCCTAAGCCCTCATTTCCTCTTATCCCATTCCCATCTGCATCGCCCTTGCACTTCGCTTTGCAACCTTTGTTCACTCCTCCTTCAGCCCAACAGAACTTATGTACCTCTCTGTAATTCAATTATTTATCAGTTTCCCCCTCTAGACTGTAAGCTCAACGTAGGGAGGGAATGTGTCTACCAACTCTTTTACTTTGTACTCTTCCAAGCACTTTAGAACAGTGCTCAGCACAAAGGAAGTGCTCAATAAATATGATTGATTGAACTTTACAGCAGGACAAAGGTCAAAGGTCTCAGGAGAATCATAAGGATGTTGCCCACTCAGTTCCAGGTTAAGGATTCCACACTGGACTTTGGAGACATATATAGATAGATAGATAGATATTTATATATATCTATATCTATCTATCTATCTATCTATCTATCTATCTATCTATATATATATATGCAAACATATATGTTTGTGTGTGTGTGTGTGTTTTGGTATTTGTTAAAAGTACTTACCATGTGCCAGGCCACTCTATTAAGTGCTGAGGTAAATCCAAGCTATCCCCATTTTACAGATGAGGGACTGAGGGAGAGAAAAGTGAAGTGCCTGCCCAGGCTACACAGCAGACAAGTGGTGGAACAGGGATTAGAACCCAGTTCCTTCTGACTCCTGGGTTCATGCTCAATTCTCTAGACCATGCTCAATCACTGACTCAAGGACATGGGGAGCAACATAGATCGCATCACAAAGGATAGCAGCACAGATAGTTAACTCAATGGTAGCCCCATTTAAAACAACCCCAATCGTAGCCACACAGATCGAAATCCCAGTGTTAGCTCTGTGGACAGCAAAATAGATAGTGACTCCAGTGGTAATTAGGTGGAGAGCAATTCTAATCCCAAACCAAAGAAACCAATAATTGACAAAGTTAAGAAGAGGCAAAAGAAATAGGCTTTTCGACTATTTCCTCAAACCCCCAGTTGCCTCTTTTGTTCATAACCTTGATATCATAAACCCAACTTGTACTTTCCCAACTTTTACAACCTCCTCCCTGTAACAAATTTATCACCACCCATGTATATTTCATTAAGTAAAAATAAATTAAACATCCCAAGTAGGATTCAGATGATTTTTAGTGGGTTTAAATCTTCAAAGCAAGGGTATTCAGAGTTGGGGTTGACAATTTTCATCAATATTTTCCATTGTAGAGATCTCTTCTTAGCAAGTGATCTTAAATATCCCAGCTCCGACACTTTATTTCATGATTTCAGGTCACACTGCTTATTAAACTGAAGGAAGTGCTTCATCTATTCAATTGCTTTGTGAGCTATTACAGAATGGAAAACTCTTCTTCTTATTTTAATGCATTATTTCTTTTTTTAATTTTCATATAAATTAACTTTAAGGTGTTATCCGCAGTGGTTTCAAATAATGAAAAAAATGAAAAGGAGGTTTATTTGTGCTACTATAAATAAATAAGTAGAGCTGTCCTCTGGTTTAAAGATGATATTTTTGCTAATGAGACTGTATTCATGAGTGTCATTATTAGAACCTTTGTTCACCTGCCCACTAGGTCCAAGAAAATATACTAAAGCCCCTTTTCCAGTTCTCGTCAGTCAGAGTGAGCATTTTTCTGATAGCAAAGATGCTTTTCTTGGGCTCTTCTGTCTTTTCCTCATCAAGAGATCAGACTGGGGATGACTTCATTTCATATAATAATAATAATAGGTGGCATTTAAGTGCTTACTGTGTGCCAAGCACTGTTCTTAGCACTGGGGGGATACAAGGCAATCATGGGGCTGACAGTCTTAATCCCCATTTTACAGATGAGGTAACTGAGGCCCAGAGAAGTTAAGTGACTTGCCCGAAGTCACTCATCTGACAAGTGGTGGAGCCAGGATTAGAACCCATGACCTCTGACTCCCAAGCCCATGCTCTTTCCAATGAACCACGCTGCTTCTCATTTCTTCTGTTTCACATTTACGTACACTTCTATTTTGCATCTTTTACTATCTTTAATTTGCTTTAATTTAATTTATTTAAATAATAATAATAGTAACAATGGCTTTTATTAAGCGCTATGTGCAAAGCACTGTTCTAAGCGCTGGGGAGGTTACAAGGTGATCAGGTTGTCCCACGGGGGGCCCACAGTCATAATCCCCATTTTACAGATGAGGGAACTGAGGCACAGAGAAGTTGTGACTTGCCCAAAGTCACACAGCTGACAAATGGCAGAGCCAGGATTTGAACCCATGATCTCTGACTCCAAAGCCCGTGCTCTTTCCACTGAGCCATGCTGCTTCTCATTTCTTCTGTTTCACATTTACATAGAGCCCAATGTTGGGTAGGGACCGTCTCTATATGTTGCCAACTTGTACTTCCCAAGTGCTTAGTACAGTGCTCTGCACACAGTAAGTGCTCATTAAATATGATTCATTAATGAACATAGACTTATATTTTGCATCTTTTCCTATCTTTA
The DNA here is from genome assembly GCF_015852505.1 of Tachyglossus aculeatus. Lineage (NCBI taxonomy): Eukaryota > Metazoa > Chordata > Mammalia > Monotremata > Tachyglossidae > Tachyglossus > Tachyglossus aculeatus. The sequence goes on from NC_052081.1 coordinate 15,044,568, forward strand.
ATTTGCTTTAATTTAATTTATTTAAATGCTCTTAGAGGGTGGTGATCATGTGTACCAATTTCATTATACTCTTAAGCTAGTCAGTAACTGATTATCTAGATTCTAATTCTGGCTCTGCCATTTTTTTGCTGTGTGACCTTGAACAAGTACCTTCATGTCTCTGGGCCTCAGTTACCTCATCTGTAAAATGGGGATTAAAAAAGCACAAGCCCCAGCTGGTACATGGACTGTGCGTGGCTGCTTAGTACAGTGCCTGGCATATAGTATGTGTATAATAGATACATTGAAAAAACACAAACCCAAAAAAATCTATCCCCACTTCCCTGGCCTTCTATCAGCTTAATTAGGGAACAGAATCTTCTCACCCATGTAGGGCCAGCTCTTCAGAACTGAAAAAAGAAGTCTGTCATTCCACCAGCACAAGGAGAAACATATTTTGTTTTGCCCTTCTCCCTCCCAAGATAATTTGGCTCCCTATTTCTCACTGACTCACAGGACACAATATGGACACAATCACCGGTTACTTTCATTTAAAATAATGCCAGTTTGGAATATTTTAAATTGCTAATTTCTAGCTGGAGCAAGGATAAGGGGGAAGCGCTTCCTTTGGGGGCTGCAAGGACATCAGGGTTAATCTGGGTTTTTTATCCAAAGCTTGGATGACTTCCAGAGAGGACCTTGCCCCATATAGGCCAGAAGATCCTCAGTGAAGCCCCTGGGAAAGGTGATTAAGTCTTACAAATGGGTTAATAATAATGATGGTATTTGTTAAGCACTTACTATGTGGCAAGCACTGTTCTAAGCGTTGGGGTAGATACAGGGTAATCAGGTTGTCCCACACTGGGCTCACAGTCTTAATCCCCATTTTACAGATGGGGTAACAGACACAGAGAAGTTAAGTGACTTGTCCAAAGTCACACAGCCGATAAGTGGCGTAGCTGGGATTTGAACCCACGACCTCTGACACCCAAGCCCGTGCTCTTTCCACTGACCCACGCTGCTTCTCTTAATCCTTGTAGCTCTGAGATAGATCAAGAAACTAGCCAAAAATGGCCTATTAACTGGACGTCTCCACCAGTCCCAAGCACTGAGAGTTGTAAATGCAGTGGAAAAAGGCAGAAAAAAGCAACCTTTGCATTCACCTGATCTGGATTGTAGGTCAACCACTCTCATGCATGATGAGAATGCATGAGAATTTATGCATGGGGAGTTTATCCACTTAAGTGGTCTCAGCTTCCATCCCTGTAACACAGAATCTTTCTCCTTGGTCTTAATCCCCTACCTGCTATGCAATCTTGCATTTCCATTTGACTCCAGAACATACATCTCACATAGATGTCTTGCTGACAGACCAAGCTCAGCATAGCTAAAACTAAACCCTTCATCTTCCTTCCCAAATTCATCTCATCTTTTTCAACACAGTTAGCCATACCAATTGTTTTCCTCTTCCAGTAGCCTGAAACTTTGATTTTACATTCACCTCATCACTACCTTTCAGCTTTCGCATTCAGTTGGTCACTAAATTAAGTCAGTTTTTCCTTCATAGCACTAGAACATTTATGCTTCTTTGATGCTAGACTCAGATTAAAAATAGGTAATGATTCTGACAGATGATTCATATTTGTATGACATTGGAAAATGTCAGGTTAATTAAATAGTCTCCAGCACCCAAATCTCCTAGATAGTCAATATACTGTTGTAAATCTCTAGAAGCCTAACATGGTATTTGTAATTATTCACTGGGATGTCCACTGGTTGTGCTGATTGAAAATTCATGTTTTCTAAATTCTTCAAGTCTTTAACAATGCTCTTTAAAAACATTATAGGACAACTGTCCTGGATAGCTAGTAGTAGGAGTAGCAGTTGTAAATAATTGTTCTCCCTCTGTCTTAGAATGTGAGCCCTTTGTGGGACAGCGACTCTATCTGATCCAGTTGTAGTTAAATCAATGCTCAATACAGTGCTTGGCACATAATGAGTACTTAAACACCATTATTATTATTAGTGGTAGTATTAATAGAAGTAGTAGTAGTAGTAGTAGTAGTAGTGGTAGTAATATTTTTTGCTAGCTTTAACTTAATTTTCTCCTTCCTCATATGTCCTTGAAACCTTGGACAATGTACTACCTAGGTAACATAATTGAGTGTCACCATTCACATCTATCACCAAAGATGATCCTTAGCTGCAGGTATTGTGTTCTCGATTGGAATAATTCAGTCTTTTTTTCAGTGCTTCTCCCATATGACTAAAGAATGAATCAAGCCTGTGTGAAATGAGAGGAAAAATATCAAATATGAGAATTAGATTTTATAACGTTACTTTCAAAAAAATGAGAAGGAGTAAATTCATAGAGTTTAATTGAAGCCCATTCCAATAATTCATTTCATGTAGTTTTATTTTCCTGGATTTTCATATCGGTTTTGCTTGGAGATTTATATAATGATCTGTTCCAATACCAAGTCTAGCTCAGGCATGAAAAAAAGAAAGCTCAAAGCCTATTTTAATTTGTTTTGAACTAAAGAAAACAAAGACATATGCTGTGTGACTTTCAGAATGGCTGTAAAGGGGTTAGATGAAATTTTGGGGCACCGAAATAGAAATATTTATGTGGTTGTTTTACGTTATTCGGAAACCAGCTTTGTCTCTCTCTGCTAATTTCCAGGGTTCATATATGGTCATATTTGGGTAATTTGGGGATGCATTTGATTTTTCCCCTCAGAATTCAGCTGCTAGAAAAAATAATATTTCATTGAAAGGTATTTATTGAGTGCTTACTGTATGCAGAGCACTGTACTAAGCACTTGGGAGAGTACAATATAATAATAATGACACATTTCCTGCCTTAATTTGAGGAATTAATCCTTTTCTCATGATTACATATTTTAAGTGATAGGCTAATGTAAGAGAAATGGGTGTAGAGGTTAGTACAATAATATAGTTGAGATAGGATGGGGTCTTGTACCTGAGAGGGGCTATTTAAATGGAGAAGACAGGGTGAGGAATCTAGGAAGTGTTATGAAGGAAAAACTGATTAGATTTAGTGACCTGCTGAATGTGAAAGCTGAAAGATAATGATGAGTTGAATGTGAAATCGAAGTTTGAGGCTACTGAAAGAGGAAGACAACTGATGTAGCTAATTGGGTTGAGAAAGATGAGATGAATTTGGGAAGGAAGATGAAGGGTTTAGTTTTAGCCATGCTGAGCTTGGTCTGTCAGCAAGACATCTATATGAGACGCCCTGGGGGTAAATAGAAATACAAGATTGCAGAGCAGGTAGGGGATTAAGGCTAAGGTTTTGTGCTACAGAGATGGAAGTTGACACCATGTAGGTGGATAAACTCCTCAAGGGAATGGATTTATTATGAAAAGAGCAGGAGATGTGGAACATAGCCTTGCAGAACACCCAGTATTAAAGCCTGAAAGACTGTGGAAGAGCCAATGCATTAGGCTGAGAAGGAGCAGCCAGAGAATAAGGAGTAGATGTCGAAAGCACTGTGTCTCTGAAATCAAGGTTTGTTAGTGCTTGCAGAAGTAGATTGTCATCTATGGTGTCAGAGATAAGGCCAAGGAAGAGTAGAAAAGAGGCCATTCAATTTAGAAAGGAGGTGGTCACTAGTTACTATGGAGACTATGGTTTTATGTTGTAAAAGGGAAGGGGAAACCAGATTGCAGTGAAACACGGTGGATTAAAGAAAGTGAAGGTATTTGCAACCCATATGAGGGGTTTGTATAGCAAAGACAGCAGGGATATTGGGCGAAAGGTGCAGAAGAGATAAAGCAGTATGACCTAGTAATTCAAGCACAGAGTAAAGCATGGGGCTGGGAGTCAGAAGGGCCTGGGTTCTAATCTTAGCTTCACCACTTGTCTGCTGTGTGACCTTGGACAAGTCACTTCACTTCTCTGGGTCTTAGTTACCTCATCTGTAAAATGAAGATTAAGACTGTGAGCCCTATGTGGGATAGGGACTGTGTCTAGCTGGATTAACTTTTATCTATGCGAGTGCTTAGTATAGTACCTGATACATACTATGTGCTTTATCAAATCCCATTAAAAAAAGAGATGTGAACATGCTTGAAGATAGAGAAGGGAATCTGAAGCCTACCTACCCTGGGAACCTGACAGGGAAATAGAGGAAAATTATCTTCCCTTTCTGTCCAGAGTAGCATATAGACAATCCCTTACCACAAAAAGAGCAATAACCTGGGCTGTATTTGGATTTTCAGGATACCTTAAGTGTTGGCTTGAATGGAAAGCACAGTTAAGAATGAGGTTCTGCTTCCTGATGGATTAAACTGAAATTCAAACAATTGACCCAGAAGAGTACCTTTATATAAGAAAAGTGGTTTAGAAAAAAACTCAGGGAGGTCATGGACACTAGTGCTTTATCTGATTCAGTGGAATAAGATTTGGTTTTTCCATTAACAAATAGGACACTGGAAAAAGGAATAAACAGATGGCTCCTGAAGATAAGGTCATGCATTGGTGCCAAAGATCTGTGTGTGTACACTGATGAATTTTCTTGGTATTCTGAATAAAGCTATTGTTCCCTAAGATGCTAAAGGAAGATTTCCTTAGCCCTTTGTAAAAGATGAATTACTGCAGTAATTATAGGTGCCCGATGCTAGGACACATTCCTACTGCTGTCATGTGGCATTTTTGTAATTCAATAGATTCAATTCAGTCTGAAGAAACCTCACAAAAAGAGAGAGCTGCATTCGGTCAAAACTGGTTAATTAGAGAAATAGATCTACGTTCATCTCTTTTCTTGGAACGTGAACTGTGATTCCGAATCCTTGATGTAAATGCAGGTGTAAGAGAGGAACTTTTTTCAACCCTTGCTATTGCATCTAATGCACAAAGAAAAGATAGGCTGCTTTCTGTTTAACCTAATACTAACGCAGGGAATGGCATTTGTTGAGCACATCCATTGCTAAGCATATAGAGATTTAAGAGCAAATAATGCCATTAACCTCATAAGCCTTAAGGGAAAGTATATACCAACTCTTTGCGTTGTACTTTCCCAAGCATTTAGTACAGTGCTCTGCACATTTTAAATGCTCAATAAATACCATTGATTGATTAAGGCTTAACAAAAAAATCTTCTTACTTGTTTAATGCTCAATACACAATGATTCCTTCAGACTGACTTCAAATAAGAGCCCAGAGAGACTACCTGATCGTCTTCTCAACTACACTTCTGAACAGGACTTGGCATCTGGTTTTGTCCTATAGTTTGGGTTTATGGCAGAGCAGCTCTGGGCCAAGGATTTGGAGGAGATAGATGTGTTTTCATTCAATCGTACTTATTGAGCGCTTACTGTGTGCTTATGTTGCTTAGTGTGCTGTGTGCTTAGTACAATGCGCTTGGGAAGTACAAGTTGGCAACATACAGAGACGGTCCCTACCCAACAGTGGGCTCACAGTCTAGAAGCATGAAACATGCTTTCTGTATGGTCCACACTACGGGAAATTACATTAGTACTCTCTACAGTAAACCTTCTATTTTTGAATATGTGGGCTTTCAGATTAGAAAAATGTTTATTAAGAAAAGGCATGACACTTGTCCCAATGTTGTGGGAGTAACAGCAGAAAGAAGATTCATGACAAATGGCAAAGCTCCTGACCTAATATCTTTCTGAATTGGGTGGTCAGGTCTGGAGAAGTTGCTCCGTTTAAACACTTTCATGAGCTCTTCTCAACATATGGAACACTGAGGAAATGTCATAGGATCTTCAGGATGCCACTATGATTAGTATCTTCGAGAAGAAAGATGATGTTTAACATGGAAAAGATCAGATTTTAAAAGATTTAGACTCTAAGCTCATTGTGGGCAAGGAATATGTCTGTTATATTGTTATATTTTACTCTCCCAAACAGTACAGTGCTCTGCACACACTAAGTGCTCAATCAATATGATTGAGGCAATTATAGAGGGAACTCAGAACTCTCCACTGCCACTAAAAACATTCAATGAACAAATTATCCCAGAATCACAGTGTGGATTCAGATCAACCACCAATCCTATTTATTGAGTGCTTACTGTGTGCAGAGCACTATACTGAGAGCTTGAGAGAGCCAAATATTAGAATTGGTAGACATATTTGCAGCCCACAACAAGCTTACACTCTAGAGGAGGAGGCAAACAATTGATCTATGGTATTTTTTGAGTGCTTACTTTATGCAGAACACTGTCCTAAGCTCTTAGTAGAGTACAAAACAACAGAATTAGCAGACCTGTTCCCTGCCCATAAAAAGTTTACAGTCTAGAGCTATAAATTACAGTTATGTTCATAAGTGCTGTGGGGCTAAGGGTGGTGTGAATAGAGTGTGAAAATCCAAATTTAGATCATTGACCTAATACAGGAGACTGCCGCAAATTGCTGGTCTTCATTGCCATCAGGATCCTAGCCGGAACATGGACCTGAGGGTCAGAAGAACTTGGTTTCTTCTAAGCCCAGCTCCACCACTTATCTTCTATGTGATCTTGGGCAAGTAACTTAACTTCTTTGGGTCTCAGTTATCTCATCTGTAAAATGGGGATGAAGACAGTGAGCTTCAAAGTGGGACAGAGACTGAGTCCAACCTGATTACCTTGTATCTACCCCAGCACTGACAGCAGAGCCTGACATATAGCAAGCACTTGAATACCATAAAACAAAACAAAGCAAAACCTTCTGAAGATCACAATCAAAGCTTTCCATAATGATTATGTAACTTCAAGCTACCGCAGGATAAAGCCAACATCAAGTATAGGAGAAACAAAGAGAACAAAATTCTGTTCTACCTTGACCTTAGGAAAACATTTAACACCATTAGTAGACTTGTGAACTGGCAACTATGAACAGTTCATCAAAATCTTTGAAACATTAATACCCGTCTCTTCCTTACGGTCAAGGATCATACCTACCCACCCTGTTGTATTGTGTTTTCCAAAGTACTTAGGACATTACTCTGCACACAGTAAGCACTTAATAAATAACCCTGATGGATTGATTGGTGGTGCTGTCTACAGTGATGGGAATATCAGAGGGAAGACTGTTTTGTGTGGGAAGATGAGTTTTGTTTTGGACATGTTAAGTTTGAAGTGTTCACGAGACATCCAAGTCTTGAAGGTAGAAGGAAATGTGAGACTGCAGAAAGGGAGATTCATTCAATCGTATTTATTGAGAGCTTACTGAGTGTGGAACACTGTTCAGGGCTAGTGGTGCAGATTTGTGAATCATCTGCATAAAAGTGGTAGTTGATTACTCCATACTGATATGACTGCCTGCATCAATGTTAGAGGAGACCTTGTCAGATTCTTTTCCCATTACTGACAGAGTAAGAAAGGCTGTATATGGATCCAGGCTTGTTAAAACAATTTTACTCAGCAAGGCATCTAGAAGCTCAAGTCAGACATGATTCTGACATGATTCATGATTCTGATCCCCTGGGAAACTCTTTCAGCTTCCCAAGCTCAGAACATCATTAGGAGTGCTTAAACTAGGTCTGTAACTTCTGTGGTCAAAATATTTTAAACAGGAGATGAGAGCTAACATTTGAAAATAAATTCAAAATACTACCCATGAGTTGAACTAAGCCTTTTCTGAGGGACAGTACACCAAATCACACTTTTTTCCTTACCATAACATATTTTTAGTCTACATTTTCAGATAATAAGCAGAATTTGAAATATCATCAGGGAGGCTACATACTGAATTTTCAGTACATTGAGGAACCTCAAAAGAAACCTTGACACCAAAGTACTTCCAAACCAATTTTATGTAGCAAGGAAAGTTGGGACTGTTCAAAAGGGAATGTTTTCAAACAAACTCCATGTCACATGAGGTTAGCTTACAACTTATCTTAGAAGACCTGCAGTTGCTTGTTACAGAAAACTGACAATCTATACATAATATTGGCATATGATATAAGATTTTCTGTCATGAAAATTCTAAGACAATTCAGCCATATCTACCCAAAAGTCAAATTGAATTTGCCTAACCCTAATTTGAAATACTAAGCCTGAGTGTACAGTAAAGGCAAAACTATTCCTGTTCAACCCAAAAATGGAGATTGTTTCTCAAGCTTTCCTTGAAACTTTGTGTTATTCAGTAGGGATCTCCTCATATTTAGAGAGTTTTCTTCCTAACAATAGATAGCATCTTTAAGGAGAAGAAGTTTTCAGTTTTAGAAAATAAATGTGGGATTCATTGGACACCATTCATCATTTATGTTGGTAAAATATTCTGTTTAATTTATTTTGAGCCTTTCCAGTGCTTGTTTTGTATATTTTTGTTCCAACAGAGCCCTTTCTCTGGAAGGATTTTGGTACTGACAGTACACACATGAGCCTCCTTGGGATAGCTCATTGGTGGATGTTTCTAAATTGGTTTGCCAATCTCATATCCAGAATGTTACTGTTCTAGTATAATCTTTATATAAAAATGGGAGATGAAAAAGGTAACCTCCTATAAATATTCAGTAAACCTATGAACAGTTTCTCCCCTTTGCTATAAGTTATCATGCATGTCCCTTCTTTCTAAACTGATTAGCTTTAATTTAGAATAGTATTTTTTGTTCTATACATGCCACCATTGTCTCACTTTTTTTCCAGGTTTCTCAGGGCCTGAGGTGATCGAAGAATGCACTGAAAAAAGACAGGTTATCATTTATCCCATGCAACATACAGGAACTATGGGAAAATATTGATAAGCAATGGATAATAATCTAGTTGTTAGTTCAAGAGACTCAGGTATGCACAACTGTCATTTTACTCAAACTATGGCATCAATCTAGAGGGAGAATTGAATCAGCTAATTGAATAAAATGATTGCATGAATGACCTCTTTCTTTTCTTCCTTCTGCTTTCAATGGATGATTTGGCATTGATCTGATCAAATAGGAGAAGGTCTCTTCGATAGTTCAATTTATCTTACCTGTTTCAGTATCTGTGTATGCAATCTCCATTGTCTTTGTGGAAACTCACATGATTTTAAAATTAAAGCAATCCCTATTAGTCATTCTAGAAGGGGAATAGAATTATTTAAATAATTATGACATTGTAAGAATTTAAAAACCATAAAACAGCACAGCAAAGCAACTGACATGGCACTTTACCAACTATTTACGTCTTTTACTGGAAGATGTCAGAGAACTGTATGGGAACTTAACAGATAGGGAGTCAACATAGCATCGTCTTGTGAAACCAGACTTGCCATTAAAAAGAAGTTGCTGGAAGTGCTTTTTGGTGTAAAGCTTCCCCACTTCAGGTAGATGAACTACAGACATTGCATTTGCAAATTGGAAAGTCACTTTCCTCAGTTCTCTAAATTTGGTCCAGAGGTGACAAGCTGATTATCGTGGAGGATTTTAATTACTAGATGGATTACTAATGATACTAGAAATATGGCAAAATTATCAGAACCTAAAAATGCAATTTCTAGTCATCCTAAGGATGATCCAACTATCAGGCTTTAATTATTGACCATATGGAAAGACTGCATGGAAGCACCTAGAGATGGTTTCATGTAAACCAAATGATTATAGAGATAGAATAAACACAGAGTGCAAATGAAAATAAAATTAAAATGTGGTCAGGTCCAGATGCATCCTAGTGATATATTTTAGATTTGTAAATGGTTTGCCCACTAGCTTTTGTTTTGTCTCATTTCAATTGTTTCATCTTTATTTCATTTCAGCAATACATTTTCCAAGTGTTTCATATTCAAGTTCCAAGCAGTTCTTATTTAATGACCTGATGGAAACTAGCATTGCAGTGATTGGGTAAGGTGCAGCTGAAAAAAGCCTGAAGGTTGTATGAACCTCTGCCAGCAATGGGATTCATGAGCTGGGCCATCATCTGTTATGTTCCAAGCTCTTGTTAACATTCAACAATGAGGTGATGGGGCCAACAAATCATCTAGACAGCTCAATGTCAAGTTCTTGGCGAATGAAATTGCTGGCTAATATCTCCATTTAAACATCTATCACTGTAACTCTATCGAAGCAAAGTACCGATGGGAATAGAAAATGGGTGACTCTAAAAGATGTCATTTACTAGGCAACCAGCAAGGCGATGTACAAATTTAGGAGAAGCCCCCAAGAATAGGTCAATAAAAATGGTTCTCACCTGTGTTTTCCCTCTCAGCACTTAGTACAGTGCTCAGAACACAGTAATTGCTTAATAAATTCTCTTACTACTAATTCTTATTGCTTATCCTTAAATAATAATAATAATAATGTTTGTATTTAAGTGCTTACTATGTGCCAAGCACTGTTATAAGTGCTGGGGTAATCAGGTTGTAATCAGGTTGTCCCACATGGGGCTCACAGTCTTAATCACCATTTTGCAGATGAGGTAACTGAGGCAGAGAAGTTAAGTGACTTGCCCAAGGTCACACAGCTGACAAGCAAAGGAGCTGGGATTAGAACCCATGACCTCTGAATCCCAAGCTCGTGCTCTTTCCACTAAGCCATGCTGCTTCTCTGCTTCTCTTACATCCACAAACCTTTGCTCTAAGGGAGCAACTCTTCTCAGGATTCCTTTTGCCTCCCTTATTACTACTACATGGCTTTGTATGTATAACTAACATCCCTAATCTTCTCTTCTATAATTCCTACCATTCCTAATAATATATATATATATATATATATATAATATATATATACATATTATTGATATAATAATAAAATGTAGAAGTGCCAACAGAATGGCCTGATGAAACATGAAGAAATCATGTCTATATTCACTGTGGGATGGGACGCTTTACTGAACTTTACTAAAGAACATTTAAAGCATTTAGGTTCTGCTCTTTTTTAAAAAAATGCTATTTCTACATGAAATGTTATGTAGCCAATCAAAGATTCTGGTGGATTTAAGCAATCAATCAATGGAATTTATCAAGCATTTACTATGTTCAGAGCATTGCTTTATCGTTCACTTGCCTATAGGTCTGTAGTTTTATAGTTGCCCAAATGAGCGAAAGAAATAGCATGAGCATCAGGCATTTCATTCCTTGTGCAATAAAGAGGATGTTTTGTTCTCATAATCATCCTGTGGGACACCAGCCAAGTTGCTTAATTTATCTGTGTATGCCTTAGTTAACTCATCTATAAAATGGGGATTAAGATTGTGAGCCCCCTGTGGGACAGGGACTGTGTCCAACTTCATTACCTTGTATCTACCCCAGTGCTTAGTACAATGCTTGGCACATAGTAAGCACTTAAGAAATACCATTAAAAAAAAAATCATCCCAATGTTCTTCAGATAGGTCAATTTCATCAGCTGAGCATAATTAAGTCAGAAACACACATTTTCAGAAAACAAATTTTAAGGAATGATTCAATGAGATTATGATGTCGATGCCAAGATGATTGATTTCCAACATTAAATATTGCCAATACTAATAAAACTTTTGCCATGTTATATTGAAATGAGTATCATTTGTTTTTATACAGCCTTTTTGTTCCTTTGCTCCAAGAGGGGGTAAGGGCTTCAGAACCTGTTGGACAGAGCCTATCCCACGGGTTGTCTCTAAAGCAGAGCGGCCTTCTGGATTTGACTCATACTAGTGAATGAATGAATGAATGAATGTCCTGGGGAGACCCAATCCATGATGTTAGAGCCCACTCTCACAGTCCTTGGGCAAGTCATAGAACACACAACCACCTTAAAGCCTTTACTACCCTTTAACCCTCTACAGGCAAGCGAAAGCCCGTACCTGCAGCTTGGAGCCTAGGGCTCATATCAGCATCTGCACAATATGGATAATGCCTCCCTTTCACACACACCTTAATCTCTACCTCTCCTAGGAAGACATAGTCAGCTTACTCAGTTCCTTCCCTTTCCCTTTGTCATCTTCAAAATCTTCTGTTTACTGGTACCTAATTACCCCCTCCACACTGTGACTGCACTCTACAATTCCTACCAATCGCGAGGCCAAGTTCTCTCCATGATACCAAATGAGAACCTGGCCACCTCTTTTGGTTTTCTGCCCAGACCTTGCAGTTAACTGTCCTTGGCTAGTCAAAACTGCCGATGGCTACCTCCCTACTGATTAGTTCACCGTTTCCTATCTGTGGTTATTGGGCCACTCCTGCTTTTTCAATTACCCTCAGCTGGTCCCTTATTGATTAGTTCATTAAATTGTATCTGTGGCAAGTGAATTATTCCCCAGTGTCAGTCCGTAGCCCAGGCAAGAGTCAGAATATATGAACAACAGAAATACCATTATGCCTAGACCAATCATCTATCTTACCTCCAATTCTGCACAAGTTACCAACATTTCATCTGGAATTTCAGAACAAATTTGGAATGTTAGGAAGACGGAGCATTAGAGTTTTTTAAGAAATTGACAGACAGTGGCTGCTGGATAAATCCAGTTTTCTTAATTCTATACTAGGTACTTGGGATAGTAATCAGTAAATCAAGCAATCATTTGTATTTGTTACGTGCTTACTGTGTGCAGAGCACTGTAAGCACTTTTGGAGAGAGCAATATAACAATATAACAGACACATTCCCTGCCCACAGTGAGCTTACAGTTTTTGAACAGTGCTTGGCACATAGTAAGTGCTTAACAAATATCATAATAATAATTATTATAGGGGGAAACAGATATTAATATAAGTAAATTACAGAGAAGTGCTTTGGGGCTCGGGGGGTGGGACGGGGTGAATAAAGGAAGCAAATCAGGGTGACGCAGAAGGGAGTGGGAGAAGAGGAAATGAGAGCCTAGTCAGAGAAGGTCTCTTGGAGGAGATGTGTCTTCAATAAGGCTTTGAAGGTGAGGAGAGTAATCATCTGTCAGATATGAAGAGGGAGAGCCATTCGGGCCAGAAGCAGGATGTGGGCTAGAGATCAGTGATAAGATAGATGAGATGGAAGTACAGTGTGTATTTGGCACTAGAGGAGTGAAGTGGGCAGACTGGGTTGTAGTAAGAGAGTAGCGAGGTGAGGCGGGGGGGCCCAACATGGCTGAATGCTTTAAAGAATACAATGAAAATATAAGATCCCTGCCCACAGCAGTTCAGATGTGCCATAGCTACATGGAAATGATTAGTGGGACTTACCTGTCCAGAATCTCTCATCAAACAGTAGAATTACTAGTACTGATTGCCCAGTTGGTGTGGTTCATGGTACTGGACATTTGGAAAGTTCAGAATAATAACAAGACCCATTCCCTGCCTTAAAGGAGCTTGAACTCTCATGAGGGAGGCAAACATAATCAAATTGATCAGTGGTATTTATTAAGCACTCTCATGAAGGAGGCAAACATAATCAATCGATTGATCAGTGGTATTTATTAAGCACTTACTGTGTGTGAGCACTGTACTGAGCACTTGGGAGAGTAACATTATGGTTCTCGTTAAGTGCTCACTATGTGCCAAGCACTAAGTATACAGTCCCTGTCCCACATGGGACACACACACTTAATCCCCATTTTACAAAAGAGGTAACTGAAATCACAGAGAAGTCAAGTGACCTGTCTAAGGTCACACAGCAGACAAGTGGAGGAGCCAGGATTAGAACGCAGGTCCTTCAGATTCCCAGGCCTGTGCTCTATCCACTAAACCACATTGCTTCTTAATACAACAGAGTACAATACAGCAGAGTTGGTAGGCACAGTCCCTGCCACAACAAGCTGACAGTCTAGAGGCGATGATAAAGTGGAGAAGATAAAATGGAGAAGATAAAATGACAGATCTGGGTTGCGAACCCATGCCTCCATAAAAATATTTACGACCAGATCATCAACATAGATAAAATTGGGTGTTCGTGAATATACATGAGTGCTAATAAAGCTCTCAATAGTGCTGTAGAGACAATCACTGACAGAAAAACAACCAGTTCAAAAAGGCTTCTCTTCAGATTCAGTTAAAAAGGAAAATTGAGGGCTTCGACTGAATTTGCAATATTCCAGAGGAAAATTAGCTCTTTTACTAAGAATGACAGTGTATACTACCCAGAATCTCAGAGGACTTTTTCCTCAGGTTTCTCCTTCTATGCAATCCTACAGACTGAGTGCACCAGTGTTCTGATTTCTCAGCAAGCCACTTAGGTACTGCATACTGTCAGCTTGAAATCCAGAAGGCAGAACATGGTCGTACTAGATAGATCATGCATTTCTATGCTTTCACAACAGCTTTAGGGAGATTTACCACACACAAGAGTCAGAGAGGTGACAGAAGATGCAGGGTGCCTCTGACTAGTTGTCTGGGTTCTTAATCATCTTAATTGTGCCTCTTGTGTGTGAAGTGCCCAGAACATCTTTTTATATCAGTTTATGATATTACCCAGTAGTAAATTCAGTACTATAGTAAAATTTTCTCCTCCATGTACGGTGAAACCAAATAAAATGACTGCAATTGCTAACAAAATGAATTAAAGAGGAAAAGGAAAAAAAAGGCACAACGGATTAAAAATGGTAGAAAATACAGAATCAATACACAGGTTCACTCAGGAACAGCATCAATGACATTGTTATTATTATAATCATATTATTATATGATTACAATAATAATAATTGTGGTATTTGTTAAGCACTCACTATGTGCCATACACTGTGCTAAGTGCTAGGGTAGACACAAGCAAATCGGATTAGACATAGTCCCTGTCCCATGTGGGGCTCACAGTCTCATTCCTTATTTTAAAGATGAAGGTACTTGAGGCATAGAAAAGTGAAGTGACTTGCACAAGGCCATAAAGCAGATAAATGCCGTGCCAGGATTAGAACCCACGGCCTTCTGAATCCCAGGTCTGTGCTCTATCTATTATGCCATGCTGCTTCCCATCGGAGTAGTGGTCCAATATGATCCCATGGGACACTCCCCATTGGCCAAGGTTTCTACTGGATTCTGCTCTTACTTGAATTTTCGTTGTGGTTTCAGATCTTAACTCAATATCACAGTCCTTTCCTAAGAGTTCAAAGACAATGGGCAGGAGGTGTAGAGTACCTTGAAATCCTAGGCTCATTTTGGTCATAGTGCTCAGATATATTGTAAAATTTATTTGATAGTTGCAAGAGTCACTGACAAAATGATTAGTTGGGACATCTGAATGATCAAATACTCTTAGAAAGTATGAGGCTTAGTGATTCTTGTGTTGAAAGAGCTTTTGGGAAGACCCCATCACTTATCCTGTATACTTAATCCTATTTAAAGAACAACATGTCAAAATGTCTGTTAATCAACTAGCTGGTGTCCCCACAGAGATTTCTCCCTTTTTAAACACAGTAGATCACTGTGAAAGGACTTTTTTTTTTCCCCAAATATTGACTTTTGGTTTTCAAGGGTACTGATGGTCTGCTCAGGCACATTAATCATACTAACCACCTCAACAAAGAAGCTCATTAAGAAGACAAATACATTTATCAAGCAAATCATCGAGAAGATTATATACTTTCAATTTTCATGGTAATAGATGGTAGATTAATAAAGTCTCAGGTCTCATACTTAAATATGCAGAGGACCAAAGAGCCTTCATGCTTGAACGTCTCAACAAGGCTCCGGAAAACACTAGTTTACGGTGAGCTATGTGCCATTTTTTTTTAATTACTTGTGCCCATCAATACTACTACTATTACTACTAATAATAGCAATATTATTATTATTATTATTATTATTATTATTATTATATGTGTTAAGCACTCATTAAGTGCCAAGCACTGTCCTAAACACTGGGGTAGAGAAAAATTAATCAGGTCAGTCACAGTCCCTGTACCACATGACCCTCGCAGTCTAAGTTGGTGGGAGAGAAGGTATTAAATCCCCATTTGACAGATGAGAAAACTGAGGTACTGAGAAGTTAAGTGACTTGCCCAAGGACACATAGCAGGCAAGTGGCAGAGCAGGATTAGAACTTGGGTACTTTGACTCCCAATTCTGTGCTGTTTCCATTAGGTCACACTGCTCCTCAGCACAATGCTCAATCAAAACTATTTTCCATTAATACAGAGTTATAAGGAAACAACAGATGAATAGGTTGGATTTAAAGTCTCCAATCAATCAAGCAATAAATTGTATTGACTGAGCATTTATGTGCAGAGCACTGTACTATGCTTCCGGGAAAGTACAATGCAACAGAATTAGCAGGCACGTTCCCAACCCATAATGATAATGATATTTGTTAAGCGTTTACTATGTGTGAAGCACTGTTCTAAGCACTGGGGGGGGATACAAGGTGATCAGGTTGTCCCACGTGGGGCTCACAGTCTTAATCCCCCTTTTACAGATGAGGTAACTGAGGAACCGAGAAGTTAAAGTGACTTGCCTAAAGTCACACAGCTGACAAGCCGTGGAGCTGGGATTAGAACCCATGACCTCTGACTCCCAAGCCCATGCTCTTTCCACTGAGCCACGCTGCTTCTCAATGCCTCCACAAAAGCATAGAAATGCATGATCTATCTAGCATGCCCCCCATTCTAAGGGTAAGGTAGAGCAAGTTTTTAATTCCCATTTCCCAAATGAGGAAACTGAGACACAGATAAATTGACATGCCCAAAAGAGTCAAGTGGAGCAGGGATTAGAACCCAGGTATCCTGATTCTCAGCCTTATGCTCATTTCTCTGGGCCACACGATTTTCACTTGGCCATACTGCACACATTTTTTAGTAGGGAATGTGTAATGGGCCAAGTGAAAACCAGGAAAAGTGAATTTTTTCTTTTAGCAAGTAAATGAGAGATGGGACAAGGATCTAAACCTGTCAGAATGCATTTGCAGGCCTGTGTATTAAAAAAAAAATACAGATTAAAGCAAAACAACTGCTGTAAACATTCAACTCTTAGAATCCCCACCTATGTTAACCACAGACCATATTTGCTCATTTCAACTCATTTTTATGAATGATAAACTCACACACAATTTACTTTAAAAGAAAGCATATGATAAATAATTGAATATGATCTGGATCAATAAAGCAGCAGCTATAAAACAGTCTTGAAGCCAGAATATTGCTGATAACCCACACCTAATGTCAAAGTGTTCTTTGGAGGATGAAAGTCAGACATTGCTAGAAAGTAATTTTCTTTTCGTAGTCCAGCAACTGAATCAAAACCATTTTACCAAATTATTTTAAAAGGTAAGACAAAATGTGATTACTCATTTCTTTCCAACCAAACATTGATCATAAGAAAAAAAATGTTTCAGTTAAAAAGACAATTACAGATAATCACAAAACACTACCAAAATATGGTGGGGGTGGGGGTGTATTTTTGTGTGTGTGCAAGTGTATGATCTACTATCATAACGAAGAATTCAGATATTCCATATTACATTTTATGACAGTGTTGTCTAGTGGAAAGATCATGGACCTACGAGTGAAAGGACTTGGCTTCTCATCTTGGCTCTGCCACTTGCCTGCTGGGTGACCTTGGTTAAGTCACTTAACTTCTCTGTGCCTCAAATACCTCATCTGTAAACCAGCGATTAAGTCCTACCCCTCCAGTGTAGTCAGAGAGCCCTAAGTGGGAAAGACCCTGTGTCTCATTTGATTATCTTTTATCTACCTCAATGCTTAGTACAGTGTTTGTCACACAGTAAGCCCTTAACAAATACAATTATGAATTGATTAATTAATAATAAGAATAATAAATTAATTATGAAGATTGCATGAATGGAATGATCTAAGGAAAATAGAATGGTAACCAAAGGTACTAAGGGAAATTCCTATAAAACCTATTTTATTCTTCATTGTTTTGGAAGAGTACAGCAGTGCCAGGACTTGTGGGAAAAATAACAGGGACCCTATTCCTTTCATTAACCTTGTGTTAATTCCGCTGTATTCTTCTCAAAGCTCAGATCAATGCTCGGCACTCAATAAATACAACTACCAGTAATAATGGGGGCTTCGGTTGAGAACATTATTACGTGCCAAGAACTATGTTAAACTCTGGGGTAGCTACAATAATTAGATCAATCAATAAATCGATGGTAATTATTAAGCACTTACTATTTTCAGAGCACTGTACTAAGCACTTGGAAGAGTACAATACAACCTGTTCTCTGCCCATAAACTAACAGTCTAGAGATACGCTTACAGTCTAGGTCAGACAGTCTTATCCCAGCATGGGACTCACAGGTATTTAAACTTCACTTTACAGATGAAGAAACTGAGGCCTAGAGAATGTACATTACTTGCCCAATATCACCCAGCAGTCAAGACATGGAGTGCAGAAATAGAACCTTAGGCTACAGATTATTACAAAACTTCCATTCCTTGAGGCTATAAGCATTCAGACCAACACTTTCTGGTTCAAACTACACCAGGATGAGGCCTAGTTTTGGGGATTATTCTGTCGGCTTGAAGTAAATCTAGCCCTGGTGTCAATCCAGTATTGGCAGGGGAAAGTCTGGCTGTCGGAGAGATATTTGTGATACTGTTAATCATTAGTCCAGCTGAAGAATCCACTAAGAGAACGATGATGCTGGAAGATCCAGTTGACTGAGTGGTAAAACTTAGGCCCTTTCCCACCTACAGTCTTAGTCCCTCATAAGAAACCTTCTCTACTTAGGCCTCCTTTCCTTGAGATATAGCAGTGACCACTGAACATCAGTGAGCAGACAAAGGGCTGGGCCAATGAAAGGCACAACGGAAGTGTAGTCTTGCAGTGTAATCAAGTAATCGCTCAATTGTATTCCCTGAGTACTTACTTTGTGCAGGGTACTGTACTAAGCGCTTGGGAGATTATGATACAACTGAGTTGGTGACCATTTTCCCTGCCCATAATTTGCTAGGGCAAATACCATTTATCGGTCCATTATGGCTAAAACTAAATACCACTCTCTGATCCCAACCCATTACAAGAAGATGTACTATTTATCCCTCTCCTATAGCTTTGGAAAGGGAGAAGAAAATGTTGAATGATTGGAACCTTTCTGGAATAGGGCATATCAGAAACAATCATGACTGTTCCTCTTTAGACAGGGGCAATGTGTCACCTTGCTACCTGGCTTCAGTTTAGATGCACTCTGAGGCCCTGTCTACACTGAAAAATAGGAAGGAACTAAACAATACAGTGTAATTTAGAAATGCTTGGTCAGTCTCATTAGGATTTTTTTAAAAGTCCATTAAAAATAATACAGAAAGACAACTTTCTACATCTTAAATGAGCCTATAGATTATTGAATTATACTACAACACATTCTATTATTTTATATAATAAAATATATCATAGAGAAGCAGTGTGGCTCAGTGGAAAGAGCATGGGCTTGGGAGTCAGAAGTCATGGGTTCGAATCCCGGCTCCACCATTGTCTGCTGTGTGACTTTGGATAGGTCACTTAACTTCTCTGTGCCTCAGTTCCCTCATCTGTAAAATGGGGATTAAGACAACCTTGATTACCTTGTATCCCTCCCCAGCACTTAGAACAGTGCTCGGCACATAGAAAGCGCTTACCAAATACCAACATTATTATTATATAAATGCATGAGTTACATTTTATCAAAAATCTCAAAAAGAAACACTCTTTTTTCCCTTTTCTGAAAGAGGTTAAGCAACAAATCCACTGAATGGATTCTACTTTTCTGTTACCTGTTGAGGTGAGAAACATCAATAAAAGCAAGGTAGGCAGTAACATTGACTGTGAACAACAGATAGCTGGCTTGCAGTTAACATTCATTCAATCACATTTATTGAGTGCTTCCTGTGGGCAGCGCACTGTACTAGGCGTTAGGAAAATACAATACAACGATCTGGTCTAACTTTCAAGGACACTGCACATAAGCGCTCAATAAATACGATTGAATGAATGAATTCCTGACTTCCAGTCTCCTTATTGAAACTATCCTGCCTTGTCAATCAAATAATCATATTTACTGGGCACTTACTGTATTCAGAGCACTGTACTAAGCACTTGGGAGAGTACAGTATAACAATAAAAGAGACCCTTTTCTTGTTCTTTGGCTCCTTTTCTCTTTTTGGCACCTGCTGTTTTTATCCTGACATCCCTAGAGCCTCACATTTAGGTACCCTACTCTTCTTACTTTATTCTCATCCCCTTGGGGATTTCATCTGGGGATTGGCAGGATTGACTGGGTGAAAGATATCACAGACCTATCCAAACCAATACTAAACTATAGTTTATAGCATCTTTGACCCAGAAAGCCCTACAGATTTAAATCTTTTGCACCTTTTCTATATATAACAAGAGAATTGAGTTCAATGTGACAGATGCTGTAGATGCCAGAGTTGTGCATAAAACATCAAAATGGTTGGAAGCTGGTAGACATATTGACATATTGAATACAATTTAATGACCAACTGTCTTATGCCATTAGAGTAGCAAATCCCAAACTCAAAGAAAGCTGACTGAAACCTGATTTTCTTCACGAAATAAATTTCCAAAAAGTATAAAGGATGGTAGGAAAGCATTGTTAAACATAAAATTATCTCCCCCTCCCCACCCCTGTATCATACTTTCGAGATCCACTGGGGAAAAAAAGGGAGAAAATAAACACTGTCTACAATGAAAATGTGGCGGCAGGTGAAGGGAGCAAGATGAATAGGAAGGGAGAAATGGGACGCATTTGTAAGAAGCCCTGTCCTTGCTCCTGACCACAAAATTTTACATTTAGAAGACTAATACTGTAAATGAATACTTTCTACACTCTATATTAGTTTCTCTGCATCTATCAATCATGTCTCCATTCAATCCTTTATATCCCCAGCATCAATATACACAAAAGGATCTCACACTCTTTGAAATTTCATTAATCCTCTAGGGTCTCAATTGATACCAATCTTTGATGATGATTGTAGATTGTATTCACTGTACTAGGGATGAAAATTTGCTAAGTGCAGAAATAAGAAGCAAGAAGTCTGTCTGAATGAGTGCTTGGGTGACTCTAGCTTGAGGAACATATCCGGGATAATAGCCACCAGGTGAGAAGGCATTTGAAGAGAGAAGATGCTCAACTCCTTAACTCCTGTTGAAAAGTCGATTGTACTCTGAAACAATTTTGTAATTCCATATGTTCTCAGAGTGTGCTGTCACTTTCCCTTTGGTTACCATGGGAACCAAGCCCAAACTGAACCAAACTGGAGTGGGAATATTAAGCTCCTTATGTTCTCCTTCTACTCCTATGGAAGCAGCATGGTCTAATGGAAGACCTCAGGCCTGGGAGTCTAAGGACCCGGGTTCCGATGCTGACTCCACCAATGACCTGCTGTTTTGCCATGGGCAAGTCACTACTCTGTGCCTCAGTTTCCTCATCAACCAAATGGGGATTCAATACCCATTCTCCCTCCTTCTTAGACTGTGATACCTATGTGGGAACTGATTATCTTGTTTCTACCCCAGCACTTAGTACAGTACTAAGAAGTAGCATGGCTCAGTGGAATGAGCACGGGATTTGGAGTCAGAAGACATGGGTTCAAATCCCAGCTCCACCACTTGTCATCTGTGTGACTTTGGGCAAGTCACTTAACTTCTCTGTGCCTCAGTTACCTCATCTGTAAAACGGGGATTAAGACTGTGAGCCCCACATGGGACAACCTGATCACCTTGTAACCTCCCCAGTGCTTAGAACAGTGCTTTGCACATAGTAAGCGCTTAATAAATGCCATCATTATTATTATTCCTTGGAATAAAGTAAGCATTTAACAAATACCACTACTACTATTATTCCCTTATATCCCTTTTCCCTCCCATACATTCACTTCTCCTGAGAGAAGTTAGTGGGGCTTCAGGATGTCAGTTCATTTTCAAAGAAATTTATCTCATTGTAGGCACGAGCCCCTGGTTCATACCAAAAATGACCTTACTGGACCAGGGGAGCCTCAGTGAAACCTAGCAGAGTTCAAACCACACCTCTGATCACCATTACTGTGAAAAGCCTTTTACCAACATGCAAGGGAGTGACACATACACACACTCTCACTCACTCCACCACCCAAGGGTCCAATATCCGTCTGTGGTCAAAGAAGCCCGTTCTGCCAATGCTTCTTCTTTCTGCATTTCAGTGCTGCTGCCCTCCTGCTGCTGCTCTCAGCGTGCTTCCTTCTTACTTCTCTGCATATTTCTGCTCCTCTGCAGGACTCCTTCCGCAGGCCTTCATGCTTCAAAGCAACTGCCTTTTATGTGCATTAGGCATAACAGCCCTGGCTCTGTGTAAGCAGTCATTCAACGGTCCAGGCCCATTACTGGGTAATAATAATAATAATAATGATGGCATTTATTAAGTGATTACTATGTGCAAAGCACTGTTCTAAACACTGGAGAACAGGGAGGGAAAGGCCCACCATACTTTGCCCCTCACAGCCCAGCAATCACCTGCCTCAGGTAGAGCGCAGCAGTGCCTTTGCAAAGTCCCTGTCTTCTTGTTGCTCTTGGGATCACCAAGAGTCATTGAAAAGGCAGCTTGTTGAGGGCTCACCACAATTACTAAAGTACAATTGAATGGTTTCAAACCCCTTTAGCTTTCTCCCCCTTGCATCTACATTTTCAGAGTTGGGAAGTTTTAGGACCAGACTTTTCTGGCTCCAAATTCCCTCTGAGTTTAAATGTTCTACCTTGTCCTGTGAGTAGAAGCACTTACACAGACTTACGTCTAATGGTCTAGAAAACAGTACCTCCCCACTGGCAATGTATCCCCTGCTTCTGAAAGCTGAGTGGATCATTCCACTTTGTTCTGCTCGACTGGAAGAACTGAGAGACCATTTCTCGCATGCTGGGCAACTCGACTGAGAAAACTGCACCCTGCACGGAAGAATGGTAGGAGATAATATAATAGAATAATAATTTCTGTACTCTTCTCCATCAGTTTTCCAAGAGGCAGATTTAGGAATTAAGTTACAGCTGCAGCAAGGCCTAGTACACTAAATTTTTGGAGTAACTTTCAGTACAAAGGAGATCCTTATTCAGAAATGGAAGTCACCATTTATGCCACAAAGTCTAACTTTTTTCTTGATGAAACGCGTATCTGATTGACTTGTTCATTTGATTCTAAAGATTAATTGAGTACCTTGTAAAAGGATAATACATATTTATAATGAAAAAATATTGGCCCTAAGAGAATGGTTCTGCCACTGTAGGAGGAAGAAATACATCTTAATCTGTGGTTATCCGTGGGATTAATATTAATTGTAATCAATACCAAAAAACCAGCATTTATATCTCGATATTGCCTCTTCTGTTCAAATAACATTTTTAGCCTGTTTTTGCAATGAATACATGAAAATCTTCCTGAGAGTAGAGTGTTCACCCAGATGAAGTTCATTAACTCTTGGAGGGCATCAGGGTAACATTTAGCAAATGATCACTTTCCGTGCATTGAATGGGATCACCGTGTCCTGGGAAAGCTTAGTCATTGCTGGCCTATTAAATATATGCAATTAGCTACCTTCTTCTCTACCTAAAGTACAGTCTTTACAGATAGTTTTAAAACCATTTTAGCCATTTTAAAAAGATGTTTTATTCAGCTAATATAATTGCCTGGACCAACCCCATGAATCATGACATAAAATAAGACTGCGGTGACCTAGGCAAAAGAGAAAAATGTAATATCAGAAAGAGCATTGCTACAGAAATGGATTTTTAGTTTGTTTTCAACAGGACTCAGGAAGCATGGAACTATGCGATCGGGAATTGTGAAAAATTCAGCAACACGTTGGATTAATCAATCAATGTTAATTAGTGGATTTCCAATGCTTTCCAGAATGCTTATCCCCAGGCAGGGGATAAAAGCTGTTCCCACCCACACCCATAGCATGAGACCTCTACAAAACTCCAGGAAGGCTGGTGGCTGTGAGTGAGCCCTGAAGTCTGAGCCTCGAGAAGTATTTATTTGATTTTACTTGTACATATTTACTATTCTATTTATTTTGTTAATGATGTGCATCTAGCTTTATCTGTATTTATTCTGATCATACCTGTCCACATGTTTTGTTTTGTTGTCCGTCTCCCCCTTCTAGACTGTGAGCCCATTGTTTGGTAGGCACTGTCTCTCCATGTTGCCAACTAGTACTTCCCAAGTGCTTAGTACAGTGCTCTGCACACAGTAAGTGCTCAATAAATATGATTGAATGAATGTCTAAACTCTGCTTGTCTTCTAGCTACAGCAACCATCTTATTCTGAATTTATTTTGTGTAACTGTCTGAGTTCTTTTCTAATTTTTCATCATTCTTAATGCATCTGTCTTGAGACCCTTCTTTCCATTTATATTCTTAGATTGTGAGCCCCCTGAGGAAAGGGACCAGGTCTAATTCTGACCTGTGTATTCTCTCTCAGTGCTTAGTACAGTGCTCTGCCACAATAACTGCTAAACAAATAATAATAATAATGGTATTTGTTAAGCACTTACTATGTGCAAAGCACTGTTCTAAGTGCTGGGGGAGACACAAGGTGATCAGGTTGTCCCACGGGGGGCTCGCAGTCTTAATCCCCACTTTGCAGATGAGGTAACTGAGGCACAGAGAAGTTAAGTGGCTTGCCCATGGTCACCCAGCTGACAAGTGGTGGAGCCGGCATTCGAACCCATGACCTCTGACTCCCAAGCCCATGCTCTTTCCACTGAGCCACGCTGCTTCTCTTATTACTACTATAATATTACTATGATGACCATTAATACTACAATTAGTTCTACTACTATTGCTCCTTCTACCACTACTAAGATACAACTTAATCAGGTTGGATGCAGTCCCTGTCCCACATGGGGCTCACATTCTTATCCCCATTTTACAGATGAGGGAACTGAGGCCCAAGGAAGTTAAGTGGCTTGTCCAAGGTCACATAGCAGAGCTGGGATTAGAGCCCAGGTGCTTCTGACTCCCAGGCTTGTATGGTAACAACAACAACTACTACCACTATTATTTCTACTACTGTATGTTAGATGAAGGCAAGGATTATGTCAACATACCCTATTGTACTTTCCTAAAACTTAGTACAAGGCTCTTAATAACTATCATTAATTGGCAATAACAATACTAATGATAACAATAATTATAGCATTTGTTTAGTGTTTACTTCATTCCCCCAGCACTGTGCTAGGCAGTGAAGTATGTACAGGCTAGTCAGATTGGACACAATCCCTACCTCCCATGGCGCTCATAGTCCCAGGAAATGTTAGGTGCAGGGTAAATACAATCATTGTGAAAGGCCCAATGCCTGTCTTCAAGCTGTTTACAATCAAAAAGGGATGACATGAGGACAAAAATTGTTGACAATTCATGGAAGGAGGGAGAGGAGAAAGGTACCAGGGTTGGCAGGTTGGGGAATGACAGTAAGGGGACTAAATAAGTGAATGAATAATAATAATAGTGGTATTTGTTAAGTGCTTACTGTGTTCCATGCACTGTACTAAGCGCTGGGGTAGATACAAGCAAAGCAGGTTGGGCACAGTTCCTGTCCCACATGGGGCTCACGGTCTCATTTGCCATTTTACAGATGAGGTTAACAGGCACAGAGAAGTGAAATGACTTGCCCAGAGTCACACAGCAGACAAATGGCAGAGCCTGGATTAGAACCCATGACCATCTCACTCCCAGGCCCAGGCCCTTATCCACTCTACCGTGCTGCTTAAAACCTCAGGTCTGTTTCTGTCAGTCAAGAACTTAACAAACACCAATTTGAGCACCTGGCTTTGCGATCCTGGATAAAGCACAGCTGTAGTTGTCCCTCCATCATTCCATGGGTGCAACAGGTAGGATTTTTGAGAGCAGGGATTGGGTTCACCAGTTCAACCGTATTCTCGCAATCAATCAATTGTATTTATTGAGCGCTTACTGTGCGCTGAGCACTATACTAAGCGCTTGGGAAGTATAAGTTGGCAACATATAGAGACAGTCCCTACCCAACAGTGGGCTCACAGTCTAGAAGGGGGAGACAGAGAACAAAACCAAACATACTAACAAAATAAAATAGAATAGATATGTACAAGTAAGATAAATAAATAGAGTAATAAATATGTACAAACATATATACATATATACAGGTGCTGTGGGGAAGGAAAGAAGGTAAGATGGAGGGATGGAGGGGGGAGGAGGGGGAGAGGAAGGAAGGGGCTAAATACAAGTGCTTAATACAGTATTCTTAACACAGCAAGTGCTAAATAAATACCACTGATGATGGTGATAAGTTATCCATGACCTATTTGACACCATGTGCAACTAAATGCTATACTTTGTAGTGCTGATATATTTGTTTCTGGGTGATATTTTACCATCTGTCTTGTGGCCTCTCAACATTACCAAAACCCCCACTCAGAGAATACAAACCAACTCTCTCAGCTGCTGCTTGGTGAGTAGTGCTCTTTCTCCCTCTCTGTCTCTCTGTTCCTCTCCCTCTTTCATTGCTGTAACATATTGTTGGATTCCAGGCTTTAGCACAGCTTTAAAGTTTCTGCTCTGCCTGCTTTCCTTTTCACCCCTTAAATTCTTCAGTAGGTAAATGGCTACGGGCTTATCTTTGTTCCTTTGTGAGGCTTCCCAAGGTTGGAACTAGGACTCCAGAAAGCAATGCCTCCAGGAAGGGATATTTCCACTAAAACAACTCTTTGGAATCAATCAATCAATCAACTGGATTTATTTATAGAAGCCCTTGAGCCTGTGTTTGGGAAAACACATGGTTGTGAATACATACCCCCAAATTCAACCACCAAAATGGGTTTTTTGACTTTGTAAGATGCAATAAAAGTGTTCTTGGGAAAATTCCGGTAATATTTTCTTCTGTAGAACACACCAATAGCTTTACTTATGGCATTTCTATTTCCATAGTCATTTTCAAAAGGAGAGTAAGTTCGACCACACTGTCAGAGAACATACCGTGAAGCCTTTTATTCAGCTTTCCCTTTACTCCTCTGAAATGATATTTTGGATGTACCTATATTTCACCGGAACCTGTTTCTTTCCATTTAAATCAAGAGGTAAATCAGAATCAGTCACTTGTATCACTTACCGCCAGCAGTAAAAAAGAACAAACAACTTCTAAAAGCAAAGTTAAGACTAAAGTGACCGCTGTCCTGCCACTAGCAGGACCAGCCCAATTTCTCCATTGTTTTCTTGCTACTAATCAGGAGACAAAAATTGCCTATGCCGCAGTAGCTGTAAGAAGTCTAAGGGATTCTGATAGCAGTGGTTCTCTGTTTCTTTTGTTTGATTCAATAGGACATCATCTCCAATGCCACTTGTTCCTCTTTGATCTGAAGAATCATCATCATCATCATCAATCGTATTTATTGAGCGCTTACTATGTGCAGAGCACTGTACTAAGCGCTTGGGAAGTACAAATTGGCAACATATAGAGACAGTCCCTACCCAACAGTGGGCTCACAGTCTAAAAGGGGGAGACGGAGAACAAAACCAAACATACTAACAGAATAAAATAAATAGAATAGATATGTACAAGTAAAATAAATAAATAGAGTAATAAATATGTACAAACACATATACATATATACAGGTGCTGTGGGGAAGGGAAGGAGGTAAGATGGGGGGGATGGTACTTGGCCACAGATGACAGACTACAAAATCTCAATCTCAAAATCCTCTCCACAAAGATCTGAGAGGGTGGAGAGAAATTAGTGGAAGAAAAGCCACTAAAGAAAATGTATTCTCAACCTAACCCCTCCTGCTAAATGGTAAACTCATGAAGGGCAGGTATCATGCCTACCAGTTCTACTGAAAGGTACTCTCCCAAGCGCTTGGTCCAGTGGTCTGCGCACAGTAAGTGATCGATAACTACCGCTGAGTGGTTGATTGATTAAGCTGCCCATGACCTCTTGGTCTGATTTAAAATGTTGCTGGAGTAAGCAAGATAATCAAGAAGAGAAAAAGGCAGAACCAGATATTTGGTAAAGAAAAAGGAAAGGCAAAAACACACTTTCTTGTAGATAATTCTTGAGAGATGAAGAGAAAATATGCCTTTTGGAAGTCCAGGGTTCACTGTGTGGTTGGCACTTCTCTAGAAATATTTTGCAATATCCTTTTCTTTCATCAGATCTGATTACGGGAGTGACCCTTCAGTTCTTATACCTAAGACCTTAACCTGCCAATTCTTAACAGGTGCCTCCTGGACTCTCAAGGAGTTGTAGCAAGGAGTCTGCGCTATATTATATTTGAAATTCTCCAACTTTTATGACCCTACTTTAATAGTAAGTATATAAGGCCCAATAATTTAAGGTTTTGTTCTCTGGGCAAAATGTTCGCATTGAGGATGCTTCATGCTTTAGCACCAAGTGCAAAAAATATCAATCTTTGTGGTGTCATAAAACTTCTTGAAAACTGATGATGTGCCATTAAAATTAATGGAATCTCTTTCTTCTCATTCTTGCAAACGAATATTGCCCTTTTGCCCGTTCCTTGAGGTCATCTGCCTGTCAGGAAAGTGAGCCTATTCTGATCCCTGAATGCTGGGAAATGTTGCCTTTCTAATTCATCTTGTAGAAAGAAAAGGTTTCGTTTTCACCGGAGCTTCATGCATTTCCATTTGGATCTTTTCCATATTTTTGCACATCATTTAAAACACCCCTGCTATAGAAATGTGGGCCAAAATGAGTTCTTATTTTAAAATATGCAAAGAAAAGCAACATTCCCTGGTCTATTTATTCCAAGTTTGTGATTTAAGGTGAAACTTTCTCATGTTGATATTAATTTTTAACATAAGGGACTGATACTATAACTTGGCTATTTTCCAGGATACATTAAATATTGAACTATAAGATTTGGTAGCTATATGAAAAAATATAGATCTAAACTCAATGTACCATTAAAATGCATTAGCATTAACTCAAGAAAAAAGTTGATTTTCTTTAATGACACCTTATATGTAGACCATTACACTTAGACTTAGACATCTGTACATTATTAATGCTTGCTTTGAGGCATCTGTATTTTCACAATTAAAGTCAAATAACTCCATCCAGAAAGTAAATAGCATACAGGCTATCACCAAGGGAACATATTTATGGGAAATTTCAAACATTCATTGACACAAGAAAAAATAATGAAAAAGAAAAGTTGCATCGGCTTCAGCATGCTCAGTGAATTTTCACAACAAAAGAACAGTAGAATTTTATAGAGTCTCAAAGTCCAAATGTTATAGATTCCAGTAAAGCAAGGAAAGAGAAGTCAGAAAACAAAGAGGGGGATGCAGAGAAAAAGTGAGTGAGAGAGGGAGAGAGCATTCAGTGGGTCAGGGGAAATCAACAAAATCAAAGATTAAACGAAGCTCTCACATTTATTCCACGGTTCACTGCCTGTCTTTTTCCCAACAACATTTTCTGGACTTGTTCCTCCCCTCTACTCCACCCAAAAAGCTACCACCATGGTCCAAGATTTTGTTGTATTGGGTTGGACTATTGGATCTATCTCCTCATGTGCCTTGCCTCCAGTCTTTCAATCACTCAGTCGTATTTGTTGAGCACTTACTGCATGCAGAGCACTGTACTAAGCACTTGGGAGAGTACAATATAACAATATAATAGAGTTGGTAGACAGAGTCTCTCCCCACTTCAAACTGATAGTTCTCAGCACTGTCTCTCTCTACTGCCCTGTTAGATTGTAAATTCGTGGAGTACACTCCCAAGCACTTAGTAAAGTGCTTCACAGTTTTTGGGGGTTTTTTTATGGCATTTGTTAAACAGTTACCATGTGCCAGCCACTGTTCTAAGAGCTGAGGTAGGTACAAGCTAATCAGGTTGGACACAGTTCATGTCCCACATGGGACTCACAGTCTTAATCCCCATTTTGCAGATGAGTTAATTTAGGCACAGAGAAGTTAAGTAACTACCCAAGGTCACACAGGAAGTAGGGGGTGGAGCTGGGATTAGAACCCAGGACCTTCTGACACACTGCTCAAGAAACCCATCAATCAATCAATGGCCTTTAAGGAATGCATAATGCAGAGCACTCATTCATTCATTCAATCGTATTTATTGAGCACTTACTGTGTACAGAGCACTGTACTAAGCCCTTGGGAAGTACAAGTTGGCAACTTATAGAGACGGTCCCTACCCAACAGTTGGTTCACAGTCTAGAAGAGCACTCAATTAAGTGCTTGGGAGAGCACAATAAAGGAGATGTAAAGGATGTCTCTCTGCAATCTAGCAGAGGAGTTGACAATCTGGCAGACTGAGCCTGTTGTGGGCAGGGATTGTCTCTGTCGCTGAATTGTACTTTTCAAGTGCTTAGTACAGTGCTTTTCACACAGTAAGCGCTCAATAAATAGGATTAAATGAATGAATGAATGAATGAATTGACCTCTCTTCATCACTGATGCATTTCAGAATAGGAATCTGCTTTCTAAGTGGTTTGCTCTTGTTGCTATATTGTTTGAAACAGTGCTTTGTTTATGGGTGATCCCTGTTGGCACTGACCCCTTCTTCTATTCTCCACTGAACATCCGATTGAGACTTTTGCTGTCTCGCTCCTCATTCAGTCAAGCTGTGCTGAGATGAGCACTGTCTCATTGCTGGTGAGCTGGAAGACGATGGGACCTTATCATGACAAAGAGATGGAGGGGCAATTTCTGAAACGGGAAGAGTTAGAGCACGGCTTCGGAAGTCCTCAAAACCTTCAGTTTTGTGCTGACTGTGAGATTTTTCCGTGCAGATGCCTATCATAAAGGGACCATATAACTACTGAAGCCTCCTGTAAAATGATCTTGCCTGATGCAGAGGCAGCCAATGATTGAGTAGTTTGGCTTTCGACGAAATTCTTCAACTGCAAACAAGAAAGCGGAATTTTGTTCCCCGGGTCCTTCCTTTCTTCTGAAAATGATTTCAAAGAAAAGCTGCCAGGGAGAGCAGGGCGAAAAGCAAATTTGATGATTGAAGAGGCAAAACATTGTAGGAAAATATCGACATCCTCTCTGCAATCAGTCAGAGCAGATGCATCTGCCTGCAGGAGGCCATGTTTAACCAGAAATAATACAATGAAAATAGATCATTTAAGTCTAGGAGGTAGCTTTACTGAATCCAGTGGGATTAGCAACATTGGTAGTCACCTGTTTCAAAGAAATAACATATTGAGAGGGAAAGAAAATGGAAATTTACCCCATTCACTCACAGAAGCAGCATGGCAGAGTAAACAAGAGCACAGGCCTGGGAGTAGAGGATCTGGGTTCTAAATGGCTCTGTCACTTACTCGCTCTGAGACATTGGGCAAGACACTTAACTTCTCTGTGCCTCAGTTTTTTTAGTTTTTTCATCCGTCAATTGGAGATGAAATATCTGTTCTCCACCCCTTCCTCTTAGACTGAGAGCTGTTTGTGGGGCAGTGCTTGCCACATAGTAAGCATTTAGCAAATATCATTATTATTATCTGGATATTTTGGGGCTGAATTTTTTTGAGTGTTCTAAATTTAACCACTTGGAAATGTTATAACACTTTCTGAGACGTATGATTTGCATATTAATGGGGAATTTTCACTTCAGCAGAATGAGTAGAATGTGCTTTGGGATATACATAGATGACATATAGCCTAGGCCCATTTTACAGCAGGTTGCTCTCATTCACCCATATTGCGAGCCCCCGGCTCGTACCAATTAGGGCTTTTCTGGACCAGAGGCACCTCGGGAAAGTATTTAATGAGTATTTTACTGAGGGAGTGACACATACATACACCCCCTCACTCACCCCACTCCACCAAAGGTCCAATACCAGTCTGCTGGTCGAGGGAGCCCATTGTTCTGCCTCCAAATTCGGCCTTAGGCTTCCTGAGTGCTTCTGCTGCTCTGATCCTCAGGAGCTTCTTGCTTTCAGTGGGCTTCTCTTTGCATGTGCCATTTGCTCTGCATGCTTTGCTCCACTGCTGCCTCTCCTCCACATGCCCTCAGTATGCCTCCTTGTGATTCAAAATGACCACCTTTGATCTGCCTTAGGTGTTGCAGCTGTGGCTCTATGGGGCAGTCAATGATTGGTCCAGGGTAGATTGGTAAAAATAATAAAAAAAATGATGGTATTTGTTAAGCACTTACTATGTGCAAAGCACTGTTCTAAGCACTGGGAGGGGGGATACAGGGTGATTAGGTTGTCCCTCGTGGGGCTCACAGTCTTAATCCCCATTGTGCAGATGAGGGAACTGAGGCACAGAGAAGCGAAGTGACAATAAATACGATTGAATGAATGACTAACCAGAGCAATCTGAAAAGTTTCTAAATACAATTGCAAATACAACTCATTACAAAAACACAGTGAACCATTTTATTCACAGTTTGATGGAAGAAATGTATCAAGGATGATGTTGGCAATGCCAGCTTATTCAATTCTACTCAAGAGAGACAAAATAGGTAGTCAAGGCAATAATATTAAAATAGTTTCTGGATTCAGGTATTAAAATCGAGTGTTTATTAAGTCTGTCGGGGGAGGGCATACGGATGAGAGGGGAGTACGGAGAGAATGGGTTGCCTTAAAATGTGTAGTAATTTCCTTTGGGGCAAGGATCTGTGTCTTCCAACTCTACTGTATTGTATTCTCAGATGCAGTTATTACAGTGTTCTGCACAGAGTAAGCACTCAATATATACCATTGATTGATTGATGGTAAGTTTCATGCACAACAGGAGAGAATATCATTCTCACATCAGTTGAGTGTAATCTATCTGACTCCCCAAGCCACTATAGTAGTGAGTGCTCAATAAATACTAGCAAATGAATGAAGTATGCAAGAATAGATAATGAAGTCTATGGGAAAAAGAGACTAATTATCTGGGTGGCTAAAAATAATTGGCTTTAGCTAATGTTTCTCAGACCATTTTAGTGAATGCATTAAACGCTGACTAGCATATTAATCAAAGTTCATACTTCTAATCTTTAAAAGCACAAGTAACTGCTTTTTTCATGGAACCTCCGCTTCTCTGAGCACACAACACCATTTTAAAAATGACAATAGGTTGAGCCAGACATGAATGTCTCAAAATACACAGACTGTAGTGTAGCTTCTGCAGTGTTTATTCTTTCCCTCTGCTACATGTAAATATTCCAGTAACAAAAGTGATCATAAATTTTCATCTAATCTGAATGGAGCTCATTCCTAACATTTTGCTGGAGAATGGTAAATATGGCCCTAGGTGATGTCAGCATCTCCATTTCAAACCCTGTTTCCTTGGGTTTATAGCTGAACTGTAAAATTATGCTCCAGGCAGAAATTCTTCACACAAGGGCAAATTCTAGTACGGCTGTTATATGAAAAGAAGAAAATAATAAATGAAAGTTGATCTTCCAGGTGTAATTTTATATCGATAGCAAAGCTATCAATTGTGGGGAAGGGAGGGGATGGAAAAGGATGCATAGCATATGAGCATTTAGTATTCATCATGTGTGTCTTGCCAATAAAGAACATATTGCTATGAAGTCAATTGAGAAATCAGAGAAAAAACAGGTGGAAAATTGTAAGATAAGCTCAGAAACTGACTATCTTTCAACATAAAGGACAATGTTGCTGGGTCTTGAAATATATATATATATATATATATACATACATATACACATATACATATATATACACACACACACACATATATACACATACATATACACATATACACACACACACACACACACACACACACACACATATATTTCTATGGCATTTAAGTGCTTACTATATGCCAGGCACTATCTTAAGCGCTGGGGAGGTTACAAGGTGATCAGGTTGTCCCATGGGGGGCTCACATTCTTCATCCCCATTTTACAGATGAGGGAACCGACACTCACAGAATTTAAGTGACTTGCCCAAGGTCACACAGCAGACAAGTGGTGGAGGCGGGATTAGAACCCCGAAAATTCTGGCTCCCAGATCTGTGCTTTCTCCACTAAGCCACACTGCTTCCAAACATCACTGGGCAGAGATTTATTTATGCTCTTCAAATTGCCATTCTGTGGACAAAGGAATGAGGAGAGAAGTAGCAAAGCCTAGAAAGAGTACTGGATGGAGGGATGATGTTAGCCAATCAATCCATCAATTTAGTATAATGCTCACCTAAAGTAGGCAGAGCACTGAGCGAAAACAATAAAGGAGTCATACGTTCTACACTCAAGGAGCATACATTCTAAGGAGAAATCTTGTCTTATGCCATTGTCGTCTCTGATGCATAGCAATGCCATGGGCACATCTCTCCCAGAACATCCCACCACCATTTGCAATCATTCTGATAGTGTATCCGTAGAGACACACATAATTAACTGGTAGGGGAAGAAGAGGGAGAAAATACAAGTATGTGGCATAGGAAATACTAAAAGAGTAAGCAAATCAATTTGGGCCAAAGTGTCATGAGTGGTTATGCACGCATATGTGCTTTCGTTGCTCCAAAGTGCTGAAGTGGTTCTTCAAGAGGAAGAAATAAGTGCTTAGTATAGTGCTCTGCACATAGGAAGTGCTCAATAAATATCATTAATTGATTGATTCCTAGGTTGAGCTTCATAGGAATGTCTCTGGAAAGAATTCAAGGGTTGCAAAGACAAGGGAGGTGGTGGCTCATCATGAGGAATTAGTGAGAAAGCTGAGGTGGAGAATGCTTAGCACTGGGCTCTGCACACAGTAGATGCTCAGGAGAGACCACTGATTGATGGAGAAGATGGAGGACAAGATGCCAGTTGTTTCCTTGCAAACGAGTCAACGTTCTGATGGATTGGAGTTTTAACCCAAGCCAAATGAAGAATCTTGGGAAGCCACAGTTGGGAACAAATTCCGAATCCCTCAAAGGGATTTTGGTGCGGTTTGAGGAAAAACCAGTTCATGTTATTTGTTCTCATTTGTTGTTATTCGATTGAGAAGCAGTATGGTCCAGTAGAAAGAACATGGTTCTGAGAGACAGAGGACCTGGGTTTCAATCCTGGCTCTACTACTTGTCTGATATTTGTCCTTGCATAAGTAGCTTAATTCCTCTGTGCCTCAGATTCTTTACCTGTAAAAATGGGCATTAAATCCTACTCTCTCTTACTTAGACTGGGAGCCTCTTGTAGGAAAGAGACTGTGTCCAATCTATCTTGTTTCAGTCCTCGAGGCAGTGCTTGGCAAATAAGAAGTGTTTAAAAAGCACCCTGATTATTCATTATTATTGCTTTCATACACCATGAACATGGATCCGAAGCGAGATTCAGATTCAATTGTTCCATATCTCTTCTAAATCCTTCTGAGGGTGAGACCGTTATTTTCTGATCTATTTGCTCATAGTCCCACATTTACTCATAACCTACAGTTTTGAATCAATATTAGGTGTTATCAACCAAAGAATCAGATTGCGCTGTGATGAAATCCTGTATCTTACTGCCCCTACTCCTGACTAGAGTCCATTGCATCTTAAAGCCATAAAATAATTATGGAACCGAATTCTTCTTTACCTCTTCATTTAAATACCAACTGATCAATAACGTATCAGGTTGGTTTGGAAATTAAAGGAACATTGTTCCTACTAATTTGGACTGAGGATAATGTAGTCTGAGAAATAGCCAAATGAAAAGCTTCTTGGCAGTCTAATCATCCTTTTGTTCTGGTTGAACTTTTAACACATCATTCCTTCACAGCCTATTATAATGGGCAAACAATGCAGAGAAGGGCATCTTTTGAATCTGAGGGTGTCTAAAGAAGGTTGGTGAATAAAACATTTCTAGAATCATCACCTAAAAATGAAAGATTTCTGTAAGTTGACATTTCCAAAAATGATGATATCCAAAGAGGGGTGCTCCCTGCTCTCACAGCTGTGAGACATTTCTAAAACAAGTTCCAAGAGCGATTTTCTTCTGACAAACAAGCTTTTACAAAATCTCTCTCTCACACACCCACGCACAAATACGTCTAGAGATATTGTGAAAAGAATGTCAGGTGCAAGATGGAAAATAATTTTTAGTTGAAATGAAACAATATTCTTGATTTCTTAAACCCAACTAACATAATTTTTCCAACCAAACCAAAGAGAAACTATTTTGTTTTTCGTTGCCTTTTGGTTCTTTAACCCATTAAGCAAATCCTCTCTTCCTCTTTCTGCCCCAGACCACCTAACTGTGAAGTTCTGCAAAGGTATTTCCGACTCTCAAGTAGCCCTCTGAACCACAGTCAAAACCTCAAGCGTTTGAATGGTTTTATAACTTCCCTGCTTGTGTTTACCCTGACTGTGAAATACTGCAAAGGTATTTACAACCCTCAAGTAAGCCCTCTGAACCATAGTCATATCCTCAAGAGTTTGATTGGCTTTATAACTTCCTTACTTGTGTTTACCCTTGTGTTTACTTGTGTTTACTCTTGTGTTTACAGAGAAGCAGCGTGGCTCAGTGGAAACAGCCCGGGCTTTGGAGTCAGAGGCCATGGGTTCGAATCCCGGCTCTGCCACTTGTCAGCTGTGTGACTTTGGGCAAGTCACTTCACTTCTCTGGGCCTCAGTTCCCTCATCTGGAAAATGGGGTTTAAGTCTGTGAGCCCCACGTGGGACAACTTGATTACCTTGTATCTACCCCAGCACTTAGAACAGTGCTTTGCACGTAGTAAGCCCTTAATGAATGCCGTCATTATTATTATTATTACCCTGACCTACTACAGGTTTGACTTCTTCTGTGTTGATATTACTGGCGGAGGTAGATGTTGGGAATAACAATAATTAAAATATTTGTTAAGCTATGTGCCAAGAACTGTACTATGGGTTGTGTAGATACAAGACAATCAAGTTGGACACTAGCCCTGTCCCTGTGGGACTCAAAGTTTAAGGAGAAGGGACACAGAGGATTTAAAGTGATTTGCTCTGTCACACAGGAGATAACTGGCACATTCAGATTAGAACCCAGGGCCTTGGAATTCCAGGCCCAGGCCTCTTCCAACAAGCCATGCTGCTCAGGGTTTGAAACAGGCTAACTCCTGTCCAGCTCTCCCATTTTGGACTAGGGTCTTTCCTTCCCCCATAGCACCACCTCCAATATGATAGAGTGAAATGGTAGCTTCCCAAACCGAGCCTTCTGTACATTCTGATTCCTGTTAGATTACCACTGAGGTAGGGCTGCAGTTGTAACCATGTGAGGTAGGATTTAGGGTCATAATAACATCTGAATTATCATCCAGTTTTACAGATTCAGAAGCTCAGACTCAGAGAGGTCAGATGGTAGATCAATGGTAGAGGTGAGAGTGGAATTCAGGTATCTCCATCAGATCACGTTGACTAATAATAAGCAGTAATTGTGACATTTGTTAAGTGTTAACTACGTGCCAGGCACTGTACTAAGCACTGGGGTAGATACAAGGAAATTGGGTTGGATGCAATCCCTGTCCCACGTAGGGCTCACAGTCTTGATCCTCATTTTCCAGATGCGGTAACTGAGGCTCAGAGAAGTGAAGTGACTTGCCCATGGTCACACAGCAGACGTGCGGTAGAGCTGGAATTAGAACCCAGGTCTTTCTGACTCTCAGGCCATATTCTATCCACTAGTTGTGCTCTAACAACAATACCATATATCCCTTATATTTTAATACCATTTGCCTGACCCTATGGAAAAATGAGGCCTACCAACATTTGACAAGAAAGCAAAAGAAGACCCTTAAATATGTTGCTTGATTTACTTGCCTCTTTCATATATATAGTTTAATGATTTTCACTTTTTTTCCTCGTGAGAGTAAACTTAATCATTTTGTTACTTAATTAAGTTACCATGCATGAAGATCCTGAATAATTTAAGGCAATTGTTCATTTAAATGGTTGCTAATTACACCCTCCTGACATTGTTATTGTATTATTACCACACTTAGGACAAAACTGCTGTACTATCTAATTGAACTCAAAAATATTTCTGACATATTAATGAACACACCACTTAGTTTTATTTTACAAGGCTTTTCAGTAAACCACAAAGGATTGGAAAATGCCATTCAAGGTCTGCAGATAATTAGGATGAGTGGCACAAAACTGTAAAAGACAGCTCATATAGAAGTGCAAAATTATGGAGGAATTTTCTTGGATTGGACAGGCATGGAACTAAATGGGTTTAGTTTGTCTGCATTTAAGTACCAGAAAAAGGGAGGCAAGGGAATTTCTATTTCTCATTTTCATTTCTCATCTTCTATTTACATCAACTATTTTGTCCTTCAAAGACCTCTTGACTCCTTAGCTTGGAATTAGAAGTGTTCTTTACTGCAGTCATTACCATCCAAGGCTCACTGAATAGGTGAGCAAGCTCACTTCAATTATTCTCCCTTTCTAATCCATCTATTTTTGAACTCTAAGTCACACCATCATTTAAAATATATGTAAATCAAATTTACTAAATCAAATGACTAAATTAGGAAAAAATTGGATTTAAACTCTACCCTTTTGTGATCAATCCCTTAGGATCTTGGTTACCCCAGTTCGGTTCTGCAACATACATCTGATGTTCATTATTAAAGACCTTGGAGCAGTTTGAAAGTGAGAGAGAGAGAGAGAGAGAGAGAGAGAGAGAGAGAGAGAGAGGAAGAGAGATAGAGTGGGGAGAGAGGAAAGAAAGAGAGAGAGAGATAAAGAGAAAGAGATTTATTGTGTTCAACCCTGGGGAATATGTGGTGGAATTCTTCCCAGGTTGTTATAAAGAGAAATTGCTGGGACTGTGAAACTTTTGGCATTACCATAACTGGAAAAGGGGAAGATGCCAGAGATGCACCACCCATTTGAGATTAGCCTCAATGGGGTGAAAGAAGTAGTTAACTTTTCCATTCTTGATTGTTTCACCTTTGAGAACTTGGAATTTGACACGGCACTTATCCTGGACCGTTTGTCTCCCTGGCCCTGGTGGCCCTTGGTGACACCCTGGTCCTCTGAGTGGTTTCAGTACCTATTCTTCAGGTCCCTTATGAAAGACTGAATCTCCAGAATGACAAGAGAAAAGCCCAACAGAATCTTCCCAGTAAACTGTGGTTGGGGGGACTTTGGCATGAGAATGGAGGATGATATCACTTTCTTTTGGGTTCAGGCCTCACCTAGGTGAGGTTTTTAGGGGGAACTGTGGACCCAAACATTGTGTCTGTTTGGTTCTTCTCACTGCCTAGATGCTCACAGACACAGAGGCAGGACTCCACGGACGGTTGTGGTGACACGCCTGGCCCAGCCTGCCTCTGATTGGGATTGCTGGAGTGATGTGTAAGTATAACTCCTGTCCCTAAGGTAGTACAAACAGCTCTGGCTGGGGTAATAATAATAAAGATGGTATTTATTAAGCGCTATGTACAAAGCACTGTTCTAAGCGCTGGGGAGGTTACAAGGTGTTCAGGTTGTCCCATGGGGGGCTCACAGTCTTAATCCCCATTTTACAGATGAGGTAACTGAGGACCTGAGAAGTTAGTGACTTGCCCAAAGCTGGCAGCTGACAATTGGCGGAGCCGGGATTAGAACCCATGACCTCTGACTCCAAAGCCCGGGCTCTTTCCACTGAGCCACGCTGCTTCCCTAGTAGTGTGTGGATTAATGTGTGAAGGATTAATGGAGGAGAATCACTTCTCAGTGTAGGAATGGCACCAGTTGCTGGTAGAAGACCAGTTGTGATGTGATTGCTGCTCGCACAGTTTTGAGTGTGTCTGTTTGTGTGCCTGCGCGAATATGAGTATGTGTGCAGAGATATTTTATGTATATATATTAAATATATATATTTTATGTATATATATATATATATATGAGAGAGAACACCGTCACCCATTTTCAAAGATGATCTTCCTGATGGTCAGATCAATCAGTGAATAAAATTTACTGAGCCCTTACTGAGTGCAGAACCTGTACTCAGTGCTTGGGAGAGTACAATATAACAGATTTGGTAGAAATGTTCCCAGTTTACAAGGAGCTTACAATCTAGAAGATCCTATCCAGGGAGCAGCTTGGTCTAATGGATAGACTATGGGCCCTGGGAGTCAGAAGGTCATGGGTTCTAACCCCAGTCCGCCACTTGTCCGCTGTGAGACCTTGGGCAAGTTACTTCCTTAGCGACTCGATCTTTGCTCTAGAAGGGAATCCACATTGCCAATTGCTGCTCTCCAGGTTGGTCTGACCATTTCACTGATATACCAACAGTCTGTTGTTATTTTACATTGTTTAGAAATGCACTTCAATAAGTCATACTGGGTTTATTCTGCCCTCATGGACTGTGTGGACCGCCTTTCAGTTCACCGCTCTACTGTAGTTTAGATTTCCTGCTGTCATCAATGTTTGCAAGACTTATTCAGCGGCGGCTGTGTTGCTGGGAGCATTCCTTTAATGCTGTGAGCTGACTGCGTTCCAGAACAAGAAACACAGCTGCTCTAGTAGAGCTGCATTAAGATTGCATATGATGCCAGGGGTTGTTATCAGGTTAGCAAGCTGTGCATGCTGTTGAGGTCTTTATTGACCTCCAGGAAGCAGCATGACCTAATGGAAAGAGCACAGACCTGGGAGAAAGAGGACCTATCAATCAATCAATCATATTTATTGAGCACTTAGGGTCTGCAGGATACTACACTAAGGACTGGGGAGAGTAAAATGTGACAATACAACAGACACGTTCCCAGCCCATAATGACCTAATCCCGGCTCCTTCTCTGTGCCTCAGTTTTGTCATCTGTAAAATGGGGATTCTATACCTGTTTTCCCTCCTACTTAGACTGTGACCTCCATGCAGGACAGGGACACATATGACCCGATGGATTATCTTGTATCAACCACAGCACTTGGTACGTAGTGAGCACTGAACAGATACCACAATTCATAAATCTGCCGGGAGAGGGGATGGGAGAGGGATAGGGAAAGACTGCGGGGAGAAACTCTGGGAATGGGGAGTAGAGGATTTGGGGACAGAAAGCAGTGCACACAGGAGTTAGAACAAAATGGAGAAAGAGTTCAACACTCAAAGTGAGAAGGGGGATATTTTGAATACTGGAGAGGGTAGAAAAAGCAGGGGAGATCACGGGATCTTGAAAGGGGGCAGGATGGAGGTGAACTTCTTGGGGTGCATGCGGGGAGGAGGGATTCCAACAAGGAATGGCACTGCTTTGTAACTGCAGAAAAAGTCACCTTGTTGTGTAGGAAGTGGTGGTGTCAAACAATTAATTTTTACTGTTCACTAAATAAGAGCTCCATAGAAACAACACTCACTTTGCAACATTTGTTATTTTATTGCTACTTTATTTTCTACTTTTCCCTATCTTGTTATTTAAATGGAGATACTGTTATGGTTTTACCAATTACATATGGTACATAGATAAGTATGACAATTTTAACTATTACCGCTGAGGAAAAAACTAAAGCTTTATAGTGTATTTGACACAAAGGCTATTTGGACCTCACAATTCTGCTTTGCACTCCTACTGCCAAACCCTGAGGGATTGATGAAATAAGCCAATGCCAGGAAATAGCACAAAATAAATGTGTTCCACAGGTCATATTCATCTGCTAACACAGTATTTGCCTTATTCTCTGAAACTGGTACTGGCTGTTCTACCAGCTCAGAATGGATTTTCCAGAAGCTTTGTCTTTTTGGCTTTCACTACTGCTTTTTAATTAAAGCTTAAAGAATTAAATGGACCAGGGCTGCTGGAGATACACAAGAACCAGAATAGATCAGGCTGTCAAAATCCACTGAGGTGGAATGGGTCACGAGCTGATTAAAGGATTATCATATGCAACGATTTTTTTTGTTGTTGTTTTGGTTTACAGACTGAACATTAATACATTTAAATACTGGGCAGATTAGAGAGCTCAGAGATACAAGTTAAGCTAATAAAATGTAACTGTCTGGAAGGATTAGATTTCAAGATGATTTGATATTACTTTAAGGTGGTGTAACTCTCGAAATTTAGGGAAGCTTTCTGAAACATGAATTTGACATATTTTCACATCTTTTAATTGCTCATATATGAACTTTTAATCCAAGGGAATTACCCATATTTCAAAATGTATATATTTGCTATACAGTAGAAACACTCGTGTTTTATTGCCTACACGAGAGTTCTTTTGTTTATTTAAGTACAAATTTTAACTACAAATAAACTCTGTAGCTGTTGCATCATGTATGCGCTTCGGTCCCTGAATTCTTACATCCTCAGCACTCAGATACTCACCCTACCACCACAACACTCAGACACTTACCCTTAAACTCAGTTGTTTACCCCACCTATTGTTTTCAAAGTTCTCCATCACATCGCCCCCTCCTACCTCACCTCCCTTGTCTCTTTCTCCAGCCCAGCCCGCACCCCCCGCTCCTCTGGTGCTAACCTTCTCCCTGGGCCTCCTTCTCGCCTGTCCTGCTGTCGACCCCGGCCCACATCCTACCTCTGGTCTGGAATGCTCTCCCTCCTCAAATCCGCCCAACCAGAACACTTTCCACCCTTCAAACTCCTACTGAAACCTCACCTCCTCCAGGAGGCCTTCCTGGACTATGCCCCCCTTTTTCTCTGCTCCCTCTCCCCATTCCCTCTGCTCTACCCCTTCCCTGCTCCACAGCACTTGTGTGTATATATGTACATATTATAATTCTATTATATTAATGATGTGCATATATCTATAATTCTATTTATTTATATTGATGTCATTGAAGCCTGTTTACTTGTTTTGATGTATGGCTTCCCCTTCTAGACTGTGAGCCCATTTTGGGCAGGGATTGCCTCTATTTGTTGCTGAATTATACCTTCCAAGTCCTTAGTGCAGTGATCTGCATACGGTACGTGCTCAATAAATACAATTGAATGAATTAATCTATTTAATTGCCTGTCCTCTATACTAGACTGTAATATCCTTGGATGCCATGGCTTCTTTACTGCCCTCCTTGCCTCCTGTCTCTCCCTACTCCAACCCTTATTTCATTCGGCTGCCCGGATCATTTTTCTAAGAAAATATTCAGTTCATGTGTCTCCTCTCCTCATAGATCTCCAATGGTTGTCCATCCATCTCCATATAGCACAGAAATCATTTATATCAGCTTAAAGTACCCAATTGGCTCTCTCCCTTGTATCTTAACTTGCTGATTTCCTCCCACAACCCAGCTTGCAAACTTCACTCTTCCAATGCCAACCTACTCATTATACCCTCGATCTCGTCTACTACACTGCTGACCCCTTACCTATGTTCTCCCTTTGGCTTCTCTCCTTTAGACTGTAAGCCTATTGTGGACACAGAATATGACTACCCTCACAGAGTACTCTTCCAAGTGCTTAGTACAGTGCTCTGAACAGAGTAAATGCTCAATAAATACAATTAATTGATTGCTTCTCTCTGGGCACTCTAAAGTGATTCTGAGGAATATTTCGGCTGGGATATAGAGCTGAAAATCTCTGGTAATGCCCCACTGGTGCTGGGCAGTAATTTGTCTCTGTATTTCCCAGGGCTAAACACCATGATGTCTTTTGGAATGCACAGAATGACTGTCAGTGTGGGCAGAGAATGTGTCTGTTTATTGCTGTATTGTACTCTCCCATATGCTTGGTACAGTGCTCGGCACTCAGTAAGTGCTCGATAAACATGATAGACTGACTGGATGAATAAAGTGACAGGGGAGTGGTGAGATTAGTGTATAACAGCAGAGCTGGGCTACTATCTGTGCCAATTTTGCAAAGAGGCTGGTTAGACCTGAGGGGATGGATATTCTGCTCTAAAAAATAATCTGACCCAAATCAGTCTATTTGCTGCCCAGGAAACAAGGCTATAGGCACCCCCTTTCCAGCTATGGACTATTCATGTTTGACCCAAAGTATC
Source organism: Tachyglossus aculeatus (assembly GCF_015852505.1). Classification (NCBI taxonomy): domain Eukaryota; kingdom Metazoa; phylum Chordata; class Mammalia; order Monotremata; family Tachyglossidae; genus Tachyglossus; species Tachyglossus aculeatus. The sequence goes on from NC_052081.1 coordinate 15,088,143, forward strand.
ACCTGGAACCAATCAAGCAATTGCAGAATCGGTTATTCAATCAATGGTACTTATTGAGCACTTATTGTGTGTGGAGCACTTAACTAATCACTTAGGAGGGTCCAATGCAACAGAGTGGGTAGACCACTTTTCCTGCCCAAAAGGATCTTAGAACATGATACAAAACACTTGGAAGAATACAATAGAGGCAGTAAACACTATCTCTGCCTTCAAGGGGCTTACAATCTAGCAAAACCCAAGTATCTAAAGTTAAAGTATCACCCCTAATATCTGTGGTCCCTACATAAGGATCACACACTCTAATCCCACTCCTCCAAACTCTTCTTATACCCTCTAAAGCTTGGGAAATCTATAAGTAGATGGAGCACATTAAAGACTGCAGATACTTAAAGTCTGCAGGATTCTTCTAGTGTCTAATTCCACTTACTCCTAGAAGAAGTAAGTTCACAGATGGAGCCAGGTGCTTCTGCATTTGATGAAGTCAACAAATAATATATATTGGATTGATTGTGAGTCTACTCAGTTACCAGTTTAATGCATTACAACAGTACATTAACATTTACAAACTTTGTAACTTAGAAGTATAGTTCTGGAGTGAAAAGCTTTTTTTTTTCCCAAAATTAACAGCAATCTCTGGAGATACATTGACCACACTCCCCATTTTTAAAGTTACATTGTCTAGTGTAAACTATATTTCCTAAGCTGTTCAGAAACTATTCAGCCTCAGAACCACCCCATGCTGTTTAGCTATTTGTAGGCTAATCCAACCACAGCACTATCTTTGATTAGTCCAAATTTGAAATCAGACTGTGGAAAATAATGTGACATGCTCTTCACTCTTTTTCTTTATTTGGAGATTAACAATATGAGTTGCCAAGAAACAAATTGTTTTAAAACCGATTCATTTATTCAAATGTTCTTTTCTTCCCAATAGAAGTTTTATACTTGTACTTAGGGGTCATGGGATCATTATATTTAAACATTTTTTCTATAGGAACGCAAGTAAAGAAGTCCTTCCCCTACGCTTTTGGGTGAGTTGGAAAGGCACACTAGGAGCTTAATAAATGTTGACTCAAAGGCAAAGTGTAAATGTTGAATCTCAGATAAAATTTGTAGAATGAGGGCAAATTTTAAAGACCTACTAAGAACTAAAAACTTTCTACCTTCCCCTAATTCTAGTCTATGCTACCAAACTCGGGAATTGACCTTTTCTCCTCATCTAAAGATCAGACAAACTTTCAAGTTGGCTGCCCTGGGACCATTTAAAAAAAAAAAAATTGACTTCAGGCTTTTCCCAAAACATCCCACCAAAGTCAGTGGTTTCGGTAGTCATTCATTCATTTATTCAATCATATTTATTGAGCACTTAGTGTGTGCAGAGCACTGTTCTAAGCTCTTGGAAAGTAAAATTCGGCAACAAATAGAGATAATCCCTGCCCACAATGGGCTCACAGACTAGAAGGGGGGAGGCAGACATCAAAACAAGTAAACAGGCATCAATGGCTCAATATAACTAAGTAGAATTATAGATATATACACACATCATTAATAAAATAAATAAAATAAATAGAAAAAATAATAGAATTATAAAAATGTACATATATACATAGCGATGGGGATGGAAGGGGAGCAGAGGAAAAAGGGGGCATACTCCGGGAAGGCCTCCTGGAGGAGGTGAGCTTTCAGTAGGGCTTTGAAGAGGGAAAGTATGCTAGTTTGGCGGATGTGAGGAGGGAGGGCATTCCAGAGGTAGGATGTGGGCTAGGTGTCGATGGCAGGACAGGAGAGAAATAGGCACAGTGAGGAGGATAGTGGCAGAGAAGCAGAGTGTGTGGTCTGGGCTGTAGAAGGAGAGAAGGGAGGTGAGGTAGGAGGGGGTGAGGGGATGGAGAGCTTTGAAGCCAATAGTGAGGAGTTTTTGAGTGATAAGGAGGTTGATAGGCAACCACTCTGCGGTGGCCTAGTGGAAAGTGCACAGGGCTGGGAGTCAGAAGATCATTGGTTCTAATCCTAGCTCAACCACTTTTCTGCTGTGTCCTTGGGCAAGTCGCTTCACTTCTCTGTGCCTTAGCACCTCATCTGTAAAATGGGGATTGAGACCATGAGCTCCACGTGGCACAATGTGCGTGTCTAAGTTGATTTGCTTGTATCTACCCTAGTACAGTACCTGTCATATAGGAAGTGCTTAACAAATACCACAGTTATTATTATCCCCTTCTAGTCTGTGAGCCTGGTGTGGGCAGGGATCGTCTCTCTTTATTGCTGAATTGCACTTTTCAAGCGCTTTGTACAGTGCTCTGCACACAGTAAGTGCTCAATAAATACAATGATAATAATAATGATGGCATTTGTTGAGCACTTACTATGTGCGAAGCACTGTTCTAAGCGCTGGGGGGGATACAAGGTGATCAGGTTGTCCCATGTGGGGCTCACAGTCTTAATCCTCATTTTACAGATAAGGTAACTGAGGCTCATTAAAGTTAAGTGACTTGCTCAACATCATACAGCAAACATGTGAAGGAGCCTGGATTAGAACCCATGACCTCTGACTCCCAAGCCCATGTTCTGGCTGCTGAGCCATGCTGCTTCTCATAATGAATGAAAAAATCTGATTAACTTGTACCTACTCCAGCACTTAGAACAGGGATTGACACATAATAAGTGCTTAACAAATATAATACTACTACTACTACTAATAATAATTATCTAATGGAAGAGACGCACAAAAGTACTTCAATTTAGCAGGTGAAGGTGGGAGAACAAGGACATAGCAACCATATCCTCCATTTCTAGCCACAGATAATCATTCCACTGCCACTTGGAGTGAATTAAGTCATAATAATAATAATGGCATTTCTTAAGAGCTTACTATGTGCAAAGCACTGTTCTAAGCACTGGGGGGGATACAAGGTGATCAGGTTGTCCCATGTGGGGCTCACAGTCTTCATCCCCATTTTAAAGATGAGGTAACTGAGGCTCAGAGAAGTGACTTGCCCAAGGTCACACAGCAGACATGCGGCAGATCCGGGATTCGAACCCAATACCTCTGACTCCAAAGCCCATGCTCTCTCCACTGAGCCACGCTGCTTCTCAGTGATACCTGACTAAGCCCTCATTTCCTCTTTTCTCACACCTTCTGCATCTCCCTGGTTTGCTCCCTTTATTCACCCCTCCCTCAGTCCCACAGTACTCATGTACATATCCATAATTTTGTTTTTTGTATTAATGTCTGTCTCGTGCTCTTGACTCTGAGCTCATTGTCGACAGGGAACAAATCTGCCAACTTGGTTGTATTATACTCTCCTAAGCACTTAGTACAGTGCTTTATACACAGTAAGTGCTCAAAAAATATGATTGATTGAATCATATTCCAGGTTACAGCAGTACAAAATACATACAACTATGAACACAATATATATATTGATACAAGAGCCTCACTGCCCTGATATAGTGATTGAATTTTTCTGGTAATGAAATCCCTCTCTGCCTTCTCCTTTGTAACTCCTCTCTTACCTTTCTCCTCACAACTTCCTGCTTCTCCCCAGATTAGTCTCTTGGTTTTTCTCAAACCTGCACCGCTCCCACTTCTTACAACTTCTGTTTCTCGAGATTGAAATTTTCTCTCTCCCTACATCCAATAGACCGTGGATTCCCAAACCCTACTAAAATCTTCCTACTTATGCAAGCCTTCCCAAATCATCTCCCAGCAGACTTCCAGAATTAAGCATTCCGCTCAATTTCCCAGATGAAATATGCCATTGGTATTATAGTATTTTGGATCTGCGTTTTCCTTCCAGAAGCTCTCTAAGACAGTTCACACACTTTCGTTCATTCATTCATTCATCCAATCGTATTTATTGAGCACTTACTGTGTGCAGAGCACTGTATTAAGAGCTTGGAAAGTACAGTTTGGCAACAGATAGAGACAATCCCTACCCAATAACTGTCTCACAGTTTAGAATGGGGAGACAGACAACCAGACAAAACAAGAAGACAGGCATCAATAGCATCAAAATATATAAATAGAATTATAGATATATTCACATCATCAATAAATAGAATGATACCAGAATCAATCAATCGTATTTATTGAGCGCTTACTATGTGCAGAGCACTGTACTAACCAGAAGCTACCTTAAAGTTGCCTTTTAAAAAAAATAGTGTTTTATTTTTCTTTAACTATTCTGCTGAGACTAGAAACACTGTAACAAAGTGGTAGTGGAGAAACAACTTATACTTGAAGCTAGATGTTCTGATATATTGCAACTCTATTTATTATATACTTGAGAGATTCTTGAAGCAGCACAAAGCTGTATAATAATACATGGACAAGCATAAGACAGACATGTCAGATGTTGCATTAATCTTAACACTTCCTGGAACTGGATAGCAAGTTGTTTTCTTTCTTTGGCAATATAAGATGACCTTTCTGATTAATTGTTTGTATAATCCTCAAGTAAAGTGCCGCCACACATTTTCTGAATGAAAGAACTAATACTAGAAGAAATATCTGTTGCAGATTGTGTCCTCACGACTTTAATGAGTGGCCACCAACTTTAGTGAAGATGTCTACTATAAAATCAGTTTCCATAAATGGGGATGTCTGCTATTCCTTTCCTTTTCAACAAGGAACCTTTAGTTTGGAAAGAAGAAGGTTGAGAGTGGACAGAAGAAGAACAAAGAAGAAGAAAGAGGAAAGAGGAAAGAGGAAAAAAAGAGGAAAGAAGAAGAAGAAAGAGAATTAAGCACTTATTATATGCAAAACACGGTTCTCAGTACTGGGATTTGTACAACATAAGTAGGTTCCACATGGGGCTCACAGTCTAAGTAGGAGAAAGGACAGATATTGAAATCCCATTTTGCAGATTAGCTAATGAAGCACCGAGAAGTTAAGTGACTTTTCCAAGGTCACACAGCAGGCAACTGACGGAGCAGAACTAGAACCCAGGGCCTCTGGCTTCCAGGCCTATGTTCTTTCCACTAGGAAGACTCTAAAATCATGAAGACTGAGGAAAGGTAGAATAAAAAATTATTTTTAACAAAAATAATACAATGCTAGGGCAAGCGAATCCCCCCACTAAAGTATGAAAGTGCTTTGGTTACGATGAGTAAATAAGGAAAATCTTCTTTTACACAGCATGGCAAATATTTTGATTTGCTTTCACAAGTAGTTGCCAGGAAGAAGGTAGCATGTTCAAGAAGAGCTTGGCAAATTCACAGATGCACAATTCCTTGAGAAGCAGCATGGCTCAGTGGAAAGAGCCCAGGCCTTGGAGTCAGAGGTCATGGGTTCAAATTCCGGCTCTGCCACTTGTCAGCTCTGTGACTTTGGGCAAGTCACTTAACCTCTCTGTGCCTCAGTTACCTCATCTGTAAAATGGGAATTAAGACTGTGAGCCCCCCGTGGGACAACCTCATCACCTCGTAACCTCCCCAGTGCTTAGAATAGTACTTTGCACATAGTAAGCACTTAATAAATGCCATTATTATTATTATTATTATTATTATTATAGGCTGTGATATAGAAAGTAGATGCATTTGTCAATCATATTCATTGGGTGCTTGCTGTGTACCTAGCACTATACTAAGCACTTAGGAGAGTATAGTATAACACTATAACAGACATTCCCTGTCCCATTTCTAAATATTAGAATTGTCATAATGGAGGGCTACAATCATATGCTTCCTTCAGCATAATTGTAAAGCTACTGTCAGGGAAGGAATACTAGCTCAGATGGGCTTTTGGTCAAACTCAGTAATTGCTATTCTATTTATGCAAAGTAAAAGAACCTAAAAATTTCCACCATTGCTTGTGCACTTATTGCTGGGAAGATGTTAACACTTAAATGAAAATGAAGTCAATTTAGACTACGGCTTTTTGTTAACCTGCCATATGTGCTTAGACTGCTATCTTTTATTATTATATCAATTCCAACTCTAGGGACTATAAAATGATGAATTTCCATAATTTTCCCCATCTGGTACTTAACACTGCTATAGGGTGGAAAGCACAACAATAACTCTATACTCTCAGCCATGTGAGTATATAGTAATTTGTTCCAACTAGAGATTCAAGATTATTTCTGTTACAACAAGTCCTTTAAGTCACAGTTTACATTTCTTTTTGTACACTGTGTTCCTTTTGAGCTCATTCCTTCTCCTCTAAAAGACAATTATTTTCTCTCTCTGAGACAGAGCATAATAAGGACAATTTTGTATTCCTTTTTTAAATGACATCTTTAAAATTGCTCTTGTTTTTGTTGAATTCACAATTCCTGGTTTTAAAAATAATCATGGTTAAGCCACATTAATTGTAATTGTACAATAAGCGCATAGAGGTCACTTCTGTGATCATTTGGCTCACACAAACCCTATGCCAAAGGAAAAAAAAAATCATTTATTCTGTGAATTTCCCATCATGCATCAGATGCAGAACCTGGAGCCCTTCAGAAGAAGCAATTTATCACTGTGTATAATTGCAGTGCAGCACATTTGAATCAAACAATTCATTATGCTGGTTTTCAGAAGCAAAAAGTCAAAGTTTTTCCATCACTCTGCCCCTTGTAAAAACATCGTTTGTCTATTATTCTAGCTGGGGATGAATGGACACTTTCTAGATACAAATGAGTACAAGCACTTCATACTTGCTTCACTCTCCAGAACATAATATTAGAGGCACTTTAAGAGTTAGCAAAAGTTGAGTTCTAACCCCAGCCCTGAAGTGGCTACCCTCATGAATCTGGTCAAATTACTTCATGTCAGTGTGTTGCCTTACCCCATCTTGAAAATAGAGGCCATAATATCGATCCACCTCTTGAGTCTTTATGAGAATGAAACGTTCGACTTGTAAAGTGCTTCCAAGGCAAATGATAGACTTGACTTTTATTTCTATAGCCTTTACCTCAACAGGCTAAAAGTATGTCTGAAAGTCCTTAAATAAGGTGTTCGTTCCTGTATGCTAATGACTAGACGGGAACATGTTAACCTGCGGCTGATTATGAACAGCTTTGCAGAATCAGCAAAGAGGTATGGGGGAAAATGGAGATTACACACCACCGTGTGTCTGGCAAATTCTTCACCTGGTTTTCCATTAATGATCTTGCATTCAATGATGTCCCTGAATTTCCACTACCTAAGCAATACTCTGTCCAATGATGCAAGGTGAAGGAAAGTGCTTAGTACAGTGCTCTGCACACAGTAAGCACTCAATAAATATGACTGAATGAATGAAAGAGGTAGAAAACCTAAGCAAGAAGGCTAGTAGAGACGCGGGGAGCCCCTTTAAGCATAGCAAGGCATAGATGTGATATCAGGATCTGGAGGAACAAGAGGCTTCGTAAAGCAGCCTGATTCATCTGCCACATTGTGTCATGAAACAGAGGACCAGAGAGCTGAGTCTTGGGTCAACAGGTTGGCTTTGTGACCACCTGATCAGGAGATAGAACCTGTGGGATGGGCCGGTAAGTTGGATCCCATGCAAGGTTTAGGCCCTCAGGCTGTTTTTGTGGCCAGCTACCTAGCTGGACATGCTGCCCCATGGTGTGGCCTGAGAAATGAAGGGTTGCAACAGAACAAAGGTGTGAAAGAATCTGGGGATTGAAGGGTTCATTGTTCCTTCCCATGTTGTCCAATGGGAGGGGAGCCCAGCCTGTTCTGGAAACCCAGGACTCAATCCAGCCCAACCATCCTAGGTTCAGGTTCACATCCAATACAGCTCAACAACTCAGCACTGTCAAACCAGAGGTGAACGCCCCTCTAGACTGTAAGCTTGCTGTGGGCAAGTAACCTGTCTACCAACTCTGCTATATTGTACTTTCCCAAGCGCTTGGAACAGTGCTCTGTACATACTAAGTGCTCAAGAAATACAGCTGATGGATAGAGTTTGGTACAGTAAGAGTAATAATAATAATAATAATGGCATTTGTTAAGCATTTACTATGTGCAAAGCACTGTTCTAAGCACTGGGGGGGATACAAGGTGATCAGGTTGTCCCACGTGGGGCTCACAGTCTTCATCCCCATTTTACAGATGACTGAGGCTCAGAGAAGTTAAGTGACTTGCCCAAGGTCACACAGCAGACATGTGGTGGAGCCACGGTTCGAACCCATGACCTCTGACTCCCAAGTCCGTGCTCTTTCCACTGAGCAGTAGAACATAGGAGCTTTGAGGGAAGGCTCCATGACTTCTATTTATATTGGGCATTTCTTAGAGACTAGAGCAATGCTCTGCAACTCAGTAAATATTTAACCTTTACCTGCCCCAGCACTTTAAACAGTGTTTGAGAGATAGTAAGTGCTCAGCAAATAGTATAAAAAAAGTTGGCTTGCAGCCTTAGATTAGCATAAAATGGGAGAGGTGGGGTTGTGGTTGCTGACTATCAAACAACCAGTATCATTTACTGAACATTTACGTTCTGTATTAAGCCCCTGGAAGAGTATAAAAAAGTAAACACACACAATCCCTGCCTTTAGCTAGCTCAGGATTAAGTGGCAGAAACAGACTCTAGAATAAGTTCCTGGAAGGAGGCAGTAACAGAGTTTAATTGTGCATACATAAATGACCAGGGGGTGAGGACCCTCTGAGTTGATGTAGAAGCAGTGTGGCTCAGTGGAAAGAGCCCCGGTTTTGGAGTCAGAGGTCATGGGTTCAAATCCTGTCTCCACCAATTGTCAGCTGTGTGACTTTGGGCAAGTCACTTCACTTCTCTGTGCCTCAGTTCCCTCATCTGTAAAATGGGGATTAAGATTGTGAGCCCCCCATGGGACAACCTGATCACCTTGTAACCTTCCCACTGCTTAGAACAGTGCTTGGCACATAGTAAGTGCTTAATAAATCTCATCATTATTATTATTGTTAAGTTGCTGAAATGGCAGTAGGGGATGGGGAGATAAAAATTCATCAGGGAAGTCCTCTTGCAGGAGATGTGATTTGGGAAGGGCTTTGAAGTTGGGGAAAGAAGCGGCAGACCCGATATGAAGGGGACGGAGCTCTAGGCGTGAGGGAGGGCGTGAGAAAAGGTCGATGGCAATAGAGAGATGAGAATGAGGACAAGACAAGGAGTAGTTTGTCTTGGGAGAAAGCCAAGTGTGCAAGATGGGTTGTGATGGCTGCAGAAGAAGGAAGATGGGAGATGGGAGATGATTAAATTTCTAAGAGATAATAATGATGATGGTATATGTTAAACGCTCACTATGTGCCAAGCACTGTTCTAAGTGCTGAATCTGAGAGAGCTGTTGGAGAAAGCAGATGATGGGGAGGCAGGGAATCCTACCTCCAGCTGCTGTCTTTTAGTCCCCTCACTGCCCAGAACATCAGTTCTGAGACTTTCTTTTTTACACCGGAGCTGAGTTCCAGCCCGTTCTGTTTTACTTCCAGCTCTGGACAGCAGGGTACCTCAATAGCTGTTGCATGGGGAACTGAGATGGTGTGACTAAAAACGACCAGGAGAGGAAAAAACCTTTTAAAGATGCAAGAATGGAATGGCTGACAAAAGCATCACAGCTGAAAGCTGGAAGAAAACAGCTGCAGACAAATGAAGATGGCAGACAACATCCCCAAAGGAGTGGATTTTGTTGATTAGAAGCTTTGTCGAAGAAAAATACAAAAATGAAAACAATTCCATGCAAGGCAAACAATATACAAGCTAGCACAATTAAGGTAGTGTTCTGTGTACATAGTACAGTTGGGGAGAAAGCTTCTTGTGCTGATTTTTTCTACCACATTTCTACCTTAAGTTAACTTTATTGCTGATGGCATCATCTTTGAACAGGAAAATCTACATATCTGGTCAAAATTAAGTTTATGAAGTCTAAATTATCCAGTGCCTAAGTTTCATATCAGAGGAGCATTAACACTTCCACACCAGGCTGGAGCCATACATTTTCTGGTCATTTCTGCAGTGCACTTAATGTCCCTAGGGGCCTGGAAAGGGGAATTTTCTTTCTACAGTGTATTGCCCACTGTGATAGACTATCTCTCCAGAGAAAATAACAGTAAACCTCAGCTCTGTCTCTTCCAGGACTCTGTGAGATACATGAAGAGACCAACACAGTGGAGGGCCTGGGGGGAAAGAACACAGGCCTGGGAATCAGGAGACATTCATTCATTCATTCATTCAATCATATTTATTGAGCACTTACTGTGTGCAGAGCACTGTACTAAGCGCTTGGGAAGTACAAGTTGGCAACATATAGAGACGGTCCCTACCCAACAGTGGGAGACATGAGTTCTAGTCCCATCTCCACTGTTTGACCCCTGTGAGACCATGGGCAAGTCACTTGATTCCTTTGTCCCTCTGTTACCTCAACTGTAATATGGAGATGACATACCTGTTCTCCCTTCCTCTTAGACTGTGAGCCCATAAGGAACAGAGACTGTGTCCATTCTTATTACCTTGCAGTGGCTAGCACAGTGGTTGGCACTTAGTAAAGGCAAAATGAATACCGTTATTTTAATTATTAGGTGCATAAATTACAAAAAGAGGGATTGGAGAGGAAATAGAGGGGCCCAGTTGAGGGAAAAGGAAGACCCTCAGTCATCTAGAGGCGAGAGAGAGAGAGCTGTATGCATGGGAAGGGGCAGGGTATGGGGACAGTTTGTGCTGTAAATCCTGGATGCACACAGGGCATCCCCCTGGAGAAAATCCTTGGAGGTTCAGAATCTAGTGGCTAGGACTTTGGAGGCGCAAGATTGAGGGGGAGAAGAATGCCAAGATGCCTAAAGGAAATTACAGAAGATCCTGGAGAGGGGAATAGTCAGTTGGAACTCTATTTGTTTCTGTTGTTACTTCACTAAGAACATATTAAATATCATTGAGATCACAGATCTTGGTATCAGCCTGCAGTAGGAGCTGGGGGAGGAGCTCCAAATTCTGGGGAGACATGTGAAATGGGGGCTCTAGGCCTGAGAAGAAATACCTTGGTCTGTGAGCTTCCTTGTGGAGAGGAAAGAGGGAAGGCTAGCCCCAGTGACATTTACACCTTCCTGTAAATGCCTGGGCTTCAGCCACAGGTTGGTGACATTGACAGGGGTGTGGAAACATGGGGATCAGTGATTAGGATGCCCCCCAAACCTGTTAGAGGAATGAGAGAACATGAGGTCTTCAGGACACAGTGGAGGCTGACCAGCATCTGGGCAGTCTTAAAATGATTCTTGGGAATCTTATGACCTGGATTTCTGCTTGAATTCCCTCGTAATGTCATAGTGCCTAACAGCCTCAGAGAACCCTGATGGAATTAATTGGTCAGTTTGCATGATGTGCTGTCAAAAATATTCTCACTTTAGCCTCAGGAAAACGTGGGTCATTGGTGGCTCAATTTTTTTTGGTGAATTGTTTGCAGAACACTGTAGAGTGATTTTTTTTCAGATAAGTCAGGTTCTTGTGCAGAAAGCACAATATTGACAGTCATTTTTATAATTGCTCTTCATTCACTTCTAACAAGTGAACAAGTAGGGTATTTGCAAAAAAAGACTGAAAATAATCACAAAATCAGTCTCATTAGCATATCTCTACCAAACCTTTAGAGAGCCTTTCATGCTTCAATTATTCCCTTGATCAACTTTGAGATATGAAATGCTTTCAGGTCCCTAGCCATCTTTTATTGCTTCCACACCAGTAAATAAACTCTATCTTAGGATATTACTGCAGTGCATCTTTAAGAAGGCAGTCTTCTAGCATTGCAGCTACACTCATCTCAACACAGCTGCTCTGGGTGGGACACATGAGAAGAACAGATGTCAGCAGGATATCCAAAAAGCTATTATAGAGAGAGCTAACGTTAGAAGGCCAAAAGTAAATCAGAAAGAGGATTTTTTAAAAAAGAATAAGGTAATACAAAGCCTTCGATAATGCAACATGTAAAAGTGGAAACCTGAAGTCAATTGCCACAGATAGGACAGAGTTACATACTACAACTTGGAAAGGAATGTTTTTTGGGTTTTTTTTATTATAAGCATCATAAGACTGGAGATACGATGAAGCCAAAGCAAAGCAGTGTGGCTTGGTAGAAAAAGCCCGAGCTTGGGAGTCAGAGGTCATGAGTTCTAATCCTGATTCTGCCACTTGTCAGCTGTGTGACTTTGGACAAGTCACTTCACTTCTCTGGGCTTCAGTTCCCTCATCTGTAAAATGAGGATTAAGACTGTGAGCCCCATGTGGGACAACCTGATCACCTTGTAACTACCTCAGCACTTAGAACAGTGCTTGGCCAGTGCTTAGAACAGTGCTTGGTACATAGTAAGCACTTAACAAATACCAACGTTATTATTAGTACACTGCAAATATCTAACAGTGATGGAAAGACTTTTTTTGTGTATGATACGGGTCTCAATCAATCGATCCATCATATTTATTGAGTGCTTACTGTATGCAAAGCACTGTACTAAGCACTTGAGAGAGTACAATACTACTCTCACATTAGCCTTTTTATGGTATTTGTTAAGGGCTTATTATGTGACAGACACTGTACAGATAGCTAAGGTAGAAACAAGTAAATTGGGCTGGACTCAGTCTACATCCCACATGAGGCTCACAGTCTTAATCCCCATTTTACAGATGAGGTAATTGAGGCACAGAGAAGTTAAGTGACTTGCCCAAGGTCACACAGCAGACACGTGGCAGAGCTGGGATTAGAATCTAGGTCCTTCTGACTATCCACAAGGCCAAGCTGCTTCTCCTGCTGCTTTCCAGTCACACATGCACTCATAGGTGAACTTCACCATCAGCGTAGTCTTCTCATTCTAGAAGGGAATACATACTGACACAAACAAAACACACAGACACACACACACACAACACCTTGCAAGAAAAATTCTCAAAGCCATACTCATGTCAGCTGTGGAGACTGTTAAGTTCCTTGTGGGTAAGGATCATCTCTACAAACTCTACCTCATTATAGTCTCCCAAGAACTTAGTATGGTTCCCTGCACATGATAAGCACTTGACAGATATCATTTACTGAGTCCTAGCATGTTGTGAGGTGCTGCTGTTTTGCAGGAAGTAGGTATCTCATAATAACAATGGCATTCATTAAGCGCTTACTAAATGCAAAGCACTGTTCTAAGCGCTGGGGTGGTTACAAGGTGATCAGGTTGTCCCTCGGGGGGCTCACAGTCTTAATCCCCATTTTACAGATGAGGTAACTGAGGCACAGAGAAGTTAAGTGATTTGCCCAAAGTCACACAGCTGCCAATTGGTGGAGCCAGGATTTGAACCCATGACCTCTGACTCCAAAGCCCGGGCTCTTTCCACTGAGCCACGCATATACACTAAACATAAGCAACAAGAAAAAGAACTTGTTATATTCCTGATTGTAGCAAATTTAGGTACCTATACTAGACAACACCCCATAAAAGAGTAAAGGCAATTTGGCTCCATTGGAGCTAAACACAAAATTACGTTATGTAATGTTTAAGTACTAAGGATCTATGGAATATTAAAGGCCATGTAATCATCCCCACTAACAATATTGAAAATTCAATCATTCTTCTCACTCTGCAATCATATAGATACCTCATTTTACGATTTCATCGTCTGGACGGTGTCATTTGACTTGCTCTAACCGCCTTATAATTTCATATTACTCCATGTTAGAAGTCGTCAGTTAAAAGGAGACATTTTTAGACCTGTTAGGGAAATACCATTGAATTAGCAGGAATGGATTCAATGGAGGTTTCTCATCGGCACCCTTAGAAACAGGAGTCCTTTTAAACCTGGGAGCTCGGTTTGCAAGTTGCTCATTCAACGTGTAGATGGCAGCAAAGATACAACAATTAAACTTGTCATAGCTATCTGACAAAGCATTGCCTGCCATAGCCATTTGAAGAAGAAAGATGCCAAACTCCCAAACTCGCTCAAAAATGTGAAAAGGCCAATGTTGCTGGTGTATTAACCCATTGAGCAGGGTGTAATAATGATGTCCATTGCATTTTCTAGACTGTGAGCCCGCTGTTGGGTAGGGACCGTCTCTATATGTTGCCAACTTGTACTTCCCAAGCGGTTAGTACAGTGCTCTGCACACAGTAAGCGCTCAATAAATACGATTGATTGATTGTTGGGTAGGGACCGTCTCTATATGTTGCCAACTTGTACTTCCCAAGCGCTTAGTACTGTGCTCTGCACACAGTATGGGCTCAATAAATACGATTGAATGAATAAACGCGATTGAAGTTTCTCCACAATTAGCTCTCTTTCTCCAACCTATGCCCTTCCCATTACAATCCAGTCAATTATACTTAGGAATGTTTACTTTTGTGCAGAGCACTGCATCAATGAATCAGTGGTATTTATTGAATGCTTTATGTGTGCAATGGTAGGGACTGTCTCTTTATGTTGCCAACTTGTACTTCCCAAGCGCTTAGTACAGTGCTCTGCACACAGTAAGCGCTCAATAAATACGATTGATTGATTGATTGATTGAATGCACTGTCCTGAGGGATTGGGAGCATACAGTATAACAGAGCTGGGAGACATGCTCCCTGCCAACAGTGAGCTTACATTCTAGAGTGGGAGACTTGCTCAGCCTCCATGCCCTGTCTGGAATTCCTTCTTACAAACCCTACTAAAGTCATATTACCTCCATGAAGTCTTCCATGACTAACGTCTCATGGCCTCATCTTTTTCTCCCTCCTCTCTGTGATTCTTATGCATTTGATTCTGTAGCCCCTTTAGCACTTGGATAGTCAACCCACCCCTGACCCCCCAGCACTTATGCACAAATCTTTATATTCAGTTGCTGCCACTACCTGCAGTTAATTAATTTTAACATCTCTTTTGCTATACTGTAAACTCTTTGAGAGCAGTAATCCTGCCTAACAACTCTATTGTGTTGTGCTCTCCCAAGGTTATTCATTCATATTTATCAAGGGCTACTGTGTGCAAAGCACTGTATTAAGCACTTGGGAGAGTACGATGTAACAATAAACACATTCCCTGCCCACAATGAGCTTACAGTCTTGAGTGCTTAGTACAGCACTCTCTACACAGAAAGCTCTTAATAAATACCACTGACTGATCGCTGACCTATTCACAAATGTCGATTTATCCTACCACATTTATTCTCATGTAGCTCCTTTCCTAAAATAAAGATGTTTAGTACATTACTAAATACTCAAAATGAATTGCTCAGAAAGTTTTCTTAACTTTTTTTGCATGATTCTGCAGCCTTTCTCAAATTCAGCTTCCCTTTAACCGTGCTGGTTGGCCTGCCTAGAAAGATAAACAGGTCGAGTTGGAGAAATCAATCAATCACTGATATTTACTGAGCAAGTGCTGTGTGCAAAGCATTGCACTAGCTCTTGGGAAAATAATATAACAGAGTTGGTAGACATGATTCCTGACCAATGAGGCTCTTACACCTTATTAGGAGCTCAGAGGTTATCACAATACATGGAACCACTACATTTTGGCTTTATATTTATGAGATGAAATAAATCAACAGTAGCAAATGAACCCACTTCCAGAGAGTATAAATTATGTCTACAAGATTTCATTTCAAGAAAGAGATAAATGTTAAGGAATTTTAAAAAATCTATCAGGGGCTTTTATTGAGTAGTATATTAATACTGTATTAATGTATTAATTTGTGTATACAGTATCATCAATCATATTTATTGAGCACTTACTGTGTGCAGAGCACTGTACTACGTATTACTGTAATACCACTGAGTTCAAAGTACTCTACTAAGCATTTGGGAGAATACCAAAGAAGCAAGACATATTCCATTTCCTCAAGTAGCTTACAGTTTCATGGGGGAGATAGATGGATAAGCAAAATCGATTTACAGTTAGCTGGAGCAGTTGGAAGAACAATGAAATAACAGGTAGCAACACAAATATTTTAAGATGAAACAGCCAAATGAATAATTGAATATACAAATACATATGCAGATGTTTATAAGGACTGAGTGTAGGAATCACATTTACTACAAAAATATTCTGAGAAGACACTTTAAATTAAATTCTTGGGAAAGGGGTGAGAGGTGCACAAAAATATTAGCATTTGTACTACCTAATCAACACACTCCAAGCTTCAGGGAGCCCTAGATAAAGCCGTGGGGGAAATCCTAATATTAAAAATTCTTGTTTTTTTCATAAATCATTTACTGGTGCATCTATCCAGAAGGAAGACTGGTCCATATAGCTCTGATCAAATAATTCCTATCAACTCTAATGGTATCTGGGCAGCAGTCTCTGTCCAGAACCCCCAAAATGGGGACTAAAGTTTTTTATATATTTTGATTTAGGGAAGGAGAAACAATAGGAATTTGCCTACTAGTCCAAAGCCATTAAAAAGTGTTCTGTGGAGTGCTGAGAGGAGAAACTCCCTCCTTCGATCCCTTACTTGATCCTTCATTTGACTTAGGCTAATGCCCACACGAAGCCATAGGGTTTTGTGATGATAGGGAAGGATAGAATGATTCCATCATGCACATCAATTTCGGCTATTAATCTGAAGATTGGCATCTAGAATACCAGATCTACAGATACTGATGTGATCTCTGACATTTAGTGCTTACAATGTGCACAACATTAAACTAAGTATATGGAAGAATCCTGGAACATGAATTAGTATCAGAGCTTAGAACAGTGCTTCACACATAGTAAGTGCTTAACAAATATTATTATTATTATCATTATCCACTTAATATGTGTCAAGCACTGTTCCAGGCACTGGGGTGGATACAAGCAAATCAGCTTGGACAGAGTCCATGTCCCACAGTGGGGCTAGCAATCTTAATCCCCATTTTACAGATGCGGTAACTGAGGCACAGGGAAGTTAAGTGACTTGCCCCAGGCCACACAGCAGACAAGTAGCAGAGACTGGATTAGAACTCATGACCTTCTGACTCCGAGACCCGTGCCCTATCTGCTATGCCATGCTCTAGTAGACACAGGGGGAAGTAACAGAGTATAAAAATATGGGCATAACTGCATCTGTGAGGTGTGTGTCACCAAGTTTTTAAATGATGTGGAAGTGCAGGAGAACACTAGTGTGGGTGGATGAGAGATTAATCAGGGAAGGCTTCCCCTGAGGGATATGTAATTTAACAAGGGCCTTGAAGATGGGGGAAGCAGTGGTCATCTGGATGAGAAGTGGAAAGGGGATCCAGGCATAAGGGAGGGCGTGCACAGGAGGTCAGTTTGAGAGCTCACCTCCTTCAAGAGGCCTTCCCAGACTGAGCCCCCTTTTTCCTCTTCTCCTCCCCATCCCTCTACCCTACCTCCTTCCCCTCCCCACAGCACCTGTATGTTTGTACAGATTTACTACTCTATTTTACTTGCACATATTTACTATTCTATTTATTTTGTTAATGATGTGCATTTAGCTTTGTTCTGACGACTTGACACCTGTCCACAAGTTTTGTTTTGTTGTCTGTCTCCCCCTTCTAGACTGTGAGCCCATTGTTGGGTAGGGACCGTCTGTATATGTTGCCAACTTGTACTTCCCAAGTGCTTAGTACAGTGCTTTGCATACAGTAAGTGCTCAATACAACTGAATGAATGAATGAGATGAGAATGAGATATACCGCTAGACGCTGAGCAAGTATCAGCATTAATGTAGAGGAAAGGGACTCGAGTGGAGTGTAAAGTTAATCAAATGTTTTCCTTCTGATTTGAAGAAATCAAACTAAGATGAACAATTCCATGTTTTTTTCCAGAACCATTTTCAAATCCTCCTTGTCACAGTGTGAAGTATGAATATTATCCTTCAGTGGAGCTCACTGCATTCTAATTAATTTCTCAGCAGTGAATTAATTGGTTAACCATAGAGGTCTAGTACTCTCTGATACTAGGTAATGAGATTAATAATAGATTTCTATCATACACTCAATGATGATACTACAGGTAGCAAGTACTTCAAAACTGCACAACTAAACGCGACTGGAAAAATGCTTCCAGTATCTGTGACAAAGTGGAAACATATCACCTGGAAATCACTAATGCTTTTAGGATTAACATCTCTGAACATGATATCCTGATAGACATCTTCCCAACTAGTAACTCTCTGCTGTACAAAAGAAAGGGATTGTGAATTCTTTTCTTGAGAGTAACACCTGCCTGTGCTACCGAAATAATTTGATGTTAGCCTAAGTCTGATTGACTGACAAAATAAAATGTGTGGCCTCTTCCGCTGGGGACAGTTCAGGGGTCAGAGGTGTTAGCTTCAATATAAAACAGCTACTCAGGAACATTTTCTGTAGAAAGAAAAGCTAAAAAAACCCCTACAACTAAAGGGTTTTCAGGTGTTAATTAACTCTCTTAAGAAGCAGTTTGGCCTAGTGTTATTGTACTGTCCAGGCACTTAGTAAGGTGCTCTGCACACAGTAAAAGCTCAAAACATACAATTGAATGAATGAACTAATGAATGAAAGAGCTTGGGATTGGTAGTTGAAAGACTTGGCTTCTAATCCCATTCTGCCAGTTGCTTGCTGTGTGACCTTGGGCAAGTCAGTGTACTTCTCTGTGTCTCATTTTCCTCAAATGTAAAATGAGGATTAAATACCCGTTCTCCCTCCTATTAGACTGTGAGGCCCTGAGGGAAAGGCACTGTTTCTGACCTAACTGAGTTTATTGTGGGCAGGGAATGTATCTGTCTATTATTGTGTTGTATTTTCTCAAGTGATTAGTACAGAGTTTTGCACAGAAAGCACTCAACAAATATGAATGAATAATTTGTATCTTCCCACGGCATTTAGAACAGTGTTTGACTCATAGTAAGCATTATACAGACACCATTAAAAAAATGCAACTTTCTTTTTGGCAAAGATAGTTTGCAGTAATATTGAGATGAAAATATATGGTCTGAATGGTACAGGAGTGCATAAACTTCCTGCTCATCCAATGCTATCTTGTAATTAAAGAAAACTTTCATGAGATGTCTTTTTGCATATGGTGGGCTGAGACAATATAAAGGCAGTTCTGGAAAAAATGTCTTTTGAATTGTCCACGTACTTGGACAAGTCACTTACATTCTCTGTACCTCAGTTTCCTCAAATGTAAAATGGGGATTAAATCCTACTCCCTGACACTAAGTAAGCACTTAATAAATGTATAATTATTACTGTTAGATCCTTGAGAGCAGGGATAGGACCACACTACATTTGACTCTACCAAGCACTTAGGGTTATCCATTGCTTAACTGGTGCTGTCTTATGACAACTTTGAAGGCAAGGAGGGATGTGGTTTGGCAGATTTGAGTGGGAGGGGATGTTTCATGAATGGGAAAAGAATCTGCTGAAAGGGAAAAGACAGGGCAATGGATTAAGTACAGGAGTGAGGTACAACTGGAGGAGCAGAGTGCAAGTTGTGACATGGAGGGTGATGAAAGTGGCAGGGGTAGCAGGAAATGGATAGTGAGAACGTTGAGTCCCACAGTCGGTAGGTTTTGTTTAATGCAGGGAAGTAGCATGACCTAGTGGAAAGACCACAGGGCTGGGAGTCAGAAGGTTGTTGTTGTCTTTCTCTGTCGAGTCTTGTTCGACCCATAGCGACACCATGGACAAATCTCTCCTAGGATGTCCCACCTCCATCTGGAATCATTCTGGTTGTGGATCCATGGAGTTCTCTTGGTAAAAACATGGAAGTGGTTTTCCATTGCCTCCTTGCTCACAGTAAACCTGAGTCTCCACTCTCGACTCTCTCCCATCCCACTGCTGCACAGGTAAATTTTGACTTGTAGCAGATTGCCTGCCACTCGCTACCCACTGGCCAAGCTAGAAATGGAATGGATATGCCTCTGCTGGACTCTCCCTCCCACAGTCGACACTGGTGGAGTCCTGGAAACTCTCCAGGTGCAACTCCTAGAGGCAGAATCAGAAGGACCTAGATTCTAATCCTGACTCCACAACTTGTTCGCTGTGTGACCTTGGGCAAGACATTTAAATTCTCTGGGCACCAATTACCACCTCATCTGTGAAATGGGGACTGTGAGCCCCATGTAAGACAGAGACTGTGTCCGATCTGATTACCTTGTTTCTAACCTAATGCTTAGAATACCGACCTATACTAAGCACTTATTAATAATAATAATGTTGGTATTTGTTAAGAAGTGCTTACTATGTGCCAAGCACTGTTGTAAGTGCTGGGGCGATAAAAGGTCATCAAGGTTGTCCCATGTGGGGCTCACAGTCTTCATCCCCATTTTACAGATGAGGGGACTGAGGCCCAGAGAAGTGAAGTGGCTTGCCCAGGGTCACAGAGCTGTCAAGTGATGGAGCCAGGATAAGAACCCATGACCTGCACTCTCTTTACCTAGCCTAATTTCTCTGAACCTGTCCAAATAGAGGTTTAATAAATATTTTGAAAGCCCTGGTGGAAACCAACATTTGAGGGGCTTAACATATTATAATAAGTTCTTTTTCAATTGTACATTTGCTTTTCTTAATCTGTAAATGTTTTTATAATGGAAGATATCCTGTAAGATTGCTAGCTCCTTGTGGGCAAGAGAATGTTGCCCCTTGCTTTCGTACTTTAAGTGCTTAATACTGTGTAATGTATACATTAAATACTCAATAAATAAAATTGCTATTACTACTCTTAATTATAATTTTTCCTGTAACAAGCTGACATTGAGCAATTATATGATAAATCCAGAGTTTTGATAATCCAGTCCAGAAGATTCCAGCCAAAAAAATCCTTTGTTTCACTCCTTCTAGAAATCATTTTGGTTGAAAAAAATGGTTATTTTCCTACATCATCCAGACAATGGCATCAAACACCTGCTTTACTTTGATTTGGATAGGAAGCGATTCCCTAGCTTCTCATTTTGTAGCTTCTATGGTGAAATTGTTCATTCCTAGTGTCTTGGAGCTGGTGATCCAAAACCCTTCATTAAATGAGGTGCATTTCCGAAACATTAAAAATCACTACTTTCTCTGGGTTCTGAAAACATTTTGTGAAAACACTTCATTCTGTGTTCCTTTGTACTGTGTGATTAGATGGCCAGTTTGAAGAGATTTTGCAATATTCATCTCAGCAGTATTTTCCTCACTAAAGAATCATAATTAAAGAAAGCCATTTTGAAAACTCACAAGCTCATGCAGGTTCAGAACAATTAGGCTAGGTAATTAGAAACATGATAAAAGGGTAAGCCTGGGAAAAGGAATTAAACCCCTATTGAACTGTTACATCAAAAAGTGAATAAGGAATAGAGTAAATTAAAAGTATAGTTTATAGCTGGTAGGCAGAAGATAGTCAATTATTCTGCAAAACTGCTTATTTATGTCGGCTTAGTATTCACACTGTAGAGAAAAATTAGAAATGTTCAACTAAGAAAGTCCTAGATGTTTTTTCCCACCTTTGGGAAACCAAAAATACCCACGATTTCAGGATAGCTTTGCTAACATTGCAATATTTCTTTTCAGATGTACAACACTTTAAATCATAGATTTTTTTGTTTAATCCCATTTTTGAAGTCAGCTATTCACAGTTTTCTTTGCAGACTTGAAAAGGAAGTTTAGGAGAGGGAAGTAAAATGATGGTCAAAAACCCCATCAAATCTATTCTGCGGCAATTTCCCACCATCCTACAGAGTCATGGTGGAATCTATCATAATTTACAATCAATCATACTTATTGAGAAACAAACCGTGTGCAGTGCACACAGTGCTTGGGAGAGTCCAAGAGAAGCAGCAGTCTTGGAAATAAGAGGATCTGGGTTCTAATCCCAGCTTTGCCACATTTCTGCTGTGTGGCCTTGGGCAAGCCACTTACCTTCTCCGTGCCTCAGTTCACCTATCTGCAAAATGGGGGTTCAATACCTGTTCTCCCGCCTTCTCAGACTGAGCCCCATTTGGGACCTGATTATCTTGTATCTACCACAGTGCGTAGCACATTGTCTTGTCTTATACTGTCGAGTCATTTCTGACCCATAGTGACTCCACGGACACATCTCTCCTACAACCCCCCACCTCCATCTCCAAATGTTCTGGCAGTCTATTCATATCCTCCTTCCACACCATAAACTCGAGTCTGCACCTTCGACTCTCTCCCATGCTGCTGCTGCCCAGCACAGGGGAGTTTTGACTTGTAGCATATTGCCTGCCACTCACTAGCCACTGGCCAAGCTAGGAATGGAATGGGTGGGCCTCTGCTTGATTCTCCCTCCCATAGCCAAGACTGGTAGGGTACTGGAAACTCTCCAGGTGCGATCCTGAAAGAGTGTTTGGCACATAGGAAGCACTTAACAAATATCAGCTTTATTATTACAGAATACCAAAGTTTCCCTCTCAGGGTCACACCTGGAGAGTTTCCAGTTAATACTCTACCAGTCTCGACTATGGGAGGGAGAGTCATGCAGAGGCCTACCCATTCCATTCCTAGCTTAGGCAGTGGTTAGTGAATGGAAGGCAATCTGCTACGAGTCAAAACTCCCCTGTGCAGCAGAGTCTCGGGAGAGAGTAGATGGCAGAGACTCAAGTTCACTGCACGGAAGGAGGCAATGGTAAACCGCCTCTGTATTTTTACCAAGAAAACTCTATGAATATCCTACCAGAATGATTGCAGACGGAGGTGGTGTGTTCTGGGAGAGATGTATCTGTATTGTCGCTATGGATCGGAGATGACCCGACTGCATAAGACAATAGCAGAGTTGGTAAAACCCATTCCCTGCCCACAATTTAGTTCTATGCAGTATATGGAATTGCCCTTCATTTTTCCAGATAACCCAACTGATTGCAAGACTTCGTCAACAAATGTGGCTCTGACTTAAAAGTCCCAACTGTGGTTGCCCATTCATTGCATGCTGTGTACACTAAAGGTTAATTCAATTTTATGCTGATACTTTGGCTGCTTGTAGGATCTTTTGATGTTTCCCAGAAAGCCTTTGTATCTCAACATGCCTGGGGTTGCTGCTGAAAAGTGACACACTGCTGTCCTGATTGATGCTCTTCAGACTCAACCGTTTGTTGATACGTTTCCCTAAGTCCATCGTTATATGATATTTTTTGAGACTGTCCTTTATAATGTCTGTAAATGTTTTCCCTACCTTTCCTTGCTCCTTTTTTATTCCCCACAGAGCACCTTCTTGAGAATCCTGCTGTCATCCATTCTCCTCACATGTCCCTGCTCAGTGAAGATGTGCTCTTAGCGTGCTTCATTGCAAGTGAGCTGACTGTTTATACTCTCATCCTGATCTGTGCTGTATGGTATTATTACCAGTCATGCTGGGGAAACTGCTCAAGAGACTAGTTTCAACCAAATAAAAGTTTGGACACCCGCTTAACTTAATAGAAATTCAAATTGATATGGACTTTGATGTTCCATTGTTACCAAACTTCATCAATCCTCATCTTTAAGTAGGGAAGCAGCACGGCCAAATAAAAAGGGCTTAGGCTTTTAATCAGGATGCCTGGGTTCTATTCTCAGCTCCACTACTTGTCTGCTATGTGATCTCAGGCAATTCGCTTGACTTGTCTGTGCCTCTCTTCTCTCATTTGTAAAATGGGGAATATATTCCTGTTCTCTCTCCTTGCCCTCACAACCATTAGACGCTGAGTCTCATTTGGGCTGGGAACATATCTATCCTGATTGTATCTATCTAAAAATGTAGTAGATTGCTTGGCACATAGTAAGCACTTAAATACCACAATTATTATTAAGGAGATGCCTGTATGGGTGACTCTGTGAGATGCAGAAGAGCCATGAGGCTAAAACTTTCTTAATTGGCTGTCCACTGCTGCTAAGATTTCTTCCACTAGACACTATTTTCATTTGACTGTTATCAGTATTCAGCATTTGCCCTGATTTGAGGTTTCTGCTGTGTTTTCCACATTATTAATAAAGCATTTGATGAGTACTTACATTGTGACAAACTCTTCACTAAGGCTAAGGAGAGGTAGAGAAGCATTGACTCAGACAAGCCTCTGTCCAGTGTGGGCAGGGAGTATAGCTACCAACTCTGTTGTATCATACTCGTCCCCAAGCGCTTAGTAAAGTGCTCTTGCACACAGCAAGTGTTCAATAAATACCATTGATTGGTCTGGGACTAGAATCCAGGTTTCCGAACTTCAAGTATCATGCTCTTTCCACTTTAACAAACTGCCTCTTTAGTCACTGAACTCTGAACACAAATCATTGTTCACCCCCGATTCAGTAATGATAATAATGATGGTAATAATAATAATGGTATTTGTAAGTGATTACTAGAAGCAGCATGGCTTGGTGGAAAGAGCACGGGCTTGGGCGTCAGAAGAGGTGGGTTCTAATTCCAGCTTGCCACTCATCTGCTGTGTGACTTTGGGCAAGCCACTTAACTTCTCTGTGCCTCAGTTACCTCATCTGTAAAATGGAGATTAAGACTGTGAGCCCCATGTGGGAAAAACTGATTAGCTTGTATCTACCCCAGCGCTTAGAACGGTGCTTGGCACATAGCAAGCACATAACAAATATCATTATTATTATTATTATTATTATTATTATTATTATTATTATTCTGTGTCAAGTACTATTCTAAGTGCTGGGGTGGTTGCAAGTAAATCAGGTCGGACACAGTCCCTGTCACACATGGGAATGACAATCAAAGTAGGAAGGAAGACAGGAACTGAAACCCCATTTTACGGTTGAAGAAACAGGCACAGAGACACTAAATAACTTTCCCAAGGTCACACAGCAGGAAAGTGGTGGAGCTAGGATTAAAACCCAGACCCAGTTTCTTTCCAACAGGCACGCTTTCAGATTTTCCATTACATTTCAAGTAGCTTTCTTTGGGACAGTTGACTTGCCATGGACGTACCCTTGAACATATGGACCCAGATGGTCTTGAAAACGCTGTTTCACTCTAACATCCTAACAGAAGCTTCAGGGTTTCCATATGCCTTCTTTAACAGATACTGCTCTTGCTGCTTTTCCATACCCCAGAGCTGTTTGGATTCAGTAATGTCAGGAGCTTGCAACAATGTGCTTATTCTGCCAATACTGCAGTCGTCATCTGACTGCACAATACTTAGACCGCACATTTAAACTACATCCAAATGTACTGACGTAAGGTTTAAGAAAAAACCGTTTTCAGGTCCTTTGGATCCTAATGTTAAGGTTAAGTCATACCTTAATTGAGTGAGAGTGTGAAATATTTAGGGTCTGTGAGGAGACGTGGGGTCATGAAGATTTGGTCTAGTGGGTAGAGGATGGTCCTGGGGGTCAGAGGGACTTGGGTTCTAATCCTGACTCTGCCCCTTGTCTGCTCTGTGAGCCTGGGCAAGTCACCTTACTTCTCTGTACCTCAGTTACCTCATCTGTAAAACTGTTAGCTCCATGCAGGGTCAAGGACTGTATCCCACCTGACAAACTTGTATCTACCCCAGAGCTTAGTACAGTGCCTGGCACACAGGAAATGCTTAACAAATACCACAATTATTATTATTAATTTGTCTACCAACCTCTACTGAATTGTATTCTCCCATGCATTTAGTGCAGTGCTCTACACATAGTGCACATTCAATACCTCGCACTGATTGATTGATAATGTGAAAAGGCACAGCATAGACAAGTGGAAAAACAAGTTCAGATTTCAAATCCATGTGAGCAATCCACTGCTCTGTCTCCACAGGTTGATGCACATTTCACATTTATTTTTTTTTACTTTTTCCTCCATGCACGTCACAAAAATTCCATTGTCATCATCACTATCATCATCATAAGCAACATTATCCTTATTATCATCCTCAGTAAGCACTGAGTGCTTACTGTGTCTAGAGCATTCTAGTAAGTGCTTGGGAAGGTACAATACAACCAACTTGGAAGGCATGTTCCCCGCACAAAACAAGTTTACACATGATATCCTCACACTTTGAATTGCCTGGAATATTGTAAGTCTAGAGTTTTGTAGGACATGATGCAAGAGAGTTGACTGTGAGGGTTGTTTTCATGTGGAAGCCCTCTTTTCCCCAATTCCTTTGCATCCTCCCCCTTGAGCACCATCTATGAACTTGTAGCTTTACACTTTAAGCACTGGATAGCAATCAATCATATTTATTTAGTGCTTACTGGGTGCAGAGCCCTTTACTAAGTGCTTGGGAGACTACAATATAACATAGTTGATAGACACATTCCCTGCCCACAAAGAGCTTAATAATCACCCCAGCTTCAGTCCCACAGCACTTAGAATTTAAAATAAACTATGGATATGTACCTGTCACACTCTCTAGATTGTTTACCAGATTCATCATATTGTATTCTCCCAAGTGCTTATTACAATG
Organism: Tachyglossus aculeatus; assembly: GCF_015852505.1. NCBI lineage: Eukaryota > Metazoa > Chordata > Mammalia > Monotremata > Tachyglossidae > Tachyglossus > Tachyglossus aculeatus. Next base: position 15,114,335 of record NC_052081.1, read on the forward strand.
CTTTGCACACTGTAAGTGCTCAACAAATATCACTGATCAATTGACTGCTTTACTTTGCTCCAATCAAGTCAACGGACCTGAACTTGCCCACAGATATTGAAGAAACGGGCTTAATATTTTTTTAGAAGTCATTTGGTGTCAACTCTTGTTAGTCCTCACTGAAAGTGTTCTGATTATTAATTAACCACAAATGAACCCAGAGAGACTTCCAGCTAATTTAAAAATACAGGTCTTTGGAGGCCAGTGATAATCGAATGACAATGCAGTTGATAAATCAATTAAATGGCAACATAAAACAATCTTATAAACATTACTAGAACATAAATATGTCTTCAGCATTTTCCTTATAGCTCAGTACTCTTACTCATAAGGGAAAGGTTAATTTTGCTTTTTATGGTTTGATTTATTCCAATTTTTCCCACAGAAATATTTGTACTTAAAGTAATATCTCTCCTATTTACACAGTAAAACAAATTATTAGGTCTCAGAAAGCATCTATCAGTCTGCTAGATTGTAAATGTCTCATGTATAGGGATCTGGTCTACTGATTCTATTCTACTCATCATCATCATCATCATCATCATCAATCGTATTTATTGAGTGCTTACTATGTGCAGAGCACTGTACTAAGTGCTTGGGAAGTAAAAATTGGCAACATATAGAGACAGTCCCTACCCAACAGTCGGCTCACAGTCACAGTACTTGCCCAAGTACTTAGTGCAGTGCTTTGTACTGATCAGATACCCATAAACTCAGTGACATTTATACCGTAGTATTCCCGAATGCTTAGTACAGTGCTCTGTTCATTCATTCATTCAATCGTATTTATTGAGCGCTTACTGTGTGCAGAGCACTGTACTAAATGCTTCGGAAGTACAAGTTGGCAACATATAGAGACAGTCCCTACCCAACAACAGGCTCACAGTCTAGAAGGGGGAGACAGACAACAAAAAAAGTAGACAGGAAGTGTCCAGTAAATACACCTGGATGACTGACATTGCTCGACCCCCATGGAAATTCAGGCAAATGTCAATGTCAAATGGAGTATTATTTTTTGTTTGTTGTGGGTGTTGGGAGGTTACAGGAATAGGAGAAAGAAAATAAGAGTGATTTCAAAATAGACTTAAAAGCACTAGTGTCAAGTACAGAAATACAAATGTGCTATTTATACAATTATAAATAGTACATTAAATCACAATTAATTATACTGTACTTAAATTTTATGAATTCTTTAAATATTTCCTAGTGTTATAAAATTTAAATACATGAAATCATTCACAGGTCACAGAAAGAAGCAAAATGCACGGAAAGCTTTGAATAAACAATCACTTCCAAAAGTTTGACAGGAATCGTGTGATAGGAATCCTATCCTTGGCATATGATGGGAATCAACTTCTGATAATAGCTTTGCGATTCTTGTGACATTCTACAGAGCGCTACAGAGTCCAGTGAAACAAGACTGAATCAGATTCTCAGCCCTGTTCCGCTCCTTTGGTTAGAGAGAAAAGACTTGGTACAGGTTTTCTAATTCGGATGCAACCGATCATATAGTTATGGAAGGCTTTGAGGATTTTGTTCTCTCCCAAGCACTTAGTACAATGCTCTGCACACAATAAGCACTCTCTAAAAATGATTGAAAGAATGAATGGATTCTGATCAAATTTTCAAGGCAGGCAAGCTTTTTAAATAGTTGCCAGAAACCCAAGTTTATTGCTAGTGTCAAAATCCTATGAACACTACGTAGAGGTCTGATGTTCCCTGCAATTCTGTATCTTGTGTGCTGCAAAAATCATGTCTACTGGTGACTACTATGATCTGAAGCCTCATTAGAATTCTGGAAGGTCTTGTTTAAACTATATTCTTCAAGAATTGAAAACTAGATTAGAAGGTCCTTGAAGGCAGGGATCGTATCTACTAACTCTACTATACTCTCCCAAATGTTTAATGAAGTGCTAACGATAATGATGATTATGGTAATAATAATCACAATTTTAATCATAATTGGTAAGATTGCTTACTAGTGCCAAGCACTGTACCAAGCACTGGGCTAGATACAAGATAATTAGGTTGGACACAGTCGAATAGGATGGAGAACCAATGTTGAATCCCTGTTTTACAAATGAGAAACTGAGACATAGAGAAGCTAATTGATTAAGCTTAAGTAACTGTAAGCTCCTTGGGGGAAGGAATTATGTCTACCACCTCTACTGATCTGTGCTTTCCCAAGCACTCAGTACAGTTTGCATTCAATTAATACTAATTGATTAATTGATTGATTTACTTGCCTTAGTTCACATAGCAGGCAAGTGGCAGATCCAGGACTTGGACATCTGCTATCCGGGCCAGTGCTCTTTCCACTAAGCCATGCTGCTTCCCACTGCCCACCCCTTATCAACCAATGGTCCTCAATGATCATGAATTGCTTTAATCAATCCTTTATAATACATTTTCAGTGATGGGGAAGTTTAACTGCATCATGAAAATTCTTGTTCAACAACAAATTCCGAGTCAAATGATGTGGGAATGTGTATCCAGATTAACGATGGTGTTATATATGGGAATGAGGACGGCAGAATTGAAGCCACAATGGAAAAGTGAAAACTTTCAGGTTTGGTTACAAACTTCCCTTTAAATATTTGTCACCAACAGTTTGTGACCTTGGGCAAGTCACTTAACTTTTCTGTGCCTCAGTTTCCTCATCTGTAAAAATGGGGACTAAATCCTACACCTTTTTAACTAGACTGTGAGCTCTATGTAGGACAGGGACTGTGGCCAAATGGATAACCTGGTAGATAACCCAGTGTTTAGAACAGTGCTTGGCACATAGGAAGCATTCAGTACCATAATTATTAATATTGTTTTATTCAGCATCCATTTCTCCACCAAACCTATCCTAAATACTATTTTTGTGAGAACACACTTTTGATCTATCAAGTGAAAAGGCTCCCAACATGTGTGCATTAAGGACTTAAAGAAAAGGGGAAAACACAATTTCTCAAGTGGGCTTTTTGAAAATAACAAACCCAGGATTCTAGGGTTTCTTTTGTGATCCCAGGTGTGTGAGTATATAGCACCAATCTTCTGCTCCACTGTGGCAAGTCTTCAATACCTCAGAGGAGAGAGTTTGTAAATTGAAATTCCCTGCTTGTGCCAAAAAACAAGCAGAGGGCTATTGTGATATCTCTATGACATCACAGTTATATCAGAATTGGCAGCAAGAATTAAAGCAATTGAAGTTTTCAGGGCTCTGTGTGATGGGATTGGGCTAAATAAGTAAATTCTACTTTTTCAAAAGAGTTAGAACGAGTTCTGCTTGAGATTCAGCTTTAAAGATAACCTAGGATGGAAGAGAAATTCATTTGGTTTCTTTTATTTCCTATTCAAGCTGAGCAAACAGATTCTCAGGGTACTGGAACATTGGCAATTTGATGAACTGAGTATGCACCTCTTAGCTTGATGGACAGAGTTATTCACAAGTTAGAGAGCAAGGCCACAGTCAGAGCAAGGTGGTTTAAAATCCCTTCAAAACAGACTGGCAGTGGATTGTAGGGAAGGAAGCATGGACTACAAAATCCATGGTTCTGGGGGGAGGGAGTGGTCATCTACATTTTCCAGAAGCTATTGGGATATTCTGGCTTCTCTGCCAGTAGCGGGACAGCTCAATCCCCTGGGACAGGTCTGAGAAATCCTTATGAAGAAGTAATTCAGTGGGAACTTCCTAGGCTTTGCTGCATTGTCATTTTCTGGGAGTCTAGTAAATTCCATTCGGTAGACTGTTTTTCTCTGCTTAAGCTAAACCTGGGTAAAAAGGAAGCTAGGGTTAATAACTTGGGGTTACTCTTAGGCTAAACTCTTCTGTCCAGACACTTCTTCAAGTAAAGTCTTTGGGCAGATATGTGGAGAGTCACGAGGTACATCATTTTGGGTAATAAAATGATTAAGTTTTGCCCTTCCGCCTCCATACCTCAGGAGTTGTAAATATGATCTTGGAAACTTCAGCTTTTGTATTTTTCTGCCACCAGTCTTGCCAGTTGTTAGTACTTTGGCTTGGGAATCTGATTTGGTCATGATTACTGGGGGTTTCACAGAACTCCCAATTGGATCTTGAGAGACAAAGAGATGGAGAGAACGGGGAGGTGAAGAGAGAAGCAGATATACGTAAATATATATGAGAAGCAGCATGGCCTAGTGGCAAGAGCACAGGCTTGGAAATCAGAAAATGTGGATTTTAGTCCCAGCTGCCACTTGTCTGCTGGGTGACCTTGGGCAATTCACTTAACTTTTCTGTGCCTCAGTTACCTCATCTGTAAAATAGGATTAAGACTTTGATTACCTTGATTACCTTGTATTTACCCTAGAGCTTAGAACAGTCCTTGGCACATAGTAAGAGCTTAACAAATACCACAATTATTATTATCATATTTATAATATATATCTACAAATTTATACAAATATACATCTGTATATATATAGGCTATGAATGTAATATACATATTATATATATATATATATAGAGAGAGAGAGAGAGAGAGAGAGAAAGAGAGAGAGAGAGCAGAGTCCTTGGACAGAAGTTAAGTCACTTGCCCAAGGTCATTCAGCAGAAAAGTGGTAGAAATGGGATTAGAACCCAGATCTTTTGGCTCCCAGGCCTCTGCTCTTTCCACTAGGTCATGCTGCTTCTCAACTGTGTGTCACACACTGTTCTAAGTGCTAAGGTAGATACAACTCAATCAAATTGGACACAGTCCCTGTCCCACATGGGGCTCACAGACCAAGCAAGGAGGAAGGAGAGGTATTGAATCCCCATTTTACGGAGGGGCATACTGAGGATAAGAAAAGTTAAGTGACTTGCCCAAGGACGCACACCAGGCAAATGGCAAAGCCAGGATTAGAACCCAGGGCCCCTGGCTTGCAGGACCCTGCTCTTTTCACTAGGCCAAGCTGCGTCACTTCAACAAGTTCTTATCCATTAGTCTGCGAAAAGAGTTGGGCTTAGTGCAGAGACTGGGAATCTGGCCTGCTGCAATTGCAAACTCATCATTTCTTCAAAATCAAAGGCGGGGTAATGTTAAATAACAACAGGACAGAGAATACAGCTTTTCATGTCACTCACCAGATGAGGAACTCTGGAATAGTGTCAGTTCTTTCCTAGCTGCCAATGACTCTGTCAAGATTCCAGATGGTATTTCTGGAAGAATATTTCTCATTAAGTGGCATCTGTGAATGCCATCATGAGTGATGGATGACAGGGAAAGTGAGAGGTTTGCATTTTACTAAGAGCTTAAATCATTTCATTATTTTGGAACATATAGGAAACATTTTGAGAAAAAGACAAAACATTTTTCAAAGATGAAATATGGGACAATATCAAGGAAAAAAAAATTGGAATGGCCTTATTTAGAACCAGGAATGATTACCAAGACAACAGAAAATGCCGAAGACCATCTCAAGCATGTTTCTTGTTACATCGTGAATTAATCATTAGAGCAAATGAAGTGGGAAATTTTCTCCTCTTGGGACAAACAAAAGAATCCCTTTGATTTTCAGGGATTTTTTTTTTATGGAAGTATTTTCAATTGTGCCTTCTGTACCCAGCAGCTCTTTCTACCATGACTTTCCCTGTAGGAATTACACTGGACAATGGTATGAGTTAACTCTGCTGAGCTGCAACAATCATTTATTTTCCTGCTTAGACCACCAAGGAGGATGCAATTAGTGCCACTCCATTGCAGGTTTATGGGACAAGGCCTAGCTTACTAGGTAGTGGGTGGAATTCAGACCACCAATTCATTTAAAATTGGCCGCTAACCAATCAACAGATGGTAACCACTTTTCCTCACTTCCATTATGGGCTAGATTTCAAATAATGACCAGCTCATGAAAAGCTCAGCTTGCCCACTCATTGCCTTGATCTCTACTGTTTCCCAGAACTATCTTCAAAGCAATCACAGTAGGAGATTATAAATAACCTTAATCAGTGCTTATTGTGGATCAGATTAAAATCAATTTAACTCAGCCATAGGAGGGACAGAAGTCCTCTAAGTCGTATATCTTAAACCAACCTGTATCTTCAAAAACCATTTATTTTAAAAGGGCTTATGATCATATCATAAATCAAGCTAAAAAATTCCAGTAGCAAGGCTTACTGAATTTATGTAATAACTAGGAATTATCTAATCAGGATTTTTAAATTCATCATATAGGCAAATTCAAACCAATATACCTGAAAACTCAGTTTACAAAATCCAAACTAACTTTGGAAAATTTGTGCTTCCAGCAGAAACTATTTGTATTCTGATACTACTACTACTACTAATAACAATGGTATTTGTTGAGCACTTATGTATCAGAGACTGTACTAAGCACTGGGGGAGGTACAAGCAAATCGGGTTGGACACAATCTCTGTCCCATGTGGGGCTCACAGTCTCAATCCCCATTCTTTAGATGCAGTAACTGAGGCCCAGAGAAGTGAAGTGAGTTACCTAAGGTCACACAGCAGATAAGTGGCTGAGCTGGGATAAGAATCCATGGCTTCAGACTCTCAGGCCCGTGCTCTATCCACTATGCCATGCTATCTATAGCTATACCTATATATCATATATATACATATATATATATATATATCAGTGCTTAGAACAGTGCTCAGTGCTTAGAACAGTGTTTAGCACATAGTAAGCACTTAACAAATGCCATTATTATTATTATTATATAATGGAAGATGAAATGATGAAATGCATCACTGTGAAAACAGCGCTGAGATATATCTGCATGTATTTTAATTTTTATTATTGTTATTAGTACTATTAATTATGATTTATGGTACTCAAATACTTCCTATATGCCAAGTACTAATCTCAGTGCTGGAAAAGATGCAAGTTAATCAGGTTGGACACAGTCTCTGTCCCACATGGGGCTCACAGTCTAGGTAGAAGGCACAGAGAAGTTAAGTGAATTGCACAATTACACAGCAGGACATTGGCAGAACCAGGATTAGAACCCAGGTTGCCCAACTCCCAGGCCTTTCCACTTGTTCTTTCCACTAGGCCATGCTGCTTCTCAATTATGTCAGTGATATCATCATCAAATATCCCCTTTATCTTGAACTAAAATCAAACACATGTTTTAAAGGCCCACCTTTAATCTAAAAAACCAAAGTATATTTAGAATGTCTGTCGCTCTGCAGCATAATATGAACCATGACAAAGAGGAAACGCTAGGCATTTTGTCAACTTCATGGAGCCCTTCTAGGGAGAAAATTATCTTCCAATATACAGCTTTCATATTATACTTTGAATAAAGCTTTGTGAATCCAAACAGCAAACAATTGAGTGTGAATATCCTCCAATTGCTGCTCATTTGACTGAAGCCACGTTCATTCAGTCACTCAATTGTATTTATTGAGTGCTTACTGTGTGCAGAGCACTGTACTAAGTGCTTGGGAATGTTCAAGGAGGAGCTTTTTTTATGACTCTTAAAATGGGTTATATCGAGTCACATGAGCCCATGACACTTCTCTGAGGTTTCTCAGGAGTCTTTTAAAAGACATTTTGCTCCAGGTAGAAAATGAGGTCTGTTTGAGGAAAAGGTTCGATAATAATCATAACAATAAAAATAATAATTGATAATTGCAGTGTTTGTTAACTTATTATGTGCAAGTGCTATGCAAAGTGGTGGGGGGGATAAAATCAGAAAATTCAGACAGACCCTGTCCCTCATGGGGCTCACAGTATAACAGTGAGGGAGAACAGGTATTTCATCCCCATTTTACAGATGAGGAAACTGAGTCCTAGAGAAGTTAGGCAACTTGCCCAGTGACAAAGCAAGCAAGTGGTGGAGCCAGGATTAGAACCCAGGTCTCCTGACTCCCATACTTTCACTAGGCCATGCTGCAGTCCAGCCCTGTGGAGAAGGAGTTGTGGCAGAATCAATAATTCCTGTTTGTAAAATACTGGAACATGATTGATAATTCTGTAAATTTGATGTAGGCAAATTTAACATGGATAATCTATACATTTTCTGACATTTAGCATCAGGTGAGATTCTCCCAATATATCCCTTTATTTCCTTGATCTTGAGAGATGTAAACTGGAAGCTGAGTTGTGTTTTTGCAACTGCATTTATCAAAATCTTTCGCTCCATTTTGTTTCTGAAGGACTGCATTTGAAATACTTAATTTTATAGTATTACAAGGATGTTACATACAAAATTACAAGTTAAATCAGAACTTTGAAATATATTGCCTTATTCAGTGTACTACATAAAATATTGTGAAGTCATAATGTAACCTTCAAAATTTTCTTTAATTGAAAAGTTGGAGAGGCTTTTTGAACATGTTATTTTAGAGACGAAGAAGTATTTTGAAGTGGTGCCTGTTTCCAAAAATATGATGTGTTTCTAAACTTGTGGAAATCAGAACTCCTAATGCCTTTTAAGCAATTAAAAGAAATGACTTATTAATTCCAAAAAAGTGTGCATAATTGTGAACTGCTGCATGGAGAATAATTAAATTGTAATTCCAAAAGGTTAATGTTGCAATTTACTTTTTTTAAGAATTTAATTTATATAATTGTGCAGATCTTTGCAACTCAAAGTCACACATGATCAATTTTCATCCATTTTTATGAGAGGAATTCATTAATGTTTAAGATATATCCCGGCTCTACTAGCACATCAGCCTCCAAGCTCATCTCCCTGTTTCCCAGTGTCGGCAGAGAACCTACCAAATCGGTGACACGGTATTTTCTCAGGGCTTAGTAGTACAGTTCTCAATCCACAGGAAGCCTCAATGAATATGATAGATTGAATCCCTCTCCAATCCTTTATTCGCTGTCCTGTCCAGATCACTGTTCTAGAACTTCATTTTGCACACCTCTGGCCACTCTTTAGAAACTTTAAGTGGCTCTGAATTTCTCTCCACATAAAGCAGAAGCCCCTGACCATTGGATTTAAACCAGTCCATCAGCTTGTTCTCCGGCTACTCCCCTGATCACACTCTTCATTACTTTCAAGCCAACCTGTTCACCTAACCTCTCTCTTGATTATTTTGCAGCTGAACGGTTACTCACATTCTCCCTTCTCCCTGGAACTCCAGCCAACTTCCTAACCAACGGTCTAATAATATATGCCAAACACCATGCTAAATTCTGGGATAAATACAGTTAATATATTCAGAAATTAGTACCTGTCCCACAAGGGGCTCGTTAACTAAGTGGAGATAGACCGATAAGAATGAAGTATAAGTAGCATTAATATTGCAAATTCTCTGGGATCTTGGCAAGCAAAAGTATGACGAAAAAGGTTCTTTTTCCATCAACGATAGGATTTGAATACTATTACTCTTCAAAGAATCACATGATTGCATTGGACATGTTATTTTATTGCCAATTTGTCTTGAATATATTATAACTTTAAAATGCCTTTAGCTTTTTTGTTTTGTAGGCGTCACTCTGAATTCTGGATGGAGACATTAGATGGAGTCCTATAGTATGCAGAAAGGTTACTCAAATATAAACTTCTTTTATGGCAAGGATTTTACCCCTCACCCTCAACTCTGTCCTCCTAATCCCTAGTAATAATAATAATAATAATAATAACGGCATTTGTTAAGCACTTACTATGTGCAAAGCACTGTTCTAAGAGCTGGGGGGATACAAGGTGATCAGGTTGTCCCACGTGGGGCTCACAGTCATCATCCCCCTTTTTACAGATGAGGTAGCTGAGACTCCGAGAAGTTAAGTGACTTGCCCAAGATCACACAGCAGACATGTGGCGGAGCCAGGATTCGAACCCATGACCTCTGGCTCCAAAGCCCATGCTCTGTCCACTGAGCCACACTGCTAGTACATTTGTCATGCACACTGTAGTTGCCAAAGAAATATTTGTTAATGATAATGACTTGCCTAAAGTCATGCTGAAAGAAGAGGTGGAGGTACGATTATATTTCTCATCCTCTAAATCTTTGGTCTGTTTCTTAAACCACTAAGTAGTCTGCTGCCAATTTATCATTTATTCCACCGGCAAGACCTCCAAGCTTGAAGAACAAGTGCTTCTGAGTATGCTTTTGGGTGACTAAGAAAACAAACTGCTTAGAAATTTATGTTCATCTGAAACTGTGTGCTAGCCACTACCAATAATAATGTTTGTTGCTGATTTCTCCATATATCATTTATATGTTAATTTCTAATCCTAAAATCCTGATGGCAAACAAAGAGAAGGTACAGCAAAGTGTATAAAGGAGGCAAGATCATTAGTAATTATTAATTCTATTTGTTGGGGCTCTGAAATCTTTTTTTTGGTACTACGCCGAATAACCAAGAGAAAATCAAGGTAGATATCATGCCGATGTAGCTACTGATTTTCCTGGCAGACAACACACCTAAAATAACTTCCATCTGATAATAGCCAAGAAGTTTTTTTTATACTGGAGCAATTGAATGTTCAGAGGAGGAAACCATGCATTCCTGCAGCATTTGCTGGGAGTTTCATGTTTTATAATTATCCTAGAATCCCTGAAGAAAGATCAAGGTGGTTTTTTTTAAACAAAAAATGTGCATTAAGTGGAAATTTTACAGTCCTCAAGCACAGTAGAACGACTCCAAACATTTTAATCGTGGAAAACAAAAAAATGGAAAGGAAACATATTTCTCACTAAATCTAACTATGGCATACGGATGTAAATGCTTTAACATTTCAGAAAAGTCAAAGAAACGTTCATTTTATTTATGCTTACTGTAAAAAAAATCTTATCTTAAATCACACCATGCACTTCATTTTGAAAATAGATTTAAATGATTTTGCCAAAACTGCCATTTACTGTATGAGACACTTAGCTGGTTGAGATAGATAAACCTTTGAGCAAAGAATGCTGGGGAGGTGGATTTGATAGATTTGCTACCACATATTTACATAAAAAAGAAGAAATCTTTTGAGACAGATGGGAAAAGGTTTGATTCTTGCACCAAGCAGAGTGCAGGTGTATTTAGAGTGAGAACTGTTGGAAGCCATTGCATGCGTAGTTAAATAAATCTTTCTGTCAACAAATAAAAGGATCATGCATAAAAAATCCCTTCATTTTTACTCTGTGAAGGATCATCCAAGATGATTTCTAAATGAGATTCACTGGAAGACTAAATGCACTCTTTATAGGCTATTTAATTTCAGTCATCTATAACCATTGTGATGATCATAACTCACTGAAAGAAAACAAAGAAAATCCTAACACAAAATGAGAATTGTTTATGTTCAGAATGAATACATATGCATGCTTTCAGAACTACAGCTCTTATTTCCTTTCATCTATTCCCCCAACTTCTCTCAGGGTCGCACCTGGAGAGTTTCTAGTACTCTACTGGTCTCTGCTACGGGAGGGAGAGTCAAGCAGAGGCCTACCCATTCCATTTCTAGCTTGGGCAGTGGCTAGCGAATGGAAGGCAATCTGCTACAAGTCAAAACTCACCCAGGCTGGGCAGCAGCAACATGGGAGAGAGTCAAAGTTGGGGACTTGAGTTCACTGCATGGAAGGCGGCAGTGGTAAACCATTTCAGTAATTTTGTTGAAAGTGGAGACTTGAGTTTACTGCATAGAAGGCGGAAGCGGTAAACCACTTCTGTAATTTTCCCAAGAAAACTCTATGGATACCCTACCACAACATTTGCAGATGGAGAGCGGGGCATTTGGTGAGAGATGTGTCCGTGCTGTCGCTATGGGTCGGAAATGACTTGACAGTATAAGACAAGATTCCCCCAAAATCTCCCTGCCCAAATTCACAGGAATTTTCCAAATTACAGTGCCTGACAGATTTTAGGTAGATGTATATTTTTTTCTTCTCACTGTAATGTTAGTCCACACTACGTGATTGAAAGCTGTGTGCCCACAGTCCGATGTTACTTGCACAATAACAATAATAATAATGATAACAATAGTGATAACAGTGATAATACTATTCTTTAAGTGTTGACTGTGTGCTAAGCACCGGGGTAGATACTAGACTTATGGAAATGTTGTGGTATGGAAAAAGTACAATTTCTTAGGTTTTTCAGCTATTTGTAATGTTCAGCTAAGAACTGTGTTTTTTTGAGTTACCAACTTAAGACCAACTGTAAAGGGGATGGATTAGGAAAGATTCCCAGTAACCTGTACTGCTCCTTTCGCCACCCTATATCGCGCAACCAGAGAGTTCAGACCAGAGGACAGGTGTACACAGAACCCTCTTCCCAATATTTGGAAAAAATGGAATAGCAGGAAGTTGGTATAATTCCTCAATTTAGGCTCAATTCATTTACATAACCCTAGGGAGAGAATGACTGCACAATTATTTTTCACCCAGAAAGAAAACATTTTCATTGGAGATTTGAAAAAGAGGTTACATAATGAATAAAGGATAAATTCCACTTCAGAGGAGAACTGGGAAGAAATCACTTGTAAGGACCCCAACAGGAGAAATGAGGGATAGTAAGCATTATCATTTCTGAGGTAAGCAAGCAGATAGAGCTTGGAGGATGAAGAGGAGAAAATGGTCGCAAAAGCCCGGATCAATGGCTGAAGTGGACAGATTTATAACGCTTTTAAAAATCTAGATCCACAATGGCTTTGAAAGGCAAGAGACTGTATTTTTGATCATGAAATGCACTGTGATTAAAGTCACTGCTTTAGAAACCTATCCTAGTGAGTACCATTACAGAAGATATATTAATAAAGGGTTGTACTATTTATTTTAGCCCTGAAACCTCCATTTATTTTCATAAAAGCCTAACAACATACCCAAAGGCAAACTAACGTCTAGTTTAGGTAGGGCAGAGGGCAGCATTGATGTTTGCCTTATTTTTCATTATTTTGATTTATTTCCAATCATTCACCACGGTCTGTTCTGAAAAAAAAAAAAATCACACTTCCCGTAAATAGCCAAGATGTCATGCCCTTCAAAACAATAAATGGATAAAATAAATTGCAGCAAATACTCAGCCATGTAATCCAATCAAGTTCTGAAAAGTTTTGTTTGGGAGTTTGTATAGCATCTGCTTTTGAACATTATTTTACTAAGAGTTTTGTTGAAGGAGAAGCAATGCGGAACCCTGGGGGTCAGTATGTATTTTGGAAGGAAAAATAGCTCAATAATTTTCAAGCCATCCAGACTAGAAGTACTCCCTTAGAATAGCATCCTAAAAATTGCAGTGAACCCAAGCACTTGGACAAAGTACTCTCTTTGGAGACTGAAGATTTCATAGCAGAATAGCAGAGAATTTCATTTAGGATGATAATTAAATACAAACGTTTTCATATGAATGAATGATTTTTTTTAAAAAAACAAAGACATTCTTTCACTTACAATTCAATACTATTATACATTTGAGCCCCTATTGTGCTTAGGATACTGTGTTAGGCTTTTGAAAGACAACAATATAATTAGTAGACATGATCTTGGTCCTCAATACCATACTGTCTAGCAGGAGAGACCGGCAGTAAAGTATTATAGTAAGGAGGATGTAATAGAGTAAATTTGATATTTACCCAAGTGCTACAGGAGTTGTGAATAATTAAATGCTTAAGAGGCCTGAATGTACTGCTGTACTCTCCGAAGCGCTTAATTCAGTGCTTTGCACACTTAGTATTACTATTATTGCCTTATATTATTATATTACATATAATTATTATATTACAATATCATTATATTATATATTATATCATATATTATATATTCTTATGCATTATATCAATATTATTAATATTAATATTATATGTTATTATATTATATTCTCTGTTGATGGCACTACCATCCCTCCCGTCTCACAAGCCCACAACCTTGGTGTCATCCTCGACTCCACTCTCTCATTCACCCCTCACATCCATGCCGTGCCGGTCTCAGCTCCACAACATTGCCAAGATCTGCCCTTTCCTCTCCATCCCAACCGCTACCCTGCTCATTCAAGCTCTCATCCTATCCCGTCTGGACTACTGCATCAGCCTTCTCTCTGATCTCCCATCCTCGTGTCTCTCTCCACTTCAATCCATACTTCATGCTGCTGCCCGAATTATCTTTGTCCAGAAACGCTCTGGGCATATCACTCCCCTCCTCAAAAATCTCCAGTGGCTACCAATCAATCTGCGCATCAGGCAGAAACTCCTCACCTGGGCTTCAAGGCTGTCCATCACCTCGCCCCCCCCACCTCACCTCCCTTCTCTCCTTCTACAGCCCAGCCCGCACCCTCCGCTCCTCCACTGCTACCTCACCGTACCTCGCTCTCGCCTGTCCCGCCATCGACCCCCGGCCACGTCATCCCCCGGGCCTGGAATGCCCTCCCTCTGCCCAGCTGCCAAGCTAGGTCTCTTCCTCCCTTCAAGGCCCTGCTGAGAGCTCACTTCCTCCAGGAGGCCTTCCCAGACTGAGCCCCTTCCTCTCCCCCTCGTCCCCCTCTCCATCCCCCCCATCTTACCTCCTTCCCTTCCCCACAGCACCTGTATATATGTATATATGTTTGTACATATTTATTACTCTATTTTATTTGTACATATCTATTCTATTCATTTTATTTTGTTAGTATGCTTGGTTTTGTTCTCTGTCTCCCCCTTTTAGACTGTGAGCCCACTGTTGGGTAGGGACTGTCTCTATATGTTGCCAATTTGTACTTCCCAAGCACTTAGTACAGTGCTCTGCACATAGTAAGCGCTCAATAAATACGATTGATGATGATATTATATGACATAATAATAATCCAACAAGAGTCCTGCAGGGAAGTCTGTACAGAAAAGAGAAAGCTCCTTTGCTTTGTATTCTCCCAAGTGCTTAGTGAACTGAGAGAAAAAGTAAATACCGTGGATTGATTGATTGGCTTGCTCTTATCCAAAGGTGCAACTCCTCAGCTCCAGCGACACATCCACTACCTGCTCTACTGGCTCCCAAGTTACTTCTTCAGTGGTTAGTTAAGAAGGATCCCAGAGAGCCTAGAGTTGGAAAGGTTGAAACAATTGTCCCTACAGCTGGCTACGTTGCCCCATTGCCCCATAGAAGGGTGAAGTTATTGGTACCAGGCTTCATCTTTCCTGGAAGATTGCCTCCTTCCTCCACCAAGATGTCATTTTTGCACAGTCACTGGGTCAGTGGGAGCTCCTTCTTTCTGGAGACTTTTTACGTTCATTTGGCGATGCAGAGGAAAACCCACAATTTAAACCAACATACCTAGGATAGGTGGAGAGAGAGACAGGTCCCACCGCTGCTACGTCATCGGGATCCTAGTGGCCCAGAGACTTGCTCAGGTCACAAAGCAGAAAAGTGGCAGAGGTAGGATTAGGAAACAGGCCCTCTGATTCCTAGGGCTAAGCTTTTTCCACTAGGCCATGCTGTTTCTAAACAAATAAATACATCGCAAGCTCTCTTTTTCATATGCTTTCACATGTATAAACATGTGTTGCCATTCCACTATCTAAAGGATATCTGGCACCTTTGCTCTCCAGAGCTGAATGGAAACAAGGCTTACTAGAGATCTGGTGGGGAAAACAAACTACTGAATTAAAAAAAAATAGGTAAGGACTTGCAATAAACAAGACTACCTTTTTATTTTTTTCTTTGCTTCGTACCCTATCCAAAACAGAATAGAAAACAGAATCTATATATTTTTCCCTTTCTTTAAATAAAGTTGAGCTAGACTATTAGCATAAACATTTGCAACTGTTACCTAAGAGACTTCTGATGTCTGCCTCAGCTCTCTGTGTGAAATTATTCTTGCATGGCATTTGTAATTGTTTCTGTCAGGAAAATGGAAACCTTGCAGATATTTACTAATGTGCCTTGGAGAGCATGTAACCTTGGAGATATGTGTAATGTACCTTCGGAAAGTGGAAATTCTGCAGATAGTTCATAAAGTACTATTTTTCTCATGATAGCTAAATTCTTTCTAGAGGTAACGTTTGCCCTTGGCAAAACAAGTTTTGTTACTATTTTGTTTAGAAACAGCTTAGAAAATAAGAAATAATTCAAAGCTGCCATGACTTATTCCTGAGAAAACTTTGCAAATTTGTGAAGGCAGGTAGTGATTCTTACCATTACCTATTGAACTTTATCAAGTGTCCCCCCAAAAAACACGCTATAACCTGGATTTTCCAAATCTATCATTCTCATCTTAAAGCACAATTTGGGCAATTACTTTGGATTTCTTTTGAAATAAAGGACATTTAATCTGAGCATTTTATTTCAAGGTCTTGGGCTTCTTGTAATTTCTCATCAGTCAAATGACTTGGTTCCAAACTATTTGGTTTCCAATTTGAAGTTGTTTGGAATAATTTTAAGTTCTCAATGTCTATAACAAAGTTCATTTTTCTATTCTCTGCCCATGAAAGATAGACACAGATACTGTGCAGCTCGGGCTGAAATAGATTTTTTTAAAATATACTTATAATGCACATATTAAAGGTCAATTGAGAAGTGAATGCTAGAGAAGTGTGGGAGAATTACAAGGTGCTGGAGAAGAGCAAAGTTTATGTAATTTCCAGGACCTAAGGGTTTCATGGTTTGATGGAAAAAATGTGAAAACTCTCTGGAAATTAGAGTGAAGTATATTGGGATCCATAGTACCATTCTTCTGATACCGGGAGGTAAGTGGGGAAATAGAAAGCTCTTAGAACAGTGCTTTGCACATAGTAAGTGCTTAATAAATACCATCATTATTATTATGATTGAACAAAATAATGCAGACAATTAATGATAAGGCAGCAACAAGATATAGGTCTTTTTGGTCATTTTCTCTCTTTTTTTTCCTCTTTCTCTGTCTTTCTCTCTCCTTCTGTAATGGCCTCTCGACTAACCCATTGCTGTGTGACTTTGAGGCTATGCTTCACTGTGTCTTTAAACTGTTTATTTTGTTCATGCTGCTTGTGTATATCCTCTTACCTGCCTAAAGCAATGGTCCTCGCTCAGTCCTTTTGCAAATTGGCCATAATCTGATTTTACACCAATACCAAATATTTCAGACTTACTAGGGATGCACTCACCGCCAAGCCATCGAAACTCTAAAATGCTGTTCCTACATTTTCTTACCCAATGATGACTCATTTGAACAACGCAAGCATTCTGAAATTGTGTGTCTGCCGACAAATAGAACTGGGTATGGGGGAGGAAGGTCTTCTCTGTGGGCAATTTTGTAGGTGAACCAGCTGCAGGACGTGGTTAAATAATATCAGCTGGGGTGGTGGCGTGTGTGTGTGTGTGTGTGTGTGTGTGTGTGTGTCTGTCTGTCTGTCTGTCTGTCTGTCTGTCTCTGGCACCCCTTAACGGCTAGGTGTCTATTCCATTACTGTGCATGTTTTAGTTAGATCTACCTAGTAGTGATAATAATAATAATGATGGCATTTATTAAGCACTTACTATGTGCAAAGCACTGTTCTAAGCACTGGGGGGATACAAAGTGATCAGGTTGTCCCACGTGGGGCTCACAGTCTTAATCCCCATTTTACAGATGAGGTAACTGAGGCTCCGAGAAGTTACATGACTTGCCCAAGGTCACACAGCAGACATGTGGCAGAGTCTGGATTCGAACCCATGACCTCTGACTCCCAAGCCCAGGCTCTTTCCACTGAGACATGTTTTCTTGTCTAATTGTCTATCTCATGGCTGGTCCTAGGATCACTGAAGCAGCATGGCTCAGTGGAAAGAGCCCGGGCTTGGGAGTCAGAGGTCATGGGTTCAAATTCAGACTCTGCCACATGTCTGCTGTGTGACCTTGAGCAAGTCACTTAACTTCTTAGAGCCTCAGTTACCTCATCTGTAAAATGGGGATTAAGATTGTTAGCCCCCCATGGGACAACCTGATCACCTTGTATCCCCCCAGTGCTTAGAACAGTGCTTTGTATATAGTAAGCACTTAACAAATGCCATTATTATTTACTATTATTAAACAATTCCAATGTCCATTGGCAACTGTGTACATATCAAATACAGATATCTTTGCATCCTAGCTCTTATGGCAACCTTTGTGGAGGGGAAAATTTTGCTTTGGAACATGGACCCAACTTGATTTTCCAGCAGCTTACAGTTGTTTTGGTTGGGAAATGAGCAGTGACTATTTACTGCTTGAAAGAAAAGGGAGAAAAGAATAGTTTCGAGCCCTGTGATGAAGTCGCTGCATATGAATGATTCAAGGGCTGCCTTTTTAAGAAAGTTGGTGCAGTCTTATTTTTCAAGGATGTTTTCCTCCACAATAATCTTCTGTTTCATCAGTCTCTGAGACCCTGTTGTCTTTTGTCTCTTTAAATAAAGGTAATAAAATCCAAGAGCAGTGTCTCAGAGACAAAGCCAGGCTGATTAAACCCTCCTTAGGGCAGTGTGGGTAAAGAGGGAGGTTGAATTAACAGCAATAAAGACAATCATTTATTCCATGAGTTTTTTCTGCTGGGTAGCATGCTTTGCTTGAGTTTCATTGTTACACTTCTGCCTAAATCGTTAACAGTCCTATACCATGAATTTTCATTTGAAGTTCAGGTCTTCCTTTACATCTGATTCACCAGATGGTGCAGGGAGTTAGCAAAACTAAGCAGGCTCATCTTTAAATAAGGATTGGCTTATATAATAATAATAATGGCATTTATTAAGTGCTTACTATGTGCAAAGCACTGTTCTAAGCGCTGGGGAGGTTACAAGGTGATCAGGTTGTCCCACGGGGGGCTCACAGTCTTAATTCCCATTTTACAGATGAGGGAACTGAGGCACAGAGAAGTTAAGTGACTTGCCCAAAGTCACACAGCTGACAATTGACGTGCTCTTTCCACTGAGCCACGCTGCTTCTCTATATGTGCTTCAGGTACTATTGTGAACCCCAAGTGGGTCAGAGACTGAGTCTGATCTGATTAATTTGTTTCCACTCAGGTGCTTAAGAGCCAGTGGACATGTAAATCCCTCATTTCCCCACCCTATTTGGCTTCATCTCTGTTTCCCCTAAGCTCTTGGGTCTGTACCCTTCATTTGTTCAGTCATATTTATTGAGGGCTTATTGTGTGCCGAGAACTGTAATAAGCACTTGGGAGATTACAGGATCATTCTCTGCCCACAATGAGCTGATAGTCCAGAGGACATGCTTACAGTCTAGAGAATATTCTAGACTGTTAAGAATCATTCACATTTTTACGTTCCCTCCTCCCCCAGCTCCACAGCAAGTAAGTACATGTACCTGGGCTCTGTCATTTTCCTTATCTGTAATTTCATATCTGTCCCCCAGGTCCCCATTTACCATTTCTATTTATTGTACCCTCCCAACTCTTTAGGCCAGGCCTCTGAACACATTAAGCTTTCAGCCCATACCACAGATGGAAGATGGATTAATAAATACCTTAATTTACAAGTTAGGATAAAAATTAACTTGTGATGCAAATTAAAACTTCAGTAATTAGTTGATGATATTTACTTGTTTTGATGCCTGTCTCCCCCCCTGTAGACTGTGAGCCCATTGTGGGCAGGGATTGTCTCAATTTGTTGCTAAATTGTACTTTCCAAGTGCTTAGTACAGTGCTCTGTAAATGCTCAATAAATATGATCGAATGAACTATTTTGAAGGAGTGGACTCTAAAGACAGTAAGGTGAAATTAGGAGCTGGAATTCCACTTCTGGATAGCTCACTGGATTAGTAAAACAGATAAAACTATTAAAAGGGGGTTGGAAAACTATAGCTAGAGTCATATAAGACCCTTCATGATATAAGATGTGGCTCTTGATCACAGGCATCCAAGTCTAGAGCAGGTTTGGCACTGTGATAGTGACACCACTGCCGTCTTTCTTTCAGCTTTCTAGGCAAGAAGTCTCTTGCTTTCCCTGCCCCTCTGAGCCAAAAAGGGATCAACAGAGAATCAAGATGGAGGTCCCATGCCTTGGTCCCTGCTGGCAGGACTTGTCCCCAGCCCATGAGTTCCAGGAAACTACCATTCCACCCTAGTGTGCCAGCAACAACCAGCAATGTCAAGGAGAACCAGCCAAACTAGGCAGGAAAGGAAAACCCTCACCATCCCACCCATTTCTTTCTTTTCTCTATCTCTCTCTTTTTCTCTTTAAATTTCTCTCCTTTTTCTCTTTTTCTTTCCCTTTATCTCTATTTCTATCCCTCTTTTGCTGTCTCCCTCTCTTCTCTCACTTTCTCTTGCTTTCTTTCTCTACCTCTGACTATTCCCTTTTATTCCTACTTTTCCATTTTCTCTCATTTCTCTCTTTTTCTTTCTCTTTTCTCTCTGATGGTATTTGTTAAGCACTTACTATGTGCAAAGCACTGTACTAAGAGCTGGGGGAATACAAGGTGATAAGGTTGTCCCTCCTGTGGCTCGCAATCTTAATCCCTATTTTACAGATGAGGTAACTAAGGCACAGAGAAGTTAAGTGACTTGCCCAAACTCACACAGCCAATAAGTGGTGGAGTCAACATTAGAACCCATGACCTCTGACTTCCAAGTCTGTGCTCTTTCCACTGATCCACACTGCTTCTCCTATTTAATCTTTCTCTGCTTCCCCCATTTTTTGCTTACATTTACATTGGATTATTGCTATTTTTTTTTTTACACCAGTTACTTAAAGTTTACATTTGATTTAGCTCATCTGCACAATAAAATTACCGTCTCTGACTTAAAACCATGTAGTTTCCATAATCAGCATTTGTAGCAAGTACTGGAAACTCTTTTATGGTAGTAAAGTTTGGAGCTTAGCAAATGATCTCATACTTCATAGCAGATTGTCTAGAACGTATGCTAACATTATGATATTTGCTGTGGGAATGAACAATTCTAGCTAAGAAGCTTAGGTTTGCCAGCCTTTTCACGGTAAACACACCATTACGGATAGAAGCACGTGATTCAACTCTAAAATATTTTATTGCTGTTTGTAGTACACTTTCACTAGAGAAGCCACCTAGATTACTAACAACAATAAAAACTGGGGAGTACTGTAAGCTCATTGTGGACAAGGAACATGAGAAGCAGTGAGGCCTAGGAAAAGATCATGGGCCTGTGGGTAAGAGAACTGGGTTCTAATCCTGCCCACTCTCTTGTCTGCTCTGTGTCTCAGCTACCTTCTCTGTAAAATGAGGATTAAGACTGTGAGCCCCATGTAGGACAGGTACTCTCGATAACCTCATTATTTTGCATCTACTTCTAAGCTTTGTAGAGTACCTGGTACATAGTAATCACTAAACAAATACCATTAAAAAAAACAAACAAAAAGCCAAAAAACAAACAAACCTCTCTTGTATTGCATTTTCCCAAGAACTTAGTCCAGAGTTCTGCACTCAGTAAGTGGTCAGTAAATAGCATGAATAGATTTGTTAAGTACCCACAATATGTCAAGCACTGGGGTTGAAACAAGATAATCAGATCAGGCACAGTCTCTGCCCATCTTGGGTCTCATAGTG
The DNA here is from genome assembly GCF_015852505.1 of Tachyglossus aculeatus. Classification (NCBI taxonomy): domain Eukaryota; kingdom Metazoa; phylum Chordata; class Mammalia; order Monotremata; family Tachyglossidae; genus Tachyglossus; species Tachyglossus aculeatus. The sequence goes on from NC_052081.1 coordinate 15,135,704, forward strand.
TAAGGGAGGATAGTGACCAGATATTTTATTCCAGATTTTCGGGTGAGGAAGCCGAGGCACAGAAAAGTAAGATGAGTTGTCCAAGGTTAGACAGCAAGAAAATGGTAGAGCCAGGATTAGAACAACATCTCCACGAGAAGCAGCATGTATCAGTGGAAAGAGCATGGGTTTTGGAGTCAGGGGTCATGGGTTCGAAACCCAGCTCTGCCAATTGTTAGCTGTGTGACTTTGGGCAAGTCACCTCCCTTCTCTGGGCCTCAGTTCCCTCATCTATAAAATGGGGATTAAGACTGTGAGCCCCCCGTGGGACAATCTGATCTCCTTGTACTTCCCCAGCACTTAGAATGGTGCTTTGCACATAGTAAGTGCTTAATAAATGCCATCATTATTATCATCTCCTGCCCCCACCAATCCAGTGCTCTTCCCACTCGGCCAAATGCTTCTCTAAAGAATGAAAAGTAGGCCTTTACCACTATCTGTCCTTGGTCCTGCTGAAAGCCACTGAAACCAAGGTAAAAGGTTCTCTGGCTGTGGCAGCAGTTGACCATTTTCTGGTGAAGATATTATGTGAGCTTTCGGGTATTGAGCCATTTTCATTTCGATGAAAGCAGCGTGGTCTCGTGAATTGAACATAGGCCTGGAAGTCTGAAGGACTTGGATTCTAATCCTAGCTCTGCCACTTCTCTGCTGTGTGACCTTGGGAAGTCATTTAACTTCTCTGTGCCTCAGTTACCTAATCTGTAAACAGGGGATTAAGACTGAGTCCTATGTGGGAAAGGACCTGTGTCCAACCTGATTAACTTCTATTTATCCCAGTGCTTAGTGAAGGAAATAGTAAAGTACCACAAAAAAGTCCAAGATTTTTGAAAAGTAAAGGATTCTAACTTTCACATAGTGGTTCGGTAAGTAATCAATTTAGTTAATTTCCATACCTAGACTTGAAAACAAACAACAAAGTCAAAGTAAATATAAAATCCCCCAATTCAACGCTCCCAGTTGCATCTAATCTTCCACACACTACAGTAACCTCCATTACAAATGTAATTATTCATCTATCAAAGCTGTTTGGTAAAGGATTTGAGAAAGAGATATAGAAGTTGGCCTCTTACTCTTGTCTTTAAAATGATCCCCTCGGAGCATAGCTGAATAATCATACACAAGAGATTATGTATTATGTACCTTGACAGTGTTAGTTTGCTAAACATATCCAATAAACAAGTGATTCTGACAAAGGTTTATCAGATTAACTCAGGTTGTTTTCACATATTCTGGGCAAATAATTCCTACTGAAGATGCGCAAAGAAAATAATATCCTGGAAGACTAAATATGTATTTCAGTTCTGCCCTCAGAAATGACATACCAGTTATCTCATATCATTCATATTACACAAATGTATATACATCACAGATTATAGACTGAAATCATTATCACATCTGAACCACGTTTAAGAGCAAAATCAATATCCTTTGAGGGGGAAAAATGCTTTTATGTCACCTCTATGAACACCAGGCACTATTAATAGCCCTGCCTCAAAATACAAAAGTAATGAAAACTAGAAAATTGCAACCAACAGAGTCTGCACCCAACAAAACCGATGCTTTTCTGGGAACAAAATCCCCAATCCATTGGTTTCTGAATGGTTCAGCTAGAAGTATTTTTATTTTCAATCTAATCAAAGAGATGTCAAAAATAGAATAACACTTTTTTTGAAATTTCTATGCTATCGATATTGCATTTCTATGGGATCATTTTGGGATGAATCCACAAAAGTGAGTTAAGAATAAATATTTCTCCCAAACGTATGGCTTTGGCCTCCTGTAAGACACAATATATCTGCTGGGTGGCAGTTATAATCAAGAACTTGCCCAATCAATGGAATTTTTTGAGCACCTACTGTAAGAGCATTTTGAGAAACTGCAACAGAAGCCAAACTTTCATCCATTGCCCTCAGAGAGCGTAAAAATCTAATGGAGGAGTTCAAAACTAGAAATACAAATGGAGACAGTGTCTGATTCTGCAGCTAACAGGCACAGAGTACAGAACAAGGTCAGTCTGACATGGGCTCAGTGTGAAGGAGCTGCCCAGTCTCTCATTAGCCTGAGAAGCAGCGTTGTCTAGCTGATAGATCAGGGGCCTGGGAGTTGGAGGGTCCTGGGTTCTAGTTCTGACTCTGCCACTTGTGTACTGTGTGACCTTGGGCAAGTCATTTCACATCTCTGTGCCTGAGTTAGGGATTAACTTCTATCTACCCCAGCACTTAGAACAGTGCCTAGCACACGCTAAGAGCATAACAAGAGCCACAATTATTTTTATCCTTCTCAAAGTACTTTCTGAACATTTTGCTGAACAGTTGGACCACCTATAAACTCGAAGGCCAAACAATTATCCTGTTGCACAGTTCTTCCCTATCCAGAATTGACTAAGGGGCTGCCAGCCGGATGCTAATTATAATCACTCAATCAGATTTACTGAGTGTTTACTGTGTGCAGAGCACTGTATTAAGCACTAGAAAGAATTTAACACTATAACAGAGTTGGTAGGTGGCTTCCTGCCCACAAGCTTATATTCTAGAGTGGGAAGTAGGCACTAATAGAAATAAATCAATTACCTATACGTATGTAACTGTGGTGGGGCTGAGGGAGAGGTGAATAAAGGAGCAAATCCAAGTGCAATGGCGCTGCAGATAAACATGGGGGAAGAGAAAATGAGGGCTCAGATAGAGAAGACCATTTAAATTTCTTCTAAAGGACAAATCAATGCTAATGGGTGTGACATTCATTCATTCAATCATATTTATTGAGCGCTTACTGTGTGCGGAGCACTGTACTAAGTGCTTGGGAAGTACAAGTTGGCAACACATAGAGATGGTCATCATTCAATCATATTTATTGAGCGCTTACTGTGTGCAAAGCATTGGACTAAGAGCTTGGGAAGTACAAGTTCTGTTGACTACTAAGGAACCTTCAAGTATATGACCACAGCAACCGCTTGTTTCATTCATTTTCGAGCTTGTGACTTTTTGCCATCATAACATGTACAGTTTTACAATTTACTTCCCACTTTCCTCACAGACACATCCCTTGAAACATCAAAGGTTTATGTTTTGAATATACAGATGACTCAGATTTTGTTGGTTGAGATCCAATATTCAAAATTATCATTTTTTTTTAGGCAAAGAAATATTCTATTCTTCTATGTCTTTCACTGCCTGCTCCAGAAGCCATTCATACCCCCTGGAATTGTAGGGACTATAAAACCTGAAGAAGAAAGACTATACGAACTATCCTCTGGCCTGTTGAGATAGTTTATGTCTTTAAGGGGGAAAATTCCAGAGAGAAGCAGGAAATGCTACAAGAGCCAGCAGGACAACACATTAACTGAGCAAAATAGTAGTAGTAAGTAGTTAGTAGCAGTAATAGTTGTAGCACTTTTTTAATAGTAGCTGTTACGTACTTGCTATGTATCCAACACTGTTCTAAGGGGTTAGGTAGAAGTTAATAGGTCGGACACAGTCCCTGTCCTGTACAGGTCTCACAGTAGGAGGGAGAACTTACTGATCATCTATACCTACTTGGTGCAGCACACCAAACTAGATTCTTGGGATATAAAGAATAAAGAAGTGACATATTCCCTGCCTACAAGGAACTTCCACTCTATTGAAGGAGACCTTTCCAAGCGCTTAGTACAGTGCCCTGCACACAGTAAGCGCTCAATAAATATGATTGAATGAATGAGACAATAAAGCGGTACTTAAAATTAGAGTAAGAAAAATAAATAATGAGGACTAAGTAGGTTGTACATAGAGAGGGATAGACTTGGACTTGGTCAAGTTTTATAAATGAGCACATTCTGTTGTTTAAGAGAACTTACAGTGGCTGTCTTGATTAAAGAAGTGACATAATGCGGGCAAGACCATTGATGTGGTCAGTTTGTCTTGGCCCATAGGAAAAGGAATACTGGTGCTCGGGCTAAAGATTCTCATTTGTAGGATCAGTTTCCCACGGGCTATAGGCTGCAAAGTCCCCTGTTGAGAAGAAGCTGGTAGGAAATGAAAAGCAAAGTGTCAGGTCTCTAGTTAGCATGTATGGGAGATAGCTGTTAAGTTTCCAACTGGATAGCTTTGGGCCCTGGACCCCCTGGGAGGATGAAGAGCCTGAAGAACAGAGAGACAGAAGAAAGTCAATATTTAAAGACTCTTTATATAAAGCTGCAAATAGAATGAATGACCACAAAATCCCAGTAGACTATGCTATAGACCTCTAAATCAGAAGGTAGAAAAGCTTTCATTGTTCAACAGGCCAAAATGATTTCAGAATAGCATCTGATGGTACTGAAGAATTCTACTCTCTAAATGCATACACTGTAATCAACACACCTCTGCAATTGGTATTCACATGTGCACAATCATTTCTTTGGACATGAGGTCACGCTGTCTGCAGATAGCCAACTATTGTTGGAAGAACTCCAACAATTCTGCTAATTGTTTTGAAGCCAAAATGCTGAGCAAAAACATGTGTCATGGCAGAACTGAGTGTATAAGCTTCTGTTGTGTATTCCCAAACCCCTAGTTCAGTGCTCTGCATACTGTACGCACTCAACAAGTGAAGGTGAAAAGCAGGAATAAAATTCAAAGCCAACATCCTCCTGGGACCTGTTAACAGGATCATAAAAGCCAGGGCCAGGAAATAATCCTTCTACTAGTCTCTGGAGCTGTTAGATCTTGGTCCAACTGTTTCAATCATAATGGGGACAGGGATGGTATGATGGTCCCGGGAGGCCTCAGCCCAAATTCCAGCTGTAATATCCCCTGGAGTCACTGTAGGAGTAGCTGGAGTCTTATTAGTTTTCTCTGAGTACCCTTGCTTAGGACAGTTCTTTGCACACACTAAGTGCTCAGTAAATGTGATTGACTGATTCAAGTATGTAGCAGGACAGGACAGAGTTTGGTAAGGTATTAAGAAGAACAAGGTTCTTGAGGTTCTTAACTGCCTTGATATTCAGTCACTCAAGCTTCCTGAAACCTGGGGAAAGATGCAATACCTCCCTGGGTGATTAACAGCTTTACGATTGAACATCTCAGTAAATTTCAAGAGAAAATGACATTTCGGGTGCTTCCCTAAAAGGTGCATTGTAGAAATTTACAGGAAGCACTGAGGATGGGCAATTATTTTGTCTCTGAGAACTGGATACTGACAGTTCGTGGAAAGGAGTTATTGAAATAAAATAAGGAAAACAACTGTTGTAACTATCTATGTTTAGTGTGAACATAGTTCTGCCAAAAGTACATTTTCTCTTTACTGAGGCAGCTTTCTGGATGGGATAGTTACTTATAATTACATGCACGAATGCACAAGCCCCCTCATTTCTCTGTGATATTAAGCCTTAATGGATTTCATTATTCTTTTTAAATTTACATACACTTGCAGAATAAAGATCCCCAAATCATTAACTAATTTGATATGTCTGAAGCACCAATTCAATTGTCTGGTCCCTTGAGAACCTCAGATATCTTGTTCTAACACCTCTTAACTTAGTTTCTTAATTAGATACACCTTGATGGATGGAACTTTGAACAGCAGTCTCTGAGGGAAAGGGAATAGGTTTAATTGTTATGACAATTTAGGAGACTGAGATTAAAAGTATTTCAAACAATCAAATCATCCAGTATTAAGAAATATATTTTAGACCTAATGAAGGATAGAAACAGTTGACTAAAACATCTGAAATGGCATGAAAAATTAATGAATGTTAGTTTAAATGACCAATACTCAGTATCGTTCAGTGAGATTTCCTTGGCCCAAGAAAAAGTACAATATTTTGAAGAAACAAGATGTTTGGAAAACCATCCCCAGAAATTGTGCAAATAATAATGGGAAATTTAATTTTCTAGATAAAGCTGCAACCATTTCTATACTGAACTTCTTTACATTCACATTAAAACCATAAGATTAAAGGTAAATGTGATTCCTTTCTTTTGAAGATATACTACATTTTAGCTAAAATGGGGTTTCTTTTCCCCAAATACCAAATCTTGTTTGGTGATATATGTTTCTGAGGGGGGTTGGGGGAGAAAGGCAGAGAAGGGCTTATATAGATTAGTCTATGTGGCAGTGTAGTTTGAGATAGCCTCTGAAAGTTTGCTGTTTTAAAAGCACCTGCCATAGAAGACACACTCTAGTTCTAATTACTGGACTTCAAGTTTGGTCAATCTACTGCTCTCTACCTTCCGGTGCTTACAGTTATGCTACATCATCTCAATTTTGCTTCATGGAAACAGCTCATCTACCCTCCTTGTTTACATTGTCCCTACTTCTAGAACTATTTGGTGTCCCACTATTTCCATTCTTCTCACAGAGCCTCATAACAGACCGGGGACATTATGGATATTGTTTGGAATCAATGTCTTGACATTTTATCTAAAGTTCTGCATTGGCGATGCTGTTGGAACTGTTCTAGAAATAGAATGTGGCAGGCACCAATGCTACCGGTCCATTTCACTGTTAAAAATCTCACTGTCAGTAGAATCACCTTCGAATTCCAGAAGACAGCTATTGTAAAATCGGGCATGACAACTTCTCTTTTGACCTTCAATCAAAATCAGTACATTGACTTTAGAAAACAATTTAGAAAGAGAATAAAATGAGAGCACTCCACATGCGTTATTAATGTTTATCTGTAAATCACCAAAGTAGCATCATTTGGACCAAAATATGAATAGACTGAATTATGAATACTGGAATAAGAAAAGTGTTGTCTAAAGAAAAGTATACCTGTCATTAAATCAATTGGAAATTATACATTCCCTTATTCTCTTACAGTCTTTTAACTGTGGCTACAGATTTGTAGTTTGTAGGTTAATGAGAGAAAGAGATATTCTAAGTAAGAAAATGGCCTTTTCAGCCTTGTAATTTTTTCTCCAACATTGGCTGGTGCAACTATGCAATTATGATTGCCCTCTTTGGCATCTATCCTCAGGAATTGGAACGGACCACCCAAACAGCCCTAGATTTTTTCCCCTGACAATTTACAATATGTGAATTTATCGAATCCCTTGCGAACATATTGGTATTTTCTACACAACTTCCCATGGTAATAAATTCCATGTTAGCTGCCATCTAAGTGAAAAGTGTTTCCTTTGGGGCTTATTGAAGTTACAGCCTTCATGCTTCAGTGGCTGCCCTCAAGTATCACTTGGTTGGGATATTGTGAACAGTAATCTGATATTTGTCCTAGTCACACATTTAATGTTTTTATAGACTTGAATCATGTTTCCTCTCCATCTTCATTTTTCTAGACCCAGGAGTTCTCTAGTCTTTTACGTCGATTCTCATACATAAACTGATTCATCCACGCTGACCATTTTGGTTTTCTTCCAAGTAGGTTTTTGAAGCTCCTCCAGACAATAAACCTTTGGAACTTTATATGAAAATATGTAATTGCCTTTGTCTTTGGAGGTTTCATCTTCTCCTAAGGTTTTGTGGAACATATTACAGATGCCAGGGATAAATTATAGACTATTTCGTATTTTCCAGTTTATTCAAATTTGTTCAATGTTATTGTTTTGTTGGTTGAATAACTGGATAATAATTTTATATTACTTATACTATGTAAAGTGCACTAGTCTCTTGAGGTAGGATACTACTATTAATCCCTACTTTGGGACTAGTATAAAATTATAGAATCAGTGGGCAAGTATTTCTGTGGGGGGATAGGGGAAGTTCTGCATAAACTTAAAACGCAGGGTTTCTCTGATCTCTTTTATGATGAAATAGTCACTTGATAGGACATTTTATTTTCTGGTAACTTCAAACAAGTCTGCATTAAACTAATTAGATGATTAATGTGGATGGCTAGTAGAACAATGTGTAGATTTTAATTAATGCACAGAACATGCAAATCTAGAGTCCCCATTTTTGGCATGATCTGCATTTCTCTGAACCCTGGGTTTTGTGATCCTAAATCCTTATCTGCACCTGAAAATAAATTCTATAGTAAAACCTTTGCCTCTTCTACCAGTTTGTAATAGTTCACCTAATAAAAGTGCCATATTCTTTGGTGGTCTGACCTAGTTTTGTTTGCATATTAAACTTGTGTCAGACATAGGTGAGAGAAGCAGGAAATTACTGAGGTTTACTGCTACTTCAAACATGTTTGTAGAGCCTTGGAATATTCGCAGAGATCACAAAGCCAGGAAGATGCCCATATATTCTGCTAGGAAGTGCCTGGAATTATCACTTGGACATGGAACTCAAACACACCAATGTGTCAGGTACTCTACTAAAGTCAGTAATTAGAAAACCTTCCTTAAAAAGGAGTCTATTTTTGGAGAGGGCAATAGAATAACATAGAGCAGGAAAGGAGACAGCAGCACATTTTTCACTTTTTACTTTCACTGTTAAATTTCAGTTTTACCCTTTCTCAGCTTGATAAACACTGAGGTGGCCCAGGTTCATGAAAATAAATGAGGAAATAATCAATACACAGAATAGAACAAATCCTTGAGAAGAAATGAAATTATTCCTTTCAGGAATGGCTTTGGATGACTGAATGCGGGGGTAATTAATAAGCAATATTTCAGTGAGATGCATGATGCCCAAGCTTTGTAAGCATGATATACACCCAGGTCTTTCTTATATCACACAAAATATGCTTTACTTATGCCATTAGACCTTTAGAAATATTGTCTTTACATCTAAGTACCTACAGTGTCAGGAAGCCAAACTGATAAACAAATTCAATTCCCGAAACAAAGACATAAGAATCGTGTCTTCTCTATCCAGTATATTAGCAATTATCCTCTTTTTAAAAACACTCATTCGTGTGTAGGATGTTGGAATCTAAAGCTACAATAAATGCACACTGATTCACTGAATCATTGCCAGTATGTACCTCCTACTAAATTTCAAATCAGCACAAGACCTGAATTAATTTTTGGCATATTGTAAAACTGGCACATGCTAGAGTTCTGTGGCAACAAAAATTATCTTGCCCGAATTTAGACTGAGGTTTCATACCATTGATTTCTACATAGAAAAGAAAAATCACAAAATGCAATAATTATGCTATCTGAAAATGTGAATCTCAGTGATTCATCTTATCACCTCTTTAGAAAATAATCAGATTTACATAGGCGACAATGACTATTAACTGAAGCACATAAATTATAATAACAATAAACAATTTAATTCACATTTAAGGTATTTAGACAACTAACGCATATTAACATGTGAAATGCTTCAGCTGGACCTAATTTTTGTATATCAACTTGATTATGGTTTATTTTAATTTTTGTTTGGGTTAGCAGGTATAAAGAGTCAACACAAAAAGCCACAGCTTCTGTGCCTCTCAAAGAAGACTTCCTATCATTTATATGTATTGTTTGGAATAATGGCTGACCCTCTTATATTTTGACTTTCCAGAAGAATCACATTGAAAACCTCTGTTCTAAATATCAAAAATTGAGCACTATTTGTAAGTCACCATTTATATTTGTTTATATTTTATGGCAGGTGATATTACCTTGGCCAAGGAGATGTGTGGATATATATCTATATAAGTAGATCTGTACTTATAAACTAAAATGAAGTGAAGCAAAGCTTTGTTATTCAATTTTATGTGCTTTTTTAAGGTATTTGTCATGATGTACAAAGTGTCAAACAGTGTTCTAAGTACTGGGATAGATATAATTATTAGATCAAAATTTTCAATTAATAAAGAGACCAGTCCAATGAGAGACATAAGGAGCCATAGTCCTAAGGAGGACCTGTAAGACAGGTAAAATAGAAATCAGGACTGCAAAGATAAATAATTGTTTCAATTAGCAGATTTATCAAGCATTTTCCCCTGCCTTGAGCTAAACTCTGGTGTAATTATAGTAATAATAATAAGAAACTGGTACTATTCAAGTTCTTACTATATGTCAAGAGAACTGTGCTAGATAAAAGACAATCATATAAGACGCAGTCCCTGTCCCACAAGAATGCCCATGCTTGCCCTTACAGAGAAGTGATAGAACTGGGATTAGAACTCAGGTCTAACTGACTCCCAATCCTGTGATCTTTCCAGTAAGCTTTGTATTCTTCTCAAATTGTACGCACACCGCTGCACTATCCCACTTTAAATTCACAATCTGAGTGTTGCAGTTCTCATTTGTCCAGTGCATGGATTCTTAACAAAAACCCACCAAGTTTCACATGCTAAATCTCTGTTTCAATCCCTTTGTACAAAACTGAAGAACATGTGAAGCTTGGTACATATATAGGACCACTTGTGTACTTTATGCCAATCCGACGACAGAAACAATAATTCATTCTAAAGTTAAGCTTATAAATCACTGACAAAAATGGTTAAAAGCATTATGTTCTGTAGCCCCAAGCAGGCAGCATAAAAACTGAAATGCAATATAATAAGGCAAGACTATAGAAAGGATGCAATTTTGGATTTCAACTTTCTCTTTTTCAAATGAAAAACCTTTGAGAAAAAAGTAGCACCAAAGAGACAGAAACAAAAGATATAACATATGATTATGATCTGAAAATACACTGAGAGTTCCACCATTTGTTTAGTTTGGGTCTCAAACAATATTAGAATCAAATCATTGAATTATACTGAGAAACAATGGAGTTACTTGGCTCGGTAGATAAAATTCAGGGTACTGGAGAAAGCCCATTGGTTAACAAATGGAAAGCTTCAGAGGATAAATCAGTGTTACAGGAATAAAGAAAAACTTTCATTATTCACATGCTAGACAACATCTAATGGAAAGTACCTCAATTGAAAAGGAAACACCCAGTTTTTTTCAGTAGAGACAAGAAAAAGTACAAAAGATGAAAATTCCACTAAACAGAGGGAACAATGTAATCCCTATAATGATCTACCTCTGCCACTCAGTTTAAAAACCCATTATTTGTGCTTTAAGGGAGGAGGTTTGGGGGGTCACTGAACAGAATAGAAAGGTATTTGGGGTGAGTCAGTTAAATCAACGATATGAAAAGTTAGATTTACACCTACTCCATGCCAAAATTTTCTCCCCCCCACTTCACATATTTTGTCTAAACAAGATCATGCCCAATTTTCTTTTCACTCTAAGAAAAAAGGAACTGCTTAGCAGTGAAATTTGTCAAAGTTTTGTGATCACCTTAAAGCTTGGATTCATTCCACACAGATGTAAATCAATGGATATGTGAAAAGCAACTTCTGAGGCCTACAGCTTGAACAGAAGTCCAGTACAGTGCTCTGCCTACAGTAATTGCTCAATAAATACTCTTGGTTGATTAATTTGATTGGCAGCAGCTGCCCAGGAATGCTGTTAGACAACCTGGACTTTCTTGATTATAATGAACAACAGATGAGGGAGGTCTCTGGGTGGGTTTTAGCAGCATCTGGTTCAAAAGTCATTACTGTAGCAGCAGTAAGCATTGTCTTAGATTTTCCCCATGTACATTAACAATTAGTAAATAACAATCCCTTCTCTGAGTCAACATGACAGGCTGAGATTGCAGGGAGCAACAGAAAATCTTTAGAAACCAATTGCAGAATCCACATTTTTTTCAATGGAACAAAATTTTGCAGGCTCATTTTCAGTCAATCACATTTATTGAGCGCTTACTGTGTGCAGAGCACTGTACTAAGCGCTTGAAGTCGACAATAAGTCGACTTATTTGACTTAACTCGACTTAAGTCGACAATAATGGCATTTGTTAAGCGCTTACCAGGGGTCAAGCACTGTTCTAAGTACTGGGGTAGATACAAGGTACTTAGGTCTGACAAGGTTTTAGAGAAGCAGCATGGCTTAGTGGAAAGAGCACGGGCTTTAGAGTCAGAGCTTGTGGGTTCTAATCCCACTCTGCCACCTGTCAGCTGTGTGACCTCGGGCAAGTCACTTAACTTCTCTGTGCCTCAGTTACCTCATCTGTAAAATGGGGATGAAGAGTGTGAGCCCCGTGTGGGACAACATGATTACATCTACCCCAGTGCTTAGAACAGTGCTTGGCACATAGCAAGTGCTTAACAAATACCATCATTAAAGTCCTAGGCCCACATAGGGCTTACAACCTAAATTGGGGAGCAAACATATTGACTCTCCAGAGTGATTTGCCCAAGGTCACACAGCGGAGGCAGGATTAGAACCCACCACCTCTGACTCCCAAGCCGATGCTCTTGTATATATGTTTGTATGTATTCATTACTCTATTTTATTTGTACATATTTATTCTATTTATTTCATTTTGTTAATATGTTTTGTTCTCTGTCTCCCCCTTCTAGACTGTGAGCCCGCTGCTGGGTAGGGACCGTCTCTATATGTTGCCAACTTGTACTTCCCAAGCGCTTAGTACAGTGCTCTGCACACAGTAAGCACTCAATAAATACGATTGAATGAATGAATGCTCTTGCTACTAGGCCATAATGATTCTCAAAGCAATTAAGGAATTGCAATGCAATTGCAATTGTTAAGCAATTACAATGGGCCAACACTGTGATAGGCCCCCCGGGGTAGTTTCAATATGATCAGATCAGGCAGTCTCTGTCCCACGTGGGGCTCATAAGACTAAGAGGGAGAGGGAAAGGACATCAAATCTCCATTTTTAAGATGAGGAAACTGAGGCACAGGGAAGTGTCTGACTCAAGGTCACACAGCAAACGGGGCCGGAATAGAACTCAGATTCTTTGATTCCCAGGCCCCTGCACTTTCCAAAAGGGCACTTTGTTTCCCCATGACCATAATCTTTCTAGACTGTGAGCCCATTGTTGGGTAGGGACTGTCTCTATATGTTGCCGATTTGTACTTCCCAAGCACTTGGTACAGAGCTCTGCACACAGTAAGCGCTCAATAAATCCAACTGAATGAATGAATAATCAGGAGATATGTTAACAAATGGAAAGCTCTATCAAAAGGAGTTGGCTGTTTCAAGGAGTCCTAGTTGTCCACGGTTAATCCTGTGTCCCGTGTTGGTTGGCACATTTTTAACTTTAACCCCTCCAATTAGACCAACAGCCAATTTGAGCAACTGAAATAAGTGAAGGCCAAGGCCGGAGAGAGGCCCGGGACAGAGGGAGTGGACTGGACTCCTTCGGGATCTGGGCCTTCACTGACAGAACCAACTCTAGCTCCTTGTAGGCAAGGAATTTCTGTATTGTTATTCCCCCCTTCCACTGAGCCCGTTGTGGGTAGGGATTGTCTCTCTTTATTGCTGAATTGTACTTTCCAAGCGCTTAGTACAGTGCCCTGTACAGAGAAGCAGTGTGGCTCAGTGGAAAGAGCACGGGCTTGGGAGTCAGAGGTCATGGATTCTAATCCTGGCTCCACCACTTGTCAGCTGTGTGACTTTGGGAAAGTCACTTAACTTCTCTGTGCCTCAGTTACCTCATCTGGAAAATGGGGATTAAGACCGTAAGCCTCACATGGGACAACCTGATTACCTTGTACCCCCCCTCCCAGTGCTTAGAACAGTGCTTGGCACATAGTAAGCACTTAACAAATGCCATTATTATTATTAAGCACTCAATACAATTGAATGAATGAAGAGCAATTTTCCTGATGGCTTTGTTTTAACCTAAGAAAGGAAGGTTTCAAATGGACCCAGATCATACATACCTCAACTTTATCTGTGGCTGATGGTTTAGGTCCCCGGAAAACTTTAGCTGAGTGTAAAAAAGTAGATGATTTTGGTACTGCAAGCACAAACAATCTGCAGGAGATTCATTGTGGTCTTGGAAACCTCAATAGCGCTAGTAACATACCAATGAGATACATTTTTTCATACACTAATTAAAAATTCAACAGTCTTTCAAAATTTGTCCTGGTGTATGTTGGACTCCATCTGAGGAGTTTACTTAATAAGGATTTTATTCACAATACTACTCTGGTCAAATCTACCCAGGTTAAACCAAAATCCCTTTGCAGAAATTACAGTCTTATGTTTCTTAACGGCATCAGTGTTTTAGTGACATTTTCGATCCAATGATTGGGAATAAACAATATCAGTTTCCCAGTTTTTATTTATCAGCTGAACTCTGAGGCCTCATCTGCCAGCTTTTTCTTCCCTGTGAGATAGAATCCTTGTGTGTGGCTTCTCATTGGCCAATTTATCTGTCTGACTGACCCTGCCACCTGGGATGCTGGCACTGTCTGTTCTTCTGCTTAGGCTTCGCAATTGAGTAGAAACAGCTGGGGAGGGGAAGACTCGTTAAGGGTGACAATGTAGTAAGAGCTGGAAAGGGCTGAAATGCGTCAATCACTCAGATGTGTTGATGGCACAGATTCCTCGAGTGGACTCTGTGCTAAACAGATTTTACATTTGTTTGCGGGTGGCTATTCTTCTGGTGCATGAGGCTGGCATTCCCTCCACAGATTCTGATCCCATATGGCTACCTCTGGCTAAAGTACCCATTAAAAATTGGGAAGCAGCATGGCCTAGAAAGCACAGGCCTGAGAGTCAGAAGGACCCACGTTCTAATCTCCACTCCGCCACTTGTCTACTGTATGACCTTGGGAAAGTCACTTAACTTCTCTAGGCCTCAGTTACCTTGTCTGTAAAATGGGGATTAAGACTGTGAGCTCTGTGTGAGACAGGGACTCTTTCCAACCTGATTAGCTCGTATCTACCCCAGAACTTGAAAACTCTATGAATACACCACCAGAATGATTGCAGATGGAGAGTGGAGAGTTCGGGGAGAGATATGTCCAGGGAGTCGCTATGGGTCAGAGATGATTCGACAACCTAAGAAAAGACAGGACCTCAGAGCTTAGAACAGTGCTTGACACATAGTAAGTGCTTAACAAATGCCATCATCATCATCAAAATAATGCACATGCTCAATGGAAAGACAATAACCTAGATCAAGTGATCAGAACCTGTAACTAGAAGGAAAGAATTTAAGACAAGTGACAGACACAAAACCCCACTAAGAGGCTTAGTACGTGCTCTGCATATAGTAAGTGATCAATCAATATCAGTGATTGATTAAGAGACGTCATGTTTTGAAGGTTTTGCTTACCCATTCCTTACATTTCTATTTGTTCTATTTGCATTTTCAGGAAAAATAATGATGAATAGGGTTATGTCCTAGTCATTTCCCCTGAATGATTCCATCGTTAATGCCATGTGGATTTCTGAAGTAAGGCATTTTAGAGGAGCAGCATGGCTCAGTGGAAAGAGCATGGACTTTGGAGTCAGAAGTCCTGGGTTCAAATCCCTGCTCCACCAATTGTCAGCTTTGTGACTTTGGGCAAGTCACAACTTCTCTGTGCCTCAGTTACCTCATTTGTAAAATGGGGATTAAGACTGTGAGCCCCCTGTGGGACAACCTGATCACCTTGTAACCTCCCCAGTGCTTAGAACAGTGCTTTGCACATAGTAAGCATTTAATAAATGCCATTATAATAATTATTATTAAAAATGTACTCCTCTACAGATTCTCTTTATGTTCAACATACCTGCAAACGGCCAAATGAAAATCTATTCTAAAAATTATGTGGAATGCCACAGTTCTAATAGTAGCAGTTTTGCTGCCTCCTTCCAGTGCAATATCTGTGTGAGAGTCCTTAGTTATGGTGTGTGGAGCTTGCCAATTTTTGGATACAGGTCTGTAACCTAGCATCTAGGGCTGCTTGATGCTTTTTAATCAATAAAGTCACATGCTTCTGATTGTGGCCAGAGGGATGAGCTATCTGTTGCTATTGCCAGGACCTGCAGTTGTGTTTCAGCCACCAAGTCAACAGACAACAAACCGAATGATGTAATTTGCCAGATGTGACGGTAATGGCAAATTGACATCTTTCAGCATTATCGCTGCAGACATTTAGTACCTTCTGGGGCTTGATTATATTTTAATCCCACCAAGTCTCTCAGAGAGTCATGATCTCACCCTCAGCATGTTTGCTGGGGATCTGTTGAGGGCATAGAATTTTACTTAGCAACTGGGAAACATACCATAAGAGACCAGGTGATCCCTGCCCTAGAGGAGCTTACAATTTAAATGATATTCTTTTTTTTTATTCAACTCTCCATTTTGTTTGCAACCACAACGGTTATAATACGTTCTGCTCAAGAAGTACTAGAAGTGCTTTTTGTATGCTCCATTAGAATGAAAGTTACTTGCCGACAGAGTTAGGGTCTCCTAATTCTATCGTACTCTCCCGAGCACCTAGTACAGTGATCTACATATAGTAGGTACTCAATGCATACTACTGATTGATTGGTCCACAGTGTAAACATTGCATTCCCTCTCCCCCTCTGTCCCCTCACTTTTCCTAGAGTGTGGTGAATGAGTCATTCCCACAAAAATCAGGCTTGCTAAAGCACAGAACACCAGTTGCCATTGATAGTTCTATCCCTGTGTCCAATTAAACAGATTTCAGCAATAGCTTTCTGTCCCGTATTGACTGGAAAAGGATTCTTATGAAATTGTCGTCACCCAGCTAAAGGTCGGCCTTGAACCTCAGGCTTCTTCAAGCTTATCATGTCGGAAATCCCGTAAAATGGCAAACGATGTCTCGCGTGTTTTCTTGTGTGGTCACGTCAATGAGCTGGAAGTGGGAAGGGGGTATCATTCTCCCACACAAACCACATTTCAACAAGAGATACTAGAATTCCTTTTCCCGATCTGAGAATCATCTCGTCGTTCTTGTTCACACTCATAGGAGCTCAAACAATAGAGGGGAAAGAAAATTGAGGGAGATTCTATTTCAACTTAGAGCCTTTCATCAGACAAGTGAGCTCTTGGAACATTCCACTGGGTATACATTTCATGAGCTAGGGAATCTATGATAATAAGAATCATAATGACATGGCTGCTCCTTTCAAGATTCATTTGTTCCTCCTTTCATTTTTTTTAATTGCATCTTTGGATGATTTTGGCATCAGGGAGTGCGCATCCTAAGCCTAGAAAAGCAGATCTAGTGATTAGTGAGAGATTAGCTTTGCCACTAGTTATATATTTGGAAACAACAGCACATTAGTCAGAAGGAGTTCACATTCAACTTCCAGATTCCCTGTAGTGCAATCACGTTAAACAACCAGTGTATTTGGGTGCTGGTTTGGATTAGCTTTACTACATTAACTGAAATAAGGAAATACAACATTTGCATCTCTTTTAACTGTCAAGACTTGCTAAGCACAGAATAATCCTTGGTAGAATTGCATAACGGATCATTCTATTTTACAGTTAATTAGATGAATTACTTTAATTTTGGTGATATCAGACGTTATCAAACTGTTTTATCTCTATGCACTTTACAAATACCATCATTATTATTATTAGAATACAGAAATTATTATTTGTTATCATTATTATTTGTTTGCTAGGCACTTACCATGTGCCAGGCACCAGTCTAAGAGCTGGGGTGGAAACCAGCAAATTGGGTTGGACCCTCTCCCTATCCCATGTGGGGCTCACAGTCTTCATCCCCATTTTGCAGATGAGGGAACTGAGGCACAGAGGGGTTGAGTGACTCGCCCGGGGTCATGCAGGGGACAAATGGCAGCAAACCTTGTGACTCCCAGGCCCGTGCCCTATGCCCATGCCATACTGCTTATCTATCCATGGTTATCGATTGATCTCTGCTATGTACTGAGCGCTCCCTTGCTTTGTGCAGAGCCCCGTACAAAACGCTCGGGAGGGCACACTACAACGGAGTTGGTAGATGGGACCCCTGCCCACAAGGAGTTTAGAGGAGGAGTTGGGCGTTAAAAACAGATTATTGGATCGGTTTCACCACACCCCACAGACAAACGTTTTAAGTCAATGCCTGCCAGTGACAAAGTAAGAAATCATCTTTAGGAGGCGTGAAGATGGAGCCATCAAGTCTCGGCTTGCTACCGCTTCAGCAGAACCCTTTCATTTTGGCCTCATGATGGCTTCTGCTTAGTTACTCGGTTTGATGAAGAAAAATTGGATCTCGCACCTGCAGTATTGGGGAACATCCAGCTCCTCAATTTTACCCACTTTTGGCCCACTGCACATCCGCCATACACCTCCTGGCCTGGAATGCCCCCCCTCCCCACATCTGCCAAGCTAGCTCTCTTCCTCCCTTCAAGGCCCTACTGAGAGCTCACCTCCTCCAGGAGGCCTTCCCAGACTGAGCCCCCTCCTTCCTCTCCCCCTCCTCCCCATCCATCCCTCCCGCCTTACCTCCTTCCCTTCCCCACAGCATCTGTATATATGTATATATGTTTGTACGTATTTATTACTCTATTCATTTTACTTGTACATATCTATTCTATTTATTGTATTTTGTTAATATGTTTTGTTCCCTGTCACCCCCTTCTAGACTGTGAGCCCACTGTTGGGTAGGGACCGTCTCTATGTGTTGCCAACTTGTACTTCCCAAGCGCTTAGTACAGTAAGCGCTCAATAAATATGATTGATTGATTAATTGAGGAATAAAGGGAATCAGTGTGCAGCGTGGCTTAGTGGATAGAGCATGGGTCTGAGAATCAAAAGGACCTGGGTTCTAATTCTGGCTCTTTCATGTGTCTGCTGATAGATGCGTTTTATACATTACCTTAAAACACATATACCAATTCTCAGAGGAGATATGCTATTCAGGTAATAAAACTGGTAGGTTAAAAAAGATGCTCTCTTTCGTGACTTGCTCAAACTTCACATAATGGTTTACAATCTCTGGAAACTCCTTTTGATTTCTCATGAGCGGCATTGGATTGACCCTTGGGTTAGAGTGGAATATATAAATGTGTGTCCTTAAAGGGTTAGAGGTTACTTACTTTTCACTCCTCTGATGTTTACCTACTCAAAATCCCCACTTCTACTCTCCCCGTATCCACCTCCTGCTCCCTCTCTCACCCACTGTCCTGCTTGAAATTATCTTCTCAGCTCACATCTCACATGCTTCTATTCTTCCTACCTTCAAAGCCCTTCTGAACTCACATCTCCTCCAGGAACCGTTCCCCCGATTAATTTCCAAATGTACCCACCTATCTCCTCTCAATTTCTTTCAGTCCTTCTGCACACTTAAAGTGCTTAGATACCCACAACGCCTCCATCACACTTGGTACACACCTTTATATTCTCTCACTTTCTCTTATTTGCAATTTAATGCCTGCTTCACCTGAAAGGTTGTAAGCTTTCTGAAGGCAGAAAACATAATGCTGAACTTACTGCACTCTCCAAGGGTCTGCTCTGTTCCATTATGATTGTACGATGGCATGGCTACAAAGTAAATTGGAAACAGAAACTATAGGATGTCCAGTCATTTCTACCAAATCTATGCTACTATGCTCTGCAAATAATCAGCACTCAATAAATACCACTGATTGCTTGAAAGTACGCCAAAATACCACCATCAGTTGATTTTGCCATATTAAAGGTTTGTTTAGAAAAGAAAGGCTATTTCAGTAATAATTTTCTTGTTACTTTCATCTCTATAATTACTGACTTTTCTCCTTAAAACTATAATAGATACAAGTTTGTCATTATTTCAACTAAAATGTATCAGAATTTATTAAGTGTCTTCTGTGTGCAATGCTAAGCACTTGGGAGAGGCCAACAGAAATAAGATACCATCTGTGTCCTCTAAGAGTTTACAATCAAATTTTCTTGTGGAGAGAGATCATACTTCTCAACTCCTTTGCATTCTATTCTCCCAGGCACTTGGAGTCTTGCTCTGCACATAGTAAATGTTCAGTAAATACCACTGATAGATTGAATGATTGTTACATTTGAAAGTTGGCATATAGTACTGAAGTTAACTCTGCCTACTTATGTCTCTGGATACTTTATTAAAGATATACATAAATAGATCAGAAGTGTACGTTACAGTTCTGCAATGGGAAAATTTTAAATTAAAGTATTTCTCATTTTTTATGAAGATTCTTAAATTGCTACAGTGATTCCGAGTAATCTAGCCATTATTCTATATGAACAATAGCAGTTTATTTAGAATATTAGACCAAATATTTACTGGTGCAACATAATGAAATTTTAATGATTCTACTTTGAAGTCAGTTAAAATGGAATTCAAACAAAATGAGATGTCATGATATTGTTTTAATTGGAATTGAAACCCCTAAAATTATAGTAACAGTTAAAGGTTCGGTTTTAAATTAAAAATGACACCATGTAAATGATGTGTCAGAGCTTTCTTGCTGTAAATTTTAATGAGTATTACTACACAGGGGTTATAAATATACTGGTGAAAAGATAGCTATGGCTCAACATCTTAATTAACAGAGAAATGCTTAAAAAAAGCATTACAATGGGTGGATCAGTTTGCAATATTTTCCTCAACAGCCATTTCATTTTCCACCATAATACAGCATAAATGTAACTATATAGGAACCAGATTATTTTGAAAAGCAAATTCAGCTCAATGCAAAAGATAACCACTTTCCAGATATTCCACTTCTTCATGACAACCCCTTGTAATGGGAGAGTGAATTTTACTATGATTACTAAGTTTATCAAATGGAAATAAGAGTTCCCTTAAAGGAACAAAGTTAAATGTTGCGGTCCCTTCATTTTGCAGGGAAAGGTGATCTGAGAAGTTTCCTTCCTTCCATCATTCATTTATTTGTTCACTCCTTCACGTACATTGTGCACATATTTGGGAAATCACTAAAGTGACGGAGTCTTTCATCATGAATGACAGAACCCTAAGATTTCAGGTGTGAGAACGTAGACTGAACTAGGTGCTTGGAAAAGACATGAAAGTGTAGACAAGGTCCCTGGCTTTGAAGATCTTATAGGGGGAGAGGCAAACACACACACAGAACAGAAAATATAGATATATAGCTGTCTATAATAATAATAATAATAATAATAATGGCATGTATTACGCGCTTACTATGTGCAAGCACTGTTCTAAGTCTATGCAGACTAGAAGCAGTGCAGCCTAGTGAAGAGAGTATAGGCCTAGGTGTTAGAGGACCTGGGTGCTAATTCCAACTAGGCCAATTACTTGCTTTGTGATCTTGGGTAATTCACTTCACCTCTCTGTGCCTCAGTTTGGTCATCTGCAAAATGGGAATTCAATACTGAGCCCTGAGTATGACCTGATTATCGTATCTATCCCAATGTTTAGTCCAGGGCTTGGCACATAATAATCACTTGATAAATAGCCACAATTGTCATATATAACTATTGGATTCTGGGCTGTGAGAACACTGCTCTTCTACCCATAGTACTCTAATGTGTTTTGGATTTTATTTTTGGATTTTTAATTGTCCTTGTTTTTTGTGTTCATATTGGTTTTTTTATTATTTTTTTCTGTGTCTGTAGCCAGTCTTTTGTTTTTAGTCTATGTCCCCTCCAGGAACTCTTTTCCCATGTTTTGCTCAATACATTCCTTGAGAGCAGGGACTACGTCTACTAAATCTATTGTATTTTCCTAAGTGTTTAGCACACAGTAAACACTCAATAATAATGATATTAAAATTGTGGTATTTAAGCACTTACTATGTTCTAAGCACTGGGGTGGATACAAGCAAATTGAGTTGGACACTGTCCCTGTCCCACATAGGGCTCACAATCTTAATCCCCATTTTGCAGATGAGGTAACTGAGGCGCAGAGGAGTGAAGTGACCTGCCCAAAGTCACACAGCAGACACATGAAAGAGCCAGAATTAGAACCCAAGTCCTTTTGATTCTCAGGCCCGTGCTCTATCCACTAAGCCACGCTGCCCACTGATTGATGTCCTTTGTTTCTGTATTCTAATAATAATTATGGTATTTGTTAAGCACATGTCAGTACCATCACCATTTCTTATGTGTAAGGGGAGCTGCTTGGCTAGCATGACCTGCTTCCAAAGGATCATATCACTAAGTCAGGTAATGTTCATTTCAAGTAATACACATCTACTAGAGTGTTTCAGCTTTGGATTTGCCAAGGTCAACAATGCAATCTTGCTTTGCCGTTTGGTATTTTTGTGAAGATGGAGTTAGCAGTGTTCTGTAGGTGGTCAGGCCAAGACAACAATGATAAAATAACAATAATAACAATAGCGATAATACTTGTTAAGCACTTACATGTGGTAAGGGCTGGGGTAAATACGATATGATCAGACACACTCCCTATTTCTCAAGGACTTACAGTCTAAGAGGAACAGAGAAGAGATATTTTTTTCCCCATTTTACAAATGAGGTATAGTGATGGCATTTGTTAAGCACTTACTATGTGTGAAGCACTGTTCTAAGCGCTCGGGGGGATACAAGTTGATCAGGTTGTACCACATGGGGCTCACAGTCTCAATCCCCATTTTCCAGATGAGGTAACTGAGGCACAGAGAAGTTAAGTGACTTGCCCAAAGTCACACAGCTGACAAGTGGTGGAGCCGGGATTAGAACCCATGACCTCTGACTCCCAAGTCCGTGGTCTTTCCACTGAGGCTAGTTAACTGACTTACTCATGGTCTCACAACAAGAAAGTGGCAAAGGTGGGATTAGGGGTAAACGTGACAAAGAAGAGATGTCACTGTTGTCTTACGCCATTGAGTCGTGTCCGACTCATAGCGACGTCATTGACACTTCTCTCCCAGGACGCCCCAGTGTATCCATAGAGTTTTCTGGAAGTGCCTTTGCCTCTTTCCACATAATAAACTTGAGTCTCTGCCCTCGACTCTTTCTCACGCCGCTGCTACCCAGCACAGGTGAGTTTTGACTTGTAGCAGATTGCCTTCCACTCGCTAGCCACTGGACGAGCTAGGAATGGAATGGACAGGCCTCTACGTGAGTTTCCCTCCTGAGTCACAATTTACAGAGGAATGGAAACTCTCCAGGTGTGACCCTGGGAAGGGAAAGAGAGAGATAGAATTACTTAAATGTCACAGAACTAACTAACGGCTGCCTAGAGGACTAGAAAGAATGATTAACATTGTTTGGTTTGAATAAAACTTCGGTGAATGGGTGAAAAGGCTTCAACTCTACTTTGGTTTTATAATGTGGAAGATTCATTCATTCAATCGTATTTATTGAGTGCTTACTGTGTGCAGAGCAAGGTATTAAACTTGGAAAGTACAGTTTGCTAACAGATAGAGACCATCCCTGCCCTACAACGGGCTCACAGTCTGGAAGGGGGAAGACAGACGACAAAACAAAGCAAGTAGGTAGTGTGACCCGGGGCTGTGGGGTGGGGAGGGGGCTGTCCTTCCAGCCTCCCCTGCAAACTTTTCGGGGATCTCCCTCGCCCCATCTCCAAGCATGGTCCTGCCATGCCGAGCCAAGTTGAGCCGAGCCGTGCCATGAACCCCCCACCCAAAAACCCACCCCTTGGATGTCCCGACACCCTGAAAATCTGCTCCCCCAAAGTACTGTGGCTATGGATTCAAGGTAAATCAAATTTTCTGAATCCTTTATCTGCATATCCCCAAGAGTCAGCTCTCTGTTTGCAAAGCCCTACTTCTGGGATCTCACCCACCTTTTTGTGAACATTTACTACTTGTCTTTTCACATTTTCGAAGCCCCAAACTATGTTCCCTGATATTAAAAATAGTACATGGAGTATATTCTTTATACTACAGCAAAATATATTGGTCTACATGAAACATTCATATCGCATGACATTTTCACAGCCAACGGTGCCCCATTTCTCATCAGGTATCCTGTCTGTACAGTGCAGTCTCAAACCATTCAGCATTTGGAGCTGTGTGTGTGTGTGTGTGTGTGTGTGTGTGTGTGTGCGCGCGCGCGTGTGTGTGTTTTTATGGAATTTTTTAAGCATCTACTACGTGCTTAACTATTCTAAGAGCTGGGGAAGATAGAACTTAATCAGTTCAGACACAGACCCTGACCCTCATCAAGCTTACAGTTTCAGTGGGTGGAAAAACACGTACCGAATCTCCCCGTTTTACAGTTAAGGAAACTGAGGTACGGAGAAGTTGTGACTTGCCCAAGGTCACACAGCAGGCAAGAGGCAGAACTGGGATTAGAACCCAAATGCTCTCTGAGTCCTGAAAATGTGATTTTTCCGTTAGGCCACCCTGCTTCCTGCTTAGTTGCTTCAGTTGCTAAACAGCTTCCCGAAATTGTGCACAAGTCACTGGCTTCACAGAGGACTCTTTCGCATACTAAAGCGATTTTTCTATGAAGACAGAATTTGCTAGGTAAAAATATTACTCTTTTAAAACAACTTACAATGACTCCCCACATATCTTCAAATTTAAGTTGAAAATACCTTCTAAGAGATCTAACTTTAGGCTCTTTGATTTATGCCCCAAGCCACCAAGGTAAGAGTTCAGAACATAATTAACTTAAAATATACCCTGGAACCCTTCTGACTCATCATGGTTTAATGAGGCTCTCGAAGTAGATGATCTCTGCAAAAATAAAACGGAATACTGATTGCCGAGGTCTTAGCTTTTACCTTTGCAGAAAAACCTTGTGGGTTGGAAGAGCATTTTTGGAGGCACAATTAAACTGTCATCGAATGAAAGTGAAAACTCAATGCATCAAATGTTTTCTGAGTCCAATCCTTCAAAGGTGTTAAAAATAAGGAGGGTAAATAGGGTTGCTTTGAGAAGGATAGTGAATTGAAGTTACCCTCAGCCCCTTGGCATCCCCTTCAGAATACTCCAGAGCCAAACTGAAAGACACTGAAGGCTTGAAGTTTAGGGGAATGCAATTCATTTATCTGGCTGCTCTTTTTAGTCAAAGTTGACACCACCGATGATGAGAGACTATCCATGTGTAAGTAAAAGATTAATCCAGCATGGCTTTCAGCAGGCAGTGGAAGAGGATAAGAGGGCAACAAAATCCATACCAAGAGAAGGTCCATTTGTCAGCTGTATCATCAGATGGGATCTATATCATTCTACATCATGATTGATGGTGTTTATTGAGTGCTTACTATGTGCAGAGCACTGCATCACGCACTTGGGAGAACACAATGGCATCTAAGAAAGTCATTCATTCAATCATATTTGCAGAGTGTCTATGTGTGGAGCACTGTGCTAAGCACTAGGGAGAGTAAATACAACAATAAACAGACACCTCCTTGCCCACAGCAAGCTTACAGTCTAGCAGGAGTTTACAGTCTAGAGGGACAGATCAATGAAGAAAGACATATCCAACTTCTCGGTTGGTCTACAGAGTGTTTCTAGTGCACAAAGCAATGCACTAAGTGCTTGGGAAAGTAAAATATAACAGATCCTGGAAGACTTTTGCCAGCTCCACCTATAAATCAGAATCAACATCAAGTTCCTCATGTGCAGGGATTGCATATACTAACTTTTTTATTCTATTTTTCCAAGGGTTTAGAAGAGTGCTCTGCAAACAGTAAACACTCAGTAAATACCATTGATCAATGGATTGATCAATTTTTGTCCGAACAAGATTATCCACATTGAGATCCTGGGATGTCATCAATCAATCGATCAGTTGTATTTACTGAGCACTTACTGCAAACAGAGAGAGCACTGTCCTACGTCCTTGGGAGAGTACAATATAATCTGTTCCCTAGCACTGAGGTAATGCTCCCAGAAACATTGCTCCACTAGGTAAGACATTTTGGGAACCATGGCAGACAGGAGGCATCCAAGAAACTGTTGAATGGTGCACTGAAAACGAGCTCATGCAGTATAAACCACACAAAAAACTTAGTGAAACACCATCTCAAACAGTAGCTGTGGACTGTTTGGCTATCACTGTTTAATAATAATTATGGTATTTGTTAAGCACTTACTATGTGCCAAGCACTGTTCTCAGTGCTGGGGTAGATACAAGTTGTAAGATTGGCCCACGTGGGGCTCACAGTCTTACTCCTCATTTTCCAGATGAGGTAACTGAGGCCCAGAGAAGTTAAGTGACTTGTCCAAGGTCACCCAGATGGAGCTCGGATTAGGATCCAAGTCCTTCTGCCTCCCAGGCTGGTGCTCTAGCCACTAAACCACACTGCTTCTCTGCTTGTTTGGATGGAACAGCATGGTGTGCGGTATTTGGAGACTGGTAAAGGAATCTACTGAAATTGCACTGTATGCAAAGCTCTGTCCTAAGTACTTGAGTGAAAGGAACAAAAGCCTGACATAAGTTCCTTCCATAGAAAATTTCCCTCCACAAGATGGGGCAGTCAGTCAATCAGCGGTATTGACTGGGTACTTATTTGTGCAGAGCACACTTGGGACTGTAAACAGAAACCTGAGACAAATTCCCTCAACAAGAAGTTAACACTTTAAAGGGGGAGAGACAATCAATCCCTAAGTGGTGTTTATTTGTACAGAACACTGTAATGAGTGCTTTGGAGATAACACAGACACAAAATGTTTACAAATCGGCAATCAGAATATATAAATTGAGTTTACCGTTGATCATGCATTCATTGGTAAAAGGCTAGATAAATAAGCACATAAGTACTAGGGTTTGCGCTCCTTGAGCAAAAGCTTCACAGAGATCAAAAGCAGATGCCTGTGGGCAGGATAGGATTTTTTGTTTCTTTTGTAGTTTTCCAAGTGCCTAGCAGATGCTTAATACATATTAATACTACCACCACCACTTTACCTACTTGTGCTTTGCACATAGTAAGTGCTTAACAAATGCCGTCATTATTATTATTATTATTGCCACTGCTATAATAATAATGATAGCATTTAAGCACTTACTATGTGCAAAGCACTGTTCTAAGCGCTGAGCACTCATACTACCACAACAACTAGACATTAAAGATGATAAGCATCAGCAATAAAGGAAATGAGAAAAGACAATTCCTAAGACTGCAAACTGTGCTATAAAATGGTAAAAGCCTTGATCTCTTGATCAGCCATGGAAATTGCTTTTGATTTTTCCAGTACTCTCTTTAGAGCCAGATATAGTGATCCATACTCAACAGGTACTGGAGAGATATTATTGACTATATGAACGAATCTATGAATGGACAGAATGGGAAGGGTTTTTTAGGATCCAGGGAAAATAATAATAATATAATATAATAATAATAGTAAATATTTAATAAATACAAAAATTATTATGGTGATTATAATGCTCATCAATAATAGCAACAGTATAAATGTGAAATATATTAATTAAATATAATATAGTTCTATAGTTCATGATTAATGTAGACAAACAGAACTATAGCAGTAAAAATTATTAATTATAACCATTGATTATTTAGTATCCTATATCTCAGTTATCTCATAACTGTAACACGTGGGGCTTGAGACTGTGAGCCCCACATGGGACAGGGACTGTATCAAACCTGATACAGTTAAAATAAAGAGTATGTATGTGGACGGTGTATGTGAGTTGGTTTTAGGATAGAGGGAAGGAATGAATGCAAATGACTAGAATTTAGGGTGAATGTATGGTGTGTGTGTGTGTGTTTGAATGTGCACAGCACTATAGCTTTGTGGAGGGAGCAGTAGGTTAGGACACAAAAAAAAGGGGATTGCTAAAAATTCTCCAGTCTTGCCAATTGTAAAATTGGGCTCCTGTAAAATATTGTATTTATTTGGGATGTGGGAAGAGCTACTACAACCCAGGAACTTTGGGGTATTAAACACTGCAAGATGATTTTAAAACCCAATCATTTTAGATGGATATGGATTTTGCTCAAAGGCCACGAAGAAACTCTGAGAAAAAGCAATTTATGGTACTGTGTGCATGTTATTAGCACTGCGTATCATTAAAAGGGAACTAGTTAATTAAGCCTGTGAGACTATTGACAGTTCCACAGACTATATTGACCCCGAACCATTTTGTGATCTGTCATTGTCTTGCCTTGTTCTTGAAATGCTCTCTCACAAATTAAACTTCTATGGAATTCCTCACGACAGAAAAAAGCCAGTCTTGTAAATTACCAAGAGATCTTTCTGGAAAAAATATGTGAGCAATTTGAAATGTAGGCAAGGACTACAATTTTTCCTTGGAAGTAGGTTTAAATGTCTGGCTGCAAGACAGCACAACCAAAACGGTACCAGTAATTACATCTCTGGGACGGTTGTGATTATTTTCGCCTTAGGACGGCTCTATTGGGAGCAAACTGGAAACCGAGAACTATTTCCTCCCAGAAGTTAGGTATGGCAACTTTTCTTCTTGTTATGTTGGACTGTATTTACCCCATTATTTCTTTCCCTCTCTGCCTTGCGGTATCCTCTCACCTACCCTCTAGATTGCAATTCATCCAAGGAGCCAGAGTTGACTGGCTTTGTACAAATGTCTTTGTACCTTTCCCCAGTGATTGCTTCCCTGCTCCGTCACTCATCTGCTGTGTGGCCTTGGGCAAATCATTTCACTTCTCTATGCCTCAGTTATCTCATCTGTAATATGGGGCTTGAGACTGTGAGCCCCACATGGGACAGAGACGGTATCAAACCTGATTTACTTGTATCCACCCCAGTGCTTAGTATGGTGCCTGGCACATAGAAAGCATTTAATAAATACCAAAATTATTATTATGGTGATTATAATGATCATCAATAATAGCAACAGCATAAATGTGAAATATATTAATTAAATATAGTTCTATGGTTCATGATTAATGTAGACAAATAGAACAACTATAGCAGTAAAAATTATTAATTATAATTAACCACTGATTATTTAGTGTCCTATATAAAGATTTTCCTGATGACAGCCAGCAGAGGAAGGGAGATTCCTGGTTCCTTTGTCAGTGGAGGCAATGATTATATAGCTCTGACAAGGCACCTCAATGGCCTACATCCTCCCAGAGAATGTGTCAAATAAGGCCAATAATTCACCATTGGAAGTTCTCTGTATACTGAATGGTGCTTTGTTCGGGCAGATTTCAGAAGTCACCATGCTCTGGGAAGGTTGACAGAAAGTCTGGCGTATTTGAGTAAAGAAAGTGTTTTCCAAAATCACAGATTGAATTATTTTTTTAAAGGTATTGGTTAAGTGCTTAATAGAAGCCAGGCACTGTACTAAATGCCAGGGTAGATAAAAGCTTGGATACAGTCCATGTCTCACATAAGGCTCACAGTCTTAATATCCATTTAGCAGTTGTGGTAACTGAGGCACAGAGATGTTATGTGACTTGCCCAAGATCACACAGCAGAAAAGTGGCAGAGTGGGATTAAGAGCGCTTCCAACTCCCAGGCCCATTCTCCATCTACCAGGCCGTGCTGCTTCTCCGATTTGGGATGAATTGGGAAAGATAAGGAGAACCAGGGAATCCATTTCCACAGGAAAGACCTGTGTTATTGGAATTTAGTATTCACTTGCTGGCTCCTAAGGCAGTGCAAAAAGACAGGCTGGGGAACCTGACATTTTTGGGTCTTAGTTAAGAGCAAGAATTCTGACCTAACCCTGGATTTCTGTATGAACAGTTAGATTTTTGAGCCACATATCTGTCTCTCCAGAGTTAAGCAGTCATCTAGAAAGGACAAAGAAAAATGCAAAAAGGCAGCAAGAACAGCGACCTCCACGTGGGGATTTATCCTAGGAAGGTCAGAGTCATCAAGAATGAGGAAGAGGCAAAGTGAAACGAGGGAGATAACTCAGGGGGCTGTCCCCACCTCGTTTCTAAACAGGTGCTTTTCTTCGGAGAAGTCTTGCAGCCCTGCCTGGCCAGCAAAAAGGGCAAGTATTTTGTGATGGGTGACTGACAAGGACTCTGGAGACACTAAATCTCTTCTGTCAAATAAATGTCATCCCCTTTATCTGTAAACCGGAAGGTTAGGCACATATAAAATTGAAATGAGGAAAACATTTCTGAATATGAATGAAACTGCATCCATAATTGCAAAATGTCAAGACGGCAGTCGCGTCCGGGGAATTTTCAACAAAGCTAGGTCTCTCGATTTCAGTTTTATTTCAGTATCTGATTTTGTAATACATACCTAAATAGTTTCCCTTCCAGTTCAAGATGTCACTGCTGATGACAGATTTCTAGACTGTGAGGCTGTTGTTGGGTAGGGACCATCTGTATATGTTGCCGACTCAATTAATTAATTAATTAATTATGGCATTTATAAAGTGCTTACTATGTGCAAAGCACTGTTCTAAGCGCTGGGGAGGTTACAAGGTGAACAGGTTGTCCCACGGGGGGCTCACAGTCTTCATCCCCATTTTACAGATGAGGCCACTGAGGCACAGAGAAGTGAAGTGACTTGCCCAAAGTCACACAGCTGACAAGTGATGGAGCTGGGATTTGAACCCATGACCTCTGACTCCAAAACCGGGGTCTTTCCACTGAGCCATCCTGCTTCCACTTGTAATAATAATAATAATAATAATGGCATTTGTTAAGCGCTTACTATGTGCAAAGCACTGTTCTAAGCGCTGGGGGGGATACAATGTGATCAAGTTGTCCCACATGGGGCTCACAGTCTTAATCCCCATTTTTACAGATGAGGTAACTGAGGCTTAGAGAAGTTAAGTGACTTCCCCAAGGTCACACAGCAGACTTGTGGTGGAGTCGGCATTCGAACCCATGAACTCTGACTCCAAAGCCCGTGCTCTTTCCACTGAGCCACGCTGCTTCTCTAAGCACTTAGTACAGTGCTCTGCAAACAGTGAGCGCTCAATAAATACAATTGAATGAATGAATGATGATGAAATATGACCTGAGCGTATGTGGGTCGTAAAGGCTCAAATGACAGAGCCCTTGATGGGCTATTGTATTACAGTACAGTGCTAAGTGCTTAGTACAGTGCTCTGCACACAGTAAGCGCTCAATAAATATGATTGAATTTACTGCAAGAGAGCTTCCTCATGCTTCCAGCTGTGGGCTTGGTCTTACCTTGGCTTCTCTGCTTTAAAGGAATAACCTCACTCCTTACAGACCAAGGGGAGATCGGTCTGGTTTCCACTATCTCCCAGCAGCCATGACATGGGTGAGAGGTCGACAGTGATGTAGACCAGATCAAGATGAGGTAGACAAGATCGCAAAGTGCTTTGCACACAGTAAGCACTTAATAAATGCCATTATTCTCATTATTATTATCAAAGTGCCTGTAGCGTTAGCACTTTGGGATAAAAAATGGCAATTTTGGGGCCAACCAGAATGTGTGGTAGTCTTTCCCAGAGGAGGCCCCAGCCCTCAGAGTTCATCAAAGGCACAACTATGTCCTGCCTTATTTTCCATCTTGGAATTGGGGAATTACTAATCAATTTTATCTGGGCAGACTGAAAATTTGACCTGGGGACAAAGTAAGTGCCTTAATGCGTCACTCATAGAGTCCAAACTTCACCGAATTGGCAGTCAGCGCTTCAGAGGGCTTTGCTCTCCTGTCTTCATCTCAACCCATCATCTCACCACCAGGTTTGCTAGGAGCCTGGGCCTGGAGTTCCCAGACTGTACTGAGACAGTCAGTACAGCAGTACAAGACAGCAGTACCATTGTGAGTACAAGACAGTAGTACAATTCCTATTTGCGGACATCCCCTACATGGTCTTATCCTCTTATGGACTGGATTTACGTGAGATTTCCTCCAAACACATTGGATCTGAAATAGATCTTTCAAGGACAATACCTCCAAAGTTTCATTTGCCTACTACAGACCCATCCAGTAGAACTGAGTTCCCAAAGTAACAGTGGGCAACTCACATTGTTGAGAGAAACAAAATAAAACAACAAAACTTGGATCTATCTCCACATTAGAATGTATGCTGCTTGAAGGTAGGCAGTATGAACTTTTCTTTTAATAAATGTTCCCCAGTGTCTAGTTATGGCTTTGCACACTTGAAAAAGTCAATGAACATCATTGCTTAATTGATTCTTTGCACACACTGTAGGTCAAAGTGAGGACAAATTTTTACTTCTATGAAATATATGATTGCAAGAGTGCCAAAGGAATAGCTAATAGGTTTGAACAAGGTGAAACAAACTCATAACAGGTTTTTTTTTTAGCCGGACAAGTTTCCAAAGCCACTTTGGTATTTTTTCCTTTTTCTTAACTTTTTCATTAACTTC
The DNA here is from genome assembly GCF_015852505.1 of Tachyglossus aculeatus. Lineage (NCBI taxonomy): Eukaryota > Metazoa > Chordata > Mammalia > Monotremata > Tachyglossidae > Tachyglossus > Tachyglossus aculeatus. Next base: position 15,167,524 of record NC_052081.1, read on the forward strand.
TAAATTTACAAAAGGGTTATATCCAAATATGTTGGAGTTCCAGTTCACACGTCAAAGACTCAAGGCTTACAAAAGTTTATAAACTATTCCAAAGCTTGAGAAACCTAGGGAATTAGAAATCCACAACTCTCCCCCATGGCTTTCCTAGACTGGAGCATGAACATCTTGAAATTAAAAGCAATATTTTTTTTTCTAAGGGTGACTATGGCTTTGTGTTCAGCAACTGTGTTTGCAGGGCAACCTTTACTAAGTGCTTGTCAGTTGGGCTGGTTAGATTATAAAGTCTTGAGCTTTCTTTCACATGTCAATAGCTCAGAAAAATAATCTTATTGTGTCTTTGGAGAAAACAGTCTCACTACTTTTAACAAATGGAAATTCGGCCCCTGTTAGGGGCTGCTCATCTCTTTGCTGACCTAAGAAAAAGATTAGTCTTGAATTGTTTTTAAATTTTCTTCTACTATAAACGAGGGCAGAGAACTCTGCCCCAGGATATCTGTTTTTGCTAAAGAAAGGTGGCTTTCCACTTAATCTCCTTTTCTTGCTTCACTACACATTTGGATTACTGTTGAATTCACAAGAGTGACAGTAATGCTATAAGCCAAAAGACAATGAGACAGACTACCAGAATGTGTGCATTTGTTCCAGGAAAAGAAATGGCTAGTGTGGGTAGCAATCATGTGCCTCTTGGTACCAGAGGTATAAACTGAGATATGACAATTAGGTAGTTTGCAAACTAACTGCTATCGCTCAATCATCAGTCAATAGAGAAGCAGCATGGCTTAGCAGAAAGAGCTTGGGTCTAGGAAGAAGAAGACCTGGTCTCTAATCCCAGCTCTACAATCGCTTGCAATGTGACCTCGGGCAAATCACTTCTCTGTAAAATGGGGATTAAATCTTCTTCCCTCCAACTAAGACTGTGAGCCCCACACATCCATTCAATCATATTTATTCAATCACACTTATTGAGCACTTACTGTGGGTAGGACATTGTAGTAAGCGCTTGTGAGTGTTCTATATAACAATAACCAGACACATTCCCTGCTCACAGAGAACTTTTGGTCTAGAGGAGGAGACAGATATTAATATCAATAAATAAATAAATAAATAAAATACATATATATGCATAAGTACTGCAGGGCTGGGAGGGAGGATGAACAGAGGGAGCAAGTCATGGAGACGAAGAAGGGATTGGGAGAGAGACAAGGAGGGCTTAGTCAGGGAAGGCCTCTTGGAAGAGATGTGCCTTCAGTAAGGCTTTGAAGCAGGGGAAGAGTAATTGCCTGTTGGATATGAGGAGGGAGGGTATTACAGTTCAGAGGCAGGATATGGGCGAGAGGTCAGTGGCGAGTTGGATGAGATTGAGGTACAATGAGAAGGTTGGCATTAAAGGAGCAAAATATGTGAGCTGGGCTGTAGTGGGCTCCTTTCCAACCTGCCTTACTCCATCTCAGGAGGGAGGGAGGGAGGGAGTAGGCATGGTCAGAATTACAGGTAGGCTGCCACCACGGGATGGAGAACATTGGGAAATCAAAGAAATGGCCATCACTTTGGCTCAGAATAGTGGACCCTCCCTATGCCTTGAGAACCTTGAAACTCCTCTACAGGTTTTATTTTATTTTTGTACCTGTCCTCATATTCTTTTTTTAGTATTATTTTTTTCCTTATGTGTCAGTTGCCAGTCTCCTTCTCCACCTTATTCTCAGGTTGTGGCCCTTTGAGTGTCAGGGGTCTTGTCTAATTTTTTAAATGATGTTTGTTAAGCATTCATTCATTCAATCATATTTATTGAGCTCTTACTGTGTGCAGAACACTGTACTAAGTGCTTGGAAAGTACAATTCAGCAACAAATAGAGACAATCCCTGCCCACAAGGGTCTCACAATCTATCTGATAGTCTCTGTACCGAGCAAAAGGGTAGATACAGGATAAGCAGGTTGGACATAGCGCCTGTGTCGCATAGGGCTCAAAGTCTTAATCCCAATTTACAGATGAGGTAACTGAGACACAGAGAAGTGAAGTGACTTCCCCAAGGTTACACAGCAGACAATTGGTGGAGCTGAGATTAGAACCCAGGTTCTCTAACACCCAGGCTTGGGCTCTTTCCATTATGCCATGCTGATTCTCAGCACTTTCCTGGTTCTCAGGACACTGCTTTGCATACAGTAACACTTAGGAAATACTACTAACTAATCATAATTTTGGTATTTGTTAAATGCTTACTATGTGCCAAGCACTGTTTTAAATTCTGCGGTAGATACAAGGTAATCAGCTTGGACGCAGTTCCTGTCCCACATGGGGCTCACAGTCTTAATCCCATTTTACAGATGAGGGAACTGAGGCACAGAGAAGTTAACTGAATTGCCTGAGATCACACAGCAGACAAGTGGCAGGGCCAGGATTACTCATTCATTCATTCAATTGTCTTTATTGAGTGCTTACTGTGTGCAGAGCACTGTACTAGGATTCAAACCCAGGTCCTACTACCATAACTACTACTACTACTACTATTATTAAGGTAAGCACTGGGGTAGATACAAGATACTCATTCAGTCAGAGCAGTCCCTGTCCCCACACAGTGCTGAGTCTGAGGAAGGGAGACCAGGTATTTTAGCCCCATTTTACAGGTGAGAAAACTGAGGTGCAGAGAGGTTAAGTGACTTGTCCAAGGTCACACAGCTGACAAGGGGCAGAAGTGGAACTAGACATGCTTCTCCTGACTTTTGGTAGCCTGCTCTTCCACTACATCTCATTTTCGTTCATAGTCCTATTATGTGCAGAACCCTTGGGAGAGTACAATGAAGAGAAGCAGCCTGGCTCAGTGGAAAAGAGCACAGACTTTGGAGTTGGAGGTCACGGGTTAAAATCCCGGCTCTGCCAATTGTCAGCTGTGTGACTTTGGGCAAGTCACTTAACTTCTCTGTGCCTCAGTTACCTCATCTTTAAAATGGGGATGAAGACTGTGAACCCCCCGTGGGACAACCTGATCACCTTGTAACCTCCCCTGTGCTTAGAACAGTGCTCTGCACATAGTAAGCACTTAATAAATGCCATTATTATTATTATTATTATTATTATTATTATCATTAGATATGGTCCTATGCCCACATGAGATTTACCATCTGTTTTAGCTAAAACTTCCATGTCTAGACTGTAAACTCATTGTGGGCAGGGAATGCATCTGTAATACTGTTATATTGTAGTCTCCCAACTGCTAAGTACAATGCTCTGCACACAGTAAGCCCTTAATAAACACAATTTCTTGACAGACCGACTTCATTCTACACTTCTAAGTGCTTAATATTGTACTCTGCACACAGTAAGTGCTAGGTAAATACCACTGAATAATTGTTTTCCAGTTTCCACTCAAGTTTGAAATGAATCTGCGCCTTCACTGGATTAAGGCCCAGCAAGAGGAAGACATTTTAGAGGTAGTTCTAGGGCCAATTCATTTTGAAAGTACGAATCATATTTCTACCAAAATACGAGGTGGTCCTAATTTCAGAGAATAATCCACAATTTCGTCCCACATCCCATTCACAGTCCCTAAGAATATCCGTACCGGCCATTTACTTGGAAGAAATAAGAAGTTATCACTCTCTCTTCATTTCTTTAATTTAAAGTTGGTCCAGAAGAATTCCCTTTCAGGAATTTTAAGCATAGCAATAATATAATTGGAATTGAGCCATGGTAATTTCACTTTTAGAGCCCTTAAAGACAAATTATATTTAACACTCCAGCCCTAAATTTTCACTGGAATTGTAAATCAGGGAAACTGATACTGTTCCACTAAAGTAGAGAGAAACAAAATAGGTTACACTCTCCATAAGTACGTAGAAGTTATTTTGAAGTATGAGCAAATGTGACCATATATTGCTTTGTTAATTAACAACTGAAAATTTGACCTTCCAGCATTTCTAGACATTTAGAGGGAAACAAAAAAAAATGCTCCCATTCTTGATTAAAGTAGTCACTACTCTGAATAAAGGGTTCCACTTTTCCTGCAAATGCACAGGAATGATTTCTGCTGAACATACTAGCTCATCGCCATCCAAAGAATTCAGCATCAGCAGACCACCACGAGTCCGTTTTCGTGATCATAAATCTCCCCTTTTAGGAAAGAGGGTACTCTTTAAAAGCTGAAACAGCTATAACATATGAAATAGTAGTCTCTTCTCAATATGAAGGAGAAGAAAGCTTTCCCCACAAACCCTTCTATTTAGAAGACTAAAGACGTGTTGAGAATTTCTTGGACAAATGCAGAGTCAGCATCTAGAGACTTTGAATAAGAGCAGTTTCTGTTGCTTAATGAGGTGCTGTAACCTGTTAATATTTCAGGTCACTACATTGAGAGCTTTCTGTACTTAAGCAATTTAGCCTTGCAGAAATGAGCACAGGGAGAACAAATAGATCAATATGTGATTACTGAGGCAATGACAAATTTGCAGCATTTCATTTCAGGACATACAGGTAAAACATAAATGTGCTGGGATAATGGCAATAAATTCTGGGAAACCTATGAGTCAGGAACCTGAGAAATCTGTTTTTCAGCACCTTCTGAAGAAAAACAATTAATTTCTGACTCTTTTCTTTTCCAACTCATCCATATTTGAGTGAGCAATTGCTTCCTGAGTATTTTAAGTGGAAAAATAAAAGCCCAAATAAACCTCCCTATGATTTAGAGAACGGGGTCAAAAGATTAGGTCAAATAATTTTATTAAATTGTTGAGACCACGATATCATCCCTTTGAATATGGTCTCTCTTCTTGGCTGAACAGTCTATCTTTTTAATAGTCAATATTTCAAAGGGAAGAATGACCTGATAGTTTAACTCTGGATCTGTCATCCTGGATCCAGACCAGCCCACCAGGATACTGGGAAAATCCCCCTCCATCTGTCTGAACTCTTATCAATCTACTGTATTTAGTGAGCACTTACCCTGTAAAGAAAACTGTACTCAATCCTCGGTAGAACCCGTTACGGAGCAAGTGGACAAGGAGTTAACAGTCTTAGTTAAGAGCAAGAACTCTTGCAAGAACTAAATATGATTATGGATGGATTGCTTGATTCCATCCTGGAATCTTTACCCTATTTAATTAGTTTGTTCTTCCGTACTGCTCCCACTATAAGTTAATATGTTCTTGTCTTCCTCACCAATGAGATTGTCTGCTACTTGTAGTCAGGCTACATGTTTTGTTCTCTGGTTGTACTTTACTAGGCACTCAATATGCTCTTGCTAAATTCAGTTACTACTACTACCAAGTCGTGCATGTTCTGCAGGATTTAAAATGCATCACCCATCTTTAAAATATTGTTATAAGGAAGGTTATCATTTCCATTCGCCCATTTGAGTTTCTCAAGGTCAGTTGATAAATCCAATGAAGAGCTGGGGCTTGAGCTTATGCTTCCCAGTTCACTGGTCAACCCAATAGACCATACTTCCTTGTAATAATATACTATAATTCTCCAAATAAAATGGGCCTTATTTTCCTTTACTCTCACTAAAGCCTGTTTATTTCAACCTGATTTTTATTTAGACTCCAAAATTTTATATACTGTTTTATGGCTGTGTATTTTAAGTGCCTGATTTTATGTTGTGTATTTGTATTTGGTACTTAATAAGAATCACTTTCTCTCATTATTCATTTTATAGATAGGTGATTTTCAATTAAAATTAGGCTTTGCTATTGTGAATAAGACTGGGAAAGCCTCATCAGATATTAATGAGGTCCATTATAACTTAATCAAAATACCTCAACTACCCTACTAGAAGACCTCGAATTGGGAACATTGGATTTTAATAGAATTCATTTCTGATAATGCATGGAGGAGCATAATCAAATCCACCACTATTGCAAAGCTAAATCAGCAACAGTAATGAGCTTGCACAGAAAATTAGTAAATACTAAATATAATTTGCATATTTTATTACAAAGCAGGGGCAGGGTTTGCCCTTTCTGGTTTATAATCACAATTGACTACTTAGCCTGCGAAGCCACAGTGCATCAAAATGGGAGCAGTAGATACAGGGCATCTACAGATAACACAAGCAAACCTTTGTTATTACATCTGAAGAGCTGGTTCCTAACTGTCTTAAACAATCTTGCTACAGAAGCAGCTTGTCTCTCTAGTGTCATCATCCTGGATAAAACGTGAAAGACTTCTGATCCTATGAATGCTTGCAGCGTTTTCTTTGGAACATACTGTACAGGATGTCAGCATTTCCTTAGGTGTCAAGAGAGTGTTTTACCATCCCGTGGATAGATATTGGAAAATACCTGATGAGCCCAACTGAAACAACGATCCAATCAAAAATGACAAATTGCAGTAAAAGTGCATAAGCTGTCTCACCTTTGCAATGACTATGCATATGCTACGTAACTATTGAGGTCTAACTGTATTTTGTGCTTTGTTTTCATGAAGCAGCATGGCTCAGTGGAAGGATCACAGGCCTAGGAGTCAAAAGGACCTGCGTTCTGATCCCAGCTCTGCAACTTGTCTGCTGTGTGACCTTAAGTCACTTAACTTTTCTGTGCCTCAGTTACCTCATCTGTAAAATGGGAATTTAGACTGTGAGCATGTTGTGGGAGAGGACTCGTATCCAATCAGATTTGCTTGTATCCATCCCAGCGCTGAGTACAGTGAAGATGATGATGATGACTGTGATATTTGTTAAGCTCTTCCTGTGTACCGGGTACTGTACTAAACCTTGGGGTGGACACAAGAAAATCGGGTTGGACACAGTCCCTGTCTCACTTGGGGCTCACAGTCTCAATCCCCATTTTACAGCTGAGGTAACTGAGGCACAGAAAAGTGGCGGAGCTGGGATTAGAACCCATGACCTCTGACTCCCAGGTTCATGCTCTATCCACTATGCTAGGCTGCTTCTCTACAGTGTGTGGCACATAGTAAGGGCTTAACAAATGCCACAGTTATTATTATTATTCCAAAATCCTTTCAGGTGGATGCTACCGTAAAGTGATGTAACAACATTTTACTCAATAGACTCCATCTCGTCCTGCCTTGTAGCACCCTGGAGGGAAGGACTAAAGCAGCTGCATGGGGTCTCCATATGTACTAGTAATATCTTTATGAAGCACTTACTGTCTGCAGAGCACTGCAGCAAGCACTGGGAAAGGGTGTACAGGTGGGAATTACATCCGGATTCCGTCCCTCAAGGGACTGGCTAACAGTCTGTGAATTTACATGGGGGTGGGAGGACCTCCTCACTGGGCCTTGTTCTCGCCTGTCCAGCCGTCGCCCCCCAGCCCACGTCCTTCCCCTGGCCTGGAATGCCCACCCTCCACACAACCGCCAAGCTAGCTCTCTTCCTCCTTTCCAAACCCTACTGAGAGCTCACCTCCTCCAGAAGGCCTTCCCAGACTGAGCCCCCCTTTTCCTCTCCTCCTCCCCATCCGCCGCCCTGCCCTACCTCCTTCCCCTCTCCACAGCACTTGCATATATTTGTACAGACTTATTACTCTATTTTACTTGTACATATTTACTATTCTATTTACTGTGTTAATGATGTGCATATAGCTAAATTCTATTTGTTCTGACAATTTTGACACCTGTCTACATGTTTTGTTTTGTTGTCCGTCTCCCCCTTCTAGACTGTGAGCCCGTTGTTGGGTAGGGACCGTCTCTATATGTTGCCGACTTGTACTTCCCAAGCACTTAGTACAGTGCTCTGCACACAGTAAGTGCTTAATCAGTACAATTGAATGAATGAACGGAGACTGACACAGAGGAAGCAATAGCCACAAGAGTTCCAACATTAGGCTTCCCAAGTGTTTCTTCAGCTTGGAAAAACAACTTATTACTGCTGCATCTTTCCAAACTGGACTTCATAATACACCATTTCTGACCAAACATTTCTATACCTGTAAAAATAAAGGGCCAGTATGCTGCAAACATTTTCATAATTGTATTTAAGCACTTGCTATGTGCCAGGTACTGTCCTAAATGCTGGGAGAGGTACAAGGTAAACAGATTGGACACTGTCCCTGTCCCACAAAGGCTCACAGTCTTAATCCCTATTTAACAGATAAGGTAACTGAAGCACAGAGAAGCGAAGTGACTGGACCAAGATCACACAGCAGACAGGTGTGGAGAAGCAGAGAAGCTGCGTGGCTCAGTGGAAAGAGCACGGGCTTTGGAGTCAGAGGTCATGGGTTCAAATCACGGCTTTGCCAGTTGTCAGCTGTGTGACTTTGGGCAAGTCACTTTGGTTCTCTGTTCCTCAGTTACCTCACCTGTAAAATGGGGGTTAAGGCTGAGCACCCTGTGGGACAACCTGATCACCTTGTAACCTCCCCAGTACTTAGAACAGTGCTTTGCACATAGTAAGTGCTTAATAAATACCATTAAAAAAAAGTAGCATGGCTCAGTGGAAAGAGCATGGGCTTGGGAATCAGAGGCTGTGGGTTCTAATTCCAGCTCCACCACATGTCTGCTGTGTGATCTTGGGCAAACCACTTAAGTTCTCTGTGTCTTAGTTACCTCATCTGTAAAATGAGGATTAGGACTCTGTGCCACACGTGGGACCACCTGATCACCTGGTATCTACCCTAGCATTTAGACCAGTCCTTGACACATAACAAGCACTTAACAAATACCATAATTATTAGGTGGCAGAGCTAGGATTAGAACACAGGTCTTCCTGATTCCCAGCCCATGGTCTATCCTCTAGGCAATGATGCTTCTTATATTCTTCTCCCCTATTGGAGTGTGAGTTTCTTGACACCAGGGAGGGTGTCGGTTCTTCTGTGGCTTAGTGGAAAGAGCATGAGTTTGGGAGTCAGAGGTCATGGGTTCTAATCCCAGCTCTGCCATTTAACAGCTGTGTGTATTTGGGCAAGTCACCTAACTTCTCTGTGTCTCAGTTACCTCATCTGTAAAATGGGGATTAAGACTTTGAGCACCACGTGGCACAATCTTATTATCTTGAATCTACCCCAGTGCTTAGAATAGTGCTTGGCATCATCATTATTATTATTTTAATACTTCCCAAGTGCCTAATTCAGTGTACCACACCATATAAGAGCTCAATAAATACTAGACTACTATTACTACCACTAAATAGAACAACTATTGCCTCAGTGGCCCACAAATCTCATTTCTGTGATGCCCATTTGTTAGGTTCAAAATTTAGGCCAGTGAAATTGCTTTTAGACCTATTTCTTCTAGTTTTGACCTTTAAAGAAGATCCCTAGAAACCAGGCAGAGCAAAACCTGTCCTTTCTAATGTTATTTAAAAATATTGCAAGATATTATCGAGCTCATCCCACTATTTCATGATTAGAATGGCCAATCCATTACAGAGAGAGCCCTCAAAATATTTCAACCCAATGTTCATTTACCAAAAAATCAGATCTTGTCACATTATTCTGAGCAGCAGAGCAAGCCAAAGAACAAATAAACGTGACATATGCAGAGCTAGAAAACTTTGGGAATTGGCTTCAAGCCAGATAGTTTTTTCAGTCACCTGAAGCCCCTTGCTAGACACCAGGTGTGGGCTGGACTACACAGTTGGAAGAACCCAGTCATGTGAAAGAAATTTATAATTGCAAATGGCAATAGGAAGAGGGCAAATTTCCAACACGCTTAATTCATCAGATATTTTAGAACAGTGCTTTGCACATAGTAAGCACTTAATAAATGCCATTATTATTATTATTATCATATTTTACCCACACTTTTTATTTGAGACATGATGAACAGGTTTCTGAGAAGTCACAATGACTCAGATGACAGAGTATGGGAATGTAAGTCAAATGACCACATCTTAATCCTTGCTCTGCCAGAGGCCAACTGTGTGACCTTGGATAAAGGATTCAACTTCTCTGTGCCTGAGTTCCTCACTTATAAAATTAGGATAAAGATCCTATCATATGGATTATATCATAGGACAACTTAATAATTTAATCATGATGCAAGATCTCAAACATTAAGCTCTTTTTTTTCCTACATAAGTGTATGTATGTGTAGAAAATGATAACTGAACCTTAGGGTTCTGAGCTCTTCACTGTAAAAATTTTGTTTTTAATGGTATTTGTTAATAATGATGGTATTTGTTAAGCACTTATATTTGCCAAGCACTATTCTAAGCACTGGGGTAGATACAAGGTAGTCGGGTTGTCCCACGTGGGGCTCACAGTCTTAATCCCCATTTTACAAATGAGGTCACTAAGGCACAGAGAAGTTAAGTGGCTTGCCCAAAGTCACACAGCTGAGAAGTGGTGGAGCTGGGATTAGAAACCATGACCTCTGACTCCCAAGCCCATGCTCTTTCCACTAAGCCATGCTGCTTCTCATATGTTAAATTAACATTTAATTAATTTAAATTAACATTAGCATTTACTTTGTGCCAGGCACTGTACTAAGTACCTGGGGTAGATACAAACTAATAAGGACTGGAAACAGTCCATGTCCCACTTGGTGATCACAGTCTTAATCACCATTAAGGTAAATGATGAGATAACTATAATAATAATAATAATGGCATTTATTAAGCACTTACTCTGTGCAAGGCACTGTTCTAAGCGCTGTGGAGGTTGCAAGGTGATCAGTTTGTCCCACGGGGGGCTCACAGTCTTCATCCTCATTTTTACAGATGAGGGAACTGAGGCACAGAGACGTGAAGTGACTCACCCAAAGTCGCACAGTTGACAATTGGCGGAGTCGGGATTTGAACCCATGACCTCTGACTCCAAAGCCCGGGCTCCTTCCACTGAGCCACGCTGCTCAAAGAGAAGTTAAGTCAATTGCCCAAGGTCAAAAAGCAGACAAGTGGCAGTGCAGGGATTAGAAGACAGGTTCTCTGATGCCCAGGTCCATGCTTTTTTGAGTAAGGCCATGGCGCTTCCCAAGTGTTTAAGTTTAAAATTAGGTGAAACAGTTTTAAAAAATGCAATTCGTGCAAGAGTTCTAACATTGTAAACTGCATCTTTTCCCAATCTGAATGATCCAAAGGAATGCCACCTTTTGGCATGACCAGCTGTGCCTTAAAAATGACTCGATAGATTGTGGAATTCAGTGCATTTTCTTCCCAATTATTTCTGAAGGGATTCTGACAAATGTTTTCTAAGGGAGAAATGGCAGACTGTCTATTTTATTTTAGTTTTATGGGACTTTTATTTTTATCCTGTCATGAGGCAAATGGCAAAGCTATGATTAGGATAAGCTCTATTACAGAGGCACAATTTATGATACAGCTTTCTTTAATCTGTCAAGGAGCGTGTGTTATATAGTTCTTCACTAAGGGATGGGATTTTGGTTATGTATGTTAATAAATTCCACCCAGCCAATCTTAAAAAGCAGCCAGTAGTTGTTAGAAATACATGGAAAGGAAAGAATCCATGGCTCTGAAATCCTTAGAGGACTCTCTTAAGCAATGCAGTATCCTTCTTTCTTTTTTAAGAGATCTCTTGACAAGTGCAGTATTTGAAAAAAAAATTAGGCCAACTTTTTAAATAGTTTTCCTTAGAAGAAAAATCTTTTTAGGATGACAAATGGCTAACGCAGACTGTTAAGTGCCACTGTGATTTTGTAGCATGCACTCTCACCTTTGGGAGAGAAATGACTCACCTACTATTATGTTTTGGAAATTAAAAAAACAGCAACAATTGTCTCTTTTGCTGGCTGTAATTGGATTTTTCAAAAAAACCCACAGGATAAAGTGTGTTTTTAGTTTTTCATTTCCCCCAAAAGGTAATGCATAGATTTTTCATCAAATATGCCAAACCTTCCTGAGAAGGTTTCTGAGTGGCCCAGGAGTCTGCCTTCATCATGCATCTCATTTAACTTTCTGGGTCTGCCACACATTTTTCTCTTTTGCTCTCTGTTACTCTTCCCCTTTTATTCTTCAGTTTGAGAGGAAGAGGATTCAGCAAGACACAAAGAGAAATACACACAGGAGAGGATTGATTGAGGCAGGCGATGACAGAAATAGAAAAGCCGAGAGACAGATCCAGAGTGGCACGAATCACCACTTCATGAAGGGAGGTAGGAGAGAGAGAGAGAGATCTGTAGATCTTAAGTAGATTATCAGATCTTTCTTTTTGCTAATTATCCAACTGGGACTGAAGTTTTTAATTTCTTTCCTTGGCCGATCATTGAAGCTCCTTCCTTCCTGCTGTTTGAAGCAGCAACTCCGTTTAAAGTATGTGATGCAGCAGGGGGGATGATTCTCAGTAGTTTTTCCCACATGAAAAGGCTGTTATTTTGGTCTTAGCATTAGCCCATGCCCGCACTGATTCGAGGCACAGAGCCAGTGCCCTCCAAACCAGGAACAAAAAGTCATTGGCAAGGCAAAGGGAAATAAGCTTGTGGGGATGAAAAACTGTTTTGGAGATCTACTGCTATTCTTCTAATGGGATCTGCGGCCTGGAGGAGGGGCCAAACAACATTATACTGCATGTCCATCATTAGAAATGATAAGAACAATAATAATTGCCGTATTTGTTAAGCTCTATGTGTGTCAGGCACTGTGCTGGTGTGTATACAAATGAATTGGGTTGGACACAGTCCCTGTCCAGGTAGGGCTCACAGTCTCAATCCCCACTTTACAGATGAGGGAAATGAGGCATAGAGAAATTAAGTGACTTGTCTAAGGTCACACAGCAGACAAGTGGCAGTGCCAGAATTAGAACCCAGTTCCTTCTGACTACCAGGCATGTGTTCTATCCACTGGGGCACACGATGACACCTAGGTTGGAATGGCTTTTATTTATTAGTTCCATCAGTGGCCATGCCAGCCATGCTGGGCTGGAAGCTCCCTCTATGGATCCCATTCCAAAGAACGCTCATCTCCACCATTCCCCTCCACACACCAAGGTTTGCTAATGGTCCTGTTTAGGACTGAACTTTAACTTTAATAAACACTGTTTTTCTGACCATTGAGGTGATTTTAATCAACCTAAAGCGTAAAAAAAACTGTGCTGGATAAAATTGGTTGAATTTTCACAATACAGTTCTATCATTTTTCCTCATTTGTTGGCTTGTAGGAGCAAATGAACACTAGTATTTCATACATCAATTCTGAGCTACACATTCATTTTAAAGGCACATATTGACTCAGAAATAAAAGGCAACTGGCCAGTGAAGAGAAATCTACTTTAAATCATTATGGTTCAATGAAGTCAGGTCACTTTGATATTCTTTTAGGGATATGAACCTCAAAGTATCATAATCAACCACCAGCAAGATTGCCACCAGCTATAGCAAACTTTTTACGTTCTAGCAACTTTTAGATAAATTAGAGATGTAGATGTGACCAGAGTGAAAATTCAAAGCCTGCATTATTCAACTGATCATTGACATTATTGGAACAGATAAAAGTGTCTAATATTCAGGTATAGTCCAGATTACCAGTGCATCATAATAAGTAAAACTCAGGGTTACACCCTATTCTTATTTACTGATCACCTCCATACCTAAAGTATATAGGGCAGGCTCCTGACATTATTCCCAATTGGTCTAGGCAGGATATTTTGATCAATGATATTTACTGAATGTTTACTATTTCCTGAGCACTTTAATAGATGCTTAGGAGAGAGCAATAATGTAAAAATGATTAAACCACTCCCTGCCCACAAGGATCTTACAGTGCGAAGGGGGATACATACATTGTTTCATTCCTTTAACCGCGTCCGCAAGGATACATAATCATACTACAGCTCTCCATTTAATGTTGTGATATTTTATTTTGAATGACAGCATAACATACTGGTAAAAGCATAGTCCTGGAAGTAAGAGAAGCTTCGTTCTAATCCCGCCTCTGCCACTTGCTTGCCTGTTTGACCTCAGCAAATTACTTAACTCCTCTGGGCCTCAGTTTCCTCAACTGTATGGGGATTTGAAACCTGATTTCCCTTTTACTTAGATTGTGAACCCCACGTGGGATAGGGATGCCATCTGACCTTTAATTTGCACCTACCTCAATGCTCATAACAGTGCTCGACACACAGTATGGGCTTAATAAACACCATAACAAATGACACAAATACTAAATGATATTCCAGTGATGTTATGATATGACCCACACAAAAACAGTTCACATTATTTTTCCAGAGATTCTGAAGGGGATATTAATGAATAATATGTGAGTTTCTGAGAAAGAGAAACCCACAACTCATTATGGGCAGGAAATGTGTTTGTTGTTATATTGTACTTTCCCATGCACTGAGTACAGTGCTTTGCACAAAGTAAGCGCTCAATAAATACGGTCGAATGAATGAACTCATCAATCATGGTACTCCCACATTTTGAAGGAATACAATCCCACTATCTCATGGGGTAAGGCTAGAGTTGAGATAATTGTCTAAAGGAAAAGTCCCAAGTTAAAGCAAAAAAAGACACCTTACTTCTATTGACAAAATGATCACAGGGGAAAAAGGGCAAAAATTATTTGCTTGACAGAATATTCATTAATTTTTAAAGCACTAAGGGAAACAATAGATGCTACCTGGGTGTAAAGCACATCAATTTCTTTCACATATTATTTTAACTTAAAAATTTGTCTTCCTTGTACTTTCACTAGAGATATTGAATGTCCGAAACTAATTAGCCAAAATATAAAAAAAGTATTGATTGCATGCTTACTGTATGCATAGCATTGTATTAAACCCCTGGATGAATACAGTAGAGTCCAGTAGACATAATAACTGGACTAAGGATTTCAAAATTTAGTGGAAGACCTGCTAATTAAGTGAAATATAGTGAAAAAGTATTCTTTGGGGACTATTTTATTTCTACCATAAATATATCCACTTTTCCTCTCCTCAGAAGTTTTATTAATGAAGGGAATCTCAAAATTGCATTTTTGGGGGATCTTTTCAGTAATAGCTAACTATTTTTATGACTTTAAAACAATATGCACCTACTCATAAGTGATCACTAGGCTTGACAAACTCTAGAAGTATAAACCCAACTACCAATCATTTGGCAAAAGGCAATGAATTCAACAGGCAATGCTATAGCTTATCAATTGTAAGAATTAGCTTTATCATTTGACCTTAACCCTGAAAGACCCAATTGGCTCCCAAATCAGTTTCTCAGAGAAAGAGCCCTAGAATTAGATTTATTTCATATTAGGGTACATTCTCTGGCCATTTCTGAAGTGACCAAAAACGACCTTGATCTGTCATGATCAAATTCATGTGGCTCATCAAGTCCTCAAGGCCTAAACTGTCTTTTAGACCTTAACTAACTCTTCCTTTGTGTCTTACTTCTTTGATGTTCTTTAATATATTGAAAGCGCCTTCTGAAATCCAGGGCACAGATTCAATCTGTTTTATGGATCTCCTAACTCACCTTACAACTAAAATTCCGCAATTTTATCTCAGTTGATTTCTGAGATATTGCCTTTTCAAGTTTTGACCTACAAAGCTAGATGTCAAGCACTCAATTATTTCTTCATACCCACCAAGTTCTCTCAGGAATTGATGGAATGCTCTCCAGTGGATTTTTGCTGAGATATAGCAAATCTCATGGAAGACTATTTTTGGTGATAAAACATTAACAATCATTTTAGACATTCTAGCAATGCCATCCAACTAGAAAGGAAATGGCTTCAATTCCAGATATTATCTTATTAGGGAATAATCCTGGGATAAGTAAAACATAGCATTAAGGAAATGCAGATACGATTGCTTGGCTTACTTTAAATTATTAGTCCCTTATGGAAATGGACTGGGCCAAATCTGATTGGTTTATATCCATCCCAGCACTTAGTATGATGGCTTACATGAAGTAAAATACTCAGTATGATAATAATAACAATAAATGACAATCAACAGAAATATTTAAAAAGGGACTGATGACATTTTAAAAATATAGTCCTTTGAAATATGGTTCAAATACAGAAAAAACAGATGCTGAATTATGTTAAATTAATTAGACCACTGAGTTACAGGAATGTCTTATAATGACATTGCGATTCTTTCCAGGATATACCATGTTTCTGATACATTAATTCATACTGCTCAAAAATCTGAAATCAAGGAAAGAAACTATAGTATTAATTGTCTGAGAATCATCATGAATAGCAATTAGCTATACGTATTCTTCTTCTACACCATGCTCCTGAGACGCACTACATACCACTGAGTTCCAGAAATAAAAGTCATCGTTCCCAAGTGTCATCAAATTGAACATGTGGGCTTTTAGATTTCACCTTAAAACGGTTCTCCTTACAAGTGTCACCACTGTAACTACCACTCTTCCAAGGAGACAGTGCCTAACCTTAACATGGACTAAATCGGTTGTGATTCCAATAAGAGTTATGGTGCTGACACAGCTTCTGCAGTCTTCAAACTCCCCTTCCTCCTCCACTCCAACTGTTGGTCATATCGCAACAACGATCCAGTCCGACAGAGAAGAAACTTGACTGCAGGTCATTTCTTCTACAACATACAATTTGCTCTACTCAACGGCAAAATACTCACTGTATCTCAGTCTCATCCATCTCATTGGTGACCCCTTGCTTATGCCCAACCTCTGGCCCATGTTTATTGGCTACTTATGGGCAGAACATTGTACTAAGGGATTGAGAGAGTACAGTACTGCAGAGTTGGTAGATGTTCTCTGAGTGAGCACAATAAGTTTATAGTCTAACTCCCAACACTTCCATATACAACAGATTCTCCCCCTCCCCACCTCTCCTCCGAAAGGCCTTAGCTAACTCCTCATTCCCCCTTATCCCTCTCCCTTCTGCATTGTCTCAGCATTTGGTTCTGTGTCCTTTCGAGCACTTCATATTCACCCCAACCTCAGTCCCATGGCATTTATACACATATCTATAATTTATTCTAACAATAATAATAATAATGATGGTATTTGTTAAGTGCTTACCATGTGCAAAGTACTGTTCTAGGTGATCAGGTTGTACCACGGGGGGCTCACAGTTTCAATCCCCATTTAACAGATGAGGTAACTGAGGCACAGAGAAGTGACCTGCCCAAAGTCACACAGCTGACACTTGGCAGAGCCGGGATTTGAACCCCTGAACTGACTCCAAATCCTGTGCTCTTTCCACTGAGCCATGCTGCTTTCTCTAGTGTCTTTCTCCCCCTCTAGCCATAAACTCCTTGGTGGCAGGGGACATGTCCACCACCTCTGTTGCACTGTACTCTCCCAAGTGCTTTGTACAGTACTCTGCACATAGTAAGCCCTCAAATACCACTGACTGACTGACTGAATTCAGGTGGCAGGCTTCTCAGCATGTGCCAATTCTAAAAAACTAAAGGAACAGAGTTCTGCATATGAACCCACTCAATCCTTGATTGAATCATGTGTGACCTCCCAAAAGTCACCTAGGAAGGCAATTTGGAAGCATAAATGCTTGAAAGGGCATAATTTGGGGTTATAAACTGCAAACTGTGATAGCCAAAAGATGAAAGCACGGAGAAGGTTAATATTACTTTTGTTAATAATAATAATAATAATAATAGTGGTATTGGTTAAGAGTTTTCTATGTGCCAAGCACTGCTCCAAGGCTAAATTAGATATAAGGTAATCAGGTTGGACACAGCCCCTGTCCCACATGGGGCTCACAGTCTTAATTCACATTTTATAGATGAGGTAACTGAGGCATGAAGAAGTAAAGTGACTTGTCCAAGGTCACATAGCAGACGTGTGACAGAGTTGGGATTAGAATCCACCCAGGCCCATACTCTTTCCACTAGGCAACACTGTTTCTCGGTGGTACTAGCGCATATCAAGTAGAGAGGAACAGCATAGTGAAATAGAATATCATAATGATCATAAGCCTTGAGGCAGACCATAATAATAATAATAATAATAATTTTGGTATTTGTTAAGTGTTTACTATGTGCCAAGCACTGTTCTATGTGCTGGGGGAGATATAAGGTAATAAAGGTTGTCCCACACGGGGCTCACAGTCTTAATCCCCATTTTTCAGATGAGGTAGCTGAGGCCCAGAGAAGTGAGGTGACTTGCCCAAAGTCCCACAGCTGACAAGTGGTGGAGCCGGGATTAGAACCCACGACCTCTGACTCCCAAGCCCTCACTCTTTCCACCGAGCCACGCTGCTGCCTTAGCCTTCAAATAGAACCAGGATCATATAAACAATTAGAAAATTCAGGTTTCAAACATTTCAACCATTTTTTTATGGTATTTACTTTGTGCCAAGGACTGTATTACGTTTTGGGAGAGATACATGATAATGAACGACCTGGGTTCTAAGCCTGACTCCCCCATGTGTCTTATGCGTGACCTTGGGCAAGTCACTTAACTTCCCCGTGCCTCAGTTGCCTCATCTGTAAAACGGGGATAAGACCGTGAGGCCCATTTGGGACATGGACTGTGTCCAACCTGATTTGTTTGTTCCTACCTCAGCACTTAGTACAGTCCCTGGCACATAGTAAGCACTTAACCAATACCATTTTTCAAAAAAAGGGTGGACACAATTCCTGTGTCCATGGGGGTTGCTGTCTAAATAGGATCAGCTATCAAATCCCCTTTTTACAGATGAGGAAACTGAGGCCCAGGGAAGTCAAGTGACTTGTTCAAGGTAACACAGCAGGGACTTGGGAGAGCCATTATTGGAAGCCAGGTCCTCTGAATCCCAGGCCTATGCTCTTTCCACTAGGCATCACATTTGTGAAATGACGTGAATCATTAAGCCTGGACTCCCCTTCAAGATCAAGAGGAGCTCCAAGTTTACTTCAAATTGATATCTGGGCCAGTCTCCCTCAATTCCTAGTCCAACATGGAAAAGCAGTGTGGCTCAGTGGAAAGAACCCGGGCTTTGAAGTAATAGGTCATGGGTTCAAATCCCGGCTCTGCCAACTGTCAGCTATGTGACTTCGGGCAAGTCACTTACCTTCTCTGTGCCTCAGTTACCTCATCTGTAAAATGGGGATTAAAACTGTGAGCCCCCCGTGGGACAACCTCATTACCTTGTAACCTCCCCAGTGCTTAGAACAGTGCTTTGCACATAGTAAGCACTTAACAAATACCAAAAAAATTCATCAGAAGCACCCATCCTCTTCTTTTATTGACTTTATTCCCTTACTTTACGTGAGAAACAGCGTGGCTCAGTGGAAAGAGCACAGGCTGGGGAGCCAGAGGTCATGGGTTCTAATCCTGGCTCTGCCACTTGTCAGCTGTGTGACCTTGGGCAAGTCACTTAACTTCTCTGGGCCTCAGTTCCCTCGTCTGTAAAATGGGGATGGAAACTGTGAGCCCCACATGGGACAACTTGATGACCTTGTATCTACCCCAGTGCTTAGAACAGTGCTTGTCACATAGTAAGCACTTAACAAATGCCAACATTATTATTACCTTACAGTCTATTGACTGTAAACTCCTTTTGGGCAGGGAACACGTCTACCTATACTGTTGTATTATAGCTTCTCTAATGCTTAGTACTCAATAAACACTCAAGAGACACCACTGATTGACTGATTGGTTGGTTTAGAAAGCTGGAGTTCCATTATTTAGGATTTTTTTCACCCGAGGCAGTGAGGTATCTAAGGGCTCCTTCTTCCAAGAACTATTAATTTACTTAATATTATCTTGATTTTTTGACTCCTACTTATTGTTGTTCATAAATCACTGTTTAGTTTGTCAACCTGCTCTTAAATTGTGAGTCCCACATCGCATCTGACCTAAGCATACTGTAAATGCCTAAATACTTAACACAGTTTTCAGTTCATAATAATCAGTTATTGATCAATTAATGGCATTTATAATAATAATAGTAATTATAATAATAATAATGGCATTTGTTAAGAGCTTACTATGTGTAAAGCACTGTTCTAAGAGCTGGAGGGATACAAAGTGATCAGGTTGTCCCACTTGGGGCTCACGGTCTTAATCCCCATTTTACAGATGAGGTGATTGAGGCTCAGAGAAGTTAAGTGACTTGCCCAAGGTCACACAGCTGACAATTGGCGGAGCCGGTATTAGAACCCATGGACCTCTGACTCCCAAGCCCATGCTCTTTCCACTGAGCCACACTGCTTCTCTAATGCTTACCCCTCTCAGGGTAACACCTGGAGAGTTTTCAGTACGCTACTAGTCTCAACTATGGGAGGGAGAGTCAAGTCGAGGCATATCCACTCCATTCCTTGCTTGGACAGTGTCTAGTGAGTGGAAGGCAATCTATTGTAAGTCAAAACTCACCTGTGCTAGGCAATAGCATGGGAGAAAGTTGAGGGTGGAAACTCAAGTTTACTTCACGGAAGAAGGTGGAAGAAATCCACTTCCAAATTTTTGCCAAGAAAACTCTATGGATACACTGACTGCAGATGGAGGTGGGGGCATTCTGAGAGAGATGTATCTGTGGTATCACTTTGGGTCAGAGATGACTCGACAGCATAAGACAAGAAAAATTGAGTGCTTAGTCAATTGTATTTATTGAGTGCTTACTGTGTGCAGGGCACTGTACTAAACTCTTGGGAGAGTGCAATACAACAATAATCAGACACATTCCCTGCCCACAAAGAGCTCACAGTCTAGACGGGGGGAAACAGACACTAATATAAATAAATTACAGATATATACATAAGCGGTTTGGGACTGGCAGGGCGGATAAAGGGAGCAAGTCAGGATGATGCAAAAGAGAGTGGAAGAAGAAGAAAAGAGGGTTTATAGTCAGGGAATACCTTTTAGAGGAGATGGAGGAGAGTAATTGTCTTTTTATTATGTACAGAGCACTGAACTAAGCACTTGGGAGAGTACAATACAACAGTATTGGTAGACATGTTTCCTATCCACAGTGAACCTATAGTCTAGAGGAAGCTAACATTGTAGAAGGATTAATAAGGGATGAATAAATACTAAAAGTGACTAACCAGTCAGATGCAACATCCTGGGTGTCTGAACAGCTTTATGTAGGAACCCACTGCTCACCCCAAGTGGGAAAGGGGCTATTAAATTGCTCTAAACCTTATCTGCTTTCATGAACATCAAAATCAGCTGATCTTGATGTGTAATAATAATAATAATAATAATAATAATATTAAAAACAAATAGGGAGAAGGAAGAACAAATCAACCTTTGCAAATAAGCAATGCAGAAGGGAATCAGTCACGGATCTGTTTTTTCTGTCATCACAATCAGATGGATTGGAGACTAGTGTCATCTTCGAAGACGATGCATGTTTTCAGTGTAGAACCCCCACCCCAAGCAAAACCCCCAAAAAACGTAGAGTTGAAAGAAGACGAGAAAATGCGTAAGTTTTGATCATTTCTATTAGAAAAAGAATCAGGTATTGCTAACCTACCTTCTTCAATTTAAAAAAAAATAGAAAATAAGAATGTTAAGTTTATATTGTGTCATGAAACCATTACTTTCCTGGGAAAAAGTATTAGGTGTTATTGCAAATTACACTGTAGTGATTCACAACAGAAACCAAATTACGGAGTATTCTCATAGAACATTTTAGTCATGACTATAATTTGACCAATTCAATGATTCACAATGTGGAGGTTTCTGTTTTTACTTCACACTGATTTTTTTTACCATTGACTATTTCCCAGGACACTTGAAAAATATATAACATTGTTGAACTGGGTTCATGCAACAGAATTACATTAGATTGCACAAACAATAGTCTTGCTTTACTGAGACTAAAAATTATGAGATAAAATTTCCATCCAGTTGTGGAATGTGCTGTGAAAAACTTGGGGAAAGTTCAAGGTAGACTGTTCTATTTACAATATGAGATAAGTAGGATAGGAAATCATTTATTATTGGAATCAGTGCAGTAAATTAGTTTATACCCTTTGGTGGTTGTACACTAACAGTAGAAATTGAGGTTTAAATTATCTTGGATAGTTTTTTTTTATGCATTTGATGAGTTATGTGAAAAATATTTTCCATCGAGATGTGTTTTCTTGGTAATGATCACTGTACCTTTCACTTCCAACACACTGTGTCTCTTTTGCTAACACCTCCCTTCTGCCTAAAGCTCCCTCCCCCTTCAAATACGCTAGACTGTAGCTATCACCATCCGCAAAGCCGTACACAAATCACATCTCCCCCAGGAAATTTCACCTTTCTCACCTATTTCCCTCCCTATTACATCATACCCCACCACTCTCCTCACAACATTCAAGTGCATATCTTTATACTTGGTGGTTCCTCCTACTTACAACTTATTTTAGTGTCCATCTCCCCTGTTAGATTGGAAGCTCTTTGAGGGCAGGGATCATGTAAATAATTCTATTGTGCTTTCCCAAGTGCTTAGTACAATGCTCTGCAGAGAATAAGCTCTCAATCTTATTGTTTGCCAGAAAAAAAGACCAAAAGATAATTATGTTTAGTGGCTAAGATGAACAGTTTGCTCCTTTTTCTGGGACTCAGTTTGACAGAAACAATGAAAATGACAAAATCTCTAACTTCTTCAAAATCTTACCCAAATCAGGGACTATCCCTTTCTTCATATCTCTAAGGGAAGACTGAAAGAACTGTCAATCACATTTTATAACTGAATATGATTTCATGTAATAAGCCTGCCTGGTAGGTTTAAATTCATATCTCTGTGTCATTTCCTATGATTCTGGTCAAACACTTCTGGCTAAATTATTGTGGACTCATTAATTAGTCCTGCTCGTTTTATGCATTTAAACTTCTTTACGGAATGGCAGATTCCTGAATCCTTCCAAAATACAAGGAATAGTGTGTAGAGGGTCATTTGATATAAAAGGCCTTTCAGAGGGGAAACCTCAAGGATACCTTACCTGATTATCCTTTCTGAAACTCTCTGATCTAAATGTTGGACTAGATATTTGCTGCCTCACTGCTGATCAGGGATGCTGTAGACTTTTGTGTGCTTTGTAGCAAAGGGAAGAATGATACTCCTAAAGCATGAAGTGATTGGGAGCTCTAATCCCAAGGCAATTTGATTATCCTGGATATGCAAGGAGGTCAAGGAAGATTTGCAGGAGATTTGTAGGACAACTTGAAACTGTAGGCATGCACTAAGAGAGATAACCCAAGATGATTCCAGCTCAAAGGACCTTACTTAGGAGGGACTGGACAAAAAAGAATAGAGAGGAGAGGACTTGGAGATTTTCTTGAAACAAGTTTCAGGTTCAGAGGGCACAGGATTGGAAATGAGGGTATCCATGGCTCTGCAACTTGCTTGCGCATATAAACTACGAACAGGTTATTTACCTTTGCATTTGTTCAATTCTATCTTAAACCATCATTATTAAGGATTAATATAATTAATGCATTTAATTAATTCTCTTTTAATATGTGCTCATCCAATAAATAATAATAATAATAATGGTAATGGTATTTATTAAGTGCTTACTATGGGCAAAGCAGTGTTCTAAGTGATGAATATAATTAATACATTTAATTAATTCTCTTTTAATATGTGCTCATCCAATAAATAATAATAATAATGGTAATGGTATTTATTAAGTGCTTACTATGGGGAAAGCAGTGTTCTAAGTGCTGGGGTACACACAAGATAATCAAGTTGGACATGTCTCTGTCCCACATGGGGCTCACAGTCTTAATCCCTGTCTTACAGATGAGGGAACTGAGGCTCAGAGAAGTGAAGTGACTTGTCCAAGGTCACACAGCAGACGTATGGCAGAGTCAGGATTAGAATCCACATCCTCTAACTCCCAGGCCCGTATTTTTTCCACTGGACCACGCTGCTTCCCTACTGCTACCTACTTAGAAACAGCATGGCTCAGCCGAAAGAGTAAGGGCTTTGGAGTTAGAGGTCATGGGTTCAAATCCCAGCTCCACCACATGTCTGCTGTGTGACCTTGGGCAAGCCACTCAACTTCTCGGAGCCTCAGTTACCTCATCTGTAAAATGAAGGTGAAGACTGTGAGCCCCACATGGGACAAACTGATCACCTTGTATCCCCCTCCCAGTGCTTAGAACAGTGCTTTGCACATAGTAAGCACATAACAAATGCCATCATATTACTTCAAAATTCTCCCTGCTGATATATTGGAGTTCACTCTCCTGACTGCTTTTCTGTAGCTAAAATTGTAGAATGCAATTGTAGAGTACAACAGTGCTTTGCACACAGTAAGCGCTTAACAAATGCCATCTTTATTATTACGTCGAAATTCTCCCTGCTGATATATTGGAGTTCACTCTCCTGCATGCTTTTCTGTAAGTGAAATTGTAGAGTATAACCCTGCACTCCTCTAGACTAAGCTAGTTATAGGCAGGGAATATGTCTGTTATATTGTACTCTCTCAAGCAGGTAGTATAGTGTTCTGCATACAGTAAGGGCTTAATAAAGTACAATTGATTGATTGATTAATGCCTCACTAGCCCCTTTTAAGTCACTTCATTTACACAAATAAACAAACATTTGAGGATCTGACAAGTCTAGAAAAGAATAAGAAAATCAAGCTTTCTCTTCTAACATTTGAACAACCATTAATACCTGAATAGAGGCTATGTACAGATTTACAGTGGGTATAAAAATCACTGAACTATATGAGATTGGACAGCTAAATAGCCAAACCTACTGAATGTGCTGACCCCCACCTTGTAACCATGAACACAGTGGTGTGCTCACTGAAAAAGACAAAGACATTTTGCTGCAGTCAAGATCTAAGTAGCAGGATTTTCTTGACATGTCTGGTTGAAACCTGAATGATGCTCGTATCACTGCTACTAAGCAAAGTGCTGAACACTGGAATGATCATTGCTAATACACTTCAAAGTTTCTTTAATAATCCAACCAATCTATGTTTAAGTGGCATCTGAGTCATCCAGCTGGCTGAATGTCAAACTCCTGAAGAGTTGAAAAATCAGCAAGAAACCTGATAACATTAATGTATCCCTAGGACTGCAAGAAGTCCATAAGTAGTGGATACTCTGAAAGAGCCACAAAAAAGGGTATAGAAATAGGTTTATCACAGAGAGGAGGGGGGAGAAAGGGGGACAATCCTAAAGTGTGGGATGGGGCCAAAAAATCGGAGGGAAAAGTGGGGACTGGGTTAGGGAGAAGCTACTTCTCTGGTGAATTTGCTAAGTGATAACATAAATTCTAATCGTTCCAAAAATAAATTATTTTGACCTTGTTGACATCAATCAATGGTATTTGTTGAGCGCTTACTAAAATGGAGCCCCGTCTACTAAGACAACCCAGAAAGTTGCTTCTGACAAAGGCTAAACAAAAAAACCCCTAGAGAAACGGAATGTGTGATATTATGATAGTTTCAAGTTCAGACTAAAACAAATGAGCTTTTGTTGTAGAAGCAGTCACGAATTGATGGATCGCTTAACGAGTGCAATGCACTGTCCTATGTGCTTTGGGAAGGACATTCCCTACTTACTAGCTCATATTCCAGCGGAGGAGGCAAAAAAAAAATACTCACAAATAATTAAAAATGGTGGAATGTGCAGTTAAATTAACTTTATATACAGAAGCAGTGTGGCCTAGTAGAAAGAGCACATGCCTGGGAGTCAGAGGACCTGGCTTCTAATCCCAGCTTTGCCACTGGTCTGCTGAGTGACCTTGGGCAAGTCACTTAACTTTTATGGACCTTAGTTCCCTAGGATTCAATACCTGTTCTCCCTCCTTCTTAGGCTATAAGCCCCATTTGGGATCTGATTATTCTGTATCTTCCCCAGCACTTAGCAGAGTGCTTGGTACTTAATACGTACTTACAAATGCCACAAGTATTAAGATTAAAAGACTAATTTCCAAAGTTAAATCCATAGCACTGGCATTTAAATAACCATAAATTCTATAAAGGGTTAATGCCACAAGTCCAATGCTCACTTTGGTGTTTCAGAATAACAATGTGGAGTGCTGGATGGCAGAGTAGCTATTAGGTGCAAAATATTGCTCTTTTACAGTCACTAAACATTAGACCGAAAACAGCAGACTACAGCAGGCTTGCTCATTTACAGAAGGGGAATACGTTGCAAATGTCCAAGTGTGAAACACACTGTTGACAATAGTAATGACAACATGATTTATTTGGGAAATTGTTATGGATACATTACGAACAGTCCATTAAAATAATTAGTGTGATTTCCTAAATCCTGAGAACAGAGATATTTTAATGTAGTGAGAAAATAATCCCTTAAATTTCTTTGTTTCTCTCTCCATTAAACCAAAAGTAATTCCACTATATAATTATGGTATTTGTTAAGTGCTTAACTATGTGCCAGGAACCATACTAAATGCTGGGGTGGATACAAGCAGATTGGGCTGGCCACAGTCCACCAGCCCCATGTTGGGCTCACAGTCTTAATTCCCATTTTACAGATGAGGTAACTGAGGCACAGAGAAGTTAAGTGACTTGCCCAAAGTCACACAGCTGATAAATTGATTAGTGGCGGAGGCAGGATTAGAACCCACGACCTCGGACTCCCAAGCCCGGGATCTTTCTGTGTGTTCTTAATACTAAAGAGGAACAAGTAGTTTTGGTTGGGAAACAAGTATGTATTCCAGGTATTAGACTGAAACCTAATTATATGGACCAATTGCTTGATTTTTATCCCCCAAGTACAGTGCACTGCACCTAATGTGCAAAAAACAAATCAAAATAATAACTGTGGTATTCATTAAGTGCTTCCATGTGCCAAAAATTGTACTGTGCACTGGGGTAGATACAATATGTGCCCATCGGACGTAAGAAGGAGGGAGAACAGGTATTGAATTGTCATTAAATGGTGAGGAACCTGAGGCACAGAGAAATTAAGTGACTTCTCCAAGGTCACACAGCAGGCAAGTGGCAGAACTGGGATATAAACTATCATCCTCTGATTCATTAGGCCGTGCTCTTTCCATTAGGCTACACTGCTTCATTTCAGGAAGGCAAAATTTGCAATTGCTCTGAAAAAAAAAAAGCCAAGTAAATACCATTTTACAGGCTCTCATAGTAATCCCTATACCACATCTTTGCAGATTTTTTTGTGCTGAAATGGCCTTCTTGATAATATATTTGTAAATCAATCTTTAATCAGTTTAACATTCTGCATTAAGATGGCGGTTCTGCGTATAAAGGGAAGAAGTGGTGGATCTAGTACACTACAAATTGGTTGTGTGCTCTTAGGCAGACTGAGACATATGCACTGTTTCTTTATTATCGTTTTCTGGATCCACACAATCTGTTCAGGTCAACGCTGCTATTCCAAGTCTCAGTTTCTTTATTATTCACATTACACAGACAACCAAATGACAATACTAAAATGCTAAATCCAAACAGGAAGCCTTAGGGCCTTTCCGTGGAGGGCTGGTAGTAAGGCAGAATGATTTATTCCTGAAATCTGTTTCCTAAATTCCTGGCTCCCATTTTCTGATTAACTTTTAACACATGCTGATTCCTTGTCACTTTCCCTGCTGTCACAATTTCATGTCAGATCTTTGCTGTCCAAAATTGTGCCTTCTATTTAGAGAGAAATTGTGGGCAACTTGATAGATTTGCAATGTAATGGTCTGATCCTGTTACTCTTTTTGAGCCCACATTGAGTACAACACATTTTCATCTTAGGGATCGATCCAGTTTTATTGACTAGAAGAGGAAAATAAAGGACCAAAGTGAACAATCTTCTCCCCAGGCATAATTTATTCCCAGCAAATTTGATCAGTCATTTTGGGAGCTACATTTACTGCTTCATTAGACTAAAACCTGAGGCATATGTAAACCAAGCTAAGCTCATGTGCAACCACTGAAGGAATAGAAACCTTCAAGATGGGCAGATCTTTGCGGACTACGGCTAAAACAATACTAAAAAGACAGTCATGATTCACTTCCCACCAACAGTGCTTATGATTACAGTTGGCTCCACCATTCTTATTTCATTCCACTGTATTTACTGAGCACTTACAGTGTGCAGAGCACTGTACTTAGTGCTTGGGAGAGTATAATACAACAATAAACAGACACATTCCCTCCCCCCAATGAGCTTAGAGTCTAGAATGAGGGAGACATATTAATATATAAATTGCTAATAAATACATTACATTTAAGGACTCTTGTAGAGAGTCCTATGTGGGGCAAGGATTATTTCTGATCTGTTTATATTGTATCTATCTCCTCTAGAGAGGATTTGGCAAAAAGAAGGTTATCGGCAACCTTTCAGAGAGGAATTTCTTGGGAGTGAAAGGGGTAGAAACCAGATTCTGTTGTGGGTGGGGATTTTCTCTATTGCTGAATTGTACTTCCCAAGAGTTTAGTACAGTGCTCTGCACAGAGTCAGCACTCAATAAATACGATTGAATGAATTCAAGGGGTCAAGGAAAGAACTGGAGGAGAGGAACTGGAGACTGCAGATGTTAACAACTCACCCAAGGAATTTGGAGAGGAAAGATTGGAGGGAGATGGGGCAATAACTGGAGGGAGGCTTGGAATCAAGGGAGGCTTTTTAGGAGATGAAACAAGTGGGTGTGCTTGAAGTAGTTTAATTAAATTAGTTTCACTCACACCTGCATCATATACTCAGTACTGTAAAAACACAAGGATTGGAAACAGCACAGGCTTGGGAGTAAAACTAGTATGTTCTAATCCTGGATCTGCCACTTATCAGCTGTGTGACTTTGGGCAAGTCACTTAACTTCTTTGTGCCTCAGTTACCTCATCCGTCAAGTGGAGATTAAGACTATGAACCCCATGTGGGACAACCTGATTACCTTGAATCTACTCCAGCGCTTAGAACAGTGTGTGACACATAGTGCTTAACAAATACCATTATTATTGTTATTATTTAAATACTATCATAATCATCATCATCATCACAGCAATTCAGGCTTATGTATGTGGTAAAATGTTTCCTAATTCTACCCTCACATTCTATCCAAAATATTGAAAGCACACATTACGGAACTGACTATACATAGTACCAAAGGCCTTGCTGTTCTAATATCTTGGTTAAAAAAAAAAGAAAATTTCTAAAGTCTACGTGAGTTCTTTGAAATGAAATGTGCTCATCTGTTTATCATAAAGTACTTCAGCCATGAGAAAATCTATCATGTAGTGCCATGGATGAAATAATTTCTCAATCTGCATATTCTTTGAGGAAATTTCAAAGGAGGCTTTAGAAATACAATACTTTATTATCATTTTAGCGATGGCCTGAAAGTTTTGTGTTAAAATCTAAAAATCACATTACCATTGTCATGGCTGCCTGAGTTTCAGTGTGTTGAAGGTTCTCACCTTTAATAAGTATTATGATCCCTTAATACTTTTAGGTTGCTGCCCATGAAATTATTTTGGATAACACTGATTTATTTACCATCTATAATGGTGGTGAGTAGAAATTGGTTTGGTACAGAGAGAGCTGCTCTGACTTAGCCTTTAGCCTGGAGAGGGGATTGGGTCCCTGAGATTGAGAGTCCCAAAGACCACAACTTGAAAGGCAAAATGATAACTGTGATATTTAAGTACTTGCTATGTTCCACGAGCGGATGTTCATATACCATATAAGCAGATAGAACCCTTTCACACATAGGGCACACAATCTAAGAAGGAGAAAGTACTAACAATGTGTTAACAGGGGAGGTAAATGAAGCATAGAAGAGTTAAGTCATTCAGTCAGTCATTCGTATTTGTTGAGCACTTACTGTGTTCAGAGCACTGTACTAAGTGCTTGGGAGAGTATGGTATGACAATGAACAGGCACATCCCCTTCCCACAGCAAGTTTACAGTCAAGAGGGACATTAATATCAATAAATAAATTACAGATAATTACATAAGTGCTGAGGGGCTGAGAGGGGTTATGAATAAAGGGAGCAAATCAGGGTGACGCAGAAGGGAACGGAAGAAGAGGAAAGGAGAGCTAATCCTCTGATTCCCAGGCCCATGCTCTTTCCTCCAGGCCATGCTACAAGAAGCAGCATGGCTCAGTGGAAAGAGCCCAGGCTTTGGAGTCAGAGGTCATGGGTTCAAATCCTGGCTCTGTCAACTGTCAGCTGTGTGACTTTGGGTAAGTCACTTCACTTCTCTGGGCCTCAGTTCCCTCATCTGTAAAATGAGGATGAAGACTGTGAGCCCCCCATGGGACAACCTGATCACCTTGTAACCTCCCCAGCACTTAGAACAGTGCTTTGCACATAGTAAGTGCTTAATAGATGCCATCATCATCATTATTATTATTATTATTATCTGGGGCTGGAGGAGTAGGAATGTGCCAGATTCCTCCCAGCTACATCTCAAAATGACACCCCCTTCCCTGTGCCTTCCCAGACCACACTGACAGAAGATGGTTCCTCTGACACATCTCCTTGGCACACTGCATTCCCAGTCTCACTTCATGATCTCTGGCTAGCGGGGGGTTGGAGGAGAAAGCCGCACTTTGTTAGGGGCAAATGGCTGTGGGTTACCCATTCAGCATAATGTAGGCACGAAGCTGTTCGGACATAAATCAAGAAAATGCTCAACGTTTTCAAGCTGGATCTCTGATGCGTAAAGTGGTCCTATTTTGTATTGCATTTCTCTGAACCCAAACCCGCACAGTGGACCAAAAACCAAAAATGAAGGAAACCAGGAATGGATTTTAAACCAGGAAAATATGTTGACCGAGGTTAAAATGAATCCAAATGAAACATTTGAGAAACTGGCAAAGCTAATGTATATATTATTTAAGACCTTGAACAGATTAATGCTTTGGCCTTTACACCGAGAGAATCAGTAGGGAATTTCTATACACAACTTTAAACGAACAAAGGAAATACAGTCTCATTAAACCATACTTATGGACTTATTAATTAATGTTTGAGCCATAGTCGATGCATCTGAGAAATGGTATTAAAAAGATGTACAACTGCTCACTGCAACATTAGTCATATGGTAATGTACACAGAAAATATGTACCCATAGCTGCGCATAAATAAAATGCTTATAATCACAGCCTGAGTTTAAACCATTTTCATGTAGTAGTTCGGGGCTCATTTATGTTTTGTTTTACACTTATGAATCATACTCTCCCCAAAATGGGATGATTTCCTCTGCCAATATTTTTTCATGTGCTCCACAAAAACAAGACATTCTACAGTATTCCCGCACACGAATTATGTGTGTGCCTTCATCCTAATTTTTGAGCAGAAGTTCATTTTGGGGCTAAACTACAGATTGTTAAGGGGATCCTTTAATCTTTTTTGTTTGTTTGTTTTAATGGTATTTGTTAAGTACTTACATTCATTCATTCATTCAATTGTATTTATTGAGCACTTACTGTGTGCAGAGCACTGTACTAAGTGCTTGGGAAGTACAAGTTGGAAGTTACAAGTAATAATAACAATAATAATAATGATGGTATTTATTAAGCACTTACTATGTGCAAAGCACTGTTCTAAGCGCTGGGGAGGTTACAAGGTGATCAGGTTGTCCCACGGGGAGCTCACAGTCTTAATCCCCATTTTACAGATGAGGGAACTGAGGCACAGAGAAGTTAAGTGACTTGCCCAAAGTCTCACAGCTGACAATTGGTGGAGCCGGGGTTTGAGCCCATGATCTCTGACTCCAAAGCCTGTGCTCTTGGCACTCTAAGCTCTTGGATAGATATGAGCTAATCGATCAGGTTGGACACAGTTCATGTACATACTCTGCACATAGTAAGTACTCAATAAATACTATTGCTTAACCTATGATTTGGGTGGGCCCTTGAATAATTTCTCCAGTAATAGCGAAGGGTTATGGTGAATCATGAAAATATTCTTGCCTGGTCTCCATGGGGCTGGCAATATCTGACTGGATTTGGGGAGGAAACGTGGACATTCATTCATTCATTCAAAAGTACTTATGTAGTGACTTTAAATAAGTCATCATCATCATCATCATCGTCATCATCATCATCATCAACAGCAGTGCTTGAGTGCCTGTAAGCAGGGCCTTGTCAGAGCTGTGTAGGACCATTCGGGGAAAAGTTGAAGTATAGTTCCTGCCCTTAAAGTATTTACACTCTAATGGGAGGAGTTTACAAATCCTACCTTCTGCAGGAAATTCATGCCCTGCGCTTCTGGGAAAGGAAGTTGACTACTTTTGCTATTTAAGAGAGAACAATAATAACAATAATAATAATAGTAATAATGATATTGGTTAAGGGCTTACTAGGTTCCGAGCACTATACAGAGTCCTGTGGGAGATACAAGATAAATGATTCCTGAGTGGCCTATTGTACCAAAGAAGGCTCGTAAAATGGTTCCCTAGGCAATTTAAAATATTTTTATGAGGACTAAAGGGGATGGGAAAACGGGAATGAGAACAAAATGAAAATAACTAAAAAAGAAACACTCCCAAACCATGTACATGAATTACAAAACAAAAGAACAAATGCTGTGCATGTAGGATAATCCTTTCGAAGACAAACCTGTTGAGAGAGATAGTACACTGATTTCTCTGCAGAAGTACAATAATTCTGCTCAGAGAAGTGGACTGAATTCCCAAGATTTTCTCACTCTACAGGAGAAACTGCCCGTGTTTATTGTTTAATGACAGCAAAGTCAATCAAATTAAGTCAATTTCGACAGAGATCTTCCAAGATACTTTGAGTTCAGAATAGACCATGCTGTGTTTCCACAATAGAGTGCCAGAGGTCTGTCTGTTGAAGATAAGTGATTTATGTAAAATGTAAACTGATTAGACTATTAGTAGATGATCACACCGCTTTCACCAGGGAAGAACTAACATCCTGCTGACATGCCTCATTTGGAATGCTGGACCAGTACATGTTTGAAAGAAATGCTTAAGCATTGCAATCTCTTTAAGCAAGAGAGCAGATTGAAGCCTTCATATTCTGCCTAATTAAAACTCCTCTTAGAGAATTACCATACTTGATAGGGTTAGTGTGTGAAGATTGGACAACACAGTTTGGTGGGTAATTAAAGTGTGATTCATTTATCCCTACGTAGAAACAGACCAAGTTTCCAGGTTCTGTGGAATTAAAAACAAATCCCAGAAAAAAAGCAAAAACATGTTTATGTTCTATCATAACCTTTGACATTTTCATTCCAGTATTTAAATCTTAATCTGAGGCAGCTGGGGATCAAAAACTGAGTCCTCTTGAAGTAGCCTAAAGTATAAAATTTTAAAAGAGGTTTTAAGATAAATATGGAAGCTGCATGGCCTGGTGGATAGGGCATGGGTTTGGGAGTCAAAAGGACCTGGCTTCTATTCATTCATTCATTCCATCATATTTATTGAACGCTTACTGTGTGCAGAGCACTGTACTAAGTGCTTGGGAAGTACAAGTTTGCAACAGACGGTCCCTACCCTACAGCAGGCCCACAGTCTAGAAGGGGGAGACAGACAACAAAACAAAACATATAAACCAAATAAAATTAATAGAATTAGAATTCTATAAATCTAATTAAAATCTAATTCAAATCAGAATTAAATTCTAATTCCGACGTCTGCTCTGTAACCTAGGCCAAGTCATTTAACATCTCTCTGCCTCAGCTAGCTCATCTGTAAAGTGACATTTAAGACTTGGAGCCCCATGTGGGACATAGATTGTGCTCAGCTGATTAGCGTGTATCTTAGCCCAGTGCATAGTACACTATTTGGCATATAGTAATAATTTAACAAATACCATTAAAAAAACAATAACGGGCCAGCTCCTCTCCTTCTGTTTCTCTTTTTGAGGTAGTAGAGTAAGACACGTTATCATCCACCTCTTCTCCTCCTCCTCCTCCTAATCCTCAATATTTATTGAAAAACGACAGTGCAACACTATAGTGATATGTTTAAATTCAAAATTGAATAATCCCTTATCAGTTATCAGACTTAAAATGACTGTTTTTTACGTTTTTAGCTGTATAAAAGTTAACTAAAACAGAAACTGTAGCTGCGCTTGGTAACCAGTGCCAAATCAAATGGATCGAATGAACGTTTCAATATCAAATATATCTTTCATTTTCGTACTATACTACCGCAAAAAGAGTCAGAAACAAAAGGAAAGGAGAAGTTGGCCAGTTTTTTTATGGTATTTGTTAATCTATTGCTATGTGCCAAACAGCGTACTAAGCAGTGTGGCTCAGTGGAAAGCGCACGGGCTTGGGAATCGGAGGTCATGGGTTCTAATCCCGGCTCCGCCGTTTGTCAACATCTGACCTTGGGCAAATCACTTAACTTCTCATTGCCTCAGTTGCCTCATGTGTAAAATGGGGTTTGTCCCCACGTGGGACAAACTGATAAGTACAGTGCTAAGCGCTTAGTACAGTGCTCTGCACACAGTAGGTGCTCAATAAATATGATTGAATGAATTACCTTTTATCTTCCCCAGTGCTTAGAACAGTGCTTGGGACATAGTATGCGCTTATCAAATACCATCATTTTTTTTAAAAAATAAGCATTGAGCTAGATAAACACTAAGCAGTCTGGGCACAGTCTATGTCTCACATGGGGCTCACAGTCCTAAAAATCACTCTACAGATGAGCTAACTGAGGCAGAGACAAGTTAAATGATTTTCCCTAGGTTACATAGCAGACAATTTGTGGAGTCGGGCTTAGAAACCAGGTTCTTATGACTCCCGGGCCCAAGCTCTACCCACTAGGTGATGCAGCTTCCTTATTGATTTTAAAACCTATTTTAATATTTTATACTTTAGGCTACTTCAAAAGGACTCAATGCCCTCAGCAAACCCAATACCCGAAGAAATAGAAAAGGAACACTTTTTTTATCAGTACCATGGAGAAAATATCATTCTATCCCTGCTGCTTGTTTCACCTCTTTAGGACACACTTTATTTTCCTGCCTAGATCATTTTATAAAGCAACACTCTGAATTCTGTACTCATATTCCCACTCTCAAAAACCTCCTCAAAGATGCAGCTCATTCCTCTTAACAACCAGTAAAAATTCTTAACCATTGGTTTTAAGGCATTCACTCACGTCTCTCCTTGCTACTTATATTTGCTTCTTTCTCAGTACTCACTACTAAAGTACTTTTTTCTTCTCAACCAACCTACTCACTGTTCCTCACTCAATCTCTTCTTTTATGGTATTTGGAAAGCCCTTACTATGTGTCAAGCACTGTTCTTTGTGCTGGGGTAGATATAAGTTAATCAGGTTATGCACAGTTCCTAGACTGTAAGCTTGTTGTGGGCAGGGAATGTGACCATTTATTGTTATATTGTACTCTCCTATGCACTTAGCACAGTATTCTGCAAACAGTTAGCACTCAATAAATGCAACTGAATGCATGAATGAATCCCTGTCCCACATAGGGCTAGCAGTCTAAGTAATAATAATAATAATAATAATTATGATATTTGTTAAGCAGTTATTATGTGCAAAGCACTGTTCTAAGAGCTGGGAGATACAAGGTGATCAGGTTGTCCCACGGGGGGCTCACAGACTTAATCCCCATTTTACAGATAAGGTAACTGAGGCATAGAGAATTTAAGTGGCTTGCCCAAGATCACACAGCTGACAAGTGGCAGAGGCGGGATTAGAACCCATGACCTCTGACTCCCAAGCCCGGGCTCTTTCCACTGAGCCATGCTGCTTCAATAGGTAGGAAGGAAAACAGATGTTAAATCCCCATTTTACAGTTGAAGAAACTGAAGCACAGAGAAGTGAAGAGAAGAGAAGCAGCATGGCTCAGTGGAAAGAGCACGGGCTTTGGAGTCAGAGGTCATGGGTTCGAATCCCAGTTCTGCCAACTGTCAGCTGTGTGACTTTGGGCAAGTCACTTAACTTCTCTGTGCCTCAGTTCCCTCATTTGTAAAATGGGGATTAAGACTGTGAGCCCCCTGTGGGACAACCTGATCACCTTGTAACTTCCCCAGCACTTAGAACAGTGCTTTGCACATAGTAAGCGCTTAAAAAAATAAAGAAGACAAAGAAGACAAGTGAAGCGACTTGCCCCAGTTCACACAGCAAGCAAGTTGTGGAACTGGAATCAGAATCCGGATCCTTTGACTCTCAGGCCTGGGCTTTTCCCACTAGGCCATGCTGCTTCTCTATTCTGTCTACTGATGTCCTTCTTGTCTGAAATTCCCCCAGCCTTCATATCTGTTACATCATTGCTCTCCTTATCTTCACGACACTTCTGAATTCATAAATCTTCCAACAGGCCTAAAAGAGATGTCTCCTCTCTTCATCCTAATCGCCCCTTTACCACTTCTGCATCACCTAAGCTCTTGCAAACTCAACACACTCCATTGTATTTAAATGCATTTTTGTTCTTTATCGATTCACCCACCTGTAGTTTATTTTAGTGTCTTTCTCTCCTGCTGGATTGTAAACTCCTTCAGATCAGAGAAGCAGGGAAGCAGCATGGCTCAGTGGAAAGAGCATGGGCTTTGGAATCAAAGGTCATGCGTTCAAATCCCGGCTCGGCCAGTTGTCAGCTGTGTGACTTTGGGCAAGTCACTTAACTTCTCTGTGCCTCAGTTCCCTCATCTGTAAAATGGGGATTAAGACTGTGAGCCCCCCGTGGGACAACCCGATCACCTTCTAACCTCCCCAGCGCTTACAACAGTGCTTTGCACATAGTAAGTACTTAATAAGTGCCATTATTATTATTATTATTATCAGGGATCATATCTACCTACTCTATTAAAATTTCCCAAGAGTTTATTCAGTCAGTCAATCATATTTATTGAGCACTTACTGTGTGCAGAGAACAGTACTAAGTGCTTAGGAGAGTACAATATAACAATAAACAAATTTCCTACCCACAACAACCTTACAGTCTAGAGTTTAGTACAGTGCTCTCCATAATCACTATCATCAGTGGTACTAATTGAATGCCTACTATGTTCAGAGCACTGTACTAAGCACTTGGGAGAGTACAATACAACAGAGTTGTTAGAAACATTCCCTGCCCACAGAAAGCTTTGGGTCTAGAAGACTGTACTTACTCCACTGGTCAATAAATATTATCTATTAATAAAGTCCATTCCTTGATACAATCAATTAGGGACGAGGAACATAGCTTCGGTGCTATCAGCAAGCTCAATTTGGCGTGGAAAAACAACAAAAAGACATCTCTGAAATAATTAATCCTGGAATGGGATCACCAGCATATATTACTAAAATGGTGCCCATTTAAGGTGGTTTCAGCTTATATCCACTCCTGGTGGTATGCTTTGTTGTCCTGGTATACAACCACCCTAAGACAGATTGTTAAAAATCTCCACTGATTCCAAGATCTCCCCTCATGGTTCTCAATGGCCAAATGTCACTGAAATTTAAGCCCTCTTGTTTGGGCTTAAAGACAGAAAGAACAACAAAACAACCATTCATTTTATTTCAGCAAGGGAAAATAAACTGTCAAGTTGAGCTGATCAATGATTTATTGAACGCAACAGAGCCATTCAATGTAGCTATTCTCCTGTAAAGATTAGAAGAGCCCGAAAAAGTTTAGTAGGAAGAGATGTATGAAGGCAGCTTAGCAAGAGCAACTTACCCTTTTTACCCTGAATGTGGAATGATTCATGGTGTTCAAGGTGTAAAACTGTTGGACATTTTGATGTTGCTGCTTATGTCTCTGCTGGGAATTGGGGCTTCTGTGAGTCAGAGAATATCCAGTTGATTTGTCTTTGGCCTTTAGACCCTTGAATTGTGAAAGCTGCATTAACTGCTTCGAACCACTGAGATGTTATTTGGTGCTTTAAAATTATGACTATTTAATACATTGATGTGTCTATAAGTGCCATTGAAATGTGAAAGAACAAAACTCCAAAACCTCTCTACTTCAGCAAAATTCTAGTCTAACGAGGGCAAGATGTTTTGAACTCAATCTGAAGAAAAGTATAAACTACTTGTGGACAGGGCATGTGTCATTTCCCTGTTTAGTAGTTACCAAGAGCTTAGTACAGTTCATTGCCTGCAATACTTTCTCAGTTAAGTCTCTAATGATGACAAAAACTACTGTTGCTACTACTACTACTGGAGAAACACTTTGTCTACACAGACACAATCTAATGGAGTGCTGAGGTATTTTTAGGTGGACTTGGGTTCTGCAATCCCTTCTCCTTCCCTCCATCTCTAAATTCATTAGGCTGGCTGAATGATTCTGATAACTGTCTACTTGTCAGTCATTGTCAGTCAGTCAACCATATTTATTGAATGCTTATTCTGAGCAGAGCACTGTACTGAATGCTTGGGAGAGTAAAATATAGGATTATAACAGACATATTCTCTTCCCACATTGACCTTACAGTCTAGAAGGGGAGACAAGCATTAATGTCAATAAATAAATTGCAGATATGCACATAAGTGTTGTGGGCTGGAAGGGGATGATGAATAAAGGGAGCAAGTCAGGGTGTCACAGAAGGGAGAGGGAGAAGAGGAAAAGAGGGCCTGAAAGGGAAGGCCTCCTGGAAGAATTGTGCTTTCAATAAGGCTTTGAATAAGGCTTATCCTTGCCTAGATAACCACAGACACTGTTGTGGTATTTACATTCCTACTGTGGGCTAAGAACTACATTAATAGTTGGGATAGATACCAGATAATGAGGTCAGTCACAGACCCTTTCTCACATTGGGCTCCCAGTTTAAGTAGGATGGGGAATAGATATGTAAATTCCATTTTACAGATGAGGACACTAAGGCACAGAGAAGTGATGTCACCACCCCAAAGTCACACAGCAGGAAAATGATTGAGCCTGGATCCAGCGCTTTAGAACAGTGCTTTGCACATAGTAAGTGCTTAACAAATACCATCATTATTATTGTTAGAACCCAGAGCTTAAGGCCCCCAGGTACATGTGGTCTTTCCACTAGGCCATGCTGTTGCTGATGAAGTGAAAAATGAATAGAGAGCTTTAACATAGCCACTGGCCTCAGTGAGATGCTCACTACTTTGATAAAGGCTCATCTTGGGAAGCGGCTTGGCTTAGTGGAAAGAGCACAGGCTTGGGAGTCAGAGGTTGTGGGTTCTAATCCTGACTCCGCCACTTATCAGCTGTGTGACTTTGGGCAAGTCACTTAACTTCTCTGTGCCTCCAATATCTCACCTGAAAAATGGGGATTAAGACTGTAAGCCCCACCTGGGACAACCTGACTACTCCAGTATCTACCCCAGTGCTTAGAACAGTGCTTGGCCCATAGTAAGCTCTTAACAAATACCATCATTATTATTATTACTTTCCTAAAGAGGGTAGATCGATGAGTAAGATAATGTGCCCTCTTTTTATTAATGTGGAGAAGTGCTATGCTGAACTCCCAGCCAGGCTTAAAAAGTTTTTCTTCTTTTAAGCTTAAACTGGTTTAAACCTAAAAGGTATGAATTATATGATCACCCCAGGGTTCACTGCCCACAATGCACATCAGACCCAGAGCCCAAGGAAGCATGAAAGAATTAAAGAAATCCAGCTTAGCAGCAATCCAATGATGGCTGGTTAATAAACAATGAACTGCCAAGATCCCCTGCTGGAACCACAAAGAGAGGGGAAAAAATGTTTTTCAGCTTTGTTCCCTGAAAACTCTATAATTTAAGAGCTTCCTAACATTTTGCTCACATAGTGAGGATACTCTCCTCTGGGTCTGAAAGAAAAATAAAATTACTCATAATAAATCCAGAGAAATCAATCTTACTGGTTTTAATATGTTTTTCCCCTCAGTCTGTCAATTGACTTTACAGAGAAACCCTCAAAATCTTATTGATTGAAAGGTACTTCATTAGTGACATGCTTTCTTCTAAACTGTAGCAAGAGCCTCTCTAACATAAACATCTGATATTTGAGACAATTACGCCTATCTAGAAATGATCATTACTATTGTAATTATTGCGGTATTTGTTAATCATTCATTCATTCATTCAGTCGTATTTATTGAGTGCTTACTGTGTGCAGAGCACTGTACTAAGCGCTTGGGAAATACAAGTTGGCAACATATAGAGACAGTCCCTACCCAACAACAGGCTCACAGTTTAGAAGAGGGAGACAGACAACAAAACATGTGGACACGTGTCAAGTCATCAGAATAAATAGAAATAAAGCTAGACGCACAGCATTAACAAAATAAATAGAATAATAAATATGTACAAGTAAAATAAATAGAGTAATAAATCATAATAATCACTATGTGCCTAACAGAACACTCAGCACTGGGGTTGAGACAAGATTACCAGGTTGGACCATGTGGGGTTCACAGTACATGCAGGAAGGAGAACAGATATTTTATCCCCAGAACAGATGGGGAAACTGAGGCACAGAACACTAAGTGATTAGCCCAAACTCACACAGCAGGCAAATGGCAGAGTAGGCATTAGAACCTGCTTTCCTGTCTCTCAGGGCCATGTTCTTTACATTAGGCCATATAAATAGGCCATATTTATTTTATTTTGTTAGTATGCTTGGTTTTGTTCTCTGTCTTCCCCTTATAGACTGTGAGCCCACTGTTGGGTAGGGACTGTCTCTATATGTTGCCAATTTGTACTTCCCAAGCGCTTAGTACAGTGCTCTGCACATGGTAAGCGCTCAATAAATACGATTGATGATGATGATGATAAATACTTAAAAAGATTGGTTGGCATCTTCCCATAGGTCGGTTTAGTTAAATTCAAAGAGTGAAAATGTATTATCCAGAAATAAATGCAAAAAAAACCCCCTTTATGGCTCCTTCTTTCAAAGGACAGACCAATCATCACGTTTTTTTTTTTTTTGTTGTCTGCCTCCCCCCTCTAGACTGTGAGCCCGTTGTTGGGTAGGAACCGTCTATAAACGTTGCTGACTTGTACTTCCCAAGCACTTAGTACAGTGCTCTGCACACAGTAAGTGCTCAATAAAAACGATTGAATGAATGAATGATTCAACAGGTGGCTAGGCTGGATTTTGAGGTAGCAGCGTCTTCCATCGGATTGTAAAGTCTTTGAGAACAGACTACCTACTTACCTACTGTTGCCAACAACTGCCTCCCATCAGCACCTTACAAGGGTTCCTATAAGTGAACACCCAAAGAAGGGAAAGTTCCCGCCTGTTCCAAACAAAGAATGAGATGACACAAAGTGCACTTTACCATCTCACTTTTACCCTGGTTTAGTGATCAGAGGCAAAGCAGCAAAAAGCCCATTACCCCACTATCCTCCCCATCTCACAAGCCCACAACCTTGGTATCATGTACATATCTTTAAATTATATATCATAAATTACTTATAT
This sequence comes from Tachyglossus aculeatus, assembly GCF_015852505.1. NCBI lineage: Eukaryota > Metazoa > Chordata > Mammalia > Monotremata > Tachyglossidae > Tachyglossus > Tachyglossus aculeatus. Next base: position 15,208,537 of record NC_052081.1, read on the forward strand.
TAATGTCTACTTCCTCCTCTAGACTGTAAGTTCATTTGTGAGCAGAGGAATGTGTCAAACTCTATTGATTTATACTCTCCCACGTGCTTAGTACAGTGCTCTAAACATATAAACGTTTATACCATTAATGGTGGTGATTCTCCTTGACTCATGTCTCACATTCAATCTGTGTATTTATTCTGACACCACATCCTGTCAGTTTACCTTCACATTATTGAAATCCACCCTTTCCTTTCCATCCAAACTGCTACTACGCTGCCACTACTTACGAGAAGCAGCGTGGCTCAGTGGAAAGAGCCTGGGCTTTGGAGTCAGAGGTCATGGGTTCAAATTCCAGCTCCTCCAAGTGTCAGCTGTGTGACTTTGGGCAAGTCACTTCACTTCTCTGGGCCTCAGTTACCTCCTCTGTAAAACGGGGATGAAGACTGTGAGCCCCCAGTGGGACAACCTGATCACCTTGTAACCTCCCCAGTGCTTAGAACAGTGCTTTGCACATAGTAAGCACTTAATAAATGGCATCATTATTATTATTATAAGCACTCATCATTTCCCACCTTGGCTACTCCATCAGCCTCCTCACGTATCTCTCTGCCTCTTATCTCTCCCTATTCCAGTCCTTATTTCACTCTGTTGCTCGGATCATTTTTCTAAAGAAAGACATTAATTGCAAATCTCCCCACTGCTTAAGAACCTCCAATGGCTGCCCATCCACCTCTGCATCAAACAGAAACTCCTTACCATCGTCTTTAAAACACGTAATTAGCTCTTCTCCTCCTTCCTCACCTCACTGATTTCCTACTAAAACCCAGCCCACAAACTTCACTCTAACATCAACCTACTCACTTACCATCAATTTTGTCTTTCTTGCCACAACCCTCTCATCCACATCCTGCCTCTGGCCAGGAACTCTTTCCCCTGCCATACACAATAATAATAATAATAACAATAATGGTATTTGCTAAGTGCTTACAATGTGCCAGGCACTGTACTAAGCGCTGGGGTGGATACAAGCAAATTGGGTTGGACATACTCCTTGTCCCACATAGGGCTCGCAGTCTTATTCCCCATTTTACAGATGAGGCAACTGAGGCACAGAGAAGTGAAGTGACTTATCTAAAGTCACACAGCAGACAAGTGGCGGAGCTCGGATTAGAACCCATGACCTTCTGATCTCCAGTCCCGTGTTCTATCCACTGCACCACGTTGCTTCTCAAAAATCCCCCTCAGTCTCCCCATCTTCAGAGCCCTATTAAAATAATATCTCCTCTAATAGACCTTCTCCAAATAAGCCCGCATTTCCTTTTTGCATTGCCAATGCACTTGGATCACGTTTGTACTTATCCCTAATTTATTTCAATGTCTCCCTCCTCCGCTAGAGTAAGCTTTACCAAGTCTGTTGTATTGTACCCTCCCCAACACTTAGTAGAGTCCTCTACATGCAGTAAGTGCTCAAGAAAGCCCACCGGTATATTGATTTCTTGGCCCCTCCATGGATTCAAAGTCAGTACCTTTTCTCAAAAAAAAAGACTTTATCGAAGGAGGTCCTTACATCCCCACTTTTCTAACCAGCAGGACATGAAGTAAAATGACAGGGCTTCATTTCAGGGTACTTTAGAACAGGATTTTCCTGAGTGGCTTTTTCCCATTTTAATACTGATACTGTTTACTGATCTGCCAAGAGTAACCTATGTCAATTATAGCAATTCCCCAAATGTGCAATTTTTACACTGAATAAACAGTACATAATTTTCATTAAGAAATCACACACATATGAGCCCAGACACTAAACAGAAGCTGTTCTCATCCTTTGAAACACTTAGCCCAGACATTTTCATATTTTCTGGAATTAAATTTTCTTCTGCATAAGTACCTTTGGCACTTCAGAATTATATATTCTGCCCAGTGGCCATTGCAAAGCTGATAAATATTACAGTTTTCTGATGTTTGACTACACCCTATTTTCACTAAAAAAAAAGGCACTCTAACTTAGGTCATCTTGAGAAAATATGGTATCATCAAAGGAGGTATCACCAGTTTGTCATTCATATCCAGAGCAGAGAGAGACAATAGTTTTAGCTTGTTACAGAAGTGAATGACTTTGCCCTTCCTGCTGGTTTTTCTTTCCTCTTCTTCTAAATTATACTTCTCAGAACTGTTTGCATTCCTAAAAGAGGGGTTACGTGCACCTTGCAGTCACTTGCGCCTTCCAATTTTTCCTCCTTTACTTGTGATAAAAGATACTAAAAACAGTAGGAAGTTGTAGAAAATGGCAAAGAACTCCATAGTGACTGAAAGAATAATAATAACTTACCAAACAGGAGCCTCATTAAGGTCAGCAGTCCACGAGGATAAATGAGCTACCAACTTCCATTTTGTAAGGGTTTTTTTTTTTAAACCCCTGTTTGCCTGCCAATGTCTGCCTTTGGTTTACTTTCTCTCTATGGTCATCTAGACTTCAAAGAGTTATCATTTTTCATTTTGTGTAATCTGATAAATGCTTGGCTAATCTAGAAGCCCGCAGGTCTGGCAGTTTTAACAATGAACTGTGACAAGAATCACACCTGCTAACGGAACCAGTTGATTGAGATGATTGAACTAACCCTGACAAGAATTTTCTGAGAGGAGAGGAGAGTTCCCTGGATGGCAAAGGCTGCAGGTTTCAGCAATTATTATAACTAGTAGTAGTACTAATGCTAATAATACTATTTGTTAAGTGCTTACTATGTGCCAAGCACTAGGGTAAATATGAGATAATCAGACCAGACCCAATCCTTGTCCCACGTGGGGCTCACAGTTTAAAGTGGAGGGAGAACAGAAATTCAATCTCCATTTTATAGGTGAGGAAACAGAATCAATCAATCAATCAATCGTATTTATTGAGCGCTTACTGTGTGCAGAGCACTGTACTAAGCGCTTGGGAAGTACAAGTTGGCAACATATAGAGACAGTCCCTACCCAACAGTGGGCTCACAGTCTAAAAGGGGGAGACAGAGAACAAAACCAAACGTACTAACAAAATTAAATAAATAGAATAGATAAGTACAAGTAAAATAAATAAATAAATAGAGTAATAAATATGTACAAACATATATACATATATACAGGTGCTGTGGGGAAGGGAAGGAGGTAAGGTGAGGGGGATGGAGAGGGGGACGAGGGGGAGAGGAAGGAAGGGGCTCAGTCTGGGAAGGCCTCCTGGAGGAGGTGAGCTCTCAGTAGGGCCTTGAAGGGAGGAAGAGAGCTAGCTTGGCGGATGTGGGGAGGGGGGGCATTCCAGGCCAGGGGCTGTATGGCGGATGTGTAGTGGGCCAAAAGCGAGGAAAATTGAGGAGCTGGATATTCCCCAATACTGCAGGTGCAAGATCCAATTTTTCTTCATCAAACCGAGTAACTAAGCAGAAGCCAGCATGAGGCCAAAATGAAAGGGTTCTGCTGAAGCGGTAGCAAGCCGAGACTCGATGGCTCCAACTTCACGCCTCCTAAAGATGATTTCTTCCTTTGTCATCGGCAAGCATTGACTGAAAACGTTTGTCTGTGGGGTGTGAGGAAACTGATCCAATAATCTGTTTTTAACGCCCAACTCCTCCTCTAAACTCCTTGTGGGCAGGGGTCCCATTGTAGTGGACCCTCCCGAGCGTTTTGTGCGGGGCTCTCCACAAAGCAAGCGAGCGCTCAGTACATACCAGAGATCAATCGATAACCATCGATAGATAAGCAGTATGGCATAGGGATAGAGCACGGACCTGGGAGTCACAAGGTTTGCTGCCATTTGTCTGCTGCATGATTTTGGGCCAGTCACTTAACTCCTCTGTGCCTCAGTTCCCTCACCTGTAAAATGGGGATGGAGACTGTGAGCCCCACGTAGGATAGGAAGCACAACAGAAGCACAGAGAAGTCGTGACTTGCCCAAGGTTACACAGCAAACTGGTAGGAGAGCTGGGGTTAGAACCCACATCAGGCCACTAGGAAAATTTGGACTTTCTCCAGATTAATTATGTGTGGAATTTATTGAGACCTTAATGTGTGCAGAGCACTACTAAGTGTTTGGGAGAGTACAGTGCAACAGAATTAGCGGTGACGTTCTCTGCCCATAACAACATGATCTTTGAAGGAATAAAAGAAATTTTAGCAAATTGCAAATCTACCACTCCCATGCCAAATGATAACTTCCATCCACAGAATCACATTGACTTCATGGCAACTTCCAGAGCCTGGTATCATTGGCCAACCCAACTTCATGTAGTAACAAATTTCATATGCCTACCTTTCTCCCGATAAAGAAATGTTCCCTTCTAATTTGTTGAACCTGCCATTTTTAAATTTAGGGATTTAATGTTCAAAGGTTCAGTATTCACCCTGCCTACACACAAAATCTAAGCAGAGGTTAGTCAAAAATAACCCATCCTGCAACCCAAAAGCTGAGACTTAAGTTTGATCAGTCATTCAATCAATGTTATTTATTGAGTGCTTCCTATGTGCAAAGCACTGTACCAAGCCTTTGGGAGAATACAACAGTGTTAGCAGGCATGTTCCTTTCCCATAACAAGCTTGTAGTCTAGATGGGCTGACAATCTATTTCAGCATTGCTGTCTCCCTCTACAATCCTAAACTACAGAAATATCTCACCTCTCTTGTAGGGATATTTAATTTGAATACATTAATAGTCCTAAATCATAGTGACACAATATGATTTTGCTTAAACTAACACACACATTTTGAATCCTTTTTCTACCATTTGGTACTAACCCACAAAATAATTCATTTCTAAGTAATCAGATATTTAAAAGAGGTCAGTATAATTTGCTGTTTAAAGTCATTTTATTATAAAGCATAAACATCATATAAGCCCCTTATTAAAACCCTGAATATAGATTGTTCTATATCTAATGAAAGTCAGCTTTAGATAATCAATGGATTTCAGATTTCCAAGGAAAGCAGAGCCAATGGAGTATTTTGTCCAAATCCCATTTAATTATTTAAGTTTAAAAAATGTTTGCTGAAAGTCAATTTGAAAGTTAGATATCTCTCTAGCCTCCTTTCAAAAAGTTCATAATGTTGACATGCCTTGCAGGCTGCACCAGAAATAGGGGAATATGATGAGAGTAAAAAAACCCAATTGTTTATATGTATAAATATATATAGAGAGATAGATTGAATTACATTTATTACATTCATATAATTATGCTATTTATTCTAAATATTCAACAGTAGAATAAATCCTTCTTCACAAATGCAAAGTATATCAGGCATATAATAAATAAATCTAAATCACTTTATGATGGACAATTAAAATTCATAGTAGTGTAAGGAAGTGTCAATGCTATTATCTTTGTTCATCTGTGATCAATTCAATTTTAAAATGTATTTTATAGGACAACATTTGGAGTTGGATTTAGGAATTTCTGGGTGTGGGTGAGGATATTAATCCTTCACTGCTCTCTAACATTCTTCCTTTACTCCCTGCTCTCTTTCCCTCTTCTCTTCCTTATAGCCTTCCTAACCCCCTTCTTCCATTCTCTCTCTCTGTCTTCCTGGACTTTAACTCTAGACTGTGAGCCCATTGCTGGGTAGGGACCGTCTCAATATGTTGCTGATTTGCAGTTCCCAAGTGCTTAGTACTGTGAATGAATTCATTCATTTATTCAGTTGTATTTATTGAGTGTTAAGTGTGTTCAGAGCAGTGTAGTAAGCACTTAAAATAATACAACAAAGCACATCCAATGCCCACAATGAGCTCACAGTCTGAACCCTCTCTTCTTCCCTTCCTGGGACCAGATCAGGGGTAACAGCTTTTTTTCACACCCTCTACCTGCTGCCCCAATTCTGGCAGACATAATAATAATAATAGTAATAATTGTTAAGCTCTTACTACGTGTAAAACACTATTCTAAATGCTGGGGCAGAAACCAGTTAATTTAATTGGACACAGTCTCTGTTCCACATGAGGCTCAGAGTGTAAGTAGAAGGGAGAACAGGTATTTAATTCCAATTTTACAAGTGAAAAAACTAAGGCAGAGAGAAGCCAAGTGGCTTACCCAAGGCCACATGGCTGGTAGTTGGCAGAGCCCTCTGATTCCCAGGTACAGGCTCTTTCCATTAGTCCAAACCACTTCTCTAAGAACCTAGCCTGTTAATTGCCAGTAACATATCTGTTTCTGTTTGATATGTCAAAGTTTGGGATATGTGTGAGAGGAAAAATAAAGCAAATTTTACTGGGATTTCAAGAAATAAGACATAAATAAATGAAGAAATAAAAGCATCTCAGTAGGACTTTAATTTGGATTCATGGCTAAATCAGTTGTATTATTCTGCTGAAGTCCAGAGTGCAATAAAGCATTTTCTTCATACTTAGATTCTAAGAGGTCATTTGAGCTGTCATTGGATGTAATGTTTCAGTCATCTTAGCTTTCTGGTTCATTTCAGGCAGGGCATCTGATGTGTGAAGTTTAAAATGCCAATCAACCAGTCAACATAGCCTGTGAAGACATATGCCCCGTTCACTGAAGAGTAATCAGAACTGCATCACATAGTGAGCTCCTGAGTTTTCAAAAAATCTCACATTGTTACATGCAATTCTATCTCAGCATGCAAAGTGGAACTATGTTTGGTAGTATTTAGCACCAAAAATGTGCCATTTCTATTCCCCAAACTCATTCAAAACTACAAACTGTGAATATATTTTAACTTGGTTAGACATGTCACAAACTGTGGAGCTAAAGCCACAGGCTTAGATAATAATGGTATTTATTAAAAGTTTATATGCCATTCACTGTGTCAATCCCTAGGATAAATAACAGACAATCAATTTAGGCACAATCTCTGTCCCAAAGTGGCTCAACATCAAATGATTTGATTGAGCTGAATTATGAGCTTCTAAAGTGAATAAAAACTTAATTTGAATGATCAAATTGAAATAAGGAACTAAGCAGTACTTTTAGGGAACCCAGACTTCTCACTACTCCAAATATATATCGGTCAGTCAATCATTCAATCAATCATGTTTATTGAGGGACTATTTTGGATAGAATACTATACTTGGAAGAGTTCAGCAGAGTTAGTATACATAAAAACAGCATGGAAGAGTGGACAGAGCATGGGCCTGGAAGTGATAAGGACACGCGTTCTAATCCTAGCTCTGCTACTTGTCTGCTGTGGGACTTTAAGCAAGTCACTTCACTTCTCTGGGCCTCAGTTATCTCCTCTAAAATGGAGATTAAGACAGTGGGACAGGAACTCTGTCCAACTCAGTTTGCTTGTATGTATCCTAATGCTTAGTACAGTGCCTGGCACATAATAAGTTTTTCACAAATACCACAATTATTTTCATTATCATTATCATTATGACCTCAGCCCTCACTTAATCAAAAGTATTTATAGAGTGCTTACTATGTACTGAGCATTGTATTGAGCTCTTGGGAGAGTCCGATACAATGGAGTTGGTAGACACACAAGAGTGAGGAGACTGTAATCCAGTCTTTAATTACAAACTGCTGCAGTCTTTCCAATATTCTAAAAGTTAAAAAAATCTGATTTTGTTCTGTAGTAGCTGGCCAGATGCAGAGAGATGGGTTTTGCATTGAGTAGCCCCCAGAGATCTTGGAATGACTGGTTTTAGGGTGACTCACTAGTCTCAGTTTCTATACACATCAAATCTGGCAGGGTATAAGCAATAAACTACTATTCAGGTGTCTATCAGTCCATTTCTATGAGATGTAATCACTGTTCACAGGGAGCTTCTCATTACAGAGATGAGAGAAATGTGTGTTGAGAACTCGTGCAGGAACCAACAAGAATTTTTATTTAGAAATCTTTTGTTATCTACATTCTCTATACCGGGCACTACCAAAATAGGAAAAAGAAGCAGGATGGCTTAGTGGATAGAGCACAGGCCTGGGAATCAGAAGGTCATGGGTTCTAATCCCAGCTCCACCATTTGTCTGCTGTGTGACCTTGGGAAAGTCGCTTCACTTCTCTGTGCCTGTTACCTCGATCCTGTGGATCAAGACTGTGAGCCCCATGTGGGACATGGACTGTGTCTGACCCAATTTGCTTGTACCCACCCCAGAGCTTAGTACAGTGCTTGGCATATAGTAAGCGCTTAATAAATAACATAACAGAATAATAACATGAGAAGCAGCATGGCTCAGTGGAAAGAGCCTGGGCTTTGGAGTCAGAGGTCATGGATTCAAATCCCGGCTCCACCACTTGTCAGCTGTGTGACTTTGGGCAAGTCACTTAACTTCTCTGGGCCTCAGTTACCCCATCTGTAAAATGGGGATGAAGACTGTGAGCCCCCCGTGGGACAACCTGATCACCTTGTAACCTCCCCAGCGCTTAGAACAGTGCTTTGCACATAGTACACGCTTAACAAATGCCATTGTTATTATTATTATTATTATTATTATAATGATAATAGAACAGGGTGTTTAATTCACACATTTTACTGTTTTGGGTGGCCTCTCTCCAATAAAACATCTTATTCTTGAAATTTAAATAAGATTCTAATTTTTCTTTAACTTTCCAGTTACACTGAACTGCTATCACAAAGTAAGAGCTCTTTAAATAGCTCTTTTAGATATTTTTCTGTTCTTTCTTTTCTAGAGAAGATGTTTTTACCTGAGTCTCTTTGGTTCTCTTAAATGACTAGCTTTATCTCCCTCTCTAGGTTTGTTCTCCTGACCAGAGTGCCACACAGATATCTTCTAGAAATGTTTTAAGCGCTATTTTTCCCAATTCATATAAATGATATTCACATTTGGATCTTGGAGTTTTCCTTTAGCATGGTGCATATTATAAATCTATTCGAAAATAATCCCATTTTAAGTCTTTTGCTTTAGCACGTATGAACCATCCTTTCCTCCGGTGACTTCTCATTAAAAGCAACTGAAAAGTCTAAAATGGATGTATGGAATAGAATAGTTTCCAAAGCTTTTTCCTCAAGAGGTGAAAATTAGGGCTTTTTAGCCCTGCACTTCTAAACTAGGATGCAAATCATCCATTTGGTATTTAAACTGAGCTAAGGAAGAGGTGAACCCTATCTGTGACATGAACTGTGTCTGATATGATTATATTGAATCTTAGTGCTTTGCACGATGCTTGGCATAAAATAAGCACTGAATGAATTCTCTTTATGATTATGCTATAATCATAATTATAATAATCATTAAGAAGATCTGGTCAGGATTAAGGTGATAGTTCTGAAAAAGATCTGGGCAACCATGACCAAACCAGATTTCCAAACAAAACTTTATTATAATCCGTATTTAATTAGTACCACACATTGTAAAGGAGCACAACAAAAAATCCTAAACTCTTAATTTTACAAAGAGGTGGTGAAAACCACTGAGGTTTAAGACACACAGGGCTGCGTTTACTATGGAAGCCTTTTTTAGCTAGATCTCAGGAGAGCTGGAAGTCAGTCAGTCAATTGTACTGTGTGCAGTGTTTACTGTGTGCAGAGCACTGTACTTAGCACTTAGTAGAGTACAATATAGCAGACACATTCCCTACCTATGATGAGCTTACTGTCTAGAGGGGTAGTCAAAGCACTGCTCAGCAAGGCCAGAAATTGATTTCCTTCTCTTAGCTTCTCCTTAAGTCAATCAATCAGTGATATTTAATAAGCTCTTTACTCTGCTCAGAGGAGTATATTAAGGACCAAATCAGCTCTTTTCCACTATTACCCAAATGGCCTTTGTACCACGGGATTTGTAGTCCCTGCTCCCTTTCCTGCAATTCACTGGCCAGGTCCCCTTAGGATTTTGAAACCTCCAATCCAGTTGTGTGGCCTCTTTCTCTCTTTCTGTTTCTCCCGTCATTAATTTTCAGCTTGAGTGTACTTTACAGAAACCTTTGATATATTTGAATGGTAAAAATCTAAACCCTCAACTGTCCCGCAACGGGCAGGAACACCACAAAGTTTGTCTTCCCATCCAACGTTCAAAAAAATCGTCCAATGGGATGGCTATAAATCCTGCATTCTTTCTCTTAGGGAGGAGAAGAAAGCAGGCAGATTCGTGACTGCTGTGAAAAGGGGGAAGCAGAATATGTCAGTGAGGCTGCTGGGCTCTGTTTGCACTGCTATGGTATCCATGCACCATTCCCCAGAGTCCTGCGGCCACTGGAACTGTGTCAATGCATGGTGCCAGAAATTTCCAGCAACTAGCCTGTACCATCTCCACAGTTGTTGGAGCTGAAGTATGGAGGTGACAATGGTGGCATCCCACCCCCTCTCTCTCTTTGTGACTTAAGTTCTCTCCCTGACTCTTCGGTTCTAGATGACGATGATCATTCTTCAATCAATCGTATTTACTGAGAGCTTACTGTGTGCAAAGCACTGTTCTAAGTTATGGGCTAGATACAAATTAATCATATTGGACTCAGTACCTATCCCATATTCTCTCCCTATCTTGTTTTCCTCTCCTGTTTCACCCCTGTCACAAATGGACTGATATTTTACAAATGCCACTGGATGGGACTCTATTTAAGAGATCTGGCTTAGAATCATGAAGTAATTAACTCTCCTTGAGGGCAGAGATAGTGCCTACTAACTGTACTGTATGCTCCCAAGCATTAATTACAGTGCTCTGCACAAAGTGAATGCTCAATAAAGAAATACTATTGATTGATTGACTGATTGATGCTGGTGGACAGATGTCCAGAAAATCTTTCCTAAAGATCAGTGCTTATTTATTTATCTGAATTTCAGTTAACTTCCTCTTTTCTACATTTCACTTTTCTCTTCCCCCTCCTACTCCAATCATTTTGACCCAAGCGGGTAAAGACATGAGAGCCTCGAATTAATTCATGGAATTAGCTCATGGGGAAGTGGATCCCTTTGGACCTGTAGGAATAGTTTGCAGAGAAGCAGTGTGGCTCAGTGGAAAGAGCATGGGCTTGGGAGTCAGAGGACGTGGATTCTAATCCTGCCTCTGCCACTTGTCTGCTGTGTGACCTTGGGCAAGTCACTTAACTTCTCTGTGCTTCAGTTCCCTCATCTGTAAAATGGGGATTAAAAGTGAGCCCCATGTGGGACAACCTGATTACCCTGTATTACCTCAGCGCTTAGAACAGTGCTTGGCACATAGTAAGCACTTAACAAATACCATATTATTACCAGAGGGGTGGTGAAAAATCCATTTATGTTTTACATGTGTTACAAGCTCAGATGCCCAAATCCTGTTTGTTCTGAGCCTAGTAGGCTTTGTGGAATACTGGCTTCCATATCTTTGATGAGTTCCAGCATTAAGAATCCAAAACGGAGCCTTTTCCACATTGAGTATTTTGGCTAGCTTTTCCCTTTATCCTCAACCTTGTTTATCTGAATGTTTCAGATGTCCCCCAAGACCTGCAGAGATAAAGGACTGTGCTGCTCTGTAATTATAAGCATATTTCCACTGTGCCCTGTTTTGGCTTTCATTTAAGGCTAAATTGCAGAAACAAGACTACAACGTAAACTCCATTTTTACCCATCTTCAGAATCCACCATAGCATTTTTCTACTTTTCTTTATCTGGGAAGCAACTGGCTTTTGTTGTTTAAACGGCGGCCGTAATTCATGCTCTGTCTGTCATATAACACAGCCGTGTTACCTGCCATCTGTGACATATATATAATTACATCTGGAAGGTAATTAAAAGCATTTGGCCCACTATAAATCTTGACTTTCAGATGGCTGGTGTTGTTTTGGATGTGAAGTGTACTAGAATGTTTCCATAGATAGATTTTAAATTTGTTTAAGTAATTTGTCCTGCTAAAGACAACTTAGAAGCAAAGATAATTGAATATATGTATATTTGCTTCTATTTAGGTATATTTCACAAGATAGAAAAATAGCAGGACCTTGGGTTATTTTCTTTAACTTTATCACCTAGATCAAACAAAAGAGACTTGACATTTGAATCCTTTAGCATCATAAAAGTGACTTAAAGGATTCCTACAAGTAAATAAACCCATTAAAGACATATGTCACATCAACGCAGAGGGGCAAATGAAAGTTATACATTTAATATGGCATTTGGTAAGCACTTATTATGTGCCAGGCACTATACTAAGCATTAGGGTAGATAGAAGATAGGTTGGACATAGTCCCTGTCCCACAAGAGGCTCACAGTCTAAGTCAGAGGGAGGAAGATTCAATCCTTATTTTTCAGATGAGAAAACTGAGCATAGAGAAGTTAAGTGACTTGTCCAAGGTCACATAAGAGATAAGTGGTGGCATCTGAATTAGAACCTATGCATATAGCTATAATTCTATTTGTTGTGATGATTTTGACACCTGTCTAAATGTTTTGTTTTGTTGTCTGTCTCCCCCTTCAAGACTGTGAGCCCGTTGTTGGGTAGGGACCATCTCTATATGTTGCCAACTTGTACTTCCCAAGTGCTTAGTACAGTGCTCTGTACACAGTAAGAGCTCAATAAATATGATTGAATGAATTAATGAATGAACCCAGGTCATCTGAGTCCCAGGCCTCCCTAAAGGTCACAAGCTGCTTCCCTAAAAGTGAAATCTGACAACCTAAAACCTTCTTATTGATCTCTTCAGTATCTCAAGGAAAGGTTAATTTTTCTACATTTGCCCCCATTTCCACTCCATCATTCCCATCCATCACCATTCCCACTTGTCGCCCTTCCTCATGTCACTTCAGTAATTAAATCCACTCTATATGTATATATCCCTGAAGTGCTGAGTGATATATATGTATCCCCTCTAGACTGTAAGCTTGTTGTGGGCAGGGAATGTGTCTGTTATATTGTTATATTGTACTCTCCCAAGCACTAAGTACAGTGCTCTGCACACGGTAAGGGCTCACTAAAAATGACTCAGGGGACTGTAAGCTGTTGTGGAGAGGGAATGTGTCTACCAACTTTGTTACAGTGCACTCTCTGAAGCGCTTAGTACAGTGCTCTGCACATAGGAAGTGCTCAATAAATATGATTAACTTGTTTGTACTTAAGTTTGTTCCTCTATAAACTAGGTCTATGCTAGCTGTCCTCCCAACCACACAGACTGGACAGGAATCGTGTCTGACCTAATAATATCGTACCTACCTAAATTCACCATAGTACTAGTCACATGGTAAGTACTGCAAATATTCCAGAAGTAATTCAACCTCCAGATCTTCTCCAGGAATTCTTCCATCAGCACCCATCTGATTTCCAGAGGATTGGAACCGCTTTCAAAGTGAACCAGCCAAAATCGCAAAAAAAATCAGTGAAAAAATAGCCCATATTTACCAGTCTTCTTTTATTAATCTAGAAGTGTGGCTGGAACAACTATATCCATTAGTGGAATTTACTCTGATTCTCCTAATTGCCCAGCAATTTTCTTGTTTCAAACAAATTTACTCACAGACACAAATAAATTTATCCACAGACAGAAGTTTCCTGACAAAAAGGGAAACAGATTTAAATTTTCTCACAGATATCAGCTATTTCATTTGTGGTTGGTCTGATTTATGCATGCCCCAAGGTGTGCTAACACCTGCTAATTTTCAGGGCAGCATTAACTGAGTAACTTTCTCTTTATGTTGCACCAAATCAAGAAAAACATTCTACTGGGAAAAATTCAAGTCCTTTGTCATTTCTCTAGAATGATTAAACATTGTACTTTCCCCATTAAAAAGTGATTAGCCAGTGTGCTCTTGTATACTGATTTTACTCCTTTGTACTCTGATTACTGATTCTCAAACTTAATCTTTTGAAATATCTGATCTTTTGTTTCAATGGTATAATTGTTGGGACAGAGGAAAATTTGGTTTTGCCTTTAAATCGAAAAGCCAGATGGAAACTCTCTTGCCTGATAAAATTACATTATGAAACCTTAGGCCCTTAGAAATTTGACTTGGCAGTTTCTATGCCTGGAGTCATTCGCTTACCTAAACTTCATTATTTGAGGATGACAAAATGATAGTATTTTATGTCATTGCTCTAATATTGGTGTTTAGAAAAGAGAATGACTCAAAATGTTATGCTAATTGGCCAAGCAAGGTCTCAAAATCACAATGATATTAGCCATGGTAAAACACTTTCGTGCTAAATAAAATGGATTTTGAAATTTTCATTCATTCATATTTATTGAACACTTACTGTGTGCAGAGGTTTGTACTAAGTGCTTGGAAAGTACAATACAGTAATAAAGAGAGACAATCCATGCCCACAATGGGCTTACAGTCTAGAGGGAGGGAGGGAGACAGACATCAAAACAAGTAAACAGGAATCAATATGAATAAATAGAATTATAGATGTATACATATATACCTAAGTGCTGTGGGGCGGCAGGGGGTGGGGGGAAGAGAAAAGGGAGTGAGTGGAGATGACACGGAAGGGAGGGGGAGCTGAGGAAAAAGGGGCTTAGTCTAGGAAGGCCTCTTGGAGGAGGTGTGCCTTCAGTAGGGCTTTGAAGGGGGGAAGAGTGATTGTTTGGCGGATTTAGGAGGGAGGGCATTCCAGGCCAGACTTAGGACGTGGGCCAGGGGTCAACAGCAAGACAGGAGAGATCGAGGCCCAGTAAGAAGTTTAGCACCAGAAGAGCAGAGTTTATTGACAGGAAGTAGGCATATGGTTTTCTAGTTAGGACTGAATTTCCCATAAATAAAATGCATGAACGTCTATATAAAGATAACATACATATATACAGATGCCTGTATATATTTCTTAAATGAAAGAAGAATCAATAAAAGCTATTCTTCCTCTCTTTATATAAAGATATATAAGAATCCCTTAAACATATATATATATATATATATATATATATGGAGAGAGAGAGAGAGAGAGAAAATAGCTTTTACTGTTTCTCACTTCACAATTGCTCTACATTTTACCTCGATTATTAAATCATTTTTATCACATCTAAATCATTAAGAAAAATTTAATTGCAACTACCCCTCATTTTTGGATGAGCATTTGGATGAGGAAGTGATGTTCAAAAACACAACATGGAAAGGTGGAATTAATCTGGTCTCTCAGAGGTTTTCTGGTTGCTTGTATTTCATAAAGCTATAAAGGCTCAAGTCATTTTAGATAGAAATTGCAAAGGGAAACAAGAAATCTACAGTACGACCACCTTTTCTCATTTATCCAAAGCATTCTTTAATTTATAGTGGTATTTTTTGTCAGGAATCAATCAATCAGTGGTATTTATTGAATGCCTATTGCATATTGCTGTTTGGGGAGTACTGACCCTATAGATAAATCCCTTAAAAAGCTCCATTTCAAGAGGGTGGGATTTCTAGTGTTTTTCTTTTGTGTTGTCATTTTATGCCTACAAAGGCAGAAGCTGAAATACAAATCATCAGTAAGATTATAAATCTAAAGATTAGTGATATATAAATCTCTCCTAAGAGCTATGTTGTGTACAAACCCACACTGTGTACAGTAGATAGGAAAACCTTTGTGAAAACAATACAACTAGTAAACGGCAGATAGATTGATAGCCCAGTTAGGTATGTTTTAAAAGGAAAGAATGGGAAAGAAATAAAACATTTTGCTTTAAGAAAAACCATTTGCATTCTACTTCCTTTTCACATTAAGAAAATTTGGGCCTAATTCAGCTCCTAAAAGCTTCTCTCTCAGCCTGTCTCCCAGCACTGAGATAATGAATTCCTTTGGCCAGCTCTGCTTCAAACATTTTTAAGATTTAAAATGATGTTCCAGTGCCAATGTCTTCCCGTTCCTTTCTGGCAAGAAGATCACTACGACTTAATGCTGCTATATCAACCTGAAGAACGCGATTATATCAAGGGTAAAGAAGACAGAACGATTCATCAGAAAATGGTGGTGTGGTTGACAATTTACCGAAATTCATTAAAGTGTCACATTCTGCTTTGGGTACTGAAATCCTCCAAAGATTCTAGTTTGTAAGGTTTCATGTGAAACCTCCAGGACTGAGACTCATACGGATTCCAGGCCCCTTAAAACAAGCGCCTAACTCAGTGGTATTTATTGAGCACTTACTATGTACAGAGCACTGTAGTACGTGTTTGGGAAAGTACCATTTGGCAGAATTAGCTGACTTGTTCGCTTTTCATAAGCTTACACTTCTAAAGGACTTGTCGCTTCAGTCCAATCCTCCAGAATAAGCACTCTGAAAAATATTTTTTTCCACTCTTTTAAGGTTCAGTGCAGTAAGAGTGAATAGGGATCCCAGTTTACCCTCCAGTTGTTTGCAAGCGTTTCTGGTGTAGAGGAATTCCTTTTCAGCCCCACTGATTTCAGTCTTATAGTGGAAACAACCAGGCAGGCATTGAAATCAGTGTATGCAATCACGACCATTTTTATATTCTGGAATCCTAAGAATGTATTTAAGGAGAGGAATCTGAGCAGATTTGTTAAAAACAGTGTTGCTTTTCCTGTCTTTACTCTTTCCAAACATATATTGAAGAACTTATTTTCATCATATAACGGTCCAGGTTCTCAGGTGGGATAAAGTTGGGTATAAAGTTGGGGTCTCATTTGGGTATAAAAATGTGTCCCATAGTATGCATGCTGTTTATCTCCAGGAGATTGACTCTCAGACTATTATCTGTCAAATTATATCCATAAAATATGTGCTTGATATTTCATTGATTTTATCACCTTTCCAGGAACTATCGGGACTGAGGTTAAATGAACAATTTAATTTTAACATTTACACAACCTGCTTAAGCATTCAGGTTACAGATTAAGTTGGCCTCGTCAATGCTTTGTAAAGTCCTATTTAAAGTCTGTGGAATATAATCATGAGGTATCCCTAAGCAACTTGTTTATTAGGAGATTTGTAGTCTGCTGCACTGCAGATGATAAGGAATTTTATTGTTTTGGCTCCCATGCCTAGTTTGGCCTATTGATCCCCAAATAAACTCATCTTAGAGTTGTGGTTTGGGGAATAAATGGATCAGCATTGGCATGCAAAGACATTTCCTCCAGCCATAAGCAAAAGCACAATTCAATGTAAAAGCTGCATGGTTTAATAGAAAGAGCCTGGGTCTGGGAATCAGATAATAATAATAATAACAATGATGATCAGGTTGTCCCACGGAGGGCTCACAGTCTTAATACCCATTTTACAGATGAGGTAACTGAGGCACAGAGAAGTTAAGTGACTTGCCCAAAGTCACACAGCTGACAATTGGCAGAGCTGGGATGATCTGGGGTCTAATTTTGGCTCTGCCATTTACATGCTGTGTGACCTTGGTCAAGTCACTTAGCTTCTCCATATTTCTGTTTCTTTAACTGTAAAATGGAGATTTAATCCCCTGCATGGATTGTGAACTACATGTGGGACGGAGACTGTGCCCTACCTGATTATCGGTTTTTGTATTGCAGCTCAAGGTAAGCACTGAAAATACACCAAAATTACTATTTCTAAGATCAGACGGATAATGTGACCTCCCTTTTTACAATCAGGTGCATGTCTTTTTCTGTAGCTAGAGCACCAGATTTGACTCAATTTTGTGGCTCAGTACTATTTATGGAAGCACCACTTCCAAATTACCAAACACCATACGTATTAAACACTGCTGCCACAATCGAAACTGAGGATCTCAGAATTTCCCTACTATTAATTTTGTAAGATGCCATACTGTGAGCCAAAGAATGCCATGGAAGTAGAAATCCAGCATGGAGGATTCCTCTGTCTGGCAGCACTTTCTTTTGCAGTAGATACTGAGGGTGAAGGCAGAAGATATAATAATAATAATAATAATAATAATAATAATAATAATAATAATAATAATGGCATTTATTAAGCACTTACTATATTCAAAGCACTCTTCTAAGTGCTGGGGAGGTTACAAGGTGATCAGGTTGTCCCATGGGGGGCTCACAGTCTTAATCCCCATTTTACAGATGAGGTAACTGAGGTGCAAAGAAGTTAAGTGACTTGCCCTAAGTCACACAGCTGACAACTGGCAGAGCTGGGATTCGAACCCATGACCTCTGACTCAAAAGCCCGGGCTCTTTCCACTGAGCTACGCTGCTTATATGCAGTATTACCAGTTCTTGTTTCGCCAAGAGAATAACAATTCCCAGCCAAGTGGAATGTTCCCAGGAAACATTACTCCCCACTCAGCACACCTTCCTGAATGTCCTACGTCACCTCAGGGTCAAATCCGTCATCATTTTAAGATGCCCCGCATTAATGTTTGAGCCTAAATTTCACAATCGGGACTGGTACAAATGCTAGACTACAGAGAAGCAGCGTGGCTCAGTGGAAAGAGCCTGGGCTTTGGAGTCAGAGGTTCAAATCCCGGCTCTACCAACTGTCAGCTCTGTGACTTTGGGCAAGTCACTTAACTTCTCTGGGCCTCAGTTACCTCATCTGCGAAATGGGAATTAAGACTGCGAGCCCCCCGTGGGACAACCTGATCACCTTGTAACCTCCCCAGAGCTTAGAACAGTGCTTTGCACATAGTAAGCACTTAATAACTGTCATTATTATTATTATTATTATTATTAGACTGTATGTCTGCTGAGGGCAGGGATTTGTGATTTAGGGGAAGAGTGTAGGTTTGGGAAACAGAGGACTAGGGTTCTAAACTCAGCTTTCATTCATTCAATTGCATTTATTGAGCGCTTACTCTGCACAGAGCACAGAACTAAGCTTTGCCACTCATACTGTGTGAACTTGGCAAATTACTTAATTTCTCAGTGTCTCAGTTTCCTCTTCTGTAAAACGGGGCTTCAATACCCATGCTCCTGCTACTTAATAATGACGGTACTCGTTAAGTGCTTACTATGTGTCACGCACTACCTAGCCTCATGAGTCTGATCCGATTAGCTTGAATCGACTTCAGTGTTTTTTACAGTGATTGACACATATAAAGTGTTTAAAAATACCACAATTATTATTAAAAATACTATATTGTACTTCCAAAGCTTTCCAAAGCTGCCCAGAACACAGCAAGCAGTCAATAAATATCACTGGCTGATTGTACACTGGATTCCTTGAAGAAACCCCCAAAAGAGTACTTCATTATCCTTTGGAAAATGATCTAGACTCGAGAACCAAGAGACGCATCTAAAAGAAAAAAACACATAATTCTCATTATATCTAAAACAGGCTATCCATAGTCATGTGATACAGATAAAGTGAAATGCAATTCAGTTTTCTAAAATATTTTGCTGCCGCATCAATATTTCTATTCCTTTTGATCATGAATAATTTCTTATTGAATTCTGAGTCTCTTTTGTCACTCTGCTGAACTATAACACTGACATTAGAGAAGCAGTGTAGCCTAGTGGAAAGAGCCTGGACCTTGATTCGATTCCCAGCTCTGCTGCTTGTCTACTGCCTGCTCTCCCTCCTATCTTTGACTGTGAGCTCCATGTGGGACCTTATTATCAAGCAATCAATCATATTTATTGAGCACTCACTACGTGCAGAACAGTTTACTAAGCGCTTGAGAGAATACCATACAACAGAATTAGCAGACACATTCCTTGTCCATAATGAGCTTACAGTCTAGAGGGGGACACAGACATTAACACAAATAAATAATTTATAATATACAATTTAAAGATAGGTACATAAGTGCTGTGGGTTTGGGGGTGAGTCGAATATCAAATGTCCAAAGGTCACAGATTGATGTGCATAGCTGATGCAGAAAGAAGAGCAAGCTGGGAAAAGAGGGCTTAATTGGGGAAGGCCTAAGCGCTCAATAAATACAATTGAACGAATGCGTGAATGAATGAGGAGATGTGCCCTTAGTAATGTTTTGAAGTGCGGAAGACTGGTGGTCTGGTATACATGGAGGAACTTCCAGGCCAGGGGGAGAAGGTGGAAAAGGGATCAGCAGAGAAATAAACGAGAATGGGACACAGTGAGTAAACTGGTGCGAGAGGAATGGAGTGTGTTGGCTGAGCTGTAGTAGGAGATTAGTGAGATGTCGTAGGATGGGTTGAGCTGACTGAGGGCTTTAAAGCCAATGGTAAGAAGCTTCTGTTTGATACGGAGGTGAATGAACAGTGATTGAAGCCTCCTGAGGAGTGGGGAGACATGAACTGAACATTTTCGTGCAGCAGAGCTAAGTATGGATTGGAGTGGAGAGAGATAGGAGTCCAGGAGATCAATTAGGAGGCCGTGGGCAGCATCTGTGCCTCTTTATTGTTCTACTATACTCTCCCAAGCAATTAGTATCATGATCTGCACACAGTAAGCATTCAATAAATATGATCGAAAGAATGAATAAAAGTGCAGTACTAGGCACACAGTAATCACTCAACAAATACACTTACTATTGTCGATATACCTATTAAAGGCAGGATAGTAATAATCCATAAAAAATAATAATGATGGCACTTGTTAAGCACTTATATGCCAAGCACTGTTCTAAGCACTAAAATAAACCGACTGTGTTGGGATTCGAACCCACAACCTTTGAATCGCTCTCTCGTCACTAGAAGTCCAATGCGTGTTTGAGAACTGTAACAGTGATTTGAACTGCAGTGAAAACAACTAAAGCCCTGAAATGCACATAAATAAAATGTAACTGAAATAATACAGTAAGGTTTCAATCCATGTGGTACAACACAAAGTTCTCAAGTGATTTCAAATGTCTTTTCAATATTTTATGTTGGGTTTTTTTGAGCTTTCACTGTTTCATGGGAGATGACCAGCAGGTATGCAGAAGCATATTAAAGGGTATGCTCTAACTTCTTTTCTCACAAAAGAAACAAAAGCAGCTGTGAGTTAAGTCACTGGAAATAAAAGAGAGGATGGGAGACAGTAGGCTCTTCTAAAGGTCAGAGACTGTTGCAAAAATACAAGCTGTTTTGCTGCCTGCACCCAATAAGTGCTTCCTAAATACTATTACTACTACTGGTGCTATTTCTATATATTTCAATGAAGAAATCAAAGATTGTTTCTACCAACAAGAGCAAAGAGTAGTATTTGCAAAACACCTGGAAGAGACAAACTTCTGATAAAGTCAACCAGGTCTCTGGAGTAAACAGCAGATACCCTAGCAGTTGTCCAAATACAGTTCCCTGGGTCAGAGTAACAAAGACCTCAGGATAGCTCAAGAAAGTGTGAATAAGATCAGAACACATCTAAGAAATAGCCTGGTTCAGAGAGAAACAATTTCAAAGTGATAAAATGCAGTTGTGAAATGTCTCACCCTCAAGTTAAAATGGAAGAAGGATTTTGCTTTTTATAATTCAGAAAGTCACCCTTTAGGACTGAAGGAGGGGAATGGTGTGTGACTAGAGATTTTCTCCTTTATCCAAGAGAGCATGTTGTCAGAACTGTCCCAGCCTTGAAGGTCAAATTGGAGAAATCCTATAGAAGATTTTTAATCACCGGATCCAGCAATATAATAGGAGTGTAATATGAAATCCTACAAATGTACAAGTTGTGAAGTGCCTCAGAGAGGAAACCTCTATGGAATTCACCCAAGAAAGAGCAGGTCTAGGTAAACAAATCTCTATTGTGAAAAATGCAATTGATTGCTCTAAAATTCAGAGCTTCCAAGCCAAGGAGTTCCAATGGCTAAAAGGTATGAGCAACTTAAAATATAATTGTGCTCAGAAATATTTACTACGTTACTAATCAAGGATATACACTGAGCTCTTATCTTACACAGAACAATGCACTAAATGCTTGGGAGAATATAAAGTTAGTAGTCATGATCCCTCCCATCAGTAACTTAAAATGCAGTGGGGGACACAGGCATTAAAATAAATTACAGATAGGTGAAGCAGCAAGGTATAAGGATATAGATAAAATTTAAAATGGCGCATTCAAGTTCAGAAATGGATTCCATACATATGAACAGAACTGTAATTTACCAAAAAATGAAAGATGTTTTCAGTTATTGGCCCAGGTGCCATAGCAGTCTTGTAGAGCCAACCTGAATTTGATTTTCCCCTCAAGCATTTTTTTCAAAATTTTCTGTCAATTAGAGAAATACCGATGGAAAAGATCAGAAATAAGCAGTGTGGCCTAGTAATAATAATAACAGTAATAATAATAATGGCATTTACTAAGTGCTTAATATGTGCAAAGCACTGTTCTAAGCACTGGGGAGGTTACAAGTTGATCAGGTTGTCCCACGGGGGGGCTCAGATTCTTAATCCCCATTTTACAGATGAGGTAACTGAGGCACAAAGAAGTTACGTGACTTGCCCTAAGTCACAAGGCTGACAATTGGTGGAGCCGGGATTTGAACCCATGACCTCTGACTCCAGAGCCCGGGCTCTTTCCACTGAGCCATGCTGCTTCTCTGCTTCTAGTAGATAGAGCTTGGGAGTCTGAAGGACTTAGGTTCTAATCCTGACTCCGCCATTTCCCTGATGCGTGACCTTGGTCGAGTCACTTCACTTCTCTGTGCCTCAATAACCTCACCTATAAAATGGCCTCATATTTACAAGATAATCATGTCAGTCACATATCCCGTACCACACAAAGCCCACAGACTAAATAGACGGGTAGACAGGAATCCGATACCCATTTTATGTATGGGGCAACTGAAATATAGAATAGTGAAGTGTCATACCCAAGGTCACACAAACAGCATGCATCAGAACAGCAGAGCTGGGATTTGAACCCAGATCCTCTGACTCCCAACCTAGTACTCTGGCCATTCTACATCCCTAATGGAAGTTTTTAAAGGATTATAAGGAATGGAGAAGGAGAAACTTCAATCAAAATAGATTTAAAGGTCTGAAAAACCCGGAGTCTATGTTCATTAAGACCCATGAGAGGAATCGTCACACACTTCTTACAAGTCATTTTTCAGGTTCACCTCATTCTTCAGCTCTCAAATAGTTGGTCAGTTGGAGTTATTGAGGACTGAGTGTGTGATGAGAACTGTACTAAGTGCTTGGGGGAGTACAATATAACCATATAATGTAAATATTCCTTGCCCACAATGAGATTACAATCTAGAGGATGAGCTTACTCTCCCATTTGAGTATGGAGCGCGAAGCAGCAGTCCCGATCTAATCAAAAGACATTGCTCCTGAGACACATGTACCAGGATTTCAACCAGCTTCACCCCACTTGCTTTCATTTCCCTGCCAAGAAGAAACTCTTGCCTTAGGGCCTATCTTCTGAGCCATACCCTTAAAATACTGAATATCACCTGTATCTTTAGCAGGGACCACTGGGGAGGAAAACTGATGATGCTTCTCCTCAATCCCCACAGTTTTGCTGTGCCTCATTTCTACTGCATTAAATATTCATCAGGATTATATATATATATATATATATATATGTATATATATATATTTGTGCATATTTATTACTGTATTTATTTATTTTACTTGTACATATCTATTCTATTTATTTTATTTTGTTAGGATGTTTGGTTTTGTTCTCTGTCTCCCCCTTTTAGACTGTGAGCCCACTGGTGGGTAGGGACTGTCTCTATATGTTGCCAACTTGTACTTCCCAAGCGCTTAGTACAGTGCTCTGCACACAATAAGCGCTCAATAAATACGATTGATGGATGATGGATGGGTGGATTAAAATGATTCCTGCCCCAAACAAGACACAGGTCACAGGAACAAAGTGCCAAAATGTACAGATGAACAACGTTGTTGAATCTGTAGCAGTAGGTTTTCCCTAGACATTTCGGGGTTGTAGCCTTCATAGTCAAAGCCGTGACATGTGAATGAGTAATTCGCTTCTTCCTGATTACCCTTCTGCTCTGGAAAAGAAGACTTTTCATTCCTTTCTCACTTGCTGTGTCTTTTCTTCCAGCAAAAGCTTTATAGGTTTGGTTTACTGTCTGACTTGCAGCTAAGACTTGTTTTCTTAGTGGGTGGTGAAATTCTGCTAGGGCCTAGTCTTTGATTTTTTTTATTCTTAAAAGATAACTTCCGTTCGATATTTTCCTGTATTTAGGATTAAAATCTCCACAGTTATTTCATGAGGATTTGGAAGGGGTTATTCAGATAAGGGGAATCTTTGGTTTTTGTCCACAATTTCTCATGTTCTTTTGCATATTACACGAATGCCTAGGAGTGTCAAAGAGGATGCAGGGACTGAAAATCCATTATGTTTTCTTGTTTAAGGTCTACTAACAATCTGCGGTAAATTCAACTGTGTGTATTGGTTTGATTCACAAAGCTATTGCTGCAGTAGTCTTCTCAGTCATGAAACTGTCATTGATACATTTTAATGTCTGGTGTTTCAGCTGCATGCTGGGTGATGCTGATAATGATGATGGGGATGAGGATGAGGATGAAGATCATATTGCCCTTTGAAAAAGATGGATGATCCTCAGACCGGAAATTTCAGGGCTAAAAAGTGTATGAAGGAATAAATTATACTGTAGTGTCATATCCTCACTAGGGTACAGTGTGTGAAGAATGAGGAGGCAGGCAGAACCTAGTATGGTACAGTGGATAGCACACAAGCCTGGGAATCAGACGGTCATAGGTTCTAATCCTGGCTCCGCCACTTGTCTGCCGTGTGACCTTGGACAAGTCACTTCACTTCTTTGGGTCTCAGTTACCTCATCTGAAAAATGGGGATTAAGATGGTGAGCCCCACTTGGGATGGGGGCTGTATCCAACCTGATTTGCTTGTACCCATCCCAGTGCTTAGCACACTGTAGGCACTTAACAAATACCATAATTATTATTAATAGTAGAGTGTTCTGTGTACAGTAAGTGCTCAATAAATACCATTGGTGAATTGATTGGGTGCAACACAGTGAATACATGATCCATTTTATGGTCCATGTGATCAATGCAGAGTGCTGATGTTCTCCCAGGCTTCTCTGAAATGAGAGATAGTTGCCTTGGCAACCATTGTGATCTTTGTTGCCCCTGTTACCCTGCTACTTTTCAGGATTCTTGCAGGGTCTGTCCACTTGGTGAACACCCTTTGGTCAGTGACGTTCATCACTTTGCCACACACCTTCACCTAAGGATAAGCCTTAACAAGGAGAACTCAGACTAGAATGGCTGAGCACTGTGAAGCATGATGTGTTGCTGCTTTTATGGTTTACGTTTTATTATTTTTTCCTCATATTTCCCCGAGTGTCTGACCCAACACTTTTCAAAATGTAACCCTCTGAAGTGAAGGGGCCCATATAAGAATTAATATCCTTAGATATTTACCTAGCACTCAGTGCAGGGATTTACACATGATAAAAACTTAACGATATCAGAAATAAATAAACCCATATCAGCAAATGGACAGAGAACAAAATGTGCCCAGAGGTTACCAGTGTTAGATCAATCATTCCTTGGTTGTTATGTCCAATCCGCTCATTATTGAATATGTCTTGTAGTACAATATGGGAAATACATTTCAATAAAATGATAGAAAGCAAATGCTGTACAAAAATAGTAGGTGATCACAAAATAAGGTAAAGTATTTGTTAAACAAATGGTATCAGAAATGCTATTTTTCACCTCTGACAGAATTCTATAGACCTCACCTCTAAAATGTTTTGTTTCAATGACAATATAATAACCCTTATAAGGATGAGAACAAGCACATTCACCTTCCCCTCTAGAATTATCCCTATATTTTTTGATCAACTGCTGTAAAGGAATGTCAGTTATATGCCAAGATGCAAGCATGCCAACATTTAATTTTGAGTGCAGGGTTGAACTTGGACTAGAGCACTGAGCTAGAGCTTTGGGCAAGTCACTTTACTTCTCTGTGCTTCAGTTACCTCATCTGTAAAATGGGGATTAAGACTGTGAGCCCCACGTGGGACAACCTGAATACGTTGTATCTACCCCAGTGCTTAGAACAGTGCTTGGCACCTAGTAAGCGCTTAACAAATACCATTACTGTTATTATTATTATTGTTGAGAGTGTGGGGCATGGAGGGGGTAGGGATTTGGGGCTCAAGGGAATAAATGAGGGAGTAAAACAAGAGGATAGAAGAGAATCCAGGCAGGAGTGGAGACAAATGAGATTAGCAAGATAAAGGAGTGAGACGGGGAGGAAGGGAAAAAGGCAAAGGAATTAGAGGAGAAGGATCTGGAGGCAAAGAAAGTGGAGGAGGGGTGGAAAAGGAAAAGAGAAGAAGCAGCGTGGCTCAGTGGAAAGAGCACGGGCTTTGGAGTCGGAGGTCATGGGTTCAAATCCCAGCTCTGACAATTGTCAGCTCTGTGACTTTGGGCAAGTCACTTAACTTCTCTGTGCCTCAGTTACCTCATCTATAAAATGGGGAAAAGACTGTGAGCCCCACGTGGGACAACCTGATCACCTTGATACCTGAACAGTGCTTTGCACATAGTAAGCACTTGGGTAGGGACCGTCTCTATATGTTGCCAACTTGTACTTCCCAAGCGCTTAGTACGGTGCTATGCACACAGTAAGCGCTCAATAAATACGACTGAATTAATGAATTATTATTATTATATAAGAGAGGAGGAAAGGAAAAGAGCATGAAAGGGAGAGGAAGTTGAAAGGGAACCTGAAACTGTGTCTCTTTACCTCTATCATACTCTTAATACACCAAGGTGCATACCAAACACCATAATCTGTACAGATTCGATATTCCCGCCACTAGCATGCTAATTTTGTTCAAAGGAGCATAGGCCCATGCGCCTCTAATGAGGCTACTAATGATAATAATTGTGGTACTTCTTACGTGCTTACTACGTGTCAATTACTGGGGTAGATAAAAAGATAATCAGATCAGACACGGTCCCTGTCCCACATAGCGCTCATAACCTTAGTAGGAAGGAGACAGCTAATGAATCCCCATTTTATGGATAAGGTAACAGCACAGCACAGTTAAGAGGCTTGCCCAAAGTCACACAGCAGTCACATGGTAGAGACAAGATTAGAACCCAGATCCTTTGACTCTCAGACGTGTGCTCTTTCCATGAGGCTCCTCACATGGCAGCATTACTCTGATTGGAACATTAAGGATGCTGTGGACCGACCAACTTGCTCTATTCAAAAAGCTCTGGGGAGGCTGTCGTAAAGCACAGGCTTGGGAGTCACAGGTCAAGGGTTCAAATCCCGGCTCCACCAAGTGTCAGCTGTGTGACTTTAGGCAAGTCACTTCACTTCACTGGGCCTCAGTTACCTCATCTGGAAAATGGGGATGAAGACTGGGAGCCCCACGTGGGACAACCTGATCACCTTGTATCCTCCCCAGCACTTAGAACAGTGCTCTGCACATACTAAGCGCTTAACAAATGCCGTCATTATTATATGAAAGAATTAGGCAGAACAGAACACAGTAAAGCCAAAGCCTGTCTGCGTGCTTCCTTCCCTGGTACCCTTCTTGGGAAATGGAGAATCTAAACTGCTTTAGGATAGCCGTTTTTATTATTTTTATGGGTAATAATAATATAATCATTTTCATTAATAAGCACTTGTTAGTTGTCAAAGCATGGTACTAAATACTGGGGTAGATAAAAGATAATTAGATCAGACTCCATGCTTTGTTCTCCATATTGGTGGGCGTGAGAGCAGCATCTTAGTCCCATTTTACAGCTGAGTAAACTGAGGACCGGATAATTTAAATAACTCCCTCACGTCAACCCAGGACTCCCGACTTTTAATCCCATTCTACTTCAGCTACGTACACTGCCTCTTTGCCTCTTGCTGTGTTTTCCTTAGCCCAATACAACCTTCTACACACAGTAGATACTCAATAAACACAGGTAACGATGTTAGAAAAACATATTCAAAAGAGTGTTTCACCACTGATTAAAGACACCATGTAACTGATCACTTGTCTATTTGGCAAGACTGAGCAGGAGGTTTTAATGGGATTTCTCTACATCCCAGCAAATCTACCAGATTCCATATCATTATTGTTATTATTCCTGTTTTGTTTCTCTTGGAGTAATCTCTCATTGCTGATTGTTTTCTCTAATCAAAATGCCAACAACCCCCCCCCCCCCAAAAACCCCTGAACTCTTCTTCTATTTCTCATTATCCATTAAAAAGTTACATATTTTTCATAATGTATTTTGTGCCTAATTAAGCATAGCTAAATCATATTAAGTAATTTATGAATTCTTGAGTGTAAAAGGAGAAAGATCAAAAAGTCATTCTAATGTTCTCAATTCCATTATGCTACTTTCAAATAAAAACAAGATCTATGATTTTATAACTGAAAGTAGCTATTTCTGAAACTTTTTTTGTTTTGGTTAAAATGTCTGCGGATTTCATATTAATGCAAAATTATTCCAACATTCTAGCAATTATCTGGGGGGATGAATACAAGGAAATAAAGAATAAATAGACAAATTTTGGACAGATTCATCATTGTAATATGTAACATTGCAAGTTGCTCATTAAATTGCTGACAGAGTAGCAGAAGCAATTTTCTATTCCACATCCAAATCTAAAAATATTTTCTCCCTAGTTTCTTTCTATTGCTTTGAAGGGCATTATAATTTGATGAAACACTTTGAAACCCTACAGAACTTAGCTTCCTATGCGAAAAAAAGTAGTGACAAAAAGACTTCCCATCACATTTTAGAGCAGACCACTGCTTTTATCTCTGATGAATAGACTTTGCTTTGACAACCATTCACTTGTTGAAATGTCCAGAACTTTAAAATAACTAGACAAGTGAAACATGATGTTCTGACATCCTTTATGATTTGGAGTGAATTATAATTTGCACCAGATGGGGCTCTAATTAGTCTGTATTGGCGTTTTTTCAACCACAGAATAGTGGACATTAACTCTATGCTCTTGTGAGGGCATTTTCCTAGTCCTGACACTTAAATGTCATTAAGAAAAGATACCTAAAACTTCCAGCTATGTATACCGTGGATCATGGCAGACTCAACAGAGGAAAAATGGGACAAATAACAGTATTTATATAGGCCCTTACTATTAGAAGACTATCACACATACTCAGTGTGAGGTAGAGTCAAGAAAATTCAGTCAGACAGTCACCATGCCACACTGGATTCAGAGTCTAATGAGAATAGGTATTTCATGCCCATTTCATAGATGAGGAAAGTGGTACGGGGATTAATTGTTTATAGAACAGGCAAATGGCAAAACTGCGATTAGAATGTAGATACCCTAAATAATATAACTTAATGAAGCCTGTGAAACCTCAGATTGTTTACCCATTCATCACCACTATCATCCTCATCAGTATTTATTGAGTGCCTATGGTTGGAATCTCTACCCTTGTAGAGCAGCTCACCAAGGGGTAGTGCAAATGCAAAAACTGATAAAACTCCACTAGAAATAAAGTCATTTTTCCTGTAGGAAATTCTTGCAATTAAGGTCTCAACCTCCATGTTAAAACAAGACGGCTTTTGCATTATTTCATGATAATGTGGATGATAATATGCTTCACTACAGGAAAGGTATTACAAAGAAGATAGATTAACACAATGCCTTTTTTCATCTTTTGTTAAGAAACACGAAATGTGGAAGGCATTGTAAACATAAACAAAGTGACTCAAAAAATGTTTGCATAGATATTTGACCGCAGGACCAAAATATTTAACTTCAAAATATTCTTACTATTAAATACTTACCAATATAAGGTGAGAGTTCCCTTTCGACTGTATGCTTTCTGAGGACAGGTATCTCATGTCTGCCTAATCTTTGCTACCGTTCTCTACCATGGCTTTAGTACAGGGCTGTGAACACCGTAAATGCTCAATGAGTACTACTGTCAGATTGATTGATTGAAAGGAATCTCCCTGTTTCAGAGAACTGTCTATTGGGATGAAAACCTCTGATAATTCTTTTAATTGCTTAGATCTTGCCCATTTGAATTGTACTGGATTTCACGAAGGAAAGACTGCAATTGAAAGTAATAACACTTGTGGTATTTGTTTATGTGCCAAGCACTGTTCTAAGTGCTGGGGTAGATACAGAGTAATCCGGTTGTCGCACGCGGGGCTTACCTTTTAATCCCCATTTGACAGATGAGGTAACTGAGGCATTGAGAAGTTAAGTGACTTGCCCAAGGTTACACAGCAGGCAATTGGTGGAGTGGTATTAGAACCTACGTCCTCTGACTCTCAAGCCCTTGCTCTTTCCACTAAGCCACGCTGCTTCTCGGTAGTAGTACACAAAAACCTCCTGCAGGTTCTATTCAGTTAATTAAGGCTAAAAGCAAGTTCTTAACCTGTTTTCATGGTAAAAGCAAGTAATATAATAAACTGAGTAGCGTTCATGAACATAAAGTAACTGGTTTCTTCAAGGTGACGGTGAGAAGTGATCAGTAAACAAACCAGGTCTCACATCATCTACCAAGATGTGTGTGTGTGTATGCAAATATATTTTTGCATCTGAAAAGGACATTACTAAAAGTGACATCCTATCCAAGTGTGAGATTCAACTGAATATACCCAGAAAAATCAGATCCACTCCGAGTGTGAAAATTGTTTCGCCAATGATGGCATTTTGCCACCATGACACCTGCCCCTTCTTTCAAATCTGCTTCTTGGCCTCCTAATCTTCCTAAAATCTCTATTATTGCCACACTCTAGGCTAATGTTCTGCTTTATTGTTCCCCAACAATCAACTTGTACACCCCATTTGTTCAAACCATTCTTCACTATGATTTTCTAATGTTTGTCATTCTCCTTGCCTGCCTCTATTAAATTTCAGTCACTATTCAGCAGCCAATTGGTGCTGGATTCCTATTTTCTTCATAGGATCCATCCAGAGAAATTGTCTTGTCCTGTTTCAAGGTTTTTCCATAGTACATTAAATGTTGGAGTTTGATGGGGTTCTAGTTAGACAACAATGACTTCATCAGTGATGTTTATCGAGTGGTTACTTTGTGTACAGCTCTGTACTAGGGGAAGCAGCGTAGCTCAGTGGAAAGAGCCCGGGCTTTGGAGTCAGAGGTCATGGGTTCAAATCCCGGCTCTGCCAATTGTCAGCTGTGTGACTTTGGGCAAGTCACTTCACTTCTTTGGGACTCAGTTATCTCATCTGTAAAATGGGGATTAAGACCGTGAGCCCGCCATGGGACAACCTGATCACTTTGTAACCTCCCCAGCACTTAGGACAGTGCTTTGCACATAGTAAGCACTTAATAAATGCCATTATTATTATTATTATTATTACTATGAACTTGGGGAAGGATAATTTGGTTGGTAGAAACAATCCTTGTCCCCCAAAGGCTCACAGTCTATGCAAAGGTAAGATTTACTCATCAGCATCTGTAGCAAACATTTTTACATTAATCTGCTTCCTGAATTAACCCACCTCTTATGTTACTTGTACAAGGGTCTCAATCAATCAATCATATTTACTGAGCACTTGCTGTGTGCAAAGAACTCCACTACCTTCTTTGGGAGAGTACAATATAACAGAGTTGATAGACACCTTCCCTGCTCACAACGAGCTAACAGTCTAGAATATGAGACAGAAATTAATATAAATGAATAAATTACATATGAGTACATAAGTATGTAAGGGTTGAGGGAGTGGTGAATAAAGGGAGCAAATGTGGGTGACATGATTATCTTCAATCTACCCCAGTACTTAGTGCAGTAATTGGCACAGAGTAAGGGCTTAACAGATAGCACAATGTATCCTTTTCATTACAGAAAGACGGTGTCATAAGTCATTAGTCCAGTGGCATTTTTAGCATTATACGACTAAGCACAAGCTATTATCGTTACATGTCAAAATCATTTGACATATATTGAACATCTTATCCTATCATTATTACTTAATTTTATTGGACTCCCATATGGCTAAATGATTCTATTCTTAGATGCATACTGTCAAGGCCCTTGTAATGAAGTTGGTTTTGATGTAAGGCTGAGTTTACAAAGTCTATAGTTCTCAACATAATTTGATCAGTGTGGAATGCCAAGTAGGATCATTCAGTCTAAAATGAATGTCACTGAGAGTTTGAACAAATTTTCTGGATTATTGCCAAAGTGGATTACGGGATAATTGCCAGGTCACCACTCTGTAGTGTGTAGACTCAGCCTGGATCATGCCAGGAATTTCACAAGAGGAATTCAATGGATTCATATAGCCAGATATATATATATATGCAATGGGTTCACACTCTAATGCCACACAGTTCTTTGGTAGTAATAATAATAATGATGATGGCATTTATTAAGCGCTTACTATGTGCAAAGCACTGTTCTAAGCGCTGGGGAATTTACAAGTTGATCACGTTGTCCCATGTGGGGCTCACAGTCTTAATGCCCATTTTACAGAGGAGATAACTGAGGCCTAGAGAAGTGAAGTGACTTGCCCAAAGTCACACAGCTGACAAGTGGCAGAGCTGGGATTTGAACCGATGATCTCTGACTTCAAAGCCCGGGCTCTTTCCCCTGAGCCACGCTGCTTCCCTACTCCCCAAGCACTTAGTACAGTGTTCTGCACACAGTAAGTGCTCAATAAATACGACAGAATGAATGAATGAATGAATGAAGCACTGTTCTAAGCCCTGGGGGGTTACAAGGTGATCAGGTTGCCCCCCGTGGGGCTCACAGTCTTCATCCCCATTTTACAGAGGAGGTAACTGAGGCCCAGAGAAGTGAGGTGACTTGTCCAAAGTCACACAGCTGACAAGTGCGTCCACCAAGTACCCACAACAGAGCAGAAGGGCCTGCTTTCCATGGCGTAGTGGACAGAGCATGGGCTCGAGAGTCAGAAAGTGGTGGGTTCTAATCCCTGCTCTGCTGCTTGTCTGCCATGTAACCTTGGACAGGTCGGTTCACTTCTCTGTGCCTCAGTTACCTCATCTGTCAAATGGGGATCTAGACAGGGTACCCCATGTGGGGCAGGGACTCTGTCCAATCAGATTTGCTTTTAGCTACCCCAGTGCTTAGTAAGGTGTCTGGCACACAGAAAGCGCTTAAATACCACAATTATTATTATTATTAATAATAATAGTGTTTGAGTGTTTATTGGGTACGGAACACTACGCTAGGCACTAGGAATGAGTGCCCAGGTGGGAATAAAAGAGAGATCCTGTCCCCTGGGCGACTCACAATCTATGAATATAGTAGAGGAAGCAGTGTGGCTCAGTGGAAAGAGCCCGGGCTTTGGAGTCAGAGGTAGTGGGTTCTAATCCTGACTCCACCACTTGTCAGCTGTGTGACCTTGGGCAAGTCACTTAACTTCTTTGGCCCTCAGTTCCCTCATCTGGAAAATGGGGATGAAGACTGTGACCCCCCTCCATGAGACCACCTGATCACCTTGTAACCTCCCCAGCGCTTAGCACATAGTAAGCACTTAATAAATGCCATTATTATTATTATTAGAGGAGATGACTGGAGACCATCACATTGAGAGCAATGAAACAGTAAAATATTGAAACAGCAAATGAGACAAAGACAAATATAAAATATCCAACATTGAGGACTGGGTAAAGTATAATCAAGTAGCCCATGAACCAACAGTATTCCTTGACTATCGAAAGTTATGGGCAGGGATCATGTCTACCAATTATATTGTACTCTCCCAAGCACTTAGTACAGTGCTCTGCACATGGTTAGCACTATAGTGGACTATTATCTATAGTACATAGTGGATCATTATCTAGAGTGTGCAAAGTAGTAGTGTGCCTAATAGAGGAGTGTGACAGTGGAAAGAGATGAGCCTCAATGTCATAGGACCTAATAATAATAATAATAATAATAATAACGACATTTATTAAGCGCTTACTATGTGAAAGCACTGTTCTAAGCACTGAGGAGGTTACAAGGTGATCAGGTTGTCCCACGGGGGTCTCACAGTCTTAATTCCTCATTTTATAGATGAGATAACTGAGGCCCAGAGAAGTTAAGTGACTTGCCCAAAGTCACACAGCTGACAATTGGTGGAGCCGGGATTTGAACCCATGACCTCTGACTCCAAAGCCCGTGCTCTTTCCACTGAGCCATGCTGCTTCTCTATAACCCATCTGCTCATATCTCAGAACAGCACAATACAGTACTTGAAACACAGTAAGCACTTACCACATATCGTTTTTAGCAGTAGTGATATTCTTTATTATTATGGTTGCTGTTTCTGTTATGATTAATTAACAGATACAGGCTTAGGTAAAATGAACTGTCTTGAGTTCATCTCTTATAAAAGTGCCCTTCATTCCTTAAAACAAAAACAAAGAACATATGCAGACTGGGAGCTCATTGGGAATGAAAACAAACAAGTCATAATAACTCCAGATAATCAAGCTGCTTTCTTAGGAGCTTATATCTGTGACGGGTCATATTTTATACGGCTAGCAGTTCACATTATATCAATGTAAAACACCCAAAATGCAAATTTTCAAACTATTGGCGTTGATGTAATGTCTGTCTTTAAATGGTTTAATGCTTGTTTCACCAGAAAAAAACAATTTAGTTAGCTTTATAGACTGCTGATAATCATTAGCAAATGAGGTGAAGTCAATTTTGATAAATACAGTAAACATATTTTGTTGTTGTTTCCTGGATTGGGCTCTATTTACAAGAATTAGAACTCCGCTAATGCATAGCTTACATATTTATAAACAAAATAAAACTTTCAGTAGTAGGGAGGTCCATCATGGTTCTCCAATGGGAATCAAAATCTACTGAAAATGAAAACTGAAAATTTAAGGATAAGGTACTGTTTGTAATTCATTATGAGTGCATCTAGTGATATTTATTAAGCCCTTATCATGGTATTTAGTGAGTGTTTATTGTGTGCAAAGCACTGTACCAAGTGGTTGGGACAATATAATGCAACAGGGTTGGTAGAAACGTTCACTGCCCACGGCGAGCTAACGCAAAGCAATGTGCTAAGTGCTGGTGTGGACACAATATAATCAAATCCCCACATGGGGATCATAGTCTTTGTGGGAGAGAGAACAGATATTAAACCCCCATTTTACAGAGAGAAAAGTGAGGCACAGAGAAGTTAGGGGATTTGCCAAAAGTCACACAACAGGTACCTGATAGAGGCAGAATTAGATTAAAAGTCTCCTGGTTTCCAGCTTTGTGCTCTTTCCACTAGGCCTCACTGAAACCTACACACATGCTACAGCTACATTTCAAACTAATGCCAACTGTATCAAATTCAACTGGATATTCCGAAAATTTAAAAACCTGCCTATTTTTCTTTTTTTTAAAAAAAATGGTCTTTGTTAAGCATTTATTATGTGCCTTTCGTGTGCATCTTTTTATTAGGCACTGGGGTAACCAGGTTGGACTTAGTCCCTGCGTGACATGGGGCTTACAGTGAAAGTAAAGGGGAGAACAGGTCGATCGATTCCCCATTTTAAAGTCGAGGAACCTGAAGTACAGGGAAGGTAAATGACTTACCCAAGGTAACGTAGCAGATAAGTGTCAGAATCAGGAATAGAACCCAGGTCCTTTAACACTCCGGCCCATGCTCTTTCTATTAGGCTAATCAGTTTCCCCTTTCAGATAGATTTTTCTTTCTTAAGGACATTCAGATACAGTTGTGCCCCAAGGTATAACAGGTCCATGAAGCATAGAACTCTCTGATGTCTTACTCCAGATTACATCCCCCAACGATGTGAGCACCACCCCGACCCCTTGACACACAGTCATATAAACATACTCTCATACATCCTAAATTGCTTGATTCACTACCCCAACAAACATTCAACAGCCCTAATGTTACAGCCAAATACTACAGGAAAATCAATTCCTCCCTGCTTGGATGGAGATTAAGCCATCAACAATAACTGGATTTTGCAGAACATTCTGCCAACCATTTGGGTCAGATTTTCAAGGCGTAGAAGTGAACCTTGAACAATAATCAGTCAATCGATTGACAGTGTTTATTGAGCACGGACTGTGTGCCGAGCACTGTACTAAGCACATCGGAGAGTGTAATAACCAGTGGCTCTAGACTGATGCTTTCCTTTTTCTAATGTTTGATCTGATCTACAAACTTTGGTCTATCACTATAATTTCACAATGTATGTGCTTTGCTAATAGGATATGTCTGTTCATATTTATTGAGTGCTTTCTGTGTGCAGATCACTATACTAACCATGTGGGAGAGGACAATAGAGTTGGTAGACACACTTCCTGCCCACAAGAGGCTTACAGTCTAGAGGGCTGATCTCTTTAAATGAATATTTACATTCACAACTCCTCGGACACGAACATATCTCTATTTCTTATGACATGCATAAATGGCCTTTTTGGCAGCGATATATATTTCTCCACTTACAGACTTACAAGGATGTAATATTGTTCGCAGCTGCAACAAGCTGGTCTCACATTATAGCCTGTGCAGTTGGGGTGGTATAAAGCATTGAGATGAGGCTGCCTTGAAATTGCTTTCTAGGAAATAAGTGCCTTAAGAATGGGGCTGGAGGTAATTGCCCATTTTGGTTTTCCTGGAGGAAGTAAGGTGATACTATCTACAGTACTCCAACATTGCCACCTGAGAACCACAATAAAAGCAAAACCTTTCAGGAACTGAGCAAAGGGCAGACGGTTAATTTTTTTGCTATTCGGTTCTAAATTAAACAAAAGATTCGTCAGTGGGATCTGAAAGCAAACAGTTGGAGCCATTCTTTCGCCATGAGACATGGATTAAGCTAAAAGAAGTCATATAAAAGTAGCCTACAATAACGTAGCTCAAATTAATGGATCATAGGGCATAGCATGACACTAGTCAGAGCAATTGATTTTTGTTCACTTCAGTTTAAATTGATCGAAACCTTCTGACACAAAGAAGCATGAGTGAAATTCACTAGACTATGCATTTTACTAACCCCAGTCATAAACTTGTTATGAATTTACCTAGCCATTTATACTAATCTTATGTATTTCCGCCTATACAAGCATGATGATGGAAGTTTCAATAGAGAGGTAAAAATAAAGAAACAAATGATCGATCAATAAATACTGTTTACTGAGCGCTTACTCTGTGCAGAGAACTGTATTAATCATTTGGGAAAGGACAATACAACAGAATTACTGGACATGTTCCCTTTCCATAAGGAGCTTGCAGTCTAGAAGGGAAGACAGACATTCATATGAATAAATAATTTATAATGTCTAATTTAAAGGTATGTATATTAAGTGCCGTGGGGCTGGGCTGGGGTGAATAATGTCAAAGAATGGACAAAGGATAAACGTTTCTATCAATGGGGATGATGAAGAGGATGACAAACTGCTTTGTTCACAGTAAATAGTGATGAATACAATAATTAACTCAGTTTTGTAAAAAAAATCTCCACCAGCAAAAGTCTGAATAATAGTAATAATAATGATATTTATGGTATTTGTTAAGTACTTACTACATCTCAGGGACTGTACTATCCGCTGGGGCAGATAAAAGCACTTTGCCACTTGATGCCAACTTACCCCACAAAAGGGGAATACCAGCTCTCTGCCGCTCTCTCCCTCGCCCCCCCCATCACCCTACCCAATCCCTGAAAATACCCGTTTGTTCTTTCACATATGGAATCTTCTACTTTTACCCCTTGATGACTTTGATCCAACATAAAGTACATGATCACCTGTGAATTGAAAATTGATGTTTCTGAATATACCTATTTTTCAATGGTTCTCTAATTTCTCTAGGGGCTGATGCCACTCAAGGTGAAGAAGGCTCGAACTCAGAAGCAGATGGAACAATGAGTCTTCCAGTCACATCTCCTATCTTTCTACTCTTTCTGGATAAACTCTGAGCCCTCTTTCATTACTCTCTGTCTTCCTAGGCCTCTCCGGAGCTTTCTTAGCTAGTCTCATGCCCATATCTTTCCCTGTAGACTAAGTACTTTATGATATTATCTGTTCCTGTGCGTTATGTTGGATCCATAAAATGACTTGCCATTAATACTACTGCTTCATTGGCCCGAATCAATTCCTGAACCCCTTCTGCTGTTGTTTAAAAGAAAAATAGGCTTGCTTAAGACTTCATTTTTTCACTCATCCCATGAAAAGGGTGCCACATAGCACTCATGACTGATTTGGAGATCTTAATATTGGAAATAAAAGAAATCTAGCATTCTGGATGGAGAAAGACTTGTCCACGTTGAAAAAATATCTACTTTCTTGAACCTGTTTTTTCTCTTATCAAGTAGTACTGTAGACAGAATGTAAAAGTCAATGAAAGAGAAAAAAGGTAACATACAAATGACAGAATTGTCAACAATCTCAGCAGGAAACATTTGAAAATGCTTCATTTTCATTCCCAATTTTCTAACTGTGCTGCTAACAGCTATATTTTTATATTCTGTTGTTGTTTCAGTTAATTTGGATCTACAAAATGTATTTTTCACAGTTTTAGATATGCATACATTATTTTCTCCTGAAAGATAGAAAATCTAGGAAACAATTGGTTTGCAAGACAAAATCACAAGGCAAATTATATGTGCATGCAAGTTGGGTGCAGAATAATGGGACGAAAATCTACATCGCTAGAACTACTGGTAAACTGCATATTTAATTTGCTTATTTGGAAATATAATTTGGAATGATATTTTAACTTGTACTACCATAAAGGAATCCTTTGTTCTCACTTGTGAGATGATCATTAAAAACGGAATTGTTACTCATAAACAGGAAGATCTCAAATGTGAAAATCTAAATTGGGATTTTCATTATGGACCTCAACTCCAGGACATCAGCTTATGGGATAGGGATAAGGCTTAGCTCATAGTCACACACCACATATAGATGCTTCATAAATCATTAAAACTGATGACTTCTGTGGAAATGCCATTTAAAGCCCACTTGGGTGGGTTGATTAATGTTAAAACCTAAAGACTAAATCCTCTGTAAAGGAAGCTTTCATACCCAAAGCATGCACCCTGAAACATGTGCTGGAAATTAAGTGAAAGGATCAAAATTTTTCTTTTCCTATTGTAAATGATAATAAAGCTGATGATGCTTAGAATAATGATGGTGATGCTGAAGGTGGTTAAAGCAGAAAAAACTTTTTTCCTGTGGGGGGAAAAAAATGAATCTTTTGCTCTAAAGGAAAAAGAAATGTTTGGAGGCCTTCCCCAACTAATTCAAACCTTCCTTTGATGCTTCCATATTTTGCTCATATCCTCAACACTTCTGCATAACAGCTAAGAAATAGTGTTTAAGTGTGCAAAATATGTGCAGAGCAGTGATCCTAAACCTCAATAAGCTGAACTAGGTTGATGGGAATTTAGACAGAGAGTAAGAGGAAGAACCTAGAAATTTGAGAATGAAGAAATGACAGGATTTGGAGGTAGACTAAACAGAGGGATTTAAAGGCAAACAGGCATCAAGGAACTTACCAAGGTTTTAAGAGACATAACCGATGATGGTATTGCCTGCTATGGTGGAAAATTTATTTGGAGGAAAGGATCAAGGGGGATGAGGAGAAGTCCAGTTTGGGACATATTGAGCTTGACAGGTCAACTGGACATCCATATAGAGGTGATTTTGGGACAGAGTTGATGGATAAAGTAATAGATTAAAGAGTTGTTTGCTTACAGGTAGTAAATGAAGCAGACAGAGCAGATGAGCCTCCGTGCAAATGTTTTATAATTATCGTATCTGGATGCCAACTTTTCAGAGCACAGATATAAAAATTGCCTACCATTTTTTTTTATCATTGTCATAATTTTCAATGAGTTTGAGTGCTTGGAATGTATTATAGTAGTCTTTCAATGTCATTTCCAATGCAATTTCATTTTTTGGCTTCATTCAAATTCTCATTTAGGGATAACAAGGAACATTGAATTATTTGAAGGCTTGAAACAACAAACAAAATGTTGCAGGCAAGTTAATTTGTCCTTAGCAAACATACACACACACAAATCTCTTTTGGCAAATGGTAAAAGAAGTAAGGAAAAGTCTAATAATATTCAACATTTGCTTTGCAAGGATTCAATTGTGGGTCAAATCCCCAAATTTCCAGGTCTTCATTTTTTATTTTTTTTTCCTTTCCTTTTTTTGTTTTGGTAGGACATTTTGTGGTTAAAAACCCTCTATGCTGAACAGATACATAGTAGATCATTGCATTGTCACCAAATGGGAATTACAATCATGTGACTACTAGAGGACTTAATTCCAATTTCTCTTTGACCTTTCAGTTTGTCAGCAAATCTAAAAAATATGAATGGAATCAACTGTTTAAAAATGAGGGCAGAAGATCCATCAAAATTTTAATGCTCAGAACAATATGAAGAAGACTTTGAGCCCGTTGTTGGGTAGGGACCGTCCCCATATGTTGCCAACTTGTACTTCCCAAGCACTTAGTACAGTGCTCTGCACACAGTAAGTGCTCAACAAATACGACTGAATGAAAGACTTGCAAATTTGCCTGAACTAAGCCTCAGGGAAAGAGGAATGACTTCTTCAATTCAGTGGCACCATTTTGAGACTATTGAAGCTAGGAGCTACTGTCACACTGAAATACAACGATATGACAAAAATAATAAATTAAAAAAACCATTAAAAATGCAAGTTTGAGCACATACCCATAAACAATGACATTGAATTAAGATTGTTCTGACTTTATGCCAGATCAGTATGACCAAAGGCAGAGGCATATGGCTTATAAATATTATTTTGAACAATTATCTATCATTTTTCTTAGTTGGAAAAATGATTATCATTTTTCTCAGTTGGAATGATTGAATATCATTCTCTCTCCTGCTTCCATCCTTTTATTCACTAGGGTCTCTTCCAGATGTTGAGGAAAGAAGAAAAAATACATTTTACGTGTGCTGAGTTTGTTATTTTTTTGCTACTTTTTAACTAGGTTTGCTTAGAACAGTAAGGTTTAGGAACTGAGATTGAATTTCATTGTTTTGAACTGATAACCTGGTTACATGCCAGGCTTAAATGAAAGCTCCCATTTTTTTCATTTACTCAACTGTCTGGTACCTCACTTGAGGTATGTATATGTGTGAAGCAGCGTGGCAAGAGAAGCAGCGTGGCTCAGGCTCAGTAGAAAGAGCCCGGGCCTTGGAGTCAGAGGTCATGGGTTCAAATCCCAGCTCTGCCAACTGTCAGCTGTGTGATTTTGGGCAAGTCAGTTAACTT
The DNA here is from genome assembly GCF_015852505.1 of Tachyglossus aculeatus. NCBI lineage: Eukaryota > Metazoa > Chordata > Mammalia > Monotremata > Tachyglossidae > Tachyglossus > Tachyglossus aculeatus. The sequence continues at coordinate 15,249,390 of NC_052081.1, forward strand.
CTCTGTGCCTCAGTTACCTCATCTGTAAAATGGGGATGAAAACTGTGAGGCACCTGTTGGGACAACCTGATCTCCTTGTAACCTCCCCAGTGCTTAGAACAGTGTTTTGCACATAGTAAGCACTTAACAAATACCATCATTATTATTATTATACATATCTTCCTGAGCACCTGAAACATGTATATGTATGTATATATACATGTTTCAGGTTCTCAGAATAATCCCAACAATTTATACTCTCTTAATGTCTATTTTGGAATTTCAGTTAATATCCTGGTTTTCTTCCTGGAGCAAGTTCCCTGAAAGATATAATAAAGAGTGTATTCTGAGTATGATCAGAAATGCTTGACAAGTAGGTAGGCTTCCCAGAAGTGCTACTGGGAATTGAAAACAGAGATCATGATACCCTCCAAAATCCATTATGACCTTGTATAGTACAAAATGTCTTTGGTTATTTCAGTCAAGTTAAGATAAGCCTTGGTGGAACGCATCCCATTTCTATTTCAAATTGATTTTACTTTTAGATGCCACTAATTTTAACCGATTTAATTTCAGCAAAATAACAATACAAACAATCTATCATAATAACCCCATAACAACTCCATAACACCTTTCTGGGTCAACAATCCTGCAATACAATCATCTTCTGCAGATGGAATTGGCTCTGTGCAATAACGCTGCAAACCATTTTTGCATTTGTATCCTTTTCCATCCCCCAAAGCCTAGTCTACGATAAAAATGAATTTCATGGATAGCAGATTTATCTGTGTTCAGCAATTGCTGAATAACCTCCCAAAGTCTGGCTGACTAACAAGTTCAAAATCACATACCCAAGTGACAATTACGCACAGTTGAATGTGTTTCGCTGCTGTTCCATCTGCAAATATGGTCTATCCTGGTGCCAGTTACTTGTGGTAGTTTGGGGGAGAAATTCATGAGAAAGAAAGTCTACAGCATAATTAAGAAACCACATGCTTCTTTTCTGCCCTCATTTTCCTTGCACTTGCAAATGCTCTCTTGAGTTCAATTATATTCATCTAGTCTCAAAGGCAGTTGAACTCAAAGAACATCTGTAAAAGGGAAACAAGCTTTCCCCAAATCTCTACGGTCTTACAGCTTTTAAGGTGGAGGAGTAGTTAAAAGATGGAAGGGGAGCTTGGAAAGTAGTTGCCAAAGAAAGATGAACTCTGTAACTAATATAGAATTGAGTGTTGATTTTGATATGCACCTTTACTTGAAGACCATTTGCTTAATTAGCTTGAATTCCAGTCAGGTAACCCGGGTAGCATCTCATTGCCAATTGTCAGAGCATCCTCGTCAACTCTGCCTTGAGCTTTCCAAATGGAAGAAAGGTAACAGATACACATTCAAAGTCTACTCAATAGAATTTTACAAACTGAGTGTTTTCTATCAACGAGGCTTAAAAGATGTATCGAGCACTGTGGTCTTGGAAGTGTTGAGCGCTGTTCTCACCACCAGCTTGTGTGTTCCAAACGTAAGTCATGATTACAACGAATGCATACGAAATTATCATTGTGCCATCATCTAATTTGGAAAAAATGAAGAAATGTGGGGGTGGGCTGCAACAGTTGAAGTGGTTCAGGTTAAGCAGAATATAAAGAAGCCAAGGACTTCTATTCATCCCTAAATAATAATAATAATGATGATGATGGCATTTATTAAGTGCTTACAAAGCACTGTTCTAAGCACTGGAAAACACAACTGAAGTTCCACCAAGATTTGAACTCAGATCACTGGATTCAGAGTTCAGAGTGCTAACAATTACACCGTGGAACCACATAATAATAATAATGGCATTTGTTAAGCACTTACTATGTGCAAAGCACTGTTCTAAGCGCTGGGGAGGATACAAGATGATCAGGTTGTCCCACGTGGGGCTCACAGTCTTAATCTCCATTTTACAGATGAGGTAATGATGCACAGAGAAGTTAAGTGACTTGCCCAAAGTCACACAGCTGGACAATTGGCAGAGCTGGGATTTGAACCCATGACTTCTGACTCCCAAGCCCATACTCTTTCCACTGAGCCACGTTGCTTCACTAATAATAATAATGATGGCATTTGTTAAGCGCTTACTATGTGCAAAGCACTATTCTAAGCGCTGTGGAGGCTAGCAGGGGACCAGATTGTCCCACATGGGGCTCACAGTCTTCATCCCCATTATACATATGAGGTAACTGAGACACAAAGAAGTTAAGTGACTTGACCAAAGTCACACAGCTGACAACTGATGGAGCCAGGATTTGAACCCATTATCTCTGACTCCCAAGCCCGGGCTCTTTCCATTGAGCCACGCTGAATGGTGTTTCTGTGAACCTTCAAATCAGTTCAACATTCCTGAAAAGTAGAGATGGCTTCATACAAAAAAGGGAATATTAGAGAGACATCAGTCAAACCATTTATTGAGCACTTATTATGTTCCGAGCACTATTCTAAGTACTAGGGCACTCTCCAAAGAGCTTGGACTGTTCTATGACCAATATTTCAATCCCTGGAATCCAAATCCATAACAACACTCTCTCTTGAAAAAGTTCTTTGGTTATCTTGGTTAAGTGGAATGTGGATTTACATCTGGTACATCTTCTAGACAGTGAGCCTGTTGTGGGCAGGGATTGTCTCTGTTGCTGAATTGTACTTTCCAAGTGCTTAGTACAATGCTCAGCACACAGTAAGCGCTCAAGAAATGCGATTGAATGAATGAATGGTTTCCAAACATGAGTTCAATCCTTTAGGGAAATTATTCCCTCTAAATTGGCTGAGAGCATCTGTGAAGTTCTTGGATCACACAAGCAGAAGCTGCTGAATGCTGATGACTGTGTTTTGAAAACAAACCCCCAAAAAGACATGTGCCAATCTCAGGATCAGCAAAGTGATATCGATTGACAATCTAAAGTAGTGTGGCCTAGTGGAGGGAACACAGGCTGGAAGTCAGAGGACCTGGGTTCCAATTCCCACTCTGCCACTTGCTTGCTGTGTGACTTTGGGCAGGTCACTTACCTTCTCGATGTCTCAGTTTCCTCAGCTGTAAATTGGGGAGTCAATACCTGTTGTCCCTCCTACTTAGACTGTGAGGCCCATGTGGGATGGGGGCTCTGCCCAAACTGATAACCTTGTATCTAACCCAGAGCTTAGTGCAGTGCTTGACTCACACTGAGCTCTCGAGAAATACCATAAAAAACCTGAGGCTGTAAACTAGTGATTGCTCACTAAGCCCTTGAGAAAATAAAATAAAATACCCAACTTCCATTCCCTTGGTGCACAAATCCAGACCCTCAATCATGCTCTCTCTCTCTCTCAAAATCTACTCCCTGGCCACTCTGTTCCTCATAAATCTTGCATCTGTAATCCATAGCCTTGGATCGTCTCCAAAGTGTGCTTCTTAAGCTCCCGAAATCAACTCGGGAGCTCTTTAAATAGAAATTTAGGCACAACGCCAACTTCACCCACTCCATCCTTACCCACTATTTTTACTGGTATTGTTTGAATGATATTTGATAAATGCTTACTATGGACCAGGCACCATATTAAATGCTGGGTAGATACACACTAAACAGTTTGGACACAGTCCATGTCCTACATGGGGCTCAAAGCGTTAATCCCCATTTCATAGATGAGATAGCTGAGGCCCAAAGAAGTTGAGTGGATTGTCCAAGGTCACACAGCAGACAAGTGGCAGAGCTGGAATTTGAACCCAGGTCCTCTGACTCTCAGGGCTGGGCTCTTTCCACTAGGGCTGCTGATTCCCCAGGTGACTATGACTATTCTCCCTTCTGCTCAGAAACATTACTTTTCCTCCCTCAAAGGCTTCTTTGACCACTGCTCTCAGTATCAATTCTAAACCGTTAACATTTGCCTGAACACACCAGAAGCCCTACCCAATGATCTTGCCAATTACTTTGTTGATAAAGTTCCCCAAAATCTCCCCCTTAAAAACAGATGATAAGATTGAGACCAAACAGAAGCTCTACTGAGCAACTGTAACATCAAATTTGTTTTGTGGCTGTGAGATCTAAATGCGATCAATATGGCTCTTAATATCAATAACAAAAATAAGAACAGTGAAGTCTTTTCACTGCAATTCACAAGCAATTCACAATATTTTTCACATGAGGAGAATGGATGACACCTGGACACCAAAATAACTGTTCTACACTAAGCTTATAGTGCCTGCTCAAAAAGTGGGCCAAATCAATTAATCAATCAATGCTATCATTGTGGACAGGGTACATACCTATGAACTCTGTTATAATGTACTCATCCAAGCACTTAGTACAATCCTTGCACACAGGAAGAACTCAATAAATACAACTGAATGACTTACTGATAATTCCTGAGCACTTACTGAGTTCAAAATCAATCAGTCAATCTGTGATATTTGTTGAGCACTTACCATGAGCAGAGCACTATACTAAGCACTTGGGAGAGAACAACAGAGCAGATATGTTCTCCACCGACAACAAGTTTACAGTCTAGAATGTTGGTGCTGAATCCTGTAGTAACTTGGGAGAATACATGAAGTAAACATACAGGATCCCTTCCTTTTAAGTGGCTTACAGTTTAGTGGGGGAGAAATACATTAAAATAAATTACTGGTAGGGGAAGAAATGGAGTATAAGTATATGTGCATAAGTTCTGATGGGTGGGGATAGGGTGAGTATTGAAGTATTTCTATGGGGTACAGACCCAAGTTCATAGGTAAATAAAGTGAGAAGATGAAAGGTTACTCAGGGAAGCTTATTGGAGGAGATATGATTTTAGAAGCGCTTTGAAGTGGAGGAGACTGGTGATGTTAGATATGAAGGACAAGGCAATTCTAGGAAAGAGGGAGGATGCAAGCAAAGAGTCAACAGTGAGAAAGATGACACAGACACAGTAAGTCGGTGGTTGTGAGAGGAGCAAAGTGTGCAGGCTGAGTTATATTAAGAGAGCTGCAAGATTTGGAGAGCCTTAAAGCCAATGGTAAGGAGTCCCTTTTTGCTTTAGAGATGGATGGACAATCATCAGAGGCTTGTGAGGAGTGGGGAGATGTGGACTAAGCAACTTTTTAGAAAAGCGATCGCATCAGAGTGAAGGATGGTCTGGAATGGGGAGGTGCTGGAAGCAGGGAGATCAGTGAGGAGGTTGATGCAGCAGTCAAGGCAGCATCCAACAAGTATTTTGATTTCTTAGCAGCAGTCTGGATGGAGAGGAAGGGGTGGAATCTAGAAAGGATTTGGTGAGAAAATGAATACGTGGGTTGAATGAGAAAAGTAAGTTGAGGATAGTGCCAAGGCTGCAGGCTACTGAGAAAGGAAGGATGGTGGTGGTAACAGAGATGGGAAAGTCAGTTTTAGAATGGGGGTCTTAATGAAGACACCTTCAAACTGTGTGGCACAGCAGTGTGCAACTGGAAGAGGTCAGCAGACAGCCCCTATCAAAAATGGGGTGACTGTCTTGGAGCAGAGGTTCTGGGAAAAACAGATCACCAAGAGGAAGAAACCAACAGAGCCTAAGGTCAATTAGCACCACTCAGAAGACAGCTATTTTAAAAACAGTACAAGGTAGGAGAAACACATGGCTAATAAATCCTCCTTTTATTTGAAAATCACATTTTCTTTGGTATGTTTTACGTTTGTTTTGACCAATGTTCAATACAAATCAGAGAAAAGGCAACATCCTAGCTGACATGCTTTAAATGTTAGGTAATTTTATTTGGAAGGATTATCATTTCAGGGAGAAATGAAAAAGAATATTTCCATCATCAAAGTATCTCAGGGGACAGGTTAGGGAAACTAAAAGATCATAACAGATGCTTTCAGCTAGCTAGTTAGCTAGGGCTACGAGGCAAATAATTGTTACTGCCATTATCTGTGAAACCAGATGTCTGATGTCCCTGAGAGAGACGGCAAAATAATGATAATAATAGTGATAATGGTGTAGATTATTTTTAAAGACTTTTACTAAGTTGCAACTCAATATGTATATTTGATTGAAGCTTTACCTAAGGCACATGGGTTATTTTGAAAGAGAAACTTTTATCCAAATTTCACTAAGGAATTGGTCACAACTAAACATTAATTTATTAATAATGATGCTTACTGTCAAAATGCAAGCTAATAGGGGTACTGAAACAGGAATTGGAGAAGAAATGAAGAATCATTTCAGTAAAGTTCTGTCAACTGAACCCGGCATGAAGATTAAATTAATCAAATGGCACGTTTACTCAACACTTTCTCTTTGGAAACAGCCTAGTGGCTTGGCAGTAGGTTTTTAAACACAGATAACAATGAAACCAGGCTCACAAAAAAGAAGACGACTTTCAGTTAGCAGGTCTTCAGAGGCTCAGTTCATTTTGAATATGGCATTTTGCCCGCTGGCTAGAATGCCACCAAGCCAAAGTTCCACAAATGACTTTTACCTGCTGAAGTGACTTTGGAATTCACTAGGGTGAAGTGAGAAATGGCTTAAAGCTGCTCTCTCTTCTCAATAAAAATGGAAACAGACACCCCACTTATTTTTTGAAACTCGAAATTGATTAACATATAAGTGATTCACTCAATTAATCAATAATATGTATTGAGCACTTAATGTATGCAGAACACTGTACTAAGAGTACAATAAAACAAGGGTGGCAGACATATTCTCTGCCCACGAGGGGCTTTCAGTTTAGAAGGGATAATAATGAATAAACTGAAGAAGCCACTGTCCTCCCTGAATTGCTTCTTAAAGATACAATATCATTCAATTATTACCACATGAAAGATTTCCTGTTAGCTACAGTTGGATGCAAACAATAAGCCTAATTCTACCCCCTTCTTAGGGAAAAAAAAAAAAGATTGATTCAGGCCATCTCCCTACACTGTCTTAAGATGCTGAGAAACACCCTTGCATCATACTTGAGGAAAGAATGCCTCCTAAGTGTAGAGCGAAGGTACTATGTAATAATGATAATATTTGTTAAGCCCTTTTTTATGTTCTCCCAAAAACAGGTCAGATACAGTCCCTGTACCTCACATAGCTCACGGTCTAAAGATGAGGGGGAAGAGCTATTAAACCTCAAGACAACGAAGTCATCGTGGGCAGGGAACCATCTACTAACTCTGTTATATTGTTTTCTTCCAAGTGCTTAACACAGGGCTCTGAACGCAGTAAGCACTCAATAAGTAAGATTGTTGGTTTTATGGGTGAGACTCAGATAAGTTAAATGATTTGTCTGAGCTGACCCAGCAGGCAAGCAGAAGAATTGGGATTAGACTTCAAGTCCGCTGATTTCCAGGCCCATATTCTCTCCATTAGATCATGCTTCTTCTCTCTTTGGGGGAAAGACTCTACCAGCAGCATGGCTGTCACTGTTCTGTTCCTCTTTGCAACATTTCTTCAGCGCTCTTGAAAGAGGAACATGGGAGAGCAGCAGAGGAGTTATCGTCTTCAGTTTTAGCCTGACTCAGCTTAAAGGGAAGAGAGGGGATGGAGAGGAATTGCTTTATTCTCTGCTGTGCAGCTCCCAAGGATACTCTGAAACATCACTGGAAGCTCTTGGTGGGAGAATAAGTTCGTGGATGTACATTCAGTTCCTTCAGCAATAAGAACAAGATTTCAAAGTTGCAAAATAAAAATCTACCCATAAGTCAATGAAATCCCACTGACAGCAATTAAAAAAGAATATATACAGAAAACTTTATCCTCTGTCCAACACGGCATTTTCATTCAATAGTTCTCACAAAAACCTCTGATGTAAATAACATATCCTATCATTTTTATTTAAAAACGGGTGAATGAAGCACATATCCAAGATTTCTGAGTGACAAATCAGAGAGAAAAAATCTATACCCCCATTAGATCATTAAATAATCACTTTGCTCATTCGTAGTTCAAATAATGTCATTTCATTAACCTGACAACTCTTCTCATCCCACCTCTGTAAGGAAGAAAAACATTCTTGGGAAAGTGCTATTTCACCTCATACCTTTACAGCATCCTTCCACTGCAACATATATAAATCCTTGGAATACTGCAAACCAACAGGTAAAGATCCTCAGTAAATATTAAGCAGCAAGGATCATTTTTTTGTCAGAGCATAGCTCACATTCCCATTATCGTTCATAGGATTTATGATTGGATTTACTCGAAGGATTTAGCCATCTTATTAAGGAGAAGATGAAGTGACTGATCTTGATTCCCAACTCATTTTAATGGGGCCACCGAGGAAACATACACAGGTGTCATTTTTGAAAGTCGAGAACACCAGTTCTGCATGAATCAAAAGTGATGTTGATGTGGGCAGGAATATGTCTGTTTGTTGTTGTATTGTATTCTCTGAAGCGCTTAGAACAGTGCTTTGCACACAATAAGTGCTCAATAAATACGATTGAATGAATGAATGATGATGATGACAGCATGACCTAATGGAAAGACGGTGGGCGTGGGAGTCTGAGGAGGTGGGTTCAATTCTTGGATTCATCACTTGCCTGTTATTGTGACACTAGGCAAGTCATTCAACTATTCTCTGTGCCTCAGTTTCCTCACCTGTAAAAATGGGGATTCCGTAACTGTTCTCCCTCTTACTTGGACTATGTGGGACAGAGACTGGGTCTGGCCTGGTTATCTTTTATCTGTTCCAGCGATTATAATGATAATAATAATAATAATAATAATAATAATAATAATGATAATGGTATTTGTTAAGCACTTACTATGTGCAAAGCACTGTTCTAAGCGCTGGGGAGGTTACAAGGTGATCAGGTTGTCCCACAGGGGGCTCACAGTTTTAATCCCCATTTTACAGATGAAAGAACTGAGGCACAGAGAAGTTAAGTGACTTGCCCAAAGTCACACAACTAACAGTTTTCTAAGCGCTGGGGTAATAATAATAATAATAATGGCAATTAATTACACGATGGCGATTAATACAGTATTTGGCACAAAATAAGTGCATCACAAATACCACAATTATTGTTGACATTTTAGTATTTATTGTCATAAATATATACCAAATATTATGCCAAGCACTGAGGTAGAGACAGGGTCCCTGTCCCACATGGGACTCGCAGTATAACAGAAAGGGAATGCAGGTATTTAAATCCCATTTTACAGATGAGGAATCTGAGGCACAGAGAAGGTAACAGTGTTTGCTCAAGGTCACAGAACAGCAAACGGTAAAGCTGGGACTAGAATCCAGGTCTCTTCACTGATGTAAAGAGATACCAATCAACACTATATTCTACAATCAGCCTCTCTAATCAATCAACTGGTGTTTATTGAGAGTTTACAGAACATCCATTAATGGGGCCACCAAGGAATCATACACAGGTTTCATTTTTGAAAATCCAGAACACCAGTTCTGCATGAATCAAAAGTGATGTTGATGTGGGCAGGAATGTGTCTGTTTGTTGTTATATTGTATTCTCTGAAGAGCTTAGTACAGTGCTCTATCCTCTGGGATTGGAGGCCTTTTGACATTTGATATTTATGCCATCCTCGGTCCCATAGCAACTTATATATACATCCATAAGTTTTCATGGCTCAGTGGGCAGAGTACACTTAGTAAGGTTCAACCCATTAAGTCCTTTATCCCCCAAATTTCCTGCCCTTTAAAATTTGGGAGAATGCCCTTTAAAATATTTTAGCTTTCAATTTACTATTTCCCAGCTCCACTATTTAGTTAATTTCTCCATCACAACCTTTCACCTGCCTATGACACACATTTCTGAAGAAACCTTTTTCTAGGTCAGAGAATTAAACATTTAATGAATGATCCTCGAAGAGGTCTTAGGAAGTTAAACTTCATTACAGATGAGGGAATATTTTCTCATTTTCACTCTGAATTTTCTGGGACCATGTCACGTGATTGGCACAACATTTGCAAGTTGATTGGCAGCCTTGCCCCATGAGAATCTTAGGACTGAAAGAGTGAAGCAAGTTGTCTCCTTTGGGTCATCCCTAAGCCAAATTAGCAGCGCTGCAGGGATGGTTAAGCTCACAAACCTGTCCATGTTTTGCATCTGTTGCTTGGCAAGCAATCAATTTATTTATATTTAGAATAAGATCAGGTAAATAATGATCTTAAGTGTATTTAAGATCAAAATATTTTTGACAGCTCCTGACACTGTGGTTCATTACTTCTCAAGAGGACCTAAGGACTAATATCATTAATTTAATGAAAGCCTTTCTGAGAGCCTTTTAATATATTTAAATGTCCCAAATTAACCACTAAACCACAAAAGTAAAAGCTCCCAGTACTTGAACTGCAATTTTTTTAAAGACTGAGCAACTTTATAACATCTTCTATTTGAGAATGCATTTGACTCATAAAGGTTAGGGGAAAAAAATCAATCAATGGTGTTTACTGAGCACTTACAGTATGCAGAGCACTGTTCTAAGCACTTGGGAGAATAATCAATCTATTAATGATATTTATTGAAGCTTACTATGTGCTGAGCACTGTACTAAATGCTTGGGAGACTATGTTGCAACAAAACTAGCAGACATTTTCCCTGACCATAATGAGTTTACAGTCTAGTGAGGATGCAGACATTAGTAATAATAAAAATAGTAATAGTAATTGTAGTATTTGTTAAGCACTTACTATGTGCCAAGCACTGTACTAAGCTCTGGGGTGGACACAAGCAAATTAGGATGGATACACTCCCTGTCCCGTATGGGCCGTACAGTCTTTTACAGATGAGGTTACTGAAGCACGGAGAAGTGAAGCGACTTGCCCCAGGATGCACAGCAGAGAAGCGGCAGAGCCAAAATTCGAACCCAAGGCCTTCTGACCCCTGGCCCGCGCTCCGCCCACTAAGCATGAAACCTTATGGATGTATTTATAAGTTGCTGTGGGACTGAGGATGGCATAAATATCAAATGTCTAAAGGGCTCAAATCCCAGACGATAGACAATGCTGAAGGGAGAAGGGGTGGGAAAAGAAGGCTCAGTTGGGGAAGGTTTCAAGGAAGCGATGCAATCTTAACAAGGCTTTGAAGGCAGGAAGAATGGTGATCTGGAATAGATGGAGAGGGAGGGAGTCCCAGGCCACAGGGAAGATGTAGCATGCATAGCTCAGTGAAAAGAGCCCGGGCTTGGGAGTCAGAAGTCATGGGTTCTAATCCCAGCTCCGCCACTTGTCAGCTGTGTGACTTTGGACAAGTCACTTCACTTCTCTGGGTCTCAGTTACCTCATCTGTAAAATGGGGATTAAGACTGTGAGCACCACGTGGGACAACCTGATCACCTTGAACGCCCCCCAGCACTTACAACAGTGCTTTGCACACAGTAAGCGCTTAACAAATACCATCATTATTATTATGTAGGAAAGGGGTCATTGGTGAGGTAGATGAGACAGGGTCACAGTGAGAAGGCTGGTGCTAGAGAAGTGAAGTGTACAGGCTGGGCTGGAGTAGGAGATTGGTGAGGTAAAGCAAAATGGGGCAAGCCAAACGAGTGCTTTAAAGCCAATGGTTGACTATTTTACAAACTTGTTATTACTCAGTTGAGGTACTTTATCTTTATTCTTCTGAACCATTCAGATCAGGAATTAGTAAGAGCAGTTGAGAAAACATGGCACCATTTGACCACTGCAAGCTTGAGGACCAAGAATGGAGTGAAACCTTCTTTTTCTATTCCCTTTCATTTCTCTCAGCCAGAGTTTGATGGTATATTAGGAAATAACCATCCCGTCTGCTAGCAATTCACACTTCAAGAAAGATTTCAGAAGAGAAGCACATCTATTACAAAGTATTCAATCCAAAGTCTATGCATAAATATGTCCGGCAAATTCCTTTCTTTTTAAAGAAGGACTTTATGGTTTCCAAAAAGGTCCCTTATCTGGCTATTATATCTTTTAATAGATATGTTTTACACTGGTGTTTTGTCCAGGATGTACTTGAGTATGGAATATCTCAAAGGTAAGACACTTTTGGAAGGTTAGAGGCTACAGGATTATTTTTGATGACTAAAATTTAGTGAAAATTTGGACTCAATTTTCAAATTTTATTATGTCTAATAATTTATTTAATAAATTTACCTATTTTTCATATTTACTAATGCTTTTCCTTACTACTGGTATGGCATTAGACTTTAGACCAAATGAAATGTAAGAGCTATATCATTTTTTAATAGTATTTGTTAAGCACTTTTACAGTGCTCTGCACGCAGTAAGCGCTCAATAAATACAACTGAATGAATGAATGAACGAATGAAGCACTTACTATGTATTAAGCACTGGGGTAATTAGGTTGGACACAGTCCATGCCATACGTGGGGCTCACAGTCTTCACCTCCATTTTACCAAGGAGTTAACTGAGGACAAGTTAAGTAACTTGTCCAAGGACACACAGCAAACAAGTAGTGGAGATGGGATTAAAACTCAGGTCCTCTGACTCGTTGGACTCTTTTCACTAGGCCACACTGTTTCTCTCAAAGGAAGAAAGACTTTCTTAGCCACTTCTATAGTTGGGAGAATTGGATTCTTAAGAAGGCAGCACGTCAAACTCCTTGGGGACTTCCTTATGAGCTACTGTCAACATCTAATGGTAAAACAATAGCACACCCAATGAAGTTCTAGGGCACTGTCAGTCTCCAGGACAGAAGCCATGCTCAGCTCATTATGTTCTGGCTTTGGGGCACATGTGAGGAGGATGGTCAGCAGCCAGATACCCAAAAAGCTAATGTATAAAGTGAACTGCAAAAGGGGGAGCTGAAAAGAAGACACTAGAGGAAAATTTAAAAATCTACAAAATAATGCTTTGGGAAATATTGAAAAATACATGTGTATATTCTGGTAAGATAATATGGCTGCTACATTGGCATCTTCAGCTACGTGTTAACACACATTTTTTACCACCAAGGTGTCATCTTTGAGTGTGACCAGTATGTATGTGAACAGATAACTTATAGCCGGTGCGTATATTTCATATACACGTACCACTGTTTTATCCAGGCACGCTGGCAAGTATGATATTTTGTCAAAAGGCAACACCCTTTCTACTGAACTCAACTCACTCACTCACTCCCCTATTCCTTCATCAATCTTGTAGCACTAACCAGAGCCCCAGATTACCTCCACAGACCACTTCCTTCACTCCTGTGCATAAGCCTTAGAATGATGCTGGAGGAAACCCAGATATCAGGCTGATCTTGTCCACCTCAAAGTCACCCTTTCCTGTTCTAACTCTCTCCTCTCCTCTGCCTGGCAACATTGTTCTTCCATCTTTATTGACTCCCATGACCATTGCCCTTGCCAGTTATTTCAGACGTTCAACTCCCTCCTAAAAACCTGCCCCATCTCTTGCCACTGGCCACAGACTTTATTGAAAAATTTGAAATCAACAGACATGATCACCCTTAAAATGTCCCCTGCTCCTCTCCAGTTCCACTTCTATCACCCCGTCTTCAACTCTCCCATATTTCTTGGTAGTATCTCAAAAGGAGTTCTCCTGCCTTCTCCCCAAATCCTCCCCCTCCACCTGCACCTCTGATCTCATCATTTCACAACTTAGCAAAGCACTTGCCCCCTCCCTTCTTCCCTCTCTGACTGCCATCTTCAACTGTTCTCTCTCCAATGGCTTTCAAACATGCTCAAGTCTCCCCAAACCTAAAAAACCCTTCCTTGATCCCACAGATCCCTGTAAACTCCTTGAGCGAGTTCCTCTCCAAACTCCTTGAGCGGGTCATCTAAACCCACTCTCTCCAGTTCCTCTCCTCCAATTCTCTCTTCGACCCCCTCCAATCTGGCTTCCACCCACTTCAATCCCCAGAAATGGTCCTCACAAATGGTCCTCACATCATCCTAATCCTCCTCGACCTCTCAGTTGTCACTGTCAATCCCCTTGAATCCTGCCTGGTCCAGGCAAGCAATCCTGAGAACAGAGTATAAGAAAGATGCAAAGTCAGTGGAATGACTTTATCAGTAGTTGCTATACTCACTTATCAAGTGACCTGGGATGGTTCCAGTCTCTAAAATAATTGGGAATACTGAAATTTGAAAGTTCTATATTAATTCAAAGTTGAAGCAGAGTGGCTTATTGGATAGAGCACAGACCTGGGAGTTAGAAGGTCATGGGTACTAATCCCAGCTCAACCAGATGTCCGCTGTGGCAAGTCATTTCAATTCTCTGGGCCTCAGTTATCTCATCTGTAAAATGAGGATTAAGAGGTATTGACACCCATCTACTTGTTTTGTTTTGTTGTCTGTCTCCTCCTTCTAGACTGTGAGCCCATTGTTGGGTAGGGACTGTCTCTATATGTTGCCGATGTGTACTTCCCAAGCACTTAGTACAGTGCTCTGCACACTTCCCAAGCACTTAAGTACCATAATTATTATCATTATTACATGAGCCCTTTCTTGGACATTTTATATTTTAATAATTATAGTATTTTTTAAGCGCTTACTCTATGCGAGGCACTGTTCTAAGCACTGGGATGGATACAAGCAAATTGAGCTGGACACAGTCCCTGTCCCCTGTGGGACTCACAGTCTCAATCCCCATTATACAGATAAAGTAACTGACTGAGGCACAGAAAAGTGAAGTGACTTGCCTACGGCAACACAGCAGAAAAGTGTCAGAGGCAGGATTAGAACCCATGACCTTCTGATTTCCAGGCCTGTGCTCTATCCACTGTGCCATGCTAGTTTCCCATGTTTTTTCTCATTACCCTAGTTTCCATTCCTTAGACTCTTTGGGTTTACTGATTTTCTTGTGGCACAAGCATTGGGATAGTCTTACAACTTGTTTTTCTTTCCAAGGTTATGTTTTTGACTAGTGCTCCAACTAGAGTGAAATGTATAAATGGATGGAGGCCTCTTTCGGGTGACTGAAAGCTTAGTCTGCTAAGAAAACCTAAACACCCATCAGACATTCAATACATGATCAAAGAGCAGCACTGAAAGTAAGTGATCAAAAATGCAACTTGCCTTGTGCTTCCTGCCTGTCAGTATTCAAACAACAGAAGGAAAAACTGCTGAGAACATGAGCTGTGTTTTACATGGAGATCAGTCACTAAAAGAGAAGGGACTGCTTTGCTGTTCTTTCTGACTTGTTTACTTACGTTTCTGTAGCGAATTTGTAATACATATATGAACAGCTCTCCATTAAAGTTGCTCTATATCCTTCTTTCATTCATTTAATTGTATTTATTGAGTGCTTACTTTGTGAAGAGAACTGTACTAAGCATTTGGGAGAGGACCCTATAACAATAAACACGCACATTCCTTGCCCACAACAAGCTTGCAGCCTGGTGGGTGGAAGACAGACATTAATATAAATGAATTACATATATGTACATAAGTGCTGTGGGGCTTGCAGGGGAGGGAAATAAATAAATAAAGGGAGCAAGTCAGGGTGATGCAGAATGGAGTGGGAGAAGAGGAAAGGAGGGCTTAGTCAGGGAAGGTGAGACTTCAATAAGGCTTTGAAGTGGGGGAGAGTAATTATCTGTCAGATACGAGGAGGGAGGGCGTTCCGTCTCTTTTTCTAGCTTTAACTTACTCTCTCTGTCTCTCTGTGTCTCTGCACATCTTTCCTTTTTTCTCTATTTCTCTCCATTTATCTCCTCTTCATTTCATATGTCTCACTTTCTAAGTCACACTTCTCTCTCATGTGTCACTCTCTTCTATCACCTGCAAACCCAGGAGAGCATGACACTTTTTCGAATGAGCAGAATGTGTATGTCACAAGTGCTGACTACAAACAACATTAAATAGCTGGACAAGACAACCAGCATCAAGATCCCGGAAGCTGACGGCTCACTAGCATTGAAGCAATGCTCCCAGCAACCCAGCTCTGCTGTGTGGAACATGGGAAGAGAATGGATGATGGCAATATGACCAAGTCATTGTTCTTGGAATGGGGTAATCACTCCATCAGTCATATTTACTGGGAGCTTACTCCGTGCAGATCACTGTACTAAGCGCTTGGGAGAGTGCAATACAATGGATTGGTAGACATATTTCCTGTCCACAAGGAACTTACAGTTTAGAGAGACATCCCAGAAAGGGGATGAATAAAAAAATGAATAACAAAATAATATTTGTTAAGCACTTACTACGTGCCATGCACTGTACTAAGCAAATCGGGTTGCGTACAGCAAATTGGGTTGGATATAGCCCCTCTCCCACATGAGGCTCACAGTCTCAATCCCTATTTAACAGATGAGGTAACTGAGGCACAGAGAAGTGAAGTGACTTGCTCAAGATCACGCAGCAGACACATTGCGGAGTCAGGATTAGAACCCATGACCTTTGAATTCCCAGGCCTGTACTCTATCTACTATCAGAGAAGAAGCGTGGCTCAGTGGAAACAGCATGGACTTCAGAGTCAGAGGTCATGGGTTCAAATCCTGCTCTGCCAATTGTCAGCTGTGTGATTTTAGGCAAGTTACTTAACTTCTCTGTGCCTCAGTTACCTCATCTGTAAAATGGGGATTAAGACTGTGAGCTCCCCTTTGGACAACCTGATCTCCTTATAACCTCCCCAGCACTTAGAACAGTGCTTTGCACATAGTAAGTGCTTAATAAATGCCATTATTATTATTATTATGATTACTATCTGCTTCTCATACATACATGCTTCTCATGATACAGAAGTGGGCTACCATCTTTAAGTGGATGATTCTCAAAACGACTCTCCAGCCCTGACCGCTCAACTTCTCTGCAGTCTTGGATTTCCTCGAACAATCAGGATATTTATACTTGGATGCCCCATCAACGCTTCAAACCTTACATGTCCAAAAGAGAACTCATCTTTCCACCCAAACACTATCCTCTCTCTGACTTTCCTATCACTGCAGACAATGCCACCATTCTCCCTATTAGTCCCATAACCCTGGCATTTTCCTCAATTGCTGTCTCACTCAACCCACACATTCAACGTCACAAAATCTTGTTGAGTTCACCTTCACAACATCTCTAGAATCATCTCATTCCTTTCCCTCCAAACTGCTACCATGCTGATCCAAGCACTCATCATTTCCTGCCTCGATTTCTGTATCAGCTTTCTCCCAGACCTCCCTGCCTCCTGTCTCGTCCTTCTCTGGTGCACACTCCATTCTACTGCCGGGATCATTTTTCTAAAAAAAGTTACTTCCAAATCCGCCCACTCCTCACAAACCTCCAGTGGTTTCCCATCCACCTCCCCATCAAAAAGAAACACCTTACCTTCTGTTTTAAGACCCTCAATCAGCTCTCTCCCTCCTTCCTAGACTCCTAACCTAACCTTTCCTACTTTAATCCAACCCACACAATTCAGCCCTTGCCCACATTGTCCTTTGGGCCTGGAATTCCCTCCCCCTTCCTATCTGACAGTCCACCACTCTCCCCACTTTCAAAACCCTCCTAAAATCAAATCTTCAGGAGACATTCTCAGACCAGTCCCTTTATTTCCCCTTATCCTCTCTCACTTCTAAATTGACTATGAAGTAGGCTGCGTACCCTTTACGCACTCTGATACCCCCGCCCCACAATACTACATAAATAGTCTTACTCCCTACTATTTCCCTATCTCCCTCTAAAGAGACTACAAACCCCCGTGAACCAGTGAGAGTTTCACCAACTCTCTTGCCTAGTATTTTCCTAGCTCTGCACAGTAAGTGCTCAATATACAAAAATTGAATGATTGATGGATTGACCACCCAAAGTCACAAGGGAGGAAGACTCTCAGGTCTCTGCTCTTTCCTCTTGGACAGTCTAGCTGCTTAGTTTGGAAATAAGTGATGATTCAAAGGCTGATGGAGAGAGGTACATCTAACCTACTACAAGGTCAGGTGTAGAAAACAACACAAAGTGTGCTGAACAAAAGCGAGCAATTAAAAGTACAAAAAGCCAAAGGTGGTAGTGGAAGGCATTGACTTTTATAACAGCTGCACTGGGCAGATGAATCAGAGTTCTGCCAGCAGTGAATGTATCTGGTCAATGACAATTTTCCCTAGGCATCTGGTACTGTCGCTAGTGATTTCACTGAAGATTACCCATCAGTTAGCGCAGATTTGTTTTTTAATTGGCCTTCACTGCACCTGCCACATTTTCCCTGTTCCCAGTCCCAGAAGTCTTAGCAAGGAGAAGAAGGGGGATATCAGGGGGATATATTCTTTCACCGCATTAAGCACACTTACCCAGGAACAATTAAATATCTCCAAGGCATGAGGATAGGTGAGGTAATGAAAGGAAGAAAAGAAATATAGGACAACTGAAGTCAAGAATTAGAATATGAGCTAAAGCATATGAATCAGAAAAATTCAGTCTTGGAAATGTGCATCTTAGATGTGCATCTAGCTTTATTTTCATTTATTCTGATGACTTGACACCTGTCCACATGTTTTGTTTTGTTGTCTGTCTCCCCCTTCTAGACTGTGAGCCCGTTGTTGGATAGGGACCGTCTCTATATGTTGCCGACTTGTACTTCCCAAGCGCTTAGTACAGTGCTCTGCACACAGTAAGCGCTCAATAAATACTATTGAATAAAAATGCCTTTTCTTAATGCAATATAATCCTCAAGTGGTACATGTGGGAATAATTTATAAACAGGGAGGCAGTGTTGACAGCAATGATCACCAAGTTGGCAAACAGCATGACAGGAATTCAGGAAAAACGGCTTGCTACATTATTGACAGGACTGACCCTTGTTGAAATTCTATTTCTTTACAACAGAGAAACATGCGGTTCTGAATTTTCCAACATCTTGAGTAATAATATGTCACAGATTTAAAACACCCCTGCTAAACATATTTTCAAGTATATGTGGCAAAGTTAAATATCAGTGTTCAACTTTGTCAAAAGCACCAGTTCTAACAGAAAGGAATTTTCAAAAGTCCTCAAATATGTGAGAAAATTAGGATACGTACTCTTAAGTTGTTTTTTTCTTTTTAAGATCGGGCATAAATATGTGACATCCGATTATTTCTTGGAAACCCTTATAAATCCAAAGTACAGAGTAATGGATCTTTCAAGGTAAATCTCAATTAAGGAAAAATCTAATGGATTTACATTCACAGGAATGGAAAGGGCTCCACAAAATAAGTCTTGACCATGAAAAATATCCTATGGTAATTCAAAACATACTTTGTGGGACCCTTTCCATTCTTGTAATCTTAAACCCTGGAAACCAGCAAAGCTAAGGGGTGGGATGCTAGAAATGTTACTATTCCCAGAGAAGGAAGTTAAATGGCACATGTACCGTGTGTGTGTGTGTGTGTGTGTGTGTGTGTGTGTGTGTTTGCATGTGTGTGACTATTCTTGGTGTCCATGGAGGTTCCGAATGTAGACACTGAGCCAGGAAACACATAAATTATCAATTTTAAATGATATAATTTACTGCATATTTTCTAATGTACTTTCTATATTGTGTTCAGTGCCAGCCAAGTATGGTTCAAAGATTTTGAGGGAGATTCTTATTTTGCCATTCTACAATTTTCCCTTTAAGTCAGAGTGTATAAGAGTATTTGGCTCAAAGAAAAGAAATTGCATGCTTTTGCATTATGCATATTCAGGTGCTTTCATGATTCTACCTTCATAACATCTCTAAAATTTGCCTTTTTTCTCTCCATCCAAACTGATTTAAACACTTGTCAAATGCTACCTTGTCTACTCCATCAGTCTCCTTGCTGAGCTCCCTGCTTCTAGTCTCTCTCTATTCCAGTCCTTATTTCACTCTGCTGTACAGATCTATGTCTCCCTACTCCTCCGAACCACCAGTGGTTAGCCCCCTCCTTCACCAACAGAAACTCCTTACCACAAACACTTTAGAACACTCAATCAATTATCCCCCTCTTCTATTTCACTGATTTCCCAGTACAACCCATCCCACATGCTTTGCTCCTAATGTCAACATGCTCACTGTACTCAAGCTCTTCAATAATGACGATAATAATCAATCAATTGTATTTATTGAGTACTTATTATGCACAGAGCAGTGCACTAAGCCTTTGGGAGAGTATGATACAACAGAATTAGCAGAAACGACCCCTGTCATAATCAGCTTACAGGCTAGTGGGGGGAGACAGAGATTAATATAATAAGAATAACAATTGTGGTATTTGTTGAGCATTTACTATGTGCCAAGCATTCATTCATTCATTCAATCGTATTTATTGAGTGCTTACTATGTGCAGAGCACTGTACTAAGCGCTTGGAAAGTACAATTCAGCAACAGATAGAGACAATCCATATCCAACAATGGACTCACAGTCTAGAAGGGGGGAGATAGACAACAAAATAGGTACATGTAAACAGTCATCAATAGCATCAACACAAATAATAGAATTATAAATATATGCACATCATTAATAAAATGAATAGAATAACTAATATGTACATATGTACACAAATGCTGTGGGCCGGGGAGGTGGGTAGAGCAGAGGAAGGGTGTTGGGGTGATGGGGAGGGGAGGAGGAGCAGGGGAAAGGGGGGGGGGGGGCCCTATGGGCCCAATCAATCAATAAATGGCATTTATTGAGTACTTGCAGTGTGCAGAGCACTGTACTAAGTGCTTGGGAGAGTACAGTACAACTGAACTGGTAAACATGTTCCCCACCCACAATGAGCTTCCAGTCTAGAAGACCCCCTAGACTTTATCGGGGTTGTGCCAGATAAATGAGAAAATTGAGTTTTCCCAAGCCTTCCCAAGCATTGTACTAAGCTCTGGGGTAGATACAAGATATTCAGGTCCCACGTGGGGCTCATAGTCTAAGTAGTCTAAGAACACAGGTACTGAATTCCCATTTTGCATATTAGGGAACTGAGGCCCAGAGAAGTGAAGTGACTTGTGGCAGGTAAGTGGTGGAGCCAGGTTTAGAAGCCAGGTCCTCTCACTCCCAAGCTTGGACTCTTTCCAACAGGTCATGTGCTCCCCCAGTGAATATGAATAAAATTACAATATTGTGTAAAGTCCTTACTGTAGGCCAAGGACTCTACTAACTGCTGGGGTAAATAGATCATTAGGTCCCACATGGGGATCACAGTCAAAGTATGAGTGAGAGCATAGCTTAGTGGATAGAGCACAGGCCTGAACGCCAGAAGGTCATGGGTTCTAATCCTGGCTCTGCCACTTGTCTGCTGTGTGACCTTAAGCAAGTCACTTCACGTCTCTGGGCCTCAGTTCCCTCATCTATAAAATGAGGATTAAGACTATGAGCCCCACGTGGGACAACCTGATTACCTTGTACCTACCCCAGCACTTAGAATGGTGCTTGGCACATAATAAGTGCTTAACAAATACCATTATTATTATTATTATTACTTCACCTCTCTGTGCCTCAGTTACCTCATCTGTAAAATGGGAATACAACTGTAAGCCCCACGGGGGACAAGGACTGTGTCCAACCTGATTTGTTTGGATCCGCCCCAGTGCTTAGTAAAGTGCCTGGCACTTAGTAAGTGCTTAACAAATACCATAATTATTATCATTATTGTTATTATTAACAGGTATTGAATCCCTAAGCCCATGATCTTTCTGTGCTCTGCTCCCTCTCCCTTCTGCATTATCTATGCAATTGGATCTGTACAACTTAAGTACTTGATTTTCCCTCCACCTTCAGAGACACTGCACATGCAGTGTGGCTCAGTGGAAAGAGCCTGGGCTTGGGAGTCAGAGGTTGAGGGTCCTAATCCTGGCTCTGCCACTTGTCAGCTGTGTGACTACGGGCAAGTCACTCCACTTCTCTGCGCCTCAGTTGTCTCATCTGGAAAATGGGGATGAAGACTGTGAGCCCCACATGGGACAACCTGATTACCTTGTATCCCCCCCCCCCCCCCCCCACCCAGGGCTTAGAACAGAGCTTGACACATAGTAAGCGCTTAACGAATGTCGTCATTAGTATACATATTCATAATTTATTTTAGTGCTTGTCTACTCCTCCAGAATCCTGGTGGGAAGGGCACATATCTACCAACTCTGTTGTATTATACTCTCCTGAACACTGAATACTGTGCTTGGCACACAGAAAGCACTCATTAATTCCAATGACTGATAGATGCAAAAATTAGTAATCAATCAATGATATTTACTGAGCACTTACTATGTGCAGAGCACTGTACTAAAAGTTTGGGAAAATTTAACAGTTGGTAGACACATTCCCTGCCCACGAAGGAGAGTGTTCATTCTGGGCAGAGCACTATATTAAACACTTGGAAGAATTGGTTAATCATTCCCAAAGGACCTCTGAACTGTTAATGTACCCATCAGAAAGTTACCTAAACTCACACATTTGCTTTCTTTGTCTCTATTTGCTGACAATGAAGAAATGTGAGATTAAGATCTTCTGAATGGGAATTTCCTATAGGTTTTCAAACAGATTTGATTTCAAAGTTTAAAGGCAATTTACTACAAAGAGTCTAATGGCTAACATCTATCTAGACATTTACTGTACGCTCTCACCATCACACATGCTGTGAAGTGATATTAGTCATGCCAAACATGAAAAGCCCTGTGAAAATTAAAGTTGAAGTCAAACAATGATTGAAACATCAACTGTTTGGTTATTCATTTCACATGCATTTCTACAAGGAAGTTGTAAATATTCACCCTCTATAAATGCCGTAAAATGTCAAGTTCAAAAGTTCGTTTTGAAGGATATCAAAAGATGTCAAAATCTGCAATACCCTCTCAGAAATACTTGAAAGTCCTCATTTTCAAATTCAGCACAAAGCCCTGAAACAAATCTGCAAACCCCTTTCATCACAAACCTCTTTTAACACTTTCTCCCTGAAGATTGCACACCATTTTTGAATTAGTAGGTTTCAATTCTGTTTAAACCACTGAGGTTACGACTGCTAATTCTTTGGCTAGGCAAGCACAACTGAAGAGGAAAGCTTCACTAAAAAGGGGATACAATATACAAAAGAGAATTAGAAGGTTTGTAAAATATCTGTAAAGAAAATTACTAGCATTTTGCACATTCACAAGAAATCTGCAGAAGAAATGTTGGGACATCAAATTCACCATCACTCAATGCAAATAGAGTTGTAGTAAAAATAATGATAAAGGGAATGGCAATAGTAATAAGACATAGTAGTAAACATAGTAATAATTGATGCCAAGGAATGGTATTATGAATTTTTATGCGTGATAAGAGACCTCTTCAAGATTCTAACGAAGAAAATCCTGATCATCATTGGACTTGGTGCTTGGCCAATGGGATCCAAATTATTGGTAAAAGTAGTGTTAGTAGTAATAATAGTACAAGTAGTGGGAAGAATATTAATAGTAGTATGGGTAATAGGAGCAATAGTAATATTAGTAGTAGTAATAATAATAATGGTATTTCTTAAGCGCTTACTATGTGCCAAGCACTGATCTAAGCGCTGGGGTAGATACAAGGTAATCAGGTTGTCCCACATGGGGCTCCCAGTCTTCATCCCCATTTTCCAGATGAGGAAACTGAGGCCCAGAGAAGTTAAGTGGCTTGCCCAAGATCACACAGCAGACAAGTGGTGGAGCCGGAATTAGAACGCAGGTCCTCAGACTCCCAAGCCTGTGATCTTGCCACTAAGCCACACTGCTTCTCTAAGTAACAGTAGTAATAATTGTGGTATTTGTTAAGCGCTTACTATGTGCCAGGCACTGTACGAAGCCAAGGGGTGGATACAAGCAAATCAGGTTGGATGACTTTCCTGTCCCATGTGGGGCTCACAGTCTTAATCCCCATTTTACAGATGAGGTAACTGAGGCACAAAGAAGTGAAGTGACTTGCCCAAGGCCACACAGCAGACAAGTGGTGGAGTTGGGATTAAAACTCATGACCTTTTGAACCCCAAGCCTGTGCTCTATCCACTGCACCGTGCTGCTCCTGTATTCATTCATTCATTTATTCAATGGTATTTATGGAGCACTTTCTGTGTGCAGCGTACTATACTAAGCGCTTGGGAGAGTACAATACAACAATAAACAGACACGTTCCCTCCCCACAGGTAGTAATAGAAGTAGGGGGAGGAGGAGTAATAGTAGTAGCACTAGTAGCAGCATGAACTAGTAGAAAAAACACAAGCCTTGACATCAGAGGATCTGGGTTCTAATCCCACCCTGCCGCATGTCTGCTGTGTGACCTTGGTCAAGTCACTTAACTTCTTTTGGTCTCAGTTTCTTCATCTGTAAAATGGCGGCAGGGACAGGGACTGTGTCCAACCCAATTTTCTCGTAGCCACCCGAATGATTAGAACAGTGATTAGTACAGTATATTAGAGAAGCAGCATGGCTTAGTGGAAAGAGCACGGGCTTTGGAGTCAGAGGTTATGGGTTCAAATCCCAGCTCTGCCACTTGTCAGCTGTGTGACTTTGGGCAAGTCACTTAAATTCTCTTTGCCTCAGTTCCCTCATCTAAAAAATGGGGACTAAGACTGTGAGCCCCATGTGGGACAGCTTGATAGCCTTGTATCTACCCCAGTGCTTAGAACAGTGCTTTGCACATAGTAAGCGCTTAACAAATGCCATCATTATTAGTATTATCATTGTATCTCCCCCAGTGCTTAGAACAGTGCTTTGCACATAGTAAGTGCTTAACAAATACCATCATTATTATTAATAGTAGTATAGAGCATAGTAAGCACTTAACAAATTCCTATTATTATTATTAGCAATAGTAGTAGTGTAGTGGTAGTACTAGTGATTAACAAATGCCACAATATTTCTTATTATTAGTTGTGTAGGAGTACAGTACTAGTATTAGTAGTGATTGTATTTATTAAGTGCTTACCATTTGTAAAACACTGCACTATAAGTGCTGGGAGAAATACACCTATGAGAAAGAGGCATCGTCCCTGTTCCTTGTGGGGAGTGTGGGGGGAAGAATGGGGACTCACAAAGGTACCTTCTCCTCTTGTGTGGAATTTGTGTTGGAAGGAGGAATGCGGCTGAGTTAGAGAAGGAGATATCCAAGGCAGAGGAAGCAGAGATCTTCACCACTGTCAGTTCATCTACACACTGTGAAGAGAATGTTTCCTCCCCAGAGAGAACCATCCATTTGAAAAGAAATCCCTAGAGCGGAGGGTGTTTTGGAGGAAAAGGAAATGAGGTGCCACATTAAGTTCATTTCAGGTTGGGGAGGTGGGGAGAATCAGAATTAGAACTATGAAGAAGGAACGTAAGCACAGCAGTTGTACAGAAACACCAAATGGCCTTTAGCTGAAAAAACAATTTCACGTTTAAGGAATTTTTCATTTCTTTAGTAGTATGTAAGATTCAATCATGAAATATGCATCAAGTAGATAATTTAACTTTGCTTCAGTCGACTCTAATTTAGATTTTTAAAAGCCTAAAGGGTATACGAAACATTTTTGAAGTAAATGTGCCTTGGCAACTTAAAACACCTTAATAAAGGGTTAGGATATAGACTGAGCTAAATCCAAGCTCTTTTGAAACATAACCCATCTTCCTTATTAATTTTTTTTTACCTTGGTAAAATACCAGAAATGAATTGTAAGCTATGAAGATGGTGAGTTATTTAAACTGAGAACCCCATGTGGGACAGAGACTGTGTCCAACCTGATTATCTTTTATCTACCCCATCGCTTGGAACAGTGCTTTGCACATAATAAGTGCTTAACAAATTCTATTGTTACTGTTATTATTATCTTTAACTTTCAAACTCCAAAATATATTTTGGTTTCAGACAAATTCTCTAGGGCAGGTCTCGTTCTACCAGGTAGAACCGATAGGTTTGAAGTTTGTCAATGTCGCCCAAGACAAATGAAAAATTTGAGGGAATTTTGTTGTTTGGAGTCTTCCAGGTAAAACATCAGTTTGTCTAGGCCAGATCTGATCAGTGGAAAACTCTCCCTTTTGAGTCCCCAGTGCCAGTGACACAATTCTCTCTGCTTTGAACGTGGGAGAGTGGTATAGTGTCTGCAGTTTCCTGCTCCTGGCAGCAGACACTGTTTCCCAGGACTCCTGATTACCCATCCTGTGCTCTTTCTTTGCTCTTAATCCTCCTGTTTGTGTCTCCTATGCACTTGGATCTCTGACCTGTAAAGACTTGTTATTACTCACAATCAGCTCCACATCACTAAAGCACATATTCATTCATTCATTCAATCGTATTTATTAAGCACTTACTATGTGCACAGCACTGTACTAAACACTTGGGAAGTACAAGTCAGCAACATATAGAGATGGTCCCTACCCAACAATGGGCTCACAGTCACATATCTGTACTTTATTTTAATATCTGTATTCCCCTCAAATGATAATAATAATAATTTTTTTAAGCACTTACTAGGAACTCTTTTAAGTGCTGGGGTAGATGCAAGATCAATCAATAAATCAATCAATCGTATTTATTGAGCACTTACTGTGTGCAGAGCACTGTACTAAGCGCTTGGGAAATAGAAGTTGGCAAGATGACAGAGTTGGACACAGTCCCTCTCCCAGAGTTCTAAGCCCTGGAGTTAATCATGTTGGGTGCAGCCCAAAGCCCACCTGACACACACACACAGTCTAAACAGGAGGGAAGACAGGAAAGTTTCTTCAAACTATTACAATTAAGGGATAGATCTATTATCCTTCCCTGTAATATAAAAATGTAAAATAATTAGTAGTCAAATGGTTGCCTAGTCAGAGTTCTGTCCTCTTTGTGTAACATTTTCTTAATTTGAACATTTCATCAGAAAGCAATTCTCAATGCAGTTCAGCTGAAACAATTTAATCAGTGGCTGTATTTTATTACAAATTCCCTGTGAGTGATCTAATTGTGAACTAGCCTTTTAAAAAAAAATCAGAGTTGCTTTTTATCAGGTAGGGGCTATTTTGTCTTGCTTTGCAAATCAAGATTCTATTACACAGATATCAATCAACAGAAATATGGATGGACCCTCTTTAAATCTTTACAGTCTCTTAGACTGGAAATCTCCCAAGCGACAGGGACCATGTACAATTCCCATTTGTGTGCTTTCTCCAAGTGCTAAGTGCAGTGCTCTGCACACAGTAAGCACTTAATACTACTACTATTACTAGTCAGTCAGTCAATCATATTTCCTGAATGCTTACTGTGTAGAGCACTGTACTAAGTACTTGGGAGAGTACAATATAGCAATATAACAGATACATTCCCTGCCCACAATGACCTTACAGTCTAGAGGGGGAGACAGACATTAATATAAATAAATTACAGATATGGATTTATGTACATAAGTAGGGCTGAGGGGAGGGATGAATAAAGGGAGCAAGTCAGGGTGACAGAGGGAAGTTGAAGAAAAGGAAAATAGGGCTTAGTCAGGGAAGGCCTCTTGAAGGAGGTGTGCCTTCAATAAGGCTTTGAAGGTGGGGAGAGTAATTGTTGGATATTAGGAAGGAGGGCATTCCAGGCCAAAGGCAGGGTGTGGGCATGATGTCGGTGGTGGTGATCTGCTTCTAATTTAAGCATTTATTAAGTGCTTACTATGTGCAAAGCACCGTTCTAAGCACTGGGGAGGTTACAACGTGATCAGGTTGTCCCACGGGGGGCTCACAGTCAATCCCCATTTTAGAGATGAGGTAACTGAGGCACAGAGAAGTGAAGTGACTTGCCCAAAGTCACACAGCTGACAATTGGCAGAGTTGACATTTGAACCCATGACTACTGACTCCAAAGCCCATGCTCTTTCCACTAAGCAACACTGCTTCTACTACTACTCCCTCCCACTTACACTGTAAGCCTTGTACGTGACAGGGACAGAGTCTGACCTGATTAGCTTCTACCTATCCCAGCATTTAGTACAGTATTTGGCAGATATTAAGTGGAGATATTATGATATATAATATGTGATAGTATATTATTTAAATATCAGTCAACAAATATTATTATTATCATTATTACTACTACTACTACTATTATGACCACTATTACAACTACTTCAGTGTCTAAGTGTGTGAACAGAAAATAATCTAGCAGCCACCAGTCACTTTAGGGCCTTATCACTAGGAAGGTAAGTAGTCCTGGGCAATGAAGTAGGTCTTATATTATTCTCTGAAATCTTTTGCAGCTCAGTCCCAGAACATCTATGTACATATCTGTAATTTATTTATTCATACTAATATCCATCTCCCTCTCAAGACTGTAAGCTCCTTGGGGGCAGGGAAGTTGTCTACTAAGCCTGCTGTATGTATTTTCTACACTCAGTAAGGGATCAACACATACCATTGTTTGATTGAATTCCAATTTATCTTAGGGGACTATGGGAACGTTCTTATAGAAATATCCTTAAGTGGCTATTGGGGCTTAGCTCTCTCCAGGGAGCTAAATCCATCCAAAAAATGCAGACTAAGGGAAGCAACTCAGAGATAGTAACTGGCATTGGCTCTCAATTGTACTCTGTCACAGATAAATAGCCCATTTAATTGCAGCTTCCTCTACCTTTTTGTGTATAAAGCATCATTGGAATTTCAAAATAATTATGTAAGTGGGGTAGGGAGCGAGACAAAATTGATTTTGGATTAGTGTTTACCTCTGACCAGTAAATACAGACATCACCAGCCTTTGAGGATTTCTGATGCCATCTGCAAGCTTTCATTTATCAAATAGAAGATTTTTTTTTTCTATCTGATTGAGTTCATATAGTCAAGTACTTTTTGGTCCACAGACCGGAAATATTCAACATACCACATGGCTTATCTACCTGGCATTTTCAACTGCTTTTGTGGGCAAAGTATTTTACTGCTTCCATCTCTTCAGAAATGAAAAGTGTTATTTAGCTCTTTTGGATTTTTTTTTTTGCTTTTATGTCTTGAGGAGGCACATATAACTCACAAATTTCATTATTATTTGAATGATTTTGAGGGCTTCCATCAGAATCAGTTTTCTTATTAGCCTTGATGTTCAGTTTTAAATATCCCTTTGGTTATTCTGCTATAATCTGTGGAATACAACAAATGTCATAGTTGAAATTTTCAGACATTATAAATCACTTTATTAAGAAGAAAGGGAAGGTCTCTTAAATGGAGGACCTAAAAAGTTGCTCTATAATGTGAAAAAAACCCTTGCAATTGACAAAAAACCTCAATGATAGGTAATTATATTTCTAAATTAGGTAATCAGTGTTAAACTATGAAGAATTTAATTAATTTTATCACATTGTGTAATACTGTAGTCTATATAGATAATAGACTTTTTGAGATATTAGCTGTCCAAATACATCCAACTAATTTAAAGATTCTCTTTGTAAATTTTCTTAACTGAAGTCAGCAGTAATAGTCCTTTTGTCTGTCACTCCAATAACCTGAATGCATCAACTAGGGAGCTTTGTTTAAATAAATCTTTAGTTCAATTTAGAAGACGACTTTTCTTCCATTTGTGAAATATTATCCCACAGATTTCTCAGGAGGTTCTTTCACAAAAGAATGCTAGGAAAAAAAATGAAGGCAAGTCATTAAATAGTAGTCAGCATTTCAAGAAATTCGCTAAATAGGATCTACCAAATGACAACTGGAGAAATCTTGATGATGAATAACCAGTACTGCACAATACGATAGAAGGTATAATCTACATTAATGTATTCAGCTATTCAAAAACTCACTATTCTGTGGTGACTGGGATAAGGGGTTTCTTTCAACCATACTGTGTAAAATTAATTCACACTGCTTTTTCTCGTGCTTAGTACAGTGCTCTGCATACAGTAAGCACTCAATAAATATGATTGAATGAATGAATGAATCAGTGGTATTTATTGCATGCTTACTGTGTGCAGAGCACTGTACTGAGTGCTTGGGAAGGCACGATACTGCAGAGGTATGAATATAAGGGATGTGTCATCAAAAACCTGTGAAAAGTAGATTCCTAGCATGTTGAGTAAAGCTATTTAGAGGTGAAAGGAGACTTGTATACATGCATATGTGAATTGTGTACACTGATATATAAAAAATGTAGGACCAATTCTACAAAGGCTAATTATGTTACTAGTGATTTACTATACAATTTTTACATTCAATTACTAGCTTGGCAATTTTGCCAAATGCCCCTTATGATTTTCAGTTTCAAATTGTTTACAATAAAGCTACTTGCTTTATCTCTTCAACTCCTTTTGAATGTAATAGATCATTTTAGCTCCAGTTATATTTCAACAATTGCTTTTTGAGCTGGAATCTCCGTTGTTCCATCAAGGCCTGAGAATTATGGACATGAACTCTCATTCATTCACTCTTTCCATGGACCCAGATTTCCCAGTTTGTGATTTGGAATTAAATAATATAGGCAGAGCCTTTTATTTAACTGAGCTTCACTTCTCCAAGTTACTAATTATTCTTTGTAGTATTCCCAGATATGAGCAAATTCATTAAAACTTTTTTGATTACCTTTACCAATACATTAAGCTTCCCTCAATGAAATTTCCTATCATTGAACATGAACTTCCCTCAGCCACATAGTCTATACAAAGAGACAAATGACAAAATGAAGACCATCACCCAGTATTTCAAGTTATCAAATTGTCCTAGCATTCTAAAAGGACAGGCAACGATATATAGGATTTTCCTCAGCCTTATATCAAACTGTCCTTAGAACACATTTTCTCACTTCTTTGAGGTGATGAAATGTGTTTTACAACTTTATCAGGGTCTAAGAGCTAGGACACCATCCTGGGATTCTGAAAAACCTAGTTTCAGACCTGTTCAGATCTTAGTCAAGTGGGTCACAGACACTGTTCTCTGAGATTGCATTTCCTGCAAAATGATCTACATTTCCTATATTCTACAAAGGATGGTGTTTACCAAACTGCAGTAAGTATGTGAAATAACTCACAGGTTTTCAGGACAAACTTATTTGAATTGGTTTATTCAAATTATTATTACTTCTAACCAGATTATCAATTTCTTTTAAGAAAAGATACAACAATAACTAGGATTATTAATAACTTTCCTAGGGGCCAAGCGCTGGGGTAGATGAGATTAATCAGGTTGGACACAGTCTCTGCCCCACGTGAGGTACACAGCAGATTAGGTAGGAGGGAAAACAGATGTTGTATCTCTATTTTTTACAGATGAAGAAAATGGGGGACAGAAAAGTTAAGTGATTTGTCCAAGGTTGGTTACACAGTTCATTAAGTGGCATTTATTGAGTGCCTGCAGCAAAGTGGACCAAGGACTCTACAAAGCACTGAGGAAGAACATAATAAAAGATGTTCCAAAGACACTGACCTTTTCAGAGGGAGGCTAAGAGGTGGACACTAAGTACACAAAGATCAAATACATTAAAAATAAATGTAAGATAAGGACAATGGTTGACACTCTACTAACCCAAGAACATGGTAGCTGAAGGAACTCTTCCAAGATTTCTCACTGTTCAGGCAGGGCTGGTAAGATCCCAGGCCTTCCCAACAGTCTATAATTTGTCATGGATGGAATCTACTCCTGCAAGGCAGTTTGGGAGCAAGGGATTACCTAGGGATGGGGCAGCGAGAAAGAGCATATGGCTTCTGGCTGGTAGCCAGAGATCTGAGACCACGCACTGTCTCTCCTAGATTGTTTGTACTTCCCAAGCGCTTAGTACAGTGCTCTGCATATAGTAAATGCTCAATAAATAAGACTGAATGAATGAATGAAAATAAGGAAAAACATTTAAGCAAAAATATTAACTCAAAGTCCACACAACTGCGTGATCAGAGATGTCTTAGAAAAATCATCAGAACATTCGTTATATGAAAAAAATAGTCACCTTTCATAGAGAAGCAGCTGGCTCAGTGGAAAGAGCCTGGGCTTTGGAATCAGAGGTCACGGGTTCAAATCTCAGCTCCACCAATTGTCAGCTGTGTGACTTTGGGCAAATCACTTAACTTCTCTGTGCCTCAGTTACCTCATCTGTAAGACTGTGGGCCCTACATGGGACAACCTGATCACCTTGTATTCCCTCCAGTGCTTAGAACAGTGCTTTGCACATAGTAAGTGCTTAATACAATCATCAGTATTCTTATTATGAAGGAAATCATTTATCATGATTTAAAGATCAATTTCTGGTCTTAAAAGTTCAGATAATCTGTTATGTAAAATGTGGATAAAATGCCTGTTCCCCTTTCATTTCTCTTAAAGCCTGAGACTCTTGGGGTCTTGCAGATGTGTCTGATCTGATTATCACCTCCACCCCAGAGCCTAGCACAGTGCTTGGAATCATTTTGTCTTATGCTGTCGAGTTGTCTCTGACCCATAGCGACTCCATGTCTCCCAGAATGCCCCAGCTCCATCTGAAATCGTTCTGGTAGTGCATCCACAGAGTTTTCTTGGTAAAAATTTGGAAGTGGTTTACTTCCATGCAGTCAACTCGAGTCTCCACCCTGGACTGTCTCCCATGTTACTAGTACCCAACACAGGTGAGTTTTGACTTGTAGCAGATTGCACTTGCTAGCCACTGCCCAAGCCAGGAATGGAATGGACATACCTCTGTTTGACTCTCCCTCCCATAGCTGAGACTGGTAGAGTGCTGGGAACTCTCCAGATGTGATCCTGGCCGGGGGCTGGGAACCGTAGTAAGTGCTAAATGATGTTCCAAGGATATGAACCCCAAACCATGCAATGAGCATGAATGACTGTTTGTAATAAAGTGTTAATAATGTATTCAATTAAATATTTAAACATATTATTAAACTTGAATTTATCAAGTGGTCAGCATTTTAGAAATATTCTACATTTTGAGAAAAAAAATTCAACAAGTTAAAATGATGAGAGTTTTTGTGACTTTTACCATTTTAGACTTAATATATGCATTGATAAATCTCCATTCTAGTCTTTCCTCAAGGGGGGGGAAGATTAATTAAATGCATAATCAAAGAACATTTTCTGCAATATATAATCTACATATATAATATTGAATCTTTCCTATGGTGGCTGAAGCTTTTAAAAACTAATTTAATTTTTAAATGGATTAATTATAATTTTCAATATTTTTTAGAGCTTATGATGGCAATGGATTAATTGAGTTATCTCCCGAGACCTAAATTAAAATGACTTACTGGATATTCATTAGTCTCCATTTAAAGGTATTATTCAAATCTGATTGCCACCTTTTGGGGAAAAATTATCTTGGAGACTCATCATTCTGTAGCTTTTGGTAGCTCCTGTATTCCAAATTTCATATTTCTATATATAGTCTAATTCTAAGTCTAGTCTAAGTCTAATATATAGTAGTTTTGAGAGGAGCTCCACAGATATACAGATAGGAACCCTTGTCTTACTTTCCTCCATGCCCCAGTGTTGATTTGAGAACAAAGTTGTCTTTGAATTTAATTGGCGCTCTGTGAGATACGGAAGAAGAAGATAGTACGGAAAAACTAGTGGAAAATGTTTAACTGATGCAGCAGTGTGAAGCAGAAACATTTGGTGCAAACATCATTCCTCCTTATTGGTCTTCCTGGCCTCATATCACAAAATATACACTTGAACATCAGTTATCTCATGGGAACACCAACAAAGTTCAGTGCAGGAAAAGAAACCTACAATGAATTGCAGTGTCTGTTTTCAGAAACCAGGAGCATCATCTAGGATAGGCCGGTAGTGATAGCCTCTGGATACTTTTCACAGAAGCTCTAAGAATTCTTCTGCCCTTCGATGTTAGTTTCACTTTTTTTTAAATGGAATTTGTTAAACTCTTACTTACTATGTGCCAGGAACTGAATTTAGCACTGGGGCAAACACAGGATAATCAAGTTAGGCATAATCCATGTCTCATGTGGGACTCAGTTTTAATCCCCATTTACAGATGAAGTAACTGAGGCACAGAGAATTTAAGTGACTTGACTAAGGTCACAGAACTGACATGTGGTGGACCCGGGATTAGAACCAAGGTCTTCTGACTCCCAAATCCACGCTCTTTCCACTAATCCACGCTGCTTCTCTTCATATTTCTCTGCCTGGTTTGGTGCATTTTTCCTCTTCTACACCTTCATGCCTTTAGAGTGGAAATAGACTGTAGACAGTAAGCTCCTTGTAGGCAGGGATCATGTTTACCAACTCTATTGTACACTACTTTTCCGAGAGCTTAGTATAATGCTCCGCACATAGCAAACACCATCAATTGACTGATTGACCGATAGCTGTGTGCTTATCTACCAGAGTTTAGAAATGATACTGACCGCCACCAGATGTTGCCCATTTTCTTTCCTCTATTTATGCACTTAAAACAGCTGTGGATATGCCCAAAAGGAATAGGTCCTCAGTCATTCATTCATTCAATCATAATTAATGAGTGCTTACTGTATGCAAAGCACTATACTAAGCATTTGGAAAGTACAATTCGGCAACAAATAGAGACAATCTCTACTCAATGGGCTCACAGTCTAGAAGAAGGGAAACAGAAAACAAAACAAAGCAAGTGGACAGGCATAAATTGCATCAATATAAATAGAATTATAGATATATACGTGTCACATAAAATACATAGAATAATATGTACATATACACACAAGTGCTGTGGGATGGGAAGGGGGTAGAGCAGAGGGAGGGAATAGGTGTGATGGGGAGGGAAGAAGGAGCAGAGGAAAAAGGAGGCTCAGTCTGGGAAGGCCTCCTGGAAGAGGTGAACTTTCACCTCTTTGAAGGGGGGGAGTGTGCTAGCTTGCAGGAAGGGACAGGTATTGTGTCCAAGCAGATTGATTTGTATCTACTTCCTTCAATCATATTTATTGAGCACTTACTGTGTGCAGAGCACTGTACTAAGTGCTTGGGAAGTACAAGTTGGCAACATATAGAGACGGTCCCTACCCAACAGTGGGCTCACAGTCTAGAATACTTCTGCATTTAACAAAGGGCTTGGCATATAGTTAATAAATTATACTCCAGCAAGTGCTTAGTTCAGTGTTGTGCATAAAGTTCTCAATAAATACTATTAATTCATTGAATATAAGGGGTTTTGTTATTGTCATTGGTTTTTTTTTTTTACTCCAAGTTGAAACAGATGGCTTCTGTTAATGGCAGAAGTCCTGGGTTTCTAAAGAATGCAAGACTCATAGAGAAGTGGACATGCAGTGTGGCCAGTACATAAAATGTGTCCTTGGCTATTTGAATTTACTCCCTGAACTTTTATTTTAATGGCGCTTGTTAAGTGCTTACTATGTGCCAGATACTGTACTAAGCACCGGTGTAGAAACAAAATAATCAGGTTGGATACAATCCATGTCCCACATAGCCCTCACTGTCTTAATTCCCATTTTGCAGTTGCGGTGACTGAGGCATAGGTAAGTTAAGTGACTTGCACAAAGGCACACGGGAGACAAGAGGCAGAATAGGGACTTGAGTACTTCCCATTCCCTGGTTAGCAAAATGAGGGTAAAGGCAGATCAGAAGAGGTGATTTCTTCCAAACTGTAATGATAACAATGATGAATGGTCGGTGAAATATATTCTTCTCTTTTCTAAACTGTATGCTCCTCTAGATGGCAGGTAAGCTTCTTGTGCCCAGTAAATGTGCAATAAATATCACTGACCATGTGATTGATAGGATCAACATCTTTACCCATTGAAGACTGGTGACCTATACATCTGAAGCTGAAATGTGGCTGTTTCATCCAAGTTAAGGCTATGATGCAGCCTCACTTTTATAGTGTAGATCTGGGGATACTTTGGAAAGAAAAATCCTTGTCAACTCTTATGGGAGCTATGATAAATTGGCTGAAAAACAAAAGCTTCCTTCACAGACTTCCATTTATCAGAGCCCAGTGTACTGCATAATGGTCGTCAGCTTTAAGATAATGTATGTATCTCTTGTAAAGACAGAATGCTTAGCTCATCGTGAACCCAAAAAGCAGAACAGAACTCTCACAAAACCGTGTTATGAACTTAATGAGGCAAAATTATCTGTGTGAATTCTGCAGCCCTAGTTACGTTTGGAAAATTACAGGTTTTGCATTAACATTCAGACAACTACCTTAACCTCTCAGGATTTTATTCTCTGGGTTAGCTCAGTTATTTAGGAAATATAAAACCATAGCTTAGTCTCCACAAAATTCTACCTTCCATATACTAAACACACCTTTACCCAATATGTTTTCTTTCACCTTTTCTATTTCTAGCTCTGAGCATTAATCCCAACCTTAACTCTTTCCCCAGCCACTTCTAAACTAAATTCAGTCCCATAACCTCTAGAAATGGGGAGACGCCCACAGACTGGACTATCGTTCCTAAATGGAGATACTTTTCTTGGCATCTGATGGAGTATGAAAAGCTAAGAGTCAATATGAAAACCAGGGCCAATGCTGATGTCTTCCCCATGGAAAAGTTGTGAAGTGATTGAAATCCAGGACAATTTCATATCAGACTTCTGGGTGGCCAATACCTTTTGAATATTTTGTGCAACGGAGTTGGGTGACGCAAAGAAAGAGGTTTGATGTTTGAAGAATTATGAAAAGTGAGTACCTGTTGTGCTTATGAATGTTTTATGGACAAGCAGGACCATAGACTATTTTGAAGAGCGATCAAGAGATCAGCATTATATTCTGGTACGGGCAAAGGGAATTCACCAAAGCAGTCATTTCATTTCAAGATAGTCTAAGGTAACTATATTTTTAAGACCTGTTTATATCAGATAATTTTTCTAAAAGCAAAATACAGAAAAACTTCATTGAAAATGTAATTCTGTTCTTATGAAAATAAAGGTCAATAGCAATTGTTGTAACAGCATAGATTCCATAGACAAAAAAATATAGAATCTTCTCAGAAGCTTAGAGAGCCGGTCTGTGTATCTCATCTCTAGGGAAATGGCGATGAAGAATAAAAGCGAAGTTTCAGCTGACCATGACCTCTGCATTCAAAACAGGTGTGTCTAATGTTCACCGTTATTAAAATCTTAGTACCACCACACTAAAATTTAATTTGAACATAAAGTTCTGAACAGTGGTAAAGGCAGCAGGGTGGCAAAGGACAGATGTTAATGAGCTTGCTGGTCGAGATGACTCTGGTTCCGATTCAGGTGACAAAACCATCACTAAAACATCATCTTGTGAATCCAGGCCAGGAGTGAGGGAGAAATACCCACTGGATAATGAGTCATAATAAGGAGCAGCAGCAAGCAGATGATACAAACATGATGACAAGGGGGTTGAGACGGGAGAAAAATCCCAGTGCATCAGATAAAATTTTTCAACCTTAAGGAATATCTTTTGAGTCAATCAATCAATCACAGAGACAGCTAGAATCCTGCTTCTGTTATACTTCATTATTATTCTGGTATAAGTGCTGATTACATGCTAAGCTTTAGGGTATAAGGGTAGAGGAAATGAGAGATTACCGGAAAGGAGACACATCAGGGATAGGGAGGTAGGTTTGGGAATCACCGGTGTAAAGATGGTTGCTGAAACTGTGGCAGTGAATGAGTTCTTCAGTGAGCATAGAAAGAATTGATTCTGATCCCACTCCACAGGTAGAGGGTGGGAGGCAAAGGATGATCCTATGAAAGAGATTGAGAAAGAATGCTAGAGAGATAAAAGAAGAATCGGGAGGGGACAGTATCACTAAGCCAAGTTAGATGGCGTTTCCAGAAAGGGTTGGTCCACAGTCTCGATGGCAACTGAATGATTGAGGAGGATTAGGATGGAATAAGCAGCATACATTGGATTTAGCAAGCAGTAGGTCATTAGTGTCTTTGGAAAAGGTAGTTTCTAGAGAGTAGGGGCTGGGCAGGATGCCAGATTAAAGGGGGTCAGGATTAAATTGGAGGAGAGGAAATGGAGGCAGTGGGTATAAATAATTTGCTTGAGGACTTTGGATAGGAATGGTAGGATTGAGATGGGGCATCGTTTGAAGGTACCATTGGATCTACCTCCTCTAGACTGTAAGTACATTGTGGGCAGGGGATGTGTGTATTTACTGTTGTATTGTACTCTCCCAAGTACTTAGTAGAGTGCTCTGCACACCGTGAGTGCTCAATAAATACAACTGAATCAAATATGACAATGAATGAATGGGGTCGGGATTTTTAGGATCAGAATTAAATGGGAATGTTTGAAAGCAGTGGAGGGGCAAATGGAAAATGAACGATTGAAAATGGCTGTTAGGAAGGGAATGAGGGAGGGGCAAGTGGTATAATAAATACTACAGGGATAGGGTCAGACGTGCAGGTTGAAGGGGCTAGATTTTGAAAGGAGGCGGGAATATCCTCTTAAGATACTGCTGGGAAGGATGGGAAAGTGGGCAGGTGGAGGGTGGGACTGGAGAGGAGCAAGGGAAACTTTGGGGAGCGTATACCTGATGTTTTCAATTGTACCGACGAAATAGGTGTCAAGGTCATTAGGGGTCAGAAATAGGGGAGATAGTGAGCAGAGGGTTTGAGGTGGTAGTAAAAGTCTGAAATAATAACAATAATAATAATAATGGTATTTGTTAAGCACTTACTATGTGCGAAGCACTGTTCTAAGCACTGGGGGGATACAAGGTGATCAGGTTGTCCCACGTGGGGCTCACAGTCTTAATCCCATTTTTCAGATTATTTAACTGAGGCACAGAGAAGTTAAATGAGTTGCCCAAAGTCACACAGCTGCCAAGTGGAGCCAGGATTAGAATCCATGACCTCTGACTCCCAATCCCGGGCTCTTTTCACTGAGCCAAGAATGGGTGCAGTCAATAGAAGTCACTAAGGATGGAGAAGTGTTGCTGATAGGTGGAGGAGTGGTTCAGTAACTTGACTGAAGTCATATGGCAGGTCAGCACCTGAGCTGGAAATTGAACCCAGATCTCTTTTGAGTCCTAATCCCACACTCTTTCCACTAGGCCATGCTGCCTCCTTTCCCAGAAAATGTGTGGGCCCTAAATGGAAATGTCATTATTGCTGTCGGATCCAACCATCTCTCATCCAGCTCCACTTCTTAACGTGATTTCAAGAGGTAGTTCAAAAATCCTTTCGTAGTTTTTTTCTATGCTCAAAATCTTCTCCAAGTCATAATAAACTTGAATGTTTTCCCTCCTCTTCAAACATCTTTCCTTTCCCTCAACCTCAGTACTTCTGCATATTAACTCACTGGAAAACACGTTCTATGTACTCTTCAATACTTGTCCTTTTGTTTATCATTTTAACTTTTTCCCTCTGCCACAAATTTATTGCCACCAGTGATTATTATATTCAGTTCTAAGAAAAGGTGATAACAGAATCTGTGTAAAAGAGAGAGGGCAGAAAAATCCTCTGGGCCAGAGTGAATGAAATAATATGGTTGCCCTTTCTCTCCACTGAAAGATAAGAAAGTTAAGTCGATTTGAAGTCTCGGTTGGCCCAATTTTTAAAGGTCAGATCGTACCCGAAGAGAGAAACTTGCCACAACCACAGCAGGAATAGAAGATGTTCATGTTTTCTAAATCAGGATATTTCCAGGACATACTATCCTACACATAAAACGGGGGGGAGGGGCCCTGTTTCTCTAACTGAGCACATAAATCAGGTTTTGAATGGGCAGCCTGGCTACTTGCAAATTCAAAGTTAAATTGATGTATGCGATCACCCCTGGAGGCAAACAAAATATAGCCCCAAGTGCCATATGTGTAACTGAAATCTTGCCGACATCCCCATTCCAGGTGTCTTTGAAAATTCAGACCTAGCAGAACATGCTCATGTAATCTAATTCTATCACGGTAGGATAGAGTTGACCTTGGTTGGAAGGCTAAGGAATTAATTTGAGAAATTTCATTGATAATGTCTAATTTATCCCATTTCATCTAAAATATGATTTTTGCAAATTCAGTGTGCCAAGGTCTCTTGGTCTCCATCTGAATCGGACACAGCTTTTCTAATATGCCTAAGGAAATACGGTTCCTCGGAGAGTTTGAGGAGAACTGAGTGAATTCTGGGAGGATATGTAATAAAGAAAGTTTTCATCAAGCCCCATCCATTTCCACTCTCTTCAAAACGTCCTTTTCGGACACACTGCATATCTTCCAGGTGCAGCATTAAATGCTGACACTCTCACGATAAATCATCAAATGCCAGAGAGCCATATGGTTAAATTACTCACTGTAGGATACCACCCTTTAAATTCTTCTTCCCCTGGCTACTACATATCCCAGCCAATCCTGATGTATTAAGGCCTGAACCATTAGCATATTTTATAATTGAACTGAGAAATGATGTTGCTATTAATTTATTTTTGAAATATTAACTTGCTTTAAAAGAAAGTGCCATGAATAAATGTCAGAAATATTTATGACAACACACTGTTCTATTAGACATGCCCTTGAGTTTTCAAACTACATTAACATGAACGCTGCCTTGGATGGGACAAACTCAGCCTACACCAAGTGAAACGAGGCTCTTCTTTAGGTAGTGATTGAGTTCAAAGGAATTGATCAACCAATTAATCAATCAATAGTATTTACTGAGTGCTTACTATGTGTGGAGGACTGTACTAAGTGCTCGGGAGAAAACGATACAACACAGTTAGTTATTTTCTGCACACAACAAGCTCACAGTCTAGAGGAATGTATAAAAACCAGATACCAAAGTATTAGCAGCAAAGTTATAAAGAAATTACAAAGAACTAGGAGATCCTGTTGTATCAGTAGAAAAATGTGTAGCATGCAAAGTTCACTGTGAGCTAGTAGAAAGATCCTGGGGCTGGGAGTCAGGAGAGTCAGATAATAGTCTGTCTCTTTGTTCTGTCACTTAACTTCCCAGTTCCTCAGTATCTTTATAGAGTTAAAGGTAAATTGAAATGACTGCTTCGCTTTCCTCTTGGAATATATGCCCCCGGTTAGACAGGGAGGCATCTGATCTGATTATCTTGTAGCCACCCCAGTGCTTATCACATAGTGAGTACTATAATGATAGTAATAATTATAATCATTAGGGCATTTGATAAGCACTTACCATTAGTGAAACAGCAAACTAAGTGCTGAAGTAGACACGATACTAAAGTCAGATATGGTCCCAGTATCACAGGGGGTTTATGGTCACAAGGGGAAGGGAGAACTGGGTATTTAAATCCCAGTTTAAAGGTGAGTAAAATGAAGCACAGACAAGTAAAATTACTTGTCCATGGTCACTCAGCAGGCAAGTGGCAAAGGCAGGATTAGAAAACTCAGATCATCTAATTCATAGACCTGTTCTCTTTACACTCGGCCACGCTTCTTTTCACACCATCGATTTTGGCACCTGCATTGTCAGGGCCCTTATCGCCTTTATTACTGACTCTGCTATGACAACTTCAACACTGCAACAGCAATATTGCAGCAAGAAACACAACCAGCAAACAGATGGTGGGGAGCCTAAGAATGGATAGGTAGTCATCCTCTTCTTGAAAGCTAAGTGGAATCTTGACAATAACTCAAACTAAGAAACAGATTTTAAGTCATAGTCTTAAGTGTATTACCCTGCCATTTGATGCTGTTGCTTAATCATCACCATCATCACTAACCACCAAAATATTGAGAATGTCTGCAAAATATTTTGGAATACACAGTAGAAATAAAATAATAATTATTATAGTTAATAATAATAGTAGTACTTTTTAAATCACTTGCTATGTGTCAGGACTGTACTAAACTCTGGAGTAGACACAAGATAATCAGGTCTGATCCAGTCTCTGTCTCACAGGGGGTGGGAGAACAGCTATTTCATCCCCATTCTACAGATGAGGAAACTGTGGCACAGAGAAGTTAAATGACTTGCTCAAGGTCACAAAGCAGAAAAAAGGCAAGTCTCTGATTCAGACCGTGGCAGAGGCAGTAGGAAAAAGATTATGTATTAGTGATAACAAATGGCCAAATATATATATATATATATCTATATATATATATATATATATATATATATATAGATATATATATATATATAAAAGTATTCATGGTTGCTAAGATGGAAACAGCTGTTAGACTGTAGAATGCTACCAATTCAGTTCTAGGTGGGAAAAGCCATAGAGCAGAAGAGAAAATGGCATGGCAACTTGATCAGTTCCAATCCATATCTTCAGGATCGGTTGAGAATAAATATTAATATGAATACTCATCAACTCCTCAGAAATGTCCCGGAAAGTTTCCTGCAATTCCCTGGTGGCAGGAGATAGTAGGTCTCCATCAATCATAAAATACTCTGTAGATCTTTCTGAAGCACGAGTACCATTCAAAGTTTGCTCTCATTCTCTATAAGGTCTATGACTGTTTTGAGGCAATAATAATAATAATAATGATGGCATTTATTAAGCACCTACTATGTGCAAAGCACTGTTCTAAGTGCTGGGGAGGTTAAAAGGTGATCAGGTTGTCCCACGGGGGGCTCACAGTCTTCATCCCCATTTTACAGATGAAGTAACTGAGGCCCAGAGAAGTGAAGTGACTTGCCCAAAGTCACACAGCTGACAATTGGCAGAGCCGGGATTTGAACCCATGAACTCTGACTCCAAAGCCAGGTCTCTTTCCAGTGAGCCATGCAATAGCAAGGGATTCATACAGATCCCTTTGGGAGTTAAGCAGATCACATTAATCCTCTAACATCCCTTTCGACACAGTATCATTTATTACAGCTAGCCATTAAAATATCCACCTAGAGTAGAATTAAAAGTCTGATGGAACTCTGTTTGATCCTAACCAGCTTTGAGACAAAAGCCCCCTTTTTTACATATTTTTATGATGTTCTAAGTAATTCATCCTAGCTAAGGATGGCCTCAAGTTATTATATTCTATCATCACTAAAACTGCTTGTCTGGGCTACAGGATTTTGACTTGTGAAGAAACTCTGTGATAAAAGAACAATAGTAGGTTATAGTGACACCTTCTTCTCCATTCCCTTTGAATTGTGGATTGAGCAAAACAGAAGAAAGAAAAGCACTTTCCCTGTCTTAAACTGTTGTAGAATATTACTATTTACTGATAAGCAATTGGTTTCTCTCCAAAGTAGTACTAATGCTTCCTGCATAGACAATCGTTTCTGCTCCAAATTGTTAGCTTTCAAA
Source organism: Tachyglossus aculeatus (assembly GCF_015852505.1). Lineage (NCBI taxonomy): Eukaryota > Metazoa > Chordata > Mammalia > Monotremata > Tachyglossidae > Tachyglossus > Tachyglossus aculeatus. The sequence continues at coordinate 15,292,188 of NC_052081.1, forward strand.
GCAGAGGCTTATAGGTTACACCAAATGAAAAAAAATATATATATTTTTAAGGCCATCTGGGGGATACATGTGTGATCAGTAGAAATGTGGAGAACTGGAACATGAAATGGCTATGCCCCGTGGTCTAAAATTGTTAATGATCAAAAGATGAACCTAAAATATATATATTTTGGGCATGGGCATTCATTTTCTTTGTCCCTTGGGCTCAGCAGCTATTTAAAGTAAGGGAAAGCTAGCCAATGAGCAGCAAGCCCATCAGCGCTCCAACATTTCAATAGAGTGGACCTGAAAATCCTACAGAGGTCATGGAAAGTTGAAGGTAGAGCAGAGTCCTCCCAATAAACCATTTCCCATTACCTCCAGCTGGCTGCTGTCAATTAAGCACTCTCAAAGAAACTCTGCACCAAATTCAAGGGTCTAACTCAACCAGACATGGAGTTGTTTTTTTTTTATAAAAAACTGCCTGTAAGGATATGGGGACCCATTAAATTTCTCCTACAGGCTGTGGCTGAATGGTACCCCATCTTGATAAGCTTGTTGCGGGCAGGGAATGTCACTCAATTGTTGTATTGTACTTTCCCAAGTGCTTAATACAGTAAGCACACAGTAAGCGCTCAATAAATAGGATTGAATGAATATCTGCAATTTAGGTATTGATACTAATGTCTGTCTCCCTCTCTAGACTGTGAGTTTGTTGTGGGCAGGGAATGCATCTGTGTTTTATTATATTGTACTCTCCCAAAAGCTTAGAACAGTGCTCTACACACAGTAAGCACTGAATAAATTTGTCTGACTGACTAGCATAATTTTTGGAGACTGGGGCAAAGTGTCATGGTTAGGCATTTTGTTTAGCCCTCTTCTTCCCCTGAACCAATTGTCACATATTTGCACTGAGCTCTCTTACTATCAAACTGGTTTCATGGATGACCGGAGGCAGCAGCAGTGGTTATGTGGACAGAGGTGCAGTCTTCAAATCAGTGAGACCCCATCCCTGCAATGTAGAAAAGCAGAGCTCTGACACCTAAAACTATCATGAAGCAGTCTGTTTGCTGAATCATCCTCAGCCTTGGGTAAGAGGTGTGTATGCTCAAAATTTCTAAAAGAGCCTTTTGAAGGATGGGAAATTGCAGAGAGAAAGGGAGAAATCACATTTTCCAGAAAGCAAGGAAGCTGAATCTTGAGCCTTTAGTACAGAATCATATCAATTGATCAATGGTATTTATCGAGCACTTACTGTGTGCCAAGCATTCTACTAAGCAATTGGGAGAGTACAATACAATAGCTGTCTGCCCACAACAAGTTTACAGTCTAGAGGAGAAACTTACAGCCTAGAGGAAAAGATTACCTGAGGTTTCCTGGTAGAGGAAGAAAAGGATTACTTCTTTTTCCTGATGCTGATCAAGTGAGGAGGTTTCTCATCTACCGCTTCAAAACTGGCTCCACAAGGGAGACTTCTGATCCCCTAGTTAAACTAATGGAAAAGTAGTCCAGAGAGGTAGGGGTTGGTACAGTTGAGGATTTATTTTGGAGTTTTTTCTGGTGTCGATATTAGTTTGTAGTTTCAAATCACTACTTGAAATTATTGTCTAGCATTGCTTAAATTGTATTTATGATTATTGGCAGACATGGGTAATTAGAGTTCTCTAGTCTTCCAGAATACTCAGTTTACAGTTTCCTTTAGGATTCTGGCCAGATTCCACATTTTTTTTCTCTTTTGAATGCCTAATTTGGTGAAGGGTTATCAACTCCTCGTATGTCCCTCCTTCCTACTATAGATACAGACAAGAGTCTCCTCCAAATCCCTAGCAAATCCCTGCTTATCCTCAGATTCAGGATTTTCAATCATACATGCTGAATCACGACAAAAAAGACTGACTACCAACTTCCTCTGTCATCTGATTCCCAAGACAGGATGTGTAAGGATACTAGGAAATGTGCAGGTCTTGGAATTTCTCCGCAGCTTCCTTTCAAGTTTTTCCTGAACAGCTTTTACCAATATGTTTATATTAATATTTTAGTCTTCTAAATATTTTTAATGATATTTCTTAAGCACTTACTATGTGCTGGGCACTGTACTAAGCACTGGGGTAGATCCAAGTTTATCAGGTTGTACACAGTCCCTGTCCCACATGGGGCTCACAGTCTTTAGTCCCCATTTTACAGATGAAGTAACTGAGGCAAGAAGTTAAGTACCTTGCCCAAATCACACAGGAGACACGTGATGGAGTCAGGATTAGAACCCAGGTCCTTCTGACTCCCAGGCGCGTGCTCTATCTGCTGGCCTTGCTGCTTCTCTTAGGCATTTCCAATATCTTATTTTGGGGTAGCGAGAGGGAGAAAATAAATGAAGTACAAACATGCTACGATTAAGAATGTAAATTTGCCTTTTTTAAATCTTTAAAAATAAAATCAGGCCTGTTCTCCCAGTAGGAGTCAATGTTTCCTTTCACTCTTAGATGTCTGTGACAGGTCCAGTTTCAGAGACATCGAGAATAGGTAGAAATTACAATTACTCACTATATGGTAGTTGGTTCAGTATGGAGGATATCAGTTCCCACTGGAGTGATTTGCCTGTGCAGTTTATTTATTTATATTACTGTCTGTCTCCCCCTCTACACTGTAAGCTTGTTGTGAGCAGAGAATGTATTGGCTATATTATTATATCATACTCTCCCAAGTGCTTAGTACAGTGCTCTGCACACAGTAAGCGTTCAATAAATACGATCGATTGATTGATTGATTGCTATGCACACAGTAAGTGCTCAATAACTACGGTTGACTATTTGACAATTAAGGAAGCCCCCCATATTCTTCCTGCCACAGTCTCCTCCTTATCAACTCTCCCCAGGTTTCATGGCACCTCTTCCTCCACTCCCCTTGGTACTTGCCCCATCCCTCCCCAATCATTCATTCATTTAACCATATTTATTGAGCACTTACTGTGTGCAGAGCACTGTACTAAGCACTTGGAAAAGTTCAGTATAACAATATACAGAAACAACACCTGCCCACAACGAGCTTACAGTCTAGAGACAAGCTCCTCCCCCTCCTCACTACTGATAATAATAATAAGGATAATAACAATGATGTCATGTACTTACTATGTGCCAGGCATTCTATTAAGCACTGGGATAGATACAAGCAAATCGGGTTGGACACAATCCCTGTCCCATGTGGGGCTCACAGTCTTCATCCCCATTTTCCAGATGAGGTAACTGAGGAAGTGAAGTGGCTTGCCCAAGGATACACAGCATTTAGGGGGTGGAGCCGGGATTAGAACCCATGACCTTCTGGCTCCCAGGCCCATTCTCCACTGTGCTATGCTGCTCCACTGCTCGCCACCAATCTCTCCTTTCAGCCATTTTATAGATATATATATATATATATACATATATATAAAAAATCAACTTAGCATGGTTGTTTTAACACGTGCATCTCTGGCATAGTTTGAATGTGACCATGGGTGATTTTTATCTCCTTTCCCCCCCAGGACCTTCTCTGGACTAGAGCCTGCACTTTGTGCAACATCACAGTCGAACAAATGTCTTGAGGATTTTAAAACGCTCTGTAAATTAAAAGAAAATCTGTGCTAAGAAGATAGTAGAAAGATATGAATGTGGAAATCCTTGCAGGTTTAAAGTACCTTGAGAATGGAATAGAGTAATTGATGATTTGGGTATAATTCCTGGTGCGAAAGGAATTAGGGAAACTGATTGATATTAGAGCTGCATTTGAACAATTAAATTGGCCTAATTAAAATTGATAATGAATCTATTTTAGCTAATTTGGGGGTTCTAATGGGCACAGAGCAGAATGTTGCACAATTGGATGATTAAGGAACTTAGTAGGTGAAATGATATAAATTAAATATAAATGAGTAAATGGGAAAAATAGTCTTAGAATCAGTGTGAGGGCTTTAAGATGCTGAATGCATAAAACATTGACTTTATGGAAATTCTTATAAAAATCTAGTTTCTGTTCATCAAATTTTAACAATCCAGTGCAAGCATAATGTGCCTGAGAATTTATTCCAGGTTTTTCTGAAAAAGGGTCACCAAATTCAACTGCAAGTTCAAGTAATTTGAACATCTCAAATTTTTCATACTCCTAAACCCATGAGTAATGGTCACTTTCAGAAGCATGCACAAATCTTAAACAGGGTAATTTTCAGAGGGCAGTTGTGAGCAGCCTTCAGACCTACCTACTCTATGATGTATTGTACTGTCCCAAACACTTTGTTCAGTGCTTTGCACATAACTCTCAATAATTACCTTTGATTGATTCATTCATACAATTCAGAGCCAGAAGCCCAGTATAAAGCAGTCCAAAGTCTAAGAACTATGTGGACAAGACCAACTACGTGTCCAAACTGTTTTGGCAGATTTTCCCAATAAGCAAATACATTATTCATCCCAAACTGATGCATTATTCATCCAAAGCTGCAGGATGCAAATATAACTGCAACAATCTATGAAGCAATCATGGTATTCATTATTATAACAATAATAATTATGGTATTTGTTAAGTGCTTACTATGTGCTAAGTACCGTTCTAAGCACTGGTGGAGATACATGGTTATCAGGTTGTCCCACGTGGGGCTCACAGTCTTAATCCCCATTTTCCAGTCGAGGTAACTGAGGCACAGAGAAGTTAAGTGTGCTTGCCTCAGGTTGCAGAGTAGACAAGTGGCAGAGCCAGAATTAGAGCCCATGTCCTCTGGCTCCCAAACCCATGCTCTCTCCACTAGGCTATGCTGCTAATTAAGCACTTACTATGTGCAGAATACTATACTAAGTGCTTGGGAAGCTACAATACAAGATAGTTGGTAGATGATGATGATGGTATTTGTTTAACCACTTATTACAAGGATCTTGACAGGATCAAGATCCCAAGTTACCACTGGCAGGGATTGCACTTAGTAAATAAAATAACACAAACATAGAGTTCTCATGTGGAAAATTCCATCCCAAAAGTTCCATTCAATCAATCAATGGCCTTTATTGGGCTCTTATGATGCTCAGAGCACTGTGCAAAGCCCTTGAGAGAGGACAACAGATTTGGTAGACACATTCCCTGCCCACCATGAGCTTACAGGCTAGAGGGGAAGACAGATATTAGATATGAGAAGCAGCATGGCTCAGTGGAAGAGCCTGGTCATGGGAATCAGATGTCATGGGTTCAAATCCTGGCTCCCCCACTTGTCAGCTGTGTGACTTTGGGCAAGTCACTTAACTTCTCTGTGCCTCAGATACCTCATCTGTAAAATGGGGATTAAGACTGTGAGCCCCACATGGGACAACCTGATCACCTCGCATCCTCCCCAGAGCTTAGAACAGTGCTTTGCACACAGTAAGCACTTAACAAATGCCATTATTATTATATTAATAGAAATAAATTATGGATATGGACATAAGTGCTGTGGGCTGAACACTTGGGTATTTCTTCTTTCCCCAACCTCACAGTAAATGTACAAATCCTTATAACTGAGCAATTTATACTAAGCTGCTGCAATAAATTACCTGAAATTCTTTTAAATGCCTGCCTTGCCCACTAGATTGTAAGCTTGTCTCAGACTCTTGGGAACTTGGGCAACCATGTGAGTACACTAAACTAGTGACTTAGAGATGGAAAAAGTTAATAGCCTCCCAAAGGCTTTCAAAGTGCCTAACATTTCTAAGGTCTAATTGACACACAGAGATTTTGACTCAACATACTCAAAACTCAGTCTACTAATGACATTTATAGTTCAATTTATTATTCTTTAACTAACAATCATTTAAAAAGTAAGAATAGCCTGCATGTAGGAATCTAACGAGCAACATATCTTTATTTCTTGGAATCAATAAGTTCACCATGCAACCCTTCATTTCAAATTTGCTTCTAGATTATTCTTTGCTCCAACATTTCCTGGGACCACCCACCCCCACCCCCATTCCCAATTAGATGCATCATAATTACTTTTAAGTGCCTTCAGTAAGTCCTTTTTACAAACTTCAAGCCATTGCCACAGTGTCTCCTTGGTAAATATAAACACACACAGTTTATCATCTTTAAAACCATTAGTTTGTAAGGGTCTCCTGCTGCCCTGAATCTGGCTAACCAAGAAGAAACAGCAAGCAGCAATAGTCCTTCCTTTAAATTAGCAAATCCGCTTGCTTAGATTTTCTCTGTAATCTCTCATAGCTGTAGTTATTTATGAGAATGGAATGGAAAACACCCATTTAATCATTCCTCAGTGATGTATATTTGTCCACATCAGAAGTTCTGGAGACCCTGACCCCATCCAGTGTGGGAAGCAGCGTGGCTCAGTGGAAAGAGCACAGGCTTTGGAGTCAGTGGTCATGGGTTCAAATCCCGGCTCCACCAACTGTCAGCTGTGTGACTTTGGGCAAATCACTTAACTTCTCTGTGTCTCAGTTACCTCATCTGTAAAATGGGGATTAAAACTGTGAGCCCCCCGTGGGACAACCTGATCACCTCATAACTTCCCCAGCACTTAGAACAGTGCTTTGCACTTAGTAAGTGCTTAACAAATACCATTATTATTATTATTATTATTATCCACTTTCTGCAGGGAATCTCCTAGAGAAGCAGTGTGGTACAGTGGAAAGAACATAAGCCTAGGAGTCAGAGGACCTGGGTTCTAATCCCAGCTCTGCCACTTGTCTGCTGTTTAACACACTTAAATTTTCTCAACTTCAGTTTCCGTAAAATAGACATTCAACATGTGGTCTCCCTCCTATTTAGATTGTCAACCCCTTTTGGGGCAGGGACTGTGTCTGACCTAATTATCTTCAATCTATTCCATTGTTTAGTATGTGCTTTGCACACAGGAAGTGTCTAACAATTATCTGACTGCAGAGAAGCTTCAGTGGTTACCCATTCTTCTCTCCACTTGAATCAAAAACTCCTGAATCACTGTCTTTTAGGCATTCCATCAGCTCTCTGACAGTAAGATCACGGTTTATTCTACTTACCTTGGCTAAGAAGCTAAGGGAAGGAGACTACACATCTTGGGAAAAGCCAACAGAGGCACATGAAGTTGAAAGAAAAACAATCTGTCATTTCTTCCTTGCTGTCCTCCTCTGCCAGGCCTTAAATCTGAGTTCAAAGGGGATTTTTCATCCTTTCTGTACCTGCCACTCAAATGCCACACCTCCTAACCTCCTTCTGGCACTATATTGGGTGCTTAGAAACTTACATTTGTAGTAAAAGATACTGCCTCTTTCCTAAACTGATTTGTAACCTATATATCTTGGTTGCAAATTAGACTGTCAGCAATTTAAGACCACTACATAGTGCTCCTCAATATAATCAGAAAATTGCATATAACAATTATCATCTTCAAACGATTTGAGCTAATTAATTCTCTAAAACCTCTAGGAGGTAGTAGGAATAATTTTGATTATCTCAATTTTTAAGACGTGCTAAATTGGGGGAAAATGTGTTTCCCGAGGCCACAGGAAGTTTTACTGAAACCATTTTGACAACTTGGGAAGATTGGAAATCATTGAGACACAGATTCTCTGAATCAAAGAAAACCTGCCAGGAAATGGAGTTCTAGAATTAAAGACGTGCCAGATTATTGGGATTTTATTCTTAAAAAGGAATTAGAATTTGAGAGTGACTGACCCATAATCCTTTAAGATGATTACCTGGCTAGGAGCTTGTATTGTGGTGTCTGTACAGTGCATAGAGCCAATTATTACAAAACACAGTGGTTGGGACCAGGAAGAGAAATGAGAAATGTGAATCAACAGGACATCCCAAATCATATCTCTAGCCATTAGCTTCAATTTCCCTTCTCATGAAACCTTTTGTCAATGGATTGCCAAGGTGGAGCCAAACTGAGTGATTTACATTTTCTTTTCTCTCTCTGATCTTGTCTACCCTCTGGGTAGAAAAGCTGATGAACACAGAGTGGGTTGGCCAATGGAGATAAGGTGGTAGTAGAAACAATAGTGATAGCATTCATTAAGTCCACTCATGTGATGTACTGAACTAAATGCTTAGGAAGTTCAAATCAGTAATGATGATGATATTCATTAAGTGCTTATTATGTGCCAAGCACTGTTCTAAACTCTGGGAGAGATACAAGGTGATCAGGTTGTCCCACGTAGGGCTCACAGTCTTAATCCCCATTTTACAGATGAAGGAACTGAGGCCCAGAGAAGTTAAATGACTTGCCCAAAGTCACAAAGTTGACAAGTGGCAGAGCCAGGGTTAGAACCCAAGTCCTCTGACTCCCAAACCCATGCTCTTTTAATTAAGCCACGCTGCTTCTCGCTATAACTACTGTTAGGATGAAGGTCAAACTAAATAACTAACATCACTGTGTTCCTCCAAATACCCTGACCCCACCATCAGTCGATCAATGGAAATGGGATATTGGGCAGGACAGACCGTTGATTTGATCCAAGGTAGCCCTTCTTCTATTCTAATTAGTAAAGAACGACAATTTCATTTATTTTACTGTAAACCTGGTAGTGGGAACCAATAAAATATTTTTTGCAGTTATATATATTGTATTTCTTGGTAGGTCTCATATGAAAAATGGAGATAAAATGTCTGTACATATTTATCACAAAAAAATGTTCTCTTATCTGTCACGAAGAGTGAAAGATTACAGCACCTTAACTTTTATATGCCCTTTAAATTCTGGCTCCTCAACTAAGTTTGTTTAAAGGACAATCTAAATACTTGGGAAATGATGGAAGTTTTTAGTTCTTCTTGGAAGCCTCTGAGCAAATCGGAAAAGAACCATGATCTGAAAATTTCCCAATGGTGCGACTGCTTATAAAAAAAACAGACATGTTTACCTGAATTGTATTCAATTCATTTTGCTTCATGTTTTCCTCCATTGATTCAAAGAAGTAAACAAAATAATTGCATGCATTAATGTGAAACAGAGCACTGCTTATTTTTAACTCCAATACCAGGTCTCAGTGAACTTATACCTTCATTGTTAGCATATAAAAATTCCTATATATATGTATGGAATATGTATTATTCCACTTGGAAAAAAAGCACTCCATCTAAAAGCAGAATGTACTCAAAGGGAGGAATGACTTGGATATTAATAAAAGAAATAATTGTAACATTTATTAAGCACATACTATGTGTTAAACACTGTACTACGTGCTGGGGTAGATACAAGATAATCAGGTCCCAACCTGGGCTCATAGTCTAAGTAGGAGGGAGAACAAGTTTTGAAACCCCAATTTGCAGATGAGGGAACAGGCATGGGGAAGTTAAATGACTTGCCCAAGGTCACACAGCAGGTATTTAGTGGAGGCAGGATCAGAACCCAGGTCCTTTGATTCCTAGGCCCATGCTCTTTCCAGTAGGCCACACTTTTTTCTCCGAGAAGACAACAGGATAGCATTGAAGGTACAGCGGACATATATTAAAGCCAGGCATTCTAAACGTTCATCCCACATCTGCCAGTGTAAATGCTTGAAATAATCACTTGACTTCTTGGTAGGTCACTTTGTCAGGATAATTCTAATCATCGGCCTTAGAAGGGTGGGGTTTTCTGTGTGTGGTGGGAGGAATTAGTTTAAGTATAGCAAAGGAAAAAGCCTGATGACTTTAAAATTCCATTTTACACAGACAATACCTTTGAGCAGTCACACTTTTTTTTGCAGAAAGAGCTGGTTCCACTAATCTGGCGGATCCTCTTGTTACTTGGTTCAAACCCACACCCAGAATCCATGGCTGCTGATTGGTGCTGGAAGCTGCTGAGCCTTTGTGATTCCACTGATCTCTAGACAGTAACTCTAGGTTGTGAACTCGAGGACTGGGAAGGTGTCTGCTAATTCACATTTCCTCTTGCCTTCAAGGCCTCTCTATTTGGATGTCCTCCTGTCATCTCAAGCTTAACAAGTCCAAAACAGAACTCTTTATCTTCCCACCCAAACCCTGTCCTCCCCATGACTTTCCCCTCACAAGCCCATCCTTGCATTATCTGTCATTCAACCCACATACTCAATGCATCACTAAATCCCACTGGTCCTACCTTCGCAATCTTGCTGAAACCACCCTTTCCTCTCCATCCAAAGTGTTACCACGCTAATATAATCACTCATCCTATCCCACCTGGACTACTACATCAGCCTCCTTGCTGATTCTCAGCCTCACATCTCTCCTAGCTCCAGTCCACATTTCACTGTACTGCCCAATGCAAAGGAGAGGATATGTTAAAACCATGCCGTGTAACCACCCTGAGTTCAGTGCAAAGACCGCTCTGTCCATGGATGTTCATACCATGGCACTCTGTGTCTGGACCAGAGGTTGCATGCTGAGCCATCCCGGGAGGGAGTGGAATTAAAGGTGTCTGTCCTGAAGCAGGCCATGATCTTTGCTTTCTCTGCACTACACCTCACCAAGAGTGGTAGCATTCTCCTTCAAGAAGCCCCCCACCTCTCACCAACTTTCCTCTTCTCCCACACCCTTCTGCGTCGCCCTGACTTGCTTCTTTTCTTCTTCCCCACTCCGAGCCCCACAGCACTTATGTACACGTCTGTAGTACATTTGCTTATGTTATTGACCATCTCCCAGCCTCTAGACTATAAGCTCATTGTGGGCAGGGAAAGTATCTGTTTATTGTTGTACTTTCCCATGCACTTAGTACAGTGCTCTGCACACAGTAAGCACTCAATAAATACGATTGAATGAATGAATGAATAATACGATTGAATGAACGAATGAATTCTGCTGTATTGTGCTCTGTGCACAGTAAGCACTCAATAAATACGATTGAATGAATGAATGAATACCTCCAAGTGCTTAGTATACTGCTCTGCATATAGTAAGCGCTCAATACCACTGATTGATTGACAGTTCTCTATTACCATGAGAGCGATGGTGGAGACAAACTTCATTCATTCATTCATTCAATTGCATTTATCAAGCACTTACCGTGTGCAAAGCACTGTACTGAGCACTTGGAAAGTACAATTCGGCAGCAAATAGAGACAATCTCTACCCAACAATGGGCTCACGAAGCTGCCATTGCCACAGCTGCAGTAGCTGAAGCCTAGGGCTCGGAGGCTCAAAGGAAACCGTGGTCGCACAGGATCCAAATGGGTGGCATTATCATTTATTTATTTTGTTATTGGTTAAGCGCTTACTATTTGGCAAACACTGTTGTAAGTTCTGGGGTAGGTACAAATCAATCAGGTCTCACACAGCTCCTGCTCCACATGAGGCTCACATTCTAAGAGATGGAGAACATACCTTGAAAACCTCTGGCACGGAATCCATTTTGAATTGCTCCGGAATAAAAAGATTCATATAAACGTGTGTCATAAATGGGAAAAATAGAAAAAAATATCTGCAACATTTTTCACTTTGGAAAGAGAAAGTTTCCACTTTTTTTAATCAAACATGCTCTCCACCTGAGGGTGATTTTACTTTGAAAAGTTCATTTTTTAGATCTTATCACGCTGGCGGCTGTAAAAGGACAAAGGTGAGTTGGGAAATGAAATCCCTCATCCTCTTCCATGTTGGACAAACTACAGCAACTTCCTGAGGGAATGACTAAACAGAATGTGGAAGATTAATGACAGAAGAGGCAGTGTTTGAGAAGCCTTCCCAAGTTCGGTTTCATTCATATTTTAAAATGATTCCCCAATATCCTTTTAAAATGCAGGAAATGTTTGGTACTGAACCCATTCAAAGGAGAGCAAAAATCAAAGTGGCTCAATATGTAGAGGATGGCAAAACTTCTGGCAGATGAGAAAACTAAAATTCCCCTAACACCCTTGAAAAAAGTATGCATATAGCCACGTCCAATATTTTTGTGCATATGGATTATATTGCAGAGTTGGTTTTAAACTTCTGAAGGAAAAAAATGTAGAATCGGGAGTCATAAAAACTTTAAAAGATCAGGAAACATTTCAGCCCCCTCTCTCTCAAACTCTCGACCTTAAAGACTTATGCCCTTAGGATGTCATTTTGTCAGAAACACCTCTGATCTCCTTGGTGTTTGCTCCTGATGTTTTTCAATAATAATAATAATAATGATGGCATTTATAAAGCGCTTACTATGTACAAAGCACTGTTTTAAGCGCTAGGGAGGTTACAAGGTAATCAGGCTGTCCCACAGGGGCCTCACAGTCTTAATTCCCATTTTACAGATGAGGCAACTGAGGCGCAGAGAAGTGAAGTGACTTGCCCAAAGTCACAGGGCTAACAATTGAACCCCTGACCTCTGACTCCAAAGACCGTGCTCTTTCCACTGAGCCACGGTGCAACTCCTTGGTTTAAAGTTCATTTTCACTATAATGGGGATGTACACTTAGTAAATTGTTAATAACGTGCAAGTAGAAAAATGCATTTTAATTTTTTTTTATAAAAAAGAAAGGCATTTAATTTATAACCCTAGAAACTATAGATCTGGGAATTCTTTTGATAATCACTCTGCCCTTGTCTTAGAGACAGGACATCCAGAGTACAAATTACTTCAAAGATATCCTGATGATTCATGTTGACAATAAGGTGGACGAAAACAGAGGTTATGTACGGAGGGTTACTAAGGAGCTTTTTTAAATGGTCGAAGGAATAACTTCACATGGTGGCAAATACACTCTCCGTAGGTCATCCTTCAGTGTTGGGTGATGGATTAAACACGTTTTGTTGCCTTTCTTTTACAGTGAGGATGGAGTCTATGCTACTCTTCAGAGATGCTGTGTTAGTGTATACAGACAGGGCCATCAGATCAACAAAGAAATCCTGGATGTGGTTTCAACCTGCCTTGCTCCGTCATTCTATGACTTGTTGCATCTGTTTCTTGACCATGACGTAGGGCCTCAAGAACCACGGCTCTTGTCATTCAGATCCATTGATGATGATCAAACTCATAGTTCTGATGGAATCCCTGCCTTTATCTACAAATAGGGAGACGGCATGCTGCACTTCCTCAAATTAGGAATCGAGGAAATAATGCAAGAGTTCAAAAACACCCTCTGCTTCAATCGTTATCACCACCTTCAAGGAGGAAGGGGAGAAGGGATGACTGTGCAAATTACTATGAAGCAGTGTGGCTTAGTGGAAAGAACCCAGGTTTAGGAGTCAGAGGTTGTGGGTTCTAATCCTGCCCCCATCACTTGTCAGCTGTGTGAATTAGGGCACTTAACTTCTCGCCCATCGGTGCCTCAGTTACCTCATCTGTAATATGGGCATTAAGACTGTGAGCTCTACGTACGACAACCTGATTACCCCGTATATACCCCATCGCTTACAACAGTGCTTGGCATATAGTAAGCACTTAACAAATACCAACACTATTATTATTATTATTATGTCTAACCAGGTCTGGCATGATTCTATTCAGATTCCTTCTGGAGAAGGTACTGGGGAACACAACTAATCACTTGGATCACAATGGGAGTTTGACCCAAACCTATGATCATTTTAGCTTAGTAGAGGCAGAGAAACTGTAAGGGGACAGCAGAAAGACTTCTATAATTTTTCTGTTGATCTTATCAAACATTTAACACTGTCAACAGACCAGGGCTCAGAAACCCGAGCAAATCTGGCAGCCAAGAGAACAAATGGTTTGAATCAGTGATAGGGATATTACAAACTGGACACTATCTTTGTCCTAGGGACCAAATTTCATTTGGAAAACATGGGGTGGGATTTTGGCCTTAGTCTGAATTTTGCTTCCAGGAGCAAAGACAGATACCCAGAGAGATGGCATAGACTAAGAAGGGGTGGGGGGAGAGAGAGAGAAAGCGAGAGAGAGAGAAGGGGGGAGGGAGAGAAAAAGGGGAAGGGGGAGGGGGAGAGAGATAATTATGTTGGACACAGTCCACGTCCCACATGGGACTCCATTTTACAGATAAGATAACTAAAGAGAGGTAAGTGACTTGTTCAAGATCACCCAGCAGACAAGTGCTAGAACTCTATCCACTAGGCACACTGCTTCATTCCTTGGGCATTTCTTTAGGGGCAAGTAAAAAGCATAAATCCCCTTCTCAGACATGGCTGAGAAAAGTGACTGAAATTCCAAATGAGTGCAGGGAGAGGGTTGCTCAAGTAATGGAACCACCATTTTAGGAGCACCATTTCTGACTGCCTCCCGTCTATTTTCAAGGGGTGGGATGGACTCTTCCACCCCCAACAACTATGGGAGGAAAGTCATTCTGCCTCACCCTAGATTCAATTCAAATTCCATACGTTCCCCTGAACATACACAATACTTATGCCGTTAAAAGAAGGACGACATCTTACAAACATCTCCATCTTAAGTTGGTGACCTACAACTTTCCAGTTGCTTTCAGTCAGAGGTAGCACCTGCTTTATATTTCAGTTTTCCTGTCCAAGGAAAGGAACACAAGGATTATTTTAGCCAAATTTTAAATGCCAAAAAATTAACATATAAATTGGAGCAGATGTTGCTTCCATGAAGTCTTTGAATGTGAGAAAGTTGATAATCCTGTTCATGAACACTTGGTTTCAGACTTTAGAAATCATGATTATACCTCATTGGGTTGTAGTACTGTTCATCAAGTTGAAATCCAGATTAACCTCATTTGCTATTCTAGTTTTTCTTTTCAAATATCCAATATGGTCTTGTCCACTGGTTTATCACTCTCCAGAATCACCTGACAGTTTTCCCCCTCATAGCCTCGATGAAAATGAATTTCAATTCTCAGAATTTGAGTTGCAGGATGGGAAGTGCAGATGGTTATGGCAATACTCATTTTTTTTCCAACTGGTTTTCCAGCAGTATTAGTGAGGATCAGGGTGGGAACATGGAAATTCCCTTGTTTTAAGATAAATAATAAAAATGTCTGGAAAATCTGTCCCAAACTGATGTTGGGCATAGAAATAAATGCATCTATTTAGACGAGAAACAGTTGACTTTGAACTGAGTAGGACACTTCAAGATTATAAAGTATGAGAAATATTTTTCCAAATAAAATGGAAATTTCACTCTACTGCATTTCCTCATTAAGCTACATTTAAGAGATTCTTCTAAACTAGCACTTCGGCACTTATTAACTCACAGACACATCAATTTACCAGTCATATTATTTAATCATGTCTTTCTTCACATTTACAATTTTCCATTCTCTTTTTATAAACCAATATATCTTTCCTTCTCCTTACATTTTTTTTTTTTAAGTAATTTGGGGTCTGTCAGTCTGTCTGGTTGGATTATAAACTCCTTGAGGATGTGAGTTGTGTTTTCATATCTCTACTGGACTTTGTCAAGTGTTTAGTCCTGTTCCTACCCATAGAAAGTGTTCCTTTAACATAACTGGGTGAATGAAGCATTAATTGAAATGTCTTTAGAAATATGCCTGTCCTGTCACAAACAAAAAGTTCAGGAATTTGGCTTATTTTTTAGAAAACACAAAAACAACTTTTTCACAAAAGCTGTGTGGCCTAGTGGATAGAGCATGGGCCTCAGAGTCGGAGGATATGGGTTTGAGTTGCAGCACTGCTACTTGTCTACTTCGTGACTTTGGGCAAATCACTTAACTTTTTGGTGCCTCAATTACTTCATCTGCAAAATGGTGATTACGAGCCCCATGTGAGACGTGGGCTGCATACAACCTGATTGTCTTGTATCTACCCCAGTACTACGTACAATGCCTGACACATATTAAACCCTTAACAAAAAGCACATTAAAAGAAAAAGGATTACATTCCAACCCAAGTGAGAAGAGACCAGGTTAAGTTTATTCTTTCTCTTTCTTTCTTTTTTTCTTCCTTTCTTTCTCTCCCTCTTTCTCTCTCTCCCTAGTCTATTATTATCTTTCTGGGTCTCTGGCATATGATATTTATAAAATGCAAAAAGGATAGAAAACAAGTTCTCAATCTACCAATGCTTGATTCAGTAGGCTAAATCAGATAACTGCATTTATCTTTTCTCACTTAAAAGCAATTTCTCACTGGACTTTAAATTAGTTCTAGACCACAGTTCACATAATTGGCTTGCTTTTAATCAACAACCTGTAGGTTGTCACCTGCACACTTCAGTGTGCGGTGAATCTTATAATTCCTTGATCATCTACATAGAACCCTTTCCTCTGTTTAGTTCAGTACATACCTTTAACCTCTTCAATCCCGCCAGCTTTAGCCACTGTCTAATTCCCACATGTATAGACTTTTCCAGTGCTTAGTACACTGCTTCACTTATCATGTCTACTACTAAGACCTTCTTTATTTAAAAAAAGGGGAGGAAGTTACTATTTACACCAATGGTTTGCCCAACACTTTTTCCCTTAAAGTCAAGAGAGTCCAGGAATAGGAGGAGAAAAGGAAGCAAAGAGTTAGTTGACAAGTATTCTAATGTATCAGGTCAAATTCTCACTTCTCTGGGAATGCTAACACAGCTTGAAACACTTAAAAGGGGACATTGCTGATAAATGATCACTCTAAGAATATTTCTAGGTAAATTGCACTAAGCACTTGGGCGGGTTCAACAGAATTGGCTGACATGTTCCCTCTCCATTAGGAGCTTACAGTCTAGAGGGGGAGACAGTCATTAATATGAATTAATGAGTAATTTATAACATATAATTTAAAGATTTGTACTTTTATTTTCTTCCCTCTTTTCTCTCTCTGTCCCTAATAACTCTTCCTCCCTTCTTCTGTTTCCCCATTTTGCCTCCCCAAGCCCAGCCTCCTCATTGCTCTCCACAAAGTTCACCCCCAGAAAGAAAACAGAAAACCAACATTCCTATTCATGAGCAAAAGTCTTTAGTTTGTTAATCGTGAGTCTACCCCTGAATCTCTTCAGCTTTGTTGATGCTTCCTTGCACGTAATATATATATTTTTCTTTTCCTTAGATTGCAGGTCCCTTCTGGGCAGAAAGCATATGTTTTGTTCCTCTTGTGGATTTTCAACTGCTTGGTACCATGTTTCACACTCAATACCATGGGTTGATTATAAGTGATTTTCATCCCACCAGTCTGAGGGCGACATTTGCCCTATCCAAAGTCCCGAAGAAACAAAGAGAAGCATCCTAGTGTAGTGAATAGAGAACAGGCCTGGAGTCAGAAGGCCACGGTTTCAAAACCCAGCTCTGCCACTTGTCTGCTGTGTGACCTTGGGCAAATCACTTCACTTCTCTGTGCCTCAGTTACCTCATCTGTAAAATGGAAATGGAGAGTGTGAGCTCCATGTTGGGCAGGGATTGGGTCCAACCTAATTAGCTTGTATCTACCCCAGCACTTCGTACAGTATTTGGCACCTAAGAAGAGCTTAACAAATACCAGAATTATTATTATTATTAGCTGTGCTTCAGGGAAGGCCCCACCCCTGGAAATGTTGGTGCTTACTTCCAGCTCTGGTTCTTTAGACTCCAACATTTACTAAGATGTTAACAAAATGGTGTGCCTTTAAAATCTCAATTTATTTTTCAGATTTATCTTTTGCAGTAACTTTGTCATTAAAACAAGGTTTTGTTTATTGCACATCATCATACTGTCTAGTGTGTATAATTGTTCTACTAAAACTGAACCAGGTGTGTAAATTGGAGACACATTTACTGTGTTTATAAGGACTGATTATGCACCTTTGCAATTTCTACTGAACTCAATAAAAGCACTGCACATCGTGGTAGGATTTCTGGTGAAAGCAATTAATGAATAAACCAACACACTTTAAAAGTTAATGAAAATAGTGCCAGAAGAGCCAAGGCACATTATTTTAAATAATCCAGGTCAAAAACAAATGAAAAAAAAGCACAAAAGGAAAAACAAGTTTTCGATTAAAGTTCCAGGACCCTGTTAATCCTGAGGGACAAGATGGGGTGAGATCCCCCCAAAATGTAAACGTGATATTGTTTTCCATTTATCTCTTTCTTTTTAGGGTTGAATTTGTGATATAAGAGGAGGTTAAAAACAATCAGAACCAAACAAACAAAAAAAAGAAGTTGATTTATACTATTCATATTTTCTTTCAACTAAATTCTGCCTATCTGCAAAAGTATGTACATATAGTTGATATTGCTTCCTGTGAAAGGTGCCTAAAATAAAAAGGAAAAATATGAAAACAACTGCTGGGAAAGTAATTAAACCTCTGTCTGTCACCTGAACATTCAGGTCTAAGTCAATCTTGCAGATAAAGTGTGACAGATGGTTCTAACAATTTGCTTTCATTGTTACCACTAGCATCTTCCAAAGGACAACATTTCACATCCTTCGCAATCTAAGTGCACTGCAGAGATCGAGCATAAAGTCTCATTTCCTCTTCCCACTTTGCAACACTGGCTATATTACCATCGGATCACTGCAGAGAATATACTACCAAAATCACTCATGGACTTTCCAATTTGAGGGAGAGATGGGTTTTAAGGAATAATTTTCTCCCCTGTTACATTTATTCACAGCTAAGAGAGAAATTGCAGTTAAAAGACAAAATCTGTTGTATGGGAAAGTCATGCTAGCTAGCAGAAACAAAAGAGGGAGTTTGCACAGAAAAGGGGCAGGGGGATGAAAGGCAAATATTTTCAGGAACAGTAGAGGAAAAATGCAGGTTATAATGATGCTGACCAAAAATTGCAGGCTGATAAAAACCCTCTGCATGCTGCTGTCTCTGTCCAAGCTCTGCCCTTTCTCCATAGCTAAATAATAATAATAATGATAACAATAATTACAGTATTTGTTAAGAACTTACTATGTGTTCACACTGTACTAAGTGCTGGGGTGTATACAAGCAAATCAGTTTGGACACAGTCCCTGTCCTGTATGGGGCTCACAGTCTCAATCTTCATTTTGGTCATGGGTTCTGATCCCGGCTCTGCCACATGTCTGCTGTGTGACCTTCTCTGAGTCTCAGTTTCCTTATCTGTAAAATGGGGATTAAGGCTGTGAGCCCTAAGTGGGACAACCTGATCACCTTGTATCCACCCCATCGCTTAGAACAGTGCTTGGCACATAGTAAGTGCTTCACAAATGCCATTATATTTACGCGCATAGTATAGTGCCCTGCACACAGTAACTGCTCAATAAATACGATTGAATGAATGAATGAATTTTGCAGATGAGGTACCTGAGGCACAGAGAAGTGAATTGATTTGACCAAGGGTCACACAGTAGACAAGTGGCAGAGCTGGAATTAGTACCCATGACCTGCTGATTCCCAGGCCAATGGTCTAGCCACTATGCCTTGTTGTTTCCAGTCCGTGAATCACTTGGTCTCCTTTCTTCATTTGCCTGTCCCAGCCTGGAAACACACACACACACACACACACACACACACACACACACACACACACACACACACACACACACACTTAACATTTCTACTCAGCAATGAACTTACCCCAGTATGGTCAGACACACACATGCATTCACGCACATATCTTTGCAAGCACAGAAATAGACTCAGCCATACAGTTATGATTACAAACACACACACACTCAACTGTAAGCACTTATGCCCACATCCACACACATTCTTCCTCCCAAAGCCACACAGATGGGCAAATCTATAAGGACTGTTCCTGAGAGTAAACAAATTGTCATTGCTTGCAATGAAGGAATTTAAGGTGGACCTTCTCACCCTTCCTGCTGAGACTGCTCCAGCTCTGAGTTCCACTCTGAGTCCCACAAGAAGAGGTTTGAATGAAGCAGTTGTTCAGCGATTACCAGCTGCCAATCACTGCGCAGGTGTAGATATGAGATAATCAGGTTGTTCACAATTCCTGGCTTACATATCACAGAGACGTACACCCACAGAGAGCACCACAGTCATAGACTAAGTTCACTATTCACCAAGGTGAACTTGTTACGGAATGAAAGGGTTACCCTTGAGGTGCATAAGATTAGAGGGGGGATTTCCTGTATCCCTGGGGGTCCTACTCCCCAAATTAATGGTGGTAAATTGGATTGTGTGTACAAGGCAGGGATACTTAGGGCAATTCAGAGAAAGACTTACCAGCACAAACTGGAAATCAAGAAGGGACTCAGTGGGTGTGGGTGGGGCTGATCATTTATTAGCTCCCCTGTGTCCTCACCATAATAGCTGCAGTTGCTTCATTTGGCAAGAGGTTAATTTTAAAGGGTGCCTCTTCCTGTTGGATAAATACAATGGGGTAAATACAATCTACACTCACTCCCTTGGTGACCTCATTCGCTCCCACGGCTTCAACTATCATCTCTACGCTGATGACACCCAGATCTACATCTCTGCCCCTGCTCTCTCCCCCTCCCTCCAGGCTCGCATCTCCTCCTGCCTTCAGGACATCTCCATCTGGATGTCCGCCCGCCACCTAAAGCTCAACATGTTGAAGACTGAGCTCCTTGTCTTCCCTCCCAAACCTTGTCCTCTCCCTGACTTTCCCATCTCTGTTGACGGCACTACCATTCTTCCTGTCTCACAAGCCCGCAACCTTGGTGTCATCCTCGACTCCGCTCTCTCATTCACCCCTCACATCCAAGCCGTCACCAAAACCTGCCGGTCTCAGCTCCGCAACATTGCCAAGATCCGCCCTTTCCTCTCCATCCAAACTGCTACCCTGCTCATTCAAGCTCTCATCCTATCCCGTCTGGACTACTGCACCAGCCTTCTCTCTGATCTCCCATCCTCGTGTCTCTCTCCACTTCAATCCATACTTCATGCTGCTGCCCGGATT
The DNA here is from genome assembly GCF_015852505.1 of Tachyglossus aculeatus. NCBI lineage: Eukaryota > Metazoa > Chordata > Mammalia > Monotremata > Tachyglossidae > Tachyglossus > Tachyglossus aculeatus. The sequence goes on from NC_052081.1 coordinate 15,312,788, forward strand.
ATCTTTGTCCAGAAACGCTCTGGGCATATTACTCCCCTCCTCAAAAATCTCCAGTGGCTACCAATCAATCTGCACATCAGGCAGAAACTCCTCACCCTGGGCTTCAAGGCTCTCCATCACCTCGCCCCCTCCTACCTCACCTCCCTTCTCTCCTTCTACTGCCCAGCCCGCAACCTCCGCTCCTCCACCGCTAATCTCCTCACTGTACCTCGTTCTCGCCTGTCCCGCCGTCGACCCCCGGCCCACGTCATCCCCCGGGCCTGGAATGCCCTCCCTCTGCCCCTCCGCCAAGCTAGCTCTCTTCCTCCCTTCAAGGCCCTGCTGAGAGCTCACCTCCTCCAGGAGGCCTTCCCAGACTGAGCCCCTTCCTTCCTCTCCCCCTCGTCCCCCTCTCCATCCCCCCATCTGACCTCCTTCCCTTCCCCATAGCACCTGTATATATGTATATATGGTTGTACAGATTTATTACTCTATTTATTTATTTATTTTTTTATTTTACTTGTACATTTCTATCCTATTTTATTTTGTTGGTATGTTTGGTTCTGTTCTCTGTCTCCCCCTTTTAGACTGTGAGCCCACTGTTGGGTAGGGACTGTCTCTATGTGTTGCCAATTTGTACTTCCCAAGCGCTTAGTACAGTGCTCTGCACATAGTAAGCGCTCAATAAATACGATTGATTGATTGATTGATTGATAATTGGGATCTGCTTGGGGCAATTACCAAATCCCACCAGCATGGCATGGGGAGTAATCTCTTGGGTTCCTGGGAAAGGAAAAATGGTGCCTTTTCCTGGAGCATCTCTTGCTGAGCTGCTGCTATTGCTAATAATAATTGTCCTCTAGGCTGTGAGTTCAATGTGGACAGGGAACGTGTCTATCAACTCTGTTGTACTCTCTCAAGTACTTCGTAAAGTGCTCTGCACACAGTAAGCCCTCTAAATCCAAGCACTTAGTAGAGTGCTCTGCACACAGTAAGCGCTCAATAAATACAATTCAATGAATAAATACCATTGACGATGGCAATTCATGTTGAGCGCTTACTGTGTGCCAAGCATCGGGGTAAATACAAAGACATTCAAGTTAGACAGGGCCCCTGTTTCATATGGGGCTCCCAGTCTTAGTAGGAGGGAGAACAGATTATTGAATTCCCATTGTCCAGATGAGGAAACTGGAGTCCAGGGAAGGTCCTAGGTCACCCAGCAGGCAAGTGACAGAATGAAAACTAGAACCCAGATCCTCTGATTCCTAAGCCTAGGCTCTTTCCCTGCTGCTTAGTTTTCTGGCTCCTGCTTGTTCCGACAAGGAACAGTGGGTGGTGTCCAGAGAGCAGGAGGAAGAGCCAGGGTCAATGGCAGTGCATGGCAGTGATCACCCAGCAGAAGGAGAAGAGTGGCTGCTGAGTAGGGAGGGGTAGTAGTTATATCATGCAACAGTGCCGAAGAAGGTTGTCTCCTCTCTTAATAATAATTATGGCATTTATTAAGTGCTTACTATGTGCAAAGCACTGTTCTAAGCACTGGGGAGGTTTCAAGGTGATCAGGTTGTCCCACGTGGGGCTCACAGTCTTAATCCCCATTTTACAGTTGAGGGAACTGAGACACAGAGAAGTTAAGTGACTTGCCCAAAGTCACACAGCTGATGAGTCCCGCCATCGACCCTCGGCCCACGTCATCCCCCTGGCCTGGAATGCCCTCCCTCCCCACATCCGCCAAGCTAGCTCTCTTCCTCCCTTCAAGGCCCAACTGAGAGCTCACCTCCTCCAGGAGGCCTTCCCACACTGAGCCCCCTCCTTCCTCTCCCCTTCGTCCCCCTCTCCTTCCCCAATCTTACCTCCTTCCCTTCCCCACAGCACCTATATATATGTATATATGTTTGTACATATTTATTACTCTATTTATTTATTTTACTTGTACATATCTATTCTATTTATTTTATTTTGTTAATATGTTTGGTTTTGTTCTCTGTCTTCCCCTTCTAGACTGTGAGCCCACTGTTGGGTAGGGACCGTCTCTATATGTTGCCAACTTGTACTTCCCAAGTGCTTAGTACAGTGCTCTGCACACAGTAAGCACCCAATAAATACGATTGATTGATTGATTGAGTGGCGGAGCGGGGATTTGAACCCATGACCTCTGACTCCAAAGCCCGGGCTCTTTCCACTGAGCTATGCTGCATCTCTCTTCCACCATACCCCATTCCTCGTCTGCTGTTTCCATCGCAGATAAGTTTCTGCCCTACAGTATTCTGCACAGAGATGTTGATGATGAAGGTGAAGCTATTCAAGAACCTAGAGCTGCCATCTGTAGTCCCAGAAAGTGGATTGAGCCCGGGAGCCAGAAGGACCTCGGTTCTAATCCTTCCTCCACCACATGTCTTCTGGGTGACCTTGGTTAGGCAGGTTGGACACAGTCCCTGCCCCACATAGGGCTCCCAGTCTCCATTCCCATTTTACAAATGAGGAAACTGAGGCACAGAGAATAGCAGTGACTTCCACAAGGTCATAGAGCAGATGAGTGGCAGAGCCAAAATTAGAACCCAGGTCTTTCTGACTCATTGTGATTGTGTCTGTTTCAGTGTGCTTAGGAAACCGTGTTAGGGCCAGTCTAAGCTGCAATGTACATACTGCCCTGTAACATACTCAAAGCTCCCTAAATGGAGGAAAATATGCCATTTCCCTGGGACGTTTATTGAGTGCTTCCTGTGTTCAGAACAGTGTACTAAGCACTTGGGAAAACACCCTGCTAACAGGGAGCTAAGCACTTAGTTTTCCACCTACCCATCTTTTCATCCTCTTTTTCTTCCTATGTATAACATGTTGTGCTCCCTTACCTTATCCACCAATTGTACTCCTGATCACTTAATACACAGAAAAAGCTCAAAAAATATCACTGATTGATTGATGGATCGATTGTGTCTGTCTTCCCCATTACATTTTAAGCCTATTAATGGTGGAGATCATGTATTTTACATCTACTGTATTCTCGGAATTATTCTCCCAGTTTTCATTCCAGGTCCTCTGCTCCATAAATATTTTTTCTGTTATTCCTGTTAGATTTTAATATGCTTGAGGGCAGGGATCATGAGTCTCTCTACTGTTACATTCTCCCAAACACTTAGTTTGGGAGGTAGGTATTCAATAAATTCCATTAGTTGCTTGGCATTAACTAATGGTACAGTCTCTAGACTTTATGCTCATTGTGTGCAGGGAATGTGTCTACCAACTCTGTTGCACTGTACTCTCCCAAATAAATACTCAAGAGTTAAGCTCTGCTCACAACAGATGATCAATACCACTGATGATGATTGATAGACTCTGAACACTGACAATAAATAATGATTGATTGATTCTCTCTAATCTCCCCTCAAAATAAGCATAGGTATCGAACACCTTGTGGGACATTTCACTCTTCCTATTGAGTTGGGAAGAAAAGGTCAAGGAATGAGTAGAGAAACAGTCATTATGCAATACTTCTTGGCCGGTGGAGCTTAATTTGGGAAGTCTCACAAACCCTGACACCTGAAAAATGTTTATTCCTTATCTGGCAACTGCCATAGCAATATACTTTTGAAAGAAATGTTTCTTCCACTCGAGCTCCTTGAACTTTGTTTCAATGGCCTTGTGCAAAACTTATTAGTATGTCCTAGTTCAGAACTGTAGAAAGAAGATGGAGGTTAACACTTGAAAAATAGCAATCTGCTTCTGTTTTATGTTAATTATAAATTGCTCCCTTAAGGGCAGAAGTGAACCTGCTGATATGAGGAATTTCATTTAAACAGCATTTCCCTGATGAAAATGTCTTGCTACAGGCTGCTTTCCTCCATCCTCAGAGATAGAAGCACACACGGAAAGAAGTGCAGTATGTTCTCTGAAAAGCTAATGGATGCAGACTTTGTGTCCTCAATTTCAAAAATAAACTAAGTTATGATGGTACCTATTAAGTGCTTACTACATGAAAAGTACTGTCTGAAGAGCTGGTGTGTAGACAATATTATCAGACTCTATTATATCCATTTTTTTTTTCCTTTCTTACACGGTTGGGTTCCTAACCTATTTTGTAGGAGGAGTTTTGTGGAGGAGTTTGTGGGTTGACTTTTTTGGGGTTGATTTTTACCATGCGTAATAAAAACATAATATAGAAAGTTAATGTTAAAGTGTCATTGTGTGTCAGGCCCCAAATGAAAATACTACCATTTTTCCATTTACTAAAAAAGTCTTGTTGACTTCTAGACCATCACAGGGAGACAGAAGCTAACACTGATCGCATCCGAAAAGGGCACTCTTCCCCGACCCTTGTGCAATCTTCTCTGCTGGAAATTGCCATTTGATGAATTCATTCTGATTCCCAAAAGGGTTTCTGAAATATATACATGGCATGAATAGAATCTTTCAGTCACTTTCATACAGACTGAAGGCCGTATTTGAAAACTACTGTCAGTAATTCCTGCTTTTCTCGACTGTTCTAGCAGAAAGACGAAGATTGCATTTACCACAGAGAATAAATTACCCCTTGTACATATTAAAGATTGTCATTCTTCAATAGGTTTTACACGAATTTCATTTTCTACCTTTGGAAAAGACATGACTAGCGATTTGGTTATCAAATTGTTTCATCCCAGGATCCCTCAGAAAACTACTGCTCCCAGCCAAGCTCGCTTTCTAGTAGAGAAGAAAAGAAAGGAAAAGCAAGAGTTTCAGAAAACAGTAGACACAACTGGCCCTTTGTTTCATCCATTTCAGCTATGATTAGGCTGCCCACCTGTTGAGTGAGAGGTTGGGAGAGGAATGTGGTCAGGCTTTGTTAGAGAGGGGGTTAAGAAGGTCAAGTGAAAATCAGAACAGCTTATAAAAGAGGAATTTTGACTATCTAGAGAGAAGAAGGGTGGTGGCAGGAGTAAACTTGAACTGACCTACACCCAGCAGATCTACAAGGGTGAAGATGCATCCTTAGCTAATCTGTTCTTTCGATCAAAGCTTTCACTTTGTCTCATTTTGCTTTCCATTTTAATGTTGCTGCCCAAACACACTTTCTTTATTTTTGTTTATTTCTTATATAGTCCACTCTTCTTGGAGGAGAGCTATTCCCCATCTTTTGCAGTTTACATTTTAATAAGAATCTAACGGTCTCCACAGATTGCTCACAAAGTCTAAAAACGTGCCATATTAGGCTGAATTCCCTCAAAAAAAGATATTGCTCTCATTACAGCATATTTCTTGCTGACATTAAAGTATTTTGTTCATGTAAGTTAGATATTATGTAAATGAGAACTGGGTTGGCTTCAGGAGATCTATAAAACTCAGCAATTAAATGTAGATAGGGTATTTTGAAGTTTAATTAGTGTTGAACTTGTTGTATATAGCCAAATTGGAGCACATCCTCTTGATAGGATTTAAAGTTCATAAATGCAAGAGAAAAATGTCTGTCACTCTAATTGGCATTATGTTTGTATGTGCTAACCCTAAGTGAACGTCCCAACATAGGAAGGAAAAAAAAAACCTGTGCATGAAAGATGACTAGAATTCTAAGTATTTTTAATGTAGGCAAGAACATATGAACTAAACTCTAATGAAATCTTCAATATAATGGTAGGGGAAAAGTATGGAAGGTAGAGGTTCATATTTATAGAAGTTTGACAAATTTTCTCTACATTAGGCAAAACTAAGAATTTAGAGAATCAACTTGGGCTCATTCAGGCAAGTTTGCATTTCTAGCTAATCTAGGCTGTCTACTTTGTGGCTTCTGACTTGGAAGATGAAAGGTGAATTAGTGAGTTGCATTCAGATAGTGATTAGCTAGTAATTTGAATATTGACTAGGAAGCCCTGCAGTCTATCTGGGATACTATTTACATTTAAGCAAATCGACCAATTGTCTGCTCCAACCTGTCAAAAAATAGCCTGATGGAAAACATTTCATCTCAACATTTGTGAAGAGTCTCTGAAATAACTGTTAGTCTGAACAGTTGTGTGACTTGAAAGCAGAATCTCCATACTTAATGTCAAATTAACTGTATAATCGTTCTTGTCTGAGGCAGTCTAAAGGTCTGGCTGAAAAGAAGAAAGATGATCAGCAAATGCCATCCCTTCTTAATTCCTTCCCCAAAGGCCACAAATACTTCTAGTTAAGGTTGAAAAATCTATTGCCTAATTCGACTACTCTTACTATCCGGATACTTTTCTGGCCTCCTGTATTTTCTTCCTGGGAGAGTAATAAAGCAATAGAATTGACAAAAAATGTCCCCTGCCCACAAAAAGTTTATAGTCTACAATCCCACTCATTTCTTTTGCAGCCTTTAGAATTCTGCAAAAGCTATGACGGTTTATAACTTGGGGCTATTCACATAGAGAAGTCAGGAGTCTGCAGAGGCTGTTCCCCAAGAACTGTTTAGTTATTTTAAGTCATCTTGGTGTGATGTCTCCATAACTCACTCTTGTTCATAATTCATCGTTGTCATTCTTTAATCTGCCTACACCAATTTAGATTTTGAGAAGCATCGTGGCCTAGTGAAAGGAGCATGGGCCTCGGAGTCAGAAGGACCTGAGTTCTAAATCTGGCTCTGCCACGTATCTTCTGCATGACCTTGGGCAAGTCATTGAATCTTTCTGTGTCTCAATCACCCCATCTGCAAAATGGGGGTTACTACTGTGCGTCCCTTGTGGGATATGGACTGTGTCCAATCTGATTAGCTTGTATCTCCCCCAGTGCTTACTACAGGGTGTGTGCAGTACCAGTACAGTAACTAGTATTTGTTAAGCTCTTAAATACCATAAAATGAAAAAACAGGGATTGTGCTCATCTAGTCTCTTGGACTTCCCTCAGGACTTATTACAGTGTACAATACAAGATAACTGCTTAGGAAATACCATCACCAAAGCCAGAAAGCATTTTAACAAATACTGATTTTAAAAAAAATCAGACCAAATACAGTTCCGGTCTCACATGGGGTCCATAGTCAAAGAGGAAACGAGAACAGAAATTTTATCTCCATTTTATAGATGAGGAAAGTGATATCTAGAATAATCACATGACTTGCCCAAGGTCACACAGAAAACAGTGGCAGGACCTGAACTAGAACCCTGGTCTCAACTTCCAGTCCAGCTCTTTCCACTAGGGCACACTGTCAATAACTCAGTAGTAGCTGAGAGAGCTGCATTGGGACAGAAACCATGGTTTTTTTGGTTGTTGTTGTAAATAAACTCTAGCAAGTTGTACTCAGGACCTGATACTGTTTAAATTTCCTAACAGATGAGCTCCATATTGCCCAGGAACATCCCCTTGACATTACATAAATAAATATAGACAGATTCAAGGAGAACATTTCCTTCAACTCTAGTCCCTAGAACAAACTGATTCTGCTATTGTGTGGGTGACACAAACCACCATATGTTCCTGCCTGCAGTGGATTAATGTTATGTTGCCACCAGCCAAAAATGGGTTTAATGCATTCGTTTTAAAGATCTGGCATTGATAATACATTCAAATATGCATATGCAAGAATTAAAGGATTACTCATTCCAGAGATACATTCTCTATAACATTATTTTGTGATTTACTAATTTCAGTTACTAAAAAAGATTTTGTATTTGCACTACTAATAAATATCAATTGATCCTCCTGAAAAATTGCAATAAGGATAGTTCTTATAAAAGGTAGAGGGTACATTAGCTTGTACACTGAATTGTTCACCCTCTGTTGCTTCGCCTCTCTTGGGACTCTTTAATCGACTTTAATATACATTCACGCCAACTCTTAACTTTACCAATTAACCATTCATTACCTAATTATCTTTTCCAGCTGAGCGTCCTACTTCTTCAGAATAATTTCTCCCTTGTTATCGTTTCCATAACTGAATTATTGTTAGAGGAGATTGCCAATAATCTGAATTAACATTCAAATAACGCAGGTGATTTGTAGCACACATGCATGTATGAGCATTGCCGTCTAGCCACTTACCACTGAAATGGGTTTGCTTTTGTCTTTATACTCATTTCAGACTGCCCTTAAAGAAAACAGCAAGTCTATTAAAAACTGAATTCCACAAAAGCAGATTAAAAGACATTGAAAATAATATTAAACATCATATTGTGCATAAAGAATGAGCTAAAACAAATTGATTAATTGAGGCAGTTCCTTGCCTTTGGATTTTTCAAACAAATCTACATGTACAAATTGCAATCAGATTAATCAGGTGATCCATCTTGAAAGGATGTTTCTCCTTAAGATTTTTCTTGTTGGAAAACTTTCTCTTCTGACAGGACACCCATTGCAAGAACGTTTAAGAAGACTCCTGGGAATGTGTAGAATTAAGAAGTAGTAACAACTGCCCAATTGTTAACTTGGTCCAACTGACAACAACCTGTTCATCTTATCTAGTCAATCAAATTAATGACATTGAGTCCTTTTTTATGGTACTTTTAAGTACCACAAAAGTATTTACTAAAAGTATTAAGTAAAACTATTTACTATATGTCAGGCACTGTTCTAGATGCTAGGGTAGATACAAAGTAATCAGGTTGGACACAGTCCATGTCCAACACAGAGCTCACAGTCTTAATCTCCATTTTGTAGATGAGGCAACTGAGGACCAGAGAAGTTAAGTGACTTGCCCAAGGTCCCACAGCAGACCAGTAGCAGAGCTGGAATTCAAACTTAGATCCTCTTAGATTCTTAGGTCCTTTATTATCCAGTAAGCCATGCTGCTTCTTACTATGTTCAGAGGACCTGATATTGTGATATCAGTAGTAGTATTTATTAAGCACTTCTTGGGTGCAGAACTGGGTGAAAATTCACTGTTAGGCAATAGATGTTATCCCTGTCCCTTGAGGGGCTCACAATCTAACAATAGAGATATTTGAGGGGATGATCCTGATGCAGATGCTTCCATCGAAACATACGTTCTGTGTACTCTGGTACTCTTTCCTACCCTTCTGCTAAATCATGCTAAATCCTTTTTTGTGTCTTCTGTCATCTTCCAAGATAAGTCAGTTCTCTCAACCCTCTTTCACCCTCCCCTATATGTAAATGTGGAATCTTCTAGACTGTGAACCCGTTGTTGGGTAGGGATCATTTCTGTGGCTGAACTGTACTTTCCAACCTCTTAGTACAGGGCTCTGTACACAGTTAAGTGCTCAATAAATACGACTGACTGAATGAATCTCCAGTTCATGCCCTTTGACATTATCTGGGTTGTTCATTTTCCTCTTCCTTGACATCTTCTATGTCACTGAGATGTCATTACTGGGTTAAACCAAAGACACTTCAGCCCCAAATCTTGTCTCAGATGGTAGTCACTGGATGCTTTGAGAAACAGTGGGAATATTGCTTTCTGACAGCCATCTCACATTCAAGGATGCACCTACCATGCAACATCCAAACTACTCCTTACACATCTATAACTTTCCCTCTAGTAACCCGTGGTGAACAAAATAAGCACCATTTTCCCATCATTTATTACAATTAATTTGCTCATGAAGAATTGCATCTACCATTACGCAGCCCATACACTCAGCTTCAGTGGAAAGAGCAAGATTTGGAAGTCAGAGGACCTCGGTTCTAACCCTGGTTCAGCCAACTGCCTGTCGTGTGACCTTGGGTAAGTCATTTAATTTCTCTAGGCCTCAACTCCCTCCTATTTAAAATTGGGATCAATTACCCTGTCTTGGGAGAGAGTAAAATGGGGGAGACAGGGCTACTGACAACTAAAGATTCAAGAAGACATCAGGCAGTGAGGAGGAAATCCCTCCCCAGTTTGATTCTAAGTGGGTGAGGGCACTTATCCTTGCCATATCTCCTTTCCCCTACCCCTCCTCACTAGCTTCACCCTACAATACCTTTTCTGAACCTTTTTCCTATGCTTTTTCAAATGGTATTTGTTAAAGACTTAATGTGCCAGGCACTGTACTAAGCACTGGAGGTAGATACAAGATAATCAGGTTGGGCACAGTCCAGTTCCTACATGGGGCTCACAGTCTTCACCCCCATTTTATAGATGAAGTAACTCAGGCACAGAGAAGTGAACTGACTTGCCCAACAACACACAGCACACAAGTGGCATAACTGGGATTAGAACCCAGGTCCTTCAGACTCCTAGGCCTGCACTCTATCCATTAGGCAATTCTGCTCCTAGACTGGAGCTGACATATGACCTAGTGGCAAGAGAATGGGCCTCAGAGTCAAAGGACCTGGGTTCTAATCCTGTCTTTGACTCCTGTCTCCTGCAGAATGTTGGTTAAGTCATAACTTTTCTGAGCCTCCATTTTCTCAGCTGTAAACTGGGCATTAAACACGTTTTTCCCTCCTACTTAGATTATGAGTACCAAGAGGGACAGGGACTGTTACTTTGTATCTACTTTGGGCAAGTCACTCAACTTCTCTGTGCCTCAGTTATCTCATCTGTAAAATGGGGATTGACTGTGAGCCCCCTGTGAGACAATCTCATCACCTTGTAACCTCCCCAGTGCTTAGAACAGTACTTTGCACATAGTAAGTACTTAATAAATGCAATTATTATTATTATTATTATTATTATTACCCCAGTGTTTAGTGCAGCACATTTTTAAGTACTTAAAACACCCAAAATTATTATTACCAGAGCCAAGTTCAGGTACGTTTTGGCTTACGTCCAGCCTTCAATTCATATATACCTCATTTTAAAAAAGAACTAATGTTCATTTAGAATTTAGAAATTTAAATTGTAATAGTTACATATTCTAAGTTGTGTTTCTTTTGAATAATATGTATGCTCTTTGGATAATGCAAATTTTGGATGAAATCTTCTCACACTTTCCCCTGAGAGCCAAAATAACTGAGAACAGGCTGTAAAATAACTTTAAACAGTATTTTTCCCATTTGGCCAATTGCTGCTCTCTGGCAAGCTGTAGAAAGCAAATCAAGTATTTTTGGTTCATCATTTTCACAGCTTTCCCTTAGAAAAGCTTCCAGAAAACAATACAAAAATTTGACTGTTTTCTTGTGTTAAATATTTCCTTTTAATATTATACCAATCATCTTTGCTTTTTGAAGTTTTCACATACTTAGGGATTTTCAGATTGGCATATAGGGAAAAAACTTTCTCAGATCTTTCTTTTAAAGAATTTCTCACTGAGTATATTGACAAGAATAGCAGACAGATGGCAAAGCAAATTGCTAAAATTTTAATAAAAAAGGCTTCGTCGTCGCTGATTCTAGCATTGACATGTAGTTTCCAGACACATAATGAGAAAGTGATTACAAAACAGTTTTTCTTAGAGATTGCAATACAGAATCTTTCACTTCTAAAGCTTTTGCTTATTCAAACTAGCTCATTACTAAGAGCTGGAAACACCTGGCTTGTGATTGGTGAAGGATTAATGGCTTAGTATTACTATTATGATTGTTAGAGTATTTTTTAAGCACTTGCTATATATCAAATGCTGTTCTAAGCGCTAGGATAGATACAAGTGGATCGGGTCAGGCAAAGTCCATGTCCCACATGGGGTTCACAGTCTAAGTAGGAGGGAGAACAGGTTTTAAACCCCATTTGTGGTTGAGGAAACTGAGGCACAGAGAAGTTAGGGGATTTGCCCAAGGTCTTATAGAAAGCGATCAGCAGAGGCGGAACTAGAACCCAGGTCCTCTGATTCCCAGGCTGATGCTCTTTCCAAAAGGCTATGCTGCTTTCCATGTTTCTATATCCAATTGCCTCAGTCATGCCAAGAGTTCAAGAGTATAACAGCATCACCTGTGACCCACTAAGGGACATGCCTACCTAAATAACGTTTCCCTTGTGTCATCTCAAAATCCCCTGGACTTAGATCAAATAAAAATCCTAAGACAGTACATAATAATAATAATAATGTTGGCATTTGTTAAGCGCTTACTATGTGCAAAGCACTGTTCTAAGCGCTGGGGGGGATACAAAGTGATCAGGTTGTCCCACGTGGGGCTCGCAGTCTTAATCTCCATTTTACAGATGAGGTAACTGAGGCTCAGAGAAGTTAAGTGACTTGCCCAAGGTCACACAGCAGACATGTGGCAGAGCTGGGATTCGAACCCATGACCTCTGACTCCAAAGCCCGTGCTCTTGCCACTGAGCCACGCTGCTTCTCATGTACATACACACATGCATGTAGATGAGGAGTGAGGTTGTCTTGTGGAAAGAAAACGGGCCTGGGGATCAGAAGACCTGGGTTGTAATCTCGGTTCCATCGCTTGCTGTGTGACCTTGGGAAAGTGACAACTTCCCTGGGCCTCATTTCCTCATCTGTAAAATGGGAATTCAATACTCTAAATATATACAATCTAGAACCTAGGTACAAAAATCAATCTTTGGAGCATTAAACACCGTAAATTTGAGACATTATTTACTTTGGAAAACCAAATTGCTGATTTCACAGCATGCTGAAACCCTATTTATAGTCAAGATTCTTCAGCATTTTTCTCTTGTACAAACTATGCAATTGCATAATCACTAACTCACTGACTTAGCATGATCAATATGAAGCGGGGAAAATAAATCATTTCTCAAAGAGAACAGAGAGAACCTGATGAGGAGAACATAACTGATAGTGAAATTACGTGGCATAATTTTAAAACTCAAAATAAGACCAAAGGCAATGATGAAAATTTTGGAAAATTTTGAGTTTGTTATTACTTTGGGGAAAAAGAGAAATATTTTTCCCTGTAGGGAGAAAAATGGAATATAATTCAGGAAAGCCCTTTCCATTTTAAAGAAAATCACCGGAGAAGATTGTTTTCAATTCAGCATAATGCAGCATCCCTTGAAGAAACTCGCAAACCAGCTCTAAACTCACGGACTCTAACCATACCCTAAAGTAACCTCCCTTCCTAAAATCGGACTGGTCTGGATCATATGCTTCTTTAAGCCAATGGCTTCCGTTTCAATTTTAGTTTATAAACCTCTCCACCACCTTTACAATTTGTATCCAGGTATCCTTCTGAACTAGAGTGGATAAATTTCACGTGTCTCATAAAGTCACATAATTCTGATTGCATCCTCGCTTATCCACCAAGGAGATTCTGGACATTGATTCATTCATTCAAATGTATTTATTGAGTGCTTAGTATGTGCAAAACACTGTACTAAGTGCTGAGGAGAGTACAAAATAAAAAGATCTAGGACTTCATACTAGATCTTAGATTCTGGAGATTATAGTCTCTTGTATCCCATTCCTAGGACAGAGAATATTTCAGCAAACGCTGTTATGAAATCTATGAATTCAGAAGTCTCCCAACAGTACACGTCCAGCTACACTTCTTTGTCATTATTTCCCAACCCTCCTCTGTTTATCTGATGAGAATTGCTACCTTTACATTTGCTGCCTGAGTCACATAGGACCCTCTCAGATGTCTTACATCTTGGTTTTTCCATGCCAGTGATGTAATCTCACATTTCACTACTTTATTTTGTCTTTTTTGTGGGACTATCTCACTAGACTGTAAGATCCCCCCTCTAGACTGTAAACTCCTTGTGGGCAGGGACCATGACTACTAACTTGGTTGTATTTTAATCTCCCAAACCCTTAGAGAAGCAGTGTGGCTAGTGGAAAGAGCATGGACTTGGAAGTCAGAGGTCATGGGTTCTAATTCCAGCTCCGCCACTTCTCAGCTGTGTGACTTTGGGTAAGTCACTTAATTTATGTGTGCCTCAGTACCTCACCTGTAAAATGGGGATTAAGACTGTGAGCCCCACGTGGGACAACCTGATCCCTTGTATCTACCCCAGTGCTTAGAACAGCACTTGGCATATAGTAAGCACTTAACAAATTTCATAATAATAATTATTATTATTAGTTGCACTGTGCTCTGCACAAACTCTCTGATTGATTTGTGGATTAATCAGAGGAGTGATTAGAGTGCAAGAGGACACTGTAACTTGGACTATGTTTAATTAAGGCATCTTGCTATGTCTTACTAGATTGTAAATTCCTTAGGGGCACTCCTTGAGGGGAAGGATCATGCCTATCAACTCCTTGGTACTGTACTTTCCCAAGCGCTTAATCCAGTGCCATGCACTTAATAGGTGCTCAATAAATACCATCAATTGATTGATTGATTAGGGCATATTGCCTTAAATTGCAACTGGATGGTCTCATTTCCTGATACCTTTTTCTCCTTAGCAGTCCAAGGACTTTTCTGGGAGAGAAAAGGCTGCTCTATAATGTACCAAACACCTTCCCAGTGGCTTTTTTCCCTCAACACCTCCAGCTGAGGTTGGTAATATATTGGCAAAGAACATGGCTGTTCTCTGCACCTGTGGTGAATTGAACATAAATTCAAAGTTAGGGAACTGACAATCAGATTTTGTTATTTGGGATCCTGTCCTGCTATTTGGTACTGACCATAGCCAGCAAATGATACTGATAAATGAAACTTGATAAACAGAAATAGTGGTTGACTAATGAGATTTAAGGTTTTGTTCTTTCCTTTGTCTTTTGTATTGAACTGCAGGAGACCCAGAAAAATGAAAGAAAATTGGAGAAATAGATTCCATACACTGCATTCAAATATTATCATTTAATTTTAAAACTATCATTCCTTTTAAAATGTAGATATTTAGAATTTCAATTTTCTTATTAGAGATCTAATCTGACCCATCAGTAACAAGTAAAAGTTGATGAAATTGTAAGTATTACTGAAGCCTCCAAATGTCTGATTGTGATGAGAATTTTGCTTGCTGTAAAAGTTAAACTCTACGACAAGTGTGGATATGAATTTGAAACCCCTTTAAAGGTCAGCATGGTGACCTCTCTTTTTTTCTGTTTCTGCCAAACCACAGACACAGATGGCTTCTTCATTCTAGTGTCTAAAAGTCAAGTCCTAACTACCGCACAGATACAAGTAGCTAAGGATGAGAACTACTAGATCCTTCACAGGGATACTGACAATAGGGATATGACCTTATCACTGGAAACTCTTCCTACGATTATAAAAGAACCTGTGAAGATGAGGGAAACTGATTTTTTTTTTTTTTTTTTTACTTTTAAGACTTGGCTATTTTCTCTTTTCATTATTTTTGCCTCGATATGCTTGTTATCAGAGCCCATGGCAGTAGATCAATGGGGTAGATACTTTTTCAGTGGATTCTAATGACGTTTCAGTAGGCTGGCAAACATTCCGTCAATGGGATTTGGAAATAGTGAATGACAATTAATGTTATTGATGCGGATTTCCAGCAAGCCTGCCAAGTAACAAAGCAGTTATTGAATCTGCCCAGGCCAAGATGCAGTCCTTGTAAGGAAAGATTATCTGAAGTTCCTTGCATCAAAAAAGGCAACCAAGATAAAATGAAAACCCAAATACACGCTAGCATATGCTAAGATGCAGCTATTGATCTAGATTAATCAATCATTCTGATGGTGTAGTTTAATCACCCTTGACTAAATGATATGTCCTGCATATTTAAATTATGCCCACTACAGATTAAGATTTTTTTTCCAAAAGACCCTTTAAAAAATTAATACCAAATCATATAGTAAAATACAGAATTGTACGGTGTCTCTCCCTTGGAAAGACTGATGCTTCTGTTGCATTGGTCACTGCGGTGCTGTTGTGATTCAACTCTGAGCTGTGAGGAATCAGAAAACTGTAACTTCTAGGCAATAGGTCCTCATTAATTCATTTATTCAATCGCATTTACTGAACGCATACTGGGTGCAGAGCATTATACTTAAGTGCTAGGAAAGTACAATTCAGCAATAAAGAGAGGCAATCCCTGCCCACACCAGGCTTACAGGATTTTTGCTTTTCATCTTTATGTTTTCTTAGTGTTTTGTTTAATCTCTCCCTTTGATTCTGTTGTCAATTCCCTCTTCCCCATTTTATTTCTAGACTATGAGTCCCCTCCCTCCTGCTTTCCTCCACCTGAGGCCAGGGACTGTGTCTATTTCTTACTTGTGCATTCTTTCCCAGTGCTTTGTACAGTGCTCTGTGTACAGTGCATTCTTAATCAATCCTTTTATAATCAATCCGTTTACTACTACTACTGTGCCAAGTTGTTATGTATTGCATCATAACCAAAAGTTATGTATTGCATCATGAAGAATGTCCTGTAAATGGTGAAAAACATATTTGAGGTGAATATATAATGATAGGGAGAAACCAATTACAGGGAGCTTTACTGAACATTCCTTGCATTACAGTCTCTTAAAGGGTTATGAAACAATGACTACAGCTGGAGGAGGTAAACCTAACAATTTTGCTCTCACAATTGTCAATACCACCATCTTCCCCACCTCACAAGCCCATAATCTGGGCATTTTCCTTAACCCCTCCCTCTCTCACAACCCTCATATTCAATTTGTCAATTCTTTCTCCACATCACCAGCATCCTGCCCCTTCCTCTTCATCAAAACTGCTACCTTCCTGGTTCACGCACTTTCTATATCCCAACTGATTACTGCATCAGCCTCCTTGCAAATCTCCTTTCTTCCTTTTTCTCCCTGTCCATACTTCACTCTAAGCCCATCATTCTGAGCTGGTCTCCCAATTCCTCCAAAGCCTCCAATGGTTCCCATCCATCGTCACATCAGGCAGAAATTCCTGAATGTTGGCTTCAATCAACCCTCTCCCTCCTATCATCACTGCTCTACACTACACCTAGGATCACACATCTTGTTTCTCTCAAGCCAACCTACTCCCTGGCTTCATTCTCATCTCTTTCACCACTGAACTCTTGCTCCTGTCTGGCTCTCCCTCTCACTTCAATAACATGCAGCAGAACACTGTTTTCACCCATTCTCAACGCCCTTATGAAATCCATCTCTTCCAAAAGGTTTTCCATGATTTCTGGTTCGCTTCCCTACTCTATTTTCCCCAGCACTGCCACTGGCCATCTTTGTGTCATTTAAGCACTTGGGTACTCATAACCTCCACTGCCCTTAACAAATACTATTATTACATTATATGATTATTGTCATTAATAACAATAATAATAATAATGATGGTATTTGTTAAGTGCTATGTGCCAAGCACTGTTCTAAGCACTGGGAGGGATACAAGGTAATCAGGCTGTCCCACAAGGGGCTCACAGTCTTAATCTCCATTTTATAGATGAGGTAACTGAGGCCCAGAGAAGTTAAGTGACATGCCCAAAGGCACACAGCTGACAAGTGGCAGAGTCGGGATTAGAACCCATGACCTCTGACTCCCAAGCCCGTGCTCTTTCCACTGAGCCACATTATTATCATCATTTCCTACAGAGGAGAGGACTAAGAGGATGAAGACCCTACATTATGTCTCTATCATTTAAAAGGGCAGGATCAGATCAGACAATTACTCTCCCCCTCTTCAAAGCTTCATTAAAGGTAAATCCCCTCTAAGAGGCCACTCCCACTCTCTTCTGCTTCACTCTGACTTGCTCCCTTTATTCACACCCCTGCATTATAGCCCTGTAGCACTTATGTACAGAGCTATAATTTATTGATATTAATGTCTCTCTCCCACACCAGGAAGGGATGTGTTTCTTACATTGTATTCTCCCAAGTGCTTAACAGAGTGTTCTGTACCCAGTAAGTGCTCAATAAACTGACTGACAGATCACATACTGCATTGGGAGTAAACATACTAGTGGGGTCTTCCATCTTTCATATATCCTCTGCCTCAATTGGCTGGCAGAGTGGACTTAATGCTCTAATCTCAATTTTCTTTTCCTCTCGCTGTACTGATTCAACTACTGAGGGTTTCCCAGAGATTCTCACCCTTCCCAATAACTTAGAATTACATGGTATTTTGAAAAGAACATAGTACTGTATAATAAATTATATTTTCTAGAAATGGCTGAATGTCTTAGAATGACTAATCTCTTTTCAAATGGCTTTCATGTTTCATCTATTCGCATTTACAAGACAGCCAAAAGCATGAAATCCCCATGATTCAATCTATGAAGTAATTGTATAATTTAAAAGGAATCATCCACGACCAGCTCCACAGGTGATGTGTTATTACCATTTCACAAGCCCAACGTTTTGCCTCTCTTTAATACCTCATCTCCAAGGTAAACTTTTGGATTGAGGAATCGGGTCACTGCCTGGTGGTATTAGTAGTCACAGTTGACTCACAAGCTTTCCTGCTACCAAGCTAATGAGTAAATGGAATTTACACAGGCTTACCCTAGTTAAGCAAAGCCTCCCGTGGCATCTTTCTGATACTGCTGACACATGCAACTAAACTTAAATTGAGCTGAAATAATACTTAACAACTGGATATGTCCCTTTCTTCAGAGTGTAGTTGCATGAATCCCCTCACCAGAATGTGCTATTATAATGTTCATTTTTTAACTTAAAAGCATTTGGTAACACCACAGAAAAGAACTGCTAAGAGAAAGCAGCTTGGCTCAGTGGAAAGAGCCCGGGCTTTGGAGTCAGAGGTCATGGGTTCGATTCCTGCATCCGCCCCATGTCTGCTGTGTGACCTTGGGAAAGTCACTTTAACTTCTCTGAGCCTCAGTTAGCTCATCTGTAAAATGGGGATTAAGACTGTGAGCCCCACATGGGACAACTTGATCACCTTGTATCCCCCCCAGCGTTTAGAACAGTGCTATGCACATAGTAAATGCTTAACAAATGCCATCATTATTATTATTATTACTAATAACCATAATGGTAGTATCTGTTACACATTTGTATGTGCAAAGTGCTGTGCGAAAGTGCTGGGTGTACACAACCAATCTTAGGAGGCAAGGTCCCTTTTGTACATTCATTCATTCATTCATTCAATCGCATATTTTGAGTGCTTACTGTGTGTGAGCCCACTGTTGGGTAGGGACTGTCTCTATATGTTGCCAACTTGTATTTCCCAAGCACTTAGTACAGTGCTCTGCACACAGTAAGCACTCAATAAATACGATTGATGATGATGATGATGTAGAGCACTGTACTAATCGCTTGGGAAGTACAAGCTGTACATGTGGTTTACGGTCTAAGGGGGAGAGAAAAATGGCACTGAACCTCCATCTGTCAGAAGAGGAAGTGACTTGACCAAGGTCACACATTGGACAAGTAGCAGAGCCCAGATCAAAATTCAGGTCTCCTGAAAGCAAGTGGTGTTGGGTCTGGGCCACCTTATTCAATCATCTCATCCTGACCCCTTTAACCACATCCCTCTTTCTTCATCTAGGTAGGAGGCAGCATATAAAGGAGCCTGAAGTTGTGGGCAGGGGGAAGACCAAGGAGAAAGAGGAAGAGTAGAAGAAAAGGGAGGAGGCTGATGAGGAAGAGCAGGAGGAAAAAAAAAACCTCGATAGTATTAGCTAGTTATGAGGAGATGCGTAGAAGCAGCATGGCCTAGTGGAAAGAGCACGGGCCGGAGAGGCAGAGGACCTGAGTTGCAATCCCAGCTCTGTCAACTGTTTGTTGTGTTACCTTGAGCAAATCCCTTAACTTCTCTGTGCCTCAGTTCCCTCAACTGTAAAATCGGGGTTAAATGGCTCTCTCCCACCTAAAGTGTGAGGCCCACGCGGGACAGGGACTGTGTCCGACCCAATTAACTTGTACCTACCCCAGTGCTTAGAACAGTGTTTGATGCATAGTTAGTGCTTAACAAATGCCATAAAAAAATGCTCCCTGAGGGTAGGGAACGTGTCTATCCTCTCTATTGTACTCTCTCAAATGTTCAGTACAGGGCTCTCACAGAATAACGATTCAATAAATATTTTTGATTAGTTGATAGAAGGTTTTCTAAGCAAACCAAAGATTCCTGTACCGAAAAGCAGCAGAGCTGGCTTCCCTGGAAATTGGGAGTCTTGGTTGCTGGAACTGTCTCCAGGCCTCTTTGGGCTAACAAACCCCAGAAGTGGAGGCTGGAGTGGTATATTCAGAAGCTTCTACTCTTTATATTTACTTACACATGCAAGAGGCATTAACTTCCAACACCTGACATTTTTAAACATCTTTCCCTATTGTAAGCTCCCTGGAGGCAGGGATCAAGTCTACTAATTCTATGCCATTCAACTCTCCCAAACTCTGGGTACAGTGCTCAACAAATACCACAGTACAGTGCTCTGTGCACAGTACGAGCTCAACAACTACCACTGACCGATGGATTGATCCAAAGCATTGTTGAAGTGGATAATGTTCTACAGATTTAGGGCTGGGTGCTGGATGTCAGTTTCTTGATAGTCACACAGAGGAAGTGTGATTCTCAGGAGCCCTGTGACTGGCTTTGTGGCCTGGAAGAGAGAATCGGGCAACTAGGAACCAATCGTCCTTCAGCTGAGAAGAGTCTAGACCACAGGGACAATAGTGAGGCCCAATGGTTGCTGTCACTTTTTAATAATAATAATAATAATAGTATTTGTTAAATGCTTACTATGTGTCAAGCACCGTTCTAAGCACTGGAATATATACAAGGCAATCAGGTTGTCCCACGTGGGGCTCACAGTCTTAATCCCCATTTTACAGATGAGGTGACTGAGGCACAGAGAAATTAAGTCACTTGCCCAAAGTCACACAGCTGATAAGTGGCAGAGCTGTGATTAGAAAGCCAGGCTGCAACTATCTGTGTTTCTTTCTGACACTAGGTCACGCCTAACTAGGTGTTCACTTGTGAAGCACTGATGGGCAAGATGGGGGGGGATGGGAGGAAGAGAAGAGGTGGATCTTTGAGCCATCATTTGAGTCAGATTGAAGGTAGACCCTCTTTCATCTCAAACAGCTGAATCGTTACCCCAGTCCACAAAACATAGTTTTTATTTGGGCAGGAGAATGGGGCTTATTGCCTCTGGCTTTTGAGGAAAGTCCAGATGAGCATGATTTATCAAATATCCAAGACAAGCAATCAGTCAGTGGTATTTAAGTGCTTACTATAGCACTGACTAAGCGATTGGGAATAGAACAGAACTGATGCCCATAACAAGCTCACAGTCTAGAAGGGAGCTTACAGTCTAGAGTAGCAACCAAAAAGTGTTTTCTCTCAGTAATAAGAGAAAACCATCCCCTTTATGGTTCATATGAGGACTCCAAAGAAATTTCCCAGTTTCCAATCCTACCTCTTTTCTGGCCTGGTCCACCACTAGAAATGAGGTTCTAATGTGACCTCTAACCACCTTCCTTCAATCCAAACAAGTGAAGTGGTTTGTTTGAGCTGGTTTCTGCTAGCAATTCCACCTACCCCTGGAAGTTAAGATTTTGTCACCTCATTTCATTGTCTGAAGCTCATCTGGGTGAAGGCAGAACTTAAAAAAATCTTAAAGGAATCTTAGGATATATCAAGTGCAAGAGTTTCATGTCCAGGTGTGTTTCTATTTAGATTTTAGAAAGGAGATGAACCAAGAAAATACATGTATAGTGCCTAAAATATTTCAAATTCAGACTGGTTTGCTTTGAGCTGATATACTGAATGGACACAAAGACAGAAAGTACAGCAGATTATTAAGAAAGAAGATTTTTACCAGTATTGCTTTAAAACTAGGCAAGAGTGGGGTTCTTCACAATGTAACACTCGTTGACAAATTTAATAAGATGGAATCTAGTTGCTTTTTCACACTTTTCGTGAGTTCTATTAACATTCAAAATGTTAGGAAAAAAATAAGACCCACTGAGATTTTTTACTGCTCAATACTCATGACCAATTTATACATTCTAATAGGTTAGAAACTACTTTCCCTTATCAGCTGGAATATTTTAGAAATGTCACCTAACCAATGTAATGGTTCAAGATGCTGAGACTTATTTGAATATTAAGGGTAGTAGTAGACCTTCAACTAATTGTCACCAGGCAGTTTATGTTTCAGGTGTTTGTGGTGATAGCGGTATTTTGGAGCATCTTGAGAACTGGGGCATGACATCAGTGACTCCCAGTTTACTCACTGGTGCAAACACAAGGAGAAATTGCTCCTCACTCAGTTCTTTCAAGACTCCTTTTAAAATGATACTCTTTTTTTGCCTCAGTAACAGTTAAGGCCAAGTGGAAAATTAAAAAAAAAATGATTTCAAAATGGAAGAGATAGGAATGTGATTCCAGGACCTCCAGCTCATCCGATATGCATACATTTGATTAATCATCAATAAAGAGTAAATTATTTCTGTTTTCACCACTGATGAGGCAGCTGTGACTTCTGCTGGAATGTGACAATAGAATAGTGACTTAAACAGGTGAACGAAAGTGTTCTGTTTGAAGGGATTTAGTTAGTAAAAATGGAATTTCTGAGGCTGGTTGTGGTGTTTGGGAAGGGAAGAGAAAGAAAAAAGAGGGAGATGGAAAGAAGGAGGAATAGTTTTGCAAAGAATTTATCTTTTATAACTGCCAATGATTTCAAATCAGCATGTAGGATCGAATCTCAATGAGGCTGCAAAACTGTGGTACTTCAGAAAGTGGATGTGAGTACGGCTTAGACCACCTCTGTAAAGACACATTTTTCAAAAGGAAGTTTGGGCCCTCTCACTGCATTATGTTAAGTTCTAAAGCTTAAAAGAGTGTTTTAAAAGAAACCCCTTGAAGACAGATCAATATAATGATGAAAGTTAGATACTGAAAAAGCAGAAAGCTCCACTTCTTAAAGCACCTCTACAGGAGAGGGGACATGAGAGATTCACACGCCTGAAACAAAAAGATTCACCTATCCCCCTTAGACTATAACACTGCAGTTACAGTAATTATGTTTTATGATATAGTATCTCAGCTTTAAGTACGTTCTCCACCTTGGCATCCTTTTGAGAGCAATAAAAACACAAATTACATTTAAGAGGAAGGATGTTTATAAACCTTCTCCTCTTAAAGTCATCCTAGAAAAAAACACTTGTATTTTCAAGGGAAAAGCAGAGGATTTGTCTCCTCTAAAAATGCTGAAGGGCAACACAGTGGGATGAGGGAGAACTATGGGGGCCTGGCCAGAACACTGATAGAGAAAATTCATTTAATCAAGCAGAAGCAGCATGGCTCAGTGGAAAGAGCCCGGGCTTTGGAGTCAGAGGTCATGGGTTCAAATCCCAGCTCTGCCAATTGTCAGCTCTGTGACTTTGGGCAAGTCACTTCACTTCTCTGGGCCTCAGTTACCTCATCTGTAAAATGGGGATTAAGACTGTGAGCCCCCCCATGGCACAACCTGATCACCTTGTAACCTCCCCAGCACTTAGAACAGTGCTGTACACATAGTAAGCACTTAATAAATATCATTATTATTATTATTATTGAGCACTTACTGTGTGCAGATCCCTGTACTTAAGCACTTGGGAGAGTACAATGAAATGTATTTGGTAAACACATTGCCTTAAAAGAGTAGCTTCCAGAAGATTTGACACTAGGGAGAATTCAAATTTTTATTTCTTGATAAAGTTAGCTCCAGTAGTCATTCATTCATTCAATCATATTTATTGAGTGCTTACTGTGTGCAAAGCACTGTCCTAAGCACTTGGGAGAGTACAATGTAACAACACACACATTCTTGCCCACAACAAGCTCACAGGCTAGAGGGGATCAGTTTGGCACACCCCTGGCGCCATTCAGAAAATTTTCTTACAGTGCCAAAACAAAATGGCTTTCTGCTGTTTCAGGGAGGAGGAAAAATTCCCCCATCACGCACTTAATGGCCATTTAGTTATGATCATTTCCTTCTTATCTTTTAGAAAACACTATCCTGAAGAAGGTTTACAATGTGTTCTCTAGATTTCTTCTTTTTGCCATTCATGTTGGAAAGCATCAGATTTGTGTCTTTTACATAAAACACTGCATAGTTGAGAAAAAAAAGTCCATATATTTAGACTACTGGTAACAGAAAAGCCTGCAATGTAGCTTGGGTCATGGGGAAAAAAAAGACAAAGACAGGGGAAAAAGAAAAGACAAAACCCCCCAAAAAACAGTCATACAAATGGATCCAAGAGATTTGATGTCAGAAAATTTTCTGTCAGCTGGATTCTGGGGTTTTTGGGGAGGCAATATGATATAGTTGAAAAGAACGAGTTTGGAAGTCAGAGGACCTGTGTTTGAGTTTGAGCCCTGCCACTGGCCTGTTGTGTGGCTGAGGGCAAGTAACTGACCTTTCTGTTCCAGTTTCCTCAGCTGTAAAATGTTCATAATAGCACCTACTTATCTCACAGGATTGTTGTGAGGACAAAAATGATGAGTTAACATAACAGCACTTTGGGAATAAAAGCATAAGTAAAAACTGAGCATACATAAAAACTACAGTATTTTTCTCCAAGTTCAATGTGACTAGTCTCTCCATGGTAAACTTTCCAGGGATCTATAAAGATCTCCATTTTTTTTAATCTTGTTTTGAGACTTGGATGGAAATAAATGCTGCCACAGCGGAAAAAGAAAATTGAAAGAAGAGAAAAGGATCTTATCTATATAAAACGCAGGTTGTTTACAATATCAAGTCTTTGAAAAAAGCAAATTAACTGTTTGCAAAATGAAAAATACAAATAAAATATGGGGTTTCGTGCAATCCTATAGCTTTGTCAATTTCAAGACCACATACATTTATGGTGACAATAAATATTTTGTAGGAGAGGTTTCTTTGGATTCTCTTTTCTCCAATTGAAATCCTTTTTTTTATGTGAAGTCAAACTGATCCTGCTTTTATCAGCAGGCAGACAATGGCGAGAAGGGGCATTCTCAAGTGTTTGTGTGCAGGTGGGGTGGCTCAACCCTGTCAGATTTTTATTCCAATCTCAGCTGAATATATTAATCTGTGCCTGTGCCAACAGCAATAAATAGAGCTAGCTGCATTTTTCAATCTCCCTGATTTAGTAGTTTGTCTTACAAAACCCAAGTCGGATGATTGTGGTATCTGGTATGTGTTTAGTATGTGCCAAGCACTGCAGTAAGTGCTGGGGTAGATTCAAGATATCCAGTTAATGCAATGTCCCTGTCCCTCAGGAGGCTCACAGTCTAAGGATGTTCTGGGGATGCCATCTTGGCAGGTCTTTGGTTTATTTCTTCTTTATCCACAAAGCAATCTGTCTCTGCCATAAAAATACCATTCAGATATGGTATTTACAGCCTTCTTTGCCTGGGTTGAGGGCCAGGAATTGAACTTGGACCATTTGAGTGAGACAATCTCTCAGAGGAAAAAAGAGCAACACGGTCTAGTGGAAGGAGCTGGATGGGTTCCAATCCCAGTTCTTCCCATTGCATTTTTTGTGACCTTGGACCAGTCATTAAACTTTATCCATCAAATTTCTCATCTGTAAAATGGGGATTAAATATTCATTCATTCATATTTATTGAGTGCTTACTGCATGCAGAGCACTGTACAAAGCACTTGGGAAGTACACGTCGGCATTATATAAAGACGGTCCCTACCCAACAACGGACTCAGAGTCTAGAAGGGGGAGACAGACAACAAAAATATCTTTTCACCCGCCCCCTCGGACTGTTATCTCTATGTGGACAGGGGCTGCATTCAGCTTACCTTGTGTCAACCCCAGTACTTGGCACATAATGATTGCCTAACAAATACCACAGTAATTATTATTATTACTGTTGTTGTTTGGAAATCGCTGACTCTGTCAGGGGCTTCTGGGATGAGATTTTGGTTCTACGCCAGATGGTTTTACTGGTTTATTGAGGGAAACTGTCTGGCTAAAGTAAGGCTGAAATTGGCTGGCTCATGGGGGATATTGGCCATTTTTTAATGGGGTTTTTTTATGTGCTTAATGTATGTCAGGCACTCTTCTATGTGCTGGGATAGATGCAAGATAATCAGGTTGGAAACAGTCTCTGTCCCACATGGGCTCTCAGTCTTAATCCCTATTTTAGATGAGGTAACTGAGGCACAGAGAAGTGAACTGACTTCCCAGATCACTCAACAGACAAGTGGCAGAGCCAGGATTAGAACCCATATCCTTCTGATTTCCAGATCTGTGCTTTATCCATTAGACCACACTGTCAGTTGTTACCAAAGCACTGGGTTAGGAATCTCCATTGACAGGAGAAACCAGATCAAATTGACAGGGGAAACAGCGCTTCTTGTTCTTCACAAACCTGAGAATCTGCCATCAGCTTCCAACTACTGTATAGGTGAATTTCAGCAATCAATCAACAAGTTGTTGTTCTACCACTTTGACGTGAGTCACATCATGGTATCTCAGCTGGTAGAATGATCAGGAAACAAATTACACGATAACACAATAGGTATAGATTTTGTTACACCGATCTCTTGACTAGGCAGTTTATCAGATTTATTTGATTCATGCCTATAAAATGCCCCAGAGTCTCAGATATAGTCTTCCTTAATTATCTAATCCTAAAATGCCAAAAGAGAAAACAAGAATTTCAATAAAATCAATGGCACACAGAAGAATGCCTCCTTAGAAACAATGCTATAGTTCTAGAGATGTTCGGTTTTGCCAGCGCTAATAAAGAGGGAAATGTGCAGCTGAAAAAAGTGGTATGTTGGCAGGATGGAAGTCATAAAGTGGACATATTTCTTTATACTTACTGGAAATTCTGAACTGTCCTAAACTTTCGTGTATACTTTTCCTTGCAACTATTTTGCTTTACCAGTTTTTTAGCTATATGAAAAAAAAGCTGAAGTAGCAAAAAAAGTGTGGGGTTTTTTTTTAGATCTATATGACGTTTTATTTTGGGGGGGGCGGGGGGGGGGAAGTATATTGAATGACAGTTCTTTTCATCAAGGCCAAATTATAAAACTGCTTCTACTGGGGATTACAGGACAATCTGGAAATGAAGGGAGAGAGAGTGGAAGAAAGTTACAAAGAAAAAATGATTTGAGGCTGAGGGATTTTCTTAGTTTTAAACATTCATACAGATGTACAATAGTTGTTTCCAAATGAAAATACAAACTAAAGTATGCTTGCTATGCTAGCTTCTTTTTGCAATGGAACGTACACATAATTATCTCCCTCCATAACTCAAATAGCAATAAATAAAATAAAAATAAAACCTTGAAATCCATGAACTGACTTACTCAAATCAGCTATTTGGAGCCCAAAGCAAGACAACACAAGGTAAAGAATGGATTTTGAGGGCAGGGTTGTGTCTACTGATTCATTTGTACTCTTCCAAAGTGCTTAGCACAGTGTCCTGCTCATAGTAAGTGCTCAATAAATATTACTGACTGAATAGAGTGTAAAAGAAACCCTTCACTTTGAGTTTGGTAGGATATACCTTTTTAAAGCTTTTGGCCCTTCTAAACTGTGAGCCCGTTGTTGGGTAGGGACCATCTTTATATGTTGCCTATTTGTACTTCCCAAGCGCTTAGTACAGTGCCCTGCACACAGTAAGCGCTTAAAAAATACGATTGAATGAATGAATGAATGGTCTGATTCTCTTTTATTTGCCCTAATATTCCCCCCAATGCTTATCATCATTATCATCATCAACAATAATAATCAATCCCATCATATTTCTTTTTTCCTTGTAATGGACTAGCCATCCCTTCTTTGTGACACCTTTCCTTCCATGTTTTTAGGGAATAAGTAAGGGACTTTGGAGAAAGTTAGATATCAAGTTATATTTTACCAAAAACTTTCAGCTAACCTTAAAAACTGTCAAGAAACACCAAGTAGCAGTCAATATTAAGTGTATAACAGTGTTGTCTAAGCCTGAACCACTTGCTTTTTCTCCCAAGTCCTCTTCTCCTAACTTCCACATTCGAGTAGACACCACACTTTGTCTCTGAAGCCAGCTACCATGTGATTTTCTGTTACTCCTTCCTCTTTTTCAGCCCTCATTTTGAGCCTGTCACTAAATCCTGTTAGTTTTTCCTCCTCAACATCTTCTTGACTTATCCATTTTTCTCCATCTCAGTGGTCTAGTGCAGGCACTTGTCTTGACTGTCTTGATTACTGCATCTGTTTCTTACTGACCTCCCAGCCTTTATTCTTGCCCCTGCTCCAGTTCATACTTAGTCTACTGCTTAGATCATTTTTTTTGAAAATACTGTTCTGTCTCCCCACACCTCACAAATCTTCAATGGTTGTCCATTCCTCTCTGCCTCAAAGAGAAACTCCTGTCTATCCGTTATAATGCATCCAATCAGCACTCACTCTTATCCAATTTCTTCTCCAACTACATCCCCACTCAGATTCCTCATTCCTTTCAAACTTCCCTACTCACTATGCCTCAATTTTTCTTTTGTTTACTTTTTCATAAAGGTGTTGACCTCTGTACAGAACTACAGTATAAACAAATCTACCTTAACTGGTCTGCAATGGAATTATCTGCATAATCGAAATCTGGTATAAGATTTTTTGGCAGCATAGTATACATATGCTTACAATCTTAAAATTCACTGGGGGATACTTTCATATGCTATTTCATTTTCAATGGATGAGTGTGACAGCAAAAAGGATGGAAATGTATTGGAACAAGACTGTTTTAAAATTATACACCCGACATTTCAGATGGCACAGTTTATCAAAATATTATGACCAATTTTCCGACAACCTTTCAAATGAAATCCAGTGAAAAAGCTGTGAATGATATCAACCCCTCTCAGTACCCAAATTTTATATGCTTTATTAGAAGTCAGGATTTGGTTTCACCCAAATATTCTTTTTCTTTAGTACTGAACAAAGTGATGGCAGTTAGAGACCATCATTGAACATAATTAAGAAAATCAACTTTGAATCAATAAAGTGCACCAATTTTAACCTGAGAGTATTATTTAAATAGCTATTTGCAGCTGATTGATACATTGCAGCAGTGAGTTCACTTTGTACACCAAATCCAAGAAAATGCATATAAGCATTAAGTTGTCTTGACATTATCTTCTCTGATTGAACCAAAGCTTCTTAGGGAGTCTGTTCATTTAGCTGTAGCCAAATAAACATAGTCAAATGGAAAATGGAGGAAATTAACTGGGCAACTCAAGGGAAAGGAAAAAAAAGATCCCACAAGAATCCCTGCCTAGAGTTTAATTTTCCAATAAAGTTGGCATTTCTGGAAAAGTCATCATGAACTCCTATGTGCTTAGTACCATGCCCAGCACTCAGTACAATGCTTGGCAAACAGTAGATGCATAATAAATACTTTTATTAAAACATCTGGATGAAACAATAAGTTATTTTCCCATTACCAAAATTGAGACAACACAATATAATTATGCTCTTAGATGTTTTTATCATCTCGATAATAATTTGGGATCCCATGGAAACTTATTATTTCTAACCTCTTGGAAACACCCTTCAAAAATATTGGCATGCTCAAAGACAGTTTGAATATAGGTATGGATAAGTTAATTTATGACTGAGTAAATAGTGAATTCCTAAAGGCCAAGTTATAGATAAGGAGAGAAAGATTTAGAGTTGTCAGATGGTCCACCGGTAACCAGGCAAAGAATGTCCCAAGATATCAGATATCATACTTTCAGGTATTCATTCATTCAATCATATTTATTGAGCGCTTACTGTGTGCAAAGCACTGTACTAAGCACTTGGAGAGTACAATATAACAATAAACAGACACATTCCCTGCCCACAACGAGCTTACAGCCTAGGGGGACAGACATTAAAATGAATAAATGTACATAAGTGCTATAAGATTTCTGGCTTCTGTGGAGACAGTAACTTTGACAGGATGGATCATTGACTGGTCACTGTATGCATTATTACTAATGACAAATGAACTGGAAATGAAATGATCATTATTTATATTTTGAGTTGTAAAGACCACAGGCTATTGGATACTCAGGGGAGGCAAATGATGACACTGAGTTGCTGCTGTGGTTATAAAAAGTGTGTTTGTTCAGACAGAATGCTCACACCCTAAGCCGTGCAGGGAGAGTCAACCGTGACAATACCAAGAGGTTGCGGGGAGGTGTCTCTCAGAGAGCTGAAGAGTCGCTTCCGAGAGGATCTTAAAAACTGCTCGCATGCAGCCCCCTTATACAGTGTGATAAACAAACGTCTAACAGG
The DNA here is from genome assembly GCF_015852505.1 of Tachyglossus aculeatus. Classification (NCBI taxonomy): domain Eukaryota; kingdom Metazoa; phylum Chordata; class Mammalia; order Monotremata; family Tachyglossidae; genus Tachyglossus; species Tachyglossus aculeatus. The sequence continues at coordinate 15,342,601 of NC_052081.1, forward strand.
AATGTGTACATGCTTAACGTTAATGGAGTTGCGAAGGCTGGGTGGGCTCCATCTTCCTCCTGGCACGTTCTGCCCCGGTGCCACAGGACTATGATCGTATCAATCTAGTTTGGGTGGCATATGTTGCTTTGGCAAAAAAATGATTTAGTGATGGTGTGGTGACCAGGGTCAAGGGAGAAGCAGCATGGTGTAGTGGTTAGAGCATGGGCCTGAGAGTTGGAAGGTAATGTGTTCTAATTCCGGTTCAGTCCCTTGTCTGCTGTATGACCCTGGGTAAGTAGTAGCTGTCCTGTTGAGAGATTCTGCTTCGGGCCTCTACCCAGGGTACAGTGTGGGTGAATTTTCCTTCCTTATCCCATAGTCTAGGCCTCTGGAAGTACACATTGATAGCTAACACTACCTGCAAATGGGAAAGAACTGAAATCAGCTTCATTATTTGTAACAAGTATGTGGAAAATGGCCCAGATTGCATTTTTCTCTTCCACAGAGATTTAGTTCCTGAAATGCTTGAAACGAATGTTTACTCGTGGATTAAACAGAAATCTCAGATCTTAAGTTCCTCATTTCAATTTGTTATTTTTGCTCCATTTCATTCTCCGCATTCATTCAAAATTTAAAGTATGGACATGCACAAATCTGACTGCAGCATAAATGTGCATTTTCTATCTTAAACAAACCACAAAGTTTTAAGTAAAACTATATGTTTAAAGCAATACTAAGTAACTGTAAAAAGATATCTGTACAGTTTAACTGTCTGCATTTGATTAAATGTGCTGGTGCAGTCCAATGAACAGTTATATACAACTCAAAACAAAATGTAAATTTGTCTAGCTGTACAAATGAGACAATTGTACCCAAAAAGCAGAATATATTGATGATGGATGGAAATCAATTCCTTCAAAAGGCATTTTAAGGACATAAACAAGCTCTGTGGTTACTCAGGACAAAATTAAAAATAAAAACGGATTGTCTTTGAGGCCCAACAAAACAGTTTCTTGCAGTGAACTATATTGCAGAGTCACAGCATGGGTCTTGAATTCTATTTCGGAGAAGAGACTGTGAGTAGGAAAAACACATTAATAATAAGCTTCTGCCTATGACTGTGGAAATTTCAGTGCCCAGGCTGCAATGTGTGGCTTATGAGTAGGAAAAACAAATCACACAATATTTTGAACATAAGGTAATATATTTCCATTGTTATTTCCTACCTTCAGCATTTGTTCCACTTAAAAATAAAATGGACATTATAATTGAGATGGATGTCCAAACCAAGCTTAATTTTTCTCATGATGCTTCTCAATATACTGAAATTCAGAGTTTGGTTTTGTCAAAGGCAGAGAATTGATATTTCAAGTTAGTATGCTCCCCTTGTAGGAAACCAGTATTTTTATGAGTAGCACCTCCTAGCAATGTAGCGTGTTTTCACATTTCCTTCTCATCCATTCCCATTTAGGTAATCGGTGATTGTTTTGGGATCTATAGGAAGGCCTATTATAACTCCTCTTTCCCCATCAGTTTTTATTTTAGCAGTGAAGAATGAAAGGGTGGATTTGACATTCCTCTTGAACTAAGCAGAAAAATGAGCACATGGCATAAAGGCCCCTAAGTGGCTTGAACTGAATCACCACACCAGGAACACCTAGCCCTTAAACACTGTCATCCACAATTTAATAAGTTTCAGATCTGGGAACCAGTGTTCTTTCAAATATGGGTTTTTCAACTTGTTGTGTATTTCATTATTATGTCACCTGTATGCCTTTTTCTGATTTCACTAGTTTCTTAACAACTGTTTTTCCATGTAATGAAAAAAGGAAAGTGATAGCAATACCTAGGAAAAAAAAACAGCTGAATACACATAATTATCATGGGACTTCACACTGTGATATATTATCTCTGATGCTCTACAGCAGACATACTATATTTAATTTTAATATCTTGAAAGCAGCATGGATTCAGAATAGTGCATTCATCAGGCCCCACAGGAAATTGTTTCATTTTCCATAATTTCTCTTTTCTCGGCTACCTCAGAAGTGTTTGGTGTTTTTATCTCTTACTTATTCTGATTTCCTATAGCAGCTGTAACATTTCGCCTAAAACCTTTCTGAAAATAGTGTGTTCATTCGTGGTTCTCTTTTCTAAAAACACCCAATTTGAGGCTTTTAACAATTATATATATATAGCGTAAGAGAAACATTTCACGTGGTCGATGAGGAAGTAATTCTTTAAAATTAACTCTTTATCATCATCATCAATCGTATTTATTGAGCGCTTACTGTGTGCAGAGCACTGTACTAAGCACTTGGGAAGTACAAGTTGGCAACATATAGAGACATTCCCTACCCAACAGTAGGATCACAGTCTAAAAGGAGTCACAAGGTTTGCTGCCAATTCTCCGCTGCACGGCGTTAGGGCACAGGCCTGGGAATCACAAGGTTTGCTGCCACTTGTCTGCTGCATGGGGTTGGGGCACGGGCCTGGGAGTCATCATCATCATCATCATCAATCGTATTTATTGAGCGCTTTCTGTATGCAGAGCACTGTACTAGGCACTTGGGAAGTACAAGTTGGCAACGTATAGAGACAGTCCCTACCCAACAGTAGGCTCACAGTCTAAAAGGAGTCACAAGGTTTGCTGCCATTTGTCTGCTGCATGGGGTTGGGGCACGGGCCTGGCAGTCACAAGGTTTGCTGCCATTCATCTGCTGCATGGGGTTAGGGCATGGGCCTGGGAGTCATCATCATCATAATCAATTGTATTTATTGAGCGCTTACTGTGTGCAGAGCACTGTACTAAGCGCTTGGGAAGTACAAGTTGGCAACATATAGAGACAGTCCCTACCCAACAGTAGGCTCACAGTCTAAAAGGAATCACAAGGTTTGCTGCCATTTGTCTGCTGCATGGGGCTGGGGCACGGGCCTGGCAGTCACAAGGTTTGCTGCCACTTGTCTGCTGCATGGGGTTAGGGCATGGGCCTGGAAGTCATCATCGTCAATCGGATATATTGAGCGCTTACTGTGTGCAGAGCACTGTACTAGGCGCTTGGGAAGTACAAGTTGGCAACACATAGAGACAGTCCCTACCCAACAGTAGGCTCACAGTCTAAAAGGAGTCACAAAGTTTGCTGCCATTTGTCTGCTGCACGGCATTGGGGCACGGGCCTGGGAGTCACAAGGTCTGCTGCCACTTGTCTGCTGCATGGGGTTGGGGAACGGGCCTGGGAGTCATCATCATCATCATCAATCGTATTTATTGAGCGCTTACTGTGTGCAGAGCACTGTACTAGGCGCTTGGGAAGTACAAGTTGGCAAGGTATAGAGACAGTCCCTACCCAACAGTAGGCTCACTGTCTAAAAGGAGTCACAAGGTTTGCTGCCATTCGTCTGCTGCATGGGGTTAGGGTACGGGCCTGGGAGTCATCATCATCATCATCAATCGGATTTATTGAGCGCTTACTGTGTGCAAAGCACTGCACTAAGCGCTTGGGAAGTACAAGTTGGCAACATATAGAGACAGTCCCTACCCAACAGTAGGCTCACAGTCTAAAAGGAGTCACAAGGTTTGCTGCCATTTGTCTGCTGCATGGGGTTGGGGCACGGGCCTGGGAGTCACAAGGTTTGCTGCCACTTGTCTGCTGCATGGGGTTGGGGCATGGGCCTGGGAGTCATCATCACCATCATCATCAATCGTATTTATTGAGCGCTTACTGTGTGCACAGCAATGTACTAGGCGCTTGGGAAGTACAAGTTGGCAACATATAGAGACAGTCCCTACCCAACAGTAGGCTCACAGTCTAAAAGGAGTCACAAGGTTTGCTGCCATTTGTCTGCTGCATGAGGTTGGGGCATGGGCCTGGGAGTCACAAGGTCTGCTGTCACTTTGCTGCATGGGGTTGGGGCACGGACCTGGGAGTCATCATCATCATCATCAATCGTATTTATTGAGCGGTTACTGTGTCCAGAGCACTGTACTAGGCACTTGGGAAGTACAAATTGGCAACATATAGAGACAGTCCCTACCCAACAGTGGGCTCACAGTCTAAAAGGAGTCACAAGGTTTGCTGCCATTTGTCTGCTGCATGGGGTTAGGGGACGGGCCTGGGAGTCATCATCGTCATCATCAATTGTATTTATTGAGCGCGTACTGTGTGCAGAGCACTGTACTAGGCACTTGGGAAGTACAAGTTGGCAACATACAGAGACAGTCCCTACCCAACAGTAGGCTCACAGTCTAAAAGGAGTCACAAGGTCTGCTGCCATTTCTCTGCTGCATGGGGTTGGGGCACGGGCCTGGGAGTCATCATCATCATAATCAATCGTATTTATTGAGTGCTTACTGTGTGCAGAGCACTGTACTAAGTGCTTGGGAAGGACAAGTTGGCAACATATAGAGACAGTCCCTACCCAACAGTAGGCTCACAGTCTAAAAGGAGTCACAAGGTTTGCTGCCATTTGTCTGCTGCATGGGGTTGGGGCACGGGCCTGACAGTCACAAGGTTTGCTGCCCCTTGTCTGCTGCATGGGGTTGGGGCATGGGCCTGGGAGTCATCATCATCATCATCAGTCGTATTTATTGAGCGCTTACTGTGTGCAGAGCACTGCACTAAGCGCTTGGGAAGTACAAATTGGTAACGTATAGAGACAGTCCCTACCCAACAGTAGGCTCACAGTCTAAAAGGAGTCACAAGGCTTGCTGTCATTTGTCTGCTGCATGGGGTTGGGGCACAGGCCTGGGAGTCATCATCATCATTATCAATTATATTTATTGAGTTCTTACTGTGTGCAGAGCACTGTACTAGGCGCTTGGGAAGTACAAGTTGGCAACATATAGAGACAGTCCCTACCCAACAGTGGGCTCACAGTCTAAAAGGAGTCACAAGGTTTGCTGCCATTTGTCTGCTGCATGGGGTTGGGGCACGGGCCTGGGAGTCACAAGGTTTGCTGCCATTCGTCTGCTGCATGGGGTTTGGGCACTGGCCTGGGTGTCGTCATCATCATCATCAATTGTATTTATTGAGCGCTTACGGTGTGCAGATCACTGTACTAAGCGCTTGGGAAGTACAAGTTGGCAACAAATAGAGACAGTCCCTACCCAACAGTAGGCTCACAGTCTAAAAGGAGTCACAAGTTTTGCTGCCATTTGTCTGCTGCATGGGGTTGGGGCACGGGCCTGGGAGTCATCATCATCATCAATCGTATTTACTGAGCGCTTACTGTGTGCAGAGCACTGTACTAGGCGCTTGGGAAGTAAAAGTTGGCAACATATAGAGACAGTCCCTACCCAACAGTAGGCTCACAGTCTAAAAGGAGTCACAAGGTTTGCTGCCATTTGTCTGCTGCATGGGGTTGGGGCACGGGCCTGGGAGTCATCATCATCATCATCGATCATATTTATTGAGCACTTGCTGTGTGCAGAGCACTGTACTAAGCGCTTGGGAAGTACAAGTTGGCAACATATAGAGACAGTCCCTAACCAACAGTGGGCTCATAGTCTAAAAGGAGTCACAAGGTTTGCTGCCATTTGTCTGCTGCCTGGGTTTGGGGCACGGGCCTGGGAGTCACTAGGTTTGCTGCCACTTGTCTGCTGCATAGGGTTAGGGCACGGGCCTGTGAGTCATCATCATCATCAGTCATATTTATTGAGCGCTTACTGTGTGCAGAGCACTGTACTAAGCGCTTGGGAAGTACAAGTTGGCAACATATAGAGACAGTCCCTACCCAACAGTAGGCTCACAGTCTAAAAGGAGTCACAAGGTTTGCTGCCATTTGTCTGCTGCATGGGGTTGGGGCACGGGCCTGGGAGTCACAAGGTTTGCTGCCACTAGTCTGCTGCATGGGGTTGGGGCACTGGCCTGGGAGTCATCGTCATCAATCGTATTTATTGAGCGCTTACTGTGTGCAGAGCACTGTACTAAGCGCTTGGGAAGTACAAGTTGGCAACATATAGAGACAGCCCCTACCCAACAGTAGGCTCACAGTCTAAAAGGAATCACAAGGTTTGCTGCCATTTGTCTGCTGTATGGGGTTGGGGCACGGGCCTGGGAGTCACAAGGTTTGCTGCCACTTGCCTGCTGCGCGACCCCGGGCGAGTCACTCAACTCCTCTGTGCCTCAGTTCCCTCATCTGCAAAATGGGGATGGAAATCGTGAGCCCCCCCGTGGGATAGGGAGGGGGTCCAACCCAATTGGCTGGTTTCCACCCCAGCTCTTAGAAAGGTGCCCAGCACGCGGTAAGTGCCTAGCAAACAAATATTAATAATAATAATAATAGCATTTATTAAGCGCTTACCACATGCAAAGCACCGTTCTTAGCGCTGGGGAGGTGACAAGGTGATCAGGAAGTCCCACGGGGGGCTCACAGTCTTCATCCCCATTTTACAGGTGAGGGAATAATAATAGCATTTATTAAGCGCTTACTATGTGCAAAGCACCGTTCTAAGCGCTGGGGAGGTGACAAGGCGATCAGGAAGTCCCACGGGGGGCTCACAGTCTTATGCTCCCTTCTCAAAATGGAGATTCCAGATCTAACCCGGACACACTGTGGACCACCACTTCTCCGCTCTGAGGGTCTGAGTGGCCAGACAGGATAAAGACAGTCTGAATTGGGTCCTCTTCCCACCATCTTGGGCAACTGGATTCCTGTCCCAATCCAGGTGGGAGTCAGATACGGACCCGGCATTCCCGGAGTTCCAAATGGCACTTGGAAGGTACGCTCCTCCAACAATGGAAATCCAGGAGCACAGAATCAGCTGTCTTGGCAGACATGGGAAAATACATACACCTCTCCTTCTTTCCTGCTGCTGCTAATGGCGTCTGTGGGAAAATCACGTGTGTGTGTGTATTTTGCTGGGGTCCCTCTTTGTGTGTGTTTGTGTGTCTATCAGCCTCTCTCCCACATGGGGATCTGTTTTTAAGAGGGTCAGAGAACAGGCATTTCATTCCCATTTTACAGATGATGAGACTAAGGCAAAGGAAGTGAAAATATTTACACCTCTGGTTCTTTCCGGCTGCTGCTAATTTTGCCTGTGGCAAAATCACCTGATTTAATGTGTGTGTGTGTGTGTGTGTGTATGTGTGTGCCTGCGTGCGTGCCCGTGTGTGTATTTTTTGGTGTCATACTTTGTGTATGTGGGTATCAGTCTCCGTTCCACATGGGGATTTTTGTTTAAGAGGGATGGAGAATGGGTATTTCATTTCCATTTTAGAGATGATGAAACTGAAATAAAGTGAAGTGAAAATTCTGGTTCTTTCCTACTACTGATGCTGCTAATGTCATCTGAATGACTGTGAGTGTGTGTATTTTGCTGTTGTCTCTGTTGGTGGGTGTGCGTCTCAGTCCCTGTCCCACAGGGGGATCCCTGTTTAAGAAGAACAGAGAACAGGTATTTCATTCCCATTTTACAGATGATGAGACTAAGGCAAAGAGAAGTGAAAACATTTACACCTCTGGTTCTTTCCAGCTGCTGCTAATGTTGTCTGTGGCAAAAATCACCTGATTGAATTTGTGTGTGTGTGTGTGTGTGTGTGTTTGTGTGTGTGCCTGCGTGCATGCCCGTGTGTGCATTTTTTGGTGTCATACTTTGTGTATGTGGGTATCAGTCTCCGTCCCACATGGGGATTTTTGTTTAAGAGGGATGGAGAATGGATATTTCATTTCCATTTTAGAGATGATGAAACTGAAATAAAGTGAAGTGAAAATTCTGGTTCTTTCCTACTACTGATGCTGCTAATGTCATCCGAATGAGTGTGAGTGTGTGTATTTTGCTGTTGTCTCTCTTGGTGGGTGTATGTCTCAGTCCCTGTCCCACAGGGGGATCCCTGTTTAAGAGGGACAGAGAACAGGTTATTTCATTCCCATTTTAAAGATAATGAAACAGAGGTTAAGAGAAGTTCAGTGACATACCCAAAATCATTCAGGGGCCAAGTAAGGATTAGAACGCAGGCCCTGTGACTCCAGGCCTGACTAGAGAGATAAGGCCATGATGCTTCAGAGAAACAGAAAAAAAAGCATGGATAACTGAAGTTCCCAAATAATCCAAAAATCCCTTTTCACAATTGTTTGAGCCTTCCCCTACATTATTGCAATCATGAATCAGAATTGACAAACCTGAATTCACCCCTTTCCCCTTCCCCTGACCAAGGTTAGCAGAACAAACAGGCAGATAAAAGTGGATGAGAAAAGAGATAAGAAGAAACAGCAAGTGCCAGTAGTATGGCAAACTTTATTCCCAGTGCAAATACTAACTCTGCTAGGTGGAGAATTTGACCACGAGTAGACATTTCATTCCAAATAGCAATCAACAGGACAAGCACATTTGGAAAAAGATAGTATTTTTACTAAATTACTGTACAATTTTAAGTTGGATTAAAGTTGAGTTGGATTGCAATCAAAACACTAGCATATTTTTCACTAAAGCTGATAAGCCAATATAGCAAATATATTTGGGAAAATGACTAATATTTGTACTCAACTGCAAAATTGAAAAGGTTGATTACAGAACCACAGTTTTCACACTGGTTTCTCTGAGGAGGAGAAAATATTTTCCCCAATGAAATGTAAATTTTGGAATTACCTCAAGGAGGGGCAGAGGCAATAGTTGATTATTGTCAAAGATAAAAGCTCCGGGTGTTAAATTACAAAAATCTAACTCATCAGGGAGCTCTAACTGGAACCGTAAGGAGATTCTGGGCAAAACTCCAATGCCGTGAAAATTCACCTAGTACTAAAACGATTAGGGATTAGGTCCCAAAAACGAAACATGAAATCCATTTCCAAAGAGATGAGACTTTGTGGAGCTGGTTTTGACAGTTTAAGTATTCTGAATATTTTGCGTGTTGTATATTTCTGGGGTGGCTGATTGCCCTTCTGATGAATTGGTTTAAATGCCACTCCTATTAATCTGGCAGAGAGTGTAGGAAATTAGACCTTTGAAAGATGGACTATTCCTTTTCTCAGATGCTAAGATTTCAGACTTCCCTCTCGGTCACACCTAGAGAATTTGCAGTACTCTACCAGTCTGACTGCGTGAGGGAGAATCAAGCAGAGGCATATCCATTCCATTCTTAGCTTGGGCAGTGGCTAGCGAGTGGAAGGTAATCTGCTACAAGTCAAAACTCACCTGTGCTGGGCAGCAGCGGCACGGGAGAGAATTGAGGGAAGAGACTAAAGGTTACTACAGGGAAGGAGGCAATGATAAACCACTTCTGTATTTTTTACCAAGAAAACTCTATGGATCCACTACCAGAACAAATGCTGACATGACTCGATGGCATAAGATGACAACAAGATTTCAGGCATGTGCAAATTTGCAAATTTCTAAACTAGACAATATTTTTGGGGGTTGTTTTTTTTTTGGGAAAAAGTGCAAGCTTACTTTCCTGCTATTTTTATTATATTTGTTAAGTGCTTACTATGTGTCAAGTACTCTTCTAAATGCTGGGGCAAATCAATTAATCAGGTCAGACAGAGTCCCTTTCCTACGCAGTGTTCACAGTCTAAGTAGGACTGGGAGTAGGAACTGAATCCCCATTTTGCAGATGAAGACATTGAGGCACAGATAAGTTAAGTGACTTGCCCAAAGTCACCTAGCAGGTAACTGGCAGAGTTTGGATTAAAGGTCCATGCTCTTTCCATTAGGCCCCATTGATCCTATGTCTGGGCCTGTTATTTATGGTTGAGCACTGATAGGAAACTGAAATGTATTATATACTCAGTGCTTGCAAGGGAATTCAGAAATTCAGAATTTGTTTGGAAAATTCCCTTCCAATCAAAGCATGAGACTTCATGAAACGGCCCAACGTAATGAAAGGACGAGAGGTCGGCGGCAAGAAAGATGAGAGCAAGGTACAGTGACTAAGTTGCCATTAAGGGATTGAAGTCAGTCAGAGCAGCGCAGCTTAGTGGAAAGAGCCCAGGTTTTGGAGTCAGAGGTCATGGGTTCTAATCCCAGTTCCACCACTTCTCAGCTGTGTGACTTTGGACAGGTCACTTCACTTCTCTGGGCCTCATTTTCCTCATCTGTAAAATTGGGGATTAAGACTGTGAGCCCCACATGGGACAACCTGATTACCTTGTATCTATCCCAGCGCTTACAACAGTGCTTGGCACAAAGTAAGTGCTTAATAAATGCCCTCATTTATTTATTTAAGTGCTTAGGACAGTGCTCTGCACACAGTAAGTGCTCAATAAATTCAACTGAATGAATGAATGGTCTGAGTTGACGCTAGACTGCAAGCTCATTGTGGGCAGGGAATATGTTCATCAACTCTGTCATACTCTACTGTTCCTAGCATTTAGCACAATGCTCTCCGCAGCCAGCAAATAGTCCAAAACATATGATTAATTATATTTGCTAAATGCTATGTGACAAGCACTGTTCAAAGTAAGATTGGTCACAGTCCCAATCTCATATGGGGCTATCAGTCTAAATAGGAGGGAGAATAGTTATTTAATTCCAATTTTACATTTGAAGAAACTGAGGCCTAGAGATGCTATGGGACTTGGCTAAGGTCATGCAGCAAACAATTGGCAGAGTCAGGATTAGGACCCAGGTCCCCTGACTTCCAGGCTACTGCTTTTTCAACGAGACCATGCTGCTTCACAGAGTGCTTTGCACCTAGTAAATGATTAACAAATATCACTTTTTTATTACTACTATTGTTCTCCATTCCTCAGTTACTTCATCAGTAAAATGGGAAAAATAAGGAAGAGAAATATTTTCCACTCTCCCTTTTAGACTCTGAACTCCATGTCAATCAGTCATATTTACAGAGCTCTTACTGTGTGCGAAGCACTGTACTATGTGCTTGGAAAAGTCCAATATAACAATAGAGAGACACATTCCCTGCCCACAGTGAGCTTACAGTCTAGAGGAGAAAACAGACATTAACATAAATAAATGAATAAAAATGAGTACATTACAGATATAATAAATAAATTACAGGCATAATTTGCCCCACGTTGGACAGGGACAATACTCAATTTAACGAGCTACTCATTCATTCATTCAATCGCATTCATTGAGCTCTTCGCCCAACACTTGGCACATGAGCATTTAATCCATATGCCATTATATTATTAGGCAGGAGATTTGTCTGTTTATTGTTATTTTTTTACTCTCCCAAATGCATACAACAGTGCCTTGCCCACAATAAGAACTCAATAAATAAGACTGAATGAATGAGCTTACAGTGGAGGCGGGGTGACAGACATTAATATTAATTGCAGATATGTATAAAAGTGCATCCTGTCCCTGGCCTGGATTGCCCTCCCTCTTCATAACTGACATACAACTATTCTTTCCACCTTCAAAGTCTTACTAATGATAATGACATTTGTTAAGTGCTTACTATGTGCCAAGCACTGTTCTAGCCACTGGGGTAGATATAAGGTAAGCAGGTTGTCCCATGTGGGGCTCAAAGCCTTAATTCCCATTTTACAGATGGGGTAACCGAGGCACAGAGAAGTTAAGTGGCTTGCCCAAAGTCAGACAGCTGATAAGTGGTGGAGCCGGCATTAGAACCCATGGCCTCTGACTCCCAAGCCCGTGCTTTTTCCACTAAACCACACTGCTCCTCTTCTAGACTGTGAGCCCACTGTTGGGTAGGGACCATCTCTATATGTTGCCAACTTGTACTTCCCAAGCGCTTAGTACAGTGCTCTGCACACAGTAAGCACTCAATAAATACAATTGATTGATTGATTGATTAAGATGTTTTCCTTGACTAAGCCCTCCTTTTCTCTTCTCTCACTCTCCTGTGCATCACCCTGACTTGCTCCCTCTCTTCATTCCCCCTCTCAACCCCACAGCTCTTATGTGCATATCTACAATATTATTTATTTATATTAATGTCTGTCTCCCCCTCTAGAATGTAAGCTACATTTGGGCAGGGAATGTGCCTTATCCTTATACTGTGCTCTCCCAAGTGTTTAGTACAGTGGTCAGCACACAGTAAGCTCTCAATAAATGTGATTGACTGATGGACATAAAACAAAAAACAGATGGGCTCTAGACAGAGTTCTGAGGAATAGCTATAAGGTAGAATGCACTTGTGTGTGGGTTATTTGAACAGGCCTGCATTCAGGTATTCTATGGGTACACAGCACTGTTTCCACAGACAAGTGTCCAATTGGCCCTAAGAACCTGTCAAAATAAAGATATCTCCAGTTAAGAAATCCCCTGAAAACTCTGCTACCCTGGTTGGAAAAACTGACTACGTAACCTGTCTTCATTTTCTTTTAAATGGTATTTGTTAGGCATTTGCTACATGCCAGGCAATGTGCTAAGTGCTGGAGTGGATACATGATAATCAGGTTGGACACAGGACATGGGCTCGCAGCTTGAATCCTTTTACTAATGAGATAACTGAGGCACAGAGAAAGTTAAATGACTTGCCCAAAGTCACAGCAGACAAGTGATGTAGCCAGAATTAGAACCCAAGTCCTTTGACTCACAGGCCGGTTCTCCTTCCCCTAGGCCATGCTCCTTTTTCATTCAGTTGTTTGAAAAGAACAAAGATGGAGCTGAGGTTGAGTCATCAACTCAAAAGTACAGTGAAAACTAATATGAAATCCATGAGTTAGCTGTGAAATAAATGAATGCCTTCAAATGTAATTTATGAATGATGTATGTACTTGATTTTCTGAAATCATAATGAAATGCTTTTCATATTTCTGTAATGTCTTCATTAGCTTGAAGGAGTCAATTTAACCTGATAGCACTGAAGAAGAGAGAAAAAGAACCTAAAATGTAAAAAGGAATCACTGTTTTATTCCACTTCTAATTTGTCTTATTTTCCAACATCACCCTCATAATTGAATAAGATCTCTAAGTGCTTTTGGAATGTGACTCCATTTTGACAGAGTATTTAATGCTTAAAATAACTGGGAAACAGTAAGCTCTTCATTGCTTTTATATTTTGAATATTCATACCTTAAAGGAATAGATGTCAACTATAAATTAATAGTGGCATAATCCTGACAAAAATCTCATAGCTTCTGTCTTTTATGTAGTGTTTTTTACTCTATTAGAAATGTAATTTCAGGCAGAATATATGTGAATTCTTTATAGATTATGCCTACCAACTCGTTGCCCTCCCCCAAGCACTTAGCACTAATGGTGATCAGCGCACAAACACTCAGTAAATACCATTGTTTGATCAATAGTCGTTCCTAACTTTGTAAATCTTTCAAGGTTGGAGAAGATAGTTCAACTCAGGATAAACAGAGATAAATCCACTGTTTCTCCAAGTAGCACAATAAACTTGCACATAATTTTGAAGGTTGCTTGCTTTATTCATCACCAGGCCCTAGCACCATAGCACTTATGGATACAGTCATAATTTCTTTTTATTAATGTCTATCTCCACCTCTAGACTGGAAGCTCATTATGGAAGTCAGAGGACATGGGTTTTAACCCTGGCTTCATCACTTGTCTGCTCTGTGACCTTGGGCAAGACACTTCACTTGTCTGTTCCTCTGTTACCTCACCTGTAAAATGGGGATTAAGACCGTGAGCCTCATGTGGGACAACCTGGTTACGCTGAATCTACCCCAGGGTTTAGAAGAGTGCTTAGCACATAGTAAGCACTTAACAAATACCATAATTATTATGGGCAGAGAATGTATCTGTTATGTTGTTGTGCTGTACTCTCCCAAGGTTGATGAAGGCTCCCCAAGTGACACAATGAATGATCCTCAGCTATAAAAAAAGGTTAGAGTTATGAAAAGTTTTCTGAACCAGTACATCTTTGCCTCATCCCTTGAAACTACATGCCAACTCACTCAAAATAGATTCATGTGTTTTTCTCTTCCCCTTCAGTGCATGTATGCAGAAAATATCTATTTTGGGGGGAAAAATGTATAATCCATCAACATTAAAAACTGCAAACTGAAATGGCAGGCAAAATGGGTAGTTTTAGCCAAAATAGCTAATGCAGACCTTCTGTATTTCTGTCAAATTTTGACTGTTGATCCACTGGAAAGTGTCCCTGTCTATTTGACTCCATATAGTACTTAGTATACTGTTCTCTTCCAATGCTAAATCAGGGGAGTATTTACTCAAACATGCATTTTGGTAAATGCACTGAAAACAATGGCAAATGTGACATGAATTCCTGAGGTACTGACAATGAAAACTCATTTCGAATATGTGGAAAAATTCCAGGCACTGCTGAGTCAAAGAGAGCTAAGGAAGGCCACCCACATGAGAAAAATCAGGAAATGTAAACACTTGTGTTCCACGGAGAAAGATAACATTAAATACAATGCAAACTTTAAATGGGTTAGTCAGTAGGGATTCAGTAAATTCAGGATATGTGGTATGCGGAAGGATAGGAAGACAGGATTTAGTACCCAGTTTATGTGTCCAAATAAAGCATATCTTTGAAGATGAACAGCTGCTTCATATCACATAAGTGATTAGACCAAAGACTGTATAAAATTAACTAGGCAGCATGGCATTCTCCAGTGATTCACTAGGTTATGGTTGTTGGCTAAAACTATCCAAGAAATTAAAGTCTTACACTGAATCTGCAAACCTGCTAGCAAGCAGCTAAGGATTTGCTTTAAATGAATAACAAATAGTCATTGCTGAACAGGTAAACAGCTTCAGGGACGAGCTAGTGATGCCTGGTATCCCTTCTGACTTTTGAACTGCGACAGGATGTAGCCATTTGCTGGAACTGAAGGAGCTATTGCTACTACTTGTGAATTTAAAATTTTGACATTCTCAGATGTCTTATGTACTTCACCCTACTTTCATATAATACCTGTCACCTAGTATGAATTTGGCTTTAAGTCTTTGGAATTATAGAAGGATAACACTCTGCTCTTTTCAAAGTGGCACCTCACTGAACTGGTATAGCTCAGTGGAAAGAGCCCGGGCTTTGGAGTCAGAGGTCATGGGTTCAAATCCCCACTCTCCCAATTGCCAGCTGTGTGACTTGGGGCAAGTCACTTAACTTCTCTGGGCCTCAGTTACCTCATCTGTAAAATGGGGATTAAGACTGTGAGCCCCCCCGTGGGACAACCTGATAACCTTGTAACCTCCCCACAGTGTTTTGCACATAGTAAGAGCTTAATAAATGCTATTATTATTATTATTTAATCTGCTTTTTAGAATGTTTTCTACCTGTTAGAGTTAGGGTATCATTCCCATTACTTTGACATATTAGAAATCTGAAAAGAAAAGTGAATTTTAGACTTGAAGCCATTATTTGGATATTTTGAGAAACACTCACATGTTATCCAGATCATTCACGTCAACATACTTTTCCCCTGACTTTAGTTTCACTTTGGCTTTTGAGAGTAGGTCACATAGGCAGCGAGGTTTGTTAAGCTTTGTTAGTGTTACACTTTTTGAGTTGTTTCATCCAATTCCAATCGATTTCTAGAGATTGTGACTCCTTCCATGTCATGATCATTCTTTTCTCTTACACTGCACCTAGCAACCTGTACAGTGCTGTGCATATACAGTTGTGCTCCTCTGGACTGTAAGCTTGTTTTGGTCAGAGAGCATGTTTACCAATTCCGTTGGACCCCCGCAGGTGCTTAGAACAGCCCTGCACACAAGTAAACACTCAGTAAATATCATTGATTGATTGACTGATATTCAAAGAGGAGACCACTAATGATAGAATTCATCTCTGAGTGTGTATTTGGCTGTAAAGACCAATGTGGAATGCATGGTTCTGGCAAGAGTGGGCATACAAAAAAGCTGTTCCTTGTTAATGTTGTACTTAGTATTCATAGTCCCTGGGGACCTGTCTCTCTTTCCTAGCCAGTGTTGCACATCACTTGTGGACACATCACAATGAAATGTCATATTTCAGATGCAGCAGTTTAAAGTTGTACAAAAACACACAACTTGAATATCATCATTATTTTACTACTTCTTAAGGTATTCCCAGAGAGTAAGGACGGTAATTTGGTGGACTTTAAAGTTAAATGTTTGTTTCCTTAAAAATAAAATAAAGATAATAATAATAATAATGACATTTATTAAGCACTTACTATGTGCAAAGCACTGTTATAAGCACTGGGGAAGTTCAAGGAGATCAGGTTGTCCCACGGGGGGCTCACAGTCTTAATCCCCATTTTACAGATGAGGTAACTAAGGCACAGAGAAGTTAAGTGACTTGCCTAAAGTCACACAGCTGACAATTGGTGGAGCCGGGATTTGAACCCATGACCGCTGACTCCCAAGCCCGGGCTCTTTCCACTGAGCCACGCTGCTCTGTTCCACTGTTCCCTTGCAATTAGAAGTTCTCTTTAAAATGCCTCGACACAGAAAAATCCCCAGGATTTCTAGTGTTTTTGAATCCCTTTGGCCTACTGTGACTTGAAGTCATTTCAGTATACTGAGTCTGTTTCAGTACTCTATTCAACTTGTATTACATATAAGGAACTAAATTAGCCATACACCTATTCCATTTGCTTAATGATATTCAAGCTCTGAATTTGATTTCTTTTTGACTTCAGACAAACGAAATTAAAAATCCTTTCAGTATCTTCACTGAGAAAATGCAAATGAAAAATAGATTTGCTTCATACTCCAGAAATGAGTGTGATCTGTCCTCATGAATAATTCACAAAGGTAGCTAATCACAACCATTATATTTTATGAAGTTCTGTAAATAGCATCATGGTGTACTGATGTTACAGAAACATAAAAAGCGGAATACTGAATAGGGTTCGTGAAGCACTTCCACCCTAGACTAAATTTCAAATAAATTGTGTTTAAGTTTTATACTTTCAAAAAACAATAACTGATTTTGGGTAAACTAGGATTTCTAATAATACCATCAACTTTGCAATATACCAAACCTATAAAACTTACTAAGACAGAAAATCTCTCTGTTGAATGATCAAATGTTTGAGAAACTGATTCTTTTCAGGTTTAACTTATGAATGAAATCATATATGAAATCATAAATGTAATGAAATTAGTCAATCATATTTCCTGAGCACTTACTGTGTGCAGAGAACTGTACTAAGTGCTTGGGAGACTACAATATAATAACATGACAGACACAAAGAAACAGTGTGGCCTAATGGAAAAGAAAATGGACCTGGGAATCAGGGAATCTCGTTTCTAATCCTGGCTCTGCCACTTGTCTGTTGTGTGAACTTGAGCAATTCACAACTTCTCTGTGCCTCAGTTTCCTCATCTATAAAATGGGGATTAAATCCTACTCCCTCCTACTTAGAATGTGAACCCAATGAGGGCAGGAATATATATCCAACTGGATTATCTTGTATCTACCCCAGCGCTTAGTCACAGTGCTTGGCACCCAGACACAGTAAGTGCTTAATGAGTACAAAAAAATGCTAAAATCCTCTGAGACTCAGTTTCACAAATATACACACATAATAATAAATTTATCACAAACATTTTGTAAGAATCACAAGCCTATGCTTTTTTTCATCTTTCATCCTGCTCAAAAAATAGCCATTTTCTTTCCACCTGAGAAAATTTACAGGGCCGTGAACTGAAGGTGAAAATCACTTGTGAAGTTCAACAATTTTGGTCACAAAATTATTTTTTAAAAGTATAGTGTGTTCCCTCTTGCAGGAGAGCCTCCTCTAACATTAGCTGCATTCTATTACATTCAATTTGAAAGAATATCTATATGTTATCATTTAACACTAGTTGCGTTCCACTACATTGAATTTGAAGAATACCTATATGCTATCATCTAGCACTAGTTGCATTCCAATACATTCAATTTGAAAGAATACCTATATAACTTCCAAGGTGTTGCTGTGGTGCATAGTTTATGGTTCATATATTAAATCTATGGCATATGGACTGAATTCATATCTGCTTGTCTCTCCCATTAGATTGTAAGCTCCTCAAGGTCAGGGACAAGGTGTTTCCCTTTTACTATATATTCCCAAGAGCCAAGTACAGAGCCTCTGCACACGGTTGGAGCTAATGAATCATTACTGAATTGCATAGATACATTTATCAATTACTTTGCTTTTCCTGGTAATAGGACCATGGAAATGGCAGGGGCTGAGGAAAAGTCTCTGGAAGTAGCGTGACATCAAGGAAACAGCACAGGTCTGAGAATCAGAGCACCTGAGTTTTAATCCTGGCTCTGCCACTTGCTTGCTATGTGACCTTGGGTAAGTCAATTAACTTCCCTGTGCCTCAGTTTCCTCAACTATAAAATGGAGATTCATTGCCTGTTCTGCCTCCTACTTAGACCCGAGAGCCCCATATGGGACAGGGACTGTGTCTGACCTGATTGATTTGTATCTAGCCCAGTGCTTAGAACAGTGCTTGGCACTTAGTAAGCACTTAAATACCATAAAAAGTTGCTCTTTTACTTTGCCATTCCCAACTACTCTGATGATAAATAAATGCATGGGGATGATCTTTTCCAATAATAATAATAACGGTGATAGCATTTATTAAGCACTAACTATGTGCAAAGCACTGTTCTAAGCGCTGGGGATGTTACAAGGTGATCAGGTTGTCCCACAGAGGGCTCACAGTCTTAATCCCCATTTTACAGATGAGGTAACAAGCACAGAGAAGTTAAGTGACTTGCCCAAAGTCGAACAACTGACAGTTGACAGAGCTGGGATTTGAACCCATGACGTGACTCCAAAGCCCGTGCTCTTTCCACTGAGCCACGCTGCTTCTCCATGCTGCTTTTCTAGACTGTGAGCCCATTGATGGGTAGGGACCGCCTTTATATGTTGCCAACTTGTACTTCCCAAGAGCTTAGTACAGTGCTCTGTACACAGTAAGCGCTCAATAAATACAACTGAATGAATGAATCTTTTGTTGGTACTAAAAACAATTCTGTGGAGGCAAAGTATAGATCTGACTATCCTTATTACCCGTCATAGATCCATCCACACCAGTACACAGCAATGAGAAGACGTAGAGAAGCTTCAGCTGCATCCAGAAGCTTTTCTGCATTATACAATCTCTGGCATGGTCCCAAATCTCTTGTGGATAAATGAGGAGAAAAACAGATTCAGCCACTTCCACTACGGTAGTAATGGTCCATGTTACCTCCATTAGGCAACTCAGCTTAATCACTAATTGGAAGATATATCTCTTTCTCAATACACACTAACCTCTTTCGTAGGCTTTACCCACACACCAAACCTGCAATCTCATCTTTTGGCTCCAAGTAATAGTATTTTCATTTTTGGTTCAAGGCCTCTCAAAGTTTATCCTTCACTTCCCCATACCATCTTGCATCTAAGTATTTTACCTCTCTCCTTACTTCTGCTATTCTTTTCCTATCCATCATACTTCGTTTTGTCTTTTTTCCTTCATAATTCTTCATCTCCCAGAATGCACTAAAACACTAACATTTCACTTATTTCACTTCTCTTTGGATTGGTGCTCCCAAAGTGTTTTAACTGTGTTAAAATTCTGAAACCATGCCTCTTGCTAACTCCTCCAATTAATGACTTCTGCTCTCAAGAGAGCTGAGGCTTCATTTCTTCATAAAAAGAAAGCAGCACATTCAGTTCTTTTAAAACTCATTCAAATATCTTAAATGTCCATGATGTGGAGAGTACAATAAATGACCTCTAGACTGATAGGCTATCACCCAATTCCTCCCCAAAAGAATAGAAGATGGTGTGAGTTCTTCATGGCAAGGAACATGCCTACCAAATCAACTGTATTAGTCTCTCCCAAGAGACTAATACAGTGCTCAACACAAAATAAGTGCTCGATAAATACCATTGTTTGATTGATACTAGAGTCATTTACTCCATTCCATCATCAGAGCTGCCAACAACCACCGATTCCAGCTGCAATGTTCCTGGCTCTGGAATACTCATGTTTCAGAGTCAATTTTGGTGAATAAACCGAGTGTAGCAGGTAGAAAAGTTCCTGGGAGAAGCTATAATTAGTTAAAATAAAATTCACCAGACAAGAATTGATTTATTTATATTTTTGTGGGTATAACAAGAAGACACAGTCTAGCAAAAGTTATGACCAAGACCTGACTGCACCTTTCTGATGGAGGTAAGAAGCACTAAAACCAAATTAATATTTGATTGGCATTTACAGTCCATAGTTATTATTGCCCAATGGATGCCCAGCATTTAGCAACTTCCATTTTCTTACCATTTTCCTGCCAATTATGGTTAAATTATAACTTGCTTCTTAGGGAAATGTTTTCAGCATGTGAAAGTAAATATCTCTGTTCAAAGTCATTCTCCTCCAAAATTCCATTTTTAAAAGATACAAATCCATCACCTGTTTTTACTTTTGACAAGCTTTAGGAATTGGCGGGTATACGATTCACTATTTTTGCTCATAGCAGCCTTTTCTTTTTGTGATACCATCTGTTTGTCCTAAAGAAAAATGACTAGCTATGTCATCAGATCCTGCTTTGTTTTCCTAATATGCTATCTTTCTGAAATTGTAACACTTTAGGTTAGAACATATGGCATAAATCCAAAGCTGAAATTGAAGTCCTTTTAGAAGCTGGATGCCCATCACTAAGTTAAAAATTAAATACAGTTCTGAGAAAAATTATTTTCACCCAAAATCGGAGATGAGTTTGCTTTAGTTTGAGTAAAGTACTGTCCCTGAATGGTGTTTGGAATCAAGAGACCGACACCAGTGACTCCCTTAGCAAAACAGGTGATGAGATAGGCAAAAAATGAATGATGGATTATGCAGTCATCAAGAAAAATGTATTTAAAACTCCCCAAATTGAACATTTTGCATATACAATCATTAACATCATCATCAAAGCAAGCCCTTTCTATGTGCAACCCTTATTTGGATGTTAGGGAAACTTTTATAGCATGACCTGTCCACTTCTCTTCTCTTATCACTATGCCACCAACACAGCTATCATGGCTCAAGCCTCCCCACTCACCATTCTGGGTGAAAATCAAACTTCAATATGCTCCATTTTGTTCCATCTGAGTGATGGATAGAACAGAACCCCAGAATATGTGGTCAGGACCTCTTTAAGCAGAATGATTCATCATTACCATCTAGGCATTACAAGGAAGTAGTAGCTTGGCCTAATGGAAAGGGTATGGAATAGCATGAATAAGGACCTGGATTCTAATCCTTCTCTTCCATGTGCCAGATGTGTGACCTTGGACAAGTCACAGCTTGTCTGTGGCCTCAAGTCTTTTTGAAAAGTGGTACAAAAAGATTGGCCACAGCATCTTCTAATTTATATTTTTTGATGAATGGATTATCTGGTCTTTTCAATATGACTAAGTGTCTAGGTGAATATGCAGTATTATCAACTTTGATGCTTTTTATTATTTTTTCTTTTTCTTCAACACCTAAAACAGTGCACCTCATAGACAAGATCCAATAAATACTTTTAATGTAATTGATATTCTAGGTTCTAATCAATGAAGACTATTCAATAAGTACCTATCATAGCTGAAGAACATTTTACAAAACAATTAAATAAGCACATTACGATTCATTTGTGTTTACCAAACTCATTTAGAGGAGTTTTAAAGAAGTTTTCAAGTTTCATATCATTTTTCACGTTCGAAACAAGAATTGCACCGAGGTTGACTTGGATCCTAAGCAAAGAATCCACACATTTTAAGTTGTTTCTAAATCAGGCTAGAAACATTTTGTTTTCCTTCAGACCAATCATGAATTCTCATCCTATAATATAAAACTCAAAAAGAAAGGCCTCTATAACTGGAGTAATCATACATTCACAGCTGCTCAATTTGAAGAGAGTTGAATTGAGTACTGTGTTTAAGAGGGTTAACTCACTAAAGTCTGGTTGATGAGAAATCTACCTTATTCTTGAGGTAATCAGAGAAAGTATGAACAATATACATTCATTCAGAAAAAATGATTTTCCAACTTCAACCTCTTCTAAAAACTCAACTCAGACCTATGACATAAAGTATCTGGATCAACATTTTTCAACGTCTCAAACTGATTCCAGATGGAAACAACATGCTTGAACTAAAGGAAAATATTTATCATTTGGCATTTCTAGTTAGAAAATGAAGTAGCACAAAAATAATTATTTCCTTGAAATAAAAACTAGAACCAGCTTTTGGATATTCAAAAAGATGTTGAATAAAGCACTGCATTAAGGAATAGGAATTGATAAAACACATGTTGGTGCTTATGCAAATCAATTCTAAGGAATTATTGGACACACACATTAGTGCTCCTTTCGCTGAAGCATTTTTCCAACTTCTTCGTAAAACTGGTGTAGGAAGGTGTTTGGAAAAGTTATTTTTCCTTAAATATACATGTATGCATATATATAGTTTCAACATCACAGGTGGCAAACTCCACACTATGAAGCAAAGTGAAATGGGCCAAAGATAAAGTCCAGGACAGACTGAATCAAATCCCCCAACCCAGATCTTCTCTCACCTGATTTCTTCATTCCTGCTCCGAATATCCCTACCTGAGCCAGCTCCGGACGTCCTTGCTTCATATCCTTATCTGAGTGCCAGAGGAACAGGCAACAGGATCCAGGTAGCTGTGGATTGTTGTACAGATTTATTACTCTATTTTACTTGTACATATTTACTATTCTATTAATTTTGTTAATGATGTGCATCTAGTTTTATTTCTATTTATTCTGATGACTTGACACCTGTCCACATGTTTTGTTTTGTTGTCTATCTCCCCCTTCTAGACTGTGAGCCCGTTGTTGTGTAGGGACCATCTTTATATGTTGCTAACTTGTACTTCCCAAGCACTTAGTACAGTGCTCTGCACACAGTAAGCGCTCAATAAATGAATGAATATATACATATATATATTCCATGAGGACTCTATTGCACTGCACTCTCCCAAGTACTAAGAGCAGTATTCCACACACAATAAGCACTCAATAAATACCACTGATGGACTGAGTGTGGGGAAGGAAGAGAGTTAAGGGAGAGAGTAATCCTCCTCAAACCCTGACTTCCCAGATTCAGAATGCTACTCCCAGCCTCTCTAGACAAGTTTGTCACAACACAAACCTTTTTTTATTCAATCATATTTATTGAGCACTTACTGTGTGCAGATCACTGTACTAAGTGCTTGGGAAGTACAAGTTGGCAACATATAGAGATGGTCTCTACCCAACAGCGGGCTCACAGTCTTTATTCCTTCCTAACCCTCACTTCTTTCCAATCAGCAATCTATAAACAACTTACTAGAGTGAAAGTGGAAAGAATCTGGGAATAGCAAATTGGGGACTGAGAAATGAGATTCAAGACACCTGTCCTTTCTTCCACTGCACAACTCCCTGACTCCCCAGGGGGAGAACTTTGGTGAGGAAATGGACAGCAAGGAGCTGGAGAAGAGCAGATTTGCTCACCTGTTATTCATCCTCTCAGTCAAGGCTGCAAAAATGATGACCTTCAATTAGGCAAGGAGCAACCAGGTGAAACTTGCCAAAGGAAAAATAAGCAGCCCAAACTAATCACACCAGATCATTATTCTCCACCTTTTCCCTTCCCCTTCTCCTCTGACAGGTCCCACCCCATCCTTTGAATCAGATTTAAATCTAGATAGTTCAGTAAAGCCATTAAGAACAAATTGTGTTGACTTCCTGAACTGAAATTTTAAATATACTGCTGCAAAACATCTGGAAAGATGATTGCACAACAGTCACTAGAGGTCATTTATTTGCAATCGATAACACTGATATGATTAAAATGCTCTCAGGTGTCATTCATAAAATAAATGTCAAACTTCAAATACTTGCAAAACTAGAATATTATGTCTCAAAATAGGTATTTTAAGAAATGAATGAATTGTTCTTGAGATTACTTAAGGTCTCATAACGGGAAATAAGACTATTGTTATGCTGCCAGCAGGCATACGATTAGTCTTTATTTCTCTATTTCATTTTAGAGGGATTCAAATTCTTACATACACTGTGAATGTATTTGAACAAGAAGAGGCCTTGGAATACATTCATTAGAATGAAAAAGGGAATTAAAGTTTTATTTTTAGTTAAATATGCAATGCCTGTATTTCATTCTACCTTGAAATCAAAATGTTGAAAATGTCTGTTGACGTATTTTAACAGATCACATTACATTTTTTTCCTGCCAAAACAATAATCTCCCTTCAAATTTAAATAGTTGTTTATCATTTGCAGGGAATAAAGCACCCTGTTAAGATTTTAACATTTTAAAATATACTTTATTTTCCATCATTACATTTAAGATAACATTCAATCACTTTATTGACTGTTTACCGTGTGCAGAGCACTGCACTAAGAACTCAGGAGAGTAAAATACAACAGAATTGATAGACATATTCCCTGACCACAGTGAGTTTTCAGGCTAGAGGGTGAGGACATTCTTTGATATGAATGAATGAATTGCTGCTATGTACATGAATGCTGTCAGGCTGAGGGTGGGGTGAATCCAGTGGAAATGGAAGAAAAGGGAAATGAGAGCTTAGCAGGGGAAGGCCTCTTGAAGGAGATGTGCTTTAAATAAGGTTTTAAAGGTGGAGAGGATAACCTTCTGTCAGATATGAAGGAGTTCTGGATCAGAAGTAGGATGTGGGCAAGGGCTCAGTGGCAAAAGAGAAGAGCTAGAGATACAGTGAGTAGGTTGGCATTGGACAGCAAAGTGTAAGGGCTGGGACATAATCAGAAATCAGCAAGGTAGTGTAGGTCGGAGCAAGGTGATTGAGTCCATTAAAGCAGATGGTAATAATAATGATGGTATTCGTTCAGCACTTACTATGTGTCAAGCACTGTTCTAAGCGCCGAGGGAGATACAAAGTAGTCAAGCTGTCCCATGTGGGGCTCACGGTCTTTAATCCCCATTTTACAGATGAGGTCACTGAGGCAAAGGGAAGTTACGTGACTTGACCAAGGTCACCCAGCAGACAAGTGGCGGAGCTGGGATTAGAACCCACATCCTCTGACTCTCAAGCCCATGTTTTTGGGATGCAGCATGGCCTAGTGGATAGAGCAGGGTGGAAGGATCCGGGTGCTAATTCCCACTCTGCCACTTGTCCACTGTGTGACCTTGGACAAGTCACTTCCTTTCTCTGTGCCTTAGTTACCTCATCTGTAAAATGGGGATTAAGAATGTGAGCCCTGTGCAGGATGGGGACTGTCTACCCGACTACCTTGTAGCTATCCAAGTGCTTTATAAGTGCCTGGAACATAGTAGGTATTAAACAAATACCATAAAAAAGGAGTTTCTGTGGTGGATGGGTGACCAGTGGAGGTTCTTGAGGAGTGGGGAAACACTGTCTAAATGGTTTTATAAAAAAATGATCTGGGCAGCAGAGTGAAG
The DNA here is from genome assembly GCF_015852505.1 of Tachyglossus aculeatus. Lineage (NCBI taxonomy): Eukaryota > Metazoa > Chordata > Mammalia > Monotremata > Tachyglossidae > Tachyglossus > Tachyglossus aculeatus. The sequence continues at coordinate 15,367,852 of NC_052081.1, forward strand.
TATGGACTGGAATGGGGAGATACAAGACGCAGGGAAGTCAGCAAGGGGCCCGATTCAGTAGTCAAGGCAGCGTAGGATAAGTGCTTGGATTAATTTGGTAAGACTCTGGATGGAGAGGAAAGGGTGGGTTTTAGAGATGCTGTGAAGGCTGAGCCGACAGGATTCACCAATAAGTTTTCTTTGAAAGCAAAAAGTCTTTGTTAAACAAATTCCAAGATGATTTTATAATGAAATAGACATTTATCCTTTATTGTTTCAATTCTGAAGATATTGCTTCAAAATATGTTACCCTTTGATTCTCCTTCATACTTATAAAGTCTCTAGACTATAAAGTCAGTATGGGCAGGGAATGCATCTACTAATTCTGCTGTATCATACTCTCTTAAGTGCTTAGTAGAGTGCTTGGCATGTAGTAAACACTCAATAAACACCATTGATTGATTGACTGATAAGGCACTTTTAATTTACACTTCATGGACCTTATGATTCCTCAGGGTTTACTTTTCATTCTCTAAACTTTAATAAATTGAACCTATCTCTTTTAAAACCTGGAGTGGGCATAATTAGAAAGTTATCTGAATAATAGCATGCACTTCTCTAGAATATTTAAGATCTTGATTTCACAAACAATCCTCAGAAATGTACAGCTCAGCACAGCTTCCTTCAGTCAACAGAACAAGTCCCTCCTTTTCAGAACACAACTCACTGTCGACGAACACACCACTTATTAATCCTCATTCCATACACAAAAACCAATGCAAAAGTGCATGGGCCACACCCCCTCGAATTGAGCTTTCGGTCTCTAGAGTTTTACCACACTGAAGTGTGATTGTGTGGGTTTTATTACATTAATTTTTCTTCTTTCAGATCTTTCATCTTAGGGAAAAAACAATTCCACAAACCAAGTTCCGCTCAATATTAACCTTATCTACCAAACACATTAGCCAGTCAATTAACCAATGGCACTTACCGAGTGCTTCACAACTATATTGTGGCAAACAGTGTAGCCTAGTGGAAAGAGCATGAGTCTGGGACTCAGAGGACTTGGGTTCTAATTTCTGTCAAATGCCTGCTGTGTGGCCTTAGCAAGGCACTTAACTTCTCTGTGCCTCAATTCCCTAATCTGCAAAATAGGGATTCAATACCTGTTCTCCCTCCTACTGTGAGCCCCATAGGTGATATGATTATCTTGAAATACTTACTGAAATGCTTAGCACATAGAAGGGGCATAAAAAACTATTATTATAATTCATGATAAGGCAAACATCTGTAAACACTGAACTTTTAACAGTTAGGACTATTCTCCCTTTGTAATGCTAATGAATGACTGATTCCTTGATGCCTGTAACTGCAGTGGATTCAAAACCAGTTTGAAATGACCAGCAGGTTCACTCCTGGGCCCAGAAAACCACAGTTTTTCAAACAACTGTCCAAAATGGTATGGCAAAATAGGACAACTAAACTGGTGGGTGGAATATGAAAAGTGGGGTGCTCAGAACCTCAGTCGGAAAACCTGGTTGGCAAGCAAAATCTGTGAAACTCCCCCCTCAGATAAAGTTTAATTACCTTGGCTTGGCTATTGTAAGCACTGCTCCTTCATACACATATGCCCAGGGTTTCACCTGCAAAAATGAAATAAATTTATGTCACTTCCCTATTGGGAAGGTTAAAACTTAATGAGAAATATGTAATGGACTTTAGAGCTGTAAAAGTCACCACCTGACAGTAGCAGCTTGCTTTGCCAATTAAAATCAAGTCACAAAACTGGCGCTTTCATCATTCATCCATAAAATGAAACAAAGGAAATAGAAATAATCAAACATGATTGAGAATCGTGAGGCAGATTCTTGGGATGAGCAAAAAAGAACATTGCAAAATTAACCTTCTCTTTCATTCAGTCACTTATTTTTATAAATAGCCAAATGCCACTCATTTGATAACAAAGTTCTTGAAATAAAGGTTTCATGACATGCTTATCATACTTTCTAAAGATCACTTTTCCTTATTTATAGAGTTAACCTTCATATTTTAACATAATGCCATAATATTGATAGCCTCAACTGTCTACTTGTTTTTTGTTGTCTGTCTCCGCCTTCTAGACTGTGAGCCCATTGTTGGGTAGGGACCGTCTTTGTATGTTGCCAATTTGTACTTCCCAAGCACTTAGTACAGCGCTCTGCACACAGTAAGCACTCAATAAATATGATTGAATGAATGAAAGACTATTTTAAAATAGATTAAGTAAATGGAATATTAAAACGGTGATTTCTTCAGTTCCACTGTTTTCACCTGGTCATTAGGTAGGAAGGAAGAAACGGTTGTCTGGTAATAAGTAGGTTGGTCTCTCTTTCATAGAATTATGTCCCAGTATTGATAAGGCCTAAGATGGACCCCATTTACTGCCCTTTATTGTGGCCAAGCTAGAGGAACCCAGGAAATCAGCTGCAGGAGCAATGGCAGAAGCCATGGTTACCATGATGGGGTTTGCTTTTTTTTTAATCATATTTGATAAGCGCCTGCAATGTACCAGGTACTCTACTAAGTACTGGGGTACATACAAATTAATCAGGTTGGACATGCCTGTATAACTGGAAGCAGAAGAAGAGGAAGCCTTTTCATTAGTGGAAGTGGACATTCATGACACAGCTACATTTGATCTTTCTACCTGGGAACGGGAGTTTCCAGTCAGGGTTGAACTGGTACTGGTTCTTTTCCAGCCCACAGACACCCAGATGGGATCATCAGAGCAAGTAATGGTGGTGGTCAGTGGGTAGTGATGGAGAATGATGAGTGGCACTGGTGGATTGAGACGATGGGAGAAGAGGAGGGAATAGGAGATGAAGAAGGGGAGAGAAAAGGAAGGGTAGGGAGGGGGAGGGAGGAAAGGGGGAAGAGGTAATAATTGGAAAAGAGGAAGATGGATAGGAGCAAGGAAGAGAAGGGGGAGGAAAAGGAGGAAGATGGGAGGATAAGGAGGTTAGCAAGACTAGGAGGAAGAAGAGGAGGAGAATAAGAAAGAATATAAAGAAGAAAGAAGATGATGAGAAAAAATAAGTCCGATTCTCCTTGTGCTCTCCTCTCCCCTTCCTCCATTCTTTCACTTATTCTGACCTTCGCTATTTCCCTTTCTCCTCCCATTTGTCTCCCACTTTTCCTCTTTCTCTTCCTCATTCACTTCATCTTTGCCCTTAACCCAATTCAGCAATAGTTGTAAATGATCTTGACAAATAATGGTAGAGTAATAGAAGTAGGGGAGTGGACCTGAAACATTCTCAACTAATCAATCATCAATGATATTTCCTGGTTGCCTATTGGATATAAATGATAGTTCTAAGTTATTGGGAGAATTCAACAGAAGCATAACGTTGTAACCCAGCTCACACTCTTTCTATCAGCAAGGCATGGCAAAGATGTATTGAAAAGGTGACTCAGAGAATTCCAAATATAAATGAATTCATCTTTTTCACTTCTAAAATTCATTTTAAGTCTTTGACGTGAAATAGCTTCCAATGAAATTTTACATGGCAGTGTATTATTAATCTTGAAAATGTAGTTCCATGGTCAATAGAACTAAATAGCATACTTTCCTATCACTGAGAGACAATCAGAAGATGCGACATGAATGTTTGAAGGAAAAATAACTTCCACTTTCTGAGCTAAAATGTGGTGTTAATCAAATTCATTCATATGAGGAGACCGTTTATTGAAAACATTTTGTGTCTGGGCTTTTTATTATGAAAGGGAGAAAAGCACATTTGAAAATTTTAATTTTAGATTCCAACTAAAGTCTTAAATTGAGTATAAAACTGTATCTGATGACAGGATGAACAAGAGTCAATTTTAGTTTATTTTGGGGACTTTGGGTAATTCTGATCTCATTTAAATACTGAACCAGTCTAGCTATCATTGTTAGCTATCCCATTGGAATTGAAAATGGAAATGGTAAACCTTTCTAGGATGATACACTTCCTACATCTCACAGAACTGCTTACATTCATTTTTAACTTTAAAATAAATATTTATTTGTGGTATTTGTTCAGTGCTTTCTATGTGCCAGGCTCTGTATTAAGTGTTGGGTAGATAGATACAAGATAATCAGGTTGGACATGGTCCGTGTCCCACATGGGGCTCACAGTTTAATCCCCATTTTACAGATGAGATAACTGAGGCACAGTAAAGTTAAGTGACTTGCCCAAGATTTCAGACATCCGGTGGAGCAAGCATTAGAACCCAGGTTCTCTGACTTCTGGGCCCAGGATCCTTCCACGATGACACAGTTGATTGCCAACTTTATTTTAACTTTTCCTTCTTTTTTTCCCCAATCAAAATATAATCCTCAGTTACCCTAAAGGGGTAACTGCTAAACAAGCATGATAATCAGCCCTGGCTATTATGCTCTGGATAATAATAAATCCAGGCAAATACGATGAAATTAAAGGACTGATTTATAGAAACATAATGTATTCTACTTCTTTTCAATTCTTTCAATTCCATCTTTGTGGTTTTCAAGGAGTGGAAGAAACACAGGCTTTATCGAAAGGGGTAAATTTTTAGGGCTTGCCATTTTAGCACTTAGGCTCTTTTTAGTGCTGTAGGACACATCAAGAGCAACACTGATGGGTGGGAAGAAGGGGTGGAAATTACTAACGTTGGATACATACGAATTTTGTGTGCTGAGAAATTTTATGAAGCTTATTCATAAGGAAGATCTTAAGTCTCCATGTATGATTAAGTCTTCAAAACCCACACCAATCTCAGATTCATGATTTATGAATTTGGAGATAAACACCTCCTTTCCTACAAGAAAAAACCCCTTCGGAGAACACTGGGCTCAATTAAAAAATAGCATTTATTGAGCACCTACTATATGCAGAGCTATGTATTAGTGTTTGGGAGAGCACTGGTATTTACTGAGCACTTATTTTATGCAGAGCACTGTACTAAGCACCTAGGAGAGTACAATACAGTTAGTAGTCACAAGTCCTCCAGGGGCCTACAGACTAAGGGGATTGTTTGGAAACACTGGGGATACTGGTGGTGGCCTCACACAAAGCTGTTTACTGGGGAATGTCATGGACAGCATCCTTCGGGCACTTAGGACTTTAATGGGTATTTCTTTCCTTCTTTTGCTTTTCAAATGGTAGCTAGAAGGTCAAGATCTGTGCCTTGGAAGTGTGAAAATTGAACATGATGTTTTTGGAAGAAGGGACATTTCTCTTTGCTAATCTTTCTTCGGCACCAGTGAAGCTCACAAAGGTCAGGGGGAAAAGAAGTGTTTCTCCCCCCTCCTCCTTCTGTCACACCTGTACAGCTGCAGGTTCTTCCGAACTAAAGGGCAGGAGTGATGTTCCCTATAATGAATTGTGCTATTTTGTTACTTGACCTTCAAGGGAGTCTGAAAATTTCAAGTCAGAGATCAGTGCAGGAAAGCAAATAGAGGAAAAGGAAAACCCTCCCTTCCCTTAATCTTAGCTGATGGCTCTTTAAAATAGGACCAAACTTATTTCTTGGCTTTACGTATACTATTGAACTTTCGAAAGAAGTCCAATTTAAATAGTAAAAAAAAAAAAAAAAACAGCAAGAAATTTAAAATGTTCTGTAAGGAATTCTGGACATTTTCTGAGGCATTCTGAACATCATAAATCGTAAAGCTAAGCTTCAAGAACATTCAGTCTTCACAACTGTATGTCCGAACATTATTATTACGATTAAACTTGGAGCTGGGCACTACTAATCTGTAAGTGCAGAACAACCCATCCATAGCTGGAAATCCATAGGTAGGGACTGGTATCACACAGTAATGGCAGGGGTAGATGGGCTGCCTGTCAAAGTATTCACTCCCTTTGTCCAATGCCGGGGGTGAGGGGAGCCTCCATTGGCCCGCACCCTCCGCTCCTCTGCCGCTAACCTCTCACTGTGCCTCGTTCTCGCCTGTCCCGCCATCGACCCCCAGCCCACGTCCTCCCCCTGGCCTGGAATGCCCTCCCTCTGCAAATCCGCCAAGCTAGCCCTCTTCCTCCCTTCAAAGCCCTACTTAGAGCTCACCTCCTCCAGGAGGCCTTCCCAGACTGAGCCCCCTTTTTCCTCTCCCCCTCCCCCCCGCCCTACCTCCTTCCCCTCCCCACAGCACCTGTATATATGTTTGTACAGATTTATTTCTCTATTTGCTTGTACATATTTACTATTCTATTTATTTTGTCAATGATGTGCATCTAGCTTTACTTCTATTTATTCTGATGACTTGACACATGACCACATGTTTTGCTTTGTTGTCTGTCTTCCCCTTCTAGACTGTGAGCCCGTTGTTGGGTAGAGACCGTCTCTATATCTTGCCGACTTGTACTTCCCAAGCGCTTAGTACAGTGCTCTGCACACAGTAAGCACTCAATAAATATGACAATGAATGAATGAATGTTTCTCATTAGCCACTTCCTTCTAAAGGCCTAGCAAAAACTGTTCTTTTGTCACGCATAGGATAATTAGTCAATGAATTCCCCAAACAACAGCAAGAAATTTGCAAACCCCTCAATTGGTCTATTTGTCCCAAAGAGACTGTGGTAGACTAGTAATCAGTCAGAAATGAAGACAAACATTTATGGATGCAAAATACGCTGATAGCTAAGCTTAAAAGAGTCAAATTTAGGTACTCTTTAATGCATTAGAAGAAGGCACTTTGTGTGAGGAACATTAACTACATATTTGATTTTTAAACAGAACAGATTGGCTCCCTACAACACGTGAATGGAAGTGAGAAGCAGTGTGGCCTAATGGATAGAGCATGGGCTTGGGAGTCAGAAGTATCTGGGTTCTAATCCCAGCTCTACCACTTATCTACAACGTGGCCTTGGCTAAATCACTTAACTACTTTGTGTCTCAGTTACCTCATCTGTAGAATGTGGATTAAGACTATGATCCCCATTTGGGATATGGACTGTGTCCAACCTGATTATCTTGTATCTACCCCAGCAATTAGTACAGTTCCTGGTACATTGTAAGCGCTTAACATACATGACAAAGAAGTGCAACACTTAAGATTATTTACATGCTTAATAAACATATCTATTTTCCAAATTCAAATCTCTTGAAATCAGGTTGCGTGAACAGCCAAATCCTGGTTGGTCCTTTGGTAGAACTTATGCTTAATGCCTTTTGGAGTGAAAACAGCAGGGAAGACTTCAGGCTAATTCTGAACAGGGCAACTTTGAAAGTGCAAATAATTAAGAGTAAGACCTAAACCAAAGGAAGGTAAACAATGTATCTTTAATCTATGTCATCTATTCAGGTATGGGAAGTAATAATGATTGTGATATTTGCAGAGTTTACTAGGTGTCAAGCATCCTTCTAAGCACTAGGGTAGATAGAAGAAGCCTCTTGAAAAGCAGCATGGCTTAATAGCAAGCACACAGGCTTGGGAGTCAGAGGTCACGGGTTCTAATCCTACCACCGCCACTTGTCTGCTGTGTGACCTTGGGCAAACCACTTAACTTCTCTGAGCCTCAGTTACTTCATCTGGAAAATGGAGATGAAGATTGTGAGCTCCATGAGAGAAAACCTGATTACCTTGTATCTGCCACAGTGCTTAGAACAGTGCTTGGTTCTAAGCGCATAGTAAGCACTTAACAAATACCATAATTATTATTATTAAGATAATCAGGTAGGTCACAGAGGAACAGAGAAGTTAAGTGACTCACCCGAGGATGCACAGAAGGTGAATATAATAATAATAATAATAATAATTGGCATTTATTAAGCACTTACTATGTGCAAAGCACTGTTCTAAGTGCTGGGGAGGATATAGGGTGATCAGGTTGTCCCACGTAGGGCTCACAGTCTTAATCCCCATTATACAGATGACGTAACTGAGGCCCAGAGAAGTTAAGTGACTTGCCCAAGATCACACAGCAGACATGTGGCGGAGTCGGGATTCGAACCCATGACCTCTGCCTCCAAAGCCCGTGCTCTTTCCACCGAGCCACGCTGCTTCCCTGAATGGCAGAACCAGGTTTAGAACCCAGGCCCTCTAACTCCCAGTTCTGTGTGCTTTCCACTAGGTAATGCTGCTTCCCAAGGGAAATAGACAAATCCTTAAAAACTGCAGCCCGCTTCAGACTCAATTCCTATAAAAGTGTTTTGGGAATGGTTCCAAATGAAAAAACGTAGCAATGACTCTAGTAGCAGAAAACAAAACTTGGCCAGTCCTAATTAAGAATAAAATCCCTCGAGGAGCCCCTAAAACTGAAGAGAGAGATCCCCTTGATAGTGGTGAGCAGAAGCTATTAGCAGAAAATTTGTGCAAATACTATAGGAAAGTTCTATATGCACCAGAGCACAACTCAATAGACTGATTTTCCATAAAGGACCGAGTAGTCATGAATGTCCTTGTTTAGGGGAAAGCCAAAATGTTAGTAGAGCTTCCTGGTTGATAGGATACTGGTTAACACAAGTTTTAATATAAAACTCTGCTACCTAAGCAAGCAACTAACAATGCCCAGAGACAGAAGTACAAAATTGTATCAATAGACAGCATTCCTTGAACAACCTTTGGTGGGGAGAGCACTTTTGGGCTGCCTAAAATCAAAGCAGGAAAAGACTCTCCATTGAGGAATGCCAAAACTCTTCCAGACTCTTTGAGAAGGGGTTTACCACGTGATGCTTTGGCTTTCCTGCCTTGCTAGTGAGAGCCTGACACATGAACAATTTGGCTTGGTTGGGAAATCTAGTGGAATCCACACGTGAGTGGCAACAGCCTGAGAAAACATCAATCAAGCCCAGCCCCAGTACGCTCAGGTATGGATAGTGAGGGTCTGACGCAGAACGGTACTGCTTTTGTTTTAGCTGAATCGCAAGTAGCCACTCCGGCAGTGGTAGAGAAGGGTGAATGTTTTGGTGTGGGTTCATTTGAGACAACTGCTTACCGTTTGTTTACATTTGTGCATAATAAGTATTTCTTTTGCCTTTTTATAAGTTCTGTCTGCGGGAAACTAAAAAAATCACTGGCCCGAACGCCATTGCCTAGTCACTGCCTGAGTCTCCGTGTTCAACCGGTTCAGAACCAATACTGGGGGCTTGACAGCTTTGGAGATTATAAATTCTTTGAAGGCAAGGACTATGCCTACCCCATTGCACTGTATTCTCTCAAGCACTTAGTACTGTGCTCAGCATCTAGTAAGCACTTTATAAATACCATTAGTGATTAGTTCACATTCTGGCTAGGTTCTGTGCTTCCTTGATCTCACGAATCCATCAATCATCATATTCAGTGAGTGCTTACTGTGTGCAGAGCACTGTACTAAGCATGTTAGTCGACACCACTTAACCGCTGTGATTTCTCCTGGATTATTTATGTCCCTGTGATCCTGTGATGTAAGGGAAATCATCCTTACTTCTCCATGGTTCTGTGGTACTATACTTGTTATGACCCTTAGTAATAAACAAAAAAAGGAGGCATGGAAGATGAATAATTTTGCAATTATGATTTGAGTAGAAAGTGTCTTCAATGATAGTCTTAGTCAAGCAACTAGGACAGTGCTATGCTCAACAAATATTAGTAAAATATAAATTATAAGGTAAATAACAGGAAGAACTAATCCCTCCCTGCCTAAACAACCAATAATTCAAACAGATAATAATAATAATTGTGGTATTTTTAAGTACTTACTATGTGCCAAGCACCATTCTAAGCATTGAGGTAAATATGAGCAAATCAGGTTGGACTTTTGCATTAAGTTTCTAGCATACTTTTGTAACATACAGTTTCATTGGCCTGGGTTGAATAAGAAGTATATTCCTATTTTGAAAGACTGAAAAAAGTGAGGAGAGGCATTTTGAGAACCTTTTCTCATCTATCACAGCTTAATGACAACATTTAAATGACAGAACTAGGAGAACATTATTGATATAACAAGTTTTAGAAGCAGCAGGCAAAATGAGACTGCAAACATTAGGTCATTTTTTGAAGCAGTGTTTTGACAAAGGCACCTTATGAACTGAATTTATCTGTCGCCTACAAGAGACAAATAAATGAACTGAAAATGATACCGGATTTGCTAAGACTTTTTAGTGTCTCCAGGGGTCTGAAACCTTATTCACAGTGGCCACTGTTTACACGTCATGACAGTCCTGAAAACCACCAACATCTCTTTCTTGCTCTGTAATTTTAATAAAATGTTCCTTTATCTTAAGAGAATTATCATGTTAAATAAAATGGGAATACGTTACACAGAGCAGAATGAGTTTATCCACTTGAAATATTTTCATGTTCACCATCCCATGCCAATAATTCCGTAATTTTTTTAGGGATTATAATTTTGTGTCATGCTGATGATGAAGTAAAGAAATCGACTGATCGGCTAAACTATTTACCAGTCTACAACATGCTCAGACTAGAGCTGCATAGTTCCGATGGTTCTGATACCATTGGATCGAGAAGCAGCAAAGCCTAGTGGGTAGAGCACTGGCCTGGGGGTCATAAGGGTCTGGGTTCTAATTCCGGTCACTTGTCTTCTGTGTGACCTTGGGCAATTCACTTAACCTACTTGCCTCAGTTCCCTCATCTGTAAATCGGTGATTATGAATGCGAGCCCCACATCAGGCATGGACTGTGTTCAACTTGATTTGCTTGTATCTACCCCAGTGCTTAGTGCAGTGCCTAAAGCATAGTAAGCGCTTAACAAATAACGGGTGATCATTGATACTCTGAAAATTATAGGATTACTGTTGGAATGGATGCTCCTAGGGCTGTAGAAGTCAAATATGGGTTCTACTGTCGGTACAGATCCCACAGTCGTACAGATATTTGGACTGTGAAATTGCCGCATATCTATTCGGTGTGATCTGATTTCAGAGCCCTGTTTGGGCCAAACTTTGCTGAGGACACGCTATCTTTTGTGATTCATTTTTAGCCTCCTTATCTATCCTTGTGTCATTGTATACTGTGCTACTCAGGCAACAGATTCAGTGACAGCGATCAACTCTGTGACACTGATGTTGATCTTTCATTTGGTATAGTATGTGCCAAGAGCAGACTGGAACATAACCTTGGCATTCTTCAGTTCATACTCAGCAGCATGGTATCTGTCTGCTTCTGGTTATCAGACTATTGGATCGCCTGTATGAGTGATTCAGGATTCTGAACGATGCTCTTACTCTGTTGAGTTGAAAACATTCCCCACAACATCATAATTTCTAACTTACACCAGCTTCCAATACGCTTTTGGTTTGCTTCTCCCTGAAAACACCCAGTTTTAGGACTTAAAGCTGGTATGCGTAGAGAAGCAGAGTGGCTCAGTGGAAAGAGCCCGGGCTTTGGAGTCGGAGGCCATGGGTTCAAATCCTGGCTCTGTCACTTGCCAGCTGTGTGACTCTGGGCAAGTCACTTCACTTCTCTGGGCCTCAGTGACCTCATCTGTCAAATGGGGATGAAGACTGGGAGCCCCCTGTGGGACAACCTGATCACCTTGTAACCTCCCTAGCGCTTAGAACAGTGCTTTGCACATAGAAAGCGCCTAATAAATGCTATTATTATCATTATTATTATGGTAGAAAAGATCAGGTAGACTACAAGAAACAGCTGTGCTCTCAGATATTGAATCCCCTCTTTAATAACTGGCAACTGCTCAGGTAAATATGACTCTAGCCTCTTTCATTATTTGAAGTCCAACCTAGATAGAACTGATTTCCCAGGGGTCTTTAGTTTTTATCTTTTAATGCAAAATCCTAAAATGAAGACTATCCTCCATTATCAGTGCAGATGAAAGCAAATTCCAACTACCAATTAGATCATAGAATCATAACAGGTTTAAAACTGAAACAAAGTCTTTAGGACTGTAATTATGCCTTATATTCCTGAAATAATAAAGGGAAAGAGGTGGCAAGAACTTCTGAAAAGGGTAGTCATTAAATAGAAGTCAAATTACTGTGGAATGTATTTAAAAGTTGAAGGAGCAAATTACAGACAGAATATCTTTTAAAAGTTTTGGAAACCTTTGAAATTTTGGTATTAAAAAAAAAGTTTAATCAAGTGCAGAACACATTTCCTGGAAATTCTCATTTCTGTTAACTAGGTTGAACACATTTCCAAACAAGGTTTGGAAGGTGCTAATTTCTTGAGGACTTAAAAAGTAAAAACCACTAAAAAATGCTGTGGCCTTTGGGACGTCAGTTCTTTTTCACAGTGTGATAGAAAGGGTTTCCTTAATTGTGTCAGAAGTACATATTTCCTGGAGGTGTGCCTCTACTTCACACTGCACCCCCTTCTTCCCTCTAATGAGTGCTACTGTGGAAACAAAAATATCTCCAGAGGAGAGGGGAAAAAAGTGTGTATATGTGTTTATATATATGTATGTGTGTGTGTATGTAGGTGTACACATATAACCAGTGACCTTAGGAGGGTAGACTTTAGACTACATATACATACATACGTACTATTGGTGTTTGTGTGTTTAGAGGCTCAAAGGCACAGTGTATCTACCACTGTGGTTGGTACAGGGTTTGGCACGTTTGGCTCAGTGGAAAGAGCACGGGCTTGGGAGTCAGAGGTCATGGGTTCCAATCCCGGCTCCACCACATGTCTGGTGTGTGACCTTGGGAAAGTCACAACTTCTCTGAGCCTCAGTTACCTCATCTGTAAAATGGGGATTAAGACTGTGAGCCCCATGTGGGACAACCTGATCACCTTGTATCCCCCCAGTGCTTAGAACAGTGCTTTGCACATAGTAAGTACTTAACAAATGCCATCATTATTATTATCAATATTAACACATATCCCTATTATTATTATTATTAATAGTGGTGGTAGTAGTATGACACTGAATTGTGGAGCGGATAGAGCATGGACCTTGGAGTCAGAAGCTCATGAGTTCTAATCCCAGCTCCACTACTTATCTGCTGTGTGACGTTGGGCAAGTCACTTTACTTCTCTGTGCCTCAGTTACCTCATCTGTAAAATGGGGACTGAGACCGTGAGCCCAATGTGGGACAGAGACTGCATCCAAACCCATTTGCTTGCATCCACCCCAGTGCTTAGAACAGTGCTTTGCATAGAGTAAGCACTTAACAAATACCGTAATTATTATTATCATTATTATCCTTTGCCTTGATCGTGCTTTGCTGTTTTTCCTCCACATGTGATAGATGGATAAAAATACTTGACATTCACATACCCCTCACATATACTGACTAAAATCTACTAAGTTTATGTGAGGCATTGGTGGGTATTCCATTTTTCATATGGCTGTTTTCACACATGAAAACTGACTGAATCAGGATCATCACTGTTATCATTCGTGAGCTACTTTATAGTTAAATGATTCATTCTATACCATAACATTTACTATGTGATGGAATCACTGTGTATTTTTCTGACATAACCAAATTGCATCACTCTCCTTTTTGAATTTCATTTTTTTTTGGCCCAAACATTTACAATTACAAATAATTTAAGTCTGGAAATGCAAGTGTAAATATCACATTCCAAAAGGTTAAATGCCAAAATGTTATCAAAGTAAAATGTCATGAGGAAAATGCTGTTGAGAGGCAAAGCAAAGGACTCATTAATGGGGAACATTAAACTTACTCAAAGACGGTTGATTTTCAGTCGAAACCAACATTATTCATATGCTTATAAATGATTGTATCATGATAATCAGGAAATGTACTTTGAATGTAGAAGAACAAAGAGATATGATTCACTTTATGGGGTGAACAAATCATATGCCCGATATCTAGTCATAGCCTACATTTTGTTCCAAGCCAATATGGATAGATATTTCTGGGTTCCAGCTGGGATATTCATTCATTCATTCAATTGTATTTATCGAGCGCTTACTGTGTGCAGAGCACTTTACTAAGTGCCAAATAGTATCCATATGGATGCACCAACATCATCAACACTGGTCATCTTCTGGGGGCTGAGCTTAAAGTCACATCAATCAAACTGGCACTTCGGACTTATATTTTGGCACAGAACTCTGCACTTATGAATATTTCAACTATGCTTTGGAATTGAATATCTACTTCCATTCTCAGCAGTATGTCCAACCTGATTGGCTTTTATCTGCTCCACCGCTTAGTACAGTGCCTGGCACATAGTAAATGCTTAACAAATAACATAAGAAAACATAAAACACCATTCTCCCCTCTGTATTGTCTTGGATCTATACCCTTGAAGCACTTGATATGAATACCTCAGTCATACGGCACTTAAGTACATAACTGCAATTAATTTTAGTTCATCTTTCCCCTGCCTGGTGGGTAATAAACATGTCTACCAACTATGTTGTATTGTGCTCTCCCAAGAGCAAGATGGATTCCTCAAAAAATCCATTTCCCCACCCTGTTATCCCTCCCTACTGCCTCAATGATGCAGTTGAGTCTGTATCCCCTTCACATTTAGGTAGTCAATCCATACACATTCTCATACCTTATGCAAATTACTTTCTCTATCTCTTATTTACTGTAATGTCTGTGTCCTCCACTACACTGTAAACTCCTTGTTGGAATGGATAATTTGCTGAATTGTTGCTGAATTGTACTTCCTAAGCACTTAGTATAGTGCTCTGCACACAGTAAGCACTCAATAAATACGATTTAATGAGTGAATGACTGGTATCTACTTAATCTATTCTCCTCTCCCAAGCACTTCGTAAGTGCTCTGCATACAGTAATTGCTCAATAAATACAACTGTCAGAATGATTTAAGACTATGAAACCCATGTGGGACAGGGACTGTGTCCAACCTGATTACCTTTGTATCTACCTCTATACTTAGGACAGTGCTTTGGCACATAAAAAGAGCTTGAAAAATATCATTATCATTATTATTACTATTGTGGGGAGCTAGCTGCTTGGCTCTCATTGGCTAGGGCCTAGCAATAGTTTGTCAGTGATTTGTGGCTTGGGATAGGTGTGTGGAGTAATATAACATTTTTAGAAAAAAAATTCTAAACCTACCTTTTCAATATCACTCTCTTTTCAACATTTTGTCTCATCAACTCTTGCTGAAGAGCAGAATTTTGAAATTATTTCTGAAAGTTTTACCTCCAAAGGTTCTGCTTTTCGCTATAGTGCTTAGAAAAAAAACTTACAAGCTACTGGAAGTGTCAAACAGCATTCCAAGAGAGACTCTATAGTGAGGTGACATCCACTACAGAACAAAATCCATCATCCAACCAGTAGTATCTTTGCCATTACATGCCTTATAATAATAATAATGATAATGGTGGTATTTGTTAAGCATTTACTATGTGCCAGACACTGTACTAAGCGCTGGGGTGGATACAAGCAAATTTGGTTGGACACAGTCCCTAGCCCCCATGGGGATCCCAGTCTTAATCCCTATTTTACAGAGGAGGTAACTGTGGCCCAGAGAAGTGAAATGACTTGCCCAAGGTCACACAGCAGACAAGAGGACAAGCCAGGATTAGAACCCAGATTACAGGCTAAGAGAGATTTGATTTTGTGACATCTAAAAATAAAATGACAACCGAATATCCATTTATACTGTAATGTATAGGACTACAGGTGTTTGAAAGCAACAAAGTCATTTTTTTAAACATTCTATTATCTGGAGTTTTTGCCCGTCCAGATGACGTAGACACTTTTAAGTCTAAATTTGTGAGATTTAACATTGTAATTTACCAAAAAGGGTACAAACTAATAAATGTATGAACAGCTCAAATATATATATATATGTATATATATCAATGTATATATATATATACACATATATATACACGTTGATAATGTCGCATTTATCGGGGATTTTAAAGTTCATACTTCAAACCAAGATAATGCCACAGAAAACATATACAGTTAGGACTACTTACAATTAATCTCGTTGAAGAATTAATGTTACAATTCCAACCTCTGAGATTACGTGGCTGCTATTCTTACAGGTATCAATTGCATGATGGGAATATAAACATTCATAGCTTCACTTCTGCACCTATTTTAGAGTACTACTTTATTTCTTATTGAAAACTTTCATGGTACCGATACCAATAATGATTAAAACATTTGTCCATTGTCTAGGTTTTAATTGTGAACACTTGGGACCAATTTTTAGAAGTTTAGAAAGTGGTTTTAGGCACTGAATAAAACCCTGAAGCCAATATTTCTGTTTTTCTTACCAAGCTGGACAGTGAGCTACAGTGAATCAATATTCACTTTGATTTCTGACTTTTAAAAAATCAAAATGCAGTCCAATCTGTAATTAGAACCCTTTGAAAACAAGAGGTCAAGCCCCATGTTCTTGCTTTCAGTCCTCTGGAAAATAGCTTGAGAGGATTTTGATCCGTACTTGAATATCTGCCCTTGTGTCTGTTAGTGAAGCAGTGGAAGCGGAGAGGCTCTTCAACCATAAATAAACTGTCCAAATGTGTGCTGGTATCCAGCAGAATAAACACAATCACATTTCAGTAGCGAGGCTTTGTCAATATATCAGACAGATGGATGCACAAAGGTGATGATGAGGAATGATTTAAGAACAAAAAGCAAGATGTGATGTGAACGGCATTGAGATTAGATTTGGGCTCTGAACCAGATTTCACAAAGTCAAAGTTTAAAATCCTGCCCAGATATCAGGTTAAAAAAACCACACAGGAGACATTTGATGAGTCATTTGCAGAATACGAATCTATCAATAAATACACATTTGACCTTTCAAGAATGAAAGGGCTTCTTGAGAGCAATATATCATAATGGATTTTTATAAACAGCAGCTATGGAAAAAATAGGCTGTTTCAATTGCTTGTTATAAGAAATCAACAAATGTGAATAATGAAAAGTTGCACAGTTGTATTTCACAAATAATAGTCAAAACTGTTAATGGCTTTTTGGTACAAAGATATTGATTTAGGCAGGGCACAAAGAAGTTTGCATTAGACACACTTTGGATGGCTCAGTCAAGCTGGAAAATAGGACATTTATCATGTCACAAGTTATCCATTTAATCTATCAGGAAATAAAATTTTCACATATTTAAATTATAGTCATAAAATACCCTTATTTGATACATAAATATCTTTATGGTGTTTTACAATTGAAATACAATAAAAACATGGCAAGGAAGTGATGAAGAGTCCAAATATCTTATCCAGAACTAGAAGGGAATCCATTGAAGATGGAGGCTAATAATAATAATGATGATAATAATAATAGTACTTGTCAAGCACATAACTATGTGGCAAGCACTATGTTAAGCACTGGGATAATACAATATCATCAGATCATACAGACTTTCTGTCCCACATGGAGCTCACAGCCTAAGGAGAGACAACATGTCTTTAATCCCTCTTTTACAGATGTGGAAACTGAGGCACACAGAAGTTAAGTAACTTGCCCGAAGTGACTCAGCAAGCTAGTGGAGCCAGGACTGGAGCCCTGGTCTCCTGATTCCCGGTGATCTTTTGGACACCCTATATATCAGGGTAGGATAAGGCTTCATGCAGTATAATGATCCAGTCAAAATTAGAATGCATGACTTTAGTAGTAGCAATTTATGGTAAGTTCTACTGAAGTTGGTGCCATGAAAAATGGTAAAACAAATGTACTAACCACCTAGAGAGTTACACCATCAGTGATCTTTATTGAGTGCTTACCATGTGCAAAAGAACAATGATTCTCAAGCCATTCCATGATAGGGTGATTGGAAGCAGTGTGGCTCAATGGAAAGAGCACGGGCTTTGGAGTCAGAGGTCGTGGGTTCAAATCCCGGCTCTGCCAATTCTCAGTTGTGTGACTTTGGGTAAGTCACTTCACTTCTCTGGGTCTCAGTGACCTCATCTGTAAAATGGGGATGAAGACTGTGACTACTCTGCCAGGCACTGTACTAAGCACTGAGGTAGATACAATCAAGTCCGATTGGACACAGTCCCTGTCCCAAGTGGGACTCACAGTCTCAATCCCCATTTCCAGATGAGGTAACTGAGGCACAGAGAAGTAAAGTGACTTGTCCCAGGTCACATAACAAACAAGTGGCGGAACTGGGATTAGAACCCATGACCTTCTCTATCCACTACATTAACAAAGCTAAAATAGAGATGTTATCAAGCGCCTCAAACAACATCCACTCTGAAGCATAAAGTCAGAACCCAAATGGGAGCATTCTCAGTGGTCAATAACCTAATCCCTGCATCCCATACTCATGGAACTTGAGAGCTAGGATACTGCGTACTTGGACCAAGATGACTTCATAGTTAGGATTTCTGACAGTGTTGACAGTACAAGAGATCTACATATTTAGAAATTATAATCACGTTAATGATCTAGCAACCATAGTGCAGCCAAACTGTATGTAGATGGTTCTATCTTTCTCTTTTCTGAATAATTCAGTAATAATAATAATAATAATAATAATAATAATAATAATAATAATTGAAGTAGTAGAAAATGTCTTACTATCTGCCCAGTACTGTACTAAACACTGAAATAGATACAAGTTGATTAGGTTGGCTACAGTCCCTGTCATAAGAGGTTTGCTTTGCACATAGTAAGCACTTAATAAATGCCATTATTATTATTATTATTATTACAGTCAAGGAAAGAGGAAGAACAGGTATCAAATCACCATTTTAAAGGTAAAGAAACTGAGGCACGGAGAACTTAAGTGACTTGTCCAAAGTCACATAGAAATTAGGTCAAGGAGTCAGGATAAGAACCCATGTCCTCTTACTGCCAATGCTGTGCTCTTTCCACTCAGCTATGCTGTTTCTGTCAAGAAAACCAACTGTACCAGATTCATTTTTGGAAATGTATTTTTGTCCTAAATCTCACCCAGGTGACAGAAGATAAGTTTCCTTCAGGTAGGCATGTTCCTAGTGAGTTCACACCTTGAGGATTTAAGTTCCAAACAATTTCTCAATCTAATGATCTGGAAACCATAATAGCATCAGGGACAATATAAATGATTTCAGGATATCAGATCCTAACGAATACTCTAAACATTTAACAACAGCTGTACACTTAAAAACAACCATGTACCATTATTTCTGACACAGGTCTCCCATGTCAACATCCACGTGACACCAGCAAGATTAAAGCAACCAATTACAAGAGGTTTCATCACCTGAAACTGTCTTCCACATGGGTCTGTTAACCAAACTGATACGTGGCAGTAGAAAGACTATGAAAGATGTAAAGTAAATGCAATAGAAATTCCCTCCTATTACATTTATTTTTACTCGGGAAATTTCTTGTGAAATAAGTATTATGACACGACTGATCAAATTGATGTGCGGAGTGATAAAACTTTCCTGAGTCTTTCCTGAGTAAGGGATGCCAGATGTCTGGAGAAAAATGAATTTAATATTATGGAATCAGTCTGCAAAATCCTTTGCCCCAGTCACAAAATTAGAAGAAAAAAAAGAGAAAACTTTCCATTTTTAAGTAGGTTTTTTGCAAAAGTTGCATTAGAATATTTGGAACTCCAAGATGATTAATTCTACCCAACTGCCTACCTCTGCAGACATTCCATATTATCACACACATTTTAGAGACTTCTCCTAATTGTAGCTAATTCAAACAAGAATAAAAAGGGAATGCTTCATACCCACCCCCTGCTCTGTTCTAGTTTTTAAAGCTCACTGTATAATTTACACTTTAACTACTCATTAAGGTGAAGAATGTCAGTGCTGGAGAAAGACCAAATGCATTACCTTCCTGCCTTTCTCTTTCTAATTATTAACCTTAAAACCACAAAAAAGCATACGGAATTAATAAAAGCATGCATTTCTAATATGTCAAATTTCACACAGGGTGAACTCAATTTCAATTCACTTTAATTAGGACACTACCTAAAGATGGGAATACCTGCTGTAGTTTTAAACTACCATAATGACAATTAACAAAATACCTTTCTTAGTGTTTAAAACCAATTATGCCTTATTAAACAGTATGAATATTATTCTATCTCAGGTGATGCACACAGTTGTTTTCTACATGTCTGATTACATCGTGGCTAGTTACAAAAACCCCACACAAATAGCTACATGTTTCTCAAAATGTCTATTTTCTAGACATGGTATTAATAATAATGATGGCATTTATAAAGCGCTTAGTATGTGCAAAGCACTGTTCTAAGCGCTGGGGAGGTTACAAGGTGACCAGGTTGTCCCACGGGGGGCTTACAGTCTTAATCCCCATTTTACAGATGAGCTAACTGAGGCACAGAGAAGTTAAGTGACTTGTCCAAAGTCACAGGGCTGACAATTGGCAGAGCCGGGATTTGAACCCCTGACCTCTGACTCCAAAGCCCATGCTCTTTCCACTTAGCCACACTGCATCTCCTTGGTTTAAAGTTCATTTTCACTATAATGGAGATGTACTTAGTATATTGTTAATAACCTCCTAGTAGAAAAATGCATTTTAATTTTTTTATAAAAAATAAAGGCATTTAATTTATAACCCTAGAAACTATACATCTGGAAATTCTTTTGATATTCACTGTGCCCTTGTCTTAGAGACAGGACATCCAGAGTACAAACTACTTCAAAGATATCTTGATGATTCATGTTGACAATAAGATGGAAGAAAACAGAGGTTATGTATGGATCTATGCAAGGAGAGCATGGCACACAAAAAATATGCTAATGCTATTGTGTTACTTAATGCTAACACTTAATTATGTTATCAAATAATACATTACCTAATATTAATAGTTAGACTTGATTCAAAAGAACATTGACTCCAAATAACCAACATAGTTTTGGTAGATTTACAGATTAATGGCAATGATGAATCAATCAATGGTATATATTGACTGCTTATTGTATGCAGAGCTCTGTATTAAGCATTGGGAGAGTAGAATAACAATAGAGGTGGTATACAAGATCCCTGAAAAACACCCATCCTCTCCCCCCTTAGACAGAAGCAGCATGGCTCAGTGGAAAAGAGCAAGGGCTTTGGAGTCAGAGGTCATGGGTTCAAATCCCTGCCAGGCCAATTGTCAGCTGTATGGCTTTGGGCAAGTCACTTAACTTCTCTGGGCCTCAGTTACCTCATCTGGAAAATGGGGATTAAGATTGTGAGCCCCATGTGGGACAACCTGATCACCTTGTAACCTCCCCAGCACTTGGAACAATGCTTTGCACATAGTAAGAGCTTAACAAATGCTATTATTATTATTATTTAATCTGCTTTTTAGAATGTCTTCTACCTGGACCAAAAATCTAGGAGAGGTGAATCTCTGGATCTCGCCCAAGGGGAGGAGAAATCTGGATGAGGGGCATCCAAGGATCTCATCCCAGGGAAACCTGGCTGAGGTACATCCAAGAATCTCAACCAAGGGGAGGAGAAATCTGGAAGAGGTGAATCTTTAGCAGCCTGGGGAAGGCCAGGCAGAGCAAAGAGCTCAGTCAGGGCTTACGACAGTGAAGTCTTGCAATACGATCTGACAAGCCATCACCAGATCCTGTCGACCAGTCAGAACACGTGACTCTTGAGCATGCCAAAAAATCAACCCCATTGAGTACAATCAGATAAGGATGCCCAGAGATGCCTTTAATCCAATCAAATGTAGTTTATCCAACGTATACCTATACCAAGTGCTGTTTCTAACCCCTCAGGTCACACATACTCACTTTCAGTTTGCCATAGAGTAGGTGTTTGTATATCCTGCTGTTAATCACTCTCTTTGCAGTCCCCACCAAAGAAGCTGTGCTACTGTGAGTATTCCGTCAACGCTAAAGAGCTGACTGCTTTCCAAGGCAAATTCCAAACGGTAAGGTCAAATGGAAAAGAAATAGAACATTCACCATTGACAAACCGAGACTAATTGCTAAAACGGGGCTTTGGGATAGTGAAAGCAATTATGGGCAGTTTGTGTCCAACACAGTGTGTTTGTTTAATTTTGTGAGGGTACATTATTTTAAAATGAAATAAAAATGCTTATATTACTCTGCTCTGTGTGGGTTTTGTTTTTTTTTTAATGAACAGAATCTTGGACATTACTCCAAGCATGGCATTTCAGGAAAATGTCAGTAATTAACTCCACTGCTTCTGTTGCAAGTAATTTGATATGATCCTTTGATTAAGAAGATTCTAGTCTATAATTTTGAACATAATGTCCAAGGCCCATCTGACAGCCCAGAAGCTCTATGTGTGTACAGGCAATAATATGGTTATCTAATTATTTATGAGAATTTTGACACTTTAAGACCAGTACATTTACAACCAGGATTATGCAAGCTAGCATCTTGTCAACATCACTCCACACAAGAAACTCATTTATTCATTTATGATATAGATACCTTATCTAGATTCCTCATTCAGTTGTGATATTCTAAATGTACTTAGTAAAACCAAATCAGATTCAAGACATTGAGAGATTTCACTTTTCCCTTACTTAGGTTTGTTTAGAGTTCAGTTAATTAAAATGAATTCATAGAATCTCCCTATTTATTACATTCTTCACAAATGATTTTTGGGGGAATAAGGGAGAGTTTTATAGGGATTTATGGTTAATTATCTCGGACAGTTCATGTATAGGAAACTTATCTTCAACAATATTTGAGAAAAATATTTTTGGTTCCTTTTGTTTTGTTTTTTTTCCTCCTTATACTTTCTGTAATGGATTGACCTGATTTACCACTGACAATCTGCAACAGCAATCTCGTACGGTCATCCAAATAGGATATTTCTTCCTGTGACATTGTAAAAAAGCTACCTTTCTAGTATCAGAACACCCGTCATTTCAGAAGAATAATGACCGAACTGCAGAGTAGATTTCCTGTAGGACTTCAATAAACAACATATTTTTCCTTATCCACACACCATATGAGTGCATGCTATGAGAGACCAGAAAAATGGTTATAAATGGTGATAAATGGCTAAATAGACTCCCACTCTGAAATTTGCTGAACATAACACTTCTTGGGTTATTCTCTCATAATACACTGTTTCCTCCACACCAATAATTAGATTTTTTGTGGAATTGTTTGGAGTTTAAGAATGCTATAGTAATGGAGGTTAACTCATTTAAAAAAAAAACAGCTTCAACCACTCTTAATAATTCCTTCCAGAAGAATGATTAGCTGTCCTCATTGTCTGGCGAGCAGTTGGTCCAAATAAAATCTACATTAAGTGGGGTGGAAGACACTATTTTGACTTTCTATTGCCTCAGGAGCTCTTCCCCTGTAAGCCCTGTCCCCTGGAAGCTCCTTTCAGGGTTTCAACATATTATAAATGATCTTGTCTGTGCCAAATAATGACCAGGCTCTTTTTTTTTTTTTAAAAAAAAAGGTATTTGTTAAGCACTTTCTATGTACTAGGCTCTGTACTTAGCACTGGAATAGACACAAGCCAATCACATTGGACACAGTCCCTGTCTCACACGGGGTTCACAGTAGATCACTGTACATCATTACTGAAACACAAGCTGTAAGTGAGAAATGATGACAAATACATATACAGAGAAAGGGGATTCAGAGATTCCTTAGCATATAATTTTTACTGCTCCTCACAGAAGAGCTCTTTGTATGTACATAGTATTTAGCTGGGCAAAGGGTCTTAAAGTTTAAGACAGTTGTTAAAATTGTTGCACGATCAAAATCGACGACATAAGCAAGAGAAGAACAGGTTAAATCTTCTGATTTCCAGTTTTGAGGTCAAAATGCTAGTATCTGACCCCCAGATAATCATTTTAAATGCCTTAGGGTGGGCTTTCCCATATATGCACATCAATTTGTTCGGAGACACCTGGCAAATATTTTGAAAAGGAGAGAAAAAAAAAATCAGCATACAGACTCTCAATCTGCTGCAAGCAGGTCAGCACAGCCAGCTACTTTTTTGAGAAACACCGATGGAGCCTGAGGATCAAAGGTGATTTCAACGATAAGGTTATCTCTTTGGGTAAATTCATTCATTCAATCACATTTATTGAGCGCTTACTGTGTGCAGAGCACTGTACTAAGCGCTTGGAAAGTACTACTGTTAGAAACTCCACTATCTCTATTCTGACAACAACTCTAACTAGGTTAACTTTGCCCACAAGGGCTTA
Organism: Tachyglossus aculeatus; assembly: GCF_015852505.1. NCBI lineage: Eukaryota > Metazoa > Chordata > Mammalia > Monotremata > Tachyglossidae > Tachyglossus > Tachyglossus aculeatus. The sequence continues at coordinate 15,391,844 of NC_052081.1, forward strand.
CAGTAAGTAGAGATTATGCAGTAGATGGTTCATGGGTGTGAACTGTTGTGATCTAATTTAAAAGAAACCTCCCACCCACACATCCCTTTATACTTGATCCTCCCTGTGTGGTACGTTTTCAGGGTGTCTTTATTAGGCACCACAGCTATCCCATTAGGTTCTAACTGAAGCACTTATGCAGGAACTACCCAATATACCCTGCAACCTGCTGTTTATTGGCAACGAAGGGTACTCCAGGTTCTCACTGCTAAATGCAACATTAAAACTTAGTGTCTACACCAATAACGGTAAATGAGATAATCAGAACACACGGACACTGTTAAAGTTAATGAACCCGTACAACGGCACTGTATGAAACACCTTGTAAGATAATGGTTAGATTTTACAAAATAACGATAATAGTCCAGATTCTGCTGAATCCATTATGATAAAATGTCCTACATCTCAGCCATAATAGGCAACAAATGTTTTATATTCTCTAACAGAGCACTATTATAGCTAGAGCTATGTAAAGCGAAAGGTTCAGGATTTTCTTTCTAACCCCCTCTTTTTCCTCTCCTCCTCCCCATCTCCCCCCAACTCCTTCCCCTCCCCACAGCACATGTATATGTGTTTGTACAGATTTATTACTCTATTTTACTTGTACATATTTACTATTCTATTTATTTTATTTTGTTAATGATGTGCATCTAGTTTTACTTCTATTTATTCTGATGACTTGACACTTATCCACAGGTTTTGTTGTCTGTCTCCCACTTCTAGACTGTGAGCCCATTGTTGGGTAGAGACCATCTCTATATGTTGCCAACTTGTACTTCCCAAGTGCTTAGTACAGTGTTCTGTACACAGTAAGCGCTCAATACGATTGAATGAATAACTGAATGAGATTTGTCCAGGAGGGTTTGCCGGTTGCATCCAGAGTGTAGTTTATCACATCTAAACAGAATAAGTGGATAAAAGTGTGAAAGTCCAATGATGATTGTGGTACTTGCTAAGCACTTATCATGTGCTAAGCACTGCATTAAGTATTGGGGTAGATACAAGACAAAGGAGCAAGTGAGGGAGACGCAGAAAGGAGTGGAAGAAAAGGAAAAGAGAGTTTAATCAGGGAAGGCTTCTTGAAAGGCTTTGATGGGGGAGGGACTAATTTTTCATTGGATATGAAGAGGGAGGGCATCCCAGGCCAGAGGCAGGTTGTGGGCGATAGGTCAGTGGTGAGGCAGACAAGAAGGAGGTGTAGTGAGTCGTTTGGGTACAGTGAAAAACATACACGAAGGCTATTGACTTCCCCATGCAAACTAAATACAAACCCCCAAACTGAAGAATCTACAGACAAAAACCCAAGTCATGTCTATGACACATCTCCCAACACATTTGAGAAACAGACTCCCCAGTGTACTAAAATTACTTATAAATGGCTGCAGGAGAACAGGAAGTGGCACTTGACGTTGCAGTGTGCTTAACAACTGATTGTGAAGGACATTGCTGAGCCATTTTTCCCCAATTTATGGACTCATAATAGCTGAATTAATAGGAAATCTTTGAACAACCATTTTGGCCCTAGATTTAATTAAGGAGCACATGGACTACAGCTGAGCAGTAGTGCAGTACCCAGTGTGAAATATAATTATTAATGTAAAGGTTAATGAGTTAATTAGCCACATTTAAATGTTTAATTCAAATAAATGTTCAACCACTTAACTGTAATAGGAACCATACCGCCTCCTTTCCATGTCAACGTAGGTGTTCTTTCATTCTTTGTACTTTGATATATGACGTACCACATATGGCCGACCGATTGAGCAAAGAGAATAGAGTAATATTCCCCCTTTCCACTTTTGCATCTTAAATTAAGTTATTAGCATGCTAATCTGAAAATCCATTTTTAACCTCTGGCATCAGAAAAGTAGTAAGTATAAAAATAAAAACGAGGTGACAATGATAAAGAGATTGTATCCAACTTCGTAATCTTTCTGGCCAAAACTTGCATTTTCTGGAGGTATTTTTTCTTTAACAAAGTAACTGGGAAGAAACCTATTGGTTCAAATTATTTTCCTTAAAAATATCCTGTCATAAATGTCAGATGCTTCACTTGCAGTGTTAGAGTAAAAATGTCAGTAGTAGGAGTAATGATTAATATTAAGTGTTTTTTTACTCTTCAATAGTAATAGTACTTATTAAGCACTTATTGGGTACAGAGCACAGTACAGAATACACAGCCCCACATTATTTATGAACACAAGTGTAATTTATTTATTTATATTAATATCTGTATCTCCCGCAAGGGTTCATTGCGGGCAGGGAACATGTTACTAACTCGGTTATATCATACACTGCCAAACTCTTAGTACCATGTTCTGCACACCATAAGCAATAAATGAGAGGATTGATTGACTCGTCGATGGAACTTCAACAATGCCAACAATCCTTGGATTGTCCATCTTCTCTGGATGGGGGATATCTCAAGTTTCTAGCTCCATTCTGCTGGTTCAAATTGCCCCAAATTTCTCAGCAGTCTAAACATGAAGGGTGTGGGACTTCCTTCCCCTTTGCACTCCTTTAGGCCATTTAGCTTCCACCATGGATTGAGGGGTGGAGGAAAGAGGGGAAGGAGATGGATTATGCTTCAGGGCCCTTTTGTCAGAGCCCAGAGTCCCAGGTCTGCCGTCTCTCTGGGCTGCATGCTGTCTAGTTTCCTGGAAATTATTATACATTCCCATTATGAATATTTATGCTTTTGATCTCATGGGTTGTTTTCTTTTTTTTTACTTGGAACTACAAAGTACACCTCAAAGCAAGGACTGGGAACACGTTCTAAAGGCTTATGTTTCTGAATTTAAAATGATTTGGAAATTTCCCTTACTCATCAAGAAACCCCCAATGGTCACTGGGATTTAGCTTCAGAATACAAATGGATGCATAGGATTTAGGGTTCTATAGGCTCAACTGCAGTTCTGAAGCAATGGCCCTCAAAAATGGTTTGGGTAGAGTATTCACAATTTTACAATGTGCTTTGTATGCTTTCATTGTTACTCTGACACAGAAGTTTCTGAGCTGATGCATTATTCATTCTATAGTTAATATTTGGTATTCATTTTAATATTAATTCCAGAAAAGATGGGAATAAACAAATTCCAATTCATTAGAGTCACCCAAATGGCTTATTTATCAGTACTTTGGTTTGATAGTGTGGTAAAAAATTGATACAGATAAAACACCTTACAACTAGGTTTAGAATTGTGAAAGCTTTGATGTATGTACATATACATACATATATTTGTGTGAGAGTATGTGTGAGTGTGAGCGTTTGTGTGTATAGTACTAAGCTCTGGAGTAGATATAAGCTAATCAAATTGGACATAGTCCATGTCCCACGAGGAACTCAGTTTTAATCCTCAGAAGTAACCGAGGCACAGTGAATTTAAATGACTTGCCCAAGGTCACACAGCAAAGTGGAGGAGGCAGGATTTGAACTCAGGTCCTCTTACTCCCAAGACCATGCTCTTTCCACCAGGCAATGTTGCTTTCCATTTCTTTCTTTAAAAATCCAAGAGTCCCCAACTCTATTAAATGTTCCTGAGAACTCGAGGTGTATGTTAAATGCTAATCTGTTCTAAATTATGAAATAGGTCTTAAATGTGGAATATTTTGTTCACCTGTAGGTTACTGGTCATAAAGCATGGAAAATCATTCAAGCAAGTTACATTAATTATAACTCACAAACATTATTCTTACTGCCAAGTTCATAATTGAGGCAGTTTATTTTCAGGGATATCCAACAGCAGCTGTAGGCTATAATATAGAGAAGTCATCTTTGCATTTTTCATTGTTACTCAGTAATTGACTAATGGTCTGTTTCAGACATTCCATAAAAAAGGTTCCATTAGGAAGAAAACTTATTTTATTTCACCTCTTGTGTTAACCCTGCCAAAACCACTTCTTCAAAGTTGGTACCTTTAAATATATTATCTTCCTCCAATTAACTCATTCAACTTCAGGCATTTACTTGAGCTGGGCAAATGCATAATGTAACACTAGGTAGGTGTGCTGGTCTATGAAAAATAAACATTCTAATGTTTATAAATGAGTAGAACCACAGATTTAATTTGTTATTCTTCATGTCCAGCTCAAACAAAATTATAGAAAAACTCGTAGGCAGATGTTCAAAGAAAATCCACATAATATTCCCTCACAACAAAAAAGGAATACCGAATCAACAAACAGGATATTTCAATTCAATTTATTTTTAAGAAAAAGTAAGATTAAAATGAGACTGAAATAGAAAGTCAATCAGGAATGATGGTCTCATATACTTGGGACTGACTTCTACTCTGAATGCTTTTCTTTCTTATGTGGTATCCTACAATTGTGGGCATTTTTATCTTAGTTCTAAAATATGCACATCTTTAATTACTGGGAATTTCATTCTTACTCTTTAGTTCTTATGATCCTAGAGCTTATGTGAGAATGAAGAATTATGGATTTCCCTGTCCTTTCAGAAGACACAATTAACAGAACAAGACCTTCATAATGCTTATGGTTTTTCATGATCTCTTCCTCTCATTTTAAATATTTTCATCAAGCTGGTTCCATGTGAGACAATAATTCTGTACACTAAAAAATTTAAGATGGCCTTAAGTGTCCAAATTAAGTGGCTTAATAAAAATATGAATAAGGTATCAGTCTAGAATTAATTTAAAAGAGGTGGGAAGGCTCCTGAATGAAAAGAACTCAGTAAGGAAAAGATCTGATCAGTGGAAACCTCTAAATACACTCACACAACAAGTGGAAGTCTTCTGGGAATCCTTTGTTGTTTGGATTCTTCTAATTAAAACAGTGGTTTACTATCCGCCCCAACTGTCCACCTCCTTTACTCGGGCAGAATCTGATTGTTGGACAAATCTGCACCAGTAACACAATTTCCAGAGCTGAACATGACGGTATTTGAATACCATCAGTGGAGTTTGGGGTAGAATGGACAGAGGTGTTTTTCTCCACTCACAAACTGGCAGACTATCATAAACTTTGGAAACCCTATAAGAAACGGCAAGCACAGTGGAAGGGAAAAAAGGAAGCATTATTTTCTCTTGCCTACCTCAAATCTACACCAAAATCCCACGTAGGACCCTGATCCTTCAATAATAATAAATAATAATAATGATGGCACTTCTAAAGCGCTTACTATGTGTAAAGCACTGTTCTAAGCATTGGGGAGGTTACAAGGTGATCAGGTTGTCCCACAGGGGGCTCACAGTCTTAATCCCCATTTTACAGATGAGGTAACTGAGGCACAGAGAAGTTAAGTGACTTGCCCAAAGTCACACAGCTGACAATTGGTGGAGCCGGGATTTGAACCCCTGACCCCTGACTCTAAAGCCCGGGCTCTTTCCACTGAGCCACACTGCTTTAGACTGTAAGCTCGTTGTGGGCAGGGAATGTGTCTGCTAATTGCTATATCATACTCTCCCAACCGATTAGTATAGTGTTCTGCACGCAGTAAATGCTCAATAAATATGACAATTCATTCACTCATGCATTCAATCATATTTATTGAGCGCTTACTAAATGAATCCTCCTGGCCTTCTCCCCACCCCGGCTCTATCTTCGTTAGAAATGCCGAAAGCCAGCATTAGAGTGCACTTGAGTAAGGAAACGGTTCCTTTGTAAAACTGTCTCTAAAACAGTCAAATCTGGGGAAATTTGGCAAACAGGAGGACCTCTGTACACAAAGTCAGAGTATATCCACATTACCTTCTTTCCTGGAAATTTTCTTATCATCACCAGATGCTGATTGTGCAAAAATTCCAACTGATGTTCAGAACCTTATTTTTAAAGCAAAAATTGGAAAAGCTATCAGAGAAATAAATTAATTTCCTGACATGAGCAGTTCAGTAATGTACCCATCACCACTAACTGACAAAAAGATTCATTCATTCAATCATATTTATTGAGCGCTTACTGTGTGCACAGCACTGTTCTAAGCACTTAAAAGATTGTGGGTGACACTAATTCCCTACAATCAGGATTTCCCTGTTTTCAGTATAGAGATGAGCATTAGAAATAGTCTGCATCTTTGTATTTTTGCACTCTTCTTCCCCAAATAATAGTGAGGGGCTCATAAATCAGACATGTTTACTCGGTATTTCCTGAGAAAAAGTTCAGTTTAGCTTTAATTTTCCCTCAGCTAATCCAAACTACCTCATAAAAATCAGTAATAAACATTCATCTCTAGTCCTTTTATCTTCACACCATAAGAATCAATGAAGCCACTACATGTATTTATGTTCCAGCTTTATTAAGTAACCTCTCCAGCTGTTCCAAAGGCAAGTCGAAAAGCTGAAAAAGTAGCACGCTCATTCTGTTCAGTAATTTAACACTGATCAGCTGCTGTTTAGCCAAGAAGCTTTCTTATTATCTTCCCAAATTTGGTTCCATTTGGCTTTCACTATTCTAATGCCATATGGCTTCTATTAAAATCCCCTTCTACCTTGCCCTTCCACGTGGATTTGCACTCTTTATTCATCCATCAGTCGCAGCACCTATGTACAGATCTGTAATTTATTCATATCCATGTCTGTCTCCCGTTTAAACTGTAAGGTCTTTCTTGGCAGGTTTAACGGGACTTCAACTCTGCCATATTTTACTCTCCCAATGCCTAGTACAGTGTTCTGTACACGGTAAGTGCTCAATAAATAAGATCAATAAGATCTAGGATTAGAACCCAGGTCCTCTGATTTCCAGACCCATGCTCTTTCCACTGGAATACACTGCTTCTCAGGTGTACAATGCTCCAATAATAATTTTAGGTGTGTGTCTACTAAATACCATTGATTGGTTTGGTATTTCTTTCTTGGGAAAATATCTAGTGATCTTCTCTCCTTGCACAAGAGGTGTATGTTGGTTGGGAAAGCACAACAGTCACCGCTACAAGCTTGAGTGGAGTCTAGGCCTACTTCGACATCACATTAACATGGCAGGAGACTGGAAGGGAAGCAGGAGGATTTTATCTAAATAATAATGAAAAATGGTAATTATCTAATGATGATTACTTAAGCAGCAAATGATCATTTTGGTAATTGTTTAAGGATGTGTTAAGCACCGGGGTAGCTACAAGATAACCAAGTCAGACACACTACCTGCCCCATTTGGGGCTCACAATCTAAGTAGGAGCATGCAGTTATTTAATAATAATAATAATGATGATGGGATTTATTAAGCGCTTACTATATGCAAAGCACTATTCTAAGCGCTGGGGAGGTTACAAGGTGATCAGGTTGTCCCACAGGGGGCTCACAGTCTTAATCCCCATTTTACAGATGAGGGAACTGAGGCCCAGGGAAGTTAAGTGACTTGCCCAAAGTCACACAGCTGACAAGTGGCGGAGCAGGGCTTTGAACCCATGACCTCTGACTCCAAAGCCCGGGCTCTTTCCACTGAGCCACGCTGCTTCTCCATTTTAAATTTAAATTAAATTCTCCTATTTAATCTTCATTTTGCAGATGAGGAAATTGAGGCCCAGAGGAATTCAGTGACTTGTCCCAGGTTTAACTCAGCCTTCAAGAAGTGGTGTCAGAATTAGAACCCATGTCCTCTGAATCCCACTGGTGTTCTACTAGGCCATACTACTTTACTGCTTCTAAAACCAAACAATATCTTGCCATCTTGACATTCCTGGGTGGAAAGTTGATACCCCTAGGGGAAGTATTATCCCTCTCTCACTACCCACGGGATACAGTTTTTCATGACTACAGTCATCCTCTGGCCTGCTTTGAGGTCATAACGTAAGAGAATGAGTTTCCCATTCCTGCATCCAGCTCTGTCGGCATACTGTCTACTACAGTGGCTCAGTGGAAAGAGCACGGCCTTTGGAGTCAGAGGTCATGGGTTCAAATCCCAGCTCCGCCAATTGTCAGCTGTGTGACTTTGGGCCAGTCACTTAACTTCTCTGTGCCTGTTATCTCATCTGTAAAATGGGGATTAAGACTGTGAGACCCCCATGAGACAACCTGATCACCTTGTAACCTCCCCAGTGCTTAGAACAGTACTTTACACATAGTAAGTGCTTAATAAATGCCATTATTATTATTATTATTACAGCTACATTGACTTTCTCCCCTTCCTAGCTCGACTGTGGGATTGTAGTTTGAAGGAGGTGTAGGCTTTGCACATCTCCCCTTAGGGGAAATCAACACCTTTTTCATATGCTGTGAACTTGCAGAATTAAAAAAAAATAATAATTACAGCATTTATTAATCACTTACTATGCACTTACAGTACTGTTCGGTTAATTTTCATAGGTTTCTATCTACCCTGCATTCATTTATATCCAGGAAGTTTTGTATAACAAAAGAGGGGATTTTCTATGACCACACAAGGGAATTTTAAGGCAAATTTCATTAGCACTAATAGCTGAAAGTATCTGCACACTAAGAAAGTTGTAATCCCCTTATGTAAAGGATAACAATTGACCCTATTGTATGCCTAATACAAGATTACAAGACCCCACATGCAGCTCAAAATCCATCTTATCCCCCTTTTACTGATGAGAAAACTGAAGCCCAAAGTAGGGCCATGCCAGACCGTGTTATAAACTCTGTCCTCCTGACTGACATTATCTTTCCAGGAGGTCAAGCTGCCTAACAAGAAGAGTCCAATATGCCTGTTACTCTTGAAAACCTGTTTCTTTCCCTGATTGAATGAGACTGTCAAAATATACCTCATTACAATGCTAGACTATGTTGCGGTCAAGAAGATAACTCTAGCAAAGGAAATATACTTAAATCCATTATCACTGAGTTTATTGAAACTAATATCGCCATGACTCCAGGCAGAAGCGGAAACAAATCAGCTTGACTTAACTAATTACTGTTTTTTACAACACATTCGGGCCACTTTAAAATACTCTGAGCAACATACACTATAGTCCATCTTTTCCCAAATGATCCTAGGACATCAGTTTCATTTGTATTACCAAACAGAACTGTTGTGATTGTTTTCTCCCCCAATCTCTTGCTCTACAGAGAAAAATCAGAATTTGAGCTGGTTCTTCAGACTCTAGTCTTAAATGCATATTAAACTAATAAAAGTAGGGTAGCATTAGCGGAGAAGTCTGTCAACAGTGCTGCTCTGTTAATTTTCATAGGTTTCCAACTACCCTGCGTTCGTTTATATCCGGGAGTTTGGTATAACAAAAGACGTGATTTTCTATGACCACACGAGGGAATTTTATGGCAAACTTCATTAGCACTAATAGCTGACATGATCTACACACTAATAAGTTTGTAATCCCCTTATGTAAAGGATAATAATTGATCCTAAATTATTATCTAGGTTTCACAATGACAAGTTTGGTAACAGAAGACAAAGTCCATTCACTACTCTGTGTCATCCATGAGGAGTAATAATTTCAAATGCATTTTCTTTGGTGGCTCTACTGATTTTTAGCATTTCAGTGAATGCAAAATTGCTAACGTTACTTCAACTGATTTGAAATAATTTTTACATAATGCAACGCTTATGCATACTTATAAGAATTGTATACCATATGCTATTTTATATTAACATTACCTGTAAATTTTCCAAAATGGCAAAAGACTTTGTGATTCTTAAACTACTAGAAGTATGTATTATCCTATTTACAGACAGGTTATTGAGTTGCAGTGAATTAAGTGGATTTTTTTTTTACAAAGCAACATAAGCTGCAGGCTGCTACAGAAATTATTGGAAGATAAAAATTAATCTCTCATATCTTTTCTAGAATTACGTTTGTAGCAGAAGTCTAAAGCTCCTACTACAGAACTGTGCACACGATATTTACTATACAATTCCCCGCAAAAAAAGTATTTGTGGACCCCAGTGTTCAAAGTGGTATTTATTATTCAAAAAAAAAAAAATGGGTAAATAAAAGGAAGAATGGAAAAACAATTTGAAGCAGTGCCGCCTAATAGAAAGATCACATTCCTGGGAGTCAGAGAGCCTTGCGGTTCTAATCCCAGCTCTGCCACTTGTGTGTTGTGTGACCACAGGCAAGCCACTTCACTTTTTTGCACCTCAGTGTCCTCGTTAAATACCTGTTCACTCTCCCCTTAGACTCTGAGCCTCATGTGGGAGGGGATAATATCCAAACTGATTATCTTGCATCAACGCTGTGCTTAGGACAGTGCCTGGCACATAGGAAGTGCCTAAAATACAGTTACTATTAGAAGTATTAATAATAATTATAATAATAATAATTGTGGTATTTGTTAAGTGTCTATTATTTCCAGGTGCTGTACTAAGTGCTGGGGTGGATACAATAAAATGCGTATATACGCAAATGTCATAAGCATTCAGTTGCCCCAATGTTATCAAATGCATTTCAACAAGTTAACTTATGAATTACATTGTCATTCTTAAATGGACATATCCCTTGTTACCCTGGATGGTCTCTGCAGTTGATACCATCTCTCAAACAAAATTTAAGGAGTGCTAGTTACTAATTCTCAAACTGGTGAGTAGCAATCATTTATATTGGCAATGTCAAGTTCAATTTAGATGGTCTACCTAGGTCACTTGGTTGACTTAACTCTACCTCTTCTGATGAGTCACTGAAAGATACTTTATATCTTTCTGGACAATAATTTTAAGTAGTTAAAAATACTCAGTGAGGTTATTGAGCCCATAATACAAGTCACAAGTTTCTCAGAGAAAAATGAAGGAAACAGTGTGGCCTAGTCAGAAGCTTCGTGGCCTACTGGATAGAGCATGGGCCTGGACATTAGAAGGACCTGGGTGCTAATCCTGGCTCCTCCACTTGTCTGCTATGTGACCTTGGGCAAGTCATTTAACTTCTTCATGCCTCAGTTACCTCATCTGTAAAATGAGGATTAAAACCTTGAGCCCCATGAGGGGCATGGACTGTGTCCAACCTGATTTATGTGTATCTTCCTCAACTCTAAGTACAGTGCCTGGAACATAGTAAGTGCTTCACAAGTACAAAAACAACAACCAAAAAATCTTCTTTCAAAGCAAGTTTCAAATACATAATCCTAAGAATAAATACAATCCTCTATGTATACCTAAGGTCTAGTTAAAACTTTAATTTTATACATTAATGCATGATCCAAGATGCTATTTATTGCACCTGCAACTTTAATTAAGACAGCAACGCCTATTCATTGGTTTGGGTCTTTTGTTTCTGTGGTTTTCTTCCAGACCTTCTATGGAGTGCATGGAGAAGCTGTGATGATTAGTTTGATATCATAACTCAACGGAGCTCACCCAGTGATGAAAAATACCAGATTCTGTTCCTCTTGGATTTGACAGAACTCCAGTATTACATCTCAACTCTCTCTTAGTAGAAGGGAATATACAGCAATGTATCTGATGTGAATGGATTTGAAATGGTCAGTCATCCCTGGGTTAAACTGAACAGTTTAAAATGAATACTACATCCAGATATGGCTGCTGTTTAGAGGAAATTTGAACAATTTGGTCTGTCATTGTTAACATGACCTTCCAAGTATAAGACATTTCTTTCCAGAGAGCTCCTTTACCAAGGTAGTTCAATCTTTTCACGATGCAGCAGGGGAATTATAGCTTGTTCTTCTGCCATATGCAGGACTCCGGAGACCAACTATCAAATTTCAGTCTCTAGCATAAATAGTAAGCTATAAACCCACTCTTCGCATAGTCTGACAGAGTGTTTCTTTCTGGAGCAAATTCAGCAGCTGTACTGCATCTTCAGTTTAGACACCGTAAATGTAGATTGAGCATTTATAAGAAAAACTAAATGATAAAAATGCTAATGCAAATGAATTCCTAATGATGTCTACCCAGCCTAATGAGTACAGACTTGGTTAAATGTATTAGTTCTTCAAATATTACACTAGAGGTCATACAACATCTAATATATTTCCTTATTCCCTTGACTTTCACATTTCACACTCTTCTGAATGTAATTTCTTTCAATTTTGCCCGCTGTCAGTAATTGGTGTGGCAGAACTCTCTCTCCTCCAACAGACCCAGACTGATTATACTGGAACTGCATTTTGTGTATCTATTAAAACCAGGAATCAAACTTCCTTTGAAAACACTGATTCATATTTCTCTCTCTCATCTTTCTGCCTCCCACCCTCAACCACTCTTTTATGAAGGACACTAAATCCTACAGTACACTTACATATAATACTACTACTAATAATAATAGTGCTTGTTAAGCCCTTACTATGTGCCAAGCACTGTTCTAAAGGCTGGGATAGATACAAGGTAATCAGGTTGTCCCACGTGGGGCTCACAGTCTTAATCCCCATTTTACAGATGAAGTAACTGAGGCACAGAGCAGTGAAATGACATGTCCAAGATCACACAGCAGGCAAGTGGCTGAGCTGGAATTAGAACCTATGACCTTTTTGACTAGGAAATCACCAGCAGATATTACTTATGATTTATAAATAGTTGAGTTTCAATGGGATTTGACCTCATTAGTGCTTGACGCATGGTAAGCACTTAACAATACCATCATTATTACATTAACCTTAATAAGGGGTGAAAAATTCTGATCCATTGAGCGCAAAATAATCACTTGAGGTGGTGCTCTTTCCACTGGAGAAGAATCAAAACCGAATCGAGAACCAGACAGGATTTTGATCTGTCAAAAGCATTCACAGGTCAAATGTGTCTTTTCACTTAGAAAAAATGATAATAAAGAAAAGTTTTAATTTGACTTGGTAGCTAGTTAATCCAAATGGGGGAATACAGACTGTACTGTACTTTTCCAAAATGATAATAACAATATACAGTACTTCACCCATTTCTTCCAGGGAGCTTCTAGTAATTTGCTATCATTGTACTCTTCTTGCCAGAGAGAAGAAAATATTTTGCTCATTTTTTTCAATGAATTAATAGTTGCACATTTCTGGACTGGTATAATTAGACTGACTGTATTGTTTCCATTTGAAAAATCAGTACATGAGGACACCCATGCCTATTTTGAGTGCTGTCTCCTTCCCTTTATGGCAGCACTAAGTGATGGAAGGGAAAATGTGCAGTAAAATACACTAAGTCTTCTGAGAAACCCTTGTTACAAGTTCTAAAATGTTGCACTGAGCACATGCAGCTCAAATACATGAGGATCAAGTGGTCAAACAGAGCAAAACCTGGTAAGGGGCAGGTCTGGTGAATTCAGATAGGAACTTCCAAATTGAAATAGTTTCTAAAATCTCCCAGGCCAGCCTAAAAAAATCTAGGATGGTCTCAGTTTACCCGGGATGAATGATGGCCCCAATTCTAATGGAAAACCAGGAGATATTTACTAATCTCTTCCCACACCAACCTGTACTTCACTCTACTGCCCAGATCGTTTTCCTACAAGAATGTTGAGGACACGTCACCCCACTCCTCAAGAAACTCCAGTGGTTGGCCATCCACCTCCGCATTAAACAAAAACTCTTCACCACTGGATTTAAAACATTAAATCACCTTGCTCCCTCCTACTTTACCTTGCTACTCTCCAACTACAACCCAGCCCGCAGACTTTGCTCCTCTAATGTTGTACAGAGCTCTGCACAGAGTAAGCATTTACTAAATACGATTGAATGAATGAAACTTCTGGTACCTCAGGTCATCTATCTCGCCGCCAACCCCTCGCCCACACCCTGCCTCTGGCCTGGAAGGCCCTCCCTCCTCAAATCCGACAGATAATTACTCTCCCTCACTTCAAAGCCTTATGAAGGGCCATCTCCTCCAAGAGGCCTTCCCTAAGTCCCCCTTTCCTCTTCTCCCACTCCCTTCTGCGTCACCCTGACTTGCTCCCTTTATTCATCCCTGACCAGCCCCAGAGTACTTACGCTCACATCTGTAATTTATTTATTCATATTAACATTGGTCTCCCCCTCTGGACTGTGAGCTCACTGTGGGCAGGGATTGTCTGTTTATAGTTATATTGTACTCTCACAAGTGCTTAGTATAGTGCTCTGCACACAGTAAGTACTCAATAAACATTCATTCATTCATTCAATCGTATTTATTGAGCACTTACTGTGTGCAGAGCACTGTACTAAGCGCTTGGGAAGTACAAGTTGGCAACATATAGGGATGGTCCCTACCCAACAACGGGCTCACAGTCTAGAAGGGGGAGACAGACAACAAACCAAAACATGTAGACAAGTGTCAAGTCGTCAGAACAAATAGAATTAAAGCTAAATGCACATCATTAACAAAATAAATAGAATAGTAAATATGTACAAGTAAAATAAGTAGACTGATAAATCTGTACAAACATATATACAGGTGCTGTGGGGAGGGGAAGGAGGTAGGGTGGGGGGATGCAATTAATGAATGAATAATAAATTAGCCCATTTGGTCTAACTGACTCTGATATATTCAATATTTACAAACTGTTGGTCACGGTTTGATTCTGAAGGGATTTGCTCTCTGTCATGTGTAAAGTGTTAAAGCAACAGGAAAAATTAACCAAGATGTGAGGACAGTAGCCAGCATTCTGTGTGTGTGAGCTGCTCTTCTGAAAATTGAAAAGGCTTATTTGAGAAAGCTATCCTCCAAATAGTAGAAGGGCTTCAAAATAAAAGAAAATACTAATATGGGGGTGGAGGGGTGGGAATGGTGATCAACAACGATTCCTCTCACCCATATGCACTGATTTCTTCTTCTGCTGTGGCTTATGTGCACCTACAAAAACACACATATAACACCAGTGGAAAAGAACACGGGCTTTGGAGTCAGAGATCATGGGTTCAAATCCCGGCTCCACCAATTGTCAGCTGTGTGACTTTGGGCAAGTCGCTTAACTTCTCTGTGCCTCAGTTACCTCATCTATAAAATAGGGATTAAGACTGTGAACCCCCGTGGGACAACCTGATCACCTTGTAACCTTCCCAGCGCTTAGAACAGTGCTTTGCACATAGTAAGCATATAATAAATGCCATCATTATTATCCAACTTGTACTTCCCAAGTGCTTAGTACAGTGCTCTGCACACAGTAAGCGCTCAATACGATTGAATGAATGAATGATTATTACCACACCCATTTACACACACTCCCGCCTCTCCCTACATATAAATGCAGTTGTTCTTTATACTCATCTAAAAAAACCACTGATGGTGATTTGGAACTATCAGTTCTGGCTGGGATTCTCCAAATGATTCATGAATTAGACCCTCAAATGCCCCAAACCCTTTATTATTTGTAGAACTGGACATACAGTTTAGTAATTCTGGCTCCTGAATACCAAGGGATTTCCCACTTCTTTTATGTCCTAGTGGAAAGACTCACCTCCTCCAGGAGGCCTTCCCAGACTAAGCCCCTCTTTTTCTCAACTTCCCCTCCCCCACCTTGCTCCAACTCACTCCCTTTGCTTTATCCACCCTCCCCACACTTGTGTATATATGCACATAGCTATAATTCTATTATATTAATGCCTGTTTTGTCTTGATGTGTATATATCTCTAATTCTATTTATTTGAATTAATGCTATTAATGTCCGTTTACTTGTTTTGATGTCTGTCTCCCTCCCTCCCTCTAGACTGTGAGCCCGGTGTGGGCAGGGATGGTCTCTCTTCGTTGCTGAATTGTACTTTCCAGGCACTTAGTACAGTGCTCTGCACCCAGTAAGCGCTCAATAAATATGATTGAATGAATGAATGAAAGAGTACAGTGGGGAGTTGGGAGGCTGAGGTTCTAATTATAAGAAACAGCGTGGCCTAGGAGTCAGAAGGACCTGGGTTCTAGTCCTGGCTCCACCACTCATCTGCTGGGTGACCTTGGATAAGTCACTTGACTTTCCTGTGCCTTAATTACCCCTTCTAAAAAATGGGGATTAAAACTGTGAGGCCCAAGTGGGACAGGGACTTTGTAACTACCCCAGTACTTAGTACAGTGCCTGGCACATAGTAAGCACTAAAAGACCACAATTATTATTATCATTTAAAGTAATAATAATCCCAGCTAAGTCACCTGATTTATTTGTGCCTCAGTATCGTCATCTGGAAAATTGGAATAAAATACCATTTCTACCATGAGAGAAGCAGCTTGGTTCAGTGGAAAGAGCACGGGCTTTGGAGTCAGAGGTCATGGGTTCAAGTCCCGGCTCTGCCACATGTCTGCTGTGTGACCTTGGGCAAGTCACTTAACTTCTCTGAGCCTCAGTTCCCTCATCTGTAAAATGGGGATTAAGACTGTGAGCCCCAAGTGGGACAACCTGATCTAGACTGTAAGATCGTTGCGGGCATGGAACTGGTCTACCAACTCTGTTATAGTGTACTTTCCATGTACTCAGTACAGTGGTTTTACACACAGTGAGTGCTCAATAAATATGAGCTCCT
The DNA here is from genome assembly GCF_015852505.1 of Tachyglossus aculeatus. Lineage (NCBI taxonomy): Eukaryota > Metazoa > Chordata > Mammalia > Monotremata > Tachyglossidae > Tachyglossus > Tachyglossus aculeatus. The sequence continues at coordinate 15,408,164 of NC_052081.1, forward strand.
CACCCTGGGCTTCAAGGCTCTCCATCACCTTGCCCCCTCCTACCTCACCTCCCTTCTCTCCTTCTATAGCCCAGCCCGCACCCTCCGCTCCTCTGCCGCCAATCTCCTCACCGTACCTCGTTCTCGCCTGTCCCGCCATCGATCCCCGGCCCATGTCATCCGCCGGGCCTGGAATGCCCTCCCTCTGCCCATCCGCCAAGCTAGCTCTCTTCCTCCCTTCAAGGCCCTACTGAGAGCTCACCTCCTCCAGGAGGCCTTCCCAGACTGAGCCCCTTCCCTCCTCTCCCCCCTCTCCATCCCCCCCATCTTACCTCCTTCCCTTCCCCACAGCACCTGTATATATGTATATATGTTTGTACATATTTATTACTCTATTTACTTATTTATTTATTTTACTTGTACATATCTATTCTATTTATTTTATTTTGTTAGTATGTTTGGTTTTGTTCTCTGTCTCCCCCTTTTAGACTGTGAGCCCACTGTTGGGTAGGGACTGTCTCTATATGTTGCCAATTTGTACTTCCCAAGCACTTAGTACAGAGCTCTGCACACAGTAAGCACTCAATAAATACAATTGATGTTGATGATGATGATTAATTGATTGTATTAAGCGCTGAGGTAGATACAAGCAAATCAGGTTGAATACAGTCATTCATTCATTCATTCATTCATGCAATAATATTTATTGAGCACTGTCCAGATAATGGGGTTCATAGTGTTAATCCCCCTTTTACAGATGAGGTAACTGAGGCACAGGGAAGTTGAGTGACATGCTCAAGATCACACATATGGTAGACATATGTCAGTCAGGATTAGAACCCAGATCTCCTAATTCCCAGCCACGTGCACTCTGTTTATATTGTATCTTTATCAGTTTTTAGTTCAATGCTTTGCACATGAAAACCACGTATCAATGCATATCATTATTTTTATTATCATTACTGCTGTCATTGTTATCATTAGGACTAGTTCCATTATTCCTGAAAAACTGACATCCTTTCATGAATAATAGGTGTCATATGTCATCTTTTCTGGTTAAAAAGAAATCCTCTAAAAAACTACTTTCCTTAGTGGAGGTAATATTAGTGTCCCATGAATGGAATCTTCCTTTAATTCAATGTCATTGACCACAATGCAGATCTGGAGCCCAAAATTAGATTTATGATTAAATTATTTAAGGTAGTCCTATTAGCAATTAATGTTATTGATTTCTTGTGACTTTAAAACATGCCAGATGTGGGCTTTCTTCAGGGAATATTGAGTGAGGCGTTAAAAAGCAGGGAGATATAAAGGGCTCCTGGCAAGAGACAGGCAAACGGAGTTAACGAACTGTGTTCACTATAATCCATCAACTGTCACTTTGCTGTTATCTGGTGATAAAATCAATATAAATGTCATCAGATACACAGCATTGCTTCATTTAGAACTCTAACCTCAATATGTCATCATACAGGTATTTAAACATCAGCTAAGATGCAACAAAGCTTAAAGTGGCTTTGAACTTGTAAACCCTGAAAAAAAAGATTGATTTACTTTATAGTTTTGTTTTGTTTCCAGCCCTAGCATACAACTCTAGAATGCATTAATCTGAGCACCATTCCTCTTCAAATGGTTAACAATATATTGTAACCGAGCTCTCTTCCTCATGCTGAAACAAGTTAAATAAATGTCCTGATTTTGGAGAATAAATGAAAAATGCATACCTTTCAGCTAAGCTTCCTTTTGATTATGCTCTGTTTTGGCATATGATTCTCAGCTTTAGAATTAAAGCAGAGCAAAAACATTTTTCATTGAAATAGGTGGATTTCTACATTACCCCTCTCCACACCCAGTGATCTGTAAAAGAAACAAAAAGGCAGAGTGGGGATAAAAATAAATTTGAATTAGAATTAGATTTAAGTAGCACATAGCAGCTTTGGTATTAAAAAATCACCCCTTTGGGGTCTATGTGCTTGGAATAAGGTTTGTCATCTATAATTCACTACAGAATTATTTCCGGGTTAGGTGAATTTAACTGTTTTACAGTTGAATTCTTTAGCCCTAAATGAGTCAGATTCAGTGGTGTTTTTTGTCCCCTCCAGGTTAAAACTCTCCACTGTTACAGAGAAACCTAGAGAAATAATAGAATGGTAATTGGGGTGTTTTTTCAGCACTGTGCCAGGCACTGTGCTAAGAGCTGTGGCGGATACAGGCAAATTTAGGATGGACACAGCTCCTGTCCCACATGGGGCTCGCAGTATTAATCCCCCCACTGAGGCAGAGACAGGTGAAGTGACTTCCCAAGGTCACAGACAAGTGGCGAAGCCAGAATTAGTACCCCCGTCCTAGTGTGACCTGCTCTGGGAATCAGAACACCTGGGTTCCAGCTCCATATCTGTAAGTAGGGCCTAGTGGGGCTATGTCATCAGTGGTGAAGGCTCTGACCAAAGGTCAAATAGGTAGAGGGCAAAGGCAAAGATCACGGGGTGAAAATCATTCTCAAGGGGGTCTGACGCTTTCTGAATACGACTGCTTGAAACTAGCAGGTGGAAAGTAACTGTTCATAGGGTAGAGCTTGGAATCTCTGTTTCTTGCCTTTTGTTTATGTGCCTGAAACAATTCTGATTCAAGAGGAAAGGCCGCTCACCAGAAACCCTAACATAAAAATAGCAGCTGACTTCAAAGGGGAGAGACCTAAGTCAGGCCAAGCATGAGGAATGGGATGAGGAATGAGGAACTGCTCAACAGAGAAGCAGTTGCCTAGTAGCTAGAATATAGGCTTGGGAGTCAGAAGGACCAGCGTTCTAATCCCAGCTCTGTCTCTTGTTGTTGGACAAGTGAATTAATTCACTTCTCTGTGCCTCAGTTTCTTCAACTGTAAAATGAAGGATAATAATAAGGATGATGATGGTATCTGTTAAGCGCTTACTATACGCCAAGCACTGTTCTAACTGCTGGGGGAGATATAAGGTTATCAGGTTGTCCCCGGTGGGGCTCACAATCTTAATCCCCATTTCACAGATGAGGTAACTGAGTCACAGAAAAGTTAAGGGATATACCCAAAGTCACACAGCTGATGAGCGGCGAGTCAGGATTAGAACCCACAATCTCTGACTCCTAAACCCGTGCTCTTTTCACTTAGCCACCTAAGCCAGGCTGCTTCTCAATACCTGTTCTCCTTCCTACCTGATGTGAACTCCATGTGGGACTAGAAGAAGAAATAAGGGAATTTATCTGCTGTGTGAACTTGAGCAGTTACTACACTTCTCTGTGCCTCAGTACCTCATCTGAAAAATGGGGATTAAGACCATAAGCCCTACACAGGACATGGTCTGTGTTCAACTTTCTGTGTCTATCCCAGTGTTTAGAACAGTGCCTGGCACACAGTAAGCACTTAACAAATACCATAAAAAAGCAGAATGTGAAAAAGGAATCATTAAGAAGCACTTAAAGTAGAGAAGTAGCATGGCCTAATGGAAAGAGCATGGGCCTGGGAGCTCTGATCTCAGCTCTACCACTTTTCTGCTGTGTGACCTTGGACAAGCCACTTAACCTCTCGGGGCTTCAGTTCCCAAAGCAAAACAGGAAATTGGAAGATAGAGTTAAGGATGACCTTGATTAAGTCACTTTACCTCACGGGGCCTCAATTTCCTCATCTGTAAAATGGGGAGTCAATACCTGTTCTCCCTCCTATTTAGACTGTGAGCCCCATGTGAGACCAAGTTATCTTATGTCTACCCCCATCATTTAGTACTGCACTTGACGCACTGTAAGTGCTTAATAACAACGTTATTATTATCATTTATTAATATTAAAGACTAGTCCTGCAGTGATCATAACAGCTCCCCTGTGGGTCCCTAAAGACTATGCTCCACGCTCCCTGCACGCCTCCAGGGTGCTGAACACCATACTTTTGGTGTCATTCATCCGTTCGGCATTCATTCAATCGCATTTATTGAGCTGTGTGCAAACACTGTACTAAGTGCTTGAAAGTACAATATAACAATAAACAGAAATGTTCCCTGCCTCAATGAACTTACAATATAGAGAAGAGCTCAAGTGGCCTCCCTCATTTTGTGCAAGTGATCTCCAGCTGAGAACACCGGCTCCCAATCCCTTTCCTTCTGAGAGGGACAAGGAGGTCACAGGTTTTAATGGTTTTTTTGTAATCCTAACCTACACACCCATGAAAATGGGTGGCTGCATATGGGAAAATGTTCTCCATGTGCACTTGAGGATTCTAGCCAAGCAGCATTAACCAATACACTGTGACTAATCACGACTGTGGAATTTTTCAAGTGCATACCATGAGCCAAGCACTGGATTAAGTGCTGGGTAGATACAAGACCATCATATTGGACAGAAAACCTGGCCCACATGGGACTCACCTTCTAAAGAGGAGGGAGAACAGTCACTGAATCTCCCTTTCACAGAAGAGGACATGGAGGCACAAAGAAGTGATTCGCCCAAGGACATCATTAACTCTATCTTCCAATATCCCATTAGCAACCAGGCTACCTGTTATCATCTCATGATATTTAACTCTAGTTTCCAATTTTCTGTTTCACAACCAAGCTCTACCTTTAACAAATCTCAACCTGAAGGTTCTACTCTAAAATGTCCTGTAGCATTCCAACCTCAACTTTATTTTTAAATGGTATTTGTTAAGCACTGAATATGTCCCAGGCACTGTACTGAGAGCGGGAGTAGATATAAAATAAACAGGGTGTTCACAGTCCTTGTCTCACAGCCCTAATCCCCATTATGCAGATGAGGTAACTGAGGCACAGAAAAGTTAAGTGACTTGGCCAAGATCACAAAGCAGAAAAGAGACAGAGCCGGAATTAGAATTCAGGTCCTCAGACTTCCAGGCTCTTGCTCTTTCTACTAAGCCATGCTAACTACCTCAATCCAGTGTGATTGTTCACCGATTAGTTACCACCTTGCTAAACCAAGATGCTCTCAAAGGAAGGAAAGGAGATATTAATCAGTCTCAAGAAATAGAGAGTAGGACGAAACATTAATCAGTCCATTATATTTATTGAGTGCTTACTGTGTGCAGAGCACTGCACTAAGCGCTTGTGAGAGTACAGTATGACAGAGTAGATAAGCACATTTCCTGCCCATAATGAAGCAACGTGGCTCAGTGGAAAAAGCATGGGCTTGGGAGTCAGAGGTCATGGGTTCTAATCCTGGCTCCACCACATGTCTGCTACGTGACATTGGGCAAGTCACTTAACTTCTCTGAGCCTCAGTTACCTCATCTGTAAAATGGGGATTATGACTGTGAGCCCCACACGGGACAACTTGATCACCCTGCATCCCCCCCAGCACTTAGAACAATGCTTCGCACATAGTAAGCACTTAACAAATGCCATCATCATCATTATCAATGAGCATACATTTTAGAGGATGAACATACTTACACAAACCAGTCAAGTGGACATTTAACTGATTAAATCTAAACGTATTTACTGTAAGGCACAGCAGAAGCCTCTTTCTCATCATTTGGCACATTTATATTAATGTCTGATCACCCCTTTAGACTGTAAATTCATTGTGGGCAGGAAGCATATCTACCAACTCTGTCGGCAAGTGCTCTATAAATAGCACTGATGAAGATCATTTTTCTGGAGAAGAAATTCTAGAGGAATCAATCAACCCATCAGTAGTATTTATTGAACAATTACTCCGTGCAGAGCAAAATACTAAGCACAGGGAAGAGTACAGCAGAGTTAGTTGATATGATCCTTGCCATTGAGGAGCTTACACTCCAGTATGACAGACAGGCACTAAAATAAATTATTGGTAGGGGAGCTAATGAGTTTAAAGATATGGACCTCAGTGGACCCAGAGAAGAGAGGAAGGGGTGAGTACCTGCCATCAGTGAAAACCCAAGTGTACAGGAGAAGTGACGGTAAGAATGCGAGAAAGCATAGGCAAATGAGTGTTCGATTAATCAGGGAAGGTTTCCTGGAAGAAATTCATTCATTCAATCATATTTATTGACCGCTTACTGTGTGCAGAGCACTGTACTAAGCGCTTGGGAAGTACAAATCGGCAACATATAGAGACGGTCCCTACCCAACAACAGGCTCACAGTCTAGGAGGGGGAGACAGACAACAAAACAAAACATGTAGATAGGTGTCAAAATCATCAGAACGAATAGAATTAAAGCTATATGCACGACATTAGGTGGGTTTTGAAGATGAGGAAAACATGTCCAAGGGATTACTGGCCAAAGATATGGCAATGCGGCACAGTGAAATAAATTAAGACCCTCAAGTGAAGTCAATCACACTGACTGAGCCCTTACAGTGTGCAAAGCACTATACTAAGAACTGGGGAGAGTACAATAAAACAAAAACAGGCACATTCTCTTCCCACGATGAGATTACAGTCTAGAGCTTTAACAACTATACAGAAAAGGAACTTTTTTCTCTAAAATTCAAACTGTCCCTCAGTCTTAATAAAGCATACTAATAAAAAATGATGACACATCAAGATTATGTTTAAATCAAGTAGTAAAAATTGCAAATCATCAAAGCCGGCACCATTGGCTCTCAAATGAATTACCTTACATCAAGGTTACATATTTTAAACACATTATACATTATGTATTTATAGTTAACCATGTATTACTATTTATGTCAGAGAAATATGAATGAGAAGCTTAAATGAATTAGTTGTGAATCACTGACTACTGAATGAATGTTAATGTGTTGTGGTTAATGATTTTTCTCCCCAAGGGCCTAATCACCTATTTTCTTTTTTTAACTCACATCCCTTTTATGGCTTCTCTCTACCATCCATGCTAATGAAGTGGAAGAGTGAGAGAAGAAGCCAGATCCTTAAAAATTACATTTTTGTGAACTGCGTTTTATTAACAAAGAATGGTAAGGCCCAAGACTTATTAAAGTACGCAGGACACTAATTTTCATTAGTTTGATTTTTTTTTTTCCACTGCTCATGTTCAGTATTTGGACTAGTGACAGACACTTCTAGATTGTTTAGCCACATCTGTACACAGGGACAGAATTCCAATATCACTGGCTTAATCTTGTGTAGATAGCCACATAATTCCCAAGACATTTCCTTCGTCTGCACATCTTTACTCCCCCCATGTCCGTTCTGTGCCAATGTTGGTTTTACTTTTGGAAGATTCAAATGAAAAAAAAAATAGTGATTTCCAAAATAACCCGAGGCGTGCTTAATAAATACCATGAAAACTTCATATAAAATATGTCCTACATAGTTACTAAATGATCTATTTTAGAAATTGTGTCTGACAGGTGAAAAATTTGATAACTTTCCATTTGACCCCTTTAATATCCTAAATATCTTAAATCAAATATTGTAAACATCTTTAAAAATTGCACTACACATGCCAGTGAGTGGCAATAAATTTGATAAATTTGAGAGTAATGACAAGATGAAAAAGGGAAGAGGGGGTAGAAAAATTTAATTCACAGAATTCCTGTTTCTACTTTTTACTCATCTCCTACAAAATCATTGCTATTATTTAAGAAAGTCATTAAAATGACTCTTTTTAAGTTGTCTAATAAAAGTTCAACATGTTTCCTTGTCCAAAATGTTTCTATGACTTGGCCTTTCATAGATTTCAAGGCCAAACCAAAAGACATTTCATGACTCCAGATCTTATACATCAAGTGTCTAAAGGTTAACAGCAACATCAATTATAGCCTCAGCTTACAGTTTTCTGTTGGGTACAGAATGCATGAAACCTTCTCAATGCTTCCACTAAAACAAGGATATAGGTGTTGGTACCAAATTCAACATTTACATTGCAATTACCTTATTTTCATTGCCTACATAAGCCTGTTTCTGAATCATTATGATGCTTAAGAATTTTGCAAGTTTTAGAGAAATCTATTAATTTGCATTGTTCCACTCTAAAACTTATTTATCTACAGCAAATGGAAAAGTCTGTATTGTTTACTATTCCCATTAAAATGTCATTAGAATGAAAAAATATTGAGTAATTTTCTGTTGTAATAACCTTTTCAGAGGCTAACCAACTGTAAATGGCTAATGCATTCCATAAAATAGAGCAGTGCGTATTATGGCTTTCATAAGAATTTCTAGCTGGTTTGGTCTCTAGCCTGATCTACACCAAAAATCAATCATGAATGCAACAATAGAAGCTTAGTACAGCCTACGTAATCCAGAACCAAGTTATGTGTTAGTCACTGGACAATTCATCCAATTTGGTATTTTTTCAAGATTTTCATCACTTGACTTCTGTTCTCACCAGCCTAGTTTATAATAGCTGCTTGGTCCTTAATATTGTAATATTACTTGGACTAATGCAGGAAGGTTTTAATAGAAAGCAATGGAGTAACATTTCCCCAAATGTCGTTATAGTGTAATTCTTTGTTTGAAAAAAATACTTCGATGGAAATCTATTTAATCCACTCACAAAATGGAATAAATGCTGCAAGAGAATAATGAAGCACAGCAATCACACAATATACACGTTCCAGGGACATAAGGAAGTTAAGTTTATAGATGGTAAGCCTGCTATCAATTAAAAAATTGTGGTAGAACAATAATAATAATGATAATTGTGATACTCGTTAAGGGTTTACTATGTGCCAAGCATTGCATTAATCAGTGGGGTAGATACAAGATAAATAAGTCAGACACAGTCTCTGTCTTCCTGCACTTACAGCAGTGCTTGACACATAGTAAGCACTTAAATACCATTATTATTATTATTATTACATGTTCTAGAGGACTCTCATACTAAAAATATGCAGTCACCCACAGAAGCATCAAACTGGGAGCCCAGCCACAAACCACCGTAGCCCTCAAGTCCAGAGTGAATTTCTCGAGTCTCCAAAAGGAATCCCTCATCACCCCCAAGCTTCCTTGGGGGGACTGGATTCTAGCCTCCCAAAGTAGCATGGCTGGAGCTAATCAATCAGTGGTATCTATTCATTCGTTCATTCATTCAATCATATTTATTGAGCGCTTACTGTGTGCAAGACACTGTACTAAGCGCTTGGGAAGTACAATTTGGCAACATATAGAGACGGTCCCTACCCAACAGTGGGCTCACAGTCTAGAAGGGGGAGACAGACAACAAAACATATTAACAAAATAAAATAAATAGAATACGCACATCCACCAAGCTAGCTCTCTTCCTCCCTTCAAGGCCCTACTGAGAGCTCACCTCCGCCAGGAGGCCTTTCCAGACTGAGCCCCCTCCTTCTTCTCCCCATCCCCCCAGCCTTACCTCCTTCCCCTCCCCACAACACCTGTATATATGTATATATCTTTGCACGTATTTATTACTCTATTTTATTTGTACACATTTATTCTATTTATTTTATTTTGTTAATGTTTTGTTCTCTGTCTACCCCTTCTGAGTGCTGTGTGCAGAGCACTGTAGTAAGCACTGGCGAGAGTACAATAGAATTGGTAGCCATCATCCAGATGGGGTGGTTTCCTTTCTTCATGAGCTGAAAGTAGGGGGTCAATGGTGAAGTTAAGAACAACGCCACTTCCATGGCACAGACTGGGGTGATGGTCCAGGGAAGCTGTGGGTAGATCTCTTTCTGTCCCCTCAGTCTTCTCTGATTTGGGGAATCCATCAGCTCAGTCCTTCCCTGCACCACTACCTCTGGAAAAGGGACAGGTCTTCCACACATTTTTAAAATCACATAGTTATTTCAACATATGCTCTCAGGCTCTAGTTTGTTCCAAATGAAAAGCAGTGTGGTCTAGTGTGGCTCAGTGGAAAGAGCACGGGCTTTGAAGTCAGGGGTCATGGGTTTGAATACCGACTCTGCCAATTGTCAGTAGTGACTTTGGGCAAGTCACTTAACTTCTCTGTGCCTCAGTTCCCTCATCTGTAAAATGGAGATTGACTGTGAGCCCGCCGTGGGACAACCTGATCTCCTTGTAATCTCCCCAGTGCTCAGGACAGTGCTTTGCACATAGTAAGTGCCTAATAAATGTCGTCATTATTATTATTATTAGTGGAAAGGGCATGGGCTTAGGAGTCAGAAGGAACTGGGTTCTAATCCTGGGTTTGACAACTGCTTGCTGTGTGATCTTGGGAAAGTCACTTCACTTCTGTGCCACAGTATCCTCACCTGTAAACTGGGGACCCCTGTTCTCTCTCCTACTTAATCTGTGAGCCCCATATGGGACAGGGACTGTGTCCAACTAATGAACATCTACCTACCCTGGCACTTATAACAGTGTTGTACACATAGTAAGTGCTTAATACCATAAAAAATGGAATAAGAAAACTGATGTCCCCAAGAGAACATACCTGTTTCCACTTAATCTATACTAGACAACGTCGTTCACCCATAATCATGATTACATATTTTAAGTTTCCAGACATAAAATATAAAAATATTTTAAAATATATATTTACCCAGAATTGTGCCCACAACAATGTGGGTTTGTAGTTTATAGATCTAGGTATATTACTCTAGACTCTAAACTCCAACTTTAGACAGGAAGCTTCTCTAGGCTGTAAACTCCTTGTGGGCAGGGATCATGTCTATTAGGGTGTATTTTCCCACTCAGTAAAGTACTCTGCACACAGCAAGCATTCACAATAAATTCTATTGATTGATTCACTTCCTAGGAAATGATTAAGCTAAGAACAATTTTTTGAATATAATGAAGGCCTAAAATTGTTCCTGAATCATAGTCAAGTTCAGCACTGTCTCCAGAAAACTGGAAGAGTAGAGATAATTAGTGTTTTCTTCTCTGTTAAATATACCAAAACTGTGGCAAAGAGAAAAATATTGCTAGTTTTACAGATCGTGGGATGCATTATTTTTCAGCCAAAAGAAGTTTAATTGAAGAAAAAAAGTTTAATTAGAAGCACTAGATTTTTTATGACTATATAAAATGGATTAGTCAATTTAAGGTATATTTCAAGTATGATGCACTTTCCTTAAGGAACAGACTGAAAATAACACTCTACCCACATATGCCCGTGATTATGAGTTCTTGAGTGGTACAAAAGAAAGCTCCTGAGTAATATTTGCCCAAGGTATTCAAGCTGGGGAGAAAAAAAAGAGTAAGACATATCATAAAATCATAGTGCAGCATTATGAAACAAAAAGGAAATCAATCTCAAGTTCTTTACTACAATAGAATTTGGCCTTTTGTCCCTACAAGCAATGGATCCCATTTTTATCAGGTCAAAGTATATACTAGTGATTTCTTTTTACTTCTATATTCAGCTAAAAATACCAAATCTGACACTGAAACTATCATATAACCCTTTAGGCGAGATGACCTTCATGGCCATTGCCTCTGTTAATGTAACAACAATGACCTGTCTCTGAAATGTGCATATATTTTGGCAAAAATAAAATAACAAAAAGAAACAACAATTCTTAAAACTGCTCTGAGAAGCCTGTTCAGATGAGAAGATAGTGTTTTTCCAAGACATTTGCAGCTACAACTGGAAAAGCTGTATTTTGATATACATACTTATATGTCTGGGAACTAAGTACTTAACCACAATTACGGGTGCTTTATCTGATGCGCACTTGATACGATGATACTTGATACTTGATACGATGATAAAAGCCTACAGCGATTTCTCCAATAGTGATGTTTGAAGAGGGATACTAAGACAATAATAAAGTAAGAATCTTTAAATTTACTTGCCATACTAAATGGAGAGTTTACTATTTTATTCTATTTCTGAGGTATATACTAATTTCCACAGCTTAAATTATGTTTTGTTTGCGAAGATGCCACTGCTGCTACATCTTATCCACGTTTGACAAAATCAATCTTTGACCTTCTTTTATTTTCCCCACTGTATACACCTACCACACTGGTGCCAATGCTTTTGGCAATCCCTGACTGTTTTCAAATCTATCCTTTGATATCACCAACTTTCTGAAGCCACTCCTTGAGGAATACAATTCCTCTCCTATGATCTGCATTCCCCAGCTGGTCCACCTGCTGCTCTTCTCTTCCAAGGGGCTGTTAGTATGTCACAACACGATTAGAAACCATATTTCACTAGGAATTGAAAACATTCAGTCTATCCCCCCTGGTGTGCGTTTTTCTGATTTTCGTTCCACTAGAAGTGAGTGCTTTTCAAGGCACCTCTCTCACTCAACACAGGTGTGCACTTAGGAATATTTTGATTATGCTAGTGGTCTGTCTTTATTAAGGGTATTTCTCTGACACTCCCAACTTGCCATTTAGTCTGAAGCTTAATATTCCATTATTTCCACAGTCCAATCAATATTGCTTTGGATATGAGATAGTTCTCATCCTCACTGGGCTGTTAGCAGGACAATCTTTTACAAAGGTATATGGCAGGGGTTTGCAATCTTCTCTACGTGATATAGAAGTTCAGCACACAAGGGACACTGATGGAAGAGCTCAGGTTGCTGGATGTGGTGTTTGTGTTGGGTCCAGGTTTCAACACTGAGAGGGCAGCATGGCCTCATGGACAGAGTATGGGCTTGAGAGCCAGGAGGGCCTGGGTTCTACCTAATATGAGCTCTGCCACGTCTTTTGTGTGACTTTGGGCAAGTCACCTAACTTCTCTGGGCCTCAGTTACCTCATCTGTAAAATGGGGATTGAGACTGGGAGCCCTATGTGGGACAGGGATTGTGTCAAACCTGATTATCTTGTATCTAGTACAGTGCTTGGCAGATAGTAAGCACTTAAACACCACAATTATTATTATTATTACTAGAGGAGGTTGGATAAAATTACAATACTGTAGAAATTTCATCTGAAGGCACGTGAGTGGATGATTCTCAAACTCACAGGCTCCCAAAAGATTTGGCTAAATTTCTTGATTCAATGTTCCCTCATTCTTGACCAAGTTGCATTATTGTCCATTTTTCTGTGTAGGTAACAAAATCTGGGGAAAGCATTTAGTTCTATGTTCAAAATAGAAGTCTACAATTACACGTAGGCATTTTTCTGTTCTTGGTCACTTAGGATTTCTTCAGAAGGATCTTCAGTTCATAACCCCTGGCTGATTCTTCAAAGTGGATCACAATCGATGATATTTTTTATGGTTTTTGTTAAGCACTCATCATACACCAGGCACTATATTAAGCACTGGGGTAGGTACAAGTAATCAGGTTGGACACAGTCCATGGCCCACATGGGGCTCACAGTCTTAATTCCCATTTTACAGATGAGGTCATTGAGGCACCGAGGAGTTAAATGACTTGTACAATAAATATGATTGATGATGATGCAAGGTCACACAAACAGACAGTGGTGGAGCTAGGATTAGGACCCAGATCTTCTGACCCCCAGACCATGCTTTATGGAGTCTCCTTCTCTATTGAATACTTTATTGAGTACTTACTGTGTGCACAGCACTTGGGAAAGTACAATACAACAGAGAGTTGGGGGACATAACACTGCCCTCAAGGAGTTTACAATGTAATGGAAGGTATTTCCCTAGCTCTGGATGCAGGTGCCTGGATGGTCCCCGAACTTTGACCCTATAAGAAAGAATATCATCAATTGGAAGGACAATATTTAAATCAAGTTCCCTGTGCCAGGAGGAAACAACATAATCAAGAGAGCTATGAATTTCAAGAGACAACAGAAATCCCTTTTCCCAAAATCACATCTCATCAATAAGGACTGCAGAGTTGCCAGGTTACAGAGGATTTTCAACAAATTCATGAGCAATAACTAACAAACTCACTAACCAGACTGTAAGCTCACTGTCGGTGGGGGACGTGTCTACCAACTCTGATGAATTATATTCTCCCAAGTATCTAGTTCAGGGCTTTACATACAGTCAGTACTCAGTAAATATGATCCATTTATCAATCACTGAACTGCTGAACCCATTACTGAATTGTGTTAGGATTCAATCTTTGATAGTAAATTCCATCTTATTTATCGAGCGCTTACTGTGTGCGAAGCACTGTACTGAGCACTTGGGAGAGTGCAGTAGAACAGAGGTGAAAACCCATTCCCTGCCCAGAATTAGCTTAAAGTCTAGAAGGGAATACTGGCATTAATATAAATACATGAATTACAGATATGTACATAAATGCTGTGGAGCTGAGCTTGGCTTTACAAAAATTGAACCGCGGCATTTCCAGAATTATAATTAATTCCCCTGGCCCCTCTGGATTGCTATTTGAATTATGATAGTAAAATCAGTATTTATATTTTAGATATAAAGACCTCACCCTTGTATATTACTATATTAGTAGGCTACTCTTCAAATCCAGTTGCTATAATTATATATACTGCTATGTTATTACCATGGAAACAATGACAAAACCACTGTATATGCAGTCAATACCAGTTGAAAATGTAGAAGGAGGGCACAAATATGTTTCATTGGATATTAAGCTCTGTAGTAAGTGCTTTTACAAGAGAGATGTTTACAGAGTTTAACATGGAAACAAACAATACAACCATGAAGTGCAAAGTCAAGAGATAGTTTATGTATGATATGGAGATTAGGATTTTTTAGGCCATGTTTTTACAGGCTTTTTGGGAACCTCTCAAATTCATAGGTATAAAATATACATTTAAACAGACATATTTGAGTTGGTTCATTACTGCTCTGTATACCGTTAAGCACTTGATAAATATTCTTCTCTCCCTCCACCTTCCACTCCTCCCTTTTTTCATTTCTCTATTTACAGAAGAAACACCTAACTTCCTCTTATCAAATGACATCAAAAATAATTTTGGCTGATAATGACATTTCTAAGTTTTCACCTCAATAATGATTGCAGAAACTAGTACAGAAAAATTGCTTGAATCTGTTTACAACTAAAGCAGTGTCATGATGACCTAAAAGCTTTGTGTATTTTCTGCCCTTTCAGGCTGAAGCATTTACTGTCATGATTACATATTGCAATTACAGTGAAGTGAGGCAGAAAATAACGGTTCAAAAATGTATTCAAGTAATGAAGTTTGAACCATTATTTGAAAGGCTGTTGTTTTTTTAGTAAATATTTAATCTTCCTAGCAGCAGGAGGTCCTAATTGATCTTTAAGTATTATTGTTCCTGGACATTTCTAATCCACTTCTAATTGCTACTTTAAGACAGTGGTGAATGTAAAGAATAACATATAATGGATGTTGGTGAATGTACAGTACATCACATCAACCATACTGACTAAAATCCATTTGGACTGACTTAATTTGTTATTTTATAGATACTTTCCACTGTCCGAGGTCTCTCTGATCAGTATAGAATAAAACATGGTCAATTTGTGACAATCTCAAAGCAAATTAGCTGCTGGTGGGTCCTGCCATGTAGAAATTTCACAATGCCAATGTGCATTCTCCCTCGCTGGTGATTTACAAGTATGCTAGATAAAAAAATCAGACCTTTTAATCTCTATAACCAGGAATTTTTGTAAAATTGCTAATTTGGAGGGCTAGGAGGATACCATTTAGTGAATTAATCATTTAAACATTGTTTAAATTGAGTAAGGAAATACTTTTCATCATAATGGGAGTGAATAAGAAAATTCCTTCCAGAAGTGTTCATGTGTTGAAAACCTCATTAAAATGTAAAAAGAGTGACTTTAAAACCCACCTTTAGAGAAATAATCTTAAAACTAATTTAGAATTATTGATCAATAATTTTCTTTCAGATATGGTTTTGTTTTGTTGTCTGTCTCTCCCTTCTAGACTGTGAGCCCGTTGTTTGGTAGGGACCGTCTCTGTACGTTGCGGACTTGTACTTCCCAAGCACTTAGTACAGTGCTCTGCACACAGTAAGTGCTCAATAAATACGATTGAATGAATGAATATTCATATATAAATACACATACAATACATATACACACATACTGTATATATACACACACACTATATACACAAACACACACACACATATATATTACACATACATATATACAAAACATTAACCCCAATTCAATAATTGACTTCCCGTGATTAGTCTGCTTATGTATTTTTTTTACAAAATTGATTTTACTGTGGATAGACATTCATTATTGTTCTTGCATTATTTGATTCAACTGAACTGCTGTCAATACAAATTTATGAGAGTACACAATGGATGATAAATGTGTACTGATTTTTTTTCTCCAAGTTGTCACTAAATCTCAAATGAGACTAATGATTTTTATTATTATATTGGGAAATGACAGACAACATAATTTTACATTAAAACAGAGAAGCACCATGACTTAGTGGCTAGAGCCATGGGCTTGGAAGTCAGAAGACCTGGGTTCTAATCCCAGCTCCACGACTCGTTAATCAACATAAGAAACAAAAGTTTCTTTTGGCCTGAAAAGAAACTTTATTAGGATTTAATAAACTTTTTTGACAAAGACATTACTAGATTGAGAATTCATAACATCCCTTTAATTCAGTCTTCTGATTCAATTTTAAATGAAGGGACTGATGAGAATCCGAAGTGGTGAGATACTCACTTCCACTGACACTGCAGTCTGGTTAAATCCAGTTTCCTTTGATATTTGTTATTAAATCTGGCCAATGCTATTACTTAATTTTCTCCTTCATTATAGTTGTGATTAGGATGGTGGTTACACAAGTGCTTAATGGTATGAAAAAACATGCTGAATAATTGGCTGATTAAAGTCACTAAACTTTTTGATGTTTTTCTTAATTGAGCCTCAGGGTAATGGAGAGTTATTTCCAATTACCATACCCCTTGTAAATATAGCAATTGCTACAATTTAAAGTTTGCTTTTGAAGTCCAAAGTCTTAGAAGCTGCAGAAGCTAGACAGAACAAAAAAATTGTCACTTCAGGGACTATTCCAATTTATTTCCTTTAAATACAGAAAGATAAATTTGTTTGTGTCTATAAACGATGCAACAAATCTAGTCAAACTTTATTAAAACAGGTAACAATAAGGAATGTATTATATAAGGGAGAAAGGGACTAGAATCTGAAGAGTTCTAAGAAACAATTCGTTTTTACATTACAAATACTGGTGTTAGTTCTGTAGCTGTCGACTCAAAGGGGTATTTTGGAAGGATTTACATATATCACTATGGTTATGAAGAATCATAATAATATATAGTTTTTCATTCACAAATAATTTAGATAAAACTGCTCTTTGCCATGCCAAACCACTGTTGCTTGACAAATCCTAATCAACCACATCATTATATATATATATATACACACATATATCTATCTTAAGAAATACAGAGATATGTATATAGAGATAATTTAATGTCCAGTGGTCAGTTGTGATGTAGGGAAGGAAAATTTTCCAGATAAAAATCATTCTCATGAGACTCATTCCTATTATCAAATGTTCTAGAAAAAACCTGGACCTTTATTATTTTTTTTTTACCTTCAGATGCTAGAATTCCACACAAGTTTCAAAGGAATTACTAAGTCTTCTGGAGAATGACTATAGAGTGGGACAGATCTGAGGCAGAAAAATAAAATGAGGATAATATGGGTTGGAAGCCATTTTATGAATCAGAAAATGCTGATTGTATACAGTTCATAAATATGTCTCTCTCAAGACATCTGTTAGACCATAAGGAAATTTGGATGTGTGAAGAGAAACAGAAAATGATATACTCTCGGGAAGTCTATTAAATGATAGAGCTCTGAAGAACAGACACTGGCATGGCTAACCCAGAACACAGAAATCAAACATTCAATTATCTTTGCTACAATCAGGAGGCAATTGAGAGTTGGACATATTCCACAAAATCAATTGATTAGTATTAAATGTGAAATCATGAATGATGTGCTTTATCATTTCAATTAACATGAGATTTGGATCCAGAAGTAAACCAAAATATGATACATTTATGTAATGGAGCATTTTCTATATTTTTATTTCTCATTCTGAAAATTACTAAAATTGCTGGGTGAGATATTTTAATGAAAACTGCATGTTTGTATTTATCAGATGGTAAAAAGCTTCTATTATCTGAACTGATGATGCGCACATATATCAATACCTGAAATTCACATTTAAGAATTTTGGAAATGTTGTAAATTAATATTGATCTTTTTGTACAGTGGTTATATGGCAAAACTGAAATAAATAGCAAAAGCTGCTTGGGTTTTACTTTTTAAAAATGAGTAATGACTACATAACTAGAGAAGGAATAAAAGTGATGACACCTCATAATAAAAAAAAAATTCGACAACTTTTACATTGTTGGCGCAGAGAAAAAGAAGTTTTGATATAGTCTTGAACAAAGACTTTATTTGAAACAGTGATTATTTTACATGGAAGAAACAAATCAAAAAATAACTAAGTTAATCTCGGTGGCATCAAGTCGGTCAAGAATTAACTGACAATTCGCAGCATGGCCTGATGAATAGAGCATGAGCCTGGGACATGGGTTCTAATCCTGATTCCAGTGCTTGTCTGATGTATGGCCTTGGACAAATCACTTCACTTCTCTGTGCCTCAGTTACTTCATCGGTAAAATGGGGATTAAGACTGTGAGCCTCATTTAATAATAATAATAATTTTGGTATTTGTTAAGTGCTTACTATGAGCAAAGCACTGTTCTAAGCACTGGGGAGGATACAAGGTGATCAGGTTGTCCCATATGGGGCTCACAATCTTAATCCCCATTTTCCAGATGAGGTAACTGAGGCCCAGAGAAGTTAAGTGACTTGCCCAAAGTCACGCATCTGACAAGCGGTGGAGCTGAGATTTGAACCCATGACCTCTGACTCCCAAGCCCATGCTCTCTCCCCTGAGCCACTCTGGGGACTTTTTCCACCTGATGAACTTGTATCCACCCCAGCGCTTAGTACAGTGCCTGGAACACAGTAAATGCTTAACAAATGCCATTTTAAGAAAAATGCCAAATGAAACACAGTAAATGCTTAACAAATGCCATTTTAAGAAAAATGCCAAATGGCATTTAAATAAAATGCCAAATGAAAATAAATAATAATATATCCAGACCAAGTTGTTGCTTCTTGCCTTCCACATTTTGTGGGCAAGAAATGTAACAGTTCTTCGTTCTGCATTTTCTCTTCCACATGGGGAGTGGGGGCAATTTTCTTCCCATCCTTCTGACTTAGACCCCAAGAAAATGATCATTCCAGGTCTCCATCTGGTTCTGAGTGTTCCAATCAGTAAGAGTGCTTACTATCTCTGAGAAAACTGTCCCTAGTAGTCCTCACTCCCACCTAAAATCCAGGTCCTTTTTGCCCCCTTGCTCGAAACAAAAAGCTAGTATCTCAACTGCTATGAATAGCACAGTTTTTCCATATTGAAGGTGATGAATCCTGAGTGGAAGAAAGGGAAGTGAGGAGGTCTTGTTAGGAGGAAAAGAGAAAGGTAATTGGGTACAGAAGAGAGGGACAGTGGGAGATGCACAGGGAGACAGAAGAAGAGGAAAGGGCAGTGGGCTATGGAGATGGAGTTACGGCATATTCATTCATTCAATCAGATTTATTGAGCGCTTACTGTGTGCAGAGCACTGTACTAAGCGCTTGGGAAGTACAAGTTGGCAACACATAGAGACGGTTTCTACCCAACAGCGGGCTCACAGTCTAGAAGGAGCGCAGGAGAAGGAGCATATGCAAGGAGCACAGGAGAAGCAGCATGGGTGAGTGGGAAGAGTGAGTGTTCTCTGTCTCCCCCTTTTAGACTGTGAGCCCACTGTTGGGTAGGGACTGTCTCTATGTGATGCCAATTTGTACTTCCCAAGCGCTTAGTACAGTGCTCTGCACATAGTAAGCGCTCAATAAATACGATTGATTGATTGATTGATTGAGCACAGGAGAAGCAGCATGGGTGAGTGGGAAGAGTAAGGGCCTAGAAGTCAGAAGACTTGAGTTCTAATCCTGGCTCTGTCAAATGCTTGCTGTGTGACCTTGGACAACTCACTTAACTTCTCTGTGCCTCAGTTCTCCTGTTCTCCCTCCTACGTAAACTGTGAAACATGTGGGACAGGGACTAAGAGGTGTTAGACACACAGCAAGAGCTAAGGGCTTATTACAGTGCTTTGCACACAGTAAGCACTCAATGAATATGATTGAATGAACAAATGCCTCTTTTTTAAAAAAAGGCAAGCATGTGCTGTGGGGGAAAACTTTAGAAGGGAATGGACAGGCAGAGAGAAGAGGATAGAAAGAGGAAGGCTGACAGGGGAGTAGGAGTCTCCCCCTTCTAGACTGTGAGCCACTGTTGGATAGGGACCGTCTCTATATGTTGCCAACTTGTACTTCCCAAGTGCTTAGTACAGTGCTCTGCACACAGTAAGTGCTCAATAAATACAATTGAATGAATGAATAGGAGAAGACAAGCAAGAGGAAGTCAGGGAAGACAAGCGAGAAGGGAAAGGAAAGAGCACTGTACTAAGTGCTTGGGAGAGTACAATACAACAGCGTTTGAAGACTCATTCCCTGCCCACAATGAGTTATGATTAATACAGCTCAAAGGCTCCTTTTGCATCACAAGTAGGGATAAATCCTTGCTGTTCTAATGTATTTGCCTCTCACTAGGCTTCTCTCCCTATCTCTGCCTCCCAGACTCATCTGGTCACTGGAACAGTCCCCTCCTTCGTTATCATGTTGTTAGAGTCTACTTCACTGTATCTTTTTATAATACAGTCTCCCTCTGGGCTTGTGCGTGCCAACTTTCCATTCATAATAATAATAATAATAATAATAATAATAATAATGATAATGGCATTTGTTAAGCGCTTACTATGTGCAAAGTACTGTTCTAAGCGCTGGGGGGGGGGGTTACAAGGTGATCAAGTTGTCCCACATGGGGCTCACAGTCTTAATCCTCATTTTACGGATGAGGTAACTGAGGCTGAGAAGTTAAGTGACTTGCCCAAGGTCACACAGCAGACATGGTGGAGCTGGGATTCGAACCCATGACCTCTGACTCCAAAGCCCAGGCTCTTTCCACTGAGCCACGCGAAGCATTCTTCATATAGTAGCAGCTTGGGGAATCTTGCTCATATGTTTCACCGAACTAACCTTTTCCAGCTAACATAGCCTTCTACGTTTGCCTTATTCTTGTCTTTCCTGCCCTTGTCCCCTATGATGTTCCCCCAGTCTGGAATTTCCTCCGTCTACAAATCCAACATATCATAGCACTCCCTACATTCAATGCTCTCCTAAAATCCACTGTCTCTATATGTCGCCAACTTGTACTTCCCAAGCGCTTAGTACAGTGCTCTGCACACAGTAAGCGCTCAATAAATATGATTGATTGATTCCTCAAACAAGCCTTCCCAAATGGGAAATGCTGGGATTTGAACTCAGGTCCTGTGCCTGCCATTCACCTTCATTATCTACTAGGTCACAGTGCTTCTGCATGAAACCTGCATGACACAATAGAGGTTTCTGTAAGTCTTACTCCTGTGCTGAAACGCTTTGAGGCTACAAGTAGACTTTTTTTAATCTCAGAGCCTATTTACACTAACTAGAGATCTCAGTGGGTAGAGGATCTAACAAATATTGTGGGTAGTTTAGAATGCTTCATTATGAAATAGGCAGCTAACATAATTGTCACATCTTCAGTCAGAGGAGAGAGTCCTAACAGGCACCAATACAGTAAGGGAATGAAAGTGGACTTACCATTAGGAAATGTACCCTTGGTAGCCATAGATTCACTTAGAACAATTTTTTTAAATAGGTCTATTACAGTGCAGCATCTGTTCTACTTTGACTCTTCCCGTTAGACACACGAGGCAGGAAATAGACTTGAAAATCATAAAAAAGATATATTCATTTTTTCTTAGTAATGCTTCTACCCAGAAACATTAGCATACTGTAATGTTCAGATGAGACTGACTTCATAGAAATATAAATGGAATAGTAATAAAGTTTTCCAGCTAATTTTGCCCACAATAATTAAATGCTTTCAGGCATTTGTAGGTTCTTAAATCAGTATGTCAAGGGGTTGAAATGATTTTATCAGAATCCAGAATCTTGCAGTAAGGAACAAACATATCAGTAAAACTATTTTAACCACGGCTCTATTTTTTGCAAAATAGAGCCCGGTTCTAAGCTTTAAACAACTTAATTTTCTTTTTTCATTGGAAGAACTGGGTATTACAGCCTTTATGAAAATCTTTTGGCCTTATACTCCTGCTGCTGCTGATTTTCTGGCTGGTTGATTCACGCCATTTCTATCATTTATCTCTCATGACCATGTATCATATGAAATATTTCTTTTCCATTAATCTGAATTGAAAATACACTCATTCCCTGGTTTGGACCACATCTTTGTTAAATTGACTGTGAAAGCTAGTCCTCACCAACCACATCCCCGCAAAAGATCTAAGATCTTTGAATTTAATCCTTAGCAACATTTTATAAATAAACATTGGCTTTTCTACTTGAAATGAACCTGGTTCTTCCCCAAGTGCTAATAGCCATACAAGAGGGGATACACAGAGATTACGTTCTATTTCGGGGGAAGAGAAATGGTCAGTTCCCCCTGCCCTGTCTGGAGTCCCTGTTCCTGGAAGGGAAAGTGATCCCTGCTGAAGTAGAGAGGAGAAGAGTGGGTCAATAATAGTATCCATGGGGATTCAAGTGGCATTTCTTCACACCCAATTATTTCCAAAGGGCTTTAATTACTATCCCTAATGGCTTGAAGAAAAAAATGGTCAATTATAATAATAATAATAATGGCACTTATTAAGTGCTTATTATGTGCCAAGCACTGTTCTAAGTGCTGGGGAGGTTACAAGGTGATCAGTTTGTTCCACGGGGGGCTCACAGTCTTCATCCCCATTTTACAGATGAGGTAACTGAGGCACAGAGAAGTCAAGTGACTTGCCCAAAGTCACAGAGCTGACAACTGGCAGAGTTGGGGTTCGAACCTGCGACCTATGACTCCAAAGCCTGGGCTCTTTTCACTGAGCAACACTGCTTCTCTATGGGAAGGATCTCTTCACCCACTAGATTTGTAAAGTCATTTTATTTTTTAATGGTATTTACGGAGAAGCAGCATGGCTCAGAAGAAAGAGCATGGGCTTTGAAGTCAGAGGTCTAATCCCAGCTCCGCCACTTAGCTGTGTGACTTTGGACAAATCACTTCACTTCTCTGTGCCTCAGTTCCCTCATCTGGAAAATGGGGATTAAGACTGTGAGCCCCATGTGGGACAACCTGATTACCTTGTATCCCCTCAGTGCTTAGAACAGTGTTCGGCACTTAGTAAGCGCTTAACAAATGCTATCATTATTATTCTCATTATCAATGATGATGATAATAATAATGATAGTATTTGTTAAGCGCTTACAATGTGCCAGACCCTGTACTAAGCACTGGAGTAGATACAAGCAATCTATGTCTCCACATGGGCCTCACAGTCTTAATCCGTATTTCACAAGTGAGGTAAGTGAGGCACAGAGAAGTGAAGTGACTTGCCCAAAGTCACACGGCACACAAGTGGCAGAGCCGGGATAAGCAGGGACCAATACCAATTCCAACTTGGTATTGTCCTCTGCACACAGTAAGTGCCTGCTCTGCACATAGTAAGTGCTCAATAAATGTCATTTATTGATTAAATGTAAAACAGTAAAACATATCTCCTGGAAACTGGAAAGAACTGGATCTTCCTTCTCTAATGGCAGAGTAAACATACTGCATGGAAATCCCTGGACACTGAGGATCCAAGGCAGTCTTGGAACTCAGCACCTTTTAGACCAAACTGCTCAAGTCTTTCCAGACCAGTCTAACATCTCCTGAATGTGTGACAGGCCAGGTTAGGTTCATTAGATCGTATTTATTGAGCGCTTACTGTGTGCAGAGCACTGTACTAAGCACTTGGGAAGTACAAGTTGGCAACATATAGGTTGCCATCTGAGGCAGAAGTTCACATCTCTAGGCATTTCAGAAATTAAATATTTAACTTCTTGCCTGTCAAATTAATAAAGCTAGCTCTATCCATAACCCCAAATGAGTCCCAGACTCTTCCACCCTTCCCAGCAGTCTCCACAAACCTCCCTGTACTCCAAACACATACCTGTCATATCTATTTCCCCTGTTACTGTAAGCTCCTTGAGAGCAGGGATCATGTGTACCAACTCCACCAGGCACTTAGTACAGTGCTCTGCACACAGTGAGCATTCAATAAATACCACTGATAGACTGATTATCCCGGCTCTGCCACTTATCAGCTGTGTGACTTTGGGCAAGTCACTTAACTTCTCTGTGCCTCAGTTACCTCATCTGTAAAATGGGGATTAAGATTGTGAGCCCCACGTGGGGCATCCTGATCGCCTTGGATCCCACCAGCGCTTAGAACAGTGCAAAGCACATAGTAAGCACTTAACAAATACCATTATTATTATTATTACTATTATCACTGTCCTGACCAACTTCCACAAAGCTGGGGTCTGAGGCCAAGGCTGATCTGAGTGGAATATGGGGAGAGTAGAGGAGGAGGAGCATGTGTAGAGGAGGAGGAGAAGGGAAAGTGAGAAAAAAAATCCTGCACCTCTGTTAGATTGTTAGATGGTGTTGAGTTACCATCAGTCTTTGATGAAAGTTGTGTGATTTTAAACCATCCAATAAGAGTTCTGGTTGAAAGAGGGTGAGGAAATTGCAGAGAAGGAAAGGAGAAACTACATTTCCTAGGCAGCAAAAGGGCTGCCTCACTACAGTATATTAATCAATCATTTAATGGTATTTATTGAGGACTGACTCTGGGCTTTGGAGTCAGAGGTCACAGGTTCAAATCCCAGCTCCACCACTTTTCAGCTGTGTGACTTGGGGCAAGTCACTTAACTTCTCTGGGCCTCAGTTCCCTCATCTGTAAAATGGGGATGAAGACTGTGAGCCCCCCATGGGACAACCTCATCACCTCGTGACCTCCCCAGCACTTAGAACAGTGCTTTGCACATAGTAAGCGCTTAATAAATGCTATCATTATTACAGAGCATTGTACTACGTGCTTGGAAGAGTACAATACAGCACCGTTGGAAGGAGGGGTTATTTTGGGTGGAGCCAAAATCCAAGAGTTCCTCTGGAGAGTTGCATCTCTTTCTGCTCTGACTTGGTGGAAAGGAGGTCATTTCCTTCTCACTGCCCCTTAGCTGGACCAGGACCTTCCATATGGAAAAAACCAGAGGTTAAGGGTTGGTGATTACTGGTGGGTTTCATCATTTAAATTTAGTTTTCTCTTTTTTATGTAAAATTTTAGAGTAAGATTGCCTTTGTTCTGGGATTTAGCTTCCCTAATCATATTTATCAGTCTTTGTGGATAAGACTCCTCAAGCAATAAAAGACCAGTCTTCTGGCTTTCTGGTTGGTTGCTATAAATTTGCAATATCATCTGAATCTTCTCTTGAATTCCTTTTTAGATAAATCCTTTCTAAAGAAAATATCAGTGGCTGGCCATCATTTCATCTGGGAAATATTCTCTCAGCCGTGTCCACCAAGGCTTCTGGGGACCTCAATCAATCGGATTTATTGAGCACTTACCTTGGGAAAAGCACTGTACTAAGCATTTGGAAAAGTACAACAGAGTTAGTAGATAGCACCCTCCTCTCAAGGAGTTTACAATCCAGCAGGGGAGACAGACACTATATAAAATTACAGCTAGGCCAAAGTAACAGACTTTAAAGATATGTACACAAATAGTATTGCCAGGGAAGGCGGGTTATGTGCAGGGTAAGGACTTAAGTGCTTATGGGGTAAGAACTGATTAAGAAGTTTCAATTTTGGCAGTAGGAGAGCAGAGTCCATTTGGATCCCAATTCAACTTCATTTTGCGTAGCTCCTTCCAAATGTCCTGTTCAGACCCGTTCTTTCTGTTCATCATTAGCATACTTTAGCAAGAAGGACCTAGCCTCAGAAATTTGAGTCAACCTCCTCCTCTGAGCCCACTTCCCCATATTCTGCCACTTCCTGCTCTCCCCAAGCTCTAGCTCCATCCTTAGTCACCTGACCATGTGGTTCCAGGATTTGAGATCACTTGGACTGTGCATGCAGAGCAGTGGAACCAACAACAAGAACCGAGGAAGGCCAAGTTAGAAACACACACGAAGAAACCCACAATAAAAGTTACAAAGGTAGATTTAAAATGGGGAGGGTTTGGGTGGATCAGAGAACCACGCCAGATGTGTAGTGAGGGGCCGGGACACTCACTGGAATGGGGAAAGCAGGACTAGGAAGAATGGAACAGAGTTTCCTTTCCCGCAAATTTCCTAGAGTGGAAACCCAAACTTCAAGGACTTCAACCAGAAGAGATTTTCTCCTAATTGACATCAAAATTCTCTTCAGGGTTCCACTAATGATCTTATACCAAGACCATGATGGAGAATCTGGAGGTATACGGGCCTAGATTATACAGGCCCAAAGTATTGGGTCCAGAGATTCAAGCTGCCACACAAGTACCATTCATCATTATCTCCAGCCTGGACCACCTCTGTTAGGGGAACAGGCTCCAACAGAAGCAAGAGAGAGCAAAGGAAAATGTGACAGCTCCCGGTAGTTTTGCGGAGCGGCTAATGGACTGAGTTTCATGGAGACAGGGGCAGGAAGGGCCTTCTACACGGGCAGCTTTGGTATATAATATTAAACCCCCACATCCCCTTATGAATATGCAGAAAATAACATATTTGGGTCCTCAGCATCTGACGATTACAGAGTGAATTAGAAAAGCCCTACAAGGACTATTATGAGGCCTCTTAAAAGTCATCTGGAGAGAAAGTAAGCACTAATGAGCAGGTAAAGTTATTCTTGGTCAGATCCGTGCCTAGTAGGGAGTAGCTATTTTCAGCTGTGGCTGAAAGCAAGTTGCTTGACATACACTAGCTGCTTCAACATGCACTGTGAGACACCTACCCACATTCCTGGATGCCCGATGGCATCCAGGGTTTCCCTTAGAAATGCGACCATGCACTGTGAGACACCTACCCACATTCCTGGATGCCCGATGGCATCCAGGGTTTCCCTTAGAAATGCGACAGAGCCCCATTTCTAATACCCATGGGAAGGTATCACCTGCAACAACCTGTTTTAGTAAATGCACCAATGCTTCCCATAAATATATTTATAACCTTGGTACCATCCCAGGGGCATGACACTTTTAGAGCAAATCATAATGGAATAAAATTTTATGCGATCCCTGGCTGCAAATCCTGCTGAAAATTTTATAACCAAGACATCCTACGAAGCGTTTGCCTTTCCTGCAGATCCAGATGTAGCCAAGTCACAGAATCATTTCCAGAAAATATTTCAAATAGGGTGGCGGTCTGAGATCTCTTTTGAAGTTGTCTGATGGCTCAAATCCTGCTGCAGACTGCCATCTTGGCATGTGTCTACACAAACTCATATGTCTTTATCCTTGAGAACTGGCCAATGATAATGTAACATGACAAAATATTACTTATTTTTAAATGAAGGAAAACCTACAAATGGTTTCACAACCAGACACTCATCTAGAAATGTGTTATATTTAATTTGCAAATATACCAAAAGGAAAAATAGTATATTGCACCATGGCAAACCAACATTTGGTAGCTGGGGATAGAGTAGGAGGATTGCTTGTACATTTGAGTTTTGTGTAATAGTTCAAATTTGTCAAATTGTGGAATATTTTACAGCAGTTTAAATTGTCATAATAATAATAACAATGGCATTTATTAAGTGCTTACTATGTGCAAAGCACTGTTCTAAGTGCTGGGGAGGTTACAAGGTGATAAGGTTGTCCCACGGGGGGCTCACAGTCTTAATCCCCATTTTCCAGATGAGGTAACTGAGGCCTAGAGAAGTGAAGCGACTTGCCCAAAGTCACACAACTGACAATTTGCAGAGCTAGGATTTGAACCCAGGGCCTCTGACTCCGAAGCCCGTGCTCTTTCCCCGAGCCATGCTGCTTCTCATGGGACAAATGATCAATGATAATTCTGTGGGGGAGTGAAGAGCACAATCCAGTCTTCAAAAATTGCTTGATTTCACTCATGGATGAAACTATTTCACCATGTTGGGTAAATCAAACAATAGTACTTATTGAGTGCTTACTGTCTGCAGAGGATTGAACTATATTATATTAAGGGGAAATACAATGTAATTGAGTTGGTAGACAAAATCCCTGACCACTAGGAGCTTACAGTCATATTACTTCCACCAGAATTAAGTATGACTACTGATTGTGAGATTTTATCAATGTGCGTGAGTATGATTATAAGAGAGTATAAGAGAAGCAGCGTGGCTCAATGGAAAGAGCATGGGCTGTGGAGTCAGAGGTCATGGGTTCAAATCCCGGCTCTGCCAATTGTCAGCTGTGTGACTTTGAGCAAGTCACTTAACTTCTCTGTGCCTCAGTTACCTCATCTGTAAAATGGGGATTAAGAGTGAGAGCCCCCTGGGGGACAACCTGATCATCTTGTAACCTCCCCAGTGCTTAGAACAGTGCTTTGCACATAATAAGCGCTTAACAAATATCATTATTATTATTATTAGAACATTGCTTTGTACATAGTAAGCGCTTAATAAATGCCATTATTATTATTATTATTATTTATAGCTGGTAAAATGGATGCACCAAGCCGTTAATTTTAGGGGGAAGTTAGCCATTTGTTTACCACACCCACCAAATATGAGGAAATGGACTTACTTTAAAAGAGAGATCTTGGTTGACAAAATAAAAAATTTAATGACTGTCAGAGGGTTGAAATAGATTTCCAAGGGAGATTTTGGACTCTCCATCTTCCTTAAGAACTGACAAACAGAACCCCAGGTTTAATCATCATTCATCTCTCTGGTACACTGTAAGCTCCTTGAGGCCAGGGATTACATGTGTTTCAAACTCTTCTGTACTCTCCACAGAATGAAGAAGGGTATTCTGTACACCGGAGACAATGAATAAATACTATTGATTGATCTATAGTGCTCTACACACAGTAAACATTCAGTACCTATCACTGATTGATTCATCAATTTAGCTACCTGGGGTCTGACAAGATCATCTTTTAAGCTCTTGGCTCCATGATTCCATGGCATAGTGGGTAGAGCACGGGCTTGGGAGTCAAAAGGTCATGGGTTCTAAATCCGCCTCTGCCACCTGTCTGCTGTGTGACCTTGGACAAGACACTTCACTTCACTGGGCCTCAGTTACCTTATCTGTAAAACTGTGATTGAGACTGTGAGCCCCATGTATGACAGGGACTATGTACAACCCGATCTGCTTGCATCCACCCCTGTGTTTAGTACAGTGCCTGGCATATAGTTAAGCGCTTAACAAATACCATAATTATTATTAGTAACAAAATTTCAATACAAGTAAGTCTTGATTATTTAAGACAACAGGAGAAGGAAATGCATCCACTGATTGGTTATTGCAAACTTTACACAATGCTGTAAGCTTCCATTTTTTTTGTTCTTTATTTTATGTTTTTTCTCAGTGCTTACTAGGTGTCAGGCACTGTACTAAGTTCTAGGGTAGATACAAAAAGGGCTAGTCCTTACCCCTCCTTTTAAGACCATGGACATAGTAAGTACTCAATGTCAGAATCAGTTAATTGAAACTGACTCTCAGGTCAAAGAGCTGATTGAAAAAAAGCAAGCAATTAACTATCCAAAGTAGCAGCTTCTTACCCAGGGCAATAGGATGTTCACTGAAGTCTGTTTTATGAAATCATAAACAAGTCAGAGAACGTGAGTGAAAAGTGGGAAACCACAAGTCTGCCGAATGCTAAAGCTACACAGTCCAAAATCATAGCAAGGGTCTCTTTAAGATTTATGCATATTTCTGTAGGACCACCAGATAATATAGGTGCCTCAATTCTCACAAGAGTCAAAAAGGGACTCTTAAGGAGATTGAAACACCATTTCCTAACATCTTTGAGGACGGCACACTATGAAGACCATTTGATCAATAAATGAATCATTCATTCACTCAATCACATTTTCTGAGCATTTACTGAGCACTTACTGTGTGCAAAGCACTGTACTAGGTGCTTGGAAGAGTACAACAACAGATAAGACACATTCCTGCCCACAACGAGCCCCGTAATATGTATTGAGCATCTACTATATGCAGAATTCTGTACTAAAGACTTGGGAGAGTATAATAGACAATAAATGAATCAGTAATATATATTCAGCACTTACTATATGCAGAATACTGTAGTGAACACTTGGGAGAGTGTAACTGTAGTGAACACTTGGGAGAGTGTAATTATTACACATGGTGCACAAGATTCTTGTTTTAAGGAGTTTTCAGTCCAGTTTACGGTATGTTAAAACATAACTCCTGCTAATGATAATACTGCTGGCCCTAGTAAAGATTATTAATTAGTTCAATGAAAATGAGAGTTTTAAATAGAAGAGCCATCAAGGAAGTATAGTTGTCAGTAGAAGATACTGTAAACTCTATGAATGCATTTCCAAGAACAAAAAAAATTGATCAAAGCCAGATGATTATTACAAAATCAATATGAAAAACGATACAAACCAAAGCATGATCAAATAGAACTGTGAACTTGTACCCTCAACGAAAGAGTTTGAATTAGGTTTTTCGTGCACATATGTAAATACTTAATTTTAAAAGTGTTGCATAACTCTTCATAATCAGCAAGAAGGGAACTTCATCTATTACTAAATTGCACTGTTTTTAATCACTCCAGTCAAGTGTGAGGGGAGAGGAAGAGAGCTATTTTTAACACTTTGATACTTGTTCTTCCTCCTTCCGGGACTGTGAGCCCCATGTGGGACATGGACTGTGTCCAACATGATTAGCTTGTATCTACCCCAGTGCTTAGTACAGTGCTTGCTAAATGGTAAGCACTTAACAAATAGCACAATTATTACTAGTCAAAGTAAACTATGCAATATTATTTCAAAGTGAGAAAGCACTGTAAAATATGCTGGTATTAAAATTTAATCCACAAAGTAACACTAAAAAGAAAGACAGAGTGGGCTGTACTTCCAAGATTTTCCAGGCAGGGTGAGGTGCTCCACTCAGTTGCTAGGAATACCGAGGAAATGCTTCAGGATTTTACAACTACCATCGTTACCTACATTTTTAAGAAGAAAGAGTTGATCACAGAAATAACCATGGAATTCTACTGCATTCAATTTTTGGCAAGATCTTAACTAGAGTTCTCATGGACCATTTTCTAAAAGAGAAGCAGTGTGGCTCAGTGGAAAGAGCCCGGGCTTGGGAGTCAGAAGTCCTGGGTTCTAATCACTGCTCTGCCACTTATCAGCTATGTGACTTTGGGCAAGTCACAACTTTTCTGTGCCTCAGTTACTTCATCTGGAAAATGGGGATTCATACTGAGCCCCATGTGGGACAACCTGATTACCTTGTATCTCCTCCAGCGCTTAGAATAGTGCTTGGCACTTAGTAAGCGCTTAACAAATACCATTATTATTATTATTATTATGTGCCAAGCACTGTTCTAAGTGCTGGGGGTGGGGAGATACAAGGTTATCAGGTTGTCCCACGTGGGGCCCAGAGAAGTGAAGTGACTTGCCCAAGGTCACACAGCTGACAAGTTGTGGAGCACAGATTAGAACCCACGACCTCTGACTCCCAATCCCGTGTTCTTTCCACTAAAGCCATATGGCTTCTCTAACCAGCATACTAAGCACTTGGGTATAACCAAGCTAATCAGGTTGGACACAATCCCTGTCCCACATGGGGCCCACAGTCTTAATCCCCACTTTACAGACAAGGTAATTTAGGCAAAGATAAATTAAGTGGCTTGCCCAGGGTCACACAGCAAGCAAGTGGCAGAGCCAGTAAGCGCTTAGGACAGTGCTCTGCACACAGTAAGCGCTCAATAAATACGATTGAATGACTGAATGAATTAGAACCCAGGTCCTTCAGACTCACAGGCCCATGCTCTGTCCACAAGGCCATACTGCTTCTCACCATTTCCAGGTACAAAATTTGTAAGATTGTTGAAAAATGACATTAGCTTTCACTCAATGTCTAACATTTTAAGTGAGAACCTGGTTAAAATAAGATTGTTGATATCCTTCATATTTTCATTTCGTATTTCAGCGCTTAGAACACTGCTTGGCACAAAGTAAGCGCTTAATACCATCATTATTATTCTGTGGTAAAACCTACTCAAATATTCTTCAACAGATTGCATTTTGTAATAAATGGTTTCTGCACTATTCTCATGCTACAGCATATTCATTAGGTTTTTTTTTTTTTTTACCCTCAGGATTCTCGGGTAAGTCTACCATTTAAAATGAACCCGAACTACAGAGATATCTCTGTAGTCATCAACCTATGCAAAACTTTATACTAAACTTTATACACTGTGTTCCTTGTCTATATGGCCCCCCAAAACGGGGATAAGATAGTCTAACTGGACATCATAGTTTTGGATGTCTCAGTATTTCAGAATAGGCTAATTCTCAGGAATGTTAAGACAGTGAATTTAAGGTGCAGCACTTTTTAAATCTTAAGCAATTAAATGTGCAAATGATTTTCATGAATGGTAAAGAGGAATGTTATGGAAAAAAAAACAAGATACAAGGAGATCATCAGGTTTACAATAGGGAATGCACTGAACTTTTGACTGCAGTGGGGCTGTTTCCAAAATCCAAAAGGCAGTATAAGTACAATAGTTGTAATATTTCATGTTTATTATTTTCTACACACCGCACTAACCACTGGATAGAAACAAAATAATTAGGTAAGACACAGTCGCTTTCCCGAATGGGCTCACAGTCTACGTGGGATGGAGAACGGATAATTTATCCCATTTTACAAATGGGGAAACTGAAGCACAGAGAAATTAAGAGGCTTGCCCAAGGACCAAAAACAAGTGTCAGGACACATTGTGTGGGACATCTCATATCCCTCTGGCAATGGGTAAGCAGTAGTGTGATGGAGGAATCAGAAGTAGAATAGCACTGTTAAATGACATTCTTATCAAACCTTTTCCAATTCAACAATCTAACAGCCTTTTAGTAAAGACTACTGTCAAGAGAAAGACAGCATGATTACATAGTCTATCCAGGGAAACACTGAGTAAATAGCATGTTAAGTGAAATTATTTCACTTTTGCTTTCAGATACTGCTTTAAATATAAAGCAAATTGCACTGAACAGGCTCTGATTTTAACTCAAATCATGTATTTCAAAGGTTTGATGATGATGATCATGATAGAGTCTCTCATCAAAAATGGCAGATGAATCTCAGTCCTAAGACTTTAAATGGTTAATAGTAGTTAATATCCCTTCTTCTTTTTACGTTTATTTCATTTTGATCAACTGCATTCACATTAGTTGGGATTTCTTAACAAAATAAAAAAAAATAACTGCCTTAAAGGGCCTGAATTCCCCTCCACCTCCTCCCCCTCTCCATCCCCCCACCTTACCTCCTTCCCTTCCCCACAGCACCTGTATATATGTATATATGTATATGTTTTTACGTATTTATTACTCTATTTATTTTACTTGTACATATTCTATTTATTTTATTTTGTTACTATGTTTTGTTTTGTTCTCTGTCTCCCCCTTCTAGACTGTGAGACCACTGCTGGGTAGGGACCGTCTCTATATGTTGCCAACTTGCACTTCCCAAGTGCTTAGTACAGTGCTCTGCACACAGTAAGCGCTCAATAAATACGATTGAATGAATGAATGTATGGATTTAGGATGAACAGAATATTCTTAAATTATAGCAGGAGAGTTTTAGTTTGGACAGAAGAGAAAAAGTCCTGATATTCAGGAGTATATGACACCAAAAAAGCCAGTGGAGTCATCATCCCTGAAGATTTTAACCCTCAGATGAACACGGAAACACATACACCACTGAAAGATTCATTTTTCCAAATTCTTGTTATCAACTAGAGCTGTAGTTTACTTCCTCCTTCCTCCATTTGTATCTGCCAGGCACTGTACTAAGCAGTGGGGAAGATACAGTCAGGTTGGACACAGTCCATGTCCCACGGTCTTAATCCCCATTTTGCCAATGAGGAAAGTGAGGCACAGAGAAGTTAAGTGATTTACTTGCCCCAGGACACACAGCAAGCGAGTGGCAGAGCCAGGATTAGAACCCATATTCCTCAGACTCCCATGCTCTATCCATAAATGTTCAATATGCACTGATGAAAGAACAGATACTCACTTGTCCCTCATGATTAGTCATTAACCTATCTGGATCTGAGAGGATAAACTGAGTAATTTTTGAAGTTCCTAACAGAGCTATGGTTTTATGATTCCTCGACTGGATAATGTCTGATGAGCTGGGTCATTTGATGACTTGAAGGTTTCAAATAGTTTGCTGGAACTTTGCTTTCATTCCTGGAAAAACTTGAAGAAATCAAATAGATGGCAGCCTTTCGAACTTCCAGTTGCCACTCTGCCTCAGCTTTCACATGATTAGATGCAATATAGGATTACTAGGTGCAGACTTCAGATGAATTAAATCCTTACCCTGTCCCCTGAAACTATAAATCTGTTCATTAGAATTGCACCTTTTGTAATGTAAGATATCTATGTAATGAGATTTCAATTGTCACTGTACAGAGTCATCAGATTCAACCCCCCAAACAGAGAAGATTAAACATTCAGCAGATGGAGAGGCCTTTGGGTATAGAGTTGAACCCATCACAATAACCAGACCGTCTTTGTAGCTTATTAAAACTCCCTTAAGCCTTCTGCCTCTGATAATCGACTTCTGAAATTTTCTCCTTGTCTGTTAGGCCTTTAACAAATCATTGTTTGGCCCAAGGAATACTCTCTCACAGGAATATTACCTTTCTGTCACTACCTCTGATATCAATCAATCAATAATATGTATTGAGTGCTTTCTATATGCAGAGCTCTATAATAAAAGCTTGGGAAAGTACAATACAACAGAGTTGGTAAACATGATCCCTGCCCACAGGGGCTTAGAGTCTACAGGGGAGACAGACACTAAGATTATGCATAGAGAAAATAGTACAGCATAAGAATATTTACACAAGTATTCTGGGGTAAATATGAAAATGCACATTCAGTGCAGAGGGGAGGGCAAACAGAAGAAATAAAGGGTTTAGTCAGAGAAGTCTCTTGGAAGAGATGTGATTTTAGGAAGGTTCTCTGTGAATTTATGAGCCACCTGAAAAGGGATACATCTGAGCATGCAGCTGTAAGTACACTATGTATTTTTGCTAAATAACTAAATAGGGTTGGGGAAGAAAATCTGAGACTTCTGACCACAATGAAGGAAATGAAAAGCACATGATTCAGTTGATTGTTTAACTCCTTACTGGGAGAGGTTTGACTAAACATAGTTACTTCAGTGCATTCTAACATAACAGAAGCTATATATTTTTTCTAAATAGCAAAATAAAAGATAGTTGTTTTATTCTATCTGTTCATGATTTCCAAACAATACACTTGTTTCTCTAGGATTGAGTGAGTGCCTACTATGTGCAAAGTACTGTACTAAATACCTGGGAGAGTACAGTGCATCCATGTTGACCAAAAGGTGACTTTTCAGGATTTTACTTAAATCATTTTATTTAGGAATTATAGTTTCCACTGCAGCAAGACCTTAAGGCAAAAAAGAAGTGTAAAAACCTTCTGTGATACACTGACTTCAAAAATACTAAAATCACACTGAAGTAGCTGATGCTATTTTGGATCCCAACCAACAGAGTTGCATTATCCACAATAATGAGGCCTGGGTGACTACTTATCAGGTTCCTCCTGAAACTTTCCTTCGATGGATAAATAAAACTGCTGCAATACATGAAAAATTTTAGGACCTTGCCACAAGAAAATCACATCCAAGATAGCTCATACAGCTCATTTAAAAGCCTGCTGGTACATTGTGAACAGATCTTTAAAAGGCAAGTGAATTCTTATTAGAAAAGTCTTCTGAGTACAATTGGTCCTCCAGACTATAAGTAGCATGTGAAAAGTTTTTACTTGTTCAGTCCTTTTTTGCTGGTTTGTACTAAAATAGACAATTAAAGCCTTAATAGAAAACAACACCAAACGATATAGGTATCATCTTATCCATTATTTTACACAAAACACCCCTTACTTAGAACACTACACAATAATGGTTCATTTGAAAAAGTTTTTATTTGACTACATTATCTGTCAACGAAAAAGTAAACTATAGGGCTCACTTTTTAAAGTATTTCCAGGCATGTACCGTAAAGGAGATGCTGTTTTAAATTTTATTAAATTAAATGAGGGTACTAAGACAGTAAGTACTCAATGTATACCATTGCTTGATTAATCTATTTAGTGTAAATGCACTGATATGAATTAAATTTGAGGGAGTTCACCGTCATGAGATCAGAGGTTATTTCTACCAACTCAATTGTAATCTCTCAAATGCTTAGGATGGTTGCATAGAGTAAGCACTTAATAAACATCACTGATTGATTGCTTGCCCGGGGGCAGTTGTGGTCTGACATTTAACTCCACACATTAGATGAAAACTAATTGAAGCAAAGAATCATCTTTTTCCTCCATAATACTCTCCCAAGTGCTGGAAACAGACATAAATACACTTGACTGATTAATTAATTTGGAGATAAAAGGAGTTCTATCCAGGTCTAATTATGAAAATTATTATGTAGTGTTCTAAGTATGGGGTGTTTTGTGTAAAATAATGGATAAGTTGATTCCCATATTGTTTTGTGTGGCTTTCTATTAAAGCTTTAATTGTCTATTTTAGTACAATAGACTAATCGTAGTGAAGCAGCGTGGCCCAGTAGAGAAGCAGTGTGGCTCAGTGGAAAGAGCCTGGCCTTTGGAATCAGAGGTCATGGGTTCAAATCCCAGCTCCTCCAATTGTCAGCTGTGTGACTTTGGGCAAGTCACTTAACTTCTCTGGGCCTCAGTTCCCTCACCTGTAAAATGGGGATTAAGATTGTGAGCCCCACGTGGGACAACCTGATGATCACCTTGTATCCCCCCAGTGCTAAGAACAGTGCTTTGCACATAGTAAGCACTTAACAAATGCCATCATTACTATTATTATTATTACAAACCAGCAAAAAGGGACTGAACGAGAAAATGTGATTCTGTCAATTTTGTACCTTCCATATATCCTAAACAGGGTTTGCTATCTTTCAAAACCACCGTGAAATGGAGAGGTGTGGCTAGTGGAAATAGCATGGGCCTAGGAGCCAGAGGACATCCATTCATTTATTCACTCAATAGTATTTATTGAGCGCTTACTATGTGCAGAGCACCATACTAAGCACAGGTTCTAATTCTAGCTTTGCCAGTCGCCTGGAGTGGGACCTTGGGCAATTCATTTAATTATTTGTGTCTCAGTTTCCTCATCTGTAAAATACAATTCAATGCCTGTTCTCTATATGGGACAGGGACTGTATCTGACCTGATTAACTGGTGTCTACTCCAGTGCTTAGAAGAGTGCTTGACACATATCAAACGCTTGATAAATACACAAATTTTAAAAATCTTTATAAAACAAATCTTAGGAATACATAAAGAAAAAAAAATCTTGTTACCTATTCATGTTTTCTTCATTCCTCTGTTGGAAACCTTCATGACACCTGCAGCTGTTATTCCTTTCTTTTCATTATGAGCTGTGATATCCGTCAATAGTTTGCTATGTGCCAAGCACTGTACTAAACACTGGAGTAAATATGCAAGATAGTCGTGTCACACACGGTCCAGTGAAAAGAGCGTGGGCCTGAGAGTCAGAGGACGTGGTTTCTAATCCTGGCTCTGCCACATGTCTGCTCTTT
This sequence comes from Tachyglossus aculeatus, assembly GCF_015852505.1. NCBI lineage: Eukaryota > Metazoa > Chordata > Mammalia > Monotremata > Tachyglossidae > Tachyglossus > Tachyglossus aculeatus. The sequence continues at coordinate 15,445,767 of NC_052081.1, forward strand.
GCTCTTGGGCAAATCAATTCACTGCTCTGTGCCTCAGTTTTCTCATCTGTAAAATGAGTATTAATCCCATTCCCCTTTACTCAGACTGTGAGCCCAGTGTGGGACGGGGATTGTGTCCAACCTCATTAACTTGTATCTACCCCAGCGTTCAGTACAGTGGTTGTTTGTTTTCTTATTTTATATAAAGCATTATCCTTCCCAACTCCACTTGTGTAGATTTTTGCTGTGACATTTACATACATGACATCTCCCCTTCTAGACTGTGAGCCCGTTGTTGGGTAGGGACAGTCTCTATATGTTGCCGACTTGTACTTCCCAAGTGTTTAGTACAGTGCTCTGCACACAGTAAGTGATCAATAAGTACGATTGAATGAATGAATGAATCCATAGAGCATTTGCATGTTTGAATATAGATTTGTTTTACCTTTAAACTGAATACTCACAGTAAAGCACGATTTGTGACTTTTCTATTCTTTGCAAACTCTGAAGCATCTAATTTACTGACATGCAATGGGTGCACAGCAATTTTTTGCTGGTGGTGATCTGCTCTCTTCTGCTATAATTCTCTATCTCACCCTTTCAAATATATTGTTAAGGAAGGGACGTGAAAATCCTATGTTTAAGAGTAGGGGTATTCATTGTGTCCCTATCTGTAGTTTACAAGCACAGTTTCAATCAGAGACTCCTAGTGACTACCACTGTTACTCCCTAATTATTTTTCATCCCGGCAGAGGAAAACGTGATTCCGAAAGGGCAAGGTTGCATAAGTCAGATGTTGTATTTGTACACCAAAAACTATTAAATGTCCTACCTTGCTTCATAGTAATAGCTAGCCTTTAATTATTTTTTTTCTTTCAATGGAATAACATTTATATTCAAGGTTTCAGTTCAAGTGAGATGAAGTTCTTTTTTTAGTTGATGCAATTTATTTGAAAAGACTTCACTGCTTGCTAAAATCGTTTGAAGGCAAAACACACATTTATAATGAATGTTCAGTTTTCAGAAGTGAAATGAGCAGGTCTCTATCTGAAACTAATTATCAGCATTTAAGTAACCAGTTACCCTTTCCCTATATAATAATAATGATGATGGCATTTGTTAAGCGCTTACTATATGCAAAGCACTGCTCTATCTCAAATACTCATTTCTACTCTCCAAAATGGAAATAAGGATTTTCATTGTAAATGATCTGTTTTGAACTTGCAGCCCAAGTAAGAGGAAATATATAGTTGTCTCGGGTTAGCGGGTATTACTCCAGGCAGAAGGGAATAAATCGTACTGACAGCTTTCTTCATGTTCCAATCCTGTTCATCCTCAATAACCAGTTCTAGAAAATATGGTAATCTAGGGTCTGGCCTGTTTTCTGAAGACAGGATTAATTCCCTTCCATAAAATCCCTATCAACGAGTTTACTGCTGTAGAACAGCAACTTCTGCAACATTTCTATGTCTATCCAAATCTAAGTATGGAACAGATTTTAGAATAGACAATGGAGATGAGAAGGGTGTTGCCACAGTTACTGCCCCACTGCTTAGTTCATCTCTGAAGCACTATGTGCTACTGAGGACACTTGAATTGGAAGCTTTGAAAAATGAACCAGACACTGTGTTCCATAAAACCATAAAGTTTAGAGTTTAGGAGAATACAGAAGATGTAGTCTATTCCACATTAGACATGCTACAATAAAGAAAAAGGACTACTGTCATAAAATTGTGAACGAGAGGATTTTAAGCGTCCATTTTCACTGATCTTTTATATCTTCTAGAAAGTAAGCTCATTATGGGCAGGGAACGTATCCACAGACTCTGTTGCATTTCCATTCTTCCAAGCATTTAGTACAGTGTCCTACACAAATTAAGTGCTAAATAAATACTTTTGATGATTTCGGCAATATTTCTATAGACAGTAAGCTCCTTATGGGCCGAGAATGTGTCTACCAACTCTGTGGTATGGTATTATTATGATCATGATCATTACTATTATTATTATATTAAGCACTTACTATGTGTCAAACAAAGTTCTAAAACCTTAGATAAAAGTTAATCAGATTGGACATAGTTCTTGTCCCACATGGGGTTCACAGTTTAAGTAAGAGGGAGAAAAGGTATTTATGTCCATTGTACAGTTGAGAAAATTGAGGAACAGAGAAGTTATGTGATTTGCCCAAAATCACAGAACAAGCAATTGGCAGAGCTGGGATTAAAACCAGCTCACACTCCTTCCACTAGGCCACACTCTTTCTCTATTGTACTCTCCCAACAACTCAACACAGTGCACCGCACAAAGTAAACACTCAATAAATACCATTGATTATTTGTATTTCACCCAGTAGCTCTGGGAATTGTGGATCTCATCTTCTCAGAGTAACCTGCCCAGTAATCTCATTTATAAAATACATCGTTCAGGAGATGTATTGATTTTTATCCATGAGTATCTACAATACACTAAATTTTATGTTAACGGTTAACAAGGTTAAAGTGTTTCTATTCATTGATTCCCCAGCCTTTCAACTAATCGTCCAAGCATTGCTAGGAACTATAATCTTTGCCTTTCTTTGAAAATGTATCATCTGGGCAAAGCAAAATAAACATTGGGCTACAGTTCAGTAGACCTTGTGGAGATAAATTTTTCCACTCAAATATGATTTATGGGATTGATTTTTTAACCTTGCAGAAGATTTCTAAAAAAGAGGTAAGTTTTGTTGAGCACACTACACCAATTATCTGCTTGTCCCCAGAATGAGAAATTATTTATTTTTCTTGGTTCAATGTGACGGTGAGTAAAATATAAAAATGAGTGGGATGATAATACATGGATATTTCTGTAAATCATTCAGTGACAATCTGGGGCAATTTTCATTTACTCTCAGGAAATATCTTTTTGCAATGAACCAGACAGAAAGTGGCAAGAAGATTTAAGAAGGACATTCTAAGTGCCGAGTTCAGAATTTAGCACTAAATCTCATCAATCTCTCTATCCTTCGGAGACCAGAAGCTTCACAGAGGAGACATGCTGGGTTTACATAAGAGTTCAGTTACAAAAGTTTTCCACTGAGTAGTTTAATAGCTTGTAATTGATAAGTTATAGGCACAGATTTAGTCTCTCACAATGCTTTCTGGAACCATTTGTTTCATTAAATCACAAGCTGCTGGATCCTGTCTCAGTGACAAGTTGTCACAGAGGGAATGAAGGGACTGGTGTTCATGATGAAGCAGTGGCATGGAGTAGTAGAGACAGAGCATGGGTATGGCAGTGAGGACGTCATGGGTTCTATTCCCAGCTCACCACCTGTCTGCAAGTCACTTTGGGGCAAGTCACTTCACTTCTCTCTGCCTCAGTTACCTCATCCTTAAAATGGGGATTAAGACTGTGAGCCCCATGCGGGACCGGAACTGGCTCCAATCTGATTTGCTTGTCTCCACCCCAGCATTTAGTACAGCCTGGCACAGTCCTTCATTCATTCAATCATATTTATTGAGTGCTTACTGTGTGCAGAACACTATACTAAGCGCTTGGGAAGTACAAGTCGGCATCATATAGAGGTGGTCCCTACCCAACAATGGGCTCACAGTCTAGAAGGGGGAGGCAGACAACAAAACAAGACATGTGGACAGGTGTCAAGTCGTCAGAACAAATAGAATTAAAGCTAAATGCACATCATTAACAAAATAAATAGAATAGTAAATATGTACAAGTAAAATAGAGTAATAAATCTGTACAAATATATATATATAGGTGATATGAGGAGGGGAAGGAGGTAAGGCGGGGCGATGGGGAGTAAGAGAGGAAAAAGGGGGCTCAGTCTGGGAAGGCCTCCCGGAGGAGATGAGCTCTCAGTAGAGCTTTGAAGGGAGGAAGAGAGCTAAGCGCTTAACAAATACCATAATTATTATTACTGTGGTGAGTGTGAGTAGAGAAATTAGTGGGTGAAAATTCTCTGCCCCAAAATTTCTTTAACTATGAATGGACAGCACTATCAGAAGTAAATAGCCCAGATCGCTCAGGGGCAGTGTATCATTCCTGCAATGATAGAACTCTGCTCTAAATGTGAGCTTATATGTACTTCAGCTCAGTAATCAATGTGTATTTAATGGTCTACAAGAATAACTTGTCCTCCCAAACGGCCTAATTTACTACTGAGGATTGAAATCAGGCAGTGGGAAAATTGAAGTTCATAATGAAATTGTCTTTAGAGAAAATTTTAATGATTTAGCTGAAATTGTCTGCTAGTCGCAAGTACAATACCCTTGAAAAATCTGTAAAGATAATGGCCACTTTGGACATTTTATTAGTAAATTCAACTAAGCAAGCAAATGAATAGCTAGTTGTTCATAGATCTAGGGGTGAAGAACGTGGCAGAGCAGGATCTCTGTGTTAAAACAATAATTCTCATTGATTTATAGGCAAACACCTAATGACATTCAGGCATATTTTATATAAAGTTATGAAAAGAATGTATATAAAGGTGTATGGTAATTAAAACGAATATTTGACTAGTACAAATTTCTTATAATTAAGCATGCTGGAACATTCCTATGGAATCCCTAGGGACTTAAATGCATTAAGTTGGTTGTATCCACCCTGGCACTTAGAGCCTGGAACATGTTAAGTGCTTAATAAATACCATAATAATTACTATTATTATTACATTTAATATTTAATCAATCCAATAATTCATTTAATTCATGTGGAAATTCACTGATTAATGGGAAATTCTAAACCTGTCAATAAAAGTGGTTTTATTTGTTGATCAAATGTATACAGCTAGTTAAGAAACTCAAAAGAGTACCTCTTTGCTCATACATGAATAGCAATTCCCTATTCCTACACCCTCTTTTTAGGTCTCATATAATAGGGCTATTGAATAATAATAATGATGATAACAGAACCTGTTAAGCACTTACTACGTGCCAAGCACTGTTCAAGTACAAATTAATCAGGTTACAGTCCCTGTAACACATGGGACTCACAACCTTAATCCCCATTTTACAGATGAGGTTACTGAGGACCAGATAAGTTAAGTGACTCGTCCAAGGTCGCAACGTAGACATGTGGCGGAGCTGCATTTAGAACCCAGGTCCTTCTGACTCCCAGCCCAGTCCTTGCTCCACTAAGCTACGCTGCTTCTCTTAATGTTGGGGTTACTTATAGTGCTCTTTCACTTTAGGAGATGGATGCAAAATTTACATCATCTTGGGCCTTTCTTCTGGAAACATTTGAACTGAAGATGGCATGACAAAGACCCATGTCAATTTAGCACTAGCTGATGACAGATCTCTAGTACACAATTTCATATACTGCATTGTCTTGCACAATGCAAAAGTGGAAAGATTGTGAGCAGTTGAATGATGGTATGAAGTTGGGGAGGACAGAAGGGAGGCAAATTCAGGATACAGCAAAGATGTCAGGAACAGGGAGAAGAATAGAGAAGTGGTGTGAAGACCTTTAAGACAGGTCTTATGTAAGAACTGGAATAAATCAACAGGTAAAACAGAAGGTAAGCACATTTACACAAAGAAGTTGCATTTAATGTAGCCTTAACGTTGATAGGGGCTGTGTAATTCTGGGCTATAATTAATGAAGAAAATTAATCCTGAAAATCGACTGCTTTAATTTCAAATGTAAAGGATGTCATTTCATAGAGCAGGTGGCTCCTCTAACCTTCAAGGCACTGGGCTTTCAATGCACTTAAATGTATTATTAAATATACTCGGCTCTCGTTCATCACGTCAGGTCTAAATCTGATATCTGTTTATCACTATGTGTTCTGAGACTTTTAGCATTGAGAAAACAGTCAATAAAGAAGGGAAAGTGAACGAAGCACTTCATTAGCCAAATGGTTTAGGGCAGGGGGTGTCTGTGCTAATAATGAGGACAGGCAAATAAATGAAAAAAATAAAAACAAGATTTTGCAGACTCTCCAGTTTGCCAGATTGGAGGTGCAAATCCTCACAATGATTTCACTTCACACCTTATATAAACTGATGAAAGAATGCAATGCACATTTCGCTGCTTGATATTTAAACTTTTTTTCTTCCCAGAATAACAAAAAATGGCATTCTAGTCCCTCCACTCATGAATAAGCAGTACAGTGCTTTTGATTTTTTCCAACCACATTCACATTACCTATATCGTTTGACAGAAAGTACTATTATCCCCATTTTGCAGTTGAGGAACCCGAGATCCAGAAAGTTTAAATGAGTTGCTAATAGCAGATATTAATTCATAACAAAGGAAAACATAACTGGAAGGGAAGGCTAATTCAATGCTATCCCACTCTAAGATTGTCAAAGAACAGTGTTCACAGAACCTGGTCCTGGTTTCCTGTATTCAAAGTGAGTCAGCTAACTCTAGGGTGTTCTGGCAAGTCAGTTAATTTATCTGTGCCTCAGTTTCCTCACCTGTAAATGAGGATGAAGTAATCATTCTCCCTCCTACTCAGAACATGAGTCCTGTGTGAGACACAGACTATGTCCACCCAGATTATCTTGCATCAACCCCAGAATTTAGTAAAGTGCTTGGAAGATAGTAAACACTTACACTACCACAGTTTCTATAATTATTATTATCATCATCTTTGCTAACTGGCTCTGCTGCTCCACTCCCACCATCATTGCTGTGATAAATGTCTCTAACTCCTTAATTAATCTTTGCTTTTCTTTATTTGTGTATCTATATGCATATAGATATATACATATATCTATATATAGCTAGCATTTTATTTATAATCCTGGCTCAGCCACTTCCCAGATGTGTGATCTTGGGCAAGTCACAACTTCTCTGTGCTTCAGTTTCCTTATCTGTAAAATGGGGATTAAATACCTAGGCTCCCCAAATTCTTAAATTTTGAGCCCCATGTAGAAAAGGGAGTGTGATTGATTTGACTGAATTACATCTATTCCAGGGCTTAGTATAGCGTTTGACATATAACAAGAACTTAAAACTATGACAATTATTACTGTTATTTTGTTATTATTGATCTTACTTATCAAAACCTTCAGTTTAAAAAGAAAAAAAAAACAAAAGCTATTGAGAAATGGAATTCTATATATAATCTCTGAAAAAGATCTACCCAACCTAGCTATTTCCATGATGACTGGAAACAAATCCCTTTGTACAGGACACTCAATGCAGTAGTGCAATTACAACAAATAATGGTTGTTTATTGAGCACTTACTAAATGCTAAGAACTGCAAGAAGGGGTTGGTAGAGAACAACAGAAGATATGTGGCCTAGTGGAAAGACCATGTGCCTGAGAGTTAGAGGAACTGGATTCCAATCCCAGATCTGCCTTGGGAAAGTCACTTAACATCTCTGTGCGTCAGATTCCTTATCTGTAAAACAGTGAATAAATATTTGTTCTTCCTTCCCCTTGGAGGATGAGACCATTGTGGGGCAGGGACTGTGTCCAACTGGATTAACTTGTATCTACCCCGGGAATTGGAAAGTTTTTGAAACACATCGTAAGTCCTTAACAAATATAATGATGATGGTGAAAATAATAATATGATGCACTTTTCCCTTAGGGAGTTTATAATCTAGTAGGGAAGACAGATAAACAAAATATATTGTGGGAGCCGGGAGTACTACTAATGATGATGATGAAGTAACCATAAATATTACATTTATTAAGAGCTTACTGTGTGTTTCTTCTTTGAGTAGATACGATTTGATACATCCCTCTCCAACATGGGGCTCACAAACTGCCTTATCCCTATTTCACAGATGAGGAAACTGAGGCCTTGAGAGGTTAAGAGACTTGCCCAAGGACATACAACAGGTAGAGCAGGGGTTTGAACCCAGGTCTCCTGACTCCCAGACCAAAAGAAAGATTGTAGGAGATTGTATTTCATGCAATACCCTAATTTTGTGTCCATTAGTCGACAGATGGATCTTTACCCTGTAAATTTTTACCATTACATATATCAGGAAACTGAGATCCAGCGAGGTTAAGAGGTTTACTCAAGGTCGCCTAGCATGCCAGGAACTGAGCAGGTATTATAATTAATTCAATGATTAGTTGTGTTGATTTGTAATTAATCTCATAGCTGTTCATATAATATGTAAATGTGTGTAGTGCCCTAAATAAATTGACCTTCATATAAACCCACAGCCTAGACACACACATCTTGAGCCTCTTAGTATTTAAAGATGCAATTCCTTCGGATAATATGAAATGTTATCCTATTTATGCGAGAATATTGCTAAGAAGACACTAATCTTACTAATGAAGTTCTTACAGGAAGTTATCTGATTTAGTCTGATAGAAATAAATACGGATACATCGATTTTAGAGCCAACACCCAATTGTTCTTGTTAATTTTCTTTTAAACTATTTTTTTCTTTGTTCTGCCTTTACTTCAACTTAATTATCTCTTTATGGCAATCATTAGTGTGTCTTTTAAAAGTATTTTGTCATTTGTAGCACTCTGTCTTACTACAGCGTAGCTTCAAGTTGTTCAGTTCCCCCTTAAATACCCTGGGTTATCACTTCCACTGTCATTTCATCCAAAAGATATTCTATCATTTATCTACACTCTTGGAATACAGTAATTTTTTATTTGATTATCACTGTTATTTCTATGTTTATGATTATTATCATTATCATCATTAATTATATTGGTTACGCACTTACTATAGAAAGGCAGCGTGGCTCAGTGAAAAGAATACAGGCTTTGGAGTCAGATGTCATGGGTTCAATTCCCAGCTCCACCAATTGTCAGCTGTGTGACTTTGGGCAAGTCAGTTAACTTCTCTGTGTGTCAGTTACCTCATATGTAAAATGGGGATTAAGACTGAGCCCCCCATGGGACAACCTGATCACTTTGTAACCTCCCCAGAGCTTAGAACAGTGTTTTGCACATAGTTAGTGCTTAATAAATGCCATCATTATTATTATTATTACTATGTGTCAAGCACTCTTCTAAACACTGGGGTAGTTACAAGTTAACTATGTTGGACACAGTCCCTGTTCCCCATGGGGCTCACAGTCTTAAATAGAAGGGAAAAGAGTTAATTCCCATTTACAGTTGGGGAAACTGAGGCACAGAGCCATTAAATGTCTTGCCCAATATCACACACCATACAATTAGCAGAGACAGGATTGGAACCCAGGTTCTCTGACTTTCGGGCCAGTGCTCTTTCCACTACGTATGCTGCTTCTCTAATGTTCATTGTTGCTTTACTCAGATAATTCAACCTGCGAGATCATAAACCTATAGTACATGTTCATCGTACAATAGAAATGTTTAAAAAATATGTATTCAAGACTTTCCTGCTAATATTAAGATTTTTTTTTACTGAGCAGGTACAAATTTCTAATTCTCAATCACAGCAATCAAAAAAACTTTACAATATTCATGTAATTCTTTTACCTTGAATTTACAAATAAAAAGTTTGTTTAAAATTTATGCTGGATTTGCTCTGGCCTAATACTGTTGCAACTCCCTGCCAGAATCCACTGTGTTGTGTTCATTTTAAGAAAGTCCCTTTCTTGGTGAAATAAAACACTTGTAGCAAATGAAAACCATTCATTTATAAATCAAGGAGGTTTTAATGGAAAAGCATCATCATTTACTAAGTTAGAAAAGGTTGACTAAACAAAGAATGCCAATATACAACAGAAGAGATGTTTCACTTTGTGGTCATTTTTGGCCCAATAAAATTGAAATTTCAGATCTATTCTTAATATTTATTCTATTGAGAGAATACAATCAGTTTTCAAGGAAAAAAAACCCACAAAAACGGAATATTGTTTGATGGCTTTAGTTGCAGCCAAACGTTAACCATGTGGTATTTGAAAAGGGTTCCATATTTTGGTTTTCTAGATTGACATAGATATCAACTAAGATATATTTCAAGATATAACTAATCCTATTGATTCTACTGAAACAAAAATTAAAACAGACCATTATTCAGTTTTGTCTGAACACCCATTCTTGGAATCCATCTTCTCTCTCTCCCCTCTTCCTCCTCCTCATCTTCTTTTCTGTGCACTGACTCCCTCTCACATCCTCTTATATACCATAAGTCACCTGAGTATCTTGCATCCACTCTAGATTTTAGTATACTGCTTGACACATAGTAAATATTTAAGGAGTACCACAATTATTATCATATTTCACCACCACCTCAGGTCAAATTCCACTCAATTATATTCCAAATTTGCATGCAGAACCACAAGAGTAGGATAAATAATATTGAAAAGGTTCTAACTACAGACCTTTACCAATCAAGAAAATTCTGATAGCAAACAATTTTGTGCTCTTGTAACCTAAGGGGAACCTTGATCAATTAATCCCTTACAGTCTAGCTGGCAAGAGATGTTTGCAATAATTAGAAAATGTTCCAGTCCTCCTTGAAGATGGGAAGGGGGTTGGGAAAATAAAGACAGGTGGTTCTCCTCTGGAGTCTTTTGCATAAACTCTCTTCTGGGAGATATAGTCAGATTGTCCGTTACAGTTTCAGTGTAACCCTCCCACCAGGTAAGGGAGGCAAGATTTAGCTAATTGGCTTCTATGGGGATCTAATTATGTGACTTCCTAGAATCTCAAGAAGCCAATCTGAATGTACAGCCAGAGGACCTCCTGTTGGGTGCATTTCCCATCATTTTTAGAGGCAGCTTATCAAAGCGACTATTCCCTTTCTCACGTCTACTATGGTTCAAGCTTCGGCATAGCTAGTGAAGAGGGAGTAGGGTGCAGGGAAGAGGTAGGATGGGCCTCCATCTGCTGCAGGGCCTCCTCCTCCTCAGAGATCATTCTTTACACACAGTTTTCCTGGCATTGGGGGCCTGGGTTCCAGACTGCTTGCCCCCCAAATGCCCTCTCTCCAGCAAGAAACAAAGCCGCATCCAGGTCAGAGGAGGGTGATGGGACAGTGTACTCCACATTTCCTGGAAGATTCCCTTGCAACTGGGAAGGAGGGAAAAACCCACCAGGTCTACAGGGCAGTTGCTCTCTGGAGGAATCTTCCTCAGAACGCTAGTGCAGAGGGAAGGCCCTTGAGATTCAGAATTCACTCATCTTCTTCTCACCACCACCGCAGGACTGAGGACAGAGGCTGGGCTCTTGTCTGGGCTGGGCAGGGTTTGAGATAATTCTGCCGGAGGAGAAAGGGGGTTGCAGGGGGCCCCCCTCTCTGTCGTAAGCCTATCCTGGGCTCCCAAAAGTTATCCCGGGCTCTTGCCACAGCCCTACAGCATTAACATACATACCTGTAAAGTATTTATACTTATGTCTGTCTCCCTTTCTACACAGCAAGCTCATTGCACATAGGGAACATGTCTACCAACTCCGCTATATTGTACTGTCCCAAGAGCTTAGTATCAGTGCTCTACACACTCAGAAAGCATTCAATAAATACCACAATAAGTGCCAGCAAGTGATTCGATTCAGACACTTTGCTGGTCCTGTCCCGGCTTCTAGCCCATTCCTCTCCAAATAACAAAGGTTTCCCAGAATCCTTTCATTTGTCAATGGAGTTGCAGATTAGCAAGCTGCAAACCTATCATGCACATCTCCGTAGTATCATGTGTGACTAGGCAAGTGTTTTCCTCACAGATGTGGTCCCCTAAGGCAGCCCTGACTTTGAGGTTACCAGAACCTTTAGCTACTGAGTTTGCATTCCAGCTAAATTCAAATTTTAGTCCCCACATCTGCCTCCTCAATTATGGTTCAAGGTTGATTGTCAGGCCATTCGTTGGTTGAGCCTAAATTTCCAGTCCCGAGCTTCCACCACAAAACAAAACACTCTTAAAAGCTAATAAATGTCATATCAACTTCCTGTGTTCTTCTCACGAGCCTCTCCTGGAAAAAGATTTTAGGAAAAGGTTTGCTGGATGGACAGCAGTGCTGTGTTTTCCTGTAGGCTCTGCATCTTCCAAAATGTCTTGGAGCTGCACTGAGAAGATGTCAGTCAATGGTATTTATTAAGCACTGACTGTGTGTAGGGCACTATACTAAACACTTGGAAGAGTACAATATAACAACATAACAGACACATTCCCAAGCCACAATGAGCTTACAGTTTAGAAGACAAGTTTATAGTCAAGACAAATGGAGCCAGAACTACTGCACTACCTCAAAATCGTGGCCAGTGGACTCTACACACTATCAGGTCCAGCCTTACACAACACTGGTATCCTCTTATGCAACTGCAGGCAGATGTTCTTAGAACAGTGCTGTGCACATAGTAAGCGCTTAATAAATGCCATCATTATTATAATTATTATTATGTGCATCTTCTCCTCATGTAGGACACAAATAGGGGCTGTTCTGCCTCTCCTAACCCTCCCTGAACCTCCTTTCCCGATATGATCCCCTTATCGACCTGATCCAGAACTCAGAACACTCATTCGTATCGAGCATCAGTAGCCAAGCCTATTCCTGTTGGACTTTTTAAAATGCCATCTGTTGTTGGGATGAGTGATTCAGTTTCAGTGATTTTTATTTCAGTATTGATAATGTTCCTTTTGTAATCCAAGCTCAAGCAGCTGTTCTCTTCAGAGATAGGCAGCTGACTAATAAGGCTAAAAGCAGATAAACGTTGTTTCAATTACCAATTCTCTTTGTGGCGCATCATAAAAAGCTCATTTCTAGTGCCAAAGCGCTATGGTCAATAAAATCTAGTGGATACGTTCTACGGTGAACTGTGAGGTCCCAGCTTTATCAAGCATTTAACACAGTGCAAAACAATTTGTTGCCATAGCATTTACCAGGTCATTTTGAGAATGGTTCATCACAGTTCAGTGCACCAGTGTAGAACATAATAATCCTGCAGCTACTGCAAACTGATCTGATTTGCAAACACCAGTATGCCAATTTTGGTGCTGTCCCAGAGAATCAAAAGGCCAGAAAAGCAGAGTGATAAAGTTGTAGTCCATCCCAAGTCTACGCCTCTGATCTAGGACCATTGAAAATTCACGGAAACCTCCCCGCGCTTAGAACAGTGCTTTGCACATAGTAAGTGCTTAATAAATACCATCGTTATTACATCAAGGTTTGACCAGTCCCCAAAGATTATCACTCATGGCTTTTCCAGTTGGACTACTGACCTTGGTAATTGCAGGTCTCTGAAAAAAAAAATGAGAACTTTTGAAATGGGGCTGAGATTTGCCAAATTGAGTCCTTCTTACTTTTCCTCATGAAAAGCCTGCCTGCCATTTCCAAGGTCCATGGCCTGATGCTCCCTCCCCAGTCCCCTGACACTTTCCAGGAGAGGGGAGCATGAAGTACTACGGCCTAATAGAAAGAGCACAGGCCCGGGGTTCAGACCTCATGGAAGAGAAGAAAAACAGCGTGGAGAAACAGTGGTTAAAGCACAGGACCTGAACCCTGGATCTGCCACTTATCGGTTGTATCTCTGTGTTTGTTACCTCATCTGTAAAATGGGCATTCACACTGTGAGCCCCAAATGGGACTTGGACTGTGTCCAACCTGATTATTTTGAATCTACCCCAGTGCTTAGTACAGTGCCTGACACGGCACTTGACGAGTACCGTTTAAGAAAAAAATGGATCCTAATCCCAATTCTGGAAGTTCTCTGCTGTGCACCCTTAGGCAAGTCATTTAACTTTTCTGTGCCTCAGTTCCCTCATTATAAAATGGGGATTAAACACTTGTTCTTCATTTCTCTTAGACGGGGAGCCCCCATATAGGACTGGGGTTGTATCTGATCTGATTGTACTGTATCTACCTCAACGATTAGTATAGTGCTTGGCACACAGTGAGCACTTGACACATTCACTTGTTATTAGTATTAACCAGCTTCCAAAGACAACCCTAGCTCCTCCAAGACCCTCACCCTTTTTGCTTGACTCAAAGTCCCAGAGGCCAGTACCAACCTTCCCCTACCTGTCAGTAACTTTACGGAAACACATACCAGAACAGCTTTATGACAGAAGATGGAACATTCCAAAGAGGGTGTGTCCATGGAGTCGCTATGGTTCGTAAATGAGAGAAGCAGCATGGCTCAGTGGAAAGAGCACGGGCTTTGGAGTCAGAGGTCATGGGTTCAAATCCCAGCTCCGCCAATTGTCAGCTGTGTGACTTCGGGCAAGTCACAACTTCTCTGGGCCTCAGTTACCTCATCTGTAAAATGGGGATTAAGGCTGTGAGCCCCCTGAGACAACCTGATGACCTTGTAACCTCCCCAGTGCTTAGAACAGTGCTTTGCACATAGTAAGCACTTAATAAATGCCATTATTATCAGCACTTAGAACAGTGCTTTGCACATAGAAAGTGCTTAAAAAATGTCATAAAAAACACGACTACATGGCATTTGAAGAGAAGGAGAACTCAATTTTTTGGACCACGATTCCTTTCTCTAATCCTGTTCTGGTTCACTTCTGCAATTATCAGATTCCCCAAGCAGATGCTTCTTGTCAAAGGGACACCTAGAGATATCCAAGAGCAAAGACGGTTGATTTACACCTAGACTTTCTTATAAGTGACCCCTACCCCTTTCGGGAAATAGGGAGCATGGAAAGTGAGCAGTTAATCTCCCTCTCCGTATAAGAAGAGATAATTAAAATAGTGATAGTGTTTAGGATGCAATCATATTACTATTCTGCATGTTATTAAATTGGTGGCAGTGGAGCTGAAATCCACACAGCCCAGATATTGAGCTCAAATAAATTCTGTGCAAATTAACTTATAAAACATTATGGCATGCTGAGTGCAGCATTCCAGCCTCAATCACCTTATCACAGTGTGTCTATCCCAGGAGTCACCTCAGATTTGTCTTCTGGCTTTCCTTGTATCATGGGACTCCCAGTGATGATTCATTAAAAGGATATTGGAGGTGAGCTTACTTTGATTGGAATGGTTAGTAGGAATAGCCCTTGCAGGTTTAAAATTTACGATACGGGTTGTTCGTTTGTGAAGACAGTTAACCATACTGCTTTAAGGGGCTTTCTGAAGTGAATGTCAACCTCTGTCCGATTTCAAATTAGTGACACTTTTCAATCAGCAGGGTTTGTTTTTGTTTTTTTTTTTTTTTTTTTTACAAGTGCTGAAACTCACAAAATCCCACTTTTGAAATCTCTGCAGGGGATCTCTTTTCTGGTGGACTATCAGGTTGAATAGATTTTGTTTGATCTGACTTCCATCTGTTTGTGTGACTTAAATCCTCAAAAAAGCATGATTAACTAGAGAGATGTGTCATATTCTTTCAAAATCAAGGGGTATGGACTTGTGTGTGTACATGTGGATTTGAGGAAAGAGAGAGTTACAGTGATTTTAAGACTTCATTTGCTTAGCTTTTGGTCAAACCGACCAAATATCAGTTTAACAGGAGGTAGAACTGGTCTCACAACGTCCTTGCACAGGTCGCAACTTTCTGTGTCTCACTTTCCTCACCTGTCTAAAAAGAAGGATAAAATGCCACTTCTCTCTTCATCTCAAGCTGTGAGCCACATGTGTAGAGGGACTGTGTCTGATCAGATAAGAACAGTTTATATTTTCACCAGTGTTTAGCTCACAGTAATTGCTTTATAATAACACCTTAGCATTTGTTAAGAAGCAGTGTGCCTTAGAGGAAAGGGTACAGGCCTGGGGGAAGAAGGGACTGTGTGCTTTGTGATGATGGGCAAGTCACTTAACTTCTCTGTGCCTCAGTTTCCTCCCCTGTAAAACAGGAATTAAACCCTTGTTCTCTGTCCTGTTTAGATTAGACTGTGAGCCTGGTGAGAAGCAGAGAATGTGTCTGATTTAATTACCCTGAACCTATCCCAGCACTTAGTAAAGTGCTTGGCACATAGCAAGTGCTTAACTAATGCCATTATTATTATTACTGCTGAACTGCAATTTTACAGAAGAGGAAACTGAGGTAAAGCAAAGTTAAGTGACTTGCCCAAGGCCACATAGCAGGCAAGGAATGGAGATGGGATCAGATGCCAGGTTTTCTGACTTCCAAACCCATGTTCTTTCCACAAGACGCCACTGCTTCTTCAATACATGTCCTGAAGTCTCAGGATAGGGAGTCTATCCAGCAGCCTTAATGGGAGATCCATGATCATCATCCCCTTGTGCATAATGATATTCTAGGTGCTTACAAGAACGCAACAAAAAGTAGAAGACATGGACCCTGCTGTGAAGAAGTTCACAATCTAATAGGGGATTCCTGTTTGTCCTGACATCCAGCATACTCCTCCCCTCTGCCATTTTTCCCCTCCCAAACCACAAAAACAATGGGAAGTCAGGGCTAGTAACCCAAACTGCTATCACCACCAGGACTACACTGCTACTGCCTCTGATTCTGTGGCAATTAATTGTGAAGGAAGCAGTTGCAACAACAGTCAATCAATGGAATGTATTGAATGCTTACTATGTGCAGGGCACTGTATTAAACACTTGGAAGGCTATAATAAAGCAGAATTGGTAGACATGATACCTGCCCATAAGGCACTTAAAGACTAAAAGAGGAGAAAGAATTATTACTGATAATTTATAACTGGGGGTTATAGTTACAGTTATATGTATAACTAGGGGTGGGGTGAAAATCAAATTGTTTAAGGAGTACAGACCTAAGTGCATAGCCAATGCAGAAAGCAGGGCAAATAGGGGAAGTTTGGATTTAGACTCAGTCTCCTCTTGGAGGAGATACAATTTTAGTAGGCATTTGAAGGTATGGGGGGAGAATGGTGGTCTGCATTTGAAATTGGAGAGTGTTCCAGACTACAGGGAAAATGTGGGCAAGGGATTCATGGCTAGAAAGATAAAACTGAAGTACAGTGAACAAGTTGGCACTGAAGGAATGAAGTGTATTGATTGGATAGTAGATCACTGAGGTTTGGAGAGTTGATGAAGTATCTCAAAGCCATGTGGTTAGAAGTTTCCATAACTTGTTTCCATACAGAGGAGGGATCACACCATATCACTCCAATGTCATGATGAGGTACTAGAGTCACATGAGAAGCAGATGGCCTAGTGGAAAAAGCACAGGTCTGCGAGTCAAAGGACCTGGATTCTAATTCTGGTTCTGTCACTTGTCCGTTGTGTGACCTTGGACAAGTCATTTAACTTCTCCATTCCCCAGTTACCTCATCTGTAAAACGGGGATTAAGACTGTGAGCCCCATGTGGGACGGGAACTGTGTCCAACCTGATTCTCTTGTACCTACCCCAATGCTTAGTACAGTGTATGGCACACAATAATAATAATAATAACAATGATGGCATTTATTAAGCGCTTACTATGTGCAAAGCTCTATTGTAAGCGCTGGGGAGGTTACAAGGTGATCAGGTTGTCCCACGGGGTTGTCAATCCCCATTTTACAGATGAGGTAACTGAGGCGCAGAGAAGTTAAGAGACTTGCCCTAAGTCACACAGCTGACAATTGGCGGAGCCGGGATTTGAACCCATGACCACTGACTCCAAAGCCTGTGCTCTTTCCATTGAGCCATGCTGCTTCTCTAGTAAACCCCTTAAATACTGTAAAAACAAAAACAAACAAAAACTTGGTATTCCATATTGTTGGGTAATAGTAAATGCCTGTCCAATTTCAAGAACTTTCCCCAGAATTCTCAAACTTTTAAAATGGAGTTTTTCATCTTAATTTTCTGTTCAGATCTAATTTTATGATTAAAGAAAGGCTCTTTTTACCCAATGATTTAGAAGAGAAATGTCTTATTAGTGAGATGAATTTATAAATGATTAATTGGAGAAACTATTGCAAAACTTACCAGTTTTGAAATCTTTCACATTTGAAAGATGCTCTCTGTAGATCAAGTATTGATACATTACTCTAAGTCTGTACTTGATATCTTCAATAGGAGTATACATACATACATTTGTTCAGATATACATCGGAAAAAATTTTCTACTTTGAGCTCACTGACAAATTGATCATCGATTATTCTTCAGTGCAGTAGGAAAAGAAAATGATTAGTGCCTGAGAGTTTGATTTTGAAGATATTCAGGCCATTATGGAGGCAAGATTGTAATTAAAGGGGGTTGAAGGAAGCTGATTTTATATCTCCTCGAGACCTAGATTAACTAAGATCCCAAAGAACAACATTACACAGCATCTTCTGAGGGATTTATAGCTGAAGAATAGACAGGATCATCCAACAGGCAGGTAGAAATAGCTCAGCCTATCAATGAGCCAGGGAGAAGATTTAGATTCGGGAGAGAAGTCTTCCCTCACCATTTAACCTCTCTGTGCCTCAATTTCCTCATCTGTAAAATGGGGATTAAATCCTAGTCCCTCCTACCTAGACTGTGAGTGCCATGCAGGAGAAGCAGTGTGTCCAACCAGATAACTTTGTCTCTACCTCAGCACATGGTAACAATAGCTTAACAAATACTCCTCTGCCTCTAATAAGTGTGGTTGGCTCTTTCCAATAATAATGGTGTGTGTTAAGTGCTTACTATGTGCCCGGCACTGTATTAAGTGCTGGTTTGGGTACAAGCAAATCAGGCTGGACACAGTCCCTGTCCTGCATGGGGCTCACAGTCTTAATCCCCATTTTACAGATGAGGTAACTGAGGCACAGAGAAGTGAAGTGACTTTGTAAGGCCACACAGCGGACAAGCATGAGCATTACATAAATGGGCTCAGACCACAGAAAATGAAGAAAACCTGTATGTCCATGGAAATCGATGTACTTATTGAGGATTATATTATTAAGTAACTGTAGCAAATTTGGATTTACCTACCTTTCCCCATTCCTTTTCTATAAATTTTTATAGTCTAAGGCTTCTAGGGTGGTTTGAAACAGAGACAGTATGAATTATTCCTTAGTTTCTCCACTATTAACACTTACTGAGCAATTTTCATACAAAAGACCTCAGGGGTCTTTGTGGCCAGGGATCATGTCTGTCACATCTACAAACCCTATATTTTGAGTATTGCCCCAGACACTGAGGATAGTGCTCTGCACACAGTAAGCACTTAAATATCACTGACCGATTATATGTACAATTGGGAGGAATGGAAACTTGACCAAAGATATTTTGAAGAGCTTAGAAACTAATAAACTGGCATGCTGAGATGACATACCCAGTGGTCTCTCCGAGGTGACATATCGGTTCCTTCGGTGATATCCAGAAGCAGAATGTTTCTCTCTAAGTGGCAGATCTAAGGAAGTGGATAGAACTGAAAGCCACCTGCTTCCTTCTCCTCTGGGTCTTCTTCTCCGAGTCAGTCTGTCTCTGAGGTGTCCTGGTTCTAAACGACTCTAGGGTTCCTTAAACCGGAGTCGCTTCTATCCACATCTAATAATAGCTTGGAGGTGTGCCCATCTAAATTCCCAAGTCTCTTGATTAGCCCTATTTGTCCAGTCGTTTCAAGTACAAGCTAAAAGGTTTCACGCAAACTACCTCCCTTAGAACTGGTATTTGGCATTAGCACAGTTATAACTACACTATTACCTAGCCATTTAAGCATTCGTCCCACCTGGGACAACCTGATAACCCTGTATCCACCCCAGCACTTAGAAGACTACTTGGCACATAATAAGTACTTAACAAATACCATTATTATTAATATCATTATTTCGACTTCAGCAGTCACGTATAATACCTTTCACTGAATAGTTATGTCCTCATCATAGCTTACCCTCTCCACATAGTGACTCTGAGATTGAAAACAGAACCTTACAAAAAGATCTAAAGACGATACATTTTCTAACCTTGAACTACGCAGAATTTTAATGTTGCATTGTTCTACACAGTCTAGCTAAGAGCCTGAATCATTTTGGTTTCAGTCCTTTCCATTCTATATTTTCCTTTTTCTTAGAGCCTACAATGCACTTTCAAGTGGAAACAAGGTCTGGACTCAATTTAAGGGAGTGTTTCAACTGTTGCTATATTATAGATTTTAGGAATATGTTGGAGGCTCTCGAGTTCTACGTTAATTCCTTGGAGGGGAAAGTCAAGTTGCAGTAGAATATTTTCAGTTGTTCAATAATCAGGTGTTAGGAGAAAAGAATGTAGTTTGATTCAGAATGCTTGAAGAGCCCTTAGAGTGTTTTTCACAGGGCAAACAACTTGCTACCATTATAACAAATTAATATTTTTTGATAGCAAACATTGTAATTCAGATGAATCATAGGTACAGCTGTACACCATAGGGAGAGACAGTAAGTAGACCTACTCTGGCTTTTTTAAAGTTGTTTATTAAATTTATCATGATTTGAAAAATATGTGATGGTGGCAATATTCAATTATCTTTATTAGAACTATCCACCACAAAGGATGTTATTCATGAAGGTCTATTAGAGTTAATGTGCCAGTGGCTTTTCGATGGGCAGCCCTGAAATGTCCTTGTCATCTGGAAATATTTATCATCCTAATATTGATAGATATTGTTTCACTTATATATCTCCCAAATCCAGTTAGAGTTGGGAACGGTTTCTTAAACTACACTTTTTTTCCATTGTTGAAACATTCCTCTTGCCATGCATTTTTCAAAGATGGACATTCCAAATATGGTTAGAGTAGTAATTGTTATTGAATGGAATACAATTCATCTCTACTTTTACTTTTCAAATGTTCAGAAAAATGAGAAAAACTTCAAAGTGGTAAATTTTGGTTTTCTATTATTGAGACTTAAATGACCAGGACTATGTTTGTGCTTCATTAAAAAAGCTTGACAAATGCTGAAAAAAATGAAAGTCTCCTGCTCATTACCAAGTCCTCATCTATATTACATCTACATTCAAATTTCCTGAGCAAAACAAATTAGCTACATTTAGGTTCTCTAGTAATTTATAGTGAAGCCAGTTTGGGATCTGGATGATTTTTGGATCCTTCAAATGATGTTATTCTTAACTCATAGCTCAATAAAAGGGTTTCAAGATCTAGTTTCCATTTATATCAAAAAGGAATAAAAGCATTGTACAAGTTTGATCTTTTCTAAGTCTTAAGTTTGCAGGTGGTGTCAAAAGGAACCTAATAAGGTCCTCCCTCTGGATTGTAAATTCCTTAGTGACAGGGATCTCTTGTACTGTACTTGCCCAAGCAGTTAGTACTCTGCACAAAAACACTAAATAAATGCTATTGAGCAACTGATTGCTATTGAGTGGTAGCTTCCAAGTAGCACAAAATAGTGGCAAGAGTGAATAATAGTGGTAAATAGCGAACAGTGGTGATAATAGTAAATAGTGGTTACTGAGCACTTACTGTGTGCTAAGCGCTTGGGAGAATATAATGCAACAGATTAATGGACTAATAGCTACTTCATTTAGAAGTGCTTTGCCCGGTTAATTCGCTAATTCAACTTACATGTTTGATGGAATGTAAAGCAGAACGCTAACACTGGTTTTCATTCTGTTCCTTAGGTAAACAGGCAGGAGCCACGCAATGGTAGGACAGGTGGAGAATCTAGACTGCCTGGTATAAGGTTATCTATTATGCAGAGAAGCAGCGTGGCTCAGTGGAAAGACCGCAGGCTTTGGAGTCAGAGGTCATGGGTTCAAATCCCAGCTCCGCCACTTGTCAGCTGTGTGACTTCAGGCAGGTCACTTAACTTCTCTGGGCCTCAGTTACCTCATCTGTAAAATGGGGATTAAGACTGTGGGCCCCATGTGGGGCAATCTGATTACCTTGTATCCACCCAGTGCTTAGAACAGTGTTTGGTGCATAGTAAGCACTTAATAAATGTTATTATTATTATTATTTATCACCATCATCATCATCATCATCAGTGGTATTCACTGAGCACTTACTATATGCAGAGCACTGTACTAAGTGCCTGGAAGAGTACAATAGAGTTGGTAGACATTTTCCTTGCCCAAAATGAGCCTATGGTGTACAGGGGTGGGACAGGCATTAATTAAAAATATATATATACATATAATATAAAATTTATAGATAATGGATTTTTTTAATGGTATTTGTTAAATGCTTACTATGTGTCAGGCACTGTTCCAAGCACTGGGGTGGATATAAGCGAATCAGGTCAGGCACAGTCCCTGTCCCACATGAGGCTCACAGTCTTAATCCCCATTTTATAGATGGGGAACTGAGGCCCAGAGAAGTTAAGTAACTTGCCCAAGGTCATAAAGCAGACAAACAGGGGAACTGGGATTAGAACCCAGGTCCTTCTAACCCCCAGGCCTATGCTCTATCTACTAAGCCACACTGCTTCTTTCTTGAGCCAGTTTAGTTTGTTAGTTTTTTAGTTTGTTTGGTGTTTTGTTCTTAATGGTATTTGTTAAGAGTTTACTATAAGCCAAGCACCATACTAAGAGCTGGGGTAGATAAAAAATAACTGGTTTGGACCTAATCCCTGTTCCACAAAGGGCTCCCAGTCTTATTCTCCATTTTACAGATGAGGGAACTGAGGCACAGAGAAGTTAAGCAACTTGCCCAAGGTCACACATCAGACAAAGGGCGGAGCCAGGGTAAAAACCAAGGTCCTACTGATTCCCAGGCCCATGCTCTATCCACTAGGCAACAATGCTTCCCATCTTTGTATCCTGTTTCCCAACTTCCAGGCTCTCCCAATGTCCTTTAAGTTTATAGAATGAAAAGAGCAATACCCCATTCTTCTTTGAGAAATGGGGATAAGACACCTAACTCCCTGCCAAAGTGGGATATGGATTGTGCCTGATTTTCTTGCTCTCTATATATCCCAGAGCATGGCACATAGAAAGTGCTACCTGTAATTATTATAAATTACCAAACCTCATGGGTACATCAATCAATCAACATCTTCCTTTACCAGTTTACTCTTCCAGTTGCAAGCACAAAATCTCCCACTCCCTGTCCGAGGTTGCCCAGCAGAAGCTAGAAAAAAAGGTAATGATGCAAGTTTTAAGTGAACAGAGTCAAAAGCTTAATATTTTCTCCAATGCTCCACCCAGACCACAGCTTGCTCGTTGAAGAATTATACTCGCATCAGTAGCTGTGACCCTGCTTTTTCCAAAGAAAAATCAAATCAACATAACAATCCTTGAAATAAACTCAAGGTCTGGACATCACAGGTTCTTAATAGAAGTGACTCAACTTGACCATGGGTATACGTTGATTTGCATGAAGTCCAAGAAATGAGAGGACTGTATTATTCATCCGGTACCAATTAAAATTCTATTACCATTCTAAAATAATAGCGGTCCCTTTTGAACTCTATTGAAAAATGTATTAATATATGCAACTCTATAACCCTATTTTGCACATCTGTCTTGCTGGTCTTTTGGAAACAATTACTTCTTCATATACTTGGAAGCTAAACTGTGGTAAAAGAAACAATCAACAATCCTCTTTTTTTCCCCAAAGCTTCTATTTTGGCATGAACAATGAGAAGAGAAACATACAAATTGAAGATAAGGTTGAATAGATCAAAGAAGATGCAATCTAGAAGAACTAAATATGAACCTCCACACTCCCCACGATAACCTAAAGATAACATATGACCCAATCCAAAGTCAAGGAAGAAGCCTAAAGAAAACTGTGACTATGTTCTCTTAATTCACTGTAACCTTAGAGTCCCTTTGGGCCAACATCCAAGTAAACTTCCAATCAATCAATGACATTTACTGAACACTTATGTAGCACATTGCATTAACTACTTGGGAAAGAACAATACCATAAATGTGCAAGTCATGATCTCTGACCACAAGGAGTTTACAGACTAGAGGGGGAGACAGATACTAAAATACATTACAGAGAGGGGGAATGGAAGAATGTAAGGATAAGTACTGCGGTACTGAGGTTGGGGTGAATATCAAGTGCTTAAGGGGTACATTCCCTCTCAGGGTGGCACCTGGAGAGTTTCCAGTAAACTACCAGTCTCAGCTATGGGAGGGAAGAGTTAAATTTGTCTGTTTATTGTTATATTTCACTCTCCCAGGAGCTTAGTACAGTGTTATTATGCACACAGTAAGCATTCAATAAATACGACTGATTGACTGACTACACCACAGTACCCCCCCACCAAAAGAAAATGAAAGATGATCCACTTACTGGAAAAAAAATAATGTATAAAATGCGCAGAAATACCAATTTTCTTCAAGTTAGAGATAGAGAAATATTTTTTTCCAACATCTTTTAAGCAAAAATGATGCACAGTGTTGTTGTGTTTACTGTAAATTATTTATAAGTTGAAGTATGATTAAAAATGGCCTATTCAAAATAGAGATAGAACATTTCTCCTTCATAGTAATGTATTTTTCAAGCCGCTTTTGTTATTCTTCCTCAACATCCTTCAAAATTCAAGAATCCTCTGTAGGTTATAAATATGTCATAAATAGATGAGAAGCCATACTATTTCTTTTTTTGAAATTCCCTTAAATCTTATATTAAAACATCTGATTTCCCTGGAGGTGGGGGTGGCTAGAAGTGTATAAAAAGGTGGTCTATTTTCTTTGCTAGAGAAAAATGGAGCACTAGTCTTTTTTTATACACCTTTGTCCTTACGTTTATTCAAAACATGCTGTCAGAGTAGCCTCAGATCCAATGGGTATTTTATATTTTTAACTTAATTTAGGTTTTCAGCTCCCCATATATTCGTCTTTGACAAGGAAATATGCAGCCTGCCATTATAAATCCTTCCTGATGACCCTATCTCCCTTGCTCTTCATTCTAATCATAGCTCTGCCACTTACTATTCGTGTCAGTGTGGAAATATATAAGACTCATAAAAGTAAAACCTGCCCACCCACCCCTCTTTGAATTATCATTATCATTCAAAGAGCTATAAAGATAAAATTGAAATGACTCCATTCAGAATTTCAAAATATAATGAATCATTCCTTCTTCATTGCTTGGTGTGGCAGACAAAATGACACCTTGTCTGGCAATGAACAAATAAGAGGTTGGCATGGTCAGCTTATAAGATTTGATTGCTCCTGTCCTCTCTCTGGTAGCTAAAATGGCTTCTTAGATTTCTATCTCACGCCTTTAAGGGTGAATCTTCTTTAAAGTTTCAAAAATAAATAGAAAGAAAAGGGCAAGGTTACACTTATCCAGAAGAAAAATCTCACTAGAGTATTTCCATTCCTTTGTGAAAGGAGATCAGTAATCTCAAAGGGAGACATTTTGTTTCCATCAGACCTTGATTATAGAGTTCTGAGGCTGAGCTGTCCAGAGATAAATAAAAACGAATGGAACCATCTGAATGGGAAATAGATTGCAGCAATATTGAGAGCAGACAGCTTCCAAATGGTCAAGTGGATTTGAAAACACAACTTGGCTGTAGATCCCAGTTCTATCCTCAGTACAATCAGTTCGGCCATAATGTGTTTTTTCATTACGCAGTTTGGAAAGGAATGCTATTGTGAAACTAGAGG
Organism: Tachyglossus aculeatus; assembly: GCF_015852505.1. Taxonomy (NCBI): domain Eukaryota; kingdom Metazoa; phylum Chordata; class Mammalia; order Monotremata; family Tachyglossidae; genus Tachyglossus; species Tachyglossus aculeatus. Next base: position 15,471,001 of record NC_052081.1, read on the forward strand.
ACATTCTTCCGAAGAAACGTGTCTCGATAAGCTGTGAAGGATTGTCTATAGAAACTGTTTTGCACATGTCATTAGAAATGGCATGAGAACTGTAATAAAAGGCTGTTCAGAAACACAACTCCTACCATATAAGAGAATTTATTGAATTAGAATTCCACATAGTCATCTGTGAGCCCCTTTTGGGACAGTGACTGTATCCAACCCAATTTTTTTTCTTAACGGTATTTATTAAGCACTTACTATGTGCCAAGTACTGTTGTATTTATCTCAGCATGTAGAACAGAGTGTGGCACATAGCACATAGCAATAATAATAATAATGGCATTTATTAAGCAATTACTATGTGCAAAGCACTGTTCCAAGTGCTCAACAAGTACAATGATTAATATCAACTCTCCATCACTAAGAAGAGAGGTGGGGAATGTGTCAATCTCCACTGAAAGGTCAGGTAATCTCATGCCCAAACAAGAGACAAAAGGCACGAAAGCCCATTGCTTCCTGTCAAAAGTCGTATCTAAGAGGCACTCCTATTGAACTTAATTACACCTAATTGTACTTAATTTTCAACCTAAAATTACAAAGCTTCCTCTGGGAATTTCTTAACTATAAAGTCCTGTATTTGATGAGGATGCTTTTGAGATACACTGGCAAAAAATCACATATTGGCTAATTTCCCCTTGATATAACATGTTGAATCAAGAAAATTGCTGAAAATGACACAAATACCAGCCTTTCCCTAAAAGAATTGGGAAAATTATATGTGCACTCCTGTGAACAAGGACAGTGGTTACAAGAGCAGTCAGCATATCTGCCTGGCTACTGGCCTGTCATCTCTGAATGATGGGTATTATTATTATTTGTGACATTGCTTATAATGAGTGCATACATAAAAAAAGAGGCAAGTGGAGAATGTGAAAATCTTAGCTGAGAAAAAAATGTAGGCAGTCACTAAGTCATTAGGACTGCTATGTAGGCTAACCTTGGAATCTAACCTGGAGTTAAAATAATGATGGTGTTTTGTTGCCAAGCCAACGAGCAATACATTGCTCTTTTTAAAGAGACAAAAAAAAATGTGATTTTGAACAGACAGAAAATTTTGATTGGCTTTCCCATTATAGTTTGGATGGCACACACTAACTGGAACCAGTAATTAACTATTCAGTTTACATAGATCCTTTAATGTTGTGATTCCCTACGTGACTTACGAAGAGAACTCTGAAATAATGTAAAGCACATCTAGGTTTAAGGTGATATACAATTTCAAATAAGTTTTATAATGTTATATCAATAAAGCACAGGTGCTGAAATGCAGATTGTGTGCTAAGGTTCTTTTCCCGCATAAGGCAACTTTTAGACTCAGTAAAGGAATAAGGAGGGTAGAACAGGTTCTCAGACAATCTAGACATTATTTAATCATTTAGAGAAAAAAAATCCAATAATTTTAATGGTTTAGTCTTCTAAAACTGTTAAGATAAAACTTTATCTTCTGGAAATATGCTTTAGCAAGAGATTTATTAATAAAAGAAATTATATGCCAGTCATTATCCCAAATATAAAGAGCAGAGACAGAGACAGAAATACAGCCACATTACCCCAGTTTATCTTCCTGTGGAAAAAGTTGTAAAATTGATTAGGAACTAAGGAGATTTTCATTACATAGCACATTTCCAGCAGAGAAAAATTGTATGGCATCCAATGAAAGTATCTCAGAGTAACTTTGAGAGACCTTGTTACTCATCACATGAACACTTCTCTCAAGTTATTGGAAGAGACTAGTGTTACCATCTCAGTTCCTTTTGCCTTCCCAAATCACTATACTTGACAATCATGAAACACTTCTCATGGTATTCTCAGTGCACACAATATAATTGTTTTAACCCAAATCACCTTCAGTAAATCCTAATTCAGTCAGAGAATATTCCTCAACTGTTTTTAGAGCAGGATGGCCCAGAAACCTTACCTAGAACATTTTAAAGGAAAGCATACAACCAATTTCAGGAAATTTCTTGAAATAAGTGTTAGTCTGGGCATTGAGACTTTTCTAAACACGATGAAGCTGTTTCTAATGGATAGATTCCACTGTTTTCATATTAAGTTCGCTCTCCCCTTCCCACCCCCAAAATAGAGTTCAAATGTAGGACAGAGTGTCCATAACCTATCCAGCCTAGGTGAGGTCCATAAACATGCAATATCTTTGCTATACAGAACAATTTTCTCACGCTGTGTAGCTCAATTCCCCTTAACTGTTCCTAGATCCACAAACACATAAATCACTCAATATAATTGAATAAGGACACCTGCTTCGACTCTCAGTTTTCTTCCCCTCATGTTACAGTTGACATTTTGAGCTTGCATCTGACCTACGAGGCATGGAGGCTGGGGTTCTTGATCTCACAGTTTTCTTTAAGAAATTTCCAGGATGCCAGGTGACTATATATAAGGAAAAAATAGATGACTTATGGAAGGAGTTCAGACTATATAGGGGATTATAGGGAAACATTAGGGTGAGGCAAGAGAGGTGAGAGTGCTATTTTAAGAGGCCCAAGGAAGGGATTCTATTGTTGTCTATCCTAAACTTTAGCCTGAGAATGGAATTTGGAAGCTGGAATGAGTCAGAAGTGATATATTGAATTATTTTTATTTGCTGGATGGTTGCTAGACCATAAGCTCTTCCATTATCAATCATATTTATTGAGCACTAACTACGTGCCGAGCACTGTACTAAGTGCCTGAGCAAGTACAATATGACAGAGTTGGTAATAATAATAATTTGGTATTTGTTAAGCGCTTACTATGTGTAAAGCACTGTTCTAAGTGCTGGGGAGGATACAAGGTGATCAGGTTGTCCCTTGTGGGGTTCACAATCTTCATCCCCATTTTACAGATGAGGTAACTGAGGCACAGAGAAGTTAAGTGACTTGACCAAAGTCATACAGCTGACAAGCGATGGAGCCGGGATTTGAATCCATGACCTCTGACTCCCAAGCCCGGGCTTTATAGCCACATCCCCAGTCTAAATCCCTGTGGGCAGAGATTATGTCCATCAACTCGAAGGTTACAGTAGGACAGGGATGTAGCTGGGCCTGTATAACCCATATCTCCCAACTAACAAGCCCCTAGGTCACCACAGTTACACAGAATGAAGTGACTAACATGTCCTGAGTTTCTTGTGACAATGTTGATTTTGTGGCAGTTTTTTCCCAGCAATTCAGAGGACCAGTTTTTCATTCTTTCTTTGTTATGTTCCTCCCCAGTAGAAGCATCAGAATGTCAAAATTTGTAATCTAGAAATTGCATCAAGCATGAAAACATGTATTCTGAGGAAGCCAATAATGAGACTCAGGAATAATCCCCAGGCTGATAGAATGATTACCAAAATATCATACTGGCTACACAATTTCATCCCTACCTTTGAATATAAAATCAGTATTAACCACATCTTTTACCCTCCTTCAGATAAAATATCTAATTGTGAAGTAAGGGGGGACTGACATTTACTCACAATATGTCTCTATGACAGGGGAAAAGAAGGTTTTTTATTTCAGTAGGGGAAAAAGGCAGTTCTGCACAAATCAATCCTCAGACTGAGTAGCTTCTTTGTTTAGGATTGACCATCCTCACTCATTTCATAAAAGCTAGTAAGGAGTTTGAATCAATATAATGAGAAACAGCATGGGTCAGTGGAAAGTGGATGGGCTTGGGAGTCAGAGGTTGTGAGTTCTAATCACAGCTCTGCCACTTAGCTGTGTGACTTTCGGCAAGTCACTTAACTTCTCTGTGCCTCAGTTCCCTCACCCGTAAAATGGGGATTCAGACTGTGAGCCCCACGTGGGACAATCTGGTTACCTTCTCTTTACCCCAGTGTTTAGAACAGTGCTTGGCACATAGTAAGCACTTTACTAATGCTATTATTATTATTATTATCATTACAAAAAATAATAGGAAGCAGGGAAATTGAGGTCTTCACCTGAAGTCAAAGAGGGTCATGTATGCAAGATGGCAAATCTCTAAATGCCAACTGTATTAGGATTTCTACCACATACATTTCCATTTTGGGTAAACTTTGTGGTCTAAGAGCCTCAGTGACGCAACTGACAAAATTGTGGAAAAAGTTTGTGCTGGAAAAGTTAAGTTTCCCTGATGTTCATATTAGTGCGTATCACCATGCAGCGCTTCAAAAGCTTTTGTTTGGAACAAATGTTTGACAAGTATATGCCTCTGTATGTTCATTTGTTAACATTTTTAATGATATGGCTTTAGAATAGGGCTAAAAGGAGTTGCTTGTATCTGGTCCATATGGAGATTACATCAGAGGTTCTTGTGACTATTTAATTTTTTTTCTATCACCGACAACTTACATGAACCTACATCCGTTTACTTTCCATTTCATTCAGAGTGAATTGTACTAGACCTTTGGAGGAACTGTGCTTATTTATAAAGTATCACTGAGCTCATTAATAACTGCAAAACCCATAATTATATATCCAAAGAACTTTGGGAAAAAATAGTATTTCACACAGAACTTGGGTTTTTCTTTTAGCTTATTTTCCAAAAGGGTTTTATGAAATAGGAAGCAGCATAATTTAGTGGAAAGAGCACGGGCCTGGAAGTAACGTGCCAAGTGTCTGCTTGTGAATTTTGGCGAGTCACTTAGCTTTTCTGTGCCTCAGCTTCCTCATCTGTAAAAGGAATAGAAAATACTTCTCCCTCTCAGTTTGTAAGCCCATAAGGTACAAGGATTGTGTTTGACCTGATTATCTTGTATCTACCCCAGCGCTTACTCCAGTGCTTGAATGCCAACATTATTATTAATTATTTAAGAGGGATAAATCCTCTGGATTCTTCTTCCAATAGGGAAGATACGTTGTGTTTTCTTTTGCTCTGCTTCACTATGAATTAAACAGGCCTGGCAGACCTGAGACTAGAACACTGGAGAATCAGGAAATAAAACTTTAAGTAGCTGGCATTGATGTAGAGGCAGAGATGGCACCACCGAAAGTTTTTTTTAAAAAGACATTTCGATGCTGTTACAAATGGAGGATCATTTTGAAGACAGGATTTATCCAACTTGGAGAGGAGATACTCAGGCAGAAGATGATGGTGAGAACGGTATCAATCTGCTTAAATAAATTACTTTCCTGGGAGAGATAGCCCTACTGGAGGTGGATATTCCCTAGGCAATCTGTTTTTAATCTTCAACAGGGAAATACTTTCCAAATGAATAGGAGAATCATACATTCATACAATCATACATTCCTTTTAGACTGTGAGCCCACTGTTGGGTAGGGACTGTCTCTATGTGTTGCCAATTTGTACTTCCCAAGCGCTTAGTACAGTGCTCTGCACATAGTAAGCGCTCAATAAATACGATTGATTGATTGATACATTCAGATCAACTTTATAGTGACCCAAAGAAGAAAAAAAGAAGGAATGAGTATTAAGAAGCCTCTTCAGAAACCTGTGTCCAACTTTTATTTTAATCTCTCTTAATCATGATCTTTGTAGAGTTGGTGAGTTCTAATCTGAATTCTGATCATCACTATCAACAGCACTGATTTTTGGCACTCTAGATTGTCTCCCTCCTTCTAGACTATAAACCCAGTGTGGGCAGGGATTGTCTCTACTGCTGAATTGTACTGTCCAAGCACTTAGTGCAGTGCTCTGAACAGTAAACGCTCAATAAATATGACTGAATGAATGAATGAATTAATGAATTGCACGTTCTTTGTGGGCAGGGACCATGCCTACCAATTTTGCTTTGCACTTTCATAAGCACTTAGCACAGTGCTCTGAATGCAGTAAACACTCAAAATTGATTCATTTATCACCTGAACACTTTATTAGATGCTTGGAATAATAATGTAAGTAAAAAATTCACAGTCTCTGACCTTGAGAAGTCCTTTCTTATGGTATCTGTTAAGCACCTACTATGTGCTGGGCATTGTACGAGGGCACTGAGGTAGATACGAGATAATCAGGTCTTCCTGTAGGTAGATACCAGATAAGCAGAAGCTCACAAACTAATGGGAGTGAAAAGTAGACACGTATTGCCAAAGATAAAATCAGTTAAAAGAAAAATACCAGAGTCAATTTATAGAAAACCTAAAGTAAACAATTATAGAAATATGTAAATATGTAAGTAAATAAACAGATATACCTATTCCTGCTAAAGTGTTGATGAGGAGCCATAACTAGGAAGGTGGGAGAGCAAGTCAAGGAAGCCTCCTAGAGACAGATGTTTTCCAGAAAGGCACTGAGGATGAGAGACACATGATTTGGTTAATTTTATATTGAATTATTCTGATTAGATTTTCCAAGGATTCTGAAAATTATAGCTCAATGCCAAGAAAATTTTAAGTCAGAAAAAATTGGAAGAAAGAAAGAAACAGAACATCTATGGACTGTCTAATCCAGATCATACCAAGGAGGATTGCCAATTTTTAATTCTTGCCAAAACAGATAGAATTCTGTGTTGCTTTTCATGATATTTTTCCCTTCTGAAATATCACAAAATCTCTACCTGAAAATAGGCATACTGTAGCAATAATACTGTAGCAATGATCTGATAAATAAAACACTATTTTGTTGCATTAAAAAATATTATATAGAGAAACAGACACACACAAACACACAAACAGTTCCTATCAACCGTAAAAATGGCCTGCTTTAATTTGCTTTACAGCTAGCTTAAAATGTTTTTCCTTGTTTAAGTCATGAAATATATCTACATTGGCCAATCATGTTCTGAACCAACTCATTAAAACATGAAAAGAAATACTACTCCATTAGGATGACCTTATAGTTCAGTAAACTGTAATCCTTCAAGAATGAAGAATGAAAGAATAAAAAAACAACTTATCATAGAATCTATGGAAACACCCCAAATTTATCATTTCTATGGAGGGTCAACATCTCTGTAATTTTTCGTGTAGTTTCTATTGATATCAGTGGGAGTACTATGTCTGCATTTAAGAGTAAAATTTAGATGAATAAATACAAGTTAACAATGGAGTTGATACACACATACATGCATTTTTACACACAGCCGCCTCAAATACATATTCATCAACATCAATTCATCCAACTCTACTCCCCTCGTTTTAAGCTCGGAGGCACTAGTAATTTTTGCCTTTATTATAAAGAAAGGGCAATCACATTAGAGAGCCTTGTCATTTTCCACAGTAATGAGTTTAATGTGACATTTGGGAGAGTGCTTTTCTGTGTCTAGAATAACAACGTTGTTTATATTTTTTTCATAAAACCTTCAAAGAGCCATACAGTACCTTCTATGGGAAATTTTTTCTCCTGAATTTGAATGTGACTTAACTGTTAGACTACAGTAACTGTGGGCTGCTTTAACGTTACTATAACATAGTCGATTATGGTTGGAGTCATTTATTTCAAAGGGAATGTTCCCTTACATGGAAAATATTTATAGAACTGCAGTTCTGCTTCAGGATTCTAAGATAGGGTACTGGAACACACCATCTTTCTGAAAGCCACTTTTCCCATAGTTCCTTGTGAGACCAGCAGTTAGTAATGACTAGAAATGTAAAAGGCCAAATGTAGACATCGCAGGCCAAATCCTTTACACAACAATCTATCGATGGTATTTACTGAACTGTGTGCAAAGAAAAGTATTAAAATGCTTAGGCAAATACAATAGACTAGGTAGACACAGTCCCTGTCCACGGGGAGTTTTACGGTCTACAGGCAGAGACAGACAACAAAACAGACTAAGAAACAGAGGAAACAGTGGAGTAAAATCATATTCATGTAAATATGGTGGCCCCTATCAGGGTCACACCTGGAAAGTTTCCAGTACACTACTAGTCTCGGCTACGGAGAGTCAAGCAGAGGCCTACCCATTCCATTCCTAGACTGGGCAGTGGCTCGCAAGTGGAAGGTAATCTGCTGCATGTCAAAACTCACCCATGCTGGGCAGCAGAGGCATGACAGAGAGTCGCGGGCAGAGACTCTAGTTTACCGTGCAGAAGGTGGCAATGGTAAACCACTTCCAAATATTTACCAAGAAAACTCTCTGGATGTGCTACCAGAACGACTGCAGATGGACAGCGGGGCATTCTGGGAGAGATATGTCCGTGGTGTCCCTAGGGGTCAGAAACACTTGGTGGCATAAAATAAGACAAATATTGGGGCTTGGGTGAGTTTCAAAATGGTTAAGAGTGTCTAGCCAGATGTGCAGTTGATGCAGAGGGATGAGTGAATAGGGGAAATAAACGGCTAAGTCAGGGAAAGCCTCTTGGAGGAGAAGTAATTTTAGAAGGATTTTGAAGGGCGAGGGAGGTTCAAGCCCAAGGGATGATATGGGCCCTTGCCATATCCTCAGTGGTCAGTGGTGGGATAGATCGTCAGTACTTAAACTACAACCATCACCCCTCAAATCTCACCATAACGTTTGCCGATATTTTGAGGTAGCAAGGTAAGCAGATTAAATGTGTGGGTTGAATGAGAGAGATGAGTTGAACGTAATGCCAAGAGTACGGGCTAGTGCGATACGAGGATGGTGGCGTGGGGAGGGTTTCAATAATAAGGAAATCAGGGGGAAAATAAGGTTTGGGTATAAACTCCTTGAAGAGAGGGATTATGTCTAGCCATCAACAGCGTCTACTGAACACTTACTGTGTGCTAAACACTTGGGAGGGTACAATAGAGTTGTAAGGTGCGATCCCTTACAACAGAAAGCTTGCAATCTACATGGGGAGACAGACATTAAAATAAATTACAGATAGGAGAAATAGTAGAGTACAAATATATTTATAGTAAGTCCTGCGGGGCTGCGGTATCAAACTGCTGAAGGGATATCAACTCTATTGTACTGTACTCAACCAATAACTTAGTAAAGTACTCTGCAATCATATTTATTTAGTGTTTACAGTGTACAGAGCACTGTACTAAGCGTTTGGGAAAGTAAAATACAACAGAGTTGGTAGACATGTTCTCTGCCCACAACAAGCTTATGTTCTAGAAGAAATGGCCAGCATTCAATAAATAGCAGTGAGGGATTCATCACCCATATTTTGAAATCTCCAACTTTCCTGGGATTTACTTGGTTTTGATTTTAATGTTGCACCCAGAAACTATTAGAATGTTTCAATCTGAAGAGCTACATCAGAGAGATTTTTAGGGAAAAGGTACATTCCGTCTCAGAGGACATTAGAAAGAAAGAATTCATTAGAAGAAGGCATATTTAAACTCCATCGCTTGCATCCCCTTTTCCTGAAACAAGACACTTTCTAAAATATATTTCAAATCAAAGAAAGCCACAGTCTCAGCAAGACTAAAAGGAGCAGTTCATTACAAAAGTTAAATGCAATGAAAAATTTAAAAGGAAAGTTACAAAAACATAATGTAAAACCAACTCCACTTCAAAAGTTCCCCAAAGCAATTTCTCTTCCACGGTGTTTTGGGTGGCTATCTTCCTGTGGCAGGTGTGCAAGGATATTCTGGTTCCCTCTATGTTTTTAGTTATAGAACTGAATCCTTACTAAGCAAAGGAGAATAGTTCTCTAGCTGATTCCTCTTGTATTTCCCAGTGAATTCCTGGAATCTGGTTTAATATAAATCCACAGCTTTGTAGGGTGGTATTCACTACTGAAAGACTATATAAAATTATAGAGGATAATTTCCATTAAGGATTTGCTCCAGTAGTGAGAAGGGGATGGCTCAATCTACGCCCTTACTTTCATCCTACTTCCAGCTTTTATTCCCTTTTGTTTAATAATCTATGTTCACTTTATTAATTGGCATTCATTTCTTCTCACAGTTAACTTTGAAGTGAAAGGATAAGAACAAAAGGAGATAATCAATACACATACTGGTCTGCTTCTTTCTTTACTAATAGTTGGATCAATCAAACAGTAGTATTTGAGTGCTTACTTTATTCACAAACCTATATTGAGGGCTTAGTGGAGAATGATAAGGCTAGTAGACACAGTCCCTACCCTTAAGAAGCTTACAGTTAAGCTCCTAATGGGCAGGGAATGAGTCTACCAACTCTTTTATGTTGTACTCTCCCAAGTTCTTAGTACAGTGCTCTGCACACAGTAAGCACCTGACAAATGACTGACTGATTAGGCAAGCATCCATTAAACCAAATTACAGTCAGGGAAACAATGGAAAATAAGACTATGTGCATAAGTGTCTATGGGGGTGGAGTGAGTATTTAAGTGCTTAGGGGGTGGGAGAGAGAATATTTTGGGGGGTGGGGGTGAGAGCTAGCCAGGGAAGGAGCAAATATGATTTCAGTAGCGCTCTGACGATTGGGAGACTGGTGAGGTGTCAGATGTGAAGGGAAGATATGAGTAAGAGTGTTTGGATGAAAGTAAGGGGGCAGTCAACAGGTTGGTATTAGAGTGAAGTGCGTGGGCTGGTTCCTGGAAGAGGGGCTAAAGAAATAATAAACAGAGATAACAGGGAGAGGAACAAAGGTGAGTAGTGGGGAGAGAGCTAATTGAATGCTTTGAATGTAAACTATACCAGGCACTAAGTTAAATATTACAAAATCAGGCCATGTCAGCTTCCTCAGTAGTACCGTCTCCTCAATCGCTCCCTAGTTTACATGCGCAGGTGGACAGATTCTGGCACTGTCTTCTGACAGCAATCACAGATCGGCAACATGGCCTAGCAGAAAGAACTCAGGCCTGGGATCTGAAGGACTTGGGTTCTAATCCCACCTCCACCACTTATTTGTGTGTAATCTTGGGTAAGTCATTAACTTCTCTGTGCCTCAGTTTCCTCAACTGTAAAATAAGGACTCAATAACTATTCTCTCTCCTCCTTAAACTGTGAGTCCCATGTAGGTCAGGGACTATTTCTCACCTGATTAACTTGTATCTACCCCAGCACACAGAACAGTGCTTGACACACAGTGAGCACTTTAACAAATATAATAGTCTTCATCGTGCTTCGTGCCTAAGCAGTGGGGAAAGAAATATGGGTGGCACATTCAGTTTTTCAGTAGCAGGTCAAACGTGCCACTTTAAGATCAGTCAAAATCATTTTACAGAAATGTGCAGTGTTACCCAGTGCAGTTTAACAATGTGCCTGAGTTTGTTTACCTACCAGATAAAAAATCTACCTGAGAATATGTAATCCTGAAACAATTTTGGAGGCTTCAATTTCACTGTAAGAACCGAAGGAGGAATTTACCAAAAACACCTGCAAAGTATTAAGAGAGAAAGCTATAATTAATCCAGCGAGTAGGAAACATCAGGAAGATATACTGGGGAGGGAGGGAGAATTATAGAGATAAAACAACATTTCTGGTGGACAATAATAATTCTTTGGAGAAAAAAACCAATATAAATATTTTGGCTGAAACACCAATAAATGTAGCCAGTGACTTTTTTGTAAGCTACTGAACCTCCGAGACATACCTAGAATTGGGAGCTATGTTTTTACAATAAAAGGGACTGGTCCAAAATGCAGACGATTTCTCCATTTGGGATTTTCATTAATTAAGGACATAATGAAGCAGCATGGCCTAGTAAAAAGCCTCATAGCCTGGTGTAAAGATCCTGAGCTTGGGAATCAGGTGACTTGTGTTCTAATCCTGCCTCCCCTACTTTCCTGCTGTGTGAACTTAGATAAGTCACTCAACTTCTCTGTGCCACAGTAAGTGCTCAATAAATGACATTACTGATTTTCCTGTGTATCACTGATCTTGCATCTATTATTCTTGTTTTGCTGAACATGTTTCATAGGGAATAAAATGAAGGCCTGGTTTGGGAGCAAGAATTTGTTCATTTTTCAGTCCCTATGCTCTAACATTTTTTCAAGAGGAAAACAGGTGTGGGATATGTCTGTAGCTTAGACAAGATTAATTAGCTAATAAGTGAAAAGTGCTTTTCCAGCTTCAAAATGCTATAGACTCTAGCATATTATTCTCAGTATGATAATGTTATATTAAAAGAACAGTGTCCGCATAGGAGTAGATTGTCTGAGCTCGGCAATGTAGCATTCATTTTTCAAGACAATTGTCTGCCACCTGCTCACTTTCAGGAATTCAGTCAATCAGTGGTACTTGCTGAGCACTTACCATGTGCAGAGCACTGTATTATGCACTTGGGAGAGTACAAAACAACAGAGTTGGTAGACACAATCCCTGCTCACTGGGCCTTCAATTTCACTAGACAGTCAAGTCAGGCTTGTCTGTTATTTCATGATAGCGCTGTCAACGGCAGCTAACCTACTTGAAGTTTCTCTCAAGGCACCCCTTTTCTTCCTCTTTTCTCTCCCCACATAGCTTTCGTACTGGGAGAAGAGTGGTAAGATCCTGTGTTCACTGTGGAGATCTTTGAACCATGGGAACTTTGGGATCAGTACGAGATCCTCTCACTGAAAAAGGGTTGGACTCCCCCAGAATGCTAATTTCATCCTCCAAACCAGTTGGACCCTTCGTCAAGGGCATTTTCCAACATTTTTTTCCCTCAGGAAGAGTAAAGGGGGAAACAGAGAATAGGATCCGTGTCTAATTCCAATCTGTGTACTTTCAGTACTTAGTATAGAGCTCTGCCTGCAGGAAATGCTTAATAAATACTATTACTACTAGGTTAACGATGCGTGATGTATTTACAAAAGGATATTGTGAAATAGGTCTAGCTTACTAGCTCAAGATGGACAGGGTATCCAGTTGGGAAGGACACTGTTGCTTTCAAGCAGTGAGAGCAGTGTGGCCTGGAGGATAGAGCACAGGCCTGGGAATTAATTCATTCAATCGCATTTACTGAGTGCTCACTGTATGCAGAGCACTGTACTAAGCGGGAATCAGAAGGACCTGGGTTCTAATCCTGCCTCTGCCACTTGTCGGCTGTGTGACTTTGGGCAAATCACTTCACTTCTCTGTGCCTCAGTTTCCTCATCTGTAAAATGGGGATTAAGACTGTGACCTCCCATTTGGGATGGAGACTGTGTTAGCTTGTGTCTGGCCTGGCACTAAGGACAGTGCCTGGAACAAATCAAGTCCTTAACAAATATTCATCGATGCTGAATATTTAAAAGAATGAACAAAGAGGTATCTGATACCATATCCATCCTCCAAAGGGGTCAGGACAACTGAAAACCACACCGCTCTGGTAAAATTGGAAGATTGGCCACCCTATGTCCTGTTCATTCCTTTAAACACCACCTCTATCACTCTGATAGACTGTAAACATCTTAAGGGCAGGGAATCTTCTCTACCAACTGCATCATATTTGCCCAACTGCTTAATTCAGTGCTCTGCATAAAGCAAGTGCTCAATAAATATCACTGATGAACCGACATATAATTATTCGATACGTCTATTGTGACAAATGGTCTTAGTAAAAATGATGATGATGACATTTAAGCAGCGCTTCCTATGTGCAAAGCACTGTTCTAAGCAATGCGGGGGATACAAGGAGATCAGGTTGTCCCACGTGGGGCTCGCAGCCTTAATCCCCATTTTACAGATGACGTAACTGAGGCCCAGAGAAGTGAAGTGACTTGCCCAAAGTCACACAGCTGACAAGTGGCGGAGCCGGGATTAGAACCCATGACCTCTGGCTCCCAAGCCCATGCTCTTTCCACTGAGCCATGATGCTTCTCTTATGTCAAACATCAGCAATAGCTGTAAAAAAATGTTAAGCTTGAATCCCACACAGAGAAACAGCTTTCTCTCCCCCTCCTCATCCCCCCGCCTTACCTCCTTCCCCTCCCCACAGCACCTGTATATATGCTTGTATGTATTTATTTATTTTATTTGTACATGTTTATTCTAATTATTTTATTTTGTTAATATGTTTTGTTTTGTTCTCTGTCTCCCCCTTCTAGACTGTGAGCCCACTGTTTGGTAGGGATCGTCTCTAGATGTTGCCAACTTGTACTCCCCAAGCGCTTAGTACAGTGCTCTGCACACAGTAAGAGCTCAATAAATACAAATGAATGAATGAACAGTAGCCCTTTGCAGCCAGTCTCCTTTTATACCAATTCTCTCCTTTTCAATTAATCAATCAAATTCATCATATTTGAGTGCTTACTGTGACTGCTTGGGAGAGTACAATACATATCCTACTGGATAGAGCATGGGCCTGGGTGTCAGAAGGTCATGGGTTCCAATCCTGGCTCCGCCACTTGTTTGTTTTGTGATCTTGGGCAAGTCGCTTCACTTCTCTGTACCTCAGTTTCCTCATCTGTGAATGGGGATTAAGACTGTCAGTCTCAGGTGGGACACGGCCTGTGTCCAACCCAATTATTGAGGTTGAGTGGTATGAGATTTATAAACCCACATTCCTCCCATCTTGTGGCTCTCTACTTTGCCCTGCTGCTGCTGCTGCTGATGCTAATGGTATTTAGCAGCTGTCTCAGTGGCAGCCAGCATTCTTCTTCTAACCTCAGCAGAAAGCAGAACCCCCACCGACAGGTGAATCCCAAATCCATAACCATCTAATTTCACATGGCGCATCTGAACCCAGATTCTAAAACCAACGTACGGTCTCTTCAGAGTACTTGCTGCACTTTTCAATCCTCTCACTCTGTTCATAGCAGCCTCTCTGAACAGCAGTGGCAGTAGTAGAACAAAGCTCAGGTACACGACGTTGAAACCAAGGCGAGGAGTGGTGCAGGGGTAGCAAAATAGTACATGACCTCAGCTAGGATTGCTGCATATCATTATTTTGGTATTTGTTAAGCACTTACTATGCGGCGTACTAACCGCTGGGGTTGATACAAGCTAATCACATTGGGCATAGATCATGTCTCTTATGGAGCCTGACTCCCCATTTTACAGATGAAGTAACTGAGGCACGTGGTCTCTGGCCCACATAACAATAATAATAATGACATTTATTAAGTGCTTACTATTTGCACAGCACTGTTCTAAGTGCCAGGAAGGTTACAAGGTGATCAGGTTGTCCCACAGGGGCTCACAGTCTTAATCCTCATTTTACAGATGAGGGTACTCAGGCTTAGAGAAGTGAAGTGACTTGCCCAAAGTCACACAGCTGACAATTGGCAGAGCCCAATTTGAACCCATGACCTCTGACTCCAAAGCCCGGGCTCTTTCCACTGAGCCACTCTTCCATCACCTGACATTTCAGCTCCCACTAGAGTAGGAATAGTTGTCTCCATTTTCAAACCCCGCTTTGGGCACATTCCCCAAATTATTTCCATCATCCCCATCTCATATCATTACCCATCCTCAGCCCTTATGCATAGACTGATTAATGCACTCCATTTATTCATTTACAGTCGTTTTTACTCTAATGCATGTTTTGATTATGTATTTTGGACACAACATAATGGAAGAATAGGTGAGTAGAGTTACCATAAACCAGCTGTGAATTGTTGATGACTTAATGGGGCTCTGCTGGAATGTTGTTTCAGGAGGATAATAAGATCTTTTGCAGGGCCTGTTATCAATTCTTCATTAATGTTTCAAAAGTGAAGGGATTTCATCAATTTAATGTTTATTGTTTACCAGGAACTGGTTTTAATTAGTGCAAATTGGACCCCTGTGAGAGGTTAATGACCAATAATAATTGTCAGATAAAGTCAGAGATACGAACAGATAAATCAAGGTGTTTAGGGAGCACCTGCTGGCTGCAGAGCACTTTACAAAAAGACTTGAGAGACTGCAATAGTGGTAGAGGTGTTATTACCACCCTCAAGGAGCTTACATTATAACAAGGAAATGGAGACAAAATAAGCAGATGAGAGAGAGAAGAGACTGAATAAATGGCTACCTGAAAAGCAAGTGTTTAAACAGCAGGGTATAATGATAATAATAATAATAATGGCATTTATTAAGCACTTACTATGTGCAAAGCACTGTTCTAAGCGCTGGGGAGGTTACAAGGTGATTAGGTTGTCCCACAGGGGGCTCACAGTCTTCATACCCATTTTACAGATGAGGGAACTGAGGCCCAGAGAAGTTAAGTGACTTGCCCAAAGTCACATAGTAGACAATTGGCGGAGCTGGGATTTGAACCTATGACCTCTTACTCCAAAGCCCGGACTCTTTCCACTGAGCCACGCTGCTTCTCTAGGGTATGTAAATCACTATGTATAAAAGTCCTATGCTAGGTGGTAATTATCAAGAAGGTCATGGGTTCTAATCCCTGCTTTGCCACTCATCTGTTGCATGAATTTGGGCAAGTTACTTCACTTTTCCGTGCCTCAGTTACCTCACCTATAAAATGGGGATTAAAACTGTGAGCCCCATGTGGGACAGAGACTGTGTCCAACCTGATTTTCTTGTATTCCCACAACCCCAGCGCTTAGTACAATGCCTGGCTTACAGTAAGCACTTAGATACCAAAATAGTTGTTCTTATGATTAATATATGTGCTGGGATACAAAAAAAATGGGAAAAGTTTTCAGGAGGATGTGGGATTTCAGAAGGGCTTAGAAACAGGGAGAGTAAGGGCAACTAAAGGACCTCAAGACTTCAACCCTGGGTGAAGCTCACTAAAGAAACAAAATATATGTTCAGTTTTCATAATGATTGCCCATGTGTGGCAGTTCCCATTTGCTACATGTTTGAGATAATTGGTTTGACATCAAGTAAATGTAATATGGAATAATGTTTCATAAAAATCACTGTGACCAAATAATAAAATCAGACTGACAAATACTCCATCATTTTTAGCTTTCCTTCAAAAATTGGAAACAATAACAGGTGACTAAGATACGCTTGATGTACCTGACATTGAGGTCAATTTTTCTAGAAATATCCTTTACTTAAAAAGCCATGCGTGCAAAAAAGAAGGTAGCATTTGAGCACAAATACTCATGTGGAAGTATAGAAATCTTTGTCCCAAAGCACAGGTATGACTTCTAAATTAAATATAGGTTCCTATATTTTATTGTCAGAGATCACTCTTTGAACTTTTAAAGCTTATTAGTTGTGACCAAATCCTATTCGGTCAACCTTTACAACACTGCTAACATCCACCCTTTCCTCTCCACTGCTACCATATAAATCCAGGCATTTATCCTAGTCCGCCTTGATAACTGCATCAGCCTCCTTACTGAGCTCCCTACCTCCTCTCTCTTCCCCACTCCAAGCCATACTTCAGCTTCCAGATCATTTTTCTACAAAACTGTTCAGTCCATGCTTCCCCACTCCTCAAGAACCTTCAGGGGTTACCCATCCACTTCTGCATCAAATAACTTCTTACCATTGGCTTTAAAGCACATCATCACCTTGCCCTTTCCTAACTTACCTCTGCTGCTTTTCTACTACAACCCGAACACACACTTTGCTTTTCTAATGCCAACCTACTCACTGTAACTCGATTTCCTCTACCTCACTGCCTTCCTCTTGCCCATATTATTAATAATAATACCTTTTGCCCACATAATAATTATAGTACTTATTAAGTGCTTGCTATGTTCCAGGCTCTGTAGTAAGTGGTGAGTTGAATAAAAACTAAACAGGGTTGGACACAGTACCTGTCCCATGTGGGGCTTTCTGTGAATCTCTTTCTCTAATCCAGTCCTCTTGTGACTAAACTATTACTTGTGAATATTGTGCTTGTAAATATCATCTTTTAAGATCTGTACTGGGATGTAACTCCCAGAACTCTAAAGGGAGTTAACATTTCAATTTCAGTGGATTTGTCTGGCCAGGTTAGTGGCATTGTAATACACTGTTCTGATCCCAACAGTTTGCATGTGTTGTTAATCTTGAAGGCAAAAAAAAAAAAAAAAAAGTGAGGTGTTTTTTTTTTTCTACTGGTCATTTTTCTCCTTTTCTCAGAAAATAGTATGTGTGAAACACAGGTGCCGCACTGATTTACAATAATAATAGCTATCATTAGTCTCACTCCTCTCCTGTGGTGGATTAGGAAGTTTGTTTGATGGGTGTAAAGTAGCAACCCCCTTGCCTTATTCCTAACACAACTTCCCCAATTTAATTACCGATTTGCTGTGAAGGACCAGGAATTGCATCGGCCTTGATAATATAGCCTTGGTCTGAATGAAAGAACTGTGGATAAGGGCCTCTTACCTAAATTAATCATATGACTTGGCCTTCATTGGATTTTGAGCACAACTATGAAAATAAAGCATGCTGCACTTGGAACTGTCAGAGTTGTTGCAAGGACTTTAAATCAAACAGTACCATAGCTGTCCCATTTCTCACCCTTTGAGCATACGATGATAGAGTAATTAGTTTTATCCCCTATAAATCCCTAATAGAGCACACTGTAAAGTGAAGCAAACCAAACAAATAACCGCTCCAAAAAGTGCTTGTTAATGTGATATAATAAAGACTTCATTTGGTGGGGGGTGGTATTTGTTAGGCGCTTACTATGCGTCAGCTACTGTACCAGCCACTACAGAAGATGCAAGACAATCAGGTTGGTCACAGTCCATGTCCCACATGGGACTCCCAGTATTAATTCCCATTTTACAGATGGGTAACTGAGGCCCAGAGAAGTTAAGTGACTTGCCCAAGGTCACACAGCAGATGGTCCAACTTGTACTTCCCAAGTGCTTAGTACAGTGCTCTGCACACAGTAAGAGCTCAATAAATATGACTGAATGAATGAATGAAAGGTAGCAGAGCCAGGATTAAAATCCAGGGCCTTCTAACTCCCAGATTCATTCACTCAACCATATTTATTGAGCGCTTACTGTGTGCAGTGCACTGTACTAAGCACTTGGGACGTACATGTTGGCAACAACTGTATCCCTGATCCCAGATCTGTGCTCTATCCACTAGGCCTTGTTGCCTCTCATGAATTAATAATAATGATATGAAATTTTTGTGGAAAGGAGATGAGAAACACTGGATGTGCTGTTGACTGAAATTCATAACTAAAATAATTCAAATGCAACAAGTGAAGTGTTTTCCATATTGGGGCCAAGTCATACTGCAAAATAAGCACTCATCTGAACATCATGAATATTTCAGCTTAATTTAAAAGTTAGTCATTTATTTCAGATATGGTTTTCTGAAACTGTATTAATCAATATTCATTTCAATTGTACCATTTCCCTAGACTCTAAGAAAGTTAAACATTTCTTAATGGCAAATCTGGTTTAGAATAAGATGCTAAAAGATTTGTATTTGATACAACTAATTCCAATTATAGCAAATAATAGTTCTGCTAGTACATATGATTTTACTATGTGGTTTGGAAAGAAAGTGATGGGAGATGAGGAGATTATATACCTCTCTCTATATATCTCTCTATATATCTATGTTATATACATAGATATATAGAGAGATATATATAGTTTCATATATTGAAGAGGATATCCCAAATCCACAATTGTTTAATTCTGCATTAAAGAAAACTTGCTTTGCAATATTTACCCCATATTTGATACTGTGTACACACACACAAACTGTTGTTTCTGACACCATGCCATGCTGTATCCAGACAGGCATGTGTAGTCAGAAGAAAAGCCAAGCGTTCCTTTTATTGCACAAAAATATGTCACAAATTTATTATGCAAGTTCATAGATTGTGTTCAATCAATTGCATTCTTTGAGTACTTACTATGCGCAGACCACTGTACTAAGCACTTGGAAAAGTCAATATAGTTGAGGTAGTAGATGCAAGACCTGACCCCTGAACATTTTAAACTCCTTGTGGGCAGGGAGCATGTCTACCAACTCTGCTACACTGTACTTTCCCAAGCGCTTAGTATAGACTTCTGCACAAGTTTAAGCGTTCAGTAAATAAGACTGATGTGACTGATAGAAAGGTTTTTGTAGGTGTGGCTGATAAAACAGTTCAAAATCCTCTGCTGACTCTGCTATTTGCAATGTCCAAGTTCTGCTGTTGGTCTAGTGGATAAATCACTACTCTGGAATGAGAAGACTGGGTTCTTTGATCTAAAATCTAATGTAGGCAAAGACTGCATACACACTTTATAATATGCTGACATCCTGTCAGCTCACTCTTTGCACTGGGACCCCCACTGGTATCTTGGCTACCTGGGGCAAGTGAGTGTGAGTGGCAATGTGAAAGCCGTTAGTATCATAATCAATTCCTCTAAGGTTATAGCAGCCGAAGGCTCAAGACTGAGGCTCATCTTCATCTGTCCTTCCCATTTACGGAGCTTGATTCTGCCCCTTGCCCTCTTGATCTTCCTCACATTTTTGCTTGAGGGACGTTACCATAAAAAGCCACCTTAGAGTCACCTCCTTACTTACCACGTGCTATGGCTCAACTTCATGAATGAGATGTGGAAAGGGAAGACCATTCCTTCACCTGTCCTGCAAAAGACCTCAATATTGGGGTTATACAGCTGATGCCCGAAGTGTTATTGCCAGCTCTTTAAAAAGGCCCACTTTGTCAGTGATGAAGGTGGGATCATCTATCTGTTGCTGAAAGCTGTAAAGTCACCTAGTGACCTATTTAAATTCTTCAGGAATGCTTAGTCATTCTAAGCTGGGTTTTAGTCCACAGAGCTTAGAATTTATATTTATAACCTATGAAATATTTCTCTCCGAAAGGCATTACAGTAGATATATTTCCAGTAATTTCAAAGAATTTATAATGTATATTTCTTGGCCCATTTTCTTAGAGAAGCAGCCTGGCCTAGAGGCAAGAACCTGGACTTGGAAGTCAGAGGACGTGAGCTCCAATCCTGGCTCACCAACTGTCTGCTGTGTACCCTTGGGAAAGTCACTAAACTTCTCTGTCCCTCAGTTACCTAATCTGTAAAATGGAGAATAAGACAGTGAGCCCCATGTGTCACAGGGACAGTGTCCAATCTGATTACCGTGTACCTACCGCAGTGCTAAGAACAGTGCTTGACACATAGTAAGTGCTTAACAAATATTATTTGGGAAGAAAAAGTGTCATTCACCATCAAAATGCACATGACTGTGATGGGGAGGTTATCAGAATGTTGTGTAATTGTAGCAGCTTATCACAGTATATCAATACATCCCAACATAAAACTCATTATTCCAATTATCTTTATGTCAGGTAAATGTGTATTTCATTTAATGATTGAGTATTGGAGTTAATTAAAAGTGGCCTTTCCTTGAAAATAATCCATATGGTTATCAACTGGCTTGAACCCTCTCACTGCTGCCCAACTATATAGCAAGATTCAAACATCATTTGTTATAGTTAATGTTACATAACACAAAAAGATTTTCATTTGGTATTTCCTATGCCTTTGCAGTCAGAAACTGCTGAGATCAGAGATTGTTTCTTCCCCATAGATATGGATGTAAATTAGAACTTCCAACTTTGTGCTTTTTCCACATCAAGCACTTTGTGTGCATAATAAACTCCACAGACTATTACAGTTTTTGATCCCTCGTATATGATTACTGGTTTCCTGCAGTTATATACTCTATGGAAAAGAATGTCAAAAACAAGCTACCAAGTCTTCTGTTAACTAAAACTGTAATACTAAACATGGTCCGACATTGTTTGCAGGTGGAATAACACTTTGTATAGACCAATATTCTGGAAGCAAAAATATTTTGAAGGAATGTACCAGAATGATGATACTATCTTTACCACACTGGCCATAAATACATTTTAAGATATATTATGCCAGAGATTTTCAGCAACCAGAAAATATCTCTATTTAATCTCCATTCCAACTCTAAAATATCATGATTTCTTTCAGAATTGCTGATGTCAATTTCAAAATTTCTTATACTGAAAATTGGGGTCTCAGAGGATGAAAATTTGCAACACTCAGTTTAATATCAAAATATATTAACTATCTTTCAAATGACAGGAGGAGAACAAGAAAATAGTAAAACAGATTATGAACAGCTTTTAAACAAAAGACTTGCAGAAATCTGAAATTTTGGGAATGTGCTTTTAATGTCTCCATTCAAGCCGAAGCAGGATTTCTTTTATTATTCTTGGGAAACACATAAAATCACCAAACATAACTATTAAGTGTAATAACGGTACACATTAGGAATTCAAGGTTGAACTAACTGGAATGAAATAGCGGATTCTAGAAACAGGACTGTCACTTAGTGTCATTGTTACAATTCCATTTATCAGCTCCATTAACTTAATGATCAAAAAAGCCTTCTTACACTTTCCCATCCCTGGCACGCATACGCGCACGCGCACACACACACACACACACACACAAAGTAGTTCTAATAAAGGACAAAGTGATGCTATCAGCAGTCTTTTATGTTGCCTTTATTGTTTCCAATAAAATTCCATCACTGGGATCGAAGTAATGATACATCTGGCCCAGCTGAACCAACAACTATTTTTATACTTCTAATTTTCATTGCTCTCCTAGGTTTGAACCCTTTTTTTCCTCCAGAGAGAAATGAAAGTGAGAAACCATCCTTAACACACACTTGGTTAAATCTTTGAGGGCTCACGTTATTTAACTCTAGGCTTCCCCACCCTTCTTCAAACTAGACACTTTCATCCTCCTGCCTCCATTGTAGTTCAGTTTGAAGGTTCAACCAATAATCAGCAATAACATTTTACAGTGAAAAAAAGAGTATTAGTATTCCTTCATTACAGTTGAAATGTTCAAAGTTTATCTGATTGGATAGCTTTTATAAAAAGCTAAGCCTTTTCCCACAAATAGAAGAATGCTGACATATCAGGTCTATATAGGACTATATTGCTTCCCACAAGTTAATTTGCTTGTGTCTGCTTATAAAGTCTATGGATTTTTTCCTCAGGTATTTTGCCCTTGTTTTATGCTCACAACAGCCTTTCTTGATGAGAGCATCAATAACTCATCATTTTCTAGCTTTGCTCTCTTTCTTTGTACATTGGTTTACAAATGCCAGGTTTGACTTTTGATTACCCCGTGATATGCTCATGACACAGTAAGAAATCTCACAGTAGAATGTTGGCAGTGTCTTTGAATGAAATGTCTAAATTAGTTCTAACAAGCAAGAATAGTTGTCAATCAATATGGTGGGGATAAGCCTATGAACAAGATGTTTACAGAAGAGCAGTAGTGTGGCCTAGTGGGAAGAGCAGAAGCTTGGGAGTCAGAGGACCTGGGTTCTAATCTAGCTCCACAGAGTGCCTGATGTGAAACCTAGGGCAAGTCACTTGGGAAAGTCTTTGTCTCAGTTCCTCATCTGTATTTTTTTTAATTTATGGCATTTGTTAAGTGCTTCCTATGTGCCAGGCACTGTACTAAGCACGGGTAAATGCAATCTAATCAGATTGGACACAGTCCTAATCCCCATTTTACAGATGGGATAACTGAGGCACGGGGAAGTTAAGTGACTTGCCCAAGACTACACAGCAGACAAATGGCAAAGCCAGGATTGGACCTCAAGCCCTCCTGATGCTCAGGTCCCTGTTCTTTCTTCCACTAGGCCATGTTGCTTCTCAAAATGAGGATTAAATGCCTGTTCTCCCTCCTACTTACTGTGAGCCCCATGTGGGATCTTGTATCTGTTCCAGTGCTTAGTACAGTACTTGGCACATAGTAAGCACTTCAATACCACAATTTCTATATTTTGGCATGCCTATGAAGGCTGCCAAGTTTAACTTATAGAATCTGGTCACTTTGGAGTAGATCTATGTTAAACATTTAGCAAGCTCCTCTGTTAGACCTTGAGCTCCTCTATTTACTGAGCACTTTGTATCAAGCACTGTACTAAGTGCTTGGGAGAGTACAGTTCAGAGGGAAGATATATTCCCTGCCCTCGGAGAATATGTTGCAACCTTGCCCTCCTACTCACATGTTGCATATACTTTCCCATAGGAATATTTCTTGTCGGGATGAGATATTGGAGTGGGGCTGTGCAGACCACTGACACTATAATCAATATCTTCACACAAGTTTGTATTACTGAAATGAGGCTTGCCCATGTTTACAATGGGAGGAGATGGTCAACATCCACATCCTAAATAGCCATAAACTGAATTAATGATGCCATTCCTTCTTCCTGTAAAGTTGCTCACTTAGAGACAAAATACTGAAATAAGAATACTGCATGGCCCTACTTGAGTGTGTTGCTGTGGCATGCTTAAAAATCACATTGGAATCAATGTTATCGTGCCATGTGTAATAATCACATTAACCCAACTATTTCTGAAAGCTTGTTGTGGCCAAGGAATGTGTCTGTTTACTGTGTATCTTCCAAGCACTCAGTACAGTGCTTTCCACACACTAAGTACTTAATACATATGATTGAAGAAGGGGACAGACACTAAAGTCCTTTGGGTGACCAAGCCGATTCCAGAGAGCCTTGAAAGTAATAATAATGACAGCATTTATTAAGTGCTTACTATGTGCAAAGCACTGTTCTAAGCACTGGGGAGGTTACAAGGTGATCAGGTTGTCCCACGGGGGGCTCACAGTCAATCCCCATTTTACAAATGAGGTAACTGAAGCACAGAGAAGTTAAGTGACTTGCCCAAAGTCACACAGCTGACAATTGGCAGAGCTGGGATTTGAACCCATGAACACTGACTCCAAAGCCCGGGCTCTTTTCACTGAGCCACGTGGTTAGAATTTTATTTAGCATAAATCTATTGTCAATAAACAGTAACTGCCCTTTGCTAGAGCGAACGATCAAATGCGTTAAATATGTTGCTGCCTCGAATCTTAAAAGATAGGCACAAAGGGACATTAGAGCCGACAATTATTTGCCCAAATATTGGCAAGTGAGTAGAGCATCGTTCAGAAATAAATTATGTATGTATTACTCCAAAGAACATTGGTAATTTATGATTTTCTATTAAGCCAGTTTCACTCGATTTTTATTAAACTTGAGAGCTGTGACCTATCTAGAGATTCCATTTAAATTAAGCTAATTAAAACATGGAAAGAGCTAGGGTGGAAATGGCATACATGTAAATTGGTTAATGCATATTTATATTAATAAAGTGAACTTGGAGATATCCTGTTTTTACCTCATTACAATAGTGTAACCTTTCTGCCTACATGGTAGTTTTTTTAATGTTATTTGTTAAACACTTTCTATGTGCCAGACACTGTACTAAGTTAGGCTGGACACAGTCCATGCCCTACATGGGGCTCAAAGTCTTAATACACATTTTACAGAAGAGGTAACTGAGGTACAGAGAAGTTAAGTGGCTTGCCAAAGGTCAAACAGCAGGCAAGTGGGAGAACCCGAACTAGAACCCAGGTCCTTTGGACTCCCATGCTCTTTCCACTAGGACACGCTGCTTCTCACATTGTTAAAATTAATATCCTTATTTTCAAAATTCACCAAGAACAAATCTCAACTGTGCTAATTACCAGCATTTTCTGACTTACACCTTTCCCTGGACATCACTAGAGAAGCAGCATGGCTCAGTGGAAAGAGCACGGGCTTGGGAGTCAGAGGTCATGGGTTCTAATTCTGGCTCTGCCACACGTCTGCTGTGTGTCCTTGGGAAAGTCACTTAACTTCTCTGAGCCTCAGTTACCTCATCTGTAAAATGGGGATTAAGACTGTGAGCCCCACGTGGGACAACCTGATCACCTTTTATCCCCCCCAGTGCTTAGAACAGTAAGCATTTAACAAAGGCCATTATCTATCTTATCACTAACAGGATGCTAATTGGCTTGTTTTTCTCAGACTGCTACTCTAAGGCCTCCTTAAAACATTGATTTTCAGGGTAGGATGTGTCCAGGTCTCAACTTCAGGATCCCAAATTCATTCACTCGTATTTATTGAGCGCTTACTGTGTTCAGAGTACTGTACTGAGCGCTTGGAAAGTACAGTTCGGCAACAAATAGAGACATTCTCTAGCCAACAACACCGACTCAAATGCACGGTGACAAAGAAGGAAGGGTGACTAGAGTGGGGAGTTGAGAAGTTAGTCAAGGAGGGCTCCTGGAGGAGTTATGATTTTAGTAGGACTTTGAAGATGGAGAGATTGGTTGTCTGTCAGATGTGAGGACACTGTTCCAGGCAGGAAGAAGGAACAGGGAGTAGTAATAGCAAGTAACACTATTCCAGTGTTTAGTGCAGTGCCTGGCACATAGTAAGCACTTAAATACCATAAAAAAAAAATCAGGAAGGAGGATTTGTAGCCAATAGATTTACTCTAAGTTGTGGTGGTGGATCACAATAATTTTGGTATTTGTTAAGTGCTTACTATGTACACAGCACTGTTCTAAGTGCTGGGGAGGATACAAGGTGATCAGGTTGTCCCATGTGGGGCTCACAATCTTAATCCCCATTTTACAGATGAAGGAACAGACACAGAGAAGTTAAGTGACTTGCCCAAAGTCACACAGCTGACAAGCGGCGGAGCTGGAATTTGAACCCATGACCTCTGACTCTCAAGTCCATGCTCTTGCCACTGAGCCATGGATCATCTCATTCCTACCTTAGTGCAATGAGTCAGACTGGTGACTGAGAAATAGTAAAAATAAATAATGGTGGAATTCATGAAGTGCTGCACTAAGGGATTGGGTTGATGGAGTATAAGTACACTGGACACTGTCCCTGGCCTAAACCGGGCATTGACTTTAAGAAGGGAACTGGATGCTTTTGACACAAAAGTTGACAATGCTCCTGTCTCAAAAAGTAGATGGGCATTTCTTGTGTTTCTCGTGTAGGCTGAAGTCTCTCAAGTTCCATAGACACCTTTACACGTGGAAAAAGAAAATAAAGGAAACTGTAACTTTAAGGAGAAAATCTGTTGGGACAAAGGTTTCTTCATTGATCTAACTACAGAAAAAAAGGATATCCTTGATCAGTTATCATTTTGGTATTTATACACTAATGTTTCTATTAAACACTGATACAGAGGAATCCAGTTGCAGGAGCAGGATAGGTTTATTCCTGCTACAAAAAGTTTAGAGAGTGTTATAAGAGTTCTCATTCTTGCATTTTAACCTCTTTAAATGACTTGCATATCCACTTAAGTTTATAAATACGAGCAGATTAAATTTACCCTCTGCTAGTTGTTTGGGTAATTCGATAGGAATCATAGTTCTTCCTGAGTTTTTGCATTTGTTTTGAATGGACAAACTCAAATTCTTTTTTAAGTTTAATATCACTTGTGATATTTTACTATAGCATTGAAATAAATATAGAACACACCGTATTGTGTGCATTTTTATGCCAAGACTGTTATTCCATGATCTCTATCAAATCTTTTCCACTTCTTCTAAGAAACAAGTACACTTCCATTTTGATGTGTAAAATGCCATAACTGTGACATATTTTTCCATCACAACTATAATTACTTTTCTAAAGCAATAATAATAGGAAAGTCTGAAACTGTCCAACAAAGCAAAATTTTCAAAAGATGTGTTCACAAAACCTCCCTTCTCTTTCATTTACAACCACTCTAACTTCCCTCAAAGCCTTATTAAAATGACATCTCCAAGAGGCCTTCCCAGATTAACCTCTCAGTTTCCCTATTCCCTCTTCCTCCTGCATCATGTATGGCCTTAGATAATAATAACAATAATTTTGGTATTTGTTAAACACTTACTAATTGCAAAGCACTGTTCCAAGCGCTGGGGAGGATACAAGGTTATCAGGTTGTCCCATGTGGGGCTCACAATCAATCCCCATTTTACAGATGAGGTAACTGAGGCCCAGAGAAGTTAAGTTACTTGCCCAAAGTCACACAGATGACTAGCGGTGGAGCAGGGATTTGAACCCATGACCTCTGACTCTCAAGCCCATGCTATTTCCACTGAGCCACACTGCTTCTCTACACCCCTTTAAGTACTTGATATTCATCCCACCTTCGAGTCTTACAGCACTTATTTACACACAGTTAAATGCTCAAAACTACCTATTCCCCCACCCCCTTGGATTGTGAATTCCATATAAAATGGGTATTTTGCCCAGTAGTATTATCTTGTATCTATCCTGGTGCTTACTGCAATGCTTTGCACATAGTAAGTGTTTAACAAACATTATGATGAGAATTATTATTTTTATTTCCAGTGTAAAATATTTGCTAATCATGTCCATATTCACGTCCTTGATCATTCAATCATTTACTGTGTGCTTATTGAGTACACAGCATTGTACTAAACGCTTGGGAGAGTACAAAATAAGGATTAGTAGATACATTTCAGGCCCACAAGGAGTTTGTATACTTCCACTCTTTGCTTGGAAAGCTTATGGTCATTTTTACCAGGATAGTGAGATTTCTCAACTAATTTTACTTTTGTCAATGTTTTAAAAGCGCAGTAGAATGTTCAGTGTAGGATTTCCAATGTTTTGTTGTCTGTGTCCCCCTTCTATACTGTGAGCCCGTTGTTGGGTAGGGGCCGTCTCTATATCTTGCCGACTTGTACTTCCCAAGCGTTTAGTGGAGTGGTCTGCACACAATAAGTGCTCAATAAATACAATTGAATGAATGGTGTGGGGGGGGGGGGCAAACGGAAAATATATGATACTGCATGTTTCTTTGGAAGATCGACATGTTAATGTGATTTGACTATAAGGAAAGCTCAGGTGAATGGGCTAGTTTATTTTCCAATCTGATCTTGAGAGAGAGAGAGAGAGGGGCAGAGAGAAAGAGAGGGAGGGAGAGAGGAAGAAAGTAGGAGGGAGGGAAGGAGGGAGGGAGAGGGAGAGAGAGAGAGAGAGAGAGAGAGAGAGACTGACTGACTGACTCAGCGTGGCTCAGTGGAAAGAGCACGGGCTTGGGAGCCAGAGGTCGTAGGTTCTAATTCCATCTCTGCCACTTCTCTGCTGTGTGACTTTGGGCAAGTCACTTAACTTCTCTGTGCCTCAGTTACCTCATCTGTAAAATGAGGATTAAGGCTGCGAGCCCCACCTGGGGCAACCTGATTAGCTTGTATCTATACCAGTGTCTTGAACAGTGCTTGGCACATAGTACTTCAAAATACCATCATTATTAATGGGTTTCTAGGTGCATATTTACATATTCCCTGAATCTTAACTATGTATCCAGATTAAGATTTGCATTTCTTGATCCTAACTGTAACAAACCTATGCCCTGCTGAAGTATACCCCCTGATGGAGTGTATTTGATTTGGGCGTGATCCTCTAGTGCAGGGTCTCTTATAATTGTTGGATTCAATTAGATTTTGAGTTATTTGTTGCCTAATAGTGTTGGTTAATCCACATTTAATTCAAGGGGAAGCCAGGAGGATGTAGGACCTGAGGGATAAGGACAAATGAAGGAAATTGAGGCCTCAGATCAATCTCTCCCCAGCAGGCACTCAGGAAGGTTACAAAGAGTACAGGCCTGGGAATCAAAACCCGGGTTCTAACCCTGATTCTGCTGCTTTCCAGCTGTGTGAATTTCTCTGGGGCTCAGTTCTTCACCTCTCAATGTTGAATAAATGCTGCTACTATAATAACCAAGTGTCGAGCCTTCTCAGCATTCTATCGTGTGAGCTCTCTGTGCCATTCAGAAAGCTCATTCTGCAGAGCTGGGCCTCAAACACAGAAGGTTTCCAGCATCATACATTAGTGCAGAGGAGGGGACAGACTTATTCTCCCCTTTCCCCTTATTCTCCCCTTCTAGACTGTAAGACTTCCTTCCTCTCCTCCTCCTCCTTCCTCTCCCCCTCTGCCTTACCTCCTTCCCTTCCCCACAGCACCTGTATGTTTGTTTGTATTTATTACTCTATTTATTTATTTATTCTACTTGTACATATCTATTCTATTTATTTTATTTTGTTAATGTTTTGTTTTGTTCTCTGTCTCCCCCTTCTAGACTGTGAGCCCACTGTTGGGTAGGGACTGTCTCTATATGTAGCCAACTTGTACTTCCCAAGCGCTTAGTACAGTGCTGTGCACACAGTAAGTGCTCAATAAATACAATTGATTGATTGATTAAGCCCAATGTGGGTAGGGAACATGTCTACCAGCTCTGTTACACTGCACTTACCCAAACAGTACAGTGCTCTGCACACAGTAAGTGCTCAGTAAATGCAATTGACTGATTGATACCTTAAATCCATAGGGCTCTTCTCAAAACTGACGGAAAGGGGAGCTCTATGCTTTTTGGTACATAATAATGATATCAAACTAAATTTTACAAACAGATTTTCAGATAGGGATCAATCAGTTGCATTTACAATTTTGTGCACAGCACTATATTAAGTGACAGGGAGAGTACAAAATGATAGAGTTGGTAAACACATTCCCTGCCCACAAGGAGATTAGACTAAGGGATGTTGTCTAATGATCTTGGCTCTTGACAGGCAATGTTCCTTGTTGCACAACATTATCATCTCATTGGTGTGGTCATTAAGAGGTATGGAGGTCCTTGAAACACACCTTTGTCCTCTTAGGACTGCAGTTATTTACATCAAAATGACCTCCAGTCTTGAGCCCACTGTTGGGTAGGGACTGTCTCTATATGTTGCCAATTTGTACTTCCCAAGCGCTTAGTACAGTGCTCTTCACATAGTAAGCACTCAATAAATATGATTGATGATGATAGCCTTTCAAGTCTTTAAACTCTACTCCCTTTCATTCTGATGAACAGGATTTTAAGAATTCTGTCATTTTTGTTGAATGTCTGTTTTTTTTTGAAGCAGAGCATCTGTGCTAGCCTTTGAATGATTTTAAACACTTAAAAGAAAAATCTGTTAAAAGATATAAAGGTAAAACTAAATGCTACTTTTAGAGTGAAATTGGGATTTCAAGACTATGAAAAGAGCCCAGGGATTTGTTTCATTCCATCTGCCTCACAGTAGAAGTTTCTCATTGCTGTGTGATAATATTAGGGAGTTGCTCTAGGGATGGTTAAAGAAAAAAAAAGGAATTTAAGCATATTGATTTCAGAAGATAAGGCCTAGCCTAGTGATTCCAGTCATGGCTCAACTTTTTTTCTCCACGTACTAGTGCTATCTTGAAGAAACAGTAGTACATGACTCTGCATAGAATAAACTCTTAATAGATATTATTAAGTAAGACTCTTATGTCTGCGTTTTAAACTGAGGGAGCATTGGGATGGAAATTGCTTAAGTCCTAGTATTTCCACACCACTGACTGTAAAAAAAGCTTTAGCAATAATTCACAAAAGAACTGGCATCAGTTTGGACCGGGTTCTTTTTCAAAGTCCACCATTAAGTTCTATAGATTGGAAGTAGTCTTGTATCAAAAGGCACAAGTGGAGAGGATAAGAGAAGGAGGAGGTAGGAGGACAGAGGGGTTTGGGAGGAAGTTCAACATCTGAAACAATTGGTGAGGGCAATGGGCATGAGAGTCAATAAGGATGGAGAAATAACGAGGCTGGGCAGAGTTACAGCAGGAAAGGATGAAGTTGAGGTGGACCTGACATCTGGAATTCTGCTACGATCGTTCTGTGGCTCATGCACAGACAGAAGTGAAGGAAGCGGGCTGTTGAGGTGATCCAAGGTTGTGGATTAATAGTACAACATTGGCAAAGGAATAGGGGAGCTAGTAAATTGAGCTCAGTAGTGAGGGTGCTGTTGAGAATGCCAATGTCAATTTGGTCATTAAGGGAAGGTAGTTTGGGTTAATCACTTCAGCTGGGTTGGTAATGAGTCTCAAAGTCAAAGTTTTGAAAATGGCAGGAAATCTCTGGCCTTCTTAACTTTCCTCATGTCCAGTGAAAAGCCACCTGGTCTAGAATGTCAAGAACATTTTATTTTTGCACATTAACCTCAAATGAAAAACAACTGAAGATGCTATCTACAGAGAAGTTTTATTGATAACAGAATATGCTGTTAGCTTACACTCAGCTTCTGATCATCCATATCCCTTTCTCCATCTTTTAGCAACAACAGATTATTGCTTTTCATACCTGTTGAGTAGGGAGAGCATGGGAGGGTTGCTGGAAGGAGCTATTGAGTGAGTGGTGAAATTTTTCTATCGGTCTTAACTTTTTAGTTCTTCTTTGATACCTTTTATGTCTCACTTGTGGAGTGATCTAGGCTTTGTTGTAGAGAGAACAAGGAATCAATTGTATTTATTGAGTACTTACTGTATGCAGAGCACTGTACTAAGTACTTGGGAGAGTACAGTATAACAGTGTTGGTGGTTTAGCATCTAGGGGAATATGTTTAACAATGGAAGTAATTATGATTTGAAGTTGCTCTGTGTGCAGGGCAATGTACAAGCAGCATGGCTCAGTGGAAAGAGCACGGGTTTTGGAGTCAGAGGCCATGGGTTCAAATCCCAGCTCTGCCAATTGTCAGCTGTGTGACTTTGGGCAAGTCACTTAACTTCTCTGTCCCTCAGTTCCCTCATCCGTAAAATGGGGATTAAGACTGTGAGCCCCCCCGTGGGACAACCTGATCACCTTGTAACCTCCCCAGTGCTTAGAACAGTGCTTTGCACATAGTAAGCCCTCAATAAATGCCATTATTATTATTATATAATGGAGCCATAAACACGTTCCTTGCCCACAAGGCACTTACAGTGTAGAGGGGGAAACAGACATTAAAATAAATTATGGATATGTACATTAGTGCTGTCAGGCTGAGGGTGGGGTGAATAAAGGCTCCAAAGCCAAGTGCGAGGGTGATGTAGAAGAGAGAGTAGGGGAAATGAAAGCCTTAATCAGGGAAAACTTCTTGAAGGAGCTGTGATTCAGTAAGACTTTGAAGGTAGGGAGAGTGGTGGTCTGACAGATAATGGGAAAAGAGTTCCAGGCCCGGCTGGATACGGGCCATGGACTGGCAGTGAGATAGGTAAGATCTCAATAAAATGAATAGGTTGGGATAGGGGCTGTGTCCAAACTGATTATCTTGTATCTACTCCAGCGCTTAGTACAGTACTTGGCCATTTTGGGAAGGTTGAACCCACAGGATGTGATGAAAGACTGAATACTTTAGTTGAATGAAAGAGATGAGTCTCTTCCAGCAGAGACAAGTGATGCCAGATTGGAACTCTGACAGTCTTTTCTAATCAATCAATCGTATTTATTGAGTGCTTACTGTGTGCAGAGCGCTGTACTAAGCGCTTGTTCTAGCCAAGGTGACACGGATGACACCTATCTTAAATCAGCAAAGGATAATGTAGTCAATCGCTGGCATTTATTGAGCATTTACTATGTGTACAGCTCTGAACTATGGGTTTGGGCGAGTACAATAGAGTAAGTAGAAATGATCCCTGTCCTTGAGGAATTTACAATCTAGTGGGAGGCTGAGGGGCATTTGAATAAATCTGCGGCTTAATTCAAGCCTTACTGCTTATAGCAGTGTGACTTAGTGGATGGAGCCTGGGCTTGGGAGCAAGGGGACACGCGTTCTAATCCTTGCTCTGCCACTTGTCTGCTGTGTGACCTTGGGCAAGCCACTTAACTTCTTTGTGCCTCAGTTACCAAATCTGTAAAGTGAGGATTAAGACTGTGAGCCCCACGTGGGACAACCTGCTTACCTTGTATCGTCCCCACCGCTTAGAACAGTGCTTGGCACAGAGTAGGTGCTTAAAAATGCCATTATTATTAAACATACACTGTCAAAATTATTTTATTTCTCAATCTGCAAGTTGGTATGGTCACCCAACAATGTCAATTTATGTCAATTAAAATTGGGAAACGAGAGCCCTAATGCTTTTCTGAATAGATGAGTTTACCAATTCTATTTTACATACTCTCCCAAGAGTATAGTACAGTGCTCTGCATGCAATAAGCACTCAATAGATACGATTGATTGGAACCTCACCATTGTGAAGAATGATTTTCTCATCTTTGCTTAGGAAATAACCCTGGGGTCAAACCAAGGACAGTCGACTGTACACAAAAGCTCAATCACTTTCTCCCACTTTTTCATGCTCATTATGCATTCCAAACATGTAATTAATATTTGAAGGGCCTTTAAGATTCTTTTGCATGTAGGAAATGCCAAATGTTGTAGGGAATTCTAAAGATAGATATCCCGTATTTTAACAAGAGGTAAAAGTCTACCAAAGAAATTTACGGCCATAAGATCCTTAGCCATCTGTGTTCAAGCCGTAAAAGTACCCAAAGCCTCCAATTTGTGTTTTGAAACCAGTATAACCTTTTTATTTATGGGGGATTGGAAATAGGGATACAGCCTGCTGCCAATGTTATAAAGATGGCTTATCCCATTTTAATGTAGGTCTCTCCTACCTAGTGTTCATAGCTACAAAAATGAAGAATGGGTATTTTCGTCTTAGCAACATATACAGTAGTAAAAGGTATCTGCATTTTGGCACATTGCTAATTAAATATTGATTTGTTAAGAGATGAACTCTAAGCCATCAGTGTTTTTCTAATTAAAATAATGACTTTTCCATATGCTGGCAGTTATTATTCTTTCTTAAAAGACAGTGAGTGGTGGGAATTTTTAAAAGTGTACATTATTCAGCATATTGAACTTTAAGGCATGGTTAATAAATTAGATGTATTGTAATAGTTGCAGGCAAACAGCTTTCATCACCTTCCTAAGGTAGTCAAAAGCACTTCATGTTTCCAACCAGTTTGATAAAACCAAAATGTGTATTTAGTAGCCATCATTTAGACATGAAAAAACCCTACAACCAGTGGTTTAATCCAGTCACTAATGACCAATTCTAGATGGATCTATGCGATATATTAAATGTAAAAATCAATGATATTTATTGAGCACTTACTGTGTGCCAAACACTGTACTACTAAGTGCTTGGAAAGTACTACATAATAGAGTTGGTAGGTGTAATCCCTGTTTACAGGAGTTTACAGTCTATGGGAGAACCTCTTCCCTGTCTAATCAAATACCCTGCAATTCCAAAATAATCACAAATCCACCAAATGCTAATAGCAGATTCCCATAAAAGATGCAATATATCACAAATAGCCTATGTTTTCTAAATTCCTTGAGGTCAGAGACCATGTCTTAATTCTTCTGTGCTTTCCATCTCACACACAGTTTAATGCTGTATACCACAACTGGTAGTCCATTCAAACTACTGATTGACTGACATACTCTGACTACATGAAGGCCTCCAGGAGGACTTCCCTGATTAAGTCCTCTTTTCCCTGATTCCCTCTTCCTCTGCATCATCTATGCTTTTGGATCTGTACCCTCTGAGTACTTGGTATTCATTCATTCATTCAATCGTATTTATTGAGTGCTTACATGTGCAGAGCACTGAACTAAGCGCTTGGGAAGTACAAGTTGGCAACATATAGAGACGGTCCCTACCCAACAATGGGCTCACAGTCTAGAATGGGAAGACAGACAACAAAACAAAATATGTGGACAGGTGTCAAGTCATCAGAATAAATAGAAATAAACCTAGATGCACATCATTAACAAAATACATAGAATAGCAAATATGTACAAGTAAAATTATTAGAGTAAAAAAATCTGTACAAACATATATACAGGTGCTGTGGGGAGGGGAAGGAGGTAGGGTGGGGGGGATGGGGAGGAGGAGAGGAAGAAGGTATCCATCCCATCCTCAGCCCCATTGCACTCATTTACATTAATGCCCATCTTCCACTCTAGACTATGAGCTCATTGTGGGCAGGAAACATGTCTAACAACTCTATTGTATTTTTTTCCTCAAGGCTTATACCTGATCTACACTCAATAAATATCATTAATCGATTGATGTAGCTCTCAGAGGAGTACATGAGATAGATGATGTTGGCCTGTGAAGAGCTGGATAAGTGAGATGGATATCAGATAGAAAGCTGCTACCCTCTCCTCAGAGAAATCATCTGGAGTTAGATGTCGCCCCATGTTCCGGGGCAGAAACACCTCACGCACTGAAAGAGTAGCTGAGAGATATGCACTCAGACAGGTGTTGGACTCTGGACTGTAAGCTGCTTGTGGGCAGGGGACATTATCAATTCTTCTGCATTGTCCTCTCACAAGCTGTTGGTACGGTGCTGTGGACAGAGTAAGCACTCAATAAATCCTATTTATTAATTGAGGTAATAAATTATATCTTTCTTACGCAAAAGCAAAACACTGAACTAAGACATACAGTATCCTTCGGCTTTATTTCTGAATAAGGGGAGGTGGGTTTTGTAATTCCATCATAACAGATAATAATAATAATAATAAGGATGGCATTTGTTAAGCACTTACAATGTGCAAGCACTGGGGAGGATACAAGGTGATCAGGTTGTCCCACATAGGGCTCACAGTTTTCATCCCCATTTTACAGATGAGGTAACTGAAGCCCAGAGAAGGTAACTGACTTGCCCCAAGCCACCCAGCTGACAAGTGGCGAGGTTGGAATTTGAACCCATGACCTCTGACTCCCAAGCCCGTGCTCTTTCCACTGGACCACGCAGATAATAATAATAGTAATGATGGCATTTGTTAAGTGCTTACTATGTGCAAAGCACTGTTCTAAGCGCTGGGGAGGTTACAAGGTGATCAGGTTGTCCCACGGGGGGCTCACAGTCTTCATCCCCATTTTACAGATGAGGGAACTGAGGCACAGAGAAGTTAAGTGACTTGCCCAAAGTCACACAGCTGACAGTTGGCAGAGCCGGGATTCGAACCCATAACCTCTGACTCCAAAGCCCAGGCTCTTTCCACTGAGCCAGACGTCACCACCCTTTCAGAAACAGGAGAGATCATTACCTTGTATCCCCCCCAGCACTTAGAACAGTGCTTGACACATAGTAAGCGCTTCACCAATACCACCATTATTATTATTATTTTTATAGCATGGATGGCCATGCCTCCTGAAGAACTGTGTCCGACCTATGTAACTCGTACCTACCCCAGTGCTTAGAACAGTGTCTGACACCCGGTAAGCGCTCAACAGATACCATAAAAAGAAAAACTGCAAGTGAAGAATATAATATGCCAAAGAGGTACCGATCGATAAAATTCCTTTAGCTGGATCAGTAAGCAGACCTTCCTGGGTGAGGGAGGATGGCGAGCAAGAGAGAGTTGAGGTGCTACCTGGAGGACTAGCGCTGTATCACTGCAGTAAAGTGACCTACAGGAAAGAGCCCAGCCTGGGAGTCAAAACAGCTGGGTTCGATTCCTACGTACACAACCTACTGTGTGATTCTGGGCAAGTCACTAACTTCCCTGTGCCTCAGTATCCTCAACTGTAAAGTAGAGCTTCAAGATCGGGCCCCCTTCTCCCTTAGATGGTGAGTCCCTTGTGGGACAGCAATTGTTTCCTGATCTGATTATCTTCTATCTACCCGGTGAATAATTAGTACAGTGGGTAGCCCTGGTATGTGCTTAACATATTCCATTGTGGTTATTATTGTAGAGAAGTAACATGATCTAGTAGATAGAGCACAGCTTCGGAGTCAGAAGGTCATGGGTTCTAATCAATCAATCACTGTATTTATTGAGTGCTTACTGAGTGCAGAGCACTGTACTAAGCGCTTGGGAAGTACAAGTTGGCAACATATAGCGACAGTCCCTACCCAACATTGGGCTCACAGTCTAAAAGGGGGAGACAGAGAACAAAACCAAACATACTAATAAAATAAAATAGAATAGATATGTACAGGTAAAATAGAGTAATAAATATGTACAAACATATATACATATATACAGGTGCTGTGGGGAAGGGAAGGAGGTAAGATGAGGGGGATGGAGAGGGGGATGTATGCTCTGTGACCTTCAGTTCCCTGTGCCTTGGTTATCTCATCTGTAAAATGGGAATTAAAACTTCTAGACTGTGAGCCCGCTGTTGGGTAGGGACCATCTCTATATGTTGCCAATGTGTACTTCCCAAGTGCTTAGTACAGTGCCCTGCACACAGTAAGCGTTCAATAATTACGCTTGAATGAATGAAATGTGAACCCTATGTGGGACAGGGACTATGTCCTGCCTGATCTGTTTGTATTCTCCATCCCCCCCGCACCCCCGCCCTAGAGCTTAGTACAGTGCCTGACAACACAGTAAGCATTTAGCAAATATCACATTTATTATTATTATTATTATTATTATCATTGTTATGAGCTGGAGCAGTGGCACCAATCCACCTTTCAATTCATTCATTCTATTGTACTTATTGAGTGCTTACTGTGTTCAGAGCACTGTACAGTATAACAATCAATGGAATAAACATATTCCTTGCCCACTATGAGCCAGCATCATCCCTCCCACCACCCTGACTGGTTTCACCAATAGTTCAGAGTCCATTACTAGGAGCAATTACATCACCTCTCTGCTGATACTGAGCCCCTGCAACCCAATATTCACTAGATCATCATCCCTGATCCCGGAGCATGGGATATCAGGGGAGAACACATGTCTGAGTGGAGCAGCTTGGCCTAGTGGAAACACCACAGGCTTAGTAGTCAGAGGATCGAGGTTCTAATCCCAGTTCTGCCACATGCCTGCTGTGTGACCTTTTGGCAATTCACTTCACTACTCTGTGCCTCAGTCACCTCATCTGTAAAATGGGCGTTCAATACAAGTTCTCCCACCTACTTAGATTGGGAGCCCCATGTGGGCAGGGACTGGGTCTGACCTGATTATCTTGCACATTTCCCCTTCCTTCTCCTCTTCTACCTTATAATAATGATGATGGCATTTATTAAGCGCTCACTATGTGCAAAGCACTGTTCTAAGCGCTGGGGACGTTACAAGGTGATCAGGTTGTCCCACGGGGGGCTCACAGTCTTAATCCCCATTTTACATGAGGTAACTGAGGGACAGAGAAGTTAAGTGACTTGCCCCAAGTCACACAGCTGACAACTGGCAGAGCTGGGATTTGAACCCATGACCTCTGACTCCAAAGCCAGTGCTCTTTCCACTGAGCCACACTGCTTCTCTCCTTATCTTCCTCCCACTACTATTACTACTACCTGTATACTTTCTTTTAAACAATGGGTTGTTTAAAACCTGTGCTTCTAAACATGAGAGTGGAAATTCTCAAAATCTAATGCCTTGGGTCTGTGAAACTTGCATTTTAAAATTAACTAAGAATATCATACTTGATTGTCAAACACATTCATAATTCCATTATTTGCTGTGAGAACAAATGCATGGAAACCTATTTTTTCTCTTACTGTAAATAGGAAATCAGGGGCTAGATTGCTTTAAATCTACATGGGTGGGCTTTAACCATGTAAATTAAATCGGAAAAAAATCACGGACACATATATGGTAAATGATATGTTTCTGTTATTGCAGATCAGAGTTTCTTGCCATCTGTAGGCCTCAGAACCTTCTCTTTTCAGTACAGGGAATTTGCATAAATATGCAACAAACAGTCTTATCTATTTACTTTTAACATGTTACAATTTTCATTTCTTGAAAAAGATGAGAACTTTGTTCTCCAACACATTCTGGTTTGTCCTAATTTCAATTTCTATAAGAGTATGAATTGGTTTTATGAGTGTCAGAGAATATGCCCTCAGACTTCATCATCGACTTGAAAATGAGAAATCAACGTGGGCCTCAGGATACAAGTAATCAAAGCTCTGTGAAATAATGAATGCCTATTGAGTGGAAAAACCCCACTGCACATGTAAATCACATAATTCTCCCTCATGCCAATTATTCTCAGGTTAGATAAATGAGGCACACAAAGAAGCAACTTGACCTAGTGGGAAGAGCAGCATGCTACTGGAAGTCAGGAGACCTGCATCCTATTCCCCACTCTATCCTTTTCCTGCTCTATAGCCTTGGGCAAGTCATTCACTTCTCTTTACCTCACTTTCTGCATCTGTAAAGTGGAGACTAAATATCCATTCTCCCTCAAAATGTGAGCTGCACATGAGGCTGGAACTGTAGCTGATCTGATGATTTTAGATCTAAATGGGGGCTTTGGACAGTCTTTGGAACATACTAAGCACTTAACAAATACCACTTATTTTAGTAGTTACATATAGCTACCACGAACACATACGCATTGCCAATATTTACAGTACTCAAATTTAGTCATTCAGGTTGTCCCACCTGGGGCTCACAGTCTTAATCCCTATTTTACAGATGAGAGAACTGAGGCAAGAGAAGTTAAGCGATTTGCCTAAAGTCACACAGCAGACAAGGGGCCGAGCTGAGATTAGAACCCACGACCCCTGACTCCCAAGCCTGTGCTCTTTCTACCAATCCACACTGCTTCTCTATATTATAGAGAACTATGGAGAGATTATTATAAAGAATGTATTATATTTTCTCAGTACTGTGCTTTGCACTGAGTAAGCATTCAAAAAAATCACATTCTCTTTGGGCTTCAGTTTCCTCATTTGTAACAAAAAAAAAATAGGGATAAGACAGGTTGAGAGCCCCATGTGGGGCAGAGACCTTATCTGCGCCAGTGTTTAGTATATAATTATACAATACCTTTTCATCCATGATTGGCTTTCCTAGTCCAGGCCCAGCAGATACTGGGAGATGCATCACCCTGTTCAGTCCCAGGACATATATATTGATCCAGAATCCTCATAAGGCATTGTTTGCAGACTCAAGCTAGCTTTGATTACCCTAGGAAGTTGAGACCATTTCAGGTCAGGGTGGTATCTCATTATCTGTGAACTAAGTCACTAGAAGTACCTCTCTGAATACCATCAGTTGATGGTATTTATTGAGCAATTATTCTTTGCACAGCAGTGTATTAAGGACAGGGTAAGTTCAATGGAAACAAACACAATCCCTGCTCACAAGGAACTTACTGTCTAGAGCAGGTGATAAGAAGGTCCACGTGGGCAGGGAGCAAGTCTTCCAATCCCTTCTCCACCACTTGCCAGCTGTGTGATTCTGGGCAAGTCACTTAACTTCTCTGTGCCACAGTTCCCTCATCTGGAAAATGGGTATTAAGACTGTGAGCCCCCTGTGGGACAACCTGATCAACGTGTATCTCCCCCAGGGCTTAGAACAGTGCTTCGCACACAGTAAGCACTTAATAAATGCCATTATTACTATTATTATTGAACTGTACTCTCCCAAGCACTTGATAGAGTCCTCTGCATACAGTAAGCACTCAATAAATATAATTTATTGAATAAATTACAGATAGGATAATGGGAGAATATAGGGATAGATACATTAGTGCTGTTGGGGTGGGGTAAATATCACTGGTTAAGGGGCAGTTCCAAGTGCACAGGCAACACAGAAGGGAAGCGAAAGAAAGTCTCAGTCAGGGAAGACCACTTAGAGGACATGTGATTTAATAAGCAATTCTAGGCACCAGATCCTAAAAGGAAACTTAGTTCAGGTTTTAAAAGCCTTATAGGACAGCACCCAAAGCCATTGTGAGATTTCATTCTATGTTAGACACAAATACAATAATAACAATTATGATTTCTAAACCATTAATGAATCATGTGACCATCTTGTATTTATTTTATGCTAAATGTTCATTCTGGTCCCTGTTAGAGATTTGCAGTGCTACATTTTCAAAGTGTTTATTGCCCTTTCCAAGTGATTAAAGCCAATTAACCTTTGGCCTCCTGCTTTATAATTAGATTTCTGCTTTATAATTATCAATGAAAAACTCTAGAAAGGGTTAGAAGCTTAATTTGAAGAAATCCGTATTCATTTGCCCTGGAGAGTAAATAACTATCAGACCCGGTATATCAAATACAATTTAGAGCCAGGGAAGGTTTACTATGGCTACTTCAATATTACCAAATTTGAGAGAGGCAATATTAAAGTAAACTCACTTTTAAAGGATTTCATATTAGTCACTATAACACTTCAAAAAAATATGAAAAATGTTCTTCTGAAGTCATGATGTGTGGATCTATGGAGTTCCTCATTTATATATAGGTTTTATTTCAAAATGACCCCCCAAAATCAATTGTTAAAATGGTAGGTGACAAAAAAACCCTATTAACTTAGTATAGAAAATGTGGACCCATTGATTGTTAATGAAAATGTTGGAAAAAAAGTTTAAAATCTCTTACAGAGGACAACACATGGGTGAAATTTCAATTAAAAAACATGATCTCTGCTCAGCATGGTCTTGAGGCTACTCAAGTAGATAGAAAAAATTAAATATTTCTTCAACCTTCTAAATTTGTAAATAAGATTGGGATGCTCAGAAGTAAATGTTCACTTTTTGTGCCCAGTCTCTGCTTTATTTGCTCTGATCCAAGCTGGGCTTCCAACATGTAGAACAGTGTTTGTAACTCTGTCTGAGGTTAGCAGTTGGTCTCACTAGTAGGCAGAGATGCAGTTTAGAAAGTTGGAAAGGACTGCTAATTCATCTGTTGAGAGAGTATATACTTCACAGCAATTCTGGAAAGAGCCGCTGGAAAGGTCAAAAATAGAAATATCATCTTTCACGCTCCTGTTCTCTTTACTTTTTCTCATTATTACTCTAAATCCAGGGGGAAAAAAAAGAGTCCACAGCTCAACATGGCAAGGAGTTTCAAAACCTGTGAAATGTGCAATGGCTTGGCTGTATGATTAACTGGTGAAAATTCTACTTGAAGGAGTACTGCTTCAAAATGATTTTACTACAGTGTTTCAAGTTCTGTCTTCGGCAAACTGCATTATAATACAGTTCAAATGAGTTCTAATCTCAGTTCTGTCACTTGCATACTGGGTGATCTTGAGCGACAACTTCTCCCTGCCTCAGTTTTCACATATATAAAATGGGGATTCAGTATTGTTCTCCCTCCCTCTTAGATTAGAATCAGGAATGTGTCCACCACAGTCCTTAGCCCAGTATTTAACACATAGGAAGAGTTAAAAATGCCAACAGTATTATCACTGTTAATAATGATGATGATAATAATACTGAGGATTCACGTTGCCTCACCTTCACTTTCCTGTCCCTTCAGGCTAGCCCCTCCACTTCCTCTTTCTGTCCCCATCTGGATCCTTTAAAATTCCCACTGTAGGAACTAAGTTTACAAACCAGCCAAACGTGCCACCAGGCTACCCTACCCTATCATGGCCATTTTTTTTAGCTGGTAAAAATGAGCTGCTTTTTTTTTTTTATCACCACAGAAATGAACAGCCAGGTAATAACAATCGTAACTGTGGTATTTGTTACACACTATGTGCCAAGCACTGTACTAAGCCTGGGGTAGATACAAGGTAATCAGGTCAGACACAATGAATCGTTACACACTGAAAATAAGTATTTTTCTACCATTTCATAAGCATGTGATAGTTACATTTTTCTAAAAAACTTTCTGTGCTCAGTAGAACTCACTTCAGATTTCTCTCTGAAGCTATAAGCTGTTACAAAAGGAGCAAAAACACACAAACACTTGTGTAGATAGGCTAATACCTCAAAATATCTGCTATATCAAATGTGTCACAATTTTTAACACAGGTTTTCTTTCTAACATTCTGTCCTTCCAGTCCAATATCCTGAATCTAAAAAAATCCGACCTAAGGATCCCATGTCTGTAAGAGAATTTCAACTCAACTGGAATTCATTGTGAGTATTTGCATTCCATTTTATTTTCTATTAAAGATCTGACAATCAGTGTATCAACATTACACAAATTGCTGAATTTGCTGGAGAACCTTTAGTCTGATTTCCTTGTATGACATTCCTTTATATAATAATTTCACTCATAATCTCATAGCATTACACCTTCAAAGTATAAAATTTTTGTGTTCATTTTTAGGCTTTTTTTCCCCAAGTAGGAAAAACAGTTTTGTAACTTGACATTCACTTAGACAATTCCCTGTGTGAAGCTTTCATCACTTCTACTTATTTGCGCTTCATTGTTTATTTATTTTTCTAATTAGAAATCCAGACAGGTACATATGCAGAAAGCAGCAGGTAAGGCTCCAGGGACCCACATCCCATCTTTTGAAATCATAGGGTTTCATGATCAACAGCCCTTGAAGAACTGTACAGTGTGAGCTGTTTTATATAAAACTGGGACTGTTACAGATAACTTTTATACAGATATAAAATCGAACCATATTTTTAAAATATTCCATAAGGATATTAAGAAGAAATACGGAAGCAAGAAGAACCCTAAGGTGCCGGCTTCTTGTGGGCAGGGACTGTGTCCCGTACTTCAGATGTCCTTTCACAAGCAAGTAATGGCATGCATTGCATTCAGTAGATACTTAAAAAAAATTACATTACCACCAGCAAAAGTATACTTTTTTAAGTACTAATCATCTGTTGGTTAGCCCTCATTATTTCTCAACAATAACAGCCTATATTTCAAGATGGCCATTAGGGATGCCTTAGAAACATAGAACAGTGTCTCTAAGACTTCTGTTCCAGCAGCAGAAACAACTGTGCTTTGATGCATTTTGCACCACAGAGTATGATATTCAGAGTTTCTTTGTAAGAAACACATCTCAAAGTGTGCTTATATATTGAAACATACATTAAAGAAATGGTTTTAGGAAAACCCTAAACCTACGGCCAGTATCTGGTTAAATAAT
This sequence comes from Tachyglossus aculeatus, assembly GCF_015852505.1. Taxonomy (NCBI): domain Eukaryota; kingdom Metazoa; phylum Chordata; class Mammalia; order Monotremata; family Tachyglossidae; genus Tachyglossus; species Tachyglossus aculeatus. Next base: position 15,515,107 of record NC_052081.1, read on the forward strand.
TTGCCCTACTGTGCTATTTTTGGCATCACTTTATTTGTGCATATATTCCTAATATACTTGTACTGGAAGGAACAACAGTATTTGGATGGTTCACCATATGCTCTCTTTGCTTTTTGGAGAAATTAATTCATTCCCATGAGTTGCATGTTTTGACAAATTTATTGAATAAAATCTCTGAGGAAATACAAATCTATGTCCTCCCAGATATTTATCAATAAAAATAATCTTTCTTTTTTTGCCTTAATTGGCTTGCCAGGCATTTAAGTATCAAAGTCTTCAGCAAGTAATACCAGTTTAATCATCAGAATATTATTTCCATACTGCTGTGGAAATTGATCAGATACGTTGTATTTCTTGTATGAATATTGAGCCCTCATAAGAACATACAATTTTAACATTAGGAAGAAATATTTGACTGGGCAGCAAACTGTGAAATAACTACCTGCAGAAATTCAGTAACTGGGATGCTACTCCTGAACTTCATTTCGAGCCCATACTATCATCTAGGTGGATCGACAGCAGGATTTGCTTTCTGTCACTCAGATCATCCACTTATAAAAACATTCCTCTTGAATATATCTGCGAGAAGTGTCTTTATGATCTGAATTTGGAATATTAAATGCTGCTCGGAAAGAGGAACCTGATAGATTCAGTGTTATTCTATAGAGTTAGGATTTTGTTTAAAAACTCCAAGACATGATATTTTTATAGCCTCTAATTTGAAATGGTAAAGTCATATATCTAATCTTACTTGAACCTATTACTATTTCCTGCATGCACATTTCAGATGGTAACACATTCCATACGCTTACTACCTGATGTGTGAAATACTGCTCACTCATCTTGTACCCTCTTGCCACTAAGCCATGCTGCTTCCCTAGAACATACACACACACACACATATATATGTTTTTTTTTTTAGAGAGAGTATGTGTCCACCTGTTGTTACATTACCATTTTAATCTGTGTATTTAGATGGCTTGAGCGTGATCCTTTGATTTCTTCCCTGTTTCCTAAAATTCCTTCAAGTGCTTTATGTGACTAAGTCCGAGTCTGGCTGATAAAAGGAGATATAAAATTCACTTTGGAGACATAACTTTCACTCCATTAGAATGCCATTCTATGCCTTAAATGGATTCTAGCCCTTGAAAGAGCTAAACTCTCCAACAGTCTGAACAACAATTCCCTATTTATCAACAACTTTAAGACTTTGGATTATAAGAGGACAAAATGCAAAAATACTCTCTTCCTAACTTCAAAGAACCTCTGAAGCAAACAGAAAGAATATAAGAAATAAAGTTGCAATTTTTTTCCCCATTTTGTTTTTAGATAGGATTTGTGAAGCACCATGTGCCAGACACTGTTCTTAGTGCTGGGTGTAGGTACAAGATAATCAGATTGGACACAGTCCACGTCCCTCATCGGGCTCCGAGTCTTAATCCCCAATTTCCAGATGAGGTAACTGAGGCATAGAAGTGAAGTGATTTGTCCACGGTCACATGGCAGATGAGTGGCAGTGTCAGAATTAGAACCCAGGTTCTTATAACTACCCGGGCCTGTACTCTCTCCTTTGGGCCAGGCTGTTTCTCAAGTTGGCCTTTTGGAATACCGATTAACGCTGTGGCAGCAGACACCAGCTTGGTGCCTGGGACTGCACTTTCCACTCCAGAAGGTTAAACTCCAACTGTCACACACGAGAAATGGGGGAGGGCGTACACTGCTACAGAGTCTACAGCCCCCACAGCTGCTGAAGGAAATGGAGGGATGTGAAAGTCAAAATGCAACGTGGCTGTTAACGGTGAGAATACTTGGAAACCAATGTTGAGGATCCACTGGGCCACTCCTGGCCTACGGGAAAGAGAACAGGCCTCAGAGTCTGAGGACCTGGGTTCAAATTCTCCCTCTGCCGCCACTTGCCCACCGTATGATCTGGGAACTAGTCGAAAGTTCTCTGTGCCTCAGTTTCCTCAACTGTAAAATGAAGGTAAAATACCTATTCTCCCTCCTACTTAGATGTGAGTGCCTTGTAGGACAGGGCCTGTGTCTGGCCTGATTAACTTTTATCTACCTCAGTGCTTAGTATGTGCTTACGAAATAGAATCTGTCTAGGTGGGATTAGAAACAGTCCCACTCTTCTGGGACTGTAGCAGGAAAAAGTCGGGGTCATGGGAAATGTGGGGACCTATCCAACTTCCGCACAAACAATTTCCACTTAGTACACCAGCAAGACAATAGAGATGGATCAGTTTTATGATGCAGTTATCAACGAATGCTAGAGTTCCAACTTCAGGGAAACCATTTTTTTTTTTCCCCCGTTAAAAGCATTTTTCAAGCTGAGTGAAAAATGTCAAGGATAATATTCCCAACCCTCACCAATTTAAGAAGAACTCTGAATGGGAAAAATTCAAATGATTTCCAATCTGTCCTTTTTATCAAGACAATTCCTTCCAGCAGGAGTAGTAGCACCAGAGAAACACAGCTAATGATTCATTTCTCCAATGCACGGCAGAAAAGAAACAGTATAATAATATGTAGCTCATTTTCTTTCCGATGAACCTTGAACCCATGAAAAAACAATTGAGCCCACTATATGTAATTACTGTGTGCATTTTTAATACAATATTCCCATAACCCAGTAGATTAGAAGAGCTGCAAGAAGGCCATTCTAATTTGCAGGATTATGCAAATATGTGTAATAAAATATAAAATACCTCATTAAAGATTATTACAGAAGTAAAGATTAAAATTCCCCAGGATCCACTGATTGTGCTGAAAACTTATTTTCTCCCATTTTTCTTCTTCTTTTTCTACTTCATGTTCCCTTTCTGAGGCAAGGCTTTTACTCTTATTTTTTTAATTCTTATCATCTTTCTCTTTCTCCCCCGAGGGCCTTTGGTGAGTTTATGCAAGGGGAGTGCTGGAAAAGCCATTTGTAAAAAGACACTCATGAGAAGGAGAAGCAAGAGACTTCCACTGCAGAGACCAAAGATCATTGCTTAAGGCTTCTGTCCTGTGAGAACCATTAGGTTAAGTGTGCTGGGAGTTAAAATTATCTTCTACACTTTTATACTTTCTGGTAGAAATCATAAATATTTATCTACATACAATCGAGGAGAAAAATGAAAGACTACATACAAAACAGTGAATTTAGCAGCCATTCTGAAATCCAAGGCACTTCTGTATCTAAACTGGAAGTTTATAATATACATTTGTTTTGCAAAGGGCTTTTTTTATTCCTATATTGAGGACTCCGGGATAGTCAGCAAACAATGATTGTTGCTGATCCCAGCTCTGCCAATTGTCAGCTGTGTGACTTTGGGCAAGTCACTTAACTTCTCTGTGCCTCAGTGACCTCATCTGTAAAATGGGGATTAAGACTGTGAGGCCCCCGTGGGACAACCTGATCACTTTGTAAACTCCCCAGCGCTTAGAACAGTGCTTTGCACATAGTAAGTGCTTAATAAATGCCATTATTATTATTATTATTATTATTATTAGGAGCTCCTGGTTAATTAGTTGGTTAATTGGTTAATTATTATTATTAGGGCTGTCCAGAGGGTGAGGTGAATCCAAGGATCTCATCCCAGTGGAGCAGGAATCTAGGTGAGGTGAATTCTTAGCAACCTGGGGGAGACAGGGCAGGGCAAGGCTCATGACATAAACCGGTGATGAGGAAAGTTTTTACTTTAAACTTGTCATTGAGCACCTTAAATAAATCAGAGAGGTGAATCTTTGAGGGACCTCAGTGAGGTAAATCCCTAAAGAACCTCAGAGGCAGAGACAGGGCTCATGACACCACCACACACAAAAAAACAAACTAAAAAACAACAACTCCCCCCAAAAAAATATTCCTGTAGATAGTATGCTCTTATGGACAAGGATCACATCTACCAACTTTGATGCACTGTACTTTCCCAGTGCTCAGTAAAGTGCTCTGCATACAGTAAAAATCCAATACCACTGATTAAGAAAAACTTGCACCATTGAAAACCATCCAGTAACTGACACCACATGCACCCTTCTAACACAATGCCAAGCTGCTTGCATATAGATAAATGCTGTCAGAAGGACAATCCCTAATTCTGCTGTTTTAATGTAAGAAATAAATGCAAACCGAAAACACCCTGTTTTATGGTGAAGGACTGGTCAAAGAGGTTACCACTATGATTCTGTGAAGTCTCCCAACTTTTTAATAAGATTTCTAGAGAATGAAGGCAGATAGTCGAGTTGACAATTTAATTAACACCATATTTTAAAAATTGGGCAATTATCACCTCCATAAGATTCCCCAGAAACCTGAGCAGCTGATGGCACGTTTCTCTGCTGGAGTCAAAGTGAAATTTAGCAGAGGAACTAGAATATTTACAGTGCATAATTCTTTACAACTTGACTATGGAATATATAAAATAGTCATGCATTTATTCCTCACATGGAATTTTATCACTTTGGAGTGAACTCTGATTCAGGATTGAGCATCATTCCATAAGCACTTCATTGAAAATAATTAATCAGTGGTGTATGCAGAATGCTGTGCTAAGTGATGGAGGAAGGACAATAGAGTACATATACATGATCCTTGCCCTTCAGGGGCTAGAAATCAAGTAGAGGAGACAGACATTAAAATAAATTAGAGGAAGTAACTAAATATGAGAATATTCCTAAGTGATGCGGGGGTGGGGTAGGTACTTAAGTGCTTAGGGGGTATAATAATTGTGGTATTTGTTAAGCACTTACTTTGTGCCAGACACTGTACTAAGTGCTAGGATGGATACAAGCAAACCAGGCTGGACGCAGTCTCTGCCCCACATTGGGCTCACAGTCTCAATCCCCATTTTACAGATGAGGTAATAAAGGCACGGGGAAGTGAAGTGATTTGCCCAGAATCACACAGCTGGCAAGTGGCAGAGCTGGGATTAGAACCTACAACCTTTTGATGCCCAGGCCTGTGCTCTATCCATTTCACTGTGCTTCTCAAATGCATCGAGAATTCAGTAGGGAGGCAAAGAAGGATGGGGAGATGAGAGACTGATTTGTCAGGGAAGGCTTTCTGAAGGAGATTTGATTTTAGTAGGGCTTTGAACATGGGGAGAGTAAAATGATATAAAATTTGGAATCTTTCAGCAAGAGACAGGAGGAAGGTTAACTTGAAAGCAGCAAGATTACCAATTCCATTTACTGTCTGCAAGGTGTGCTGCAGCTTGAGACTCAGCCTTTATTGTCTCACTGGGTATATTACACATTTCTCCCAAATGAGCCTTGCCAATACTGCTTCAAGTCAGTTTCAGATTTTAGGCCATTGGGTAAAATTCTAGAAAAAATTCACAAATGCTTGGGTATTCAGACTCTCTTCAACTCATCATCAATCAATAGTATTTATTGAGCACTTTGTGCAGAACATTATCGCTAAGCACTTGGGAGAGTAGAATATAACAGAATTTGCAGACTCTTCCCCTGTCCACAGTGAGCTTACAGTCTAGAGAGCTAGACTGGTCATCCTGCTTTCCATTAACGTCCAGATGCTCTTCATGTACAGACTTCCAGTGTGCTATATCACTGTCAGTCCTTGCCCTATCTGCCCTCCTCTCACTGTTGGATACGGACTTTGCTGTGAACCTCTTAATAATAACAATAATAATGATGGCATTTATTAAGCGCTTACTATGTGCAAAGCACTGTTCTAAGCACTAGGGAGGCTACAAGGTGATCAGGTTGTCCCACGGGGGGCTCACAGTCAATCCCCATTTTACAGATGAGGGAACTGAGGCACAGAGAAGTTAAATGACTTGCCCAAAGTCACACAGCTGGCAATTGGCAGAGCCGGGATTTGAACCCTTGACCTGACTCCAAAGCCCATGCTCTTTCCACTGAGCCACACTGCTTAAGCACTTTAATTCTCTCCCTAACCCCACAGCACTTCTGTACAAATCCCTATTGTCTACTATTTCCCCAAACTATAATTTATTTTCATGTCTGTCTCATCCTGTAGACAGGTACGCTTCTTGTGGGCAGGGACTGTATCTACCAACTTTACTGCATTGTACTTTCTTGAGTGCTTGGAATAATGCTCTGCCCACAGTAAGTGGTCATTAAATACCACTTATTGACTGATTGTGCGGGTTAAATTCCATAACACTGGGGGACTTGTAGTTTGTGCTTTGCCACCCTCCCCCCCACCACCATCCCTTTAAAGTCCTGTTCTGATGGTCAAAGTGCAATGAAGAAAGTGCATAGGCTTAGCATGTTGTCCCAGTGCCTGGTTTAAATAAAAATAATGAGATCAGTCTATTTGTGAAGCACATTTGGCACGGGGGCGAAATCCGAATGAGAAGCGCCAGAGATCTGGATCTGCCGCAATTCACCTTGGGTGAGCTTTAACGATTGATCATTTCATTTATTTTATTCCTATGAGACAAGGACTGTGTCCATTCTGATTATCTCGTAGTTGCCCCAGGGCTTAGCACATAGTAAGTGCTTAAAAAATATCACAATTATAATTTTATTATTATTATCATTATTACTATTATTATTAGCATTGGTTTGGGAACATTTTCCAGAGCTGGAGAAGAGTCTTGTTTTGCTTTCAATAAGCAATCATTTTATTACATATGGAGAAAAACCCAATGCACCACTGAATACACATCTCAATTAAAATCACTCAGGGTACAGTTCTTCTGCCTCCCTTGGATGATGTCTCTAATGATCAAAGAAAAGAGCCCAACTATGTTGAATTTCCTAAATGTTTGGATGAAAATTTTTCTCGTTTGAAGCTGACAACATAATGGATGATTCCAGCCCTCATTAAACGCTATCAGCCAATGAGAAAACTCCCTAAGACACAATCAAAGTGAACACAACTCTGACCTTAATAACACATTCCATTATGGCAAAGAACAAAGTAGTATTAGCTTAATCACTTCTGGGAGACCAATCTGGCCTCCGATGACCCTTTTCCTTCTGACTTCTAGTGGCTTTTTAGAAGTGTAAAATGAACAAAATAATCTACTTTTCTAAGATAATTTGCCCCAATTTTCACTTCATTTTTAGTAGGTGATGCTTGAGAACGAAAAAAAACCCTCCCTTGAGCCCATAGCTCCCTCGGGTTATCGGTCCATCTCCCTTCTACCATTCCTCTCTATGCCAGTTGTCTCCCGTTCCTCTTCTACAATTCTCTCCTTGATCCCCTCCAATTTAGTTTCCACCCACTCACGCTTTCACTCCACATAAACCACCTTCTAGAAGATTACTAATGACCCCTTTCTTCCCAAATGCAATGGCCTCTACTCCATTCTAATCCTTCTTAACTTCTGAGATACTTTCAACATCAACCACCCCCTTCTCCTGAAACATTATCCAACCTTGACTGAATTGACATTGTCCTCTCCTGGTTCTCCCTCCAAGCTCTCTGACCCCTCTCTTTCCTGAGTTCCTCCTCTATTTCCTGCTGCCTAAACTGTGAAAATCTCTCAAGGCTCAGTTTTGGGTCCCCTTCTATTCCCTATCTACACCCACTCCCTTGGAGAACTCATTCACTCTTAAGGCTTCAACTACCATCTCTGTGCAGATGACTGCCAAGTCTATATCTCCAGCCCCGATCTCTCTTCTCTGCAAACTCACATTTCCTCCTGCCTTGAGGACTCCTCTATGCTGGATGTCCCACTGACACCTCAAAATTAAAGTGTCCTAAACAGAATTCCTTACCTTCCCATTCAAATCCTATCCTCTACCTGAGAAGCAGTGTAGCTTAGTGGAAAGAGCACTGGCTTGGGAGTCAGAGGTCGAGGGTTCAAATCCCAGCTCTGCCAATTGTCAGCTCTGTGACTCTGGGCAACTCACAACTTCTCTGTGCCTCAGTTACCTCATCTGTAAAATGGGGATTAAGACTGTGATCCCCACATGGGACAACCTGATAACTTTGTATCTACCCCAGCACTTAGAATAGTGCTTGGCACACAATAAGTACTTAATAAATACCACTATTACTATAATTATTATTACCTGATTTTTCCATCACTGTGGACAGAACTACCATTCTCCCAGACTCACAAGCCTTTAATCTGGGCATTATCCTCAACTCATTTCTTTCATTTCACCCACATATTCTATCCGTCACAAAATCCTGCCGGTACTGCTTTCAAAGCATTGCTAAAAATCCACTCTTTTCTCTCCATCCAAACTGCTACCACGCTAATCCAAGAATTATCCGATCCCACCTTGATTACTGCATCAGCCCCTTCTCTGACCTCCCTGCTTCCTGCCTCTTCCCACTCCAGTCCATACTTCACTCTGCTTTTTCTACACAACCAATCAGTCCATGTTTCCCCACTCCTTAAGAACCTCCAGTGGTTGCCATCCACCTCTACATCAGGGACTCCTTACCATCAGCTTTATAGCACTCAATCACTTTGCCCCCTCCTTTCCTACTACAGGCCAGATTGCACACTTCACTCCTCTAGTGACCGGATTTTGTATATCTCACTGCCGAATTATCTCCCACAACCCGCCTCAGGCCTGGAATATGCTCCCTCTTCATATCCAACAGACGATCACTCTCCCCACCTTCAAAGCCTTATTCAAAGAACATCTCCTCCAAGAGGCCTTACCTAAGCCCACACTTCCTCTTCTCCCACTTCCTTCTGTATTGCTTTTGCACACTTAGCTTTCTCTCCCATAGCTCCACAGCAGTCATCTGTATTTCCATAATTTATTTATTTTTACTATCTGATCCCCCTTTAAAGTATAAACTCACTGGGGGCAGGGAACCCAACTACCAACTCCGCTATATTGTATTCTCCCAAGTGCAGAGAACAATGCTCTGCACATATTAAGAGCTCAGTGTATATGATTGAGAAGCAACTTGGCTCAGTGAAAGAGCACAGGCTTTGGAGTCAGAGGTCATGGTTCAAATCCCTGCTCCGCCAACTGTCAGCTGTGTGACTTTGGGCAAGTCACTTAACTTCTCTGTGCCTCAGTTCCCTCATCTGTAAAATGGGGATTAAGACTGTGAGTGTCACGTGGGACAACCTGATCACCTTGTATCCCCCCAGCACTCAGAACAGTGCTTTGCACATAATAAGTGCTTAACAAATACCATTATTATTATTATTGAATTTTCCAGATTAAAAAAAGTCTATTCGACCATTGAGATAACACTGAGAACACAGTACTGGGAATCAGGAGACCTGGTTCTTATCCTGGCTCAACCACTTGCCTGCTTTATGCCCTTTGGCAATTCATTAACTTCTCTGTACTTCAATTTCCTCATCTGTAAAATGGGAATAAAAGTCATATCAAGTGTTGTGTGCAGAGCACTTTATTAAGCACTAGGAAGAGTACAATATAACAATAAGTAGACAGAACCTGTTCTACCCCTCAGATTATGTGGGTCAGATGTTACATCTGGTTTGACAATCTATTATCCTAGCGCTTAGTATAGTGCTTGGCACACAGTAAACACTTATGCTGGGGGGACATCATGGTCCAGTTGATAAAGCTCTGTCCTGGGAGCCAGAGGTCCTGATTCTAATACCGCTCTGCCAGTTACCCACTGTGAAACCTTGGGCAAGTCCCTTAACTTTGCCGTGCCTCAATTTCCTCAACTGTAAAATGGGGATTCAATAGCTGTTCTCCCCACTATTTAGGCTGTGAGCCCCATGTGGGACAGGGACTGTGTCTGGCCTGGTTGAGTTGTATCTACCCAGAACAGTAGTATTTAAAATGTAGTGCTTAATAAACACCACTTGAAAAACACCTGAATCATCATTCTTTGAAGTGATGACTGACAGTTGTGGCTTTTTTTTTTGGATTTTTTGTTTCCAACTTATATCTGTTTAGCTGTATTTAACAGCCCCTCTGCTCCAAAGTTGAAATTCAGTCCCTAACAATAGTATCATCAGTTCAGGGCTTAATGCTGCCATCATCATCATCTGTAATGTGAACAAAGTTTAGTTTGTGAAGCAGAGAAGCAGTGTGACCTAAAGCAAGGACCCAGAAGTCAGATGGACTTGAGTTCTAATCCAAACTCCACCCCTCCTGTGCTGTGTGACCTTGAGCAAGTCACTTCACTTCACTGTGCCTCAGTTACCTCATCAGTCAAATGGGGATTAAGACTGTGAGCCCCATGTGGGACATGTACTGTGTCCAATCTGATTAGCTAGTATCTTCCCCAGGGCTTAATACAGTGCCTGGCACTTAGCGGGTACTTACACCACTTAAAAACAATTTTTTGTTTAAAAAAAAGGAAGCAGGGTGCTCTAGTGGAAAAAGCCCAGGCCTCTGAGTCAGAGGACCTGGGTTCTAACCCCAACGCTGCCACTTGTCTATTATATGACCTTGGGCAAGTCACTTAACTTCTCTATGTTCCTTTAACTGTAAAATGGTGATGCAATGTCTGTTGTCCCTCCTTCTTAGACTCTGAGCCCCATGTGGAACAGAGACTGTGTTCCATCTCATTAATTTATATCTAATCCAGTGTTTAGAAAAGTGCTTAACAGATAGTAAGTGATTAACAAGTACCGTAATTATTAATTACATATACATATATATATAATGTAAGATGATTTGCTGTCATGTTCCTTGGTTCCACCTTCAAATGAATCTAATTAGTATCAGTGGGCCAGAGGATTAGTAAACTAAATGCTAGTTTTCAACATTGATCAAATGCCAGCAATAAACCAAATCTAAATGCAAAGGACTATAAACTAAGCTATGAAGAGCCAGGGGGTGGAAATACACTTAAACAAATTCAGTCAAAATCCACAGTATTATTCATAAACATTTTCAACAGTTTATGAAAACCATAACTAAGCCTGTAATAAAAGTATTCCAGAAAATCATTTTGTTGGGTAAATTCAATATTATCCACTTTACTGTTCTAATTTTGGCAGGCTAACCTCTCTGGCTATCTTATTACTGGCTTACCTTAGTCATGGAGATTTATTTATTTTTCTCCGTTGTCTGTAAACAGTTTATCTCACAGTTTATTTTTCTTTCATACCATAATCCTCCAAATACTAAAGTCAACCTCAGTAGCAAGACCCAGCTTTGCAGTCATGACTGGTGAGTTTCAGGTTGTAACAGAATGCTACTGCCATGAAATGGATAATGGAGAAAGTAGCCCACCTAATCCAAGGTGAAGGATTGGATTGGGAACAGCCAATGACCATGTCTTACCTTCGAGCCCAAAAGTGGAAAAAGAGAGATTCTATAGTGAATTTAAAGGTACTTTAACAATAACCCTTCTTAGCAATCCAGCTAAGTTCAAAATCCTCCCTTAAAAAATCTCCTCCCAGAGGCATTCTCTAACTAATCCCCACCCCTCCGGAAAAATAGGAGTAATAGTAGTAGTAGTGGTGTTAGTAATTATTCTATGCCCATTATTTGCAGGGCACTAAAAGTGCTTGGGAGTACCAAATAATGAAGTCCCTGCCCAGAGGGAACTTGTACTCTAATGGAAAGACAAACATAAATATTTACATTACTTTGCAATAATTAAGGGCATATAGGTTAATTGTTGTAAAGTACTGCTGTAAATATTTTTATATTTGTCTACCCCATTAGATTAAAAGCTGCTGGTGGGCAGGAACTTCATTTATATAGTTCTATATATAGAATCATGGGTGTTAACAGCAAATTATATATATATATATATATATATGCATATACACACACACACACACACATATATAGACAGATACACACACACACATATATATATATATATATATATATATATGCCATGTGCCCATCTCATAGTCCAGTAGCTCCCCGCATATGACTGTCCTGGACAATGACCACCAGGAAGTCTCCTTAGATAACCAGGGGCTTTTTTGAGATTTTAGTTATATGTTTAAACCAGCATGAGTCAAGTTAACAAGTGTAAATTGCAGGCATCACACTAGCTTCCCATGAGAGATCAGTGTATGAGACAGATCTTTTGTGCTGGAACCAGATGGTTACAACCCTGATGAAGAAAAGTTCCTGATGATGACCTGAGAGCATCTTGGGTCTGTTCTAAAGTACCAGAAAGATTGTGTGAATGGGTTGGATTAGGTTTATCCTCCTGTTCATGTAAGCGTGTGAGTGTGTAGAGTGTTCTGCTTTAAGAGTTAAAAAGATTGCAAATGTGTTGGAATTAAGGTTCCCAATGTGTTTGTGTGTAGAATGGAGGATGTTTTGGGAGTTCCAAGAAGTTGAGAATTCAGGAGATGCCTTCAGAGAGATTATGTTTGTGGACATGGCTGGAGCAGGAATGAGGAAAGGTCTTAAAGATGAAAAAGACAGAGAGGTAAGAGGGAAAGGAGTGAAAGGCCAGAAGAGTTATCTCTAAAGAGATAATGGGGGAGTGAATATAGATAAGAGGGAAGGCCTATGTCTCAGGAAGGAAAGAGAATGTTGAAGAAGGATTTGGGCATGCGAGTTAAGCACTATCTATCAAGCACTGTTCTAAGGGCTGGGGTAGACAAAGTTAATCAGGTTGGACACAGTCCCTGTAACACATGGGCTTACAGCCTATGTCAGAGGACAGCTCAATCAACGCTATCTGAAAAATAAAAGGGAGGCAGCTTTTATTTTTTTTTAATGGCACTTGTGTGTGCCAGGTGCAGTATTAAGATCTGGGGTAGATGAAAGGTAATCAGGTTGGACACAGTCTCCATCCTATATGGAGCTCGTATTCTAAGTAGGAGGGTGAATTTAATCCCCTTTTTATAGATGAGGAATCTGTGGTACAGAGAAGCTAAGTGCCTCGCCCTAGGTCACACAGCAGGCAAGTGACAGAACGGGGATTAAAACCCAGGCTCTTTGACTCCAAGACCCATACTCTTTCCACTAGGTCACACTGCTTTTCAGGCCCACTATTATTATTCCCAATATTCTGTGACATTCTCTTTGAGCAACATCACAATTCAAATTTCCTCAAAGATGGAAGAAACTTCCCTTCTAGCATTATAAACAGAGCCTGCTCACCTAGTTCAGCTGATGATGGAGGTTTTCATGTAAGCTTCTTGACTGAACTTCTTAGACTTTTATCCCACACAGCCTCTCCATTCTTATTATCACCAAATTAGTTGGCATTTTTTAAGCGCTTACTATGTGCAAAGTACCAAATCAATAATGCCTGTTCGAGCAGTGAGTTTTGGTAACTTCTAGAAGTACATCACCATTCTGGTTGAATTTAATTTCATTTACATTATTACTTGCCCCAAGCTGACATTTTATGCCTGACCTAATTCCCTTAGAGTTCCGTGGATTGGGTCCATGCTGATATCTTGTGGTAGCATTTAACAGAATGCAAACAAAGGGGGTGGTGCTACATCATATTAAAAAATATTTTTCTTAAATCAATCATTTCTTTATTTTCTCCCGCAGTCTTGCCGATAGACATATTAAGACATACACACAAAACTACCAAACTTTAAAGCCTTCTTGTAGCTAACTACAAGAACAAAAAGACATTCAAAAGTAATGTTCCCCCACTGTTTTAATGGTGAAATGCACATCTGTTGGACTGGGTTAATGTTTATAAACTAGTTCTACCACAGGCCTGAAGAACAGAGTTCCCATAAAAGTTTAAAAAGTCTTTTAACACTTTAACTGTATATATTTTCTTGTTTATTTCTGCTATAAAGTCACAAACACTGTCACTTTCAAAATCTTCGCTCTATGCTTTATTTGCCTTTCACATATTGCACTGCCACATTCTTTCAAATTCCCTAAAGAAATAAAAATTCAAGTGCAGTAGAGATGCTCAGCATATGCGAAAAGTGATCAGAGTGCTCTAGAATCAGTCAGTCCCTGGGAGACAAAGATAGCAATCAGACCGATTCAAAAGTTAGGAACTGAACCCTCAATGATGGCCACAAACATTCACCATACACATTCAAGTAAGGCTACATATAGGAATATGAATGAACACATTTCAGCTAGAAGGACCTGGACACTAAATCCAGGCTCTACCGCCTGTCTGTTGTGTGACCTTGGGCAAGACACTTCTCTGGGCCTCAGTTACCTCATTTGTAAAATGAGGATTAATACCGTGAGCCCCATGTGAGTTATGAACTGTGTTCAACCTGATTATCCAGTAACTAACCCAGCACTTAGATCAGTGCCTGGAACATAGAAAGCACTTTAAAAAATACATTAAAAAAACACATGTAATATGGTCATGAGGATCAAATTGTCACATGAGGGGACACATTCCACTGGGTACAGACCCAGAGAGCTAGACAAACAGGACCTTAATGGTACACCAGAGATTCTGAGATCAAACAAGGATACTTACTGAGCACTTACTATGTGCAGAGAACTGTACTAAGCACTTGGAAGAGAACAAAACAGCAGAATTGGCAGACACGTTCCCCGCCCATAATGAGCTTACAGTCTAGAGGGGGATAGTTAATTCCAAAGGACTGGTTTCTTGGACATTTTTCTCCTAGGATGGATAGCGGCTTAGGGTTTTAAGTATGACCATCCTGGAATTACCTCTAAATATATACAGAAAATAAATAATGCTCTGTTTCCTCCTTCATGCTTTAGAGTTCAGCTCTTCCCAGTTGGCTACCACTGGCTGGAGCTGATTGGTGAGGAATCCCAGATGCAAGCAGTCATTCATTTAAACTGATTTCTCAGAAACCACAGGTCCTGGTCGGAACTATGTGTCACGGATCTTATGCTACAATTTTCTATTGTTCCTATTTTCATTATGCTTCCTCTACCCATTTCGGTTCAAGGTGGATTCGCTGAATACTGATTTTAGGGATTGAAATAATTTTCTTTATAAAAGGTGGGAGCATTAAACACAACTTGCTATAACCAGTAGATTTTAAGTGAAAAGAAAGAAAAACAAAATCCTACAGTTCCCTTGCAAGGTTTTAATTCATTGTTTAGGGCAAGAAACAGCACAGTCTGGTGGATAGCACCTGGGATTGGGAGTAAGAAGGACCTGGTTTCTAATCCCTGCTCTGCCACTTGTCTGCTTTGGGACCTTGGGCAAGTCACTTCTCCGTTCTGGGTTTCCTTGACTGTAAAATGGGGATACCTGTTCTCCCTCCTACTTGGTCTGTGAGACTGTGGGACAGGGATCTAACACAATTTGCTTATATCCACTCCAGTGCTTAGTACAGTGTTTGACACATATTAAGTGCTTAAAACCATCATTATTATTATTATTAGGGCAGATAATCTAAGGACCCCTAAGAGAGAACGGGTACCAAAGTTGTCGCATCTTGTTTTTGCAGATATTTTTCTCTCATATTCTGGCAACTGACAGGCATATATTTAGTATTCTCAAAGTGCAGAACACTGCTCCTAGGCATTTGGGGCATATTATATGAAACAGACAATTTTCTATCCTGAGAACCTTACAATTTAGCAAGAGGGAGTGATGATGGACAAACCAACATACATAGAATGAAAGAAGAATAATAATGTTTATTACACAGGAACGCTGTGCTAGATACAATATGATGTCTAGTATTACTATGGAGAAGCAGGGTAGCTCTTGTGAATAGAGTGTGGTCCTTAGATTCAAAAGGGTTCTAATCCCAGTTCTGCCACTTGTCTGCTGTGGACCTTGGGCAAATCACTTCATTTTTCTGTGCCTCAGTTACCTCACCTGTAAAATGGGGATTCAGATCATGAGTCCCATGTTGGAAATGGACTGTGTCCAATCCAATTATATCTACTCCAGTGCTAAGTACAGTTCCTTGCATGTAATAAATGCTTAATACATATCATTAAAAAGAGATACTCTATGTAAGGGTTCAATCCATAGTATTTATTGAGAGCTTATTCTGTCCAGAGCATTGTGGTAAATATTTGCAAGAGTATACAATGTAGTTGGGTGACATGATCACTTTGTTTAAGGAGTTCACAGTCCACTGAGATAACCTTAAGTAGAAACCTATTAAGAAATGGAATAGTTGAATGAAAAAATATGGAGGAAAACATTCTGTAATTGATAGTCAAATCTGCTAGTGACTCTGGAAAAAGGATTTATTTTAAAAAATATACACTGATATACAGCATTCTATTTGTTGATAATCTGCACGTTGGATTTCTCTGCACTGTGTGGACAACACTTTCACCCATTTTCATTCATCATTGAGGGCTGAATAGAAATATACGTCGTCTTAAATCACAGAAGTCTTTGTTTCCTGTTGTTGCTTTGTTTCCAGTAACAAAGTTCTGTCTTCCCATCCCTCTTCATCCCACATAACCCAGAAGATACCACTCTGCTTGAGGGTATACCTACAGTCATAACACAGGAATATCTACCTTGCCATATTCCTACTGTGTAGCTGTCCAGAAATATGACTTTCCCATCACTGTAGACGGCACTACCATCCTTCCCGTCTCACAAGCCCACAACCTTGGTGTCATCCTCGACTTTGCTCTCTCGTCCACCCCTCACATCCAATCCGTCACCAGGACCTGCCAGTCTCACCTCCGCAACATCACCAAGATCCGCCCTTTCCTCTCCATCCAAACCGCTACCCTGCTGGTTCAATCTCTCATCCTATCCCGACTGGATTACTGCATCAGCCTCCTCTCTGATCTCCCATCCTCCTGTCTCTCCCTACTTCAGTCTATACTTCACACCGCCGTCTGGATCATCTTTGTGCAGAAATGCTCTGGGAATGTTACTCCCCTCCTCAAAAATCTCCAGTAGCTACCAGTCAACCTACGCATCGGGCAAAAACTCCTCACTCTTGGCTTCAAGGCACTCCATCACCTCGCCCCCTCCTACCTTACCTCCCTTCTTTCCTTCTATGGCCCAGCCTGCACCCTCTGATCCTCTGCTGCCAACCTCCTCACTGGGCCTCGTTCTCGCCCATCCCGCCGTCGACTTCTGGCCCACGTCCTTCCCCTGGACTGGAATGCCCTCCCTCTGCACATCCACCAAACTAGCTCTCTTCCTTCCTTCAAAACCCTACTGAGAGCTCACCTCCTCCAGGAGGCCTTCCCAGACTGAGCCCCCTCCTTCCTTCCCCCCTCCTCCCCATCCCCCCGCCCTACCTCCTTCCTCTCCCCACAGCACCTGTATATACATTTGTACAGATTTATTACTCTATCTATTTTACTTGTACATATTTACTATTCTATTCTATTTTATTTTGTTAATATGTTTTGTTTTGTTGCCTGTCTCCTCCTTTTAGACTGTGAGCCCGTTGTTGGGTAGGGACCGTCTCTATATGTTGCCAACTTGTACTTCACAAGCGCTTAGTACAGTGCTCTGCACACAGTAAATGCTCAATAAATTCGATTGAATGAATGAATATGAAGATCCCAGCAAAGTTCCTGCAGGTTAACTGTTGCTGGGGAAACTGCCTTGATTTGCATTAAGTTTCAATGACTTCTTCTAGGCAAACACCAGGAGTCCATCACCTGCTCACATATTCTTTACAGCCTAGGCAAGCTTTAGTGCTTTAACACAGCAGCACTGCGGTTGTTACTGCTAATACCACCTTCTGAAATTACCCATTAAGTTCAGAAGGACAGCAACTTCTAAACAGAAATCATCTGATCCATGTTTCCTCATTCCAAGTTTTGAAAAATAGCACTCAATGAGAAGAGAACACCCATCCCATAGTTCTTATGTACATGATTTTATGTACATGCCATTTCTCCTTTCTGTAATTTACTTTAACATCTTGGACTGAAAGCTCTTTGTGCAGGGATTACGTCTACCAACTCTACTGTATTCTCCCCAGCAGTTAGTACAGTCTTCTACACAAAGTAAGAACTCAGTTGACTGAAAAAAGGTTAGATTTCTTTCCATAAAATGCCTCAAAACTATTTTCTAAATCTGACTGGACTGGAACTTATCGGTCTGATTTTTCTGGAAACATAGTGCACTGAGAGCACGGGTGACTTTAGCTATGAGACGTAATGGTCCTTTCTTTGGTAGTAATATTGAAACAGTTACTTGAAACCAGGTTAGTCTTCAACTACATTTATTTAGACCTTAAAGACTATTTTTCCCTGCATTGTTCACTCCCTTGAAACTTCATCTTTCTTCAAGACTGCCCTTGCAGCACCCAATCATATCACAGATAAAATCTTCTACTTACTCATGTTTAAAGTTCATCTCTGCATGTTTACCTAGGTCTGACTCCCTAGTCTATCCTGCTGTCTATAAAGATGCTCTCTTAGCCAGGAGAAGTTCCACTTGAGCAATCTTGTTCAATTATAGTGCATGAAACAGAGTCAATTTGTCATGCAAGATTTCCTTTTTCTCAAAAGTACAGAACGCTTTCCCTCAATTTTGATAAATGTCTTGTTCCTTTTAGGAGTCACTCCTGAGACTTTTACACATGTACTTTCCCTTTGACTGCTGCTATCCCATGGTGAATGTTAGTACGTCCAAGTATTGTGGATGACCCCTGGATCATTTCTACACAAGCCAAATGGACTTCAAATCACAAGGTGCTGTAATGATACTGCAAAAAGTAACAAAAATTCAGGGATATAATAAGTCGTCCCTACTTCCAGCAATCAATCAATGGCATGTATTGAGTACACAGTGGGCAGAGCACTGTATTAAGCATTTGGGAAAGTACAATACAACAGAGTTGGTTAATGCAATTACGGTCCTCATGTAATTTACAATCTAGCGTAATAGCAATTATTCCTCGTGTAGCAGACAACAACAGGGTTTGGTGACAGACTGAGTATGTGGGTTGACTTAAAAAGGGGAATTGAGGAAAACCAGCTTGTGAGACAGGGAGGATGGGGATGCTGTCTACAGTTATTGGAAAGTCATGGAGAGGACACGGTTTGGGTGGGAATATGAGGAGTTCTGTTTTGGACGTGTTAGGTTAGAGGTGTTTAAGTAGAGAAGTCCTGAAGGCAGGAGGAGATGTGAGACTGCAGAGGAGGAGAGAGATCAGGGGTGGAAATGTAGATATGGAAATCATCCACGTAAAGATGGTGGTTGAAGCCATGGTAGCAAATGTGTTCACTAGGGAAGTGGGTGTAATAGAAGGGGAACCCAAAACCCATCCTTGAAGGGACTCCCACATTTAGAGTGTGGAAAGCAGAGGAATAGCCTGTGAATGAGACTGAGAATAAGCGGCCAGAGACGTGAGAGCAGAACCAGGAGAGTACAGTGTCAGTGATAATCTTTCCAAGAGAAATGAGTGTTGAAATAAGTACTGAAGGCAGCTGAGAGGGCAAGGAGGACTGGGGTAATAATCATATCATAATGATAAATAATAATGGTATTTGTTAAGCACTTACTATGTAGGAGGCACTTTCCTAAGCACTGGGTAGATACAAGCTAATCAGGTTGGACAGAATCCCTGTCCCACAAAAGGGCTCACAATCTTCGTCTCTATTGCAAAGATGAGACTTTGAGCCCACTAGACGGTGAGACTGTGAGCCCACTGTTGGGTAGGGGCCGTCTCTATATGTTGCCAACTTGTACTTCCCAAGTGCTTAGTACAGTGCTCTGCATACAGTAAGCACTCAATAAATACAATTGAATGAATGAATGAGAGAACTGAGGTTCAGAGAGGAAAAGTGATTGTCCTAAGTCACACAGAAGAAAAGTAGTAGAGCTGGGATTAGAACCCAGATCCTTCTGGCTCCCAGGTCCCTGCTGAATGAAAGAGAGGCCAAGTAAAGTGCTTGGCAGAAAGTGGCCGGAGGAAGGAGAGAACAGTTTGGTTCCCGATGGTCAGGGTCCACATCTACTTCCCAGCTGTGAACTCTCTCCCAAAGTCCAGTCTGCTGCTCTGCACACAGCAAGTGCTTGATAAATGCCATTACCATTTGCCTTTTTGATTGGAGAACCCAAAATCGCGTTTGGGCAGGTAATCTGGGACTGGGCCTGGTATCAGCCCTGGCTAGAATCAGCCTGACCCAATACCTAACCAGAGGCTGCAGTCCGGCCATACCCAGAGTTGCCAGAAACTCTCTTCCAGGGGCTGCCCCAGAGGCTGCTAGGAACTTGTGGATGGAGCTCGGCACAGCTCATGGGCAACCTCACAACCCCCTACTTCCCCACCCTCTCTCCCAGAAGCAAGTTTCAGGCCTCTTCTGTTTTGGAAGACTCCTGGTCCCCCTATCAGGACCCATCTTCAGCGTGGCTCGGGGGAAAGAGCACGGGCTTTGGAGTCAGAGGTTATGGGTTCAAATCCCAGCTCCGCCAATTGTCAGCTGTGTGACTTTGGGCAAATCACTTAACTTCCCTGTGCCTCAGTTACCTCATCTGTAAAATGGGGATTAAGACTGTGAGCCCCCTGTGGGACAACCTGATCACCTTGAAACCTCCCCAGCACTTAGAACAGTGCTTTGCACATAGTAAGTGCTTAATAAATGCCATTATTATTATTATTATTGGATGTGGCAAGAAGGGGATCATTAGCAACCTTTGTGATGACAGCTTCCATGGAGTCAAGGGGACAGAAGCCAGAATGAAGGAGGTCCTGAAGAGAATTGGAGGAGAGAGCTTGGAGACAGCAGATATAGACAACTCGCTCAAGGATTACTTTACTAGGTTATTCCCTGCGGCCAGCATGACACAGGCAGCATTTCAGGCATCGGGGGGACAGACACTTTAGCCAGAGGGTATGACTACTGTCTTATGAAGAGACCTGGAAGCCCCCAAGAGTCATAGGTTGGTTACGGTTAACTTCTAACTCAAGAAGCAGCCTGGCCTAGTGGATAGAGCATGGGCCTGAGATGCAGAAGGACCTGGGTTCTAATCCCAGCTCTGCCACTTGTCTGTTGTGTGACCTTGGACAAGTCACTTAACTTCTCTATGCCTCAGTTTCTGCATCTGTAAAATGGGAATTAAGATTGTGAGCCCCATGTGGGGCATGGACTGAGTCCAACATGATTAGCTTGTATCTACCCCAGTGCTTAGTAAAGTGCCAGGCACAGAGTAAGCCCTTAAATACCATTTTTAAGAAATTTCTTTCCAGTAAAAGGACACAACATTTGATGAAATAATGTTGTCATTAAGTCGCAAAATAAGATCCTTTTCTCCTTGATAGTGAGAAAGTAACTCTCCTAGACATAAAGGCCCCTTTTTCAATAGTATTTGTTAAGCACTTACTATGTGTCAAACACTGTTCCAAGCACTGGGGTACTTACAAGTTAATTAGGTTGGACACAGTCCCTGTCCCACATGGGGATCACAGTCTAAGAAGGAGGGAAAACAGGAACTCTGAAGTCAGAGAAGTTAAGTGACTTGCCCAAGGTCACACAGCAAGCAACTGGCAGAGTGGGGATTAGAACCCAGGTCCTCTGACTCACAGACCTGTGCATTTTCCAATAGGTCATGCTGCCTTTGAATTCAGACCCTCAGTCAGTAATTTTGTAAGTACTGAAATAATCTTAGCTTCCAGTAATGAGTTTCACACGATTTGCTTTGAAGCCTGAAAGTTAAAACAACTTTCTACTAATGCTTTTACTAATGCTTTCAAAATAATAAGCTGCACATATTAAAGATGAAATTGGCATACTCAAGGAAGCCTGGTCAAACTTTAAATTGGGTCATCACGTTCCAGCCACAGAAAGTGCTTCTGCACTTTTGCAGCACATTGAAACCATCTCTACTTGCCACCCTGAAAGGATATTACAGGTTCTGTGTCCTGTTTAACAAAGGAAGGGAACATCATTTCTTCTGCATTGTTATAAAGTTATATGACCATTTCTTAGTTCCTACTAACTCCTGTGAAAATGAAATAACTTTTCCTTGCTCTCTCTTCTCTCCCCAGACACTTTTCGTGTTCAATTCCCATTCACAGGCAGACTTTGCAGAAAATTTTAAATAAACCTTTCACTCACTTTTAATCTGAAGACATCAAAATCTTCCTCACAGATTACAGATTTCCATTTCTCCCTATGCCCTTCCAGACAAGAGTGATAATTATTATCTCCCCTTTAAAAAAGTTTGGATATTAAATATCACCTTTTCATAAAAACATATTTATATTTTAAATGAAGCTCACCATTTTTAGCTCAGGGAAATTGATAGCCTGACCAGTATATCTCTCCCCTGAAGTTGTGAAAGCATGTCACTATTTCCCACAGGGTTTATCAAATGAGACATATATGCTTAGTATCAGGCAGAATACTATAAATAGGCATTATTCACTATGTGTCCTAGGGCATGGATGGATTAAGGTATAGTTCTTTGAATTCTGATTCTCTTTTCCTGAACCTTATTATGACATATAGATGCATTTTTTCACTGTTCCACTTGATGTCTTAAAATGGCTGTTTCAACTTTAACACGGGTAGGCATGAAGTATTTGAAACACAATTGCTCTTTATATACAGAATTCTCACAATGGCTCTTTGGAAAGCATCATAATTTCCTTTAACCTTGACGCTATAGTAGGCTGGCTCTATGTCAAAATAATCTACTATTGGAATTATGGTTTTCGTAGATGATTATTCTTTGCCAGTTATGACATAACACTAATCAAATGACTTTTAAATAATGCTGTAATTCAGCAAAACAGATTTCTCTTCACACTTTCCAACATGCTGAAATAAGATATAATTTTAACCCCTAAAACAAATTGAAATAGAAAACCTTCTCTAAAATTTGATGATTGATTGATTATCTAGGCTTTTCTTTTAGCTATTTTACTAAAAATGCATTACTGCAATTTGATTTGGCTCAGATATACATACATCAATCTGAATTACTTAGGGTTTGTGTATTTACGTGTTTAGTGACTCCAAGTTTGAAACAGAGTTATGGTAATTTTACAAGTTGTCAAGCTAAAAAAACATGTTCTCTAATTCTAAGACTTTGGACTCCTTTAGGGCCCCGATTATCTCTGTGTAACTTTTCCCAGAGTTTAGTACAGGGATCTGCTTACAGTAGGCACTGAATAATTAGTATTTATTACAACTACTGTGACAAACATTGGGAAAGGATACATGGGTGATAATTGGATGAGCCCCTCAATCAATCAATCATATTTATTGAGCACTTACTGTGCACAGAGAACTGTACTAAGCGCTTAGTACAGCAGCTCACAACCTAAGAATGAGAAGCAGTATGGCCTAGAGAGAAGCAGAATGCCCCAATGGACAGAGCGCAGACCTGGAACTCTGAAGGAACTGGGTTCTAATCCTGCTCTGACACTTGCCTGCTGTGTGACCTTGGGTAAGTCACTTAACTTCTCTGGGCCTCAGTTACCTCATTTCTAAAATGGGGATTAATATTGAGAGCCTCATGTGGGCTATGGACTGTGCTCAACCTCATTAGCTTACATGTACCCCAGTGCTTAGTACAGTGCCTGACACAGAATAAGCACTTAATAAATACCATTTAAAAAGTATAAAAGGATATGGGGACTGGTGGCACAGATGCATAGGAAAGGTGAAATAATACACATGGTACCAAAACATTAAAAGAAAAAGAAGTAAAATAAAACCTAGAAAAAGGCAACAGGGCACTCTGGCTAGAATACAAGAGTTTAGGCTCCCTGCAGCTCAGAATTCAACAGTCAGAACCAGAGCCACAAACATTATCTTAACCGAGGGCCTAACAACATTTGGTGGAGGTCATAAATCCCTGCTGTATCTGTTCTTCCCACTGTAGTGGTGACTAAAGAAGAAATAGGACTCTAACTACTGCAGCCCACTCCCCCTAGCAATTGTATTTTTCCAAATCCAGAAGAAGTACATTTCCCAGAATCCTCTTGGAATTCAGAAACTTAGAGGAGATACAACCAACAAGCAAGAGGAGCTTTTAAATTCAATAGAGGAGAAGTTTCATCTCTATTGGTTGTCTTTTCTCATATTTTACCTGGAAGCTATTTCCACATAGAGCATTTTAAGTAATCAATTAATTAATGTTATTTATTGAGCACTTACAGTGTGGAGAGCACCGTACTAACCACATGGGAGAGAACAAGATGGCAGAGTTGATAGACATGTTCTCTGCCCACAAGGACTTTATAGTCTAGAGGGGAAGACAAATTAGGATTATGGATATGTACGTAAGTGCTATGGGAATGAGGGTGTGGTGAATAAAGGGTACACATCCAAAAGCAAAGAAGAGGGAGTAGAGGAAAGAGGGTTTAATTGGAGAAGACCTCAAAGATGGGATAATTTTAATGATTTTTTCACTAGACTGTAAACTCCCTATAGGCAGAGAGAACAGATACTGAACCCCCACTTTACATATGAAGAAATAAAGAAACAAAGAAAAAAGTGACTTGTCCAAGGTCACACAGCAGTTAAGTGGTGGAGTTGGGATTAGAACCCATGTCCTCTAACTCCAAGGCCTGTGCTGGATGAGAATCAGGATCATGTTTTTTCCCAGTTTAATAATAATAATGATGACATTTATTAAGGGTTTACTATGTGCAAAGCACTGTTCTAAGGCCAGAAGAAGGCCATGTTGACTTCAACCAACTATCTATTCAACTCAGAACTCAGTCACTGGAAGAAGCAACCAAGAACTAAACGTTCTTGAATGTTTCTAAGAACGTTTCTAAGAACAACCAAAGCAGCTGAAATTGCATTTATTTTCTGTTTATGCCTAAAGGTACTTTAAAACTTAAAGCCTTCCTTAAAATCCCTTTACACACAGCTCTCGACTTAGTTTACTGAAGGCATCAACAGTGGTTTCAAATCATGAAGCCATGCTCTTAGGGTACACAGAGTTATGACTGCTGGCAAATGTGGAAAGGCCTTGAATGTTCTATCCTTTAGGGATAATCTCATCCTGCCCGGTTCTGCTTTTCTCCCTTCCTAAGAGGCAGGTGAAGAGCAACAGAGATATGGTAGGGAGAGTTCTTTTAGCCACAAACCTTGATCCACAGTCTATCAGTTTTCTCCTTTTGAGAAAGGATGATTCTTTCTGAAATGCCCTCTCAAATCTTTTGAAGAAGTCACTCTCAGAGAGGTTAATTGGACTTGGGAGAAAACACAATCACAGCTATCAAGAAATGGTTTTTACAGATTGCTTACTATGTGCAGAGTACTGTACTAAGTGTTTGGGAGAGTAAACAATGGATCACTTGCATTTATTGAGCACTTATTGTGTCCAAAGTACTATACTAAGCACTTGGCTTAGTGGATAGAGCACGGGCGTGGGGATCAGAAGGTTCTAACTTGCTTCAGTCCAGAAGCAAAGACTGCAGGAGAGATAACTGAAAAGGAACTGATTGTAGGGAAGCAGCATGGATACAGCACAGGCCTGGGAGTCTTAAGGTCATGGGTTCTAATCCCAGCTCCACCACTAATCTGCTGTGCAAACTTGGGCAAGTCTCTTCATATCTCTGTGCCTCAGTTACCTCATCTGTAAAATGGGGACTGAGACAGTCCCACCTGTGGGACAGGGACTGTGTCCAATCTGATTTGCTTGTATCCACCCAAGCACTTAGTTCAGTGACTGGCACACAGTACTTAAACATTATAATAAAAATTATTAGAGTTTATATACCTATATGAGCCCCAGTGGGACAGCCTGATCACCTTGTAACCTCCTCTGTGCTTAGAACAGTGCTTTGCACATAGTAAGCACTTAAATGCCATCATCATTATTATTATATACACATTATATATATTTTTTGAAAAAAATAATGTTTGCTAAGTGCTTACGCTGTGACAGACACTGTACTAAGTTCTGGGGTAGATAAAAGTCAATCAAGTTGGGCACAGTTCCTGTTCTACATGGGGCTCGCAGGCTTAATCCCCATTTTCCAGATGAGATAACTGAGGCCCAGAGAAATTAAGTGATCTGTCTAAGGTCACATAGCAAACAAGTGGCGGAGCAAGGATTAGAACCCAGGTCCTTCTGACTCCCAGGCCTGTGCTCTAAAATAATAATAATAATGTTGGTAGTTGTTAGATGCTTACTATGTGCAAAGCACTGCTCTAAGCGCTGGGGTAGATTCAAGGTTATCAGGTTGCCCTATGTGGGGCTCCCAGTCTTAATCCCCATTTTACAGATGAGAGAACTGAGGCACAGAGAAGTTAAGTGACTTGCCCAAAGTCACACAGCTGACAAGTGGCGGAGCCGGGATTTGAACCCATGATTTCTGACTCCCAAGCCCGTGCTCCTTCCACTGAGCCATGCTGCTTCTCTTGTGGAAAAGGAACATTTCCATCCAATCTGTTATGTTGAACTCTCCCAAGCCCTTAGTACAGGATACTGCACACAGTAAGCCCACAATACATATGATTGATTGATTGCGATACATACGATTGATTGATTCAGTGCTCTGCACACAGTAAATGCACAATAAATATGATTGATTAATATTTTAGCCACTTACTACAGGAGTCCTTTCAATTGCTGATGGTTCAAAATCCTCTCATGATGAAACCTAAAAACTTCTAAGTTTTTCCCTTAAAAAAAGATCTGAGAACAAAGTAATTCTGATTGTCCCTATGACTGTTATTTATAGTCTGTTCGATACAAGCACATGTGTTTGCAGAAGTCTTACATTTCTTCCCACAGAACTGATACTTTGTGTGTGTGGTTTTAAATCTTTAATGAGGAACTTTATTTCTCTTGATCATAATATCAGGATTAAAATTACCTCTACTTTTATATAAAGTGAGGCAGTGAGTATCTTTCCTATTTTGGTTTGAATTTCCCTTAGACCTCTCACAAATGCTCAAAACCTTCTCAATACCATGCTTTAAATACTCACCTAATTATTACTTTCCCGCTCAGTCCAGAACCCATTTCCAACAAAGATTCATGATGCCTTGGATACCGTGATGGCATTTCAATTCAGATTCACAACACTACACCTCTCACATTTGCTTTCTGTCACAAAAATAGACACTCTGTCATCATAAATTCTATAGGGTGACCCTCTTTCCCCACTGCCTCATCTTCGCCTCTCATCACTTGAATGAATGCAAAATATGATGGCCATAAATGTAAAATCTGCTAACTTTCATTCTTGATAATTTGTCAAAAGGCACATTAAAAAATAATTGGAGAGAAGCTGCATAGATTTTTAAAACATATCGAGTCATTTTTCTTCAATGCTTGACTAGCCAGGTTGCAAGTTTCCATTCTTTCTATCTCTTTTTAACAAGCCTGGACTGAAGCTTTAACAAGAGAAATATCATGGTATTGCCCACATCTGACTCCTGGGATCTGTTGCTAAGATCCTTTTGACTTATTGGCAGTCAACAGGTAAGTTATCTAGAGCTTTGGTTCATGACTTCAGATTTGGTCTTTCCCCTCTCATTTTAGAAATTTATATTATTAAAAACCATGCCAGTCCCACCTCCCAGATCACCTGAAGATTACAGATAATAGTTCTTTGGGTCGCCTTACCTCTAGTTTAAATCAGTGGTTGAGAGGAAATTGTGTGATAACATTTTGTGCATTGTCTATCTTAAAGGATCTCTAATTATTTTTCATAAAGTAGTAGTACCATATAAATCAAAGCAATTTCATTTTATTGCCTTAGATTTACTTCTCACAAGAATGGTTTTTATCTCTATAGGTTTCATTTTCACAAAAATTCACTCTGACACCAACCAGCTCTGTAAATCTTTCATGTGGGTATATTTTGGCAGAGAAAATACAAGAGGGGGTGTAATCATAAGGCCACAAAATAAGTGGAAATTTCCTTCCCCGATCACTGAGAAGATTTCTCTAGGCTTTCAGAATTAGTTTTCACCCTTCTGTATAGTGGACAATAAAGCAATCTATTCACCAAAATATCTGTTTGCATTAACTCACTCAATATTATTAAAATAAGTTCTTAGAAGAACAATTAGCTTATCACAAAAAAGTATTACAGCATCAAAAGAAGCAACAAGAACCAGAATTTTCATCTTTCCCTAATTAGAAGATAAAAAAAGATTCAGAATAAACAAGATTTCCAAAATCTCCCAAGCCACTGTAAGAGATCACATTTGAAATTTTCTGATTGATAATACAGAATATTTCACTTGTGGAAAAAGCATCATCAGGGAAATGCAGCTGAAAGCAGAAATCAGTAATTTCAGGGCAAAACAATGTACAGCACTTCACGGCCAACAAGAGAACCAGCTAGGGTGAATGTCAGGGGAGCATACAAGGGAAGCTATAGAGAGTTACCTCAAGTCCATGGTCCCCAAACTCTATCAATCAACAATATTTATTGAATGCTTACTCTGGAAAGCGCTGTACTAAGAACTTAGGAGAGTACAACAGAAATTGGAGATACGATCCTTGCTATCAAGGAACTTACAAGCTAGTGGGGGAGTCAGACACTAAAATAAAGGCCATCTCCAAGTATTATTATGGCACTTGTTAAGAGCTTATTATGGTCCACATAGTGTTCTAAGTGCTGGAGTTGATACAATATAAGCAGATTAATCCCTGCCCGCAGAGGATTCACAATCTAAGTGGGAGGGAGAATAGGTAATAAATCTCCATTTTCAAATAAGGAAACAGACCCAAAGAAGTTAAGTGACCTGCCCAATATCACACAGCAGGCATGTGGCAGAGCGAGGAAGAGAATCCAGATCCTCTGACCTCCAATCCCATGCTCTCTTTCGAAACACTAGGACATACTGCTTCTCAACTACCATCATTGACAAAATTATCATCAATAACCTTCACAGTATTTGAACACTTTCTGTGCAAAGGATTTTATACCATTCACCTGCTAAGAGTAAATTGGTATAGAGAAGCAGCATGGCTCAGTGGAAAGAGCTCGGGCTTTGGAGTCAGAGGTTATGAGTTCAAATCCCGACTCCACCAACTGTCAGTTGTGTGACTTTGGGCAAGTCACAACTTCTCTGGGCCTCAGTTACCTCATCTGTAAAATGGGGATTAAAACTGCAAGCCCCATGTGGGACAACCTGATCACCTTGTAACCTCCCCAGCTCTTAGAACAGTTCTTTGCACATAGTAAGCACTTAACAAATACCATCATCATCATCATTATTATCATTATACTAGCCCCATGGGCACATATAAAAGAAGTAAATGGCAAAGTCCTTTTCTGAGGAGGTTGAGGAGGTTTACTATTCTATTTATTTTGTTAATGATGTGCATTTAGCTTTAATTCTATTTGTTCTGATGACTTGACACCTGTCCACATGTTTTGTTTTGCTGTTTGTCTCCCCCTTCTAGACTGTGAGCCCGTTGTTGGATGGGGACCGCCTCTATATATTGCCAACTGTACTTACCAAGCGCTTAGTACAGTGCTCTGCACACAGTAAACACTCAATAAATACGATTGAATGAATGAATGATTTGAGGGGAAAAAGTCCTTTTCTGAGGGGAAAAAAGTCCTTTTCTGAGGAGGTTGAGACACAAGCAGGGCACACATGTCATATATCAAATAAATGAACATGACCTGGCCCAGAAAATAAGGGGTTTGTCAGGGAAGGAGTCTTGTATTGGGCCTGTCACCACCCAACGACCAATCTTGTTACTGTTAACTATAGCAATCTTTCCTGCCTCTCCTCTCCCACTGTTCCCCAGCCTGTGGACAGGGCTTTTTGTTAGACTGGTAAACAAGCTGCATTCAGGATCATGGTCCACTTCCTTACTCCTTTAAGGATGTCATGAGCTGGGGCTCGTTCCCTCTCTGCTCTTTTGGTCTCCAAGTACTTTCTCCTGCTCCTTTGCACAGGGCCTAGGATGAAAAGTGTTCACGGTGCTAGCGATTAAGGCACTGATACCGACTATGGGAGCAAAATATGCACTTCTTTCAAATTAAAAAGAAATCATGCCCTCGTACACAGGCCTGACATTTTCCTAAAAGCAGATTTCTGGGGGATGGGGGTGGAGGTTGGGGGGGGGGGGGGGGCGGTATTTTTAGTCTGAATCTGCAGGGAAAGCCTGATATTAAACTCAAAGCTAATGTGAAATTACAATTATTAGGGGGTCTGGCAAACTTACAGGGGGAAGATTTGCAAGCAAGGGGAAAATATGTGCAAGGATTTAGAGAAAGGAGAGTTGAGAGCTAAATACTACTAAAACACATGCCATCTTTCAACAAAAGAAGCATCATTGTACACCTCTTAATAAATGCTCTTCAGAACTTTCCTGCTTACCTGAAGCCAAAATCCTCTATGGAAAAATCACCTCATCATTAGCTACCAATTTGGATTTTATTACTGCCATCAAGACAAATGTGGATTATCTGAAAGTTTTTCAAAAGTTTTTCCTAGACCAACGATGGCTTATGAATATCCAGCTCAAGCATCTCACCCTGACAAAATAAGAAACATATCACTAACTGTGGATAAATCCACCTAGGTCCTTTAACTTCTCATCCTTGGATCTATTTCTGAAAGGCTTCGGCTTTTCTTTTGTCCTCCAAAGCAGATTTCTGGGAGAAATCACTTCAAGTTAGTGAAGTGCACTATAGCCCAAGTTGTCTTGAATTTGAGAGACAGATTGCCTGAAGTGCTCAATGGGCGAATCGTAAATAGTGAAACTAAGTTTAAGTCCAAAAATGGATTTTGGTTTTTTGAAAAATTAGAAGTTTCTCAGAAGTTTCTCAGTTTAATTTTAATTCTTAGCTGAAGACCTTTAGACTTTGGACGACTTTCGTTTTAGAAGTGAATCAATAATAGTAATAAGGGCATTTATTTAGCGCTTAACTACGTGCAAAGCACTCTTCTAAGTGCTGGGGGGGATACAAGGTGATCGGCTTGTCCCATGGCGGGCTCACAGTGAATCCCCATTTTACAGATGAGGTAACAGGCACAGAGAAGTTAAGTGACTTGCCCAAAGTCACACAGCTGACAATTGGCAAAGCTGGTATTTGAACCCATGACCACTGACTCCAAAGCCCGGGCTCTTTCCATTGAGCCACACTGTTTCTGGATTAAATCAAGTCAGTCATATTAATTTGTTGTTGGCAGTTACCATCGGGTGCAACTTACTGTCAGGTCTGGCAGTGAGAAAAGAGAATCTGAAGGAAACTGACCCTGAAAACAACTTTTTTTCTTGTACGCCATCGACTTGCAATGTAATCTTCCAGAAAAGGCTTGATTTCCTTCAGGGCCCTGTGACAGTGCCTTTGGGAGTCCAGGGAAGAGATACTGGATTGTAATCAGACTGTATGGTCCTTGTTGTCAGAGATCATTTCTTCTACACCTATTATACTCTCCCAAGAGTTTAGAGTTTGGTTAGAGACAAAGCCCTCGTTGGTTGGAATTTCAGTTTCTGAGTAATTTGTCTCTAACTGAATTGAACCTGTGTCCAGTTCTGGAGTTTAAGAAGATGCTCTTTTCAGCATTCAGAATCCGATGACTTCGACAGATCAAGATCAGATAGGAATCCGACTCAGGATGGAGTCACTTGAAAAGGGCTTTATGATCCTTGCATGTACTATGTTAACTGAATTATTTAGCTGTCATACCATCACCAAACTGTTCATAAACTTTTAGAATAGAATATGAATTGGTACATACTGTGTTTGAAACAACTGTGGTACATATTAAGCACTTACTAGGTGCCAAGCACTTTTCTCAGCCTTGGAATAAATACAGTGGAATCAGATCAGAGAGTAGCTCACAAGGGGCTTACAGTCTTAAGAGGGAGAGAAAACAAGTCCATTTTCACAATAAGAAAACTTTGAAACCACACTGCTCCTATTTTGGTTCAAGGACACATCTTCTTTTTACACTGAAGTACTATGCTCATGTCCATCTAATTATTCAATTTCCCAAGATTGAGAATGTTTTGTTTCTTATATACAGTAGCCGATATATAGTAATAACACAAACAATTGAAAACTGCAGTTAATCTTGAACATTAAACTTCTGTATAATTCTCACTTAGTGATTTCTGAGATTCAGAAAACCTGGTGCAAATCCCAGCTCTTCCACCAGTCTGCTGTATGATCTCAGGCAAGTGACTTAACATCTCTAACTCTCAGTTTCCTCATCGAAAACTGGAGATGATAATACCATTCTCTCTCTACTTCACAAGGATATCGTGAGGATTAAATTGGACGATTATTAAGTATCCTGGAGATTCAAGATATCATGCGTTATTCACAGTTAAGGCTATCATTCACATTTATCATTATTTTATTAAACATTAATTGTTGATTAGGGATATAATTACTAGAGATCCTGTAAAAATGACCTTAATTGTGAAGATCAAATCCCTGAAAAATAAGGCCGCAAACAGTCATTTTGTAAGGGAGTGCAATAAAGAGTTGCCGATCTTGGAAAGCAATGTCCCTATTTTCCCACAGACTAAACCTATCTTTTGATTTTACTGTCCACAATCAAAAAGTACCTATTTAGCAATAACACAGAAGAACTCCTCCAGGAGGCGTTCCCAGACTGAGCCCCCTTCTTCCTCTCCCCCTCCTCCCCCTCTCCAACCCCCCCAACTTACCTCCTTCCCTTCCCCACAGCACCTGTATATATGTTTGTACGTATTTATTACTCTATTTATTTTACTTGTACATATTTATTCTATTTATTTTATTCTGTTAATATGTTTTGTTTTGTTCTCTGTCTCCCCCTTCTAGACTGTGAGCCCACTGTTGGGTAGGGACCATCCCTATATGTTGCCAAATTGTACTTCCCAAGCGCTTAGTACAGTGCTCTGCACACAGTAAGTGATCAATACGAATGAATGAATGAACTAATGAAGATTATTTGTCAAGGGCATTAACAGCATTCAGCCACTGCACAACCAACCTCAGCAATATCATGCTTTTCTTATTGCTCAAACCTTTGATAGCTGTTGCACTGTTTTCTTATATCTGAGTATTTTGCGTCACTTTTGTTAGGTATTGTGTATTTAACAACCTGGATTTTGTTTACTTGTTACGATATTTATTAAAAGCAGATTCTTTGCGTATAGTATTTTTTTGTTTCATTTAGCCCAATAAAATATGCATAGTTTGATGTAAATTTTTAAAGGGAAAAGGATGGTACCATTCTAAAAAAGCAATCCAAATGTTCTGCTTTAAATAGCAAAATCAGAAATGAGTCATTTTCTTAGTGGTTGCTACTGCCATGATCTGTTGAAAGAATCAAATATCTTTTTTAAGATCTTAGTATTATACTTTGGTGTTGGTGTTATGCTCTGTAGTCATTTCAAAGATAATCCCTTTTGAGCTGAGTTGTAGTGTGTAGTATGTACAAAATCATTCAAACAGTGCATTATTGACTTAATTCTTCAGAAGAAGTCTGGCTAAATACTGCAAGATATAGAAAGCAGAATACCTTGATCTCTTCCACACTCATCTCAGCTTTCTTCCTGAAGACGATGACTATTGGGATATCTGAGTCTTATGGCAGCCCTTTACTGCTCCAGATTTTGAGGAATGACTCTAAATCTAAGGACTAGATTCTCATCTTGCTTGCAGATTTCTCAGTCACTATGTTCCAGAAACAGTACTAAGCCCTGGGGTAGATAAAGCTCATCAGGTTAAAGTCCATGTGCCACAGGGGACTCACAGTTTACAGATGACATAACATCTCTGTGCCTCACTTCAGGGACTTGCCCAAGGTAACACAGTTGACAAGCAGCAGAGCCAGAAGTAAAACCCATATCCTTCTGACTCCGGGGCCCATGCTCTATCCACTAGGCCATGCTGTTTCCAACAGGCTGGGTTCTAATCCAGGAACTCCCATTTCTCCCCTGTGTGACCTTGGGTGAGTCACTTATTCTCTCCCTCAGTTCCCTCTTTGGTGGGAGCACACCAACATGCTCCCCATCTCCCATGCCTATTGATGGTGGCATTAGGCTTAACTCTTACCTTTTCTTGGATCCCAGTGTTCAGCTTGTCCCCAAATCCTGGCATCTCTTCCTCTACAACACTGTCAAATATTCCCCCTTTCCTCTCTATCCAAATGGCCACTACACTGGTCCAGGCACTCTAATATCCTCCCTTGATCACCGCATCAGCCTTCTGTCTGGTCTATATCCTCTCCAATCCATACTTCATTCTGCTGCCCAGACCATTAAAACAACATTCTCTATTCCTCTCCCCATGCTTCAAAACCTCAAATGGTCGCCCATTCCTGATCATATCCAACATTCCTAATTCTTGGCTTCAAGGAACTCAAATCAGCGCTCTACTTTTTATGCACTCTCCTCCCCTCTCCCACTAGACCCCGGCTCATACTCTTCACTCTTCTCAAACAAATCCCTTCTCATCTTTCCTCCTGCCAATCTTTTGCCCAGGCCCTCCTTCCTCCCTGGCACTACCTTCCCCTGAACATCCAATAGGCCATTGCTCCCCCATTTCTTCGCATTATCTTCTTCAGGAGGCCTTTTCCAATTAATTTTAAACTTCCCATGTTAAAAACTGTCAACTCCTGTTTTAGCACTTCCATGACACCTAAGCACAAAAACAGTAGCATTGCCCCTCAATACGTAACCATCAACCTTTATACCCTATTACTTCCCCTTAGACTGTGATTCCCATGTGGGACAGTGACTGGGTCAGAACTGATTATCCTGTATCTGCCCCACTGCTTAGTATCATGCTTAATACATAGTGTGTGAAAATACAATCTTTATATCATTATTATTATTTTACAAAACATTGTGATCATTTTTTCTATAGTCCCATACAACTTTTTAGTCCCATATGGGACAGGGACAATGTCCAACCTGATTTGCTAAGCACCCAGTGCTTAGTACAGTACCTGGCACATAGTAAGCACCTAATGAATACCATAATTATACTTATTATTCATCTAAACTCTAACTATTAGCAAGGTTTGTGAAGTTGTCACGCTAGCTCCCAGGACTTAAATGGTGAAAAAGTACAGTCAACCTTGAAGAATTCCATTCTGAAATTAGCTATATTTTTCAGCCTAGATCAAGATCTGCAAGCTCCATCCTTTTATGCTTTATGAAAAGTAGATTATTGTGCTTTAGAAGAAGGAGCTCACATGGCTTGAATGGTAGCGAGATCAGCTCCACTGGCTATTTTTTTTTTTTGCTGTTGCACATTTTAAAATAAATGTGTTAGACAAAATTTGAAAGGAACTCGGAAAGCTTTTCATAATGTGGGCTTTTCATAACACCAGCTGATGCAAATATAATGCCTTTAGATGAGACATTTTTTGTCAACTGGCTCTTCTGTAGACTTTTGTTTTTAAATTTTAATTAGAACAGCAGTAGAGGTTTTGCAATATTCAATATGTTCATTTGGCATTCATTATAATTATGAATGCAATATACCAGGCTTATCTAAAAAGAAAATGCTTTAAAAACAAAATATTAAGCAAGTTTTGGGTAAATGCATAAAGCATTAAAACAGACACTAGTCTAAGGGGATAATTAGATGACTAGAAGCAGTGAGGGAAAACGAACTGGGATAAGGATTGGGGAGAGGAAAAACAGGAGAGTTGGAGAAAAAAAGTGGCCACAAAAACTGTGGACATGGGTGCTTCCTGCTGCTTATTTCCATAGTTTCTCTGGAAAATAATAATAGTTGTGGTAGCCCGCCTCCTTTTTGGTGATTTTCACTAGTCAGTCTCTGTGTGCTTCCCACATAGGGAATGGACTGAGAAGGCGACTGATACTTTTTTCCTTTTCCTTCTTCCTTGTCCCAAGCAACTGAATGACCTAGTTCAAGGACTAGGGAATGGACTGAGAAGGCGACTGATACTTTTTTCCTTTTCCTTCTTCCTTGTCCCAAGCAACTGAATGACCTAGTTCAAGGATAGTACTGTTATTAATGAAAAAAATGCTCAGACCAAGGTCACACTATATCCTATAATCAACCTCCTGTCCTGGTATCTACAGAGCAGAGAAAAATAAAAATCCATTATTTATATTGATCAAAGTGCTGGACACCATCCAGACAAAAATGTGCCCAGTAACTGCAAAATCTTACACTGATGAAAATATGAATTTGGTACGCTTTCTACTAGGACTACGAAAGCTACAACTTTATATACCTTTATAAGGCTTAGTAGTTCCCCCAACAGCAATTTATTTTTAAATTCTTGGTTAAGGTGTATTAAAAGACATTCCAAATCCTTCCTAAAAATCAGGCCTGCTATCACTAACAAAAAGATCTTGTCCACCTTTACCAAAATGTATTTCCAAGTGTTAAATTGTTTATTTCACAAAAATCCTTAGCAATGGTTTGCCAGAGTAAACAATGCAATCTCATTAATTTGCTTTTATACAGTGGAGGGAGCAAGTGTTCAGAAAAAAGCAACTTATGCTTCCCAGTCTTCCCATAATAAACATGCAAGCTGTCTCTGTGAAAAACTAGTTATCTTAAAGCTATCTTAAAGAAGGAAACGGGAAGTAGATGTAAAGATATCTATATACCCATTGTATATAACAAGAATTTATGCTTTCATAACCCAAGGAACATATTGAGTTAGCACACAAATTTTTTTATGGTATTTGTTAAGTGCTTACTATGTGCCAAGCACTGTACTAAATGCTGGGGTAGATACAAGATAATCAGGTTGGACACAGTCCCTGTCCCACACAGTCTTAATTCCCATTTTACAGATAAGGTAACTGAAGCACAGAGAAGTTATGTGCTTTGCCCAAGATCACACAGCAGCTAAGCGGTGGAGGTGGGATTAGAACCCAGATCCTCTGACTCCAAGGACCACTCTTTCCACTGGGCACTGTTTCTCACATAGACATTTTTAAATGGAGATATAGAACGCGTGAAGGAACATATTAGAAGCACAGTACGCTTTGACCTGTTCTTTATCTCGCCTCCGAGCCCACTGAAACTGCCAGGAAGAGGCCAGACTTGCGCCAACCTTTAGGGGATTTCTGAAATAGGAGGGGGTAGGTGAGTCAGATTCATTCAATCATATTTATTGAGAGCTTACTATGTGCAAAGCACTGTACTAAGCACTTGAGAAGTACAATTCGGCAACAAACAGGGACAACCCCTGCCCACAACGGGCTCGTACTCCCAATCTGGGACGCTGCAAACCGAATAACATCCTAGAGGCCATCTTGAGCCTGAAAGACGCTGGGATGTCAGGTCTCAGAAAGCAAAGCCAACCTATGTTTTAGGGATTGGACAGTAATTGATCATTTGGTAGATTAAGGGAATGCTGTTTGTGTAGCTTGAAGCTTCTGATCCTGGGATAAATGTTCTACCACTCCAGACTTATGAATTACACTAGAACATTTTAATTATATGTCAATAAGTTCCAACACAAAATTCAGGGTCCGAATAAAGTAACGCTCCATTGAAGAGAAGCAGAGAAGCCTAGTAGATAGAGCATAAACCTGGTAGTCAGGAGGACCTGGGTTCTAATCCTGGTTCAACCACTTGTCTGCTGGGTGACCCTGGACAAGTCACTTCATTTCTCTGGGCCCCTGTTACCTCATCTGGAAAATGGGGATTAAGCCTGTGAGCCCCACATGAGACAATGACTGTGTCCAACCTGATTGACTTGTAATTACCGGGTGCTTAATACAGCGCCTGGCACATAGTAAGTGTTTAAAAGAAAAAAAAAAAGAGAGAGATGCTATAGTTGCCCAAAATGTTAAATTCTAGGACAGCAGAGCTTTTTGCCCTGTTCTTCAGACACAACAGTCTAGACTGTTAGCTTCCTTGTGGGCAGGAAACTCATCTCCTAACTCATTTACAGTGTACTGTCCCAAGCACGTACTAGAGCACTCTGTATATAACTACGATCGGTTGACTGAGCTTATGTTATTGTCTATCAATGCAGAATAGGGTCTCACCTTCAACTCAATCAAGACTTTGATAGCATTTATTGAGCAGTCAGTTCTGAACACTGTATTTAGCACTTGGAAGAGTACAATGGCGTTAACGGTCAATGACTGTTGCCTTCAAGCAGAGCTTACCAAAGACCAAACACTGTACTAAGCCCTTGGGAAAGTACAATGTCAGAGTTAAAAGAGGCAATCTCTACCCACAAGAAGCTACAGTCTCCATCGGACATGATTATGGCAAGGGAGACCTTTCGATTGAACAGGATTTTAAGGATCACTCTCCCACAATGAGTTTCTCAGCCACACCCAAGCACATAAATACAATCTCTCCATCAATTGCATTTGCTCCAAACACAAAGGACATTTCCGTACTCTGAATTACCAGTACTGACTAATATGGGTCTGTGGCTTTGTGAATGCCTTTTTTTAACCTAACCAGGAAGGAGATCTGAAGATTCATGGAAGGCTTTGGAAAGAAAAACTTCCTGTGATACTAAGTATTTTAATGTACTCTAGGGGCTGTATCCCCCATAGCCCAAATGGAGGGAAGGTTTCTTGGGATCACAAAGGACTTTTTTTTTTTTTGGGGGTGGGGGGAAGAACCATGCCAATTTATTGCAGAAGAGGAAACAAAGCAAAACAGAATGATGACCAGCTCTTCTTAAATCCATCTGTTTGTTTGCTTTTCATGTTCCCTTGCAAACTTTTTTTTGTTTCCTCAGGTCCGTTTTCTTGATTGATGCCGCTGACCTAATTCTAATGGGTGGTTTCGGCTCCTAAAGCCCCAGGGAAAGACAAAATGGCCCTTCACGGTGATTGGCTCAATCTTACATCCGGGGATTGATTCAGCTCTGTTTCTCCTAACCGTTTGTGGGATTACTCAATCCCTTCTTTACATTTCTTAATGCCTTGATATATATGGCCTTCCGGGAAGGATGAACCTAAGCAGGCTAGATTAATTACACTCTGTTCTCAGAGCAATAAACAATACTTTTATTTATTGATTCGGGATGCACTTCTTCTTAATGGGCTCCAACCTTAATGCTAGATGTAGGTTAAAGACTCTGTGCCAGGCTTTTGATGTGACAGAGCAGTTTTGGAAAGTGTGTAAAGGCATTCACATTAACAAATTGTTTATTTTGCTGGGTATTCCAGTCAATTGATCAATGATATTCACTGATCGCTTACTGTGTGCAGAGCAGTTTACTAAGCTCTTGGTAAGGTACAACATACTGCTTTGTCGACAAGGAGCTTACAGTCTATTGGGGGAAGACAGTAAAATTGATTACAGATAGGGGAATACAAAGTGAGAGTCAAAGGTGAGGCTAGAGTAGATAGAGGAAACGAAGCCTTAGGATAGATGTAACAATCATATTAGACATAGTCCTTATCCCACATGGAACTCAAAGTCTAAGGGGGACAGGATTTAGATACTTAACCACCATTTTACAAATAAGAAAACTGAGGCTCAGAAAAGGTAGTACAGTGTTAGTGCTTAGTACAGTGCTCTGCACACAGTAAGTGCTCAATAAATATGATGACTTGACTTGCTTAAGGTCACACGTCAGACAAACAGTTGAATCAGAATTAAAACCCAGGTCTTCTGACTCCCAGCCCTGGGCCCTTTACACTAAGCTATATTGTAGAAGGGTTAGACATTTCAACATTTTACTAAAAAAAAAAAATACAATCACATTCCACTCTTACATGGGTCATATTTTAAAAATATCACAACTTAATTCATGCAACTGTCTATCATAAGCAGTTGCTTCCATCTTAACTGTAAACCAAAATTACAGACTAGCCATTCATTAGAAACAGAGAGAGAGAGAGAGAGAGAGAGAGAGAGAGAGAGAGAGAAGGAAATCATTATGGGACAATTATACCAACTGGTGCAGGAAACAAGTAATTAGAACCTGTATGCTGAAAAATCAATGCTCCAATCCAATTTTCTCTAACTATTAATACCTAACCAATGGGACTATAGCCTTGAGAGACAAATTCAGGGCATGCAGCCAGCAGCAGAATGCTAACTAGGACAAGGCAGGAAAATGTATAGTCTTATCAATTCATAAAAATGTCACATACTATCTAAGAAAATGAGGAAGATATGCATGGATCTAGACGAAATTATCCAGGGTCCTGTCGTGATCTAATGCATTTGAACAAAGGCCAAATGAAAGAACTGTATCAATTACAAAATATTTACTAATGAATTCAATTGCAATGCCTTCTACCAGGAAATAAAATAAATGGGACTTATTGTAAAAGTTCCCTTCAGGAAATCAATAGTGCCTTAGAAGCACGATTAGAAGATGAAATAAGTCAGTTAGATCATCTACTGTTCTCCCTTCCATTGCAGTCACTGTATATTATCCATTGATTACCTAAGCTTGCTTAACGTGTCCCAAGCGATCTGCCTTCACTCGCCTTGGCAGACCTTCCCACTTAGGTGTTTGGGTGAGAAGGATCGTATATGATTTAATAGGTCCCCTCTGCAGAGTGATTCCACTGGAGCTCTCTCCCATCTGTGGCCCACATATCCTTCCCCTGCCCAAAACTTCCGGAGGAAGACCTAACAATAACGATAAAAATAATTGGGATATTTAAACGCTTACTACATGCCAAGCACTGCATTAAGCTCTGGAGTAGCTACATAAACTCAGACTAAATGTAGCTCTTCACGTTTGGAAGAGGTAGTTTGATCCCCATTTTACATATGAGCAAACTGTACTGAAGTGACGGGATTTGTCCAAGGTCATTCAGAAGCAAGTGGAAGAGATGGCCCAGGTCCTTTCTATTAGGTCACCAGGATGTTTTTTTCCTTCTTTTTTTTTTTTTGACTTGGGATAATACTAATAATAATGATGGCATTTGTTAAGTACTTACTATGTGCCAAGCACTGTTCTAAACACTGACTAATGATGGTATTTGTTAAGCGCTATGTGCCAAGCATTGTTCTAAGTGCTTGGGTAGATACAAGGTTATCAGGTTGTCCCA
This sequence comes from Tachyglossus aculeatus, assembly GCF_015852505.1. Lineage (NCBI taxonomy): Eukaryota > Metazoa > Chordata > Mammalia > Monotremata > Tachyglossidae > Tachyglossus > Tachyglossus aculeatus. The sequence continues at coordinate 15,555,710 of NC_052081.1, forward strand.
CATGGGGCTCACAGTCTTAATCCCCATTTTACGGATGAGATAACTGAGGCACAGAGGAGTAAAGTGACTTGCCTAAAGTTACACAGCTAACAGGTGGCGGAGCCGGGATTCAAACCCACAACCTCTGACTCCCAACCCCATGCCCTTTCCACTAAGCCAAGCTGCTTTGCAACAGAGAGGTGGCCAAGAGATCCTGTGACCAAAATTCACAGGTCAGGAAGGTGGTGGCCACTGACATCTAGAAACTGTTACTCTGGCAGTAATAGAATAACAACAGTAACGATTCTGGTATTTTTAAGCACTGTACTAGATGTTGGGGTAGATACTAGATGATCGGGTTGGACACAGTCACTGTCCCATGTAGGGCTTCCAGCCTTAATCCACAACTTCTGAGGCTTTGGGGCCCGGAAGAAGTGACTTGCCCAAGTTCACACAGCAGACAACTGGCAGAACTGGGATTAGAACCCAGGTCCTTCAGATTCCCAGGCCTGTACTCTATCCACTAAATCACACTGCTTTTCTTCATTTGTCACTACTGCTGCATCTATCTTGTACTCAAAAATATATTCCTGTTTGGAAAATTAACACCTTCAGATCCTCACAAATCTAGTAACGGTAAATCAGCAGTGTTTCAAACTGGACAGTTGGACAATGTTTTGAGTAGCCTGAGCTGGATGTAAATGAATACATAGAAATAGAAACTGTCAGCACCAAGGGGTAAGTACTATTTTGGGACTGGAACATATTTAATGGTAAAACTCCAACTGAAATAATGGTACTTAGTTTACATATTCATAAACAATTTGAATAAACAAAGCCAAGGAGATCCCAGAACTGCTTTTTTTTTATTAGTTGTCTCCTCTACCCTCCAGTTTCATTAATGCTAATCAAAGCAGTATAAAATGCCTCAGTTTGAGCACCTGTTTCACCATATTTTTCTCAAAGCTGGCCCATTTCCAGGCAGACTTTGTGGGTCTGGGAGGAAACCTGCTCACCCCAAGATCACTCAGACAAGTTTACTGTTTGAAAGAACTCTTCTTCCCTCAACTGGCAATACTCTTGTCCTAAAATGCAAGTAACTGAAGCAAAGCGGATTCTACACAGGCCACTAGTAGTTACGGAATCTGTCAATATTCTTAGTCACTTTACTAAATATGCCGTACTAGGAGTACTAATTTCAGCAGTCAAGATTCATCAGACTGGAAAATAATTTATCCTGGTTTGCAGTTTTTACAGGATTCCTAAGAATGCAAAATGGTCTTGTTTTCCCCTAATCTACGTATAATAAGCAGTTCATGATTTCACAAACCATAAATTTTGTTCTGGAACACTTTAAAGGATATTTAAGGTAAATGTTAAGTTCCTGAGCTTTAATTGTACTGCCGTTATGTGGCTTTAGGGAATCGGTTATTGCATTTATTAAGCAAATTTGCAGAATATTAAAACCTGCTTGTAATTATGATGCAAAAGCACAGCTGAGGAACTAAACACATAAATTGTGTTCTGTCATATGCACAAATATATGCAGACTTAAGCGTACAGAACATACACAGAATGTTCATATAGGATAAACAGAAAATGGATCTGGCTGGAGTTTCTGTAAATATTGTGATCCTCAATTTCATCTATAATTCAAACTGAATAGAGCAGCAGTAATTTACACCTTCAGGGTTGTGTTCTCGAATATACGGTTAAAAATACTGCCTGCCATTTTGGAGGCTTTGCTCCTCTGTGCCTTTGCTAAATAAGTAATTTAATTAAGCCAAGACCTGGCTTCACACAAAAATTCCCAGCTCCCGATAAACTACTCTAGTAGGAATTTCCACAGCCAAATAATGGATCCTAAATGGGACTTTCTGTGTAACTTTTCCATAATAGATAAGGCAGAGAGTCATGAAACTGGTAAAACTGAAAGCTGATTCGGTATGCCCTTTTTTCCCCCCCCTCCTCACATGCCTTTGTGAAACAGCCAGGTTGATTTGTGCCACACTGTAAATAAACAGACAAAACCCGTTATCCATATTACCATGCAATTACCTTGGGTATTGTTTTGATAAAGACCATTACTGTAAATTGCACAGACTGTCTAAAGAATCTGCTCTGGAGCTACTCTTCTAAAAGAGTACAGATATTTTCAAATTCAAAGTATTGAACTGAACTGTAATGTATCTAATTGTCCTTCAAATTGAAGAAATGTGCCACTGATAGTAAATTTCATCTATGAATGTGTGGCATGGCAGGAAATGCCAATGAGAGATCTATATTGGGCACAGAAAAAGGGTGCCTCTTGTTATGCTGTATACTTCATGTTCGCAGTACTTTGCGCAGTGTTCTCTTTGGCCTCCTTATCTCTTTCCACACAAAACTTGTGCTCAAAGAAAGTCACTCCCTACTTCATGCCAGTAGGGCTTGCAGGACTTTGCTAAGCAAATGATCCCAAGTTTTCAGACGGGATTCATCACTATCTGAGATTTCATTCAATTGTATCTTTCACAGGCTTCCTCTGCTCTAATTGCTTTCATTTCCCTAATTTCAGCTCTCAACACAGCGGCTGTTGGGAATCATTCATCCAAGCATACTTAATAATAATGATGGTATTTGTTAAGCTCTTGCTAGTTGCCAAGCACTGTTCTAAGCGCTGGGGTAGATACAAATGGTTGTCCCACGTGGGGCTCGGTTTTAATCCCCATTTTTCATATGAGGTAACAGGCATAGAGAAGTTAAGAGACTTGCCCAAAGTCACACAGCTGATAAATGGCAGAGCTGGGATTAGAACACTTGACCTCTGACTCCCAAACCCAGGCTCTTTCCACTAAGCCACACTGCTTCTCAGCATTTACCGTGTGCTGAGCACCGTACTAAGCTCTCAGGAAAGTACAACACAACCACATAACAGACACATTTCCTGTCCTCGACGAGTAGGCGGACAACACTACAACTCGATAGACCTTTAGTTCGGATGTGGACCAATACCAAGCTGAGGTCACACTCTGACTGCTTCCAAAACGATGTGCTGGCCTTCTTGATTGCCTTTTCTATTTTCCTGTAACACTGCATCATTGGTCACAGTGTTACTTGCTGTCTGGATCAAATTCTCTATGTGATATGGTATTTCACTGTTTACACTATTGTCTTACTAAAAGAGTGATCAAATTTGGGATTATTTCAGTTAAACCTTTGCCATTCACCTCTTCCTCCAAACTTAGATCTTTACATCATCCATGTAACCAAGGTGTAGTTAGTGAGTCACTTGGTAATCAGGTTTCACATTTGCAGTTTAAAACTTCAGTGTCTCCATATCACTCTGCAAACTTGGGCTTTTGAATCTCCCAGTTGATACCCTTCCAATCTGTAGTATTCATAAAATCTTTATTATTGCTAATAAAAATAATAGTATTTGGAAAGCACTTACTACATGACAAGCATTTTACTGAGCACTGGAATAAACGAAGATGTCTCACTTGGGGCACACAGTCTAAGGAGGAGGGAGACCTCCTTAGACTAAGGTATTTGAGTCCCCATTTTACAGATGAGGAAAGTGAGTCACAGAGAAGTTAAGTGACTTGCCCAAGGTCACACAGCTAGCAGGGGGCAGAGCTGAAGTTAAAACCTAGGTTCTCTGACTCCCAGCCCCACTGCTGTCCACAAAGTGATGCTCCTTCTCACTGGTTATAGGACCGTCAATTATATATTTAACTTTCAACTGTGTTCTATCTTCTGTCTAGAAAAAGGTTGCTACCCCTCACTTTCACAGGTCTAAATATCATCATAAAGAATGGTGATGGAAAAGACACAGGAATGGGTTCTGAGAGGAAAAAAATGACTCTGGGAAGTTTTTGTTCTGCCCAACATACCTTTTGGAATGGAAATGGTTCAGGCCCACTTGTATTTTAATACAAGAAGCTGAACTTTCCGACGTTCAATTTATTGCTACATGTTTGCCTTTAATATCAAATAAACCTTAACATAACATTCTTTAGTCAGCCCTTCTTATTTCTCTGGGAAAAACCAATATGTTTTCACTAGAGTGGCTATATTTTTTAAGTGAATTGCAATCTACCTTCTACTATAAGCTCCATGTCAACAGGGAGCGTGTCTTGCTACTGCTACATTTCCCAAGCACTTAGTACAGTGTTTCACACTCAGTAGGAGCTCAGTAAATACCACTGTTACTACTCTTGCCACTGTTCTAGCCAGACATTTTATAGAATTGACCTCCAGTTCGCAGGTGACACTGCTGACTGCGTGTTGGATCCATGAATGGGAATGTCTTTGAGAATCACCTGTCAATGGAAATGTGATGAGGCCCCTTTTCTGCCCCCAAAATCACTTGCTGCTTGGGGTGAGCATTCCTCAGATGCCAAGGATGATGCTCTTTCTCAGCTACCAACCAGCCACCTAAGGCTGCCTATCTTTCCAGGTACTTTCATCAAGGTTGGCAGAAGACAGGAAAGGAGTATGCCACAGCCAGCAGGCCATGTACATATTTACTATTCTTTTCATTTTGTTACTATGTTTTGTTTTGTTGTCTGTCTCCCCCTTCTAGACTGTGAGCCCGCTGTTGGGTAGGGACAGTCTCTATATGTTGCCAACTTGTACTTCCCAAGCGCTTAGTACAGTGCTCTGCACACAGTAAGTGCTCAATAAATACGATTGAGTGAATGAATGAATGTGAGTTGTTTTGGCAGTAGCAATGATAGTTTCCACCGACTCATCCATATTCTCTCGCCATTTCTCCGTGGGACCAGTGGCAAGCCCTGCTACCCCCTCAAGTGGAACCCACCTAATCAAGGATGATTTTGAGCACTTACTCTATGCAAAGCACTGTTCTAAGCAATTGGAAAAGTATAATACAACCGAGTTGGTAGATGGTATCGCTGCCCACAAGGAGCTTACTGGTAGAAATCACCTAAGGTCTCATGAGCCTTAAAGCGCACCAGGAATGAATCATTGATACCACCCTGAAAATTGGAAAAAATAAAACAAACTGACAATGACATTTTGTCAGTTACTTTAAGTGTAAAGTTCTGCCCATGATTTTTGGTTTACAAAGCATACATTTACTACCCTAAACATTCATAATACAACAGACAGCCTTTTAACTTATGAAAGTGTCAAACACTGTCCTTTTGGAAAAGATAGAATTGTTCATATTTATATATTTGAGAGAAGCAAGTCTTGTTTGCCTTCTCTTTCAGAGTGGAAGATATTAAGTAGCACTATTCAGAACAAATTATAACAGTGGTATTTGTTAAGCGCTTACTATATGTCTGGCACTGTACCAAGCATTAGGGTGGATACAAGCAAATCGGTTTGGGCACAGTCTCTGCTCCATATGGGGCTCATGGCCCTAATACCTATTTTACAGATGAGGTAACTGAGGTACAGAGAAATGAAGTGATTTGTCCAAGGTCACACAGCAGACTAGTGGGGGAGCTAGGATTTGAACCCAGGTCCTTTTGACTCCCAGACGCGGGGTCTTATCCACTAGGCCATGCTCCTTTTTCAGGAATCCCTGTGGGTAGCACAGATTTCATTCACTGTCACAGTCAGACACATTCATGAGTACAACCCATTACATACAACACTAAACGTATAAATATGGATAAGGGAAATGTATGTATAATGTATAAATGTATAAAGGAAAAGGGTGAGTAATGAACTTCTTTCAGGAAGCCAAAAACTAGAAAGCCTTAGTGATGAAGAGACTATTTCCTACCAAGCAACATGTTATGGTAGCAAGTCAGAGCCCAGAAAAGGATCATCAGATGAACTGAACTATAAATACTTGTCAGAAGCTGCTAACAAAATCCTGAAACATCTGAGACGAATTGATGAGGAGAGGACCCCTGAGACTTTAATTTTCTATTCATCCTCCCCATCACAGACACCGCCTGACAGCATAGCTAGTTTCTCTGATGTACAGTACAAGAGATTACAAGTCTGGCAGTGGACATTTTTCAGGTGAATACAATTGCTGCTTGTTCTGAAACTGTCCCAGGAGAGGACCACATTGCTTTCATGTCTATTCCAAGGAGAACCGCGTCCTCCGAAATGGACCTCTTCCCTACTCAACCATATGGATGCTGTTTACTCTGCATGGATGAAAACAAGAAGCCTAGATGTGCCTATTCATCTGGTATGTCAGCTTCTGCTACATCTGTGATCATGTTAGAGAAAGCATGGCCCAATGGAAAATGCATGGGTCTGAGGACCTGTGTCCTAATCTTGGCTCCACCACTTGTCTGTTGTGTGACCTAAGGCAAGTCATTTAACTTCTTGGTGACTCGGTTTCCTCATCTGTAAACTGGAAATTCAATACTTGCTCTCCCTATAAATAATAACGGCATTTATGAAGCGCTTATTATGTGCAAAGCACTGTTCTAAGCACTGGGGAGGCTACAAGGTGATCAGGTTGTCCCACGGGGGGCTCACAGTCAATCCCCATTTTACAGATGAGGTAATTGAGGCACAGAAAAATTAAGTGACTTGCCCAAAGTCACACAGTTGACAATTGGCGGAGCCAGGATTTGAACCCATGACCACTGACTTCAAAGCCCATGCTCCTTCCACTGAGCCATGCTGCTTCTATTAGACTGTAAGCCACATGTGGGATAGGGATTCTGCCCAACCTGATTATCTTCTATCTTCCCCCAGTGTTTATTACAATCAACCATAATTACTGAGTGCTTACTGAGTGCAGAGCACTGTACTAAGCACTTGGGAGAGTACAATATAACATTATAACAGAGAACATTCCTTGACCACAACGAGCTTCCAGTCTGAAAGGGGAGATGGATAACATAAACAGACAAATGACAGGTATGTACATTAGTTTTGTGGTGCCAAAGTGGTGAATTTAGGGAGCAAATCAGGGTGACATAGAAGGGAGTGGGAGAAAAGGAAATGAGGGCTACATAAGGTAGGAGGAAGTAAGGTGATTGAGTGTTTAATAGCCAATGAAAAGAAGTGTCTGTTTGATGCAGAGATGGATGGGCAATCACTAGAGGTTGCTAAGGAGTGGGGAAACATGTACTGAATGTTTTTGTAGAAAAATGATCCAGGCAGCAGAATGGGGAGAAACAGTAGGCTGGGTGGTAAGCAAGGAAGCTACTGAGTAAATGAGGTGGGATAGGATAAATGATTGGATTAACATGGTAGCAGTATGGATGGAGAGAAAAGGTTGGATTTTAGTGATGTTGTGAAGGTTGAACTGACAGAATCTGATGATAGAACAAATATGTGGGTTAAATGAGAGAGAGGAGTCCAGGATAACACCAAGGTTAGAGGACTGTGAGAAAGGAACTACGGCACTGTTGTCTATTGTGATAGGAAAGTCATGGGGAGGAAAGAGATTGGGTGGGAAGATGAGGAGATCTGTTTTGGATAAGTTTGAGGTGAAGAACATCCAAGTACAGTTGTCTCGAAGGCAGTGTTTGGTTCTTTGTAAATACTTAATGAATCTATTATTATAATTTTTACTGTTAATAATGATCCCCTAAAGCACTCAGGAAAGATTCACTTAACATCCATTTCTGAAGAACACACCTGAAAGAAAGGTAGCACAAACACTGCCACCTCCTATTACAGAGGGAATCCATGGGTCTTTCTGCCTACCCAACTCCAGAAGACTAGTTCTACACCCCAGCTGAAAGCTTAAATACAAAAGCACAAAATAAAGGCCACAGAGGAAAATATTCAGAGAAAACGATACCATATGGAACTAGTTAACCCTGCTGAACCACTATACTCTCTACCGTCTCATGCATTTGCTTTACTAACGTGGCAGTTATCTAACTTAAAAAAATTTACACCAGAAACCTGTGAACATGATTAATCTAGAGATATCAGATATAATATGAAGCTTAAGGCATCACTGAGAGACCTAGTATCAATGAACCATGGAGTAAGCTTGTAAAGTACATAATTAGACACAGTATAAGCTACTGTTTCAATAAGCTATAGGTAGCAAGAATCTTCTATATCTTAGAGTTGGATTTAATAGCTTTACAGTCTAACTGGAAAATACAGCATTAGAATTCATAGGCCATTGTGAAATAATTTTATTTGAATATATTTAAGATACAATTATAACAGTGATGCAGCTCTTTCCCAAAGGAGATGAAGTGCTCTATAAATATCTATTTGCAGTTCTCCCAGTGTTCCTGCTAGGTATTAGTCTTGCATTCTTTCACTCATATAAATGGATGAAAGATTTTAAGTAATAAGCTTAAGATCATAAAATATCTCATCTTGTTTGACAATCAATAAAGGAATTGAACAACTAATCTATGGTGCTCCAAAATGTCCAGAGGCATTAGAAATTACAGAAATGTAGCTCTACACACAGTAGAGAAGGCAAGTTCTTAAAAAAACAAAAACACAGCAATGATTTAACATTATTCCCAATCCAAAATACACTTTAACAGGAAAACAGCACGGTTTAGTAGGAAGTGCACTGGAGTGTGGGGATGAGAAAACTGGATACTGGTTCTTGGATTTGCACTTAATTTCTGTGTGGCCTTGGCCAACTCACTCAATTTCCCTGGGCCTCAGTTTCCTTACCTGTAAAATGAGGATAAAATACTTATCTTCCCTCCCTCTTAAACTGTGAGCCTCATGTAGAATAGGGACTGTGTAGGATCTGCTTTTTCTTTATTCTGCCTCAGCACTCTGCACATAGTAAGCACACAATATGCTATTTTCACCTCTTGAATTTGGTAAATACTCCTATATGGATGAAAGAAAGTTAAACTGAAATACAAATGAGGGTTTTCAAACCATAACCCACAAGTCACATTCTAGGTTTAATCAATCCTTTAGAGGATTAGATGCAATAGGATGCTCCTAGATTATTCTGGACTATCTGTGCCTTGGTGTTGTTTCTGCTTACCATAACCTACAAGTCACATTCTTGGTTTAATCAATCCTTTGGAGGATTAGATGTGATGGGATGCTCCTGGATTATTCTGGACTATTCTGTGCCTTGGTGGTGTTTCTGCTTCCCTCTCCTTTCCATTCTCTTCCTTTCCCCTTCACACTGCTATAGTAATAATTGTGGTATTTGTTAAACACTTAGGAGGTAAAAATCACTAAATTTTCTGCTAATCAGATCAGAGACAGCCCCTGTCCCACATGGGGCTCACAGACTAAGAACAGGTCTTTCTTCCTCATTTTCGCAAAGGAGGCACAGAAAAAATAAGTGACTTGCCCAAAACCCTCCAGCAGGCCAGTGGCAAAGGCTAGGCCTCTTGATCCTGTGTTCCTTTCATTAGTACACTATGTTTGGATATTTCCTTTTTATGTTGTAGCACTTTTATGTATTCACTCCAAATGTTTTGGTACCACTTGACAGTAGTTCGTGCAGTGCCATGGACTTCTTTGAAGAAGGGCCTCACCATCATCCATCACCCTCCTGGCCCTTCCTTCAACTTCAACCATTTTGATCCCTCACCACTGAGGATACCTGATAAGGGAGAAGTTTTGTCAATTTGTTCTGCAGGTGTGGACAGTGAATCGCCTAAGTGAACTTCCCACCTGGTAGGTTAAATTGGAATTATAAGGTTCGGACAGAGTTAATTATCCCAGAGAGAAAGTGGTACTGAGTATATTCTATTCAAGCTGGGTTTTCAGCACAAGGAAATGAGCTTCCATTACTATTTTCAGCAGAAAACTGGGTTTTCACCATTGCCATGGCAACCAGTACATTGTCAGCAATATAGCAATTCATTTATGATGCAATAGTGAGAAATGGCAAAATGATAAAGTGCTAGTCTCCACTGATAGTCCAAATAAATTAGGTTTTATTCGACAATTGATCTCCATTGCCTCTCTCCACCCTCCATAGATTTTCAGATTTTCCTGTTTCTTTTTCCCCCCCAATACTACTCTCTTCATTTTCCTCCCCTCGCCGTTTTCTCTCCTTCCTCTGACTGTTCTTCTACTCCTTGGTTTGTCTTCCTTGAAATTGTCTTTTGGCTGAACCTCCTTCATTGTGTACTGTTCTGCACTGGAAGAAAAGTTAAACACACATTGATTCTTCTGTCCTTATTGATGTTTAAGTGTGCATCCACTTGTGGACATATTGGCAACTCTATCCATCAGCAAAGGCCTAGAGTATTTCCAGAAGAATGGTTGCATCCTATCTGGGGTGATATTGATTACAAACTATATGGTTGCCTCAATATCACTGAATTTTTTAAAAATGATACCATTGGATGAGATAATTTTGGACCGTTTCATATTGTGACATAGTATTTTAATGAAGAACGTTTTGTGGATTCTGAACCTGATTTAGGGAGAAATAATTGTACTGAGATAGGAAATTAGTTATGGAATCTAAGATGAGAACATTACGTTCAATCTAAAATCATCTTCACTAATATGATTACCTTCACATGAATTAGCATTACAAATGAATGAACATAATGTGAGACTCGTGATGCAAGTTATATGATTTTTCTTAAAGAGGAAATGTATCTTGTCTAGCTTAAGATATAGGACACAGGAGGTAATGAGAGGAATAAAATGGTAGGGTGGGCAAGGAGGTATGTTTCTGGAAGTCTTGTAAAAATCTAGAGACAGCTGAAGACAGAAGGACCTGGGTTCTAATCCTGAATCTGCCACTTGTCTGCTGTGTGACCTTGGGCAAGTCACTTAACTTCTCTGGGCCTCAGTTACCTCATCTGTAACATGGGAATTGACTATGAGTCCCATTTAATGATAGCATTTATTAAGCACTTACTATGTGCAAAGCACTGTTCTAAGCACTGGGGAGGTTACAAGGTGATCAGGTTGTCCCACGGGGGGCTCACAGTCTTAATCCCTATTTTACAGATGAGGTAACTGAGGCCCAGAGAAGTTAAGTGACTTGCCCAAAGTCACACAGCTGACAAGTGGCAGAGCGGGGATTTGAACCCAAGACCTCTGACTCCAAAGCCTGTGCTCTTTCCACTGAGCCACCCTGCTTCTCTAAAGTATTCTAAGCTTCTCTAAAGCTTCTCTAAGTCCATTTGAGTCATGGACTGTGTCCAACCCGATTAGCTTATACCTAACCCAGTGCCTGGCACATAGTAAGTGTTTAACAAATACCAGAAATAAAGTAAAATAAAATTCCAGGAAACCTGCTGTTTCAGGACAATAGATACACTCAAACAATTATTCAACTACATACTGAGCAGCTACTCTATGCAGAGCCCTGCACTAAGCTCTTGGGAAAACACAATAGAATTATTAAACATGATCCCTGCCCACAAGTGACAGAGCCAGGAATAGAACCCATGACCTTCAGGCCCGTGCTCTATCCACTACGTCACGCTTACTATGTGCAAAGCACTGTACTAAGCACTTGGGAGAGGACAGTATAACAATAAGCAGACACTGCTCTGTACTAAGTTCGGGGAAAGTCCACAGAAGCCAAGCCATGTTCCCTGCCCACAACAGACACACAGTATATTGGAAAAGATACACATAAAAATACTTATAAGTGGTTGCATCTGAATACATTGAATGTTTAATCGGAAATGCATATATTGAGGATGGGTTAAAGTACAAAATAAAAGTGCTGTCTCGAACTACTTGTATTGTCCTTATCTTTCTCCATACTTCCAGCTTCCGTGCCCTTCAGTCTCAGTTATACACTGTTGCACATTTCAACTTGCAAATGCTGCACAACATGCAGTTTGCCAATCAATGCATTTATTGAGTGCCTAGGTTGGGTACAGCACTGTACTAAGTGTTAAGGAAAATACAGTGCATCTGGCAGACACTAACCCTGCATTCAAGGACTTTACAATCTAATAGGAAAGACAGGCATTAGAGTAAATTAAGTCATCAAAAACCTACCGTGACTACATATCTCCCTCCCCATCAAGCAAAAAAACTCATATTGGGTTGAACTCTCCCCATCTTGTATACCCTCTGGACTGTAAACTCATCCCTGTAGACTGTAATCTCATTGTGGACAGGGAATATGTCTGTTTATTGTTATTTTGTACTCTCCCAAGCATTAGTACAGTGCTCTGCACACAGTAAGCTCTCAGTAAATATAACTGAATGGATAAATGAATGCATATCAACTTTTCACATCCTGCTTCTTTGCTTCTGATTGAACCCCACTCTGACCCCTCTCCCACATTGCTTTCCCCAAACTGGAGCTCTCTCCTCCCCTAAAATTCTGCTGTATCAGAGCTCTTCCCATCTTCAAAACCCTCCTAAAATTCCAATTTCTCCAGAAAAATTTCCCTAATTCACACCCCACCACCCCCATCACACTAACCTAGCATTCTCCCTTAGCACTCATTTAACACTACTCTTTCTTAACACTTGGGTAGGCATGTATATTTTTATTTTGCATCATTTTTTCTTTGGCCATTTCAGATTTGTAGTGGTCGTTGCTGTTACTTCTCTAGTTCCCACTATCTACAAATAATTTTTATCTGTTTCCCAAATTAATTTACAAGTTACTTGAGGACATGGAACAAATGCATGGGCTCCATTGTACTTTGCCAAGAAGTTAATACAATTAATAATAATACTAACAACAATGACAATGGTGGTATTTGTTAATCACTTACTATGTGCCATCCATTGTTCTAAGCTGGGGAAGATAGAATATAATCAGGTCAGACACATTCCCTGCCTCACATAGGGCTCACAATCCAAGTAGGAGGGGGAAGAGGAATTGAATCCCCAATTTTACAGATGAGGAAACTGAGGCCCAAGGATGTGGCTTGCCCATGGTCACAGCAGACAGGTGGCAGATTCAGGATTAGAACCCAGGTCCTTCTGATTCGCATTGCCATACTCTATCCACTAGACCATGCTGCTTCTGTCACACAAAGTCAAGTTCGGTAAATATCATGGGTGGAGAAGGAAGGAATGAAAATACAAATATACACTTTCTTAAATGCACTTTGGTACAGTTTTCTTGTTTGAGACAAAACATAGACTCTCTGAAAAGGAAAATACCTCAGTTTTCCACTTTTAGCTTCCTCCCAGAAGGATTCCATTCCTGAAGAGCTCTGGATTTCCCAGCCCAGATCTGTGAGAGGCCACTGGATACCTCAAATGTCCCTTTTACAATTCCCTCTTCAATTGCAATTTACTAGACAAAGGATGGCAAAAGCTATTTTGTTGATTGATGTCTTGTTTTGTTGAAAACTAACTGAACAGGAAATGCTCCTTGAGGAATATAGCTCAATATATTACAGACTTTGCTTTTCTAGCGATAATTGTATTGTGTCAGCTTTCTGTCATTCCAGAGGGCTATCACCAACTCACATTCATTGACCAGTTACCTGGAACCTAAATTAGACCTTTCCAGGAAAAGCTAAATATCATGCAAAGACTTTAGTCTCAACATAATTATGGCTTTTAGTTTTCCTTCTCTAAAGGGAACAAACAGCCCAAATCAAAATGCAACACTCCCTCAACTTAGTGAAACAGAAAGGTTTGCTTTAGGCCTATCAATCTCTAGAAAACCAAGAGGAGCTAGATAAGTTCTTCAGGCTCACTGCTCATGGCAAACAGAGTTTCCAGCAGGTCTGAAATAAGGCAGGCGCTGGAGGGACAACAAAGTGAAAGTTTGGGGAGGAAACCAAAACTGTCCCCTTAAGAAATATTTAATATCTGTAAAAAAATCAGAATCCTTCCCTGATGATTGCTTCTGCTTCAGGATGGCAGGTATGAAAAACAATGTTGGGAAAGCCCATATTTTAAATGTTATTTGTTAAGTGCTTATTATGTGGGGCAGATGCAAATCAATCAGGTCAGACACAGTCCCTGTCCCACAAGGGGCTCACAGTCTAAGTAGGAGGGAGAACAGGTACTGAATCCCCATTTTACAGTTGAGGTAACAGATAAATTAAATGACTTGTCCAAGGTCACACAGCAAATGAGTGGTGGCGTTAGGATTAGAACCCAGGTTCTCTGACTCCCGGGCCCGTGTTATTTCCAATAGGCCACACTGCTTGCAGCGTGGATCAGTGGAAAGAGCCCGGGCTTTGGAGTCAGAGGTCATGGGTTCAAATCCCAGCTCTGCCAATTGACAGCTGTGTGAACTTTGGGCAAGTCACTTAACTTCTCTGTGCCTCAGCTACCTCATCTGTAAAATGGGGATTAAGATTGTGAGCCCCACGTGGGACAACCTGATCACCTTGTATCCCCCCAGTGCTTAGAACAGTGCTTTGCACATAGTAGGTGCTTAACAAATACATTATTATTGTTATTATTATTTCCACAATGGTGCATTAAGAGTAATCATAGTAACCCATCACTGAGACAATTCTACTTCTTCACAGAACCTTAGCGACTAGAATAATCAGAGCGAATCCCTGGCACAGGCATACACTACAAATGAGGCTTAGGAACATTCAAAAAGATCTACGGTGTATCTACGGCCAAAGGGAAGAATTTCTATTTCAGATCAAATACTAAGAAGATTTGCTCAAACCTAATGTAAACTTGAGAAAAAAAAATGTTCAGCTTCTAAGTGTCTGATAGGAAGCAGGATGGCCTGGTGGAAAGAGCATGGGCCCTTTGGGCCTGGGAGAGAGATGTCCTGGGTTCTAATCCCAGCTCTGCTCTGTTCTAGTTGTCTGATCTCAAGAAGTTTACAATTTCTCTATGCCTCAGTGACCTTCCCAGATTAATCCTTTCATTCATTTCCCCTATCAACTCTCTCATTGATTAGGAATCTGGTTTAGTGTGCACTCCTTATGCATTTTGATACTCATTCCGGCCCCAAGATTCTTAAGCTTATACTCTACTATTTCCCTCATCCCTAATCTATTTTAATACCTGTCTCCTCCCATAGATTGTAAACTTCTTATGGGAATGGTCCACATCTACTTTACCAAACCCTTAGTATAGTACTCAGTGTATAGTAGTACCTGTGACTGATTGATAGGACTGCATTTAGCCAACTTCAAAACAAGGTGGGATCTCAGGAAACTGTATTAGCATTCATTTCCTGTTCCTTTGAAGAAAAGATAGGTTGTTTATCCAACTAAAAGAACAGTGACCTAAAACTGGGTAAGAATATTATTTTGTTCCTTCGGGATTTATTGTTATTCAATTTCAAAATATCCTTGGGGCAGTTCACTTCAGCATGAGGCATAGGTTGGTATGTGAAATTACAAAGGCAGCAAGGAGCTTTGCATGAAATATTTCACAATGTGGGAATGTTTTCTCTTTGGAGTTCTTAGCAATCGAGTTCATCAGATATTTTACATAAGGGGAAGGTTGAAATTGGTTTTGTTGTGGTTTTGTTACATTTCTTTGGGGAAATAGGTTTTTACATCATGAAAATGATCTTGACTTGCCTTTAGAATTTCAGAGTGAGTGCTGGAATCCAGCAGTCATGAAGGAGGATACAGTTCTTCCTTCCCTGACATATCACAGTTCCACTGTCTTTTTCCTGCCATGCTCTGGCAGTAGGATTCTTAAGAAGAATAACACTCAGTAACAATTCTGTCAAAATGAGAGAGCACCCCATTTTTTCATTCTGGCTTTGGAAATTCCAAATGCTCTATTTGTGAGGGGACTATTGTATAGCTGCCACATTGTTGGCTCTCTAGCCATCAAACTGTAGGTCCTATCCTGCCTTCTCCCTAGAATTTCCGCCCTCTTCACACTGTTCTCATCTTCAAGGTCCTTCTGAAATGTCACATCCTCTGGATGGCCTTCCCTGACTAATCTCTCACCTAACCCCATCCCTCCAATTCCCACTCCAGACACTTCGGCAATCCTAAATCTCCTAATTCCTTGAGTTCTCACTGTTCCCCAGAACAGCCCTTATGAACATAACTTTATCTTCCATTGCTTCCCCCTATCTGTTATGTATTTTAGTGTCTGTCTCCTTTGTTAGACTGTAGGCAACTTGAGGACAGGTATCACGTCTCCTAACTCTGATGTACTCTTCCATGCACAGTACAGTTCTCTACATTGACTGATAGATTTTTAGATGTCAATACCAGCAGAGACTGAAACATTCAATGTTGGAGTGCCACAGACCTCTAGATTGTTTAGAGGTTAAGATAAATCCTTGTTGGTCACAAATTATTTCCTTCTTGCCAATGGCCTCTAATCCATCCTAATCCTGCTCGACCTCTCAGCTGCCTTCAGTATTGTCAATCATCCCCTTCTCTAAGAAACATTTTCCAACCTTGGTTTCACTGAGTCTGTCCTCTCCTATCTCTCCGGCCATTCGGTCTCTTTCATGGGCTCTTCCTCTGCCTCCCACACCCACTGTGGAAGTCCCTCAAGTTTCAGTTCTGTGTCCCCTTCTCTTCTCCATCCTTAGTGGAAAGAGCCTGGGCTTGGGAGTCAGAGGTCACGGGTTCTAATCCCAGCTCTGCCAATTGTCAGCTGTGTGACTTTGAGCAAGTCACTTAACTTCTCTGTGCCTCAGTTACCTCATCTGTAAAATGGGGATTAAGACTGTGAGCCCAACATGGGACAACCTGATTACTTTGTATCTACCCCAGTGCTTAAAACAGTACTTGTACTTACCAAGTGCTTAGTACAGTGCTCTGCACACAGTAAGCACTCAATACAATTGAATGAATACTTGGCACATAGTAAGCACTTAAATACCATTATTATTATTATTATTATTATTATACCCACCCCCTTGCAGGACTCATTTGCTCCTATGGCTTCAACTACCATCTTTATGAGAATGATTCCTAAATCTACATCTCCAGCCCTGATCTCTCTCTCTCTCTCTCTTTCTGCAGTTTTGCATTTCTTCCTGCCTTCAACTCACCTCAAAATTTAATATATCTAAAAGAGAATTCATCTTCTCACCATAACCATGTTCTCCCCATGTCTTTTCCATCACTGTAGAAGCACTACCATCCTTCCAGTTTCACAAATCCACAATCGTGGCATTATCCTCTGCATTTCTCTCACTCGACCAACGTATTCAACCTGTCACTAAATCATGACGGTTCAACCTTCACAACATGACTAAAATCCACCTTTTCCTCTCCATCTACATTGATATCATGTTAATCCAAGCATTGATTTTATCCCTCCTTGATTACTGAATCAGTCTCTCCTCACACCAGTCCATAATTCACCTTGATACCTAGATTATTTTTCTACAAAATCCTTCAGGCCATGTTTCCCACTCTTCAAAAGCCTCCAGTGGTTATCTGTGCATCAAACAGAAACTCCTCACCATCGGCTTTAAACACTCAATCACCTTGCTCCCTCTACCTTATGCTGCTGCTCTTCCACTGCAACCCAAACCACACACTTCACTCCTAACGCTAACCTACTCAATGTACCTCAATCTCGCTGCCGACCTCTCGTATACACCTGGCCGTTGGCCTGGAATGCCCTCCCTTTATGTAGCAGATCATCACTCTCCCACTCTTCAAAGCCTTACTCCTAATCTGGAAACTGGGGATTTAATATCTATTCTGAATCCTCAGATCACGAGCTCCTTGCAGTACAGGAACTGTGTAGTGCTTCAGCATTACAAGGATGTAATAGGGCAAGAAAAGATACAGAGAAGGGCAGGCAAACAAAATGACAGTGGGAGATGTAGATGGTTAAAAAAAAAAGGAATTTACAAAATATTGGACAATGTCAATAAGGCAAATAATCTGATATGTCTGTCTCCATTCCTCCCCAGCTTCCTAGACTCAAAGATTGCAAGCTCTTCCAGAGACAGTATCCATGTCTAATTCCCACCTGTATATTCTTTCCCAGTGCTTAGTACCATGCTCTGCAAAGAGTAAGTGCTGAATAAATATTACTCCTCTGCTGATACACAAAAGCCCACAATATTAAGGTGAAGTGAAATCCTTTGAAACATCAAGATGGTAGATTCAAAACTGAAAGAAAACAACATTTTTTTAAAATCACAATTTTTTAATAGCATTTGCTAAGCGCTTACTATATTTCAAGCATTTTTCTGAATATATGTAATTACATATTATATAATTTTATAAAGTTTTTATCAGAGTGGACATATTCCCTGTCCCACATGCGGTTCACAGTATACGTAGAAGGGACAACAAGTATTTAATACCCACTTTGCTGATTAGGCAACTGAGGCACAGAGAAGTTAACTGACTTGCCCAAGGGCACACAGCAAGTAAGTGGCAGAGTCTGGATTAGAATCCAGGTCCTCTGACTCTCAAGCCCAGACCCTTTTCACGTGGCTGTGCTTTTTTCTAGTGCGTGAAGGACTAAACAGATGAATCAACTGAGGCACAGATAAGTTAAGTGACTTGCCCAAGGTCACAGAGCAGTCAAGTGACAGAGCTGGGATTAGTTTAAGCTTGTGCTCTTCCCACTTGGCTATGCTCTCGTCTAATCTGTGGAAGACTAAACTATCGGCAGGTTTACGAGTTGTTTAGATCGAAACACTGTGAGTAGTCAATATTTAATTGTGAGTAGTCAATAATCAATTACTAAAGGGGAACACAGGCCCGCAGAAGGTAAGAATAAGTCTGTCAGATGGCCATCTTGCATCTAGAGAAAGAATAAAGGACAGGAGACTATAAACCTGTATGGTAATGGCATTTCTGATATTATTATTGTTCATTCATTCAATCGTATTTGAGTGCTTACTGTGTGCAGAGCACTGTACTAAGCGCTTGGGAAGTACAAATCAGCACCATATAGAGACAGTTCCTACCCAACAACGGGCTCACAGTCTAGAAGGGGGAGACAGACAACAAAACATGTAGACAGGTGTCAAAATCGTCAGAACAAATAGAATTATAGTTAATAATAATGAATCATAATGATATTTGTTTAGAGTTTACTATGTGCTAAGCACTGAGGTAGACAATAATCAGTGCTCTGCACAATAGTATGCACTCAACAAACACCATTAATTGATAATCATGTCAGACATTCTGTGTCCCACATGGGGCTCTGAGTAATCAAAGTAATCAATGAGCTTTTTTGAATGCTTATTGTGTGCTAAGCACTGAACTAAGTCCTCGGGAGAGTCCATTACACTAGAGTTGGTAGACACATTCCCTGCCACAAGGAGCTTACAGTCTAAGTCCCTTCTAGACTGTGAGCCTGTTGTTGGGTAGGGACCGTCTCTATATGTTGCCGACTTGCACTTCCCAAGCGCTTAGAACAGTGCTCTGCACACAGTAAGCGCTCAATAAATATGATTGAAGTACTTGAAAGAACAAGAATTTAATCTCCTTTTACAGATGAAGAAATTGAGTGGCTTGCCCAAGGTTACACAGCAGGCAAGTAGCAGAGCCGAAATTGGAACCCAGGTCATTTGACTCCTAGGCCCATGGTCTTTCCAGTAGGTAACACTGCATCTTGGGCCCTGTAAGCCTCCTTTCCTCAAAAAATGTTTACACTTTTAAACTCTGACATCTACCAGAACAATATTTTTCTTGAGTTTGGACTTTCACCAGCAGAATTCTATACCTCATAAAATTTTTACTACAATCAAAATGCCAGTTTCCTGCTTTTTCTGCTTTTGATATTTACTAGCAAGAGAGCATTTTATAGTTTTTATCAAGTTAATGGGGTGATAGAATCATCAGTCAAATGTCACCCTGGTTTTGGAAAGCATTTCAGGAATGGATATCTCAAGGGACTGAAGCTTTAAATAGTTTGCCAAAATATTTCCAATGTACTCTTTATTAGATCTAAAATAGATGGTCTGGATCAACTAGAAAAGTATACTGCCATACCTATTAAAAATACAAAACTGTCCATCATTTGACCTGATACTTGAAGCCAAAGCTAGCACTCATTTACAGTTAACACTAATTTTACTAT
This sequence comes from Tachyglossus aculeatus, assembly GCF_015852505.1. Lineage (NCBI taxonomy): Eukaryota > Metazoa > Chordata > Mammalia > Monotremata > Tachyglossidae > Tachyglossus > Tachyglossus aculeatus. Next base: position 15,575,486 of record NC_052081.1, read on the forward strand.
TGCAACCCACCAACCAGCTTGAGAAATAAAGTGTCAAAAGTACCAGTGTCATAAGTTCACAAAATGTCATCGATCCTGCTGGTATTTTCCTCACATGATTATATTACTAGTACTATGGTTGCAGTTTGATATCTGTCAGTTAAAGAGGGACATATTAGGAAAAGATGAAAGAAAAAATTCTGTAGGGTAACAGTGTTCTTCAAGGTCATGATCATGCCCTTAAAATACAGCATTAAAGCATCTTTGTTGAAAATGATCTTATTTTGGAGTACATTTATCCAGGGTAGTTACGATGATGGGTATGTAACAGAATCGGGCAATGAGGTTCAAAGTTCAACATTAGTTGGCAGAATTCACTGATTCTTGAAATGACTGTAGTGTGGTTCTCCAGTTTAGCAAATCTGGCAGAGAATAATAATAAATGTGATATCTGTTAAGCTCCTTCAAGGTACCCAGCCCTGTACTAAGCTCTGGGGGAAGATAAATGATAATCAGGTAAGACACAGCCCGTGGCCCACAATAGGGATCACAGTTTAGAAAAAGGAGACCAGGAAACTGAGGCACAGAGAGGTTAAGGGACCTGCCCAAGATCACACAGCAGGAAAGTGGCAGAGCCGGGATTAGGACCCAGGTCCTCTAACTCCGGGGCCCAGGGTCTTTCCATAAGCCTCCAAGATGAGGAGGATCAAATTCAATTCAATTCAAACCTAGCAAAATGAATTCAAATAGAAACAGAATATCAAGTTCCTAACCTCTTAGGGATTTAAGAGCAGCAATGGTCTGAAACTGGAATATCAAACTTGAGACTACAAGCTTGTTGTGGAAAGGAAATGTGTCTATTATACTGTTATACTGTATTCTCCAAAGCACTCGTGGCTTATTGGAAAGAGCACAGGCTTGGGAGTCAGAGGATGTGGGTTCCAATTCCGGCTCCACCACTTGTCTGCTGTGTGACCTTGGGCAAGCCATTTAACTTCTCTGTGCCTCGGTTCTCATCTGTAAAATGGGGATTAAGACTGTGAGCCCCACGTGGGACAGCCTAATTACCTTGTATCTACCCCAGCACTTAGAAGGGCGCTTGGCACATAGTAAGCACTTAATGGATACCATTATTATTATTACAGTGCTCAACACATTAAGTGCTCAAAAAGATGATTGACTCATGATACGTTTCAGCTTATGATAGTTCAATTGCCTTGTATCCTGTAACACAATGCCAGGTACGCTGTGCTTTCACTGCGCATTGGGATACAAGTCAGCAGCAGGATTTTGGAATATTCTTTTGGCAACAGGTACTGAGTGGGTACAGTGTCATAGTCCTGCACATGTGTAGAAGTATCAGGTATGAGGTGGGTTCTTCAAGAACACAGATCTTATGCCCCAGGAGAACTAACTGTTTAAGGAAGATGACTAGAAAGCTGGGATGTGTACGAAGGGGTGTTAAGGAGTGATGGATGCACTGCAATCAATTTTGTGGTTCTCGGGTGTCTGAAAGTATAAGAAAGTATAGAGCTCATTTACGGAATGCATCCATCATCACTCGTGCTACAGCCGCTAAGAAATGCTAATAAACAGGTTGAAATTGTGTGAACGTGAAGAAAATGAATCTACTCAATGCTTTGTTCTAATGCTGATCCATGAAATTCCACAAGACTCCCATATTCCAGGGAAGGATGGCTACGGAGAACTATATTAAGCTTATTTTTTCCCATTTATAATAGTAATAGTGATGGAATATATTAAATGTTTACTACATACCAAGCACTGTACTGAGCACTGGGGAATCTACCATTATTATTATTATTATTCTCTACAAGATAATCAGGTATCTGATTATAATCAGATAATAGAGTCCCTGTCCCACATGGGGCTCACAGTCTCTGGGAGAGGGAGAACTGCTATTGAATCCCCATTTTACAGATGAAAAAATTGAAGCATGGAGAAGTGAAAGAGTTGCCCAATGTCACGCAGGAGGGAAATAAATCAGCTCATCATGATAGCACCTGGACTGGACCCCTACTTTACTGCAAAACTGGTTTCCATTTTCATTTGAATAAAATCAATGTTTCTGCTTTCATGCTTTTCATGGTGAAATTACAGACCACGTGATGAATGATAACACAAATCTAGGATCCTGATAGGATGACTCTAGGTCTAACTGTCAGGGGGCATTTCATCTGGATTTCAAAGCCCCATATGAATTTGAAGTCAACCTATGACTGTCTCAGTCACCTCGGCATGTCTTCGGGAGTGGGGCAGGTCTAGTCCTTTGGGTTTTGATTAGCTCTAGAGTAAATAGGGAAGGGTCACATGATCAGATTGGGAGTCCAACAGCACAAGACTGGGAAACAGGAGACTTGGATTCTGGCCCAACCTCTACCATTTACTGGCTCTGTGACCTCGGGAAAGTCACTTAACTGTTCTGTGCCTCAGTTTCTTCATCTGTATAATGAGGATTAGATACACTGTCCTCCCTACTGCTTAGACTGTAAGCATCATGTAGGGACAGTATGTCTGATCTTATCTTCTATCTACCACAGCACTTAGTAAATAATAATAATAATAATGGTATTTGTTAAACACTTACTTTGTGCCAGGCACTGTTCTAAGCACTGGGGCGGGGGGGAGATCAAGGTAATCAGGTTGTCCCACATGGGGCTCACAGTCATAGTCACCATTTTCAGATGAGGTAACAGGTACAGAGAAGTAATGTGACTTGCCCAAAGTCACACAACTGACAAGTGGCGGAGCTGGGATTAGAACCCACGACCTCTGATTCTCAAGCCTGTGCTCTTTCCATTGAGCCATGCTACTTCTCTAAGTGCTTGACAGAGTAAACATTTAAGAAATTATGTTATTAGTATAAAGATACCCGTCCTCCCCGTAGACTGTGAGTCCCATTTCAGACAAGCACTGCGTCTAATCTGTTAATTTTATCTATCTCAATGCTTAAGCACAATGCTAGGCACACAGTAAACATTTAAATATCATTCCTTTCATCTGCCTGGCCACATCTCCATCCTTCCTGATTCTATGCTCATTCCCTGTGACAGCTATTTCAGATTTTTTAACATCCTCCTTAAGCCTCCTTTCGCCTAAAGCTCCCTATCTCTTTCCCCTATCAACTTGACCACATACTTTGTCGATAAAATTGAAATGATTAGGTGTGGTTTCCTCCTCCTTCAATACTCCCATCATTGCCAGCAGTATCTCAAGAAGAGAGCTCCTGTCTCCTCCCAAAATCTAATTCCTCCCCCTGTGCTTCGGACACCATCCTTTCCCATCTCATCCAATATTAATCACCCTCTCCATTTTTCCTTTCCTGATGGCTATCTTTCACCACTCATTTTCCAATGGCTCCTTCCCCACTGCTTTCAGGCATGCCCATGAATCCTCCACACTTCACTCTGCTGGCCAAATCATTTAAAAAAAAAAAAAACACCACTCAGTCCGTAGCTATCCAGTCCTCAAAAATCTCCAGTGGTTTCCTATCTACCGCCACATCGAAATCTGTACCACCTGCTTTAAAGCAGCTTCATCAGCTCTCTCCATCCTATCTGACTGCACAAAGTAAGCACTCAAACATAACTGAATACTCCAGGTTCATTCAATCAATCAACTGTATTTATTGAGCGCTTACTGTGTGCACAGCTCTATACTAAGCATTTGGAAAGTACAGTTCAGCCTCAAATAGAGACAATCCCTGCCCACAATGGGCTCACAGTAGAATAGCTGGAGCTACCTGGGGGAGTCCATGTCATAAACAAAACACTCAGCCTGGTGATATAGGATGCATCCCCCTCCCTCCCCGGGGATACTCTTAAAAATGGGGTTTGGATCCTCCCTGGAAAAAGTTGATCTTGTTGGAGGTAGAACCAAGCTTCAAGTACTCCCTGGATCTCACTGGAAGCCAAAAGCTTGAAGAGCTCAAGCTGGCCAAATTGCTCCCTGGTCCTCAGGTGGGATGATTTTGAGCACCCAATACACAGTGAAAACTCCATAATGGATTAACAATTTGGGCATCATGGTCTACCCAACAAAGAAAATGAGGTGAAGTATGGCCTGGTTGACAGAGCAAAGACCTGAGACAGAGGACCTGGGTTCTAATCTTGCCTCTGCCATTTTGTGTGCTGTGTGACCTTGTTCAAGTCACCTAACTTCTCTGTGCCTCGGTTTCCTCTTTTACAGGCCTGGAAGTCAGAAGTCATGGGTTCTAATTCCGGCTCTGCCACTCATTTGCTGTGTGACCCTGGGCAAGTCACTTCACTTCTCTGGGCCTCATCTGTAAAATAGGGATTGAGATGTGTGCCCCATGTGGGATAGGGATTGGGTTGACCTCATTTGCTGCTATCCACCTCAATGCTTAGAACACTGTCTGGCACATACTAGGCATTTAACAAATTCCATTATTATTACTGTTTTAGCTTTTCTTCCTCCTGTGAGCCTCATGGGGAAAGGAACTGGGTTTGTCCTAGTTTTATTGAATTGAACCTAGTGTTTGGCCCAGAGTACATGCCACAGTCATTATCCTTTTATGGAGGAGGAAACCACAGCGGAGTTTCTCTGATCTAATAGAGAGAGACGTGTGAAGCTGGATCCTGACCTGCATTTGTGTATGTGGGTGAAACTAATTGAGCCTTTAGAAAATGTGGGTTGTCATGTTCTCCTCCAGCTCTCTGGGAAATAGAACAGATTGTGCTGGGATGCAGAGTGAGGTCATTATCTTTCTCTTAATAATAATTAGTCATTCATTTATGAGAGGCTTTCCATTTATGTCAGTAATAAAGTCAAGATGTTTATAGAACATTTGTGTGAATTTTGAAATGCATTATGCATTAATTTAAGAATTTACATCTCCTGGGCATCACTGAGAAGGACAGGAATGGCAATTACGTAGATTAACCTGAAAAAACAAATGGAAGCTGAGGCAATTGCTCAAAACTGCCTCCACTAACTAAAATTTGCTATTCAAAAATGAATTGTAAGACATATGTTGCCAATTTGTACTTCCCAAGCGCTTAGTACAGTGCTCTGCACATAGTAAGCGCTCAATAAATACAATTGATGATGATGAGGAGTGTTCATTCCTTTCACCCTCTCCAATGTTTTACAACCATCCTATCCCATTTGGTCTCCAAACACAAACTACCTCTTCGATGCACAAATAGACACCCGGAAGGCCACCCTCTCCACTCAACTCCCTTGTTCCTCTATCCCTCTGCCTGATTTCGTACCACTCACCCACAACCCCGGATCACCTCCACAGTGCGCTTCCTCTGCTCCCGTGCCCAAGCTGCAGACCACTGTTGGAGGAAATCCAGACATCTCTCTGACCTTAAATTTGTTCTTATCTGCTTCAGCTCGGCTCTCTCCACAAAAATAGATTTGTCCTTCCTAATTCACTCTCATACTCACTGCTTCTGCCAGCTATTCCAGACATTTAACCTCTCTTCAAACCTCCTGTCCCTCCTCCCCCACCATCTCTTTCCCCTAATGACCTGGCCACATACTTCACCAACAAACTGAAACCATCAAGCGTGATCTCCCTAAAATCTCCCCTACTCCCTCATCTTCCACTCTCCCTATATTCCCCTACAGTACCTCAAGAAGGGATCACTTGACTCCTCTCAATCTACCCCCATACATGTGTTTTGACCCCATCCCTCAATCCCTTTTTAAAACACTCCCTCCCATTTTTTAAAGTATTTATTATGCACGTACTATGTGCCACGGACTGTACTAAGCACTGGGATAAATACAAGCTAATCAGATTGGACACAGTTCATGTCCCAAATGGGACTCACAGTCTTAATTCCCATTTTATGGATGAGGTAACTGAGGCACAGAGAAGTTAAGTGATTTGCACAAGGTCACAGCAGACAAGTGGTAAAGCTGGAAATGGAACCAAGGTCCTTCTGACTCCTAAATCCATTTTCTATCCATTAGGCCATGTTGTTTCTTCCCTCCTTGGCTGCTATCTTCAACTGTTCACTTTCCAACAGCTTCTTCCCCACTGCTTTCAAACATGCTTCCGTCTCCCCTATCCTAAAAAAAGCCTCTCGACCCCACGGCTCCATCCAGGTATCGCCCCATCTCCCTCTTTCCACTTCTCTCCAAACATCTTGAGAAAGTTGTTTACACCTGCTGTATCCATTTCCTCTCCTCCAATTCTCTCCAATTCTTGATCCTCTCCAAACCGGCTTCTGCCCCATTCACTCTACGGAAATCTCTCTCTCTAAAGGTAACAAATGACTTTCTTGCCAAATCTGATGGCCTTTACAAAAATCCTAATTGTCACACATACACTGGGAGAGAAAGGAAGATAGACTTGAAACAAGGAGAGAAAGTAAAAGAGGCAGAGTGGTATCTTGCCATATAGTTCAAAACAGTACCTTCTGCATAAACTGCCTTTATTTCATTTTAGCCTACGCTTACCGTTAAAGACCATGAGAATTACCAGGAAAGAGAAAGTAGAACATCCTGTTTTAATTTTTCAAAAACATTTTTTCTTAAATGGCACTTCAATAGCCTCTTAGAAGTATGTGTTATTCTACAGCTTATTACTTTTTTTTTCCTTTTCTAAAAACATAATTTCTGCCCATAAAGATTAGGAATAATATTTTGAAAACACAAAATCATGGTATATTTACATATGTTTGCTAAGGGCCTATCACGGTAATAATGATGGCATTTTATTAAGCACTTACTATGTGCAAAGCACTGTTCTAAGCGCTGGGGAGGTTAAAGGGTGATCAGGTTGTCTCACAGGGGGCTCAGTCTTAATCCCCATTTTACAGATGAGGTAACAGGCACAGAGAAGTTGAGTGACTTGCCCAAAGTCACACAGCGGACAATTGGCGGAGCCGGGATTTAAACCAATGACCTCTGACTCCAAAGCCCATGCTCTTTCCACTGAGCCACGCTGCTTCTCTACTTTAATGTAATGTGAATATATTGTAATTATTATTTCTATTATGGTATTTATTAGAACTTGGGGGGAGTCAGTGACAGAGGTGCAATTTGGTTGGCTTATGAAGTTGTCTGTGTGGCCTAATCGTGAGGTGAAGGGGTTGAACTGTGATCCAACGTGGTGCCACCTTCCATTCCCCCAAGTCATATGATGCCTAGTTAGTGCTTGCCTTCCACACATAGTCCTACAGGGCTGGGCAATGAACAGAATGCTCTCCCTGCCCCTGCCTAAGATCACTGCTGGCCCCAGGAGATTTTTTTTTTTTTTTGGGGGGGGGGGGGAGTCAGGTTTTTTTTAATAAAAATAAAATATATTTTGTTGTGTTTTGTTTTGTTGTTGTTTTTTTAAAGAAGGCTTCTTGCTTCCTCTCCTCCATCTGCCTCATGGGGAAAGGATCTCGGGAAGGACAAAGCCTCCCATGCTCTTCAAGTGCCACCAGAAAAGCTCAGTCTATCTCCTGCCTCCAGGAGATTTTTTTTAATAAAAAGAAAACAAACACAAGACTTCTCATTCTGCCTCTTCCACCCACCCCACAGGGAGATGGATCACGGGTAGCACAAATCCTGATAAGGTCCCTGTGGCCTTCCAGGAAAGCCCAGCCCAGCTCCCTTGCCCCGGCAGTCCTCAGTGCTGCACTGCTGATTGCAAAAGCAGCTCTTTCTGACTGCTGCATGGAAATGGACTGAGACAGTGGAGGGATACACATATTTTCCTATTTCCTCCACTGCACCTGTGCCTTGGAGCCCTGAAAAATGAGCCAGGGCAGAGGAGGAAAATGCACACAAGCCCATGGTCAGCCTGGGTTCCCTCCTGATTTTCAAGGAAAGTTTCACCTCCCTCCTCCTCCCTCTGTTTGCCAGACTGAGTGACCTAGTAATTTAAGTTATGTGACGGATCATTCAGGAGCTATTAGAAAACACCTATGCGATGCATCATCCCAGAGGGTTTTGCCTGAATAACTTAGCATACAGCAAAATGTGCCAACCCGTCATCGAACCCTTAAAGGCAGACAGAGCAGTGCATTAAACCCTTGGGAGAATAGCACAGAAGCAGGTATTGTTATCGTTACCATTGCTGAACTCCGATATAACTCCTAAGGAGTGGTTATTGACCTGTCCTGAGTCCCCGGAGGAATGTTCCCATGGAGTTAAGATAGGAATGGGGTCGGGGGAGGAAAATCAACCCATAGTACTTGTTGAGCACTTACTCTGTACAACACACTGAACTAAGTGTTTAGGCAAATACACTAAATAACCTCAAAGAGCTAACAGTGGAGCAAGGAGAGATAGTTGCAGCTTCTCTGGGCCTCAAGTTCCCTCATGTACAAAATCAAATCGATTTATTAAGTATTTACTGTGTGCAAAATACTGTACTCAGTGCTTGGGAGAGTACAATATACAACTGAGTAGTGGACAGTAATTGGGATTCAAAACCTTTTCCCACTCCTACTTAGTGAGCCCCAAGTGGCACCTGATTGCTCTCAACCTCCAAGACTTAGTACAGTGCTTAGCATATGGTAAGCACTAAAATAGCATTGTTATCTTCCTCCATTAACAAAATGACTTCTGAGAAGCCTTGTTGACTAGTGGATAGATCATGGGCTTGGGAAGGGAATGTGTCTATTTGTTAGATTGTTCTCTCCCGAACACTTAGTGCTATGCACACAGTAAGCACTCAATAAATATGATCGACTGAATCAGAAGGACCTGGGTTCTAGTCCTGGATCTGCCACTTGTCTGCCGTGTGACCTTGGACAAGTCACTTCACTTCTTTGTGCCTCAGTTACCTCATCTGGAAAATTATGAATTTGAGCCCCATGAGGGACATGGACTACGTCCAACCTGGTTACCTTGTATCTAACCCAGTGTTTAGAACAGTGCCTGGAACATAGTGAGTACTTAAATACCATTTTAAAAAATGGCTGAAGACTGCACAAATGTCCATCCTGCCACTGTGAAGAAAGAATAGAGTCAGGCTTCCGTCCTTGATTCCCTCACCCATCTCCTGACCTCCAAATTCACCTTGTTGCCACACTTTAACAAGTCCCCCACCAGCCAACTCCTAGAGCAGCTGCAAACATTCATTCGTTCATTCTTTCAATCATATTTATTGAGCGCTTACTGTGTGCAGAGCACTGTACTAAGTACTTGGAAAGTACAATTTGGCAACAGATAGAGACAATACCTACGCAACAACAGGCTCGCAGTCTAGAAGGGGGGAGACAGACAACAAAACAAAACAAGTAGGTATCAATAGCATCAAAAAAGATAAATAGAATTAGAGATATATACACATCATTAATAACAATAATAATAATAGTATTTGTTAAGCACTTACTATGTGCCAAGCACTGTTCTAAGCGCTGGGATAGATACAAGGTTATCAGGTTGTCCCAAGTGGGGCTCACAGTCTTAATCCCCATTTTACAGATGAGGTAACTGAGGCATAGAGAAGTTAAGTGATCTGCCCAAAGTCACAAAGTTGACTAGTGGAAGATTAGAACCCACGACCTCTGACTCCCAAGCCCATGCTCTTTCCACTAAGCCATGCTGCTTCCCTAATCCTTCATAGTTTACCTCTATAAACCTTTCTAAAAAAAAGTATAATTATGAATATTCGCATTAAATTTTTCATATTTATCCTTCTTGTTCAGATTTCACAACTAGTGACTTTTAAATTATTGTAATTAAAATGATTGTTAAAAAACCATTCAGAGAATTTTTTTTTAATTATTTAAATGTATTCCTAGGAGCATGAAATGAGCTAATAGCTTTGATTTTCATTCCAGAGAACTGGGAAAAGAGTTACAATATTATGAAAAGCAGCTGAAATGCTTCACATTTATGTCTGGGGGTAACGAGGGGAATGATTCATAAGCGATACTTTAATGATCAAAAATAGTAGATGAATATCTACCATTATCCAAAATATCTACTTGCTTATCCTCCTCTAGTGCCACCGTTATTCATTCATCTAGTTTCGTGATCATGATCCAAATTCCTGCAGATCATAAGAAAACTACCTCAAATAAATTAGGGTAAGAAGCACTCTTTTCCTGGGGAAGAACAGGCCTGTGCAGAAGTGATTCAATTCACAGAGATCCTTTGTGGGCAAAATTGTGTGTGTGTGTTTTTGTGTATGTGTTTTGGGGATGGAGGGAAGGGAGTTAGGCCATCAGCCAAGGAAATTGGTGAGCTTGTGTCTACAGTTCAACCTAGACAACATGGACCATTCCCTTCACTCCATTTGGGGACACTCCATCCCAAGAATCCTTGCTTCAGCAGCGCACATGTTGCTCAGAACCGCCCCTTGTCCACCAAGCATTCATGGGTCCAATCACCACACTTATTTCAAGGCACACTCCTCCAAGAGGCCTTCCTTAAGTCCTCCTTTCCTCTTCTCCCACTCCCTTCTGTGTCAACCTGACTTGCTTCCTTTCTTCATCCCCCCTCTCAGATCCACAGCACTTACATAATATATGTCATTTATTTATGTTAATGCCCGTCTCCTCTTCTAGACTGTAAGCTCGCTGTGGGCTGGGAATGTGTCTGTTCATTGTTATACTGTACTCTCCCAAGCACTTAGTAAAGTGCTTTACACATGGTAAGATCTCAGTAAATACGACAATGAATAAATGAACGAAAATCAGAGAAGGCCATGCTTTTTCCATACTGCAGCTTATTCATTCATTCAATCAATCATATTTATTGAGCGCTTACTGTGTGCAGAGCACTGTACTAAGTGCTTGGGAAGTACAAGTTGGCAATTTTATCTCACCTGCTTCCTATCTTTCACACTCCGCCCCCAACACTGATATGAATTTATTGCAATTACTCTTGTCTCTGAAGGTTAGTTCAGTGACACATTAACGTATCAACTATCGCCATCCAGAAAGTGCTAATGATGCTTGAATAAAGTTACTACTGGCCTGATCAAATCGGCTGGAAAGACTTCTGCCAATCTAATTAGCCACTGACACTTTGGATCAAATACATTTCATCAAACTATTAAACAAAAGAAAACTCTGGCAAAAATTTCATGCTGGCCATCAATGGAAGGTAAACAAATGGAATATGAGGAGATGGGAAAGTAGTTCCCCATGGCTAGCATACGGCATAGTGAATCCTAATATTTCATACACAGAGCAAAGTTAACACCGCACACATTTGATTTTGATATTGTTTCATCTTTTCTCTATTAGAATGAGCGGCTCCCGAATGAGTCAAACTCCTGAGGGCCACTTAAATGACTTCTCAATGGCCATGTAGCCTAGAGGAAGGAGCAGGGGCCTGGGTTCTTATCCTGGCTCCACTGCTTGTCTGCTGTGTGACCTTGGGCAAGTCGCTTAACTTCTCTGAGCCTCAGTAACCTCATCTGCAAAATGGGGATCAAGACTGTGAGCCCATGCGGCTCACGGACTGTGTCCAATGTGACTAGCTTTTATCTTCAGGGCCTAGCACCTAGTAAGCACTTAAATACCATAAAAAAAAAATGAACTCCCTGAACAGGAGTGGAAGAAGAACTGGTGAAATTTATGGCTAGTGAATATTCGGATATTTGCAGAATCTTCTCAATATATTTTGGTACTCTAGGCAAAATTTGGGTGATTGAGCCTGGAGGCAAGAACAGAAGTCAGAAAGACGCTATTCTAGTTGAATAGTGGATAGGTGATTACCTAGAATGGTAGACCCATAGACCTTTTTGGGCTTTATGGTAGATCAGGTCCCAGGTGAGGTGGAGCAGCTGTGGCCTAATGAAAAGACCACAGGTCTGGGAGTCGAGAGCCCTGGGTTCGAATCCTGCCTCTGTCCCCCACCTGCTGTGTGACCTTGGGCATGACACTTTATTGCCTTGTGCCTCACTTCCTAATGTGTAATAAAGGGATTAAATGGTTATTTCCTCTCCCCCATAGGCCATCTACCCTATATGGCATTGGGATTATGCCTGATCTGATTGTACTGTATCTTCCCCTGTGCTACTATTATTATTATTATGGTTATTTCTGGGTGGGTGGGAAATGAGGAAATACAGCAGCATTCTAGAGAGCCTTCTTGTCTGGAATAGGACCATAATGTCCTTAGTTCTAAACAGAGAAAGTGCCAAAAAGTATTCATTTCAAGAAAAGTGTAAGTGCAGAGATAGTCCTTTTTTCATGGAGCAATGGTATATATGCTTCTTTAACTCTGAAACTGATCCCAAATCAGAAATATTATTGCTGTGAAGAAAAACAGATTGGAGGTCAAAGTGATAACTACCAAGAATTCCTAGAAGACTTGTTTTTGCATAAAAATCAAAGGCACAGCAGCATGAAGAAAAGGATCTTATACCATTAATCCTGTCCTGTCACTTTCTATTTCCAGGAATAAATTGCATTTCACCACCCAGAGACAAGAATTAACTTTAAGGGGTTTAACAAATTATTTATTTAGGATATTGGATATTTCAAATGTCTATCTGTAGAATTTGGTTGATATGAGATCTATTTTATTTTAATTAGTTTTATTTTACATTATAGCATCTTTACACAGTCTTTTTTTATTTTTCCTAAAAAGTCAAGTTGGATTAGTCCTTTTCTTATTTACTGGGAAATCAAGAATTATGAAGTAGAGAGCCACATTCAACTTCAATATATGAGAAAAATTCAATGGCATTTTGAGATGAAATAAAAAATATTCTGAAAATCACAAATGTGACCTAATGGGTAAACATGGAAAGGTTGTAAACTGACAGAGTTGAGTAACAAATAGTAAAATGTGTATTTCTAGCATAATACAGTGCAAAATAATCTGCTAATGCCAACCAACCTTCTGTGTTGTGATACAGAGATTATCCCTTGGCTATAAATTCCCAGACAGTTTTAATGCGCTCGACTTATTACTTTTTTAATACCCCTAGTGAAATAGAGGATATTTTGAAGGTAGATAAATGAAGGTAAAAAAATAAAAAATCAGCTGCCTTGATAGCAAGCACACATTTTTGACACCGCAGACTTAATAACTTTGCAAAGATGGGGTAACATTTGTTTTCAATTAAACTAATAGTCTAGGATAAGCAGATCACTAGAAAACAATCGCACTGGACCAGGTTTATAGAAGCAGTGTTCATAGTGCCAACAGCATGGCACTAAGAGTCAGAGGACACGGGTTCTAATCCCATCTCCACTCCTTGCCTTCTGGGTGTGACCTAACACCACTCAACTTCTCTGTGCCTCAGGTTCCTCATCTGTAAAATGGGGATTCAATACCTGCTCTCCCTCCTAGTCTGTGTGCCCCAGCTGGGACCGTGTCCTACCTGATTGACTTGTATCTACTCCAGCACTTAGTTCAGTGCTTGGCACATAATAAGTACCCAATGAATACCATTATTATTGCTATTATTATTAACCTGCATCAACCCCAGTGCTTAGTTATGGGATTTAGCACAATTATTATAATTATCACCACCTTCACGGTGCCAAGTCTAGCTTGAGGCTCACTCGTGAATCCAAGCAAAGCCATATCTCTGTCCCCAGAGTCATAAGTACAGTGCCTGACACATACGCCACTTGCCTGCTGTGTGACCCTAGGCAAGTCACAACACTTCTCTGGGCCTCAGTTACCTCATCTGTACAATGGGGATTGAGGCTGTCAGCCCAGACTGGGTCCAACTCGATTCACTTGTATCCACCCCAGTGTTTAGTACAGTGCCTGGCACAGAGTAAGCACTTAAATACTATTATCAGCTCCTGACCCCTGCTCCTTCTCTTCCTCCTTCTGAGCCTAGTTAATGATGGCATTTATTAAATGCTTACTATGTGCAAAGCAATACACAGCTATCCATCATGGGGAATGCTTTCAGGCATCCAACTACTCGTTTGGGGAAAAATCTTCTCTGCAGATGAACTCAATGTAAATTAACTGAGAAGCCTGACTTCTCACTAATGAACAGCAGTAGCAGTGTCTTTTAAAGACATCAGTTAACTAGAATGTTTTTATAACAGAAATCCAATAGAACTCTATTAGATTTCTGTCATTAAATTAATGCTATGGATTTCCAACAGATGTTTTAATTAGAAGTTGTTATTAACATGAAAAATAAAGGAATTAAAGTCTGGCACTGACTTTTCATACTGTTTCATAAAGACTGAAAGATAGCCACTTCAAAAAAATACAGTAGCAATGAGGAAAACCTTACCTTACCAATGGAATCGTGCTAATTGTACTGATTTCCTAACAAATTTAAAATCAATTTATTTATTGAATATGCACTGTGTGCACAGCACTGTACTAAGGACTTGAGAGGATACAACAAAATTGGCTGCCCAAAAGGAGCTTACAGTCTAGGGGAGAAAGACATTAAAGTGAATTATACTTTAGTGCAATTAAACATAATTACACAAGTGCTGTAGGTGTGTTAAATACATCCTTAAAGTGTACATATCATCATCATCATCATCAATCGTATTGAGTGCTTACTGTGTGCAGAGCACTGTACTAAGCACTTGGGAAGTACAAATCCAGGGCATAGTGATGAGAGAAGGAATAGGGGAAATGAAAGCTTAGTCTTCCAGTGACTCAGAGGAAATATGATTTAATAAGGCTTTTTAGATGGGGTTTGCCACATACGAAGGGGATGGAGTTTCAGGCCAGAAGGAGGGCAAGGGGTAGGAAGCAAAATAGTTGAAATCAAGGTCTAGTTAGTAGATTGGCACTGGAGAAGTGAAGTTTGTGAACTGTGTTCAAATGGGAAATCAGTGAGGCAACCTAAGAGGGGAGACCTGATTGAGTGCTTCATGGCCTTTGGTTACATGCTTGATGCAGAGGTAGACAGGCAACAAATGAAGGTTCCTGAGGAGTGAATGACTTCTCTAAGGGAGTTAGGAACACCCACAGGTTGGAGGCAGAGGAAAAGGCTGTGACAGAGGTTGAGGATCGGCCAGAGGGATAGGAAAGGAAAGCGTCAGTGAAGTAAAGGTTTGCTAATGTTTCAAGGAGAAGGGAGTGATGCACAGTGTGTTGAAGGCAGCTTAGAGGTCAAAGAGAATTAGGAAAAAGTAAAGGCCATTGGATTTGGAAAGAAAGACCTTTAGAGAGGGCAGTTTCTGTGAAGTGAAGGAAGTAGAAGCCAGATTGGAGCCGGTCAAGGAGAAAGCTGGAGGAGGGGAAGTTGAGGCAGTGTGTGTAGACAACTCATTCATGGAGTTTTGAGAGGAATGGTAGGAGGGAGATGGGGCAGCAACTGGCATAACTGACAGGATTTGAGGACACTGAATATGTGGGTTAAATGAGAGAGAGGAGATGAGGACGACACCAAAATTACAGGCTTGTGAGAGAGAGGATAATGATTCTGTCTACAGTTCTGGGAAAGACAGGTGGGAAGATGAGGAGTTCTGTTTTGGACATTAGGATTCAGGTTTAAGCAGGACAACCTAATCAGATGTTCTAAAGGCAGAGCAGATGGAAACGTGAGACTGTAGAAAAGGAAAAAGGTCGGGACCTTTTAAATCTAAAGGTAAATTTAGTAATCATCTGTGTAAAGATGGTTGTTAAGACATTTAAGCAAGTTGAGAAGTTAAGCAAGAAACTTACAATCTCTGAAGTTGAATCTACTAAATTTTACTTTTGTTCTGTTTGTAATTTTATGGAAACCTAAAATTGCACATTTATATTCAATCCCAAATTCATCCAATTCCAAATGGAAATACCTCTGCACATAAATAGTGGCCTCAATAAACTCTATCATTAAATAGCAGAGGCTTGCTCCGAAATTTCATATAGGTTTGACCTAAAACACAGGCAAACTCAGTAACTGAAAGGTATATTGGAACAGCTCATTTATTCCCCTGAGGGTCAAAATATTATGGCAAGGAATATAGCGTATAGAGACATTATTCCTCTGACTTAAAAATGGCATTTTTTGGTCTGTTATGTGTGTTGGCCCATCTTTCAGCTTTATACTAATATAATGTATTATTTTTATGGCATTATTTTACTTTATGAATCAACCTTTTTTGTATCTAGTTTCATCTCCTCATATCAATATTCAGATCCACTCTTTTGTTGCCCAAACAGTGTAATACTCTTTGATCCTGAAAAATGACATCTTCCTTATTTTCAAGGAATTTAATATGACAGGCCTAGATATAATTCTTCAGTGTGTGGTGCTATTATTAAATTCACTATTTGTAGAGCACTATATTTGTGTTATTTATAAATTGATGAGGAAGATAATAATACTAATGATAATAATAATTATGGTATTTGTTAAGCAATTACTATGTGCAAAGCACTGTTCTAAGCAGTGGGGTACGTACAAGGTAATCAGGTTGTCCTATGTGGGGCTCACAGTCTTAATCCCCATTTTACAGATGAGATTACTGAGGCACAGAGAATTTAAGTGGCTTGCCGTAGGTCACACAGCAGACAAGTGGTGGAGCCGGGATTAGAACCCACATCCTCTGACTCCCAAACTTATGTTCTTTCCATTAAACCACACTGCTTCTCAGATGAAAATTTTCTCAGATAAGATGAAAATCATTCTACAAATGAGGAATAAGGGACTAAAATATCAATTGATTGAAGTGAAACACTGAATCATGAAGAATATTATAGTCCAATAGGATAGCAATGATCATCAGAGGAAATACAAGAACTCAGAGATGAGATGAGGTGAATGTCTTAAATCAGTTAGTCATACTGCTCTTCCTTTTTTAAAATGACTCAACATTGGTAAATAATGTTTTTCCACTGAGTTAAAACAATGTCAGGAGAATTTGTTTTTCTATTAATCCTGAGATTTCTAGATAACCTTTAGGTAACCCAAACTGGTGGACAAATTATTTAGAGAACCTGAACTTCCAAGACACACCTTTAAAGACCCATTGAAACTTGAGTTTGGCCACACAAATGGTTTCTGAAAGTTACACAGTTTACAGGTTAAAGGCAAAGGTTGACTAGAGTGAAGAAGTTAGCAGCATACTAAAGAGGAGAGGTGACAGGAGATATAGACTAGGGAAGGGTCGAGGAGAGTTTGGAAACTGAGCATGGATAGTGGACAGATGATGTCCTTGCATTTATAGTCCCTTACTGTGATTAGAAAAGTATTTATAGAAATGAGATGAGGAAAATAGCTATTTTTCAGACCAAAAATATCATACGTTAGATTCTATGTTTAAATACTAGGCTATAATATTCTATTGTGTCCATGACCTTGTCATAGCCTCTCTCAATTCTACTTTGGTTATCAGTAAAATGAAGTGAATGTACTATAGCAACTATTTGCTTTATTGGGTGCTGCAATGATTGATTAGTCTGCATTCATTTGGAGATTCATGCTAATTCATGGATACATGAAAATTTAAGGAGCAAATGCACTACAGCATGCTTAGAACAGTGCTTTGCACATAGTAAGCATTTAAAGAAAGCTATTATTATTATTATTAAAGCAGTACCTATTTTAAAAAAGATCTCCTTAGGAAAACTCTATGTCTTTGTAGGTTGAGAGAGAATGTGAATTTCTAAGCCAGTATTCTTCCATGGAAACATCCTGACTCTTGCCCTTGAATCATATCCCTTAAATACTTTGATACTTACCCCACTCCCAGCTCTAATGCACTTATGTTCACATTCTTCTTATTGTGCTGCTTTTCTGATCTGTTATTCATTTTAATGTCTGTCCTCCCCACTAGGTCATAAGCCCCTTGAGGGCAGGGATCTTGTCTACCAATTCTATTGAAGTTTACTTTCCCAAATGCTTAGTAGTGTTCTGCACACACAGTAAGCATTTACTAAATACCACTGATCAGCACACTAACATGAAATACAATTCACTATAGTCAACAGCCACAAAGATGAAGATTCAGCCTGGGGCACACCTAGCAGCTCTGGTTCCCACCACAAATCATGCCGAGTCCTCGGGAGCAAAGTATATAACATAGATAGGCCCCTCATTTCATCCTCTTGGACTGTGTCCAACCCAATTACCTTCTACCTACCCAAGCACTTAGTATAGTGTCTGGCATATAATAAGCGCTTAAATACCACGATTATTATTTTTATCCTCAAAGCATTTTTCATGCCCCAGACTCCTTCGAAATGGGGATATTCTGGACCCAGTCACCACTCAGGGGATCAAAACCAGATTATCCCCAATAAAAAAGGATGAATGGGCCAATAGATATGGGAGAAGGGCTTTTTGCCTGGCTAATGCTTCTCCTGTTTTATTCCCCAATTTAAGAGTTGGATTGAACTCAGCAACTAGGGAAGACATTTATGATAAGATGGATTACAGAAAAGACAGGGCTCAAGCTGCATTGTATTTTAGATTTTTGACATTCACAGGTGAAAAATGTGCAGGAACTAGGAGAATCAAGGAGTGTCAGAAACACTGATGGGAGAGAAAAGGGGGACAAAACTCAGTAATTGACAGCCTTTTTCCCCTCTCAGTCATCTTTGATTATCCGCCCCTACTTATCAATCCCATCCAGTTATTAGTATGCTACAATGGACGAAGAGAGACTAAGGGTCTCAAATGACCCAATTATGCCTGGTACAACTTCAAAAATCAGGAAAGAAGAGGTATAAAGCACTGATAATTCTCTCTATGGGATTCATTATATGAATTTAGGCAAGAACACTATACAATCTGATGAACATTTGATCCTACAAGAATGGGGCTGTCAACTTGTGATGATTCTTTGTACACAGTTGAAATTATTTGACCTATTTATTTTCTGCCACATTGTACAGAAAGTCCCTATTCACTTTCCTTCCTAATGTTTCCCCTGGCTTTCCCTAAGTCACTTTTGGGATTACACAGCTAGTACAATTTCTCACAAAAAGAGGGTATTTAGTTGTTGACAGGTTTGACAGAGATCATTTAAGGGCTTCTAATTTCTGAAAGAATATCCTTTCTTTGGATGTTTTCTCCCCCAGATTCCTCAAATTTATCACTTAGGGAATACCAACCTCTATTTCTTGCCTGGGGGAACCCAGAAGCATGGAGGTGGGGGTTGTCACAATGGCATATTTTAAGTTGCTTCACAAAATATTTTTCCCATGAAACCAGAGGAAAAAAAATACACAGTGAAGTCCCTTTTACATTTACCAACAATCGTTCAGTGAAACAACCCACAGTGCACAGTTCTATTCTAAGCACTTGAGAGTATAATAGAGTTAGAATCAATCAGTTGCATTTATTGAGCACTTACCGTGTGCAGAGCACTGTACTAAGCACTTGGGAAAGTACAATATTACAGAGTTGGTCCCTGCTCCCAAGGAACTGACAGTCTAGGGGTGATGAGATCCTGCTCTTGGGAAGTTTACAGTCTACAAGGGGACAAAGAAACAAAAGAAGTTAAAGATAAGAGGAAGGAGAGAAAGGGAACATGGATATGTGGATAATTGTGAGCATAAATAGTAGAGTACATATATGTTTCACATGGCAGTTTTAAGTTCATAATAATAATAATGGCATTTATTAAGCACTTACTATGTGCAAAGTACTGTTCTAAGCGCTGGTGAGGTTACAAGGTGATCAGGTTGTCCCACGGGGGGCTCACAGTCTTAATCCCCATTTTACAAATGAGGTAACTGAGGCACAGAGAAGTTAAAGTGACTTGCATAAATGAACTGTATGTGCACAGGGAACTTGTCTACCAATTCTGTTGTATTATACTTTCCCAAGTACTCAGTTTAATGTTCTACCACATTAAATGCTCAATAAATATCACTGATTGATTGAGAAGGTGGTACAAAGATTCTTAAGTAGTAATTGGGAAGATATGAACTGGGAAGAAGCAGAATTAATCAGGGAAAGCATATGAGGATGAGGAATGTGAGAAGTGTTCTGAAGACACAGACAGCTGTGGCCTGGAAGTTTTGAAGAGAGAGAGAATTCCAGGTGGGAGCCAATGTGTGAACAGTAGGTCAGAAATGATGTGATGAGAATAGCACCAGTGAGGAGTGTACCATGAAAGGAAATAAGATTGAGAGATAGGATGTTACTGTACAGAAGGCAACACTAAAATTGTATCTTTTAAATCTCCAAGTTAGTGAATAAGGACCACACTATGGACAAGATTGTCAATATTTTCAGGATCTATGATTTTGTAATAAGTACCCTTTTTCATCAAGTACTAAATTAACAGTTTGATTAATTTGGGTTTGAATGTTTTAAAATTTTCCAGTTTAGAGTATTTTCTGAATAGCTGAATAGCAAAATCACCCAGATCAGGAAATGTTAACAATTGTGAATCATTTCCTTATTAAGGCACCTAATTCCTTTAACAATGCCTTTGTGATGAAAGAGTTCTTTTATTCTGCCCTTTATTAGCTTATTACATTAATCAATACCACAGGGCTGTGCACAACTCTTCCTTTCTGACCTCCAAGGTAATATAATAACCCTAAGGTTTTCACTATTAACCTCTTTTGACATTGCTTAAAGAATTATTGCTCAGTTTTTAAAATGAGCTGAATTATGTCTCATTCAAGCCCAAGGATGCAAGCATCTTTTTTTTTTTTTTCAAAAAATGATTTTAAACATCAATGGTGGAGCTAATGTACTTTGGCACTGAGTTTGTGTTTATAAAAGACGGCCATTATTGTGTTAAGAAACTGATTGCAATAGAGTACACGAAGAAAACATTTCTATTCATATTCTTAATAACTGTGATATTTGTTAAGCATTTACAAGGTGCCAAGCAGTGGTGTAGATACAGGATAATCAGGTCCCAGCATGGGGATCACAGTCTAACTTGGAGGTAAAACAGGTATTGAATTCCCATTTAGCAGATGATGGAAATGAGGCACAATGAAGTCTGGTGACATGTCCCAGGTCACACAGCAGATAAGTGATGGAGCCAGGATGAGAACTCAGGTCCTCTGACTCCCAGGCATGGGCCCTCTCCATTAGACCACACTGCTTCTCTTCATGTGGAATATGGGATTTCTTTTTACAAATTGTTTCATGTGACTGGACTACTACACTCATTACCATCTCTCCTACTTCCAGCTATGCAGGTGGAAAGGAAATGGTGCCCAATAGTAATGCACAGTGGAAGGCATCTGGACTTAATGAGTAGTGAAGGTGTTTGACAACAATACCTTGGCTTTCTATAGCTCTTTTATTCCTAAAGCTATCTCACCATAACTCATTTTTGCCCTCACACAAACCCTATAATTTGGAAAGGCAGATATTATCCCTATCTTGCAGAAGAGGAAAGAGTTTCAGAGAAGTCAAGTGACTTAGCCATGGTCACACAGCATGACTGCGAGAGAGTTAGGACTCCAACCCAGGTCTTCCGGCTCCCAGAGATCTCTGCCACCTCACCATCACCATAAGAGACATTTCAGAATCTCTTCGCTTACATGGAGGATCTCTACCATGGAGCACCCAGGCTTGCCTACAAGTGAACATTTTGAAAAATACAACAAAAAGAAGTTTGAACTGGAATTTCTGCTGAGGCCTGAGCCTTTCAGGTTCCAGGGACAATGTCTCTGTTCTGGTTTAAGCCTCTTGGGGGTAAAAAAACTATATCTCTGTTCCAGCCCAAGCCCTCCAAGTTCAGAGATCATGTCTATCTCATCAGTGTCTGCTTTCCCAGAACTTAATGCAGTGCTTTGCACATGGTACGTATTGAATAAAAATTGTGACTATCATTACTACTAATGGAATCCAAGAAGTCCACAGCAAGTACCACCCAGGGCATCATAAAATACAATGAATAAAGGACAACGTGATAACAGTTTGAATGGGGAGGAAAGGCTGGATTTTAGTGATATTGTGAAGGTTGAACATACAGGATTTAGTAATAGATGAAACATGTGGGTTGAATGAAAGAGGAATCAAGGATAACGCTAAGGTTATGGTCATGTGAGAAAGGAAGGATAGTGGTACTGTCAACAGTGATGGTAAAGTCACGGGGAGGACAGGGTTTGGATGGGAAGATAAGGAGTTCTGTTTTGGACATGATAGTTTCGAGGTCTCATTAGGACATCCAAGAAGAGATGTCCTGAAGGTAGTAGGAAATGCTTACCTACACTTTGAAAAATCAAGATGTGCCCTTAAAAATACTACCTTCGAAGATCATTATACATTTTACAAACCTGCTAGGAATATATAAAACTAGGAACTTACCATTCAGGGGCTATTTAATGTTTCAAAACAGAATTGTTATAAACAAACTGAATAACTAGAGGGGATCAATGGGCACAAATAAGCCTCTAAAGGAGTTCACAAGTTAAGGAACCTAAACTGGCACCAAAGTCAGAGTTAACGATCAAAGATGTGGTAGGTATTTGAAATGCAGCAAACCAGTTACGGAATCAGCAAGCCACTGTACGATTGTGTTACAGAAGGGATGAAAAGGAAGTAGCAAGAGTTTCCCAGAATTCTTTAGTTTAACCTTTACAAAGAAAGAGTGATTCCCATTCTCACTTCAACATCAAACAGAGGGTCTAAGCCTGTGCTCTTGTTCCCAGTCCACGCTTCTGAGTCCACTGGAGAAATTTCATAAATTATGGACTGTGGTATGCACAGCATGGAGTAAAAGTGGAGTGACCTGACCTTTTCCCCTCCCAGCCCCAAAGCACACATGTACATATCTTTAATTTTATTTGTATTGATGTCTGTCTCCTCAGTTCTAGACTGTGAGCTCATTGTGGGCAGGGCATGTCACTGTTTTTTGTTGTATTGCGCTTCCCCAAGTGCCTAGTATAGTGCTGTACACACAGTAAGCGCTAAATACAACTGAATGAACTTCACATGTGGTTATTTCATTTTAAAAATAAAGCAAGCTTACTTTTGAAAATGTTAAAAACTACATTTTTATTTTCATGAAATTTAGTAAGAATAATTGTATTTTAGGTTATTTATCTTCATCCACTCATTGATTCTGATATTTCAGGGGAAAAAAAACTAAGAATTTTGTCTGATGAGCATTTAGCAGGCCTTAGCAGCTCATTCTGTAAATAAACCAGTGACATTTTCTTTTACATTTTGGTAAAGTGTCAGTCAGAACTCTTCTACCCTGAAGACCTTTAGTTCTGTGTAGATATGACATGACCTAATATGATGGTATTCGAATCAGACTGGAAGAAAAAGAGCAATATAGCTAATGGAAAAAAATAACTTGTCTAAAAACTTAGATCATTTTTTCAAACTGAATCAGACCAACATATGACCTATGGATAACAACTCCAGTATCTCCCATTAGCACACTCAAGTCTAGAAGCATGCATTTTTGAGAAGTTCAAGCTAAATACAGGAAAACATGGTCAGTTTAGAAAGTCTAGGGATTACACTGTTATAAAGAGAGTAATTGTTGCCAAGATAGTAACCATTACAAAGGTTTTGGAGCATTTATGGGTTCTATTACAAAGGTAATAACTGGAAATGAGAAAAACAATTTCTAATTTTAAGCAGTTCTAAATGTCTTTATCTTTTCTTTCCACCTTCATAGTGTCAACCGATTGAAAATAAAACCAAAGCACACAATAAAAAGGATGAGGCATGGAGATAAACTTGAAAAATGAGACCTGATGATTTTTATTAACAATTTTCATTCTTACTTATAGCACTCTGCATCTGAAAAATAAAATCACTGTGATATACATTTACAAAGCTATCACCAATTTGCCTCTAGACCACATTCACAGTGAGGCAATATTTTCACCTGAAGTTTGAGAAGTGGATTTGCCAATGTCTTCCATTCTTACAATACAGGGGCAAGGAACAGGGTGAAAATTATAAATATAAAACAAAATTCAATTAATATAAGATTGAGACTGTGGGCCTCATGTGGACAGGGGCTGTGTCCAATCCGACTTGCTTGTATTCACTCGGTGCATAGTACAGTTGCCTGGCACATAGAAAGCGCTTAAATACCGTCTGCTAGACTGAGCCTTTTGTGGGCAGGGATTGTCTCTGTTGCTGAATCAATCAATCGTATTTATTGAGCGCTTACTGTGTGCAGAGCACTGTATTAAGCGCTTGGGAAGTACAAGTTGGCAACATATAGAGACAGCCCCTACCCAACAGTGGGCTCACAGTCTAAAAGCGGTAGACAGAGAACAAAACCAAACATACTAACAAAATAAAATAAATAGAATAGATATGTACAAGTAAAATAAATAGAGTAATAAATATGTATTGAACTGTACTGAATGTACTGTACTTAGAATGTACTGAACTGTACATTCTAAGCACTTAGTACAGTGTTCTGCACACAGTAAGCACTCAATAAATACATCTGAATGAATGGTGGATATGTTCCCTGCTCACAATGAACTAAACCGAAATGGGTCATTAGAATAGCCTTCCTATATCCAAGGCCCCTTTTTGTCAGAATACATTAACAAAAGTTTATTTGAACAATATTTAGTTATAAAACTTCATTAAACCATTTAGATACAGTGTGTATTCTAAGGCCAAACCATTTTTCTTTGACCAATATTTGAAAAATATACTATTTGAAGAAATAAATATATAGGTGAATGTTTGAATATGCTAGAACTCACATTTATATTCAGAATGCTTCTTTGAATACTGAGCTCACAGGGTTCATTTTCTCACATACACACAAAAAGAAATGGAAGTATAGCCTTAGGCAAAGGATGGATCATTTAGAGGTTGAGTTAGGCAGAGACTTCCAAAGTTACATTTGTTCAACTTTTATGTTGCCTCAGAAAAAAAAATTTAAAAGATAATGCTAAACTATATTCACTTTATTTTCAGAAAAAAATGCCCCAAAAAATCTCACCCAGAAAGAAAGGTGGCATTTCCATTTCTTACAGCCTGCCAAAAATGCCACACAAACAAGCTGCAGTCTTAATCCTTGTTAGGGAGATATGCACAGAAAGATTTTACACTTTTCATTTCAATCGAGGAAGGGGAGAGGTACTTTCTTGCTGAACAATATAAATTTAGCTCACGTATCTTTTTTTGGTTGTTGTTTCACTGATGTAATCCTCCCCATATTTGTTGGTATTGCAGTTTGCAAATAGAATTCTGCCCTTAATGCCTACCTAAAAATTAACTCTACACTGTGCTGCAGCACAGGTGCTGCAATGATAGCAACTTTATTTTTTTAATGGTATTTGTTAAGTGCTTACTCTGTGCCAGGCACAATTATGCACTGGGGTAGATACAAGCTAATCAAGTTGGACATAGTCCATGCCCAACACGGGCTTCACAGTCGTAATCTCCATTATGCAGATGAGGTAACTAAGGTACAGAAAAGTGACTTGCCCAAGATTATACATCAGACAAATGGTGGACGCTGGATTAGAACCCAGGTCTTTTGGACTCCCAGACCATGCTGCTTCTATTTCTACAAAATGTTAGTTCCACATTGCAACTCTTAAAGAGGAACCTTCTTAAAAAATCCCTAAATTCAACTCTGTTTTTGTACTTATTCTAAATGGAAAGTATGAATTTGTCAGATACATTTAGATTTAGGGCTACAGGATATGATAATACAAAAATTCAGCTCAATTCTGTTCCTCTCTAGTCACTGTATTTATAAAATCCCTTAAAGCTACAAAATATCACAAACCTTACAAAGGAAACAGACAAGTCAGTTTCCCTGATCTTTCCAGAATTATATGGGACTTTGATAAATGTTTATGAAATGTAAGTGTTCTGGACACTATAGCAGAACCTCAAAGCATGGCCTAGTGGAAACCACATGGACTGTATATATGTATATATACCTGTATATATGTATATATACCTGTATACATTTGTACATATTTATTACTCTATTTATTTTACTTGTACATATCTATTCTATTTATTTTATTTTGTTAGTATGTTTGGTTTTGTTCTGTCTCCCCCTTTTAGGCTGTGAGCCCACTATTGGGTAGGGACTGTCTCTATATGTTGCCAACTTGTACTTCCCAAGCGCTCTGCACACAGCAAGAGCTCAATAAATACGACTGATGATGATGAAACCACATGGACTTGGGGAGGAGAGGACCTGGGGTCTTATAGCAGTTAATAATAATAATAACAATAATAATAATAGTGGTATTTGTTAAGCACTTACAATGTGTGAAGCACTGTTCTAAGCACTGGGGAGGCTACAAGGTGATCAGGTTGTCCCACAGGGGGCTCACAGTTTTAATCCCCATTTTACAGATGAGGTAACTGAGGCACAGAGAAGTTAAGTGACTTGCCCAAAGTCACACAGCTGACAGTTCGCGGATCCAGGATTTGAACCCATGACCTCTGACTCCAAAGCCCGTGCTCTTTCCACTGAACCACGCTGCCTCTCCAGCTGCCTACTCTGTGACTTGGGGCAACCACTTAGCTTCTCTGTGCCTCAGTCACCTCATCTGAAAAAAGGAGATTAAGACTGTGACCTCCATGTGGGACATGGCCTTTGTCCAACCTGATCGATCAGCTGCACTTATCCCAGCACTTAGTACAGTGCTTGGCACATAGTAAATGCTTAACCAATGCCATTAAAAAAATGTATCCAACTTGATTATTTACCTCAGCTCTTAGTACAGTGCTTTGTACACAGTAAGCACTTATACTATTATTATTATTTACATCACTAATGTCCTCCAAGGGCCATCTTAATCAGAGGGCCACTGGCATTCAGCAGAAAGGTTCAATATTCCAAACTTTTACTGCCATGGGCCGCTCACCCTCCTTGGTGATTTCACTTGATAAAGTGATTATCCCCACACACCAATCTCTCCATCCCACCGTCCCTTCTTTCCCCTCAATTCCTTCCTACCCTTCAACATAAACACGTACCATTTCTTTTCCACCACTGAACGTTTTACAATTTTTTCCCATTTCTTTGTGGCTCCACTGTGCCCCAACTCCTCACTGGCACCCCCCAAAGTTAGTGCCACAAAGAAGGATGATTTTGAAAAGTCAAAAGTGATGTGTTGCAAGAACAGGAACCAGGTGTACAGTTAGAAAAACATGTGCAGTTGCTCTTAACTTAAAATGTCTCAAGTCATGGACTGCTCTTAGAAGACTTGTAGCATCCACTTATAATTTAAGGGTGAACACACAAATAAATGTGGAAAAGAATATAAACGGCAATACAATTATGTTTGAACTCTAACAGTAATACATTTTGGTACGTGTTAAGTACTTATTATATGCCAAACAGTATACTGTCCTAATCAGGTCAGACATAGTCCCTGTCGTCCAGGGGCTCATAGTTTAAGGAAGGGTATTTAATCCCCCTTTTAAAGATGAGGAAACTGGGAGAAGTGACTTCCCCAAGGTCTCACAGTTGAAAGAGCTGGGATAAGAACCCAGAACATGTGATTTTCAGGCCATGCTCCCTCCATTGGGCTAAGTTGCTTCCCTAAATTCTGGAAGCTAGGCCTTGGGGAGATTGCTTCTGCTGGTTCTAGGATGAGTGTAAGTACAAAATTGTTAGGGGTGATGGTTTTGACACCTTGGTGCCTTGGAAATTAATAGGGAAAGGTTTCCTGAATGAGGTGAATTTTCAAGATAGATTTGAAGATGGAAAAATATTCTGTTCATTCATTCCATCGTATTTATTGAGCACTTATTCTGTTCTTAATTTGAAGTGGGAGGGAGTTTCAGGTAGGGGAAATGACAAACAGAGAGGTTGGTGAATCAAGTGCAAGAATCTTTTTTGTCCTTTCCCCCTTGTTCTTCTGTCTTGGGATATAACCAAATCTTAAAAACAGGAGAGGGGATGGGGAAGGTGCCAGAATAACCAACAGCCTGGAGGATCTGCCCCAGGTTGTTGGCAACTGATTGTACTGCAAATGTGAAGAAACTTCAGAACTAGTGAAGCAGTTTCCAGAATAATTAGGGACAACAGAAATGATTTGAACACTGACAAGTCTGCTAGGAATATCAAACTGCTAATCAGGAATCCATTAACCATCTGCTATACGAAACACCTGAAGATCCAAGAACAAAACTGTAAATTCTCTGTTCTTGTCACAAGCATTTGCAGAAAATAGGTTGTTTACTTTAAAATGGTTGCTTAATGCTCAATGGCTATTTTAATATGTCCACTGCAAGACAGTGTTGACCTAATTAACAGGTCAGCAATTGGGACACATTTACCAAAAACAATTGTGAAGCCAAATATTTCATGTTGCAATATGCAAGCATGACCATATCCCTCTAGCCATATCTTTCCAAAGACAAAGGTTCCAAGCAATCAATGGTATTCACTGAGCACTTACCTTGTGCAGAGCTCTGTGCTAAGCACTTGAGAGAGTACAATACAATTGAATTAATCGTCATGTTCCCTGCTCATTATGGACTTAAAGCCTAGCCAGACTCCTAGCAGAGAAACATGCCACAGTGGATGGGATGTTTGAGGTGAATGACTGCAGATCATTGGAGGGAGAGAGAGACAGTAAAATTAATTTAAATGAAAGGAAGAAGAAAAGTGGATACTTTGGTGAGGATTGGGAGAACTGAGGTCAGGTGGCTATCAATCAATTAATACTATTTATTGAGTACTACTTATCCGCAGAGCACCGCACAAAGCATCTGGGAGAGTACAAGACAACAGAGTTGGTAGGTGTTCCCTGCTCATAAGGATCTTATTGTCTAGAAGAGGAGACAGATTAAAATAAACTTTGGATATGTACATAAGTGCTGAGGGGCTGAGTGTGGGATGAATATCAAGTTCTTAAGGCTACTGATTCAAGTGCAAGGGTGATACAAAATCGAGAGGGAGTTGGGGATGTGAAGGGTGAGGGAGTTCCAAGCAGGAGCTACGGATGGAGTGAGCAAAGGATGAAAAGAATCTGACCAAGTAGAAAGAACATAGGCCTGAGAGTCAGAGGTCCTGAGTTCTAATCTCAGCTCTGCCACTTGTCTGGTGGGTGAGCTTGGGTAAGTCACTTCACTTCCTCAGTTACTTCATCTGTAAAATGGGGATTAAGACCATGAACCCCATGTGGGACAGGGACTGTGCCCAAGCTGATTATCTTCTAGTAACCCCAGAACTACAGTGCCAAGCACATAGTAAGCACTTAAATACCATTTAAAAAAGGAGAGACAGAGACACTTGATTTGCTTATTTTGGGGAGGACCCTGATTTTATAAATATAAATGTAAACAGATATAGATACTTTCCTTTGTGGTTTGGACCCCATAGTTTGAACACCGGTTGTATCAATATTTTGATTTAGAGTTTTTAAGCCAAGTCAGCACTGCAAAGATCAAAGACAGAATTACTAACCCCTCCTTCAAAGCCTTATGGAAGGCATATTCATTCATTCAATCATATTTATTGAGTGCTTACTGTGTGCAGAGCAATATACTAAGAGTTTGGGAAGTACAAGTTGGCAACATATAGAGACAGTCCCTATCCAACAACAAGCTCAGTCTAGAAAGGGGAGACAAACAACAAAAAGCATATCTAGTCTGTAAACCTGGTGAGGGCAGAGATTGTCTCTAATGCTGAATTGTATTTTCCAAGCACTTAGTACAGGCTTTGCACATAGTCAGCGTTCAATACGAAAGAATGAATTAATCAATCTTCTCCAAGAAGCCCTCCCTAAGCCCCCTCCTTTCCTCTTTTCCCAACATCTTGACTTGCTCCCTTTATTCATCTCTCCCTCCTCCCAGCCCCAGAAAACTTATGTATGTGCTGTAATTTTATTTATATTAATGTTTCCCCCTCTAGACAGTATGCTCATTGTGGGAAGGGAATGTGTCTGTTATACTGTACTCTCCTATGTGCTTAGTAGTGTGCTCTACACAAGTTAAGTACAGATGACTGATTATAGATATCTGTTCATCTTTCATGAAATATGATTGCTTGGTCCAAGGTGTTCCCATGTCTCTAACTTGAGAAGTGGAAGATAGGGATGGTGATTTTGAGTAGGTGTTTGGTCTATTAACTGAGAAGTACATGCTGTTTCCAATCCCATTCCTTGTGATCTGATGATTTTGTTCAATCCTGAAGCATTAATACCCAGCTGCACATTTAAGTCTCCTATGATCTGCTGGACTTATGAAGCCATCCACAGCCTTATGAAATATTTTTCTCTCCTTTGCTACTTATCAGGACACATGCATTCAAGATGGTAGAGAAGCACTTGTGCTATAGAGGTAGGGGTGGAGTGAATCAGCTTCACTCCTGGGTAGATACACAAAACCAGAATTAAGAGCTTTCTGATTGTGAATCTGAGACCTGAGCGCTGTGGTCCTGAAGATGAGGTTGAAATGCTTATTTGGGAGAAGATGTACACAGATGCTCTTATGAATTCATTAAAACCACCTAAAAAAATCTGTCATTTTGCATCTTCTGCCCTGAGGGTTGGCAATTTCACTGGGTTCACAATATCAATAATCTCCTGAACACATTCTAAATTTGTCTCTTCACAGCCTCAGAACTTCAATGTCTAATGCTACATGGCAGATGAGATGAAAAGCAAATCTAATTTATAAAAGAAATATGCAATTCTGTATCATACAGATAAATTTTTCAACTTCAATAAGATTTGTTTGCCACTTGGAGGCTGTTTTGAACTGAATTAGTACATTATTTATACCTAGTACTGTTGCCATACCTTTTCATAGAAGTAATATATAAATTCAATAAATTCATCCATTAGGGTTCAACTGTCTTGGCTGGGTAACATTTCCTCCCTACATTCTCAAAGTATTGCTGGAAGAACAACACTGAATTCCTCTCATCCAAGTCATATTTTTAAAAAATATGAATCTGTGGGAAGAAGAAATAACAGAAAGCCCCACCAGGCAAAAATTGCCTTGCTCCATTTTTATCACGAAAATATTGTTGATTGTACATGAAAAGAACCTTATACACTATAGTAGTCTCATGAAAGATTTCAAAGTTTTCTAATTATAAAGTTAAGTTTGTGTTATCAAAAAATGATAGACGCCTAGTCTAGGTCTTTCAAAGATTATCTAATTGAAGATATTTCATATTTTTCAACATGTTTAGAAACTGCAATAAGCTGCTGAAACTGGGACAAAGTAACAACTTTCAAAATGACTCTCACCAACTGATAAATAACTCATTAAAGTTTAGTTTTGTAGATATTCTATCACACCATTTCTTTTTAAAAATGGTTTCAGATAAGAATTATCTTTCCATACAGTATTTAACTCTACCACATGCATGTACTTCAAATATTTACAGTTGGCAGAGAAAACAAATTCAGAAAGATTTACCTTCACTTGCCTAGCTTTTTCTGAAAAGTGATACCTAATTAATTTATCATTTTAAGTGATAATGCCCTATTCTTTGTACCATTACCAGGGGAAAAAGCACAGATCTGACAATGTAGAGCCCTGGATTTTAGTCTTGATTCTGTCAGTTGGGGCTTTGCTTTCACTGGTGTGGATTTCTAGGAGTAATGGTAAGCACATACTGTAATTCATTCATTCAATCGTATTTATTGAGTGCTTACTGTGTGCAGAGCACTGTACTAAGTGCTTCGGAAGTACAAATCAACCACATATAGAGATGGTCCCTATCCAACAGCAGGCTCATAGTCTAGAATGGGGAGAAAGACAACAAAACGAGTAGACAGACAAAACAAGTAGTTTACACAAGAAATCACAGCATCAGCAGCATGCTGGGGTTACTTTGTCATAAATGCCTCCTGCACGAATCTCCTTCGTATGCACTTTACGATACGCTTTATCCCTGCTAAGCTACTTGCTCATTACATGATGTGCTTTAGCAGGAACATGACTGGCAGAGACGAGAGTGTGAGTAGCTTGTCCGCACAAGCCATTACAATCAATTCCTACACATGGGTCTTCAATACTTCAGCATCAGGGCCAAGACTCATCCTACATTCTTGACAGGAAACTATATTATTATTGTTATTATTACTGCATTTAAGCACTTTGTGCCAAGCACTTTTCTAAGCTCCGCATCACTTTGCGCTCTTCAGTGGAACATGTGTCAGGGGTCCATATCTAGGGCTGTATTTCCAACAGCCTTGAATTGAAAACTCATTGTTCCCTACACACCCTGAAAGAAGAGTTGTGTCACATTCACAACATAAGCCAGTTGATGAAGGGAGGACAGAGCAGGGTCCACAGAAGACTAAAAAGAGAGACCCTTTGGGCTTATTGATCACCATAGCTCAAAACGGCTCTCATGCTTGTATCTACCTCAGCGCTTAGTATGGTGCCTGGCACATAGTAAGCACCAATACCACTACTATTTACCTTTCTGAGTATGGGTGTATTTTTAGATTTTTGTTCCTACAACCATCTCAAATGAGAGATAGTCACGGGGGCCCACCCCATGACAGCAATTAGCCCCACAGTTTTCTGAACTGGACTTCTAGTCAAGCTCATCCCAGTTCTCCAACAAGTCTAAAGAGTATCCAATCAGTAGCAGCATGGCTTAGCAGAAAGAGTTTGGGTCTGATAGTCCTCACTCCACCACTTATCTGCTGTGTCAACTTGGGCATGTCACTTCTCTTCTCTCTTCCTTAGTTTCCTCATCTGTAAAATGGGGATTCAATACCTGTTCTCCCTCCTCACCGGACTATGAGCCCCATGTGAGACACAGACTGAGTCAAATCTAATTATCTTGCGCTCGGCAGAGAGTAAGTGCTTAATGAATATCACTATTATTTATTAGCAGGACTCAAACGATGTCACATTGTGACTTCCTGATCTATTATGTCTGAAGCATGTGCCCTCCCAATCCTAACCTACTCAAAAATCTCTGCCCCATTTTTATCCACAACTCCAAATGAAAATTTGGTCCCTTGAATATACTAGATCCATGGGGGAGATCACTAAATATAATCAAGCAAAATTCTAACAATCCTTAACACTAGAAGATGTCAGACCAGACAATACAAAGAGAGAGAATACATTTTAGGATTTTATCAAAATAGGGTTTTCAGAATAAAAATAATAATAATAATGGCATTTGTTAAGCACTGACTATGTGTAAAGCACTGCTCTAAGCGCTGGGGAGGTTATAAGGTGATCATATTGTCCCATGGGGGGCTCACAGTCTTAATCCCCATTTTACAGATGAGGTAACTGAGGCACAGAGAAGTTAAGTGACTTGTCCAAAGTCTCGCAGCTGACAATTGGTGGAGCCAGGATTTGAACCCATGACCTCTGACTCCAAAGCCCGTGCTCTTTCCACTGAGCCCGAGAACTGAGTATCCATAGAGATAATGACTGGCTACAGCACCTATGATGCAAATAAATGCATTAGGGAACTATATGCTAATGTTAAATGAGGTCTGACCCCTTTAATTTATTTCAAGTCATGTGAGAACTTAAGTGTTGACTTCAGTCAAAGCAGGAGGTAGAATTCACCAATAAATGTCCCAGTTGGAGAAGAAGCACGGCCTAATAGAAAGCAGATGGGGAGAGCCATGTTCTGTCTAATTTGAAGGAGTTGGTAGTAAACTAGGTCAGGTTTGATCATTACTTCATTAGAGGTTACTGCATTGAATCTAATATACATTTTAAAATGTTTGTTGGCAATTATTAATAGTAATTAGCAGTAGGAGTATTTATTGAGCTCCTACTTGGTATAGTAAACTGTACTGTTTGTTTGTGATCTGTCTCCTTGATGCATTTGATTCCCATTTGAGTCAGTACAGCCAAAGTTTGTCCCAGCTTCCCTTCCATCCAGGCACAGGTTTTATCCATCAATAGTATTTGAGGGTTTAGTATGTACAGATCACTATATTAAGCACTTGGAAGAGTACAACAGAGTTAGTAGACAAGTTCCCTGACCAAAAGGAGCTTACCATCTACAGTGAGAAATAAACATTAAATAAAATTATGGATATTTACATAATAATGATGGCATTTGTTAAGCACTTACTATGTGCAAAGCACTGTTCTAAGCACTGGGGGGATACAAGGTGATCACGTTGTCCCACATGGGGCTCACAGTCTTAATCCCCATTTTACAAATGAAGTAACAGGCTCAGAAAAGTTAAGTGACTTGCCCAAGGTCACACAGCAGACATGTGGGGGAGCTGGGATTAGAACCATGACCTCTGACTCCCAAACCCATGCTCTCTCCACTGAGCCACACTGCTTCTCTAGGTGTAGCGTAGTGTAGTGGGATGTATAACAAGTGCTTAAGTGTACACACCTGCTAGACTGTGAGCTCATTGTGGGCAGGGAATGCATCTGTTGTTGTATTTTACTCTCCCAAGAGCTTAGCACAGTGCTTTGCACACAGTAATCACTCAGTAAATGACAATGAATGAATCCAAGGACGTAGGTGATGCTGAAGGGAGAGGGAATTGGTGGACGGGAGAACTTGGAGTAGATGAGGCCTCTTGGAGGAGATGTGATTTTTAGTAAGTCTTGAAGGTGGGGAGGATGGTGGTATGTTGTATATGAAGGCAGAGAGAGTCCCAGGCAGTGGTAAGTGTGGGCAAGCAGTTGGCAGAGAGATGAGGTGAGAGCAAGGTACAGTGAATAGGAGGTAGAGGGTTTAAGCTACTTTTGGAAATTCTCTTGAAACCAGTTTGGTTCTCTCAATCAGTTTTAAACTTGATGCTCAAGAAGGAACCAAAAAAGGAAAGCACTGATGCTGGCTTTCTTTGGAAAAAAAAAGAAAAATGAGTAAATGTTTTCTGTTGTCTATTTCTAGCATTTCAAAGTTCCCTACATGCACTTTCAGTAACAACTAAAAATCAGTTAAATTTCGTCAAGCAGCACAGACAAGTCTGCTAGGTCTTAATATCGAAAGGATCATTAAACTAACGAAAATAAACTTTTCCTAAACAACCTGTTCTAACAATGTACTCCTACTGGGAAGTTTGTTACTAAGTTTGCACTTTAGGATATAACAGGTACAAACTACAAGTGGAAGTCTTATCTTTGAAGCCTTATCCAAACTCAAGAAATATTTAAACCATGCTTCATGTGTGTTACACTGTGCTCCCATTAGTGAATGGTGCTTGTTAAAACAAAGCCCTATAATCTCTATCTTTTTAACCCACTTTAATTCAAATACAAAATTAGAAGAGAGTTTATGGGTGAAATAAAGTTTCAATTGAAACTCTGACCTACATTCAAGGCTTAATTGTCAATCTCGCTTCAGACGGATTTTGCTTTATTCCTCAATAACCATGATTTAGTTTTGAAAAACTGGATTGTTTCAAGAAATTGCCCTGCCATTCCTAGGCTATATTTAGACTTACTAATGAGTTGCAATTGAACAGACCTTGAAAAGGTGGTTGCATTACTGCTGCTTATGTTCTACCATCTCCAGCTTTCTACTGTCTTCATTAAGTCATTGGTAATGAAGAAAAAAAAAATGGAACCAAGACGTCCTGTAGGCAAAATAATTAGAAAAGCAATTAAGAAGGAGGAGGTAATGCAAAAAGGCAATTGCCAGCCATTAAACATATTGAGGAGGGAAGTGGGAGACTTCATTGGCTCGTAAAAAGAAATACACTTATAGGTCTGTGAATTCTTAAAATTAGAAATGACATACAAGTATAATGTTGTGATAGAAAGGGATCTATTTGGTGAACTGCATTCATTCAGGAAGTGTGGGAAAACAAAGAGTATTAGAAACATCCACTGGAGTGAGGGCAAAAAAAAAAAGGGGGGGGGTGGACTTTCTGAAACTACAACCATAACTTAGCACTTTGAATTGCCATAATACATAGGGTAACTGACACAAAGTTTTCGTATTGCCACTTGCGATTTTTTAGGTGAAAATGAGACAAGGAACTGATGACTCTAAACAGTCAGCCTGTTTTGCTACTTCTTTTTAAGTCGTGTTATCTTCAAATTGTTTTTTCTTGTTACAAGTTTCTTCAGCTCCCCTCAATCTCAGAATTCAGCTCACCATTCAGCATCTGTTTAGGGGTGCTGCCATCAGCCATTCTCCTTTCATGTCCCAACCCACAAAGATTAAAATCAAATGCTTAGTACCTGTTTGGCATATAGTAAATGCTCAATACATAACATTCACTGATGTGTTGCTCTGACACAGATAGAGATGAACTAAGATGTTCCTGCTCCCATCTTGACATTAGATGTTTAGTTTGTCTCTAGGAGCTATTGTACAGTGGGTTCAGGGTTCGCCATTAAGAGAAAATTTGACCCTACTAAAACTTTATAGGCTTTCAATTTGCTATGGAGTTGGACATTGTACAACTGTCGTATTCTGTTGTGCAATCAGCCCAAAAGCTCTGCTGGCCTTTTTGATTGTTTTCTAATAGAAAATGAAGGAGGGGAGAGGGAGAGGGGAGAGAGGGAGGGAGGATTAAAAGGTGTGTATATATATAGCCATAACTCATACGTGATAAATAGCATAAGACTTAAATGCTATACCTGTGGTAGATTTGGGTTTCCTATTACATGGGCTAGCAATTCTCATATGCAGATGATTTGGAAGCCATGAATATTTGGGGATTTTTGTTTGATCAAGTCAACATGGTCCCACAAACTCTTTAATAATAATAATGATGATGGCATTTTTTAAGTGTTATGTGCCAAGCACTGGGGGTGATTCAAGGTAATCAGCTTGTCCCACACGGGGCTCACAATCTTAATCCCCATTTTACAGATGAGGTAACGGGCACAGAGAAGTTAAGTGACTTGCCCAAAATCATACAGCTGACAAGTGGCAGAGCTAGGATTAGAACCCACGACCTCTGACTCCCAAGCCCGTGCTCTTTCCACTGAGCCACGCTGCTTACATTGCTATAAGCCAAATTTCAGAGTAGCCAACAGCCATTGGCCATTTGGAAAGCAGTGCCCTTTCTCAGAGCAGAGGTGGCAACTGAGGTAGCAATAAGGAGACTGTAATCAGCATTAGGACAAGTTGTGTAGAATACAGCTCAAGAGGATGAGGACGAGACCAGGTGATGAGATTTGGCGGAATAAAGCCTGAGAGATGTGGGAAAGACAGGCAGAGATTTAGTCAGAGGAATTACATACCACTTTAATAGACGGGAACCCACACAGCCAAATATTGTCCAATAGAGATACCACTGTTGAATTCTCATTTGCATCCTAGACAAATGACACTGATAAAGAAATAGAAACCAGAAAAATCAAAAAGGCCAGAGAACCAGCATGGCTTTCTACAAACACACACACACACACACACACACACACACACAAGTGTTGAGTGCCACAATCCATATCAAGTAGAAGGTCTCTGAACCTATCCAAGTGTCCAACCTCCTATATAACTGTGAGATCTGTATTTAATAGATGACCCCGCATCCAGCTTTTGGAGCAGTTTCACCAATAAACCATATTTAAATGAAGCCCTGAACACAGTAGCTGCTACCTTTTCTCCTGAATAACTTTTCCTAGGACTCCAGCAGTGACCAAGTCCCCTAACCCGGGCAACACAGAGGCAGAATTAAGCTTTAAAAAACCCATCTCCCCACATGTTCCACTTGGTCCCCTGCTTTCTTGCCCATGAGCACCAGTTCCCTGTCCCTACACTTAGGAGCCGGGGGGAAGATGCAGGGAGAGTTACTGGAGCCCCTTCCGAGAGGAGTGTAAAGGTTTGGCTGAATCAAACAGAAAGGTAATGGAGAGGAAGTAGAGGGGCTGAGTTGGGGAAAGGAGACAACACTAGGCCATCTCAGAGGTAAGGGGTTATCACTGAGTTGTGAGAGTGTGAGAGAGGGAGGGAGAGAGGGAGGGAGAGAGGGAGGGAGAGAGGGAGGGAGAGAGGGAGGGAGAGAGGGAGGGAGAGAGGGAGGGAGAGAGGGAGGGAGGTAAGGGGTTATCATCGAGTTGGGAGAGAGGGAGGGAGGGAGAGAGGGAGGGAGAGAGGGAGGGAGAAAGGGAGGGAGAAAGGGAGGGAGAAAGGGAGGGAGAAAGGGAGGGAGAAAGGGAGAGAGGGGGAGAGGGAGAGAGAGAGAGAGAGAGAGAGAGAGAGAGAGAGAGAAAGAGAGATAGAGGGAGAGAGAGAGAGAGAGAAAGAGAGAGATACACAAACACACACACACGACATGCCTGGATAGATAAAGGGCTCAGAGAGGGATCTCTGGAGATTTGGAGTTCAGCAATCAGGATTCTGGTAGAGCAAGGCTCCTGCCTCTGAGAAGAAATTGAGCCCCAGTATGTCTCAGGGAAGTACAGAGGGTCCTTGGAAGGGGAAACAGTACTAGATCCAGGGAAGGCTGTTTACAATGGATTTTTTTGTATTACCTTCTTAGAGCTCATTAAAGATGGTTCAGATTTAATACCTTGGCTTCTGGCTGTGGTAAGTGCTAGTGAAGAACCTCTGGGAGCAGGAGAGACATGGAGGCTGGTAAGTCACAGGCATGGGAAGGGGCATTTGTCTATGAGCTTCATGTTGCCAACCTGAGAAGGGATGCAGTAGACTAGTCCCAAGGACCCCTACATCTTAAGGGAGATACCTGGGCTTGAGCCATAGAGTGGTGGCAATTACAGGGGCACCAGGAGCAGTGGGAATGTTTCAACACAAACACCACTTATCATACAATCAGGAAACACATTACCAACAAGCAAACCGAAGGTTCACAGGGCAATGGAAAATTCTGATAGAGCAAAGTCAAAGCAGAATTAATTAAAATCTTGAATGAAAATAATTGCTTCCGAGCATCCTATTTGTCCAACTGACTATTTTAAGGAAAAGCTTTTGAAAACCAAAAAAATTTGATAACTGTGCAACATGTTAATTACTAGATTGTAAGAATCAACACTGATAGAGAAGTGCCGTGGCCTAGTGGAAAGAGCACAGGCCTGGGAATCAGAGGATCTGGGTTTTCATACCATCTCTGTCACCTCTCTGCTTGGTGACCTTGGGCAAGTCAATTAACTTCTCTGGTCCTTAGTTACCTAAGCTGTAATCTCATCTGTGCCTCAGTTACCTCGTATGAGACATGGACTTCTTCTAATCAGATTGTCCTATGTCTACCCCAGTGCTTAGTACAGTGACTGGCACATAGTAAGCACTGAAATACCATGGGAACAAATCATTTAATGGACTGTGTGCTTCCTTCCTTTATGGTATGATCATATTTCAGAAAAATGGCAAACTAAATATTTCTGATCCATTTGCTTTGTTTGCTTTCAACAGTAACAAAAATGATGGAGTGGTTTAATGCAAGTGGAAGTTTGAAATAGCCATTCTATCTGCTTTTGAATGTTTTATACTCTGGTTTTATTGCAGATCTGTAAAATGAAGGAATTGTTTGTTCCCCCCGCCTCCCTGCCCACTCCGGGTGGTATAACAAATTCATTTTCATTGTTATTAACGATGCACAGTCCACCATTTTTGTTTTCTACCAGTTCAGATTTTCATTACTTACATTATCAGCCTTTGAAAAAGCTTTAAGAAAGCAAGCATTTTCAATTAATTTGCCTTCATCAATTCACGGTTGAAGCAAATTGAAACTTATCAATGTGATTAGGTTTTAAGCAAGGGGTTAGGATATCAAATTAGCAAGTTACATGGTTTGTGATATATAAGAATTTATGACAGATTTTTCTCCACAAAAACATTGGACAATGGGGAAAAAAAGCTCTTTTTTGGAGGTATAAACTTTACAGCTACTGTATGGGTGTGTTTTCACCTCATGAGTCCCATGCAACAGTTATGCGACTGAGAAGCAAACTCTTAGTGGGAAACTAGGACTGACCAAAATATATTTCATCAGAAGGGGGTCCAGATACTATTTTTCCAGAGGGAAGAGATATCTGTAAGTCAAGCATTTCATTAGTGTTTCTTCTCCGTCCAAATTATCACGCAGATAGGGGAAAGGGAGGAAGAGATACAGGGAAGAGGGCAAGGGGAACAAAACAAAATTCTCTTGTCTGTGCAGATGTAAGATAAATATACAAGAATGTCAGCTTTGGCATCCGGTTGATATAACAATGACAACAGCTCTGTTTAGGGAAACATTTCCTTGACAAGCTACTTAATTAAAATTACAATCCTTTTACCAGAAATGATCCTTAAAATAAAATGTCTACTGTAAGTGGATGAAAAGAGTTTTCTTTCCAAAAGTCTTTTGAAATGAAAAACTCAAAGACAGAGAGTCCTGTAAATATTGTAATTTTCAAAATGGAACTCAAGTGCATGCAGCAGAGCACATTTAAGCAACAATATACCCTGATGCTCTAGTAAGTTTTTTATTTCCCTTATGTTTTTAATGGATGTTCATATAGGTTATAAAGTAGTCATGGCTCTGACAAAATACTGACAAACTGCTACTGAGTTCCTTACTGCTTGCACTTCAGTGATGAGTGGATACTGCCCCTTAGAGAACATGGATCCTTTTTCTGGCTCAATCTGCGGATCTTTCTTTGGAATAACTGTCATTCAATTTCAGGATCTTTAAGTAGGTAGAATACTTCCCAATAAACTCTTTTTCCAATTGATTTGGGATCCTCTTATAAAGGGGCTATTGAAATCCAAAGAACAACAATTCTGCCCCTGATGAGGGGAGACTCAAGGGAAAAATAAAAGAGGGGTACTATTAAATAATAAATTGAGAGCACTCAATTTCCTTAGTTTGAAGGCAACAGGCTAAGTGGCTTGATTTTCAAGGTCACTGCTCATGTAAAATTTGAAATATACGGACAGTATTGTTTGTCTTCAATTTCAAGCAATTAATGGTATTTATTGGGTATTTACCAAGTACACAGCACTGTTTCCAGCAGTTGAGAGAGCCCTTCTAGACTGTGAGCCCGTTGTTGGGCAGGGACCTATATGTTGCTGATTTGGATTTGTACTTACCAAGGGCTTAGTAATAATAATAATACTCATGATGGCATTTATTAAGCACTTACTAGCAAAGCACTGTTCTAAGTGCTGGGGAGGTTACAAGGTGATAAGGTTGTTCCCCGGGAGGCTCACAGTCTTAATCCCCATTTTACAGATGAGGTAATAGGCACAGAGAAGTTAAGTGACTTGCCCAAAGTCACACAGCTGACAACTGGCGTAGCCAGGACTTGAACCCATGACCTCTGACTGAACAGCCCGTGCTCTTTCCACTGAGCCATGCTGCTTCTGTGCTCATACAGTGCTCTGCACACAGTAAGCACTCAATAAATAATATCAAATGAATGAACAACATGGTAAACTTGGTAGACATAAACTCTATCCTTAGCGATTTTCTGAACTAAGGAAGCAGCATGGCTTACCAGAAAGTACACAATCCTGGGAGCCTGCTCTGTCACTTGCCTGCCGTGTGACCTTAGGCAAGTCATTTAGCTTCCCTGTGGCTCTGTTGCCTCATCTGTAAAATGGGGATTAAATCTTTCCCCCTCCAATTTATACTGTGAGCCCTAGATGGGACAAGGACTGTCCACTTGATTACCTTGTACTCACCCCTGCACTTAGTACAGTGCCTAGAATATAGTAAATGCTTAGGAACCATAAAACGTTGCTCATTCCACAAAGCCAATAAATCATATGAAGATGATTGCTTTCTCTTAAGAAGAAATTTATTCTTGCAGTCAAACTACTAGGATTTATATGAAAAACTTAAAATGTTGCCTTGCTAGCCTCTTTGGAGCAAATATAGATGTCATTTCTAAGGTTAGATTTACAGATAGATATATAGCAACAGGGTTTGCTGTCAATTTTCATGAATACAGCATATGTGGTACAAGCTATGGAGCACTGATATCTGTCACCCAAAAACTGAAAAAGGAAAAAACAGATTTTTTTTAATGGAATTGGTTGAGCACTTATTTTAAGTGCTGGAGTAGATGCAAGGTAATCAGGTCAGACATAGTCCATGTCCCACATGGGGCTCACAGTCTTAATCCCCATTTTACGGATAAGGTAATTGAGGCACAGAGACGTTAGGTGATGTACCCAAGGTCACACAGCAGACAAGTGGTGGAACCGCAACTAGAACCTAGGTCCTTCTGACCCAAAGGCCCATGCTCTATCCACTAGGCCATGCTGTTTCTCTTGGTGCTTAGTCCTTGAAAAACACATTACGAGAAATTGGAATATAACTCTCTATGAAATCAGTCTCTTCCAAATTAACCCATAGCCTATTGAGGATGGACGAGAAAAGTACTTTAGGGTTTCCCAAAGCCCACATTTGCTTTGGCATACAGGGCTCACTTTCAGAGTACGAGTTGTTTTTAGATGAGGTAAGCCTTACAAACTCAGTGTTTCATTGCATTTTCCACTCATTGAAAGACAAATAAATTCACCAAATGTCCATTCTCTTTTCATATAAAGAAATCATATAAATATTGGGTGTCTGTTCTAATTTCTATAGTACACATTCTATACTGGGTCAGTACAAATGGTTTCTGTCAGCTATTACATCAAGCGACTCCTTGCTGTCTGCTGGTCAGCCTAGTTGACAGGAAAGTATTTGAAAAATGCATATGAGAAAAAAAAGCATGATTAAAAAATCTGATTGCCAAGATTGTATGTTTTTCCTATTTATCAATTTTGAATGTTTGAAATTTAAGAGGACTGAATATTAGTTCCAATAATTTGCAAAAGTAACAAACAGAAAGTGAATGAAATGATACGAATACAATGAAAACAAGTTAGACATTTGGCTAATAGCTACTGATGAAATGAGCCCTTAAATGATATAAAAATGAGTAACTAAATCTCCCCAGTTGCTTTCCTGTTTGCTTTCTATATTGTCCTACATTATCTATGCATTGGATTCTAGGCCATGACATGTTTCAAAAATAAATTAGGAACTCAATTTACTTCTATATTTAAATGACTTCAGATTTCTCCGCAATTTCTTCCATCCATTCCAATTTCTGGTTTGGATTATTTTCGTTCGTTATAACTAGTAGTTACCCAAAATATGTTTTGTCAGGAGTATCTCAACCAAGGTAATAAAACTGATGAAAAATTACAGATGGCTCATTCACTTCCGAAATATTTTGGTTTAAAAGTTGCTAAGAAATTTTCTTTAAATACAAACAGGGAAATGCAACAACCCACTCCATCAACAACCAATCTGGAGACATTTTTTTTTTTCCAGGCAACTCCCCTTAAAATTACAGAGAAAAACGTTTCGACACCAGAGAAAAAAATACTGTAACAATTCCTCCTGGCAAGACCCTACCACTAAGAAGTGTGACAGTGAAAAGCACACAGGCCTCAGAGTCAGAACAACTGATTCCACACTTTGAAAAGCAGCTTTGCTTAGTGGATAGAGCACAGGCCTAGGAGTCAGAAGGATTTGAGTTCTTCCTAGACTGTGAGCCTGCTGTTGGGTAGGGGCCGTCTCTATATGTTGCCAACTTATACTTCCCAAGTGCTTAGTACAGTGCTCTGCACACAGTAAATGCTCAATAAATATAATTGAATGAATGAACAATCCAGCTCTGCCACTTGACTGATGTTTGACCTTGGGTAAGTCACTGCTCTGTTCCTCAGTTCCCTCATCTGTAAAATGGGGATTAAGATGTGAGCCCCATGTGGGACATGGACTGTGTCCAACCTGATTATGCTGTTTGTACCCCCAGAGCTTAAGTACAGCACCTGGCATACAGTAAGCACTTAAATACCAAACCCCCTGCAAAAAAATAAAAAATAAATAAAAAACAAACAAAAAGACTGGGTTCTAATCCCAGCTCTGCCATCTGCCTGATTTCTGACCTTGGGCAAATCACTTAACTTTTCCCTGCCTTGGTTTCTTCATTATACCTGTTTTCCCTCCCCCACTGACCCTGAGCCCAAAATGGAACAGGGACAGTGTCTGACCTGATTATCTACCCCAGTGCAAGGCTACTGATTCTTAAAGCAATTGCACTATTCTTGTTTACATTCTAATCACATACTAATTGAATAGTACTAGAATAATTATAATACTAATAATTATGATATTTGTTATGTGATGACTATGTGCCAAGCACTGGGGTAGATACAAGGTAATCAGGTTGTCCCATGTAGGGCTCACAGTCAATCCCCATTTTACAGATGAGGTAACTGAGGCCCAGAAAAGTTAAGTGACTTGCCCAAGGTCACACAGCTGACAAATGCCAGAGCGGGATTAGAACCCATGTCCTCTGACTCCCAAGCCCATGCTCTTTTCACTAAGCCATGCTGCTTCTTTAAATTTGACCCTACTCTAAGCCATTCAAGCCCCCACAGTTTGTTTTATTTCTTTGGGAAATTTAAAGATGAAGGAATCTGTTGACACAGTAAGCAGGATAACCTAATCACAATTCCTGAAAGAGGACACTATTACCTAGTTTTCAAG
Organism: Tachyglossus aculeatus; assembly: GCF_015852505.1. Classification (NCBI taxonomy): domain Eukaryota; kingdom Metazoa; phylum Chordata; class Mammalia; order Monotremata; family Tachyglossidae; genus Tachyglossus; species Tachyglossus aculeatus. The sequence goes on from NC_052081.1 coordinate 15,619,595, forward strand.
CACTCTAGAAGTGATTCCTCAGGCTCTTCAATAAACAACTCTCCTAAGTTGATCATCTTTACGATAGAATTGAATGCTTCGGTATGCTCCATGAGATCTTGTCTACCAACTCATTTCTACTTAGTACAGGGCTCTGCACACAGTAAGCCCTCAATACCACCTTTGATTGATTGATGAAGGCATCAATACATGGCCCTAAGCATTGTTTTTGGAGTACATATTTCATAAACTATAACGCTGATCAGAATTGATCTATGAAATATTGGTGCATTAGATTTTTTTTAAGTATTTGTTAAGGGCTTACTATGTGCCAGGCACTATACTAAGCACCGGGATAGGTATAAGGCAATTGAGTGGGACACAGTCCCTGTCCCACAGAGATTAATAATAATGGCATTTATTAAGAGCTTACTATGCACAAAGCACTGTTCTAAGCGCTGGGGAGGTTACAAGGTGATCAGGTTGTCCTGCGGGGGGCTCAGTCTTAATCCCCATTTTACAATTGAGGTAACTGAGGCCCAGAGAAGTTAAGTGACTTGCCCAAAGTCACACAGCTGACAATTGGCAGAGCCGGGATTTGAACCCATGACCTCTGACTCCAAAGCCCATGCTCTTTCCACTGAGCCACGCTGCTTCTCTGGGGAATCTTAATCCGCATTTTACAGATGAGGTAATTTAGGCACAGAGAAGTGAAGTGACTTACCCAAGGTCACACAGCAGAAAAAATGGCAGAATCAGGATTGGAACTCAAGCCCTCTGACAGGCCCATGCTTTTTCCACTAGAACAATTCTGTGTTTCTTCCAACGTCCATTTAACTTCCTGTATGAAGTCTTTTTTGGATGAATATTTACTCTGATGACTGAATTTCATGAACAATAACTAATGTGACACAATGGTACGAGCCGAGCTTCAGAACTGCCAACTTTGGTAGCTGCAAGCAGCATGAAATTGCTCTGAAACCTACAGGAGAGAGCATGGGCTGAGAGTCAGAAGACTGCCTGCTGTGTGACCTTGGGAAAGTCACTCAGCCTCTCTGGGTCTCACTTTCCTCAGCTGTAAAATGCAGATAAGACACCTACTCTCCCTTTTAATCTGCAAGAACAGGGAATGGATCCAATCTGCTTCAGTGGAATCTACCCCAGCTCTTAGCACATAGCCAGTACTTAATACTGGAATGCAATAGGTACAAATGCCTATTACTGCCACAGATTAGGGCTGCTGCCAAAGTGTGGCCTAGAAGAAAGAGGATAGGCTTGGGAGTCAGAGGAACTGGGTTCCAACACCAGTTCTGTCACTTCATTCCATCGTATTTCACTGCAGTGTGGCCTTGGGCAAGTCACTTAACTCCTCTGTGCCTCATTCACTCATCTATAAAATGGGGATTAAAACTTACTCAGACTGTGATTCCCATGTGGGACAGGGACCGTGTCCAACCTGATAATCTTGTTTGTATTCCAGAATTTAGTTCTGTGTTTACCAAGTGCTATAATTATTACTAGGTGAGAGAGTGTGCATGATTAGAAGCTTCACTACTGGCAAAAAAAACCCTGCACTCTTCAGGCAGGTTCTTCCCAGGTTTTCCAGACTTCCTGCTTTTTATACCAAGTTTCCTCACCTAGCTTTGTGCCGACACCATGGCAAATGCAGCATTATTCTACTTTTACACAATAAGGATTGCATACCAACTAAAGGAACATGGAACCATGATATATGGGCAATCTCAATTCATCATCTTTGTCTCTGATGAAAAATCACTTTTGGGGTGATCAACTTGAGTTTTCTGACCAAATAAAACTGCATAATCAAGTGGTAGCTTCAGTGAATTTCAGAATGAAGTGGAAATACTTGAGAAGTAATGAAGTTTAAAATATGAATTATAACCATGATCATTTACTGAAGGAGACTCATCTTTCTTGGAACTGCAGATTATGGTACCGATTTTCTTGACTACTGTTGCTATGCACTCATAGTCCCAACTATTTCAAAGCTGAAATATAACCGTAGCAGGATACTACATCCCTTGCTGAAAATTTAGCATTATATTTTATGTCTTTTTACAGTACATTCTCAATTGGGTCAATTTAGATTTTAGTTTACAACTTTTTCCAAGAATGATATTAATAAAAAAGTATTTCTGTTCTTTATGAGAAGCAGCATGGCTCAGTGGAAAGAGCACGTTCTTGGGAGTCAGAGGTCATGGATCCTAATCCGAGCTCCACCACTTGTCAGCTGTGTGACTTTGGGCAAGTCACTTAACTTCTCTGTACCTCACTTACCTGATCTGTAAAATGGGGATTAAGACTGTGAGCCCCATGTGGGACAACCTGACCACCTTGTATCCCCCCAGCACTTAGAACAGTGCTTTGCACATAGTAAGTGCTTAAATACCAATTATTGTTATTATTTTCCCATAAATTACCGGCAGCCCTCCTTATCTGCCTGCATGTGAACTCATGAGCATTGTGAAGTGGTTCTTAATTACAACATACCATTCTTGATTAAAATATTATTCCTCTCACTTTTGAAAGTGCAATTTTTTTCCCCTAAAGCTATCATATTTAAGATCAATGTTGCTTTCTCTAACTTCACCGAAGTCCAAGAAAGTATTTCCTTTCCCCCCCCCAATTAAAAAAAGTCACCAGAAAGGTCTCTTAGTACATGGTTTTCAAGTAATTCCTTATCTTTATAATTATTCTGGGAGCTTGATTATCTGAGAAAATCTTCAAAAGCTGTGTAAATTTGAAAAGGGCAATAATTAAATCCAATATAATCAACAACTCTAATTTGGTTTATCGTCTTTCTTCCTCCTGTTCTCCCAAACTTTGAAAGAAAACTGGAATGTTTTAATGAAAATTTCCTCACCAAATAAGAGTTCTCTTTTTATCCCCTAATGTTACCTTAAAATTTCATTTTGTAGCCATTATCGCATGACTTGGGATAGATCATTTTCTCTGTCATCCCTAAAATTCTATGCTATCTGAAATTAAAAGATTTTTTTGATTTGCAAGCAGCCAATAATATCCAATACAGTTTCTAACCAAATTTGAGTTTTTAAACTTTGAGTTTTTATTGAAGCTTGATACCACATGATTGCCACAATCTGTTAAGCCGTACAAAGATACACTGACCTTAACTGGTTCAGTTTTCATTTCCCACTAGACTGTAAACTCATTATGGGCAGGGAATGTGTCCACTAATTCTGTTGTATTGTACTCTCTCAAACACTTAGTACAAGGCTCTGCATATAGAAAGCACTTAAATAGCACTGATTGATATTCCTCCTTCCCTTCCCCATAGCACCTGTATATACGTTTGTACGTATTTATTACTCTATTTTACTTGTACATATCTATTCTATTTTATATCGTTAATATGTTTTGTTTTGTTCTCTGTCTCCCCCTTCTAGACTGTGAACCCACTGTTGGGTAGGGACTGTCTCTATATGTTGCCAACTTGTACTTCCCAAGCACTTAGTACAGTGCTCTGCACACAGTAAGTGCTCAATAAATACGATTGATTGATATCTTCCGTTCATCCTTCAACAACCATATTATTGTATATTATGGGAAATATCTTCAGAAAGGCAGATTATGCTTGGTAACTGCAAAAAAAATAGACATGGTAATACCTTCAAATGTTTCTGTAAGGTGTACGAAATTCAGTTTTGGGATATGAGAATCAAAATCAGTAGGAGGTGCTGCATTACGTCATGCCCCATTTAGTCTCCATACCCAAACTCCACTAATGACCGAATTGCCCCCTCAACACCACCCTCTCTACTGAACTCAACTCAATTCCCCATTCCTTCACCCATCTCATACCACACCCCAAAGGCCTGGAAAAATCCCACAGCCCACTTCCTTTGCTCCTATGCACTAGATTCAGAGAGCTGTTGGGGGAAATCCAGATATCAGGTCAACCTTGTCCACTTCCAGGTCATCCTTGCCTGCTTTAACTCTGCCCAGCAACATTATTTCTCCATCTTCCTTGACTCCCATGCCCTCTGTCCTCGCAAGAGAAGCAGCATGGCTCAGTGGAAGGAGCACGGGCTTTGGAGTCAGAGGTCATGGGTTCAAATCCCAGCTCCCCCACTTGTCAGCTGTGTGACTTTGGGCAAGTCACTTAACTTCTCTGGGCCTCAGTTACCTCATCTGTAAAATGGGGATGAAGACTGTGAGCCCCCGAGAGACAACCTGATCACCTTTGTATCCCCCCCAGCGCTTAGAACGGTGCTTTGCACATAGTAAGCACTTAATAAATGCCATTATTATTATTATTTCCGATGTTCACCTCCCTCCTCAAACCGCCTTTCCCTTGCCCCTAATGACCTAGAACATACTTTGAGAAGATTGAAACCATCAGGTATGAACTCCCTAAAATCTTCCCTGTCCTCTCCAGCCTCTCCCTCCTCCCGCCCCTTCTTCAAGTCACCCGTCTTTCCCAGGATTATCTCAAGAAGAGATTTCCTGCCACATTTTGGAAACCACCCCCTCCACCTCCAACACTTCACACCTTAAAGTGCTTGCCACCCTCTTCTTCCCAACCTGACAGCCATCTTCACCCGTTCATTCTCAAATAGCTTTTTCCCCCAACTGTTTTCAAAGGTGCTCTTGTTTCTGTTACAAAAAAAAAAAAAGCCCTCCCTTGATCCCAGGGCCCTTTCCAGTTATCCCCCCATCTCCTTCCCAACATTCATCTCCAAACTCCTTGAGTGACTTGTCTACACCCCACCTTCACTTCTTCACCTTGAACCCCTCCATTCTGGCTTCTGGCCCTTCACTCCATAAAAACTCCATCTCTACTTGAATGCCCCACCAATACCTCAAAGTTAACATGTGAAAAACAGAACTCTTTACCTTCTCACCCAAACCGTGTCCTCCTCATGAATTTCCCATTGCTGTAAATCCAAAAATTTACCTTATCCCACCTTCATTTCTACACCATTCTCCTCCCGGAACCCTCTATCTTCCCACTTCAGGACATACTTCACTCTGCTCCATGGACAGTTTCCTACAAAGTCCTTCAGTCCACGTTTACTCACTCCTCAAGAACCACTCCACTGGTTGTCCATCCATGTCCTCATCAAGCAGAAACTCCTTATCAGCTTTAAAGCACTCAATCAGCTTGCCCCCTCCTATTTTGCCTCACTGATTTCTTACTGCAACCCACACCACACATTTTGCTTCTCTAAAGCCAGCCTACTCACCTCAATCTGTTCTAGCTTGCCATGGACCTCTTGCCCTCATCCTGCCTCTGGCCTGAAATACTCTCCCTCTTCAAATCCAATAAATAATCACTCCCCCCACCTTTAAAGCCTTATTAAAAGCACATCTCTTCCAAGAGGCCTTCCCCTACTAAGCCCTCATTTACTCTTCTCCCACTCTCTTCCATGTCACCTTGGCAATTGGATTTGTACCTCTATTCATTCCTCTTAGCCTCACAGCACTGATGTACATATCTGTAATTTATTCGTTACCCCCTTTTAGACTCTCCCCCTTTCAGACTGTGAGCCCACTGTTGGGTAAGGACTGTCTCTATCTGTTGCCAACTTGTACTTCCCAAGCGCTTAGTACAGTGCTCTGCACACAGTAAGCGCTCAATAAATATGATTGATGATGATGATTCATATTACTGTCTGTCTCCCCATCTAGACTGTAAACCTGTTGTGAGCTGGGAAAGTGTCTACCAACTGTCATTTTACTCTCCCAAACACTTAATACACACAGTAAGCACTCAGTGAATATGATTAATTGAAGTTCCACCAAAATTCAGGTAATAGATGATTAACAACCTTCTTCACCTTTCTGACTAGGTCTTGTTATGTGCAGAATACTGTACTAAGTGCCTTGAAAAATAAAATACAACAATTGATAGACATGATCTCTGCTGCCCAGGAGCTTTGAGACTAGAAAGGGGAGACAGAGCAAGCAGTGAGTGTCTGGAATCAGCTTTTTCTCTCTTCCCCTAGAAGGTAGTGATTTTGGAGATGACTGAAGTCTTGGGACATTTCCTCAGTATTCCGTATGAGAGAAACAACCTTGTCAGACATCTAAGAATTAAAGTCGACCCCTTGCTTGTGAATTTTGACAGAAATGCCATCTAGGTCAAATGTTTTGCCATTTTTCATTACTCTGACTGAAATAGTGACATCCTCCAAAGTTGGAGATAAGAAGGCCTTCATATCCTGTCAAATTGGGTCAACTATTGGTTTTTATTAATTTTGTAAATGTCCTAGGTAAGGAGTGCCAAATAGTCATTGATATAAACAACATGCTACATCTTAGAACTATATTAGAATTCAAATGAATGCTGCCTGTATTTAGGGAATTTACCCCAGTGTACTCATGGGAAGTCTGCTTGCTAGATAGAGTCCCCTTGTTCAAAAATTCAGCCAGGCCTAGTGGAAAGACCTTGGTCCTGGAAATCAGAAGACCTGGGTTCTAATCCCTGCTCCAGTTCTTGCCTATGTGACCTTGGGCAAGCCATTTATCTACTCTGTGCCTCAGTTTCCTCATCTATATTATGGGGATGAAGGGATGAAAAAACTGTTCCTCCCCCATATGGGACAAAGACTGTAACCAATATCTACCCCAGTGCTTAGTACAAGCACTTTAATACCATAATTTTAATATTATTTCAAGTGGTAGGTGACTACTAGCCATATTTTTAATGGGGAGAGAATATTTATTTCATTTTATTTCTAAATATTCAATTATGGATCTACAGATTAACCAAGTAGCACTCAATACCCTTGAGGATGATTGAAAGCTGAAAGTATTCTACTCTCAACACTTCTGTTCCTCTTTCATCCTGTGTCAAATTTAATAAAATGAATGGTTTTGTTCTTCAAATTTTAGTTTCCTGGAAGCTCACATTTCTTTTTCTTATTCCTTAAATTGGACTCAACTCTAATAAAGTAAACAAGTCTGTCAGGAAAAAAAAGCATTGTAAAGACTGATGTTTTGATGCACTTTTAGGTGCACTAGACATCTTTTACCTAAATTGAACTCCAATATGTATAATAAAATGTCCAATGCAATATTTATTTCACCCATTGTTCTCATTCTGAAGTGCCATTCTATTACCATGTTAAAAACTAAATTGGCTTGTATTTCTTGTTTCTTGACTCATCTGGAACCATTGCCCAGAATAACAACGAATAATTTGTTCCTCTGGGAGAAACAGCTTTAGAGTAACAACAGGGTAAATTAACTATGCACTAACCAAAGAGCAAGCTTTCATATCCAACTTTGAATTGGTCTGCAGTCATTTCATCAGCCTGCTCTCTTGGCATTATTTTTTAATGGCATTTATTAAGCGCTTACTATGTGCAAAGCACTGTTCTAAGCGCTGGGGAGGTTACAAGGTGATCAGGTTGTCCCACAGGGGGCTCACAGTCAATCCCCATTTTACAGATGAGGTAACAGGCACAGGCAAGTTAAGTGACTTGCCCAAAGTCACACAGCTGACAACTGGCAGAGCTGGGATTTGAACCCCTGACCTCTGACTCCAAAGCCCATGCTCTTTCCACTGAGCCACACTGCTTCCCCGTCTCTATCAACATCTCTATCAGCAAAGGAGCAGAATCTAGTGGAAAGAGTACAGGCCTGGAGGTCAGGGGACCTGGGTTCTAATCACAGTTCCCCCGCTGTCTCCCCTTGGGCAAGTCTTTTAATTTAACTGGGCCTCAGTTTTCTCAATTGTAAAATAGGGATTCGACATTTACACAATTGTAATTATCGACAATCATCAACCCAGATTTTACCAGTATTGCACAAAGTATCCAAATACCTCGGGTACAAGTTATATCTTACTGAATCATAATAAAAATTGAGTCAAGAACTCCAGCCATAGATAAATGTGGATTTGTTGGATAAAATATTCCCATTTGTAATGAGGGATTTCTAAGAGTGTTGGGGAAGAACAGAATGCCATTTATTGAGTGCTTACTGTGTGCAGAGCACTGTACGAAGCACTTGGGAGAGTATGATAAAGAAGAGTTGGTAATAATAATGATAATAATAATAATAATAATAATAATAATGGTGTTTGTTAAGTGCTTACTATGTACCAGGCACTGTACTAAGTGCTGGAGTGGATATAAGCAAATCAAGTTGGACACAGTCCCTGTTCCATGTGGGACTCACAGTCTCAATCCCAATTTTACAGATATGGTCATTGAGACACAGAGAAGTGAAGTGATTTTCCCAGGGTCACACAGCAGGCAAGCGGCAGAGCCGGAATTAGAACTCATGACCTTCTGATTCCCCGGCCCGTGCTCCATCCGTTATGCCGCACTGCTTTGATAGATACAGTCCCTGCTCACAAAAACCTTATAGTCTAGAAGACATAAAATCTGAAGATGAGGAACTGCTGCGTGAGGTTTACAACTCATGTGTCAGCGAGTTACAAGTAGGACGGTTATATGACAAAGGCACAATTAGTGGTAAATTGATTTGAACATTTCTTTGTCCAGGACAATGAAAGCATTAATTCATTCAATAATATTTATTGAGCACTTGCTCTGTGCATAGCAATGTACTAAGTGCTTATAAAATAGTATTCAGCAGTAAGGAGAGACAATCCCTGCCCATTCCAGGCTTACAGCCTAGAAGTGGGGAGACAGACATTTAAACAAGTAAACAGGCATCGATATAAATAAAATTATAGGTATACACATCAAATATGTGGCTTCCTTTCTTTGACTGTTCTTGCTTGGCCTAATAAACCATCTTTTCAGTGAACTTGCCAGCTCTTGGAGAAAAAAAAAATCACTGCCCTTATTAAAAAGTTCTGTAGGAATTCAATAGTCACTTTAATTTTCAATACTTCAAATAAGCCTCTATTAAGTAACTTAAGTCATGATGATGGAGTAGAAAGTTCCAGGAAAGTTTTTTCAATTTTAAAATTCAACTTAGTCACGGTTCATAAGAATCACCTAAATAGGTTGGAGTTTTACCAGTACTTTAGCTAGCACATATAAAGCAGCCATAATAAAGAATAATAATAATAATGGCATTTGTTAAGCGTTTACTATGTGCCAAGCACTGTTCTAAGCACTGGGGGGGGAATACAAGGTAATCAGGTTGCCCCACATGGGGCTCACAGTCTTAATCCCCCTTTTTCAGATGAGGTAACAGGCACAGAGAAATGAAGTGACTTGCCCAAAGTCACACAGATGACAAGTGGCGGAGATGAGATTAGAACCCATGACCTCTAGCTCCCAAGCCCGTGCTCTTTCCACTGAGCCATGCTGCTTCTCTAAATATGAAGTACCTTGTTTTAATATAGTAATGCTAATTATCAAGGCCCCTTCTCACATATATCACTCTAATCTCTATTGCTCCCTGAGAAGCAGGGAAGGTCAGTGGCTAATAAGGTTATTTTGTAGATGAGAATGTTGCTATCCAGAGGGGTTAATGAATTGCCCAAGATCACACAGCACGTCTCCCGAGAGACAATTCCCTCCTCTTGCCACTAGATCATGCTATCTCCTAGCGTGTTACCGCTTTTGTGTTCTGTGATTTATTGTGGTTGACTGAGTAAATCCAAAACTTAGGCATTATCTTTCAGCTTTTTCTCCCCAGGATGCATTACCTCCCTCCCCCCGCGCCCCATTAGGCTGACTTAATGGCTATTCTATCGATGCAAACTCGATAATTGCAGCATCAGCAGTTCTACTTCATTCAGGATTATTCTCACGGTGGATAAACTGTTCGCTTGATGAAAAAGTTTCTGAAATTTCAACTTTTATCAATGAACAAAGTTCTAGATTTAGAATACGTTGATTATCTGCCCAAATGCAAAATCCAGTCTTCATATGAGATTTTTAGCTGTATGCCTTTCTATATTTTGTGTTATAGGAGCCTCTTCCGTTGCTTTGCAGTTTTGATCACTAAAGAGATAAGAATATAATATCAGTGGGGATGTTTTGTTCTTGGGTAATAATGATAGCATTTATTAAGCGCTTACTATGTGCAAAGCACTGTCCTAAGCGCTGGGGAGGTTACAAAGTGATCAGGTTGTCCCATGGGGGGCTCCCAGTCTTTATACCCATTTTACAGTTGAGGGAACTGAGGCCCAGAGAAGTTAAGTGACTTGTCCAAAGTCACACAGCTGACACGTGGCGGAGCCAGGATTCGAACCCATGACCTCTGACTCCAAAGCCTGGGCTCTTTCCACTGAGCCACGCTGCTTCTCTAAGATGTTGACAGACTTCTCTTTCACAGCGATTGAAGACTCCTAAGGGTGTTTTAATTTTCCCTACTGCTTTGCTGTAGGATTTGTTTGATTAATGTTTAATTCAAAGCTGCTTTCAAATGACACACATTAACCAGAACTAGTCACTGCCAATTTAGGACATCTGAGTAGAGCCATGACTTTTGCCAGTGGTTTCATTCTAAGTTTTAATCACTAGAAGCCTCAGAGGTTGCACAGTTTTGCTTCATACCCAAAGGTGAATGTTAGAGGAATTCAGGATTCTCTACAGAAATTACTTTTCACTTCAGGTTCTCATTTAGAGGGTTGTCGGGGATCTAAGAATTAGAAAGTAGTTCAGTGATCTGAAGAGTGCAAGGATGCACATCCCAAAATGAAGAACAGAGTGTACTGTGATTTTTTTTTTAAGTGGCTGCTCTCCTAAACTATATGGATGAATGATTGTTTCTACATTAAAACCTGACACTTTTGGATAATGCTAATGGTATTTGTTACCATTAGCAAGTCCCCTCCCTCTATGATTTCATTCATTCAATTGTATTTATTGAGCACTTACTGTATGCAGAGCACTGTACTAAGTGCTTGGAGAGTACAATTCATATAAAATACTTGGACTTGCTCTATCTGCTATACCATGTTAAAATACTTAGGAAACAGAAAATAATCTCAAAGAGAACTTTTATTACTTAAGTCTTAGCAAGTCAAAAAATCATTTTTCATTTTTTCCATCTGCCAAATGTCACTGTAAAAAGCAACTGTCTAGAAGTACATTCTTGGAAGTCCTATTTTTTTATGGTATTAAGTGTTTACTATGTGCCAGGCACCATTCTGGTATCTCCCCAGGCGCTGGGGAGATAGAAGCTCATCAGGTTGGACAGTCTATGTCCCTCATTGGGTGCACAGCATTATTCCCCATTTTACAGGTGAGGTAACAGGCACAGAGAGGTTAAGGGATTTCCCCAAGGTCACTCAGCAGAGAAGTGGTGGAGCCAGAATTAGAACCCAGGTCCTACCGACTCCCAGGCCCATCCACTAGGCAACACTGCTTCTCTATTAAAGTTGTTAAAATCCATATTTGAATAATCAGGATTAAAATTTAACATTTTTTATGAATTTCTAATTCAACTTTGAGCAACAAAGTCTAACACTTCTATTCCCTCCGGGAATGAATCATAAGAGATTCAGTTGGGATGCTCTTAAAAATGACTCTGTCGTCCCTCCTTGTAACTGGAGGTTTGTATCTATGGAAGTGGGGCAACAAAATAGAGAGAGCAAATAGTTGCAGCTAAGTCACGCAACAAAGATTAAATGCTTTTGTGAGAAATGCTCCTTCGTTATCTTTGCACATTCATAAAAATCAATGAATTGATGCTCTTTTCCTAGTTCAAATATCAGAGAACTTCAAAAACAACAGTCTCTTCTTTGTGCAGTCTCCCTTAGCTGTCCCTTCCAATTACGTGTCCCAAACTTCCTTTATCAACCTCCACTCGCTGCATCTCCATTTAACTGAGACTAGTTTTGCCATGTGCCGTAGTTGTGCTTGATGCACTTCAGATCTCTTCGTGGAATAGGGATCAGAATGTGCTAGCAGGCTATGATAAATTACTTTTGGTCCAGAGCTTGCTAAGGTTCAGCCAGAATAATAATGGTTGCATTTGTTAAGCACTTACTATGGCCCAAGCGCTAGGGTAGATACAAGATAATCAGAGTGAACACAGACCCAGGTCCCACATGGGGCTCACAGGCCTAATGGAGTAAGAGAACAGGTATTTAAAGGGCCATTAGAAAACAAAAACAAGAGTAGAGAGAAGTTTAGGGACTTGCCCAAGGTTACATAGCAACAAAAAGGCACAGTCAGGATTAGAATACATGTCTCCTGAAACCCAGGTTTGCACTCTTACCACTAGCCTATCTTGTCTCCCAAGCTTGGGACCTACAAGGAGTTCTGTGGAACCAAAGAGACAGCCCTGACCTCTTACCCTGGGACCAAAAGAATGAGTTCTAGATTATTACGTCTCAGCTTCTTTCAGTCTGCAGTTCCCTTCCACTCATGACCCTTTCCCTCTCCTTCCCACTCTTCCAAGAAGAGCACTGGCATCTCTCCTGGGATGAATTCAGGCCTCTTGGAACATGCAGTGTGGTAAGCAGTGAGACCCAGCAATAAGAGTATGGGCCTGAGAACCAGAAAACCTGGTTTTGGATTAGTCCCGGCTCCGTTCCCATACCGGCTGTGTGAACTTGGGAAGTCACTAAACTTCTCTGAACCCCAGTTCCCTTATCTGCAAAGTGGGGAATACCTATTCTCCCTGCTACGTGCACTGTGAGCCCAATGTACACCTCACTGTCTTGTATCTTTGTGGGCAGAGAATGTGTCCGTTTACTGTTGTATTGAACTCCCGAGAGCTTAGTACAGTGCTTTGCACACAGTAAGTGCTCAATAAATACAATTGAATGAATGCAGTGCCTGGCACACAGAAATACCAAAATTATTATTATCATTTTTAAATCACCTTCTCCATCAGTGTTATTTCTTTCTATATTTCAGACCATTTAACTACCCCTCTGGTTATCCAGGTCCCTAATAGTACTGTTCACTCGATATTCTACTGGATTTAAGAAGATTCACTGAATTGTATTGAGCACTTACTGTGTGCAGAGCACTGTACTAAGCGCTTGGGAAGTACAAGTTGGCAACATATAGAGACAGTCCCTACCCAAAAGTGGGCTCACAGTCTAGAAGATCCTTACTTCTCAGTTTTTTTACTGTCCTTAAGATGATTGATTCAAATTAACAGTCTTTTCTTAGTTGTCCTGTCTCAGAGGAATACAGTACTCTTATATTTGACAAGAAGCTTCATCACTTGAAAGTTAAGTAGCTTGTGCACTATTCCATGCTTTCCATTCTTCTAGATGTTTTTCCTCTTAAATTATATTGAATTCCTGATCCCTAGAATATTACACTGCATCTTGTTTCTACACTTGTAATTCTTTCATTTGAAACTGCAACGTTAATGGATTGACAAAAAGAAACATTAATTTTCCCGTTAACTCCCTGGAAATAAATGGTTTTACAGCCAACAACCAAAATAAACCTTTATTATCTCTCCATTTGATATCTGTCCTGAGCACTAAGCTAATCACTTATTAATACTCCAGTGAAATCAACTGTCTGGTTCTACCATCTGAGACTGAGTTACTTCAGTTAAGCATTAGCATTTGCGATGAATTTCCAAATAATAGCAACAAAGTACTAACCCAATTACTATTTTTAGGGTGTGACAGCCCATTTAGTTGTACTGGCATTAATACCTAAGTTAATACTCTAGTTGAACAAGAACTAAGATAGTAGGAAGGACGGTACAAATCAAAACAGACTAGGCCCTCAAGAATGTCCACAATGCCCTTACCAGTTTCGTACATTTTACTCCCTCCTTCTCCTGGAAATAAATATCCCACCTTGGTTTCACTGACAATATCCTCTCCTGATTCTCTCTCTCAGGCCACTCATTCTCATTATTTTTTGTGGACTTCTCCTTTCCCTCCCCCCTCCTAACTGTGGGAGTCTCTCATGGTTCTACTCTCCATCTATACTCACTCCATTGGAAAAGTGAAAGCATCCCACTGCTTCAACTACCATCGCTAAACAGATGATTCCCAAATCTACATCTCTGGCCCTGATGCCTGTCCTCCTCTGCAGTGTCAGATTTCCTGCTGCATTCTGGACATCTCTACTCGGATGTCCTGCTGACACATCCCTAATAGAACTCCTTATCTTCCCACCCAAATCCTAGCCTTCCTCTGACTTTCCTGTCACTTTCACGTCATCATAGACAACATCACCATCCTTTCCATCTCACAAGCATGTAACTTGGGCATTTTCATTCAAACCACACATGCAATTTATTTCTTTCTATCAATGGCTGTCTCTCCCTGCAATCCACAAGCTTGCTGTGGACAGGGTTTGTGTTTACCCACTCTGTTAAACTGTACTCTTCCAAGTGCTTAGTACAGTGCTCTGCACACATTAAGCACTAATTATTTTGCTTTTCCCAAAATAAGACACAGACCAACGTTGACTTCATTAAGGGCTCTGTCACGGAGCATGTATTTTCAAAGCCATTCCATTTCTGAAGCAAATGTTCGTCTTGACTACGGCTAGTTTATTAAAAGGCCATAATTGGAGTGGGCACTCACAAGTAAACAGACCTAGATGAAATGTTTAAAGACTATGGTATGAATGGCTACTGGACATGAATGTATATTTTCCCTCAATTTGCCGACAGCAGGGAAATTCCTAGAGCCTTAGTGATATGATTTTCCAACTATTTCAACACAACCTCAGCAGTGCTGTTTGAAACCAAGCACGAAGCTACAGTCTCAATTAGTTCTAGTCAAAACTAGAAGAGCTCTGTGCTATACAAAACAGATAACTTGTAAGTAAATAGACAGAATAACTCAAAATAATCAATGCAACACCTGGTGCCACTATTTGAACCTTAAAACATAAATCTGGAAACACTTCCAAAATGTATTAAAGGCTACCAAAGTTCCAACAGCAGAACACGATGTCGTGACAGAATGTTGGAAGAGGCAAGGGAAGCGACTTCATAACCTGTTCAAAATGGATCGGGAAACCATCTATTTTTTCATTCTATCTACATCCATCAATTTCAAAGATAACACTAGCTTTTATGTCACATTGCCTTATTCAATTGCCTAATTTTGTTTTTAAGCAAGTGTACCTATGCTGTCATGCTGATTTCCATTTCATGTTTGTGATTAGTACCTGCCCATGTTTCCCAATAGATTTTAAACTCCTTCAGGATGGACACTGTCATTTAATTATTATATTTTCTCTTGTTACCTGTTCCAGTATGAAGAATTAGTATACTATTTGAGCTCCTACTGAGTGGAATTTCACTATTCAAAGCACTTCGGAAGTACAAAGTGTATCACAATTCCCTGCATAAAAGGAGGTTGCAATTTAGTGGAGCAGATACACAGTAATATACATTACATTATGGAGAAAAGAAAAGTGGGTTACGTACAAGAATTTGACTTTAAGAAATAGGATACTGGCAATATCCATCCTTTGCTTACTCCCTCCCCTTTCAAATTCAACAGACCATTTATTCATTGGTATTAGAGAGCTCTCCCTATCTTCTAAGTCCTACTAAAATCACAAATCCTCCCAACTTCTCTCATAAGTTATCCCAATTTATCTCTCCCACCCCACGTTACCTCCTTCCCCATCAATTGTAACTATCAACTAAAGTTGATATCCCTGTCCATCCCAGCTGAAGCACATATGTACTTGTCTTCACATTCTATTGCTTTTCCCACACCTGTAATTTATTTTAGGACCTGTTTCTCCCTCTGGCTTGTAGATTCCTTGAGGGAAGGAATCATGTCCACTAACTACTGCTCTCTCCCAGCCACTTAATTCAGCCCTCTGTACAAAGTATGTGCTCAGTAAAATCTATTGACTGAGGAATGAGAAACTTAATAAATCTTCTACATATCAGCCATCTTAACATGTAAATAGTAACAACAAATATCCTAAAAGAAAAAATTCTCCATCTCTCACTAACATGTTTTCTCACTAATTAAGTCATAACCCAGGTGTGATAGTCATTTTTAATGCCTGTCAAGTTTGCCAATAGAAAAAATAGATTCTATGACACATAAAGTCAGCCCATGACTCAATTGTGTGCGCAGGCCACATCTGAATTGTATAAAATTAATTTTCAGCCTAACAGAAAAGCCTGTGCTGAGTCTTTGACGCTTTCGGGAATTTGAATGCTCTTTTGCAGGGTTTCCCAGAAACTGCTGGAAAAAAGTCAAATGTATAAAAGTTGAGGCATTCAAATCACTTCTGATCATTGAATAAATGGTAATGGTGCTTTTGATTTATGACAGCTGGAAGACTGCTGCCAGCATAGGACGATGTCAAAGCAGAGGGAAAAAGGGAAGGGGGAGGGTGCAGATGGTAAAGGCACAGAATGAAAAGCCTTAGATGAAATCACATGACACTGCATGTTTCTCTTACTTTTGAGCTGCAAGTCACATTAAAATTGAAGAAGTTGTTAAGAATGAGAATGAAGAGTGGGAGTGGCCAGGCACTGTTTTCTTGGGTTCCAACCGTTAACCTGCAATAAAAAAAAGCATTTATCATCAGCAATGCAATGTTTTCATGCATATTCAGTAAGTTGTATTTATTGAGCACTTACTGTCAACAGAGGACTGTACTAAGCACTCTGGAGAGTACAATATAGCAATTGATAATAAAGATAATAATAATTTTGGTATTTGTTAAGCGCTTACTATGTGCCAAGCACTGTTGTAAGCACTGGGGTAGATACAAGGTGATCAGGTTGTCCCACGTGGGGCTCACAGTTTTAACCCCATTTTACAGATAAGGGAACCGAGGCCCAGAGAAGTGAAGTGACTTGCCCAAAGTCACAAAGCTGACAAGTGGTGGAGCCGGAATTAGAACCCACGACCTCTGACTCCCAAGCCCTGGCTCTTTCCACTGAGCCACGCTGATGCACATTCCCTGCCCACAAAGAACATTCTTAAACAATTTGTGGTATTTGTTAAGTACCTAATGTGTCAAGCACTGTTCTAAGCACTGGGGTAGATACAAGTTTATCAGTTTAGACACAGTCTCTGCCCCACAAGGGACTCAGTCTAAATAGGACGGACGCCTATTTAAACCCCATTTTCTAGTTGAAGAAACTAAGACACAGAGAAGCGACTTACCCAAGGTCACACAGCAGCTGCAATACATTTGCTAATTAAAACCAGCCCCAAGAGCCGTCCTTAGCAGATCGTAAGCATTTAACACCTTTTAAAAGGAAAAAAAAAAAAAAAACACCTCCCTAACTGATAGCCCTGGCCCTGAAGACAAGTTGGTTAAGTTTCCTACCCCTAAACCTTAATTTGCAAATTTGTTGCAAGTTACTGGATGATTTCATGAATAGGTTCATTCATTCAATCGTATTTATTGAGCGCTTACTGTGTGTAGAGCACTGTACTAAGCGCTTGGGAAGTACAAGTTGGCAACATATAGAGACGGTCCCTACCCAACAGTGGGCTCACAGTCTAGAAGGGGGAGACAGAGAACAAAACAAAACATAGTAACAAAATAACAGACATGTGGTGGAGCGGGATTCGAACCCATGACCTCTGACTCCAAAGGCCGGGCTCTTTCCACTGAGCAACGCTGCTTCTCTGCCATTATTATTATTATATAAAATTTATTGGATTGAACTTCCCTTTCGGGAAAAATGTAATCAGTTAGTAATATTAGACCTTCCCTATACGGGAGGAACGCACATAATAATAATAATAATGGTATTTGTTAAGCGTTTACTATGTGCAAAGCACTATTCTATATAATATACACATTACTCACACGTGGCAAAACCCCCAGGTCCCACCCAGGCAGAATTCCCTTACAGTTTGTTTGCACTCACGTGCATTTCCAACATGGCTCAGTGGAAAGAGCCCAGGTTTGGGTGTCAGAGGACATGGGTTCAAATCCCACTCCCCCAACTGTCACCAGTGTGACTCTGGGCAAGTCACTTAACTTCTCTGTGCCTCAGTTACCTCATCTGTAAAGTGGAGATTAAAACTGTAATCCCCTCGTGGGACAACCTGATCACCTTGTAAACTCCCCAGTGCTTAGGACAGTGTTTTGCACATAGTAAGCGCTTAATACCATCATTATTATTATTATTATAAGTCACTTATCTGTGCCTCAGTTACCTGAGCCCCTTGTTGGGTAGGGACCGTCTCTATATGTTGCCAACTTGTACTTCCCAAGCGATTAGTACAGTGCTCTGCACACAGTAAGCCCCCAATAAATACGATTGAATGAATGAATAAAATGGGGAATAAAACCGTAAACCCCCCGTGGGACAACTCGATCACCTTGTAACCTCCCGAGTGCTTAGAACAGTGGTTTGCACATAGTAAGCTTTTAATAAATGCCACCATTATTATTATTATAAGTCACTTACCTGTGCCTCAGTTACCTGAGCCCCTTGTTGGGTAGGGACCGTCTCTATATGTTGCCAACTTGTACTTCCCAAGCGCTTAGTAAGTGCTCTGCACACAGTAAGCACCCAATAAATACGATTGAATGAATAAAATGGGGATTAAAACCGTAAACCCCCCGTGGGCCAACCTGATCACCTTGTAACCTCCCCAGCGCTTAGAACAGTGCTTTGCACATAGTAAGCGCTTAATAAATGCCATCGTTATTATTATAAGTCACTTAACTTATCTGTGTCAGTTACCTGAGCCCGTTGCTGGGTAGGGACCGTCTCTATATGCTGCCAACTTGTACTTCCCAAGCGCTTAGTACAGTGCTCTACACACAGTAAGCGCTCAATACCATTGAATGAATGAATGAAATGGGGATTAAAACCGTAACCCCCCCATGGGACAAACTGATCACCTTGTAACCTCCCCAGAGTTTAGAACAGTGCTTTGCACATAGTAAGCACTTTAAATATCACCATTATTATTATTCCCACTAGGGAGGAATCCACTTGAGCTCCCCACCCATGGGGGAAGCCCCTAGCTCCCACCCACGAGGATGGGTTCGAATCCCGGCTCCACCACTTGTCTGCTGTGTGACTTGGGGCAAGTCACTTGACTTCTCCGTGCCTCAGTTTCCTCATCTGTAAAATGGGGGTGAAGACTGTGAGCCCCACGTGGGACAACCTTGATTACCTTGTATACCTCCCCAGCGCTTAGAACAGTGCTTGGCACATAGTAAACGCCCAACAAATACCAACATTATTATTATTACTTGGGAGGAATCCATTCATTCGTTACATACCCATGGCTAAGCGCCTGGCATCCAGAGGGATGGGACACTTCCCCATCCCAGGGCTCCTCACTTGATGCAGGCAGAGTGGACTTTTCACGCTCTGGACAGAGACACCTGCAACCATCTGCTGCAAGTCTCAATCCTCTGCATAAAAGGCCACAGGTATTTATCACCTGGACTCCTAGGCCATTCCAGTTTCAGGCCTTAGTTTACCCAATCTCTCCCCTCCCCCTCCTCCATACCTAATTTGATTGGCACGGGGTGGGGGGGGGCGAGGGACACGTGGCTTAGTGGAAAGAGCACGGGTTTTGGAGTCAGAGGTCGTGGGTTCAAATCCCAGCTCCACCAACCGTCAGCTGTGAGACTCTGGGCAAGTCACTTCTCTGTGCCTCAGTTACCTCATCTGTAAAATGGGGATTAAAGCTGTAAGCCCCCCGTGGGACAACCGCGAAATAGCATTTCACTTTGAAATGGCTGGTACCCAAGGGACATCTACCGAAAATAAGGCACAAAAGTAAACTCAAATGGAGATTTCAAAGCACAAATTAAGATTTACAATAGAAAAGCTCTCCAATTGATCCTTCATTTCCCTGGCTATTTTCTTATCAGGGTAATTTAGCAGCAATTGTCTCCTTACCTATGTGGAACCAATTCTGCAGGGATAGAAGAAACCCTCCTCATTCCCTCAATGCCCAGAGGGAATACAAGTGATCTCTCCCTACCACGAGAACTCTGGGAGTTTGGCCCCAACAAGAATCACCTGACGTGCAAAGCGGCAATGAGTCAGCACCTTCTCTTCCTGGGAAAATGTAGTTTCTTCTTTCTCTGCAACTCCCTTTTCAACTTCGAACAGGACATTCAGACTTTTTGAACACATGCAACCCTTACAAAATCTGATTTAAATACGGCACCATACATTTCTGTACTTATCAAGTGCCAGGAGGCTCGGTGGAAAGAGCACGGGCTTTGGAGTCAGTGGTCATGGGTTCAAATCCCGGCCCTGCTAATTGTCAGCTGTGTGACCTTGGGCAAGTCACTTTGCTTCTCTGGGCCTCAGTTACCTCATCTGAAAAATGGGGGTTGACTGTGAGCCCCGCCGTGGGACAACCTGATCACCTTGTATCCCCCCAGCGCTTAGAACAGTGCTTTGCACATAGTAAGCACTTAATAAATGCCATCATTATTATTATTATTATTTGGAGTCAGAGGTCATGGATTTGAATCCCAGCTCCGCCACATGTCTGCTGTGTGACCTGGGCAAGTTACTTAACTTTTCTGAGCCTGTTACCTCATCTGAAAAATGGGGGTTGACTGTGAGCCCTGCCGTGGGACAACCTGATCACCTTATATCCCCCCAGCGCTTAGAACAGTGCTTTGCACATAGTAAGCGCTTAATAAATGCCATCATTATTATTATTATTATTTGGAGTCAGAGGTCATGGATTTGAATCCCGGCTCCGCCACATGTCTGTTGTGTGACCTGGGCAAGTCACTTTACTTCTCTGAGCCTCAGTTACCTCATCTGTAAAATGGGGATTAAGACTGTGAGCCCCACGTGGGACAACCTGATTACCTTGTATCCCCCCAGTGCTTAGAACAGTGCTTTGCACATAGTAAGCGCTTAACAAATGCCATCATTATTATTTCCTTTTCATAGTAATGCTATGGATACATTTTCTTCAGAATGTCCTTTCTTCTCCCATAATCTGTATCCTTGCTAACAGTTCTTCCATTATCATTTTTATGGTTTCTAACCATCTAGCTGTTGGTTAGTCTCTTGCACGTTTTCCCTGAACCTTTTCTAGCATTAGTGTCTTCTCCAAAGGGAAAAAAAATATGGCATTTGTTAAGCACTTACTATGTGCGAAGCACTGTTCTAAGCACTGGGGGTGATACAAGGTGATCAGTTTGTCCCACGTGGGGCCTCACAGTCTTCATCCCCATTTTACAGATGAGGTAACTGAGGCTCAGAGAAGTTAAGTGACTTGCCCAAGGTCTCACAGCAGACATGTGGCAGAGTAGGGATTAGAACCCACGACCTCTGACTCCCAAGCCCGGGCTCTTTCCACTGAGCCACGCTGCTTCTCTAATTATCCCTTTTGATGATGTCTCCAAAATATGCTAATCTAAGTCTCGTCATTTGGCCTTCCAAAGACCATATTGGCTTAATTTGCTCCAAAACCCAATTTTTGGGGCAGTCCATGGTATACACCAAAGCCTTCTCCAACACCACGTTTCAAAAAATTGATGCTCTTTCTACCTTGTTTTTTCACGGTTTAGCTTGCGGATCCGTACATCATAACTGGAAACACCACAGAATTGACTTTGTGTTTTTGTGGCAATTGTTACACCAGCACATTTTGTGGGTCTTTTTGGCCATTTTAGCCACACTCAATCAGTGTATTCATTGAATACTTGCCAGGTGCCAAAAACCTGCTTATAGATGAACTTTATCATCGGTGGTATCTTCTAATACAAAGGACTCTCTATATTTGTCTATGAAAGTGGAATCACCCCAACCGAAAGTCTGGATCCCAGGGAAATTCATCCTGTTTCACTCAACTCCGGGCACAGCCTTGAGTATTGCCCACAGAGGGTTTGTCTTTGTGTCACAGAAGAAAAATAAGGGAGTTTATTTTTTACCAGAGAGCTGTTGTTATGAAATTATTTTGCTCTTCCGTTCACCTTTGTTATTTCCTCTTCATTTCCCGTCCAATTACTCACTGAGTGCAAAAGAACTGTGAAGCAAGAGAGCCTGAAAAAGATTCAGAGTGGTGAAAGCAAGAGAAGATTGAATTCAAGCAGGGAGAGATAAGAGGGCAGTCAAGGGGCTGAGAAAGTCAAGACAAGGAAAGGAAAAGTCTGAAAGGGATAGAGTTTTTTTCCTTGATTAGATGTGTTCCAGGAAGTCAAGAAAGGTGAGATGTGTCAAGATAATGGGGAATTCTGTTCCCTGATTTTTGAGGTGTATCCAGGAGTGACAATTTAGAAATGTAAGAACTAGAAGCCCATCTGAACTATGTGACATTTTTAGTGAGTTTCGAATCGGTATTAATAAAACAAGACCAAAGAATGAAGCTGAAAAAAAATCCAGTAGTATGGAACTTTTTTTCCCCAACAGGGTAACTGAAATCTATAATTTTGACAAGACTGGAATATATGGGGATTCACTCCCTTTACCCTGTCATTCCTTTCTCACATCTTGACTGTGTCATAATTACTTTTTCAACTTTGTCTTTTCTACTTAACTCGGGTCAGATAATGTTGGACAAACAGACAGAGAAGCGGCGTGGCTCAGTGGTGCATGGGCTTTGGAGTCAGTGATCATGGGTTCAAATCCCAGCTCCGCCAATTGTCAGCTGTGTGATTTTGGGCAAGTCACTTAACTTCTCTGTGCCTCAGTTACCTCATCTGTAAAATGGGGATTAAGACTGTGAGCCCTCCGTGGTACAACCTGATCACTCTGTAGCCTCCCCAGTGCTCAGAACAGTGCTTTGCACATAGTGCTTTATAATAATAATAATAATGATAGCATTTATTAAGCGCTTACTATGTGCAAAGCACTGTTCTACGCGCTGGGGAGGTTACAAGGTGCTCAGGTTCTCCTACAGAGGGCTCACAGTCTTAATCCCCATTTTACAGATGAGGGAACTGAGGTCCAGAGAAGTCAAGTGACTTGCCCAAAGTCACACAGATGGCAACTGGCGGAGAGGGATTTGAACCCATGACCTCTGACTCCAAAGCCCGTGCTCTTTCCACTGAACCATGCTGCTTCTCTCAATAGGTATTTAATCCTCATTTTACAGTCGAGGAAACTGAAGCACAGAGAAGTGAAGCGTCTTGGCAGAGGTGCCACAGCAAGCAACTGGCACAACTGGGATTAGAACCCAGATCATCATCATCATCATCATCAATCGTATTTATTGAGCGCTTACTATGTGCAGAGCACTGTACTAAGCGCTTGGGAAGTACAAGTTGGCAACATATAGAGACAGTCCCTACCCAACAGTGGGCTCACAGTCTAAAAGGGGGAGACAGAGAACAAAACCAAACATACTAACAAAATAAAATAAATAGAATAGATATGTACAAGGAAAATAAATAAATAAATAAATAGAGTCATAAATATGTACAAACATATATACATATATACAGGTGCTGTGGGAAGGGAAGGAGGTAAGATGGGGGGGATGGAGAGAGGGACGAGGGGGAGAGGAAGGAAGGGGCTCAGTCTGGGAAGGCCTCCTGAAGGAGGTGAGCTCTCAGTAGGGCCTTGAAGGGAGGAAGAGAGCTAGCTTGGCGGATGGGCAGAGGGAGGGCATTCCAGGCCCGGGGGATGACGTGGGCCAGGGGTCGGTGGTGGGACAGGCGAGAACGAGGTACGGTGAGGAGACTAGTGGCGGAGGAGCGGAGGGTACGGGCTGGGCTGGAGAAGGAGAGAAGGGAGGTGAGGTAGGAGGGGCGAGTTGATGGAGAGCCTTGAAGCCCAGGGTGAGGAGTTTCTGCCTGATCAATCAATCAATCAATCAATCGTATTTATTGAGCGCTTACTATGTGCAGAGCACTGTACTAAGCGCTTGGGAAGTACAAATTGGCAGATGCGCCAGATCTTCTCACTCCAAGGCCCGTGCTCTGTCCACTAGGGCATGATGCTTGAAGTCGGTAGCGTGGAAGCACAAGGGTCAACTGGTCCCGCAAGGGTCAACTGGTCTTTGTCTCTGACCTCCCTCTCCGAGCTGTTTCAGCCCTAGGCCTGCTTGACCACTCACATCATATATATCAAGCAAAAACTCCTCATTCTCGACTTCAAGGCTGTCCATCACTTCGCACCCCTCCTACCTCACCTCTCTTCTTCCCTTCTACAGCCCACCCTGCACCCTCCGCTCCTCTGCCGCTAACCTCCTCACGTTGCCTCGTTCTCACCTCTTCCTCCATCGACCCCTGGCCCACATCCTTCCCCTGGCCTGGAATGCCCTCCTTCCACACATCTGTCAAATTAGCTCTCTTCTTCTCTTCAAAGCCCTACTGAGAGCTCACCTCCTCCAGGAAGCCTTCCCAGCCTGAGCCCCCTTTTTCCTCTCCTCCTCCCCTCCTCCCTCCGCCCTGCCCCTTCCCCGGCCCACAGCACTAGTATATATTTGTAGATATTTATTACTCTATATATTTTACTTGTACATATTTACTCTATTGATTTTATTAATGGTGTACATATAGCTACAATTCTATTTATTTTGATGGTTTGGACACCTGTCATAAATGCCATCATTATAATTATTAAATAGAATGATCCCTATCTTCACTGCTGACATCAGTTGTTCACTTTTTACTGGTAAGTAGTTTAAATCCAGGAAAAGCAGAAACATCAGATTTGGATATGTGTGAAAGAGAAAGCAGGTCAAAATGTGAGGATAGTATCTGATGAATGTATGTTTATTAATATTAGCAACACCACGATATCTTTGAAGAAAGATCTCAGTTTAAAATGTACTTCTGACCACACTTGGAATTCTATTCTGGTCTGCAATATTCAAACATTTTTTTAAATCAAGCTAATTAAGCATCATAATATTAATATTCCTTATTAAAGGTACATTTAAAATTTCATGCAAATAATTCAAATTCAGAATCTCAAACTGAGGAAACAAAAAAAACTCCCTTGTTTTGATCATGCAATAATGAAGTTCCTCTTGTGTTGTTTTTGAAATGCTCAATAATTTTGATGACTTGAAAATGAATCTCTGCAGTCCAAAATCCTTTGGCCAATGCAACTACAATTTAAAGAAAAATTCAGTTGAGTAACTTAATGTCATGAAATTATTTCAAAAATACATCTTTCAGATTTGGCCTATTTACCCCATCTTCCTAATGTAAGTTCTGGTAAATGAGAAAGAGAAAATTTCTTCTTCAGATGTTATTTCTTTGGCATATGCAGAAATATGCATCATTATTTTGTTGTCTGCTTGTACGATTTCCCTTCTAAACTATTTCCACTTCTGGAGCAAACTAATAAGCATTCATTTTAAGTGGATGTTTTCCTGAAGCTCCCATAAACTACTGGAGGTTACTTAAGTGTTGAGTGTTAGGTGGAAATGCATTTGGTTTTTTTTCTAATCCAACTTTTGGTTGAAAAAAATAGGCCTTGTAAACAGAAATTATATTAACTGAATAAATGTGCTGAACAATTTTTACATTTATTTCTGATTTACCATTAAGCCTTGTTTAATAAGTTAATTCTTTCCAAAGTGTGTTTAATAGACAACAGAGGGTAGAAGACTCATTCTGGATTTACCCTTGTCTCTCACTTGCCATTTTTATTGCACCTTATTCTCTGGAATACAATACAATAATGTTTATCTTAGGAAGAGAAATAATGATCTTTTTTTAAAGTTTGATTGAAACGCCCAGCCGACTGCATGTTGACTTTAATGATTGAATATGATATCTAAAAGTCATAAGACTTAACCATTTAGTTCATGGAGGAGTACAATATCCGTGTATTTGCCAGGTATCCGATTATGAAAAGAGTTGACTTCCTAGACCTGTTGGATGAATAGCATTTGGTACCTTCACTTTTATGATTTGGAATAGAAATGGAATGTGTGATTGATTTTATTTTTAGTGTAGATTTGTAAGCAACTACTAAAAGCATTTAATAAAAGCCACAGCATCGTGGAACTTAAAATGACATAGCACTTTAAAAAAAAATGAATGGTAATATAGTGATTCTGCAATCCTTTTGGAGAGCCAAGACCTTTCTAACTCAAGCCATTAGTTACTGGTACAAAGAAGCACCTGTTGTTTTTCTAATTCATCACCAGTTGACATCATGCAATCAATTTTCTCCTGAGAAGCTTACTGCTGAGTAAGGCAGCGCTGATATAATAGGAACAGTTTGAACTCTGTTCCCCAGCTCAACCCAATTTGCAGCATATGTGTCTCCAGCTGCTTTTGGTAGTCTCTTTCTTGTTCATCTTTTTAAATATATGACGGGTCATGAAAATGATGGCAAGATCAAAATGACCTCCAAAGAATTTGCTCTGAAACTTGGGAAAAATAGATGTAATTCATTATACACTTCCTGAAATCCTCAGAAAATCATAACAAATGAGAAACCTAAAACTCAATTAATTCTAGAGTCATCTCAGTACAGAGCTAAATGATGTTACTACTTGCCGGAGAAGATCTTCAAAAATGAGCTCAAGCCCAGGTGTTTGGGGTCACAGTGCTTCACTATTACCAGTTTGAGGAGCAGCATTCAGAGTTAGAATTAATCAGTTATGAATCATTTAATATTCAGGGAATGCTAACAATTTACTGATGATTGAATTTTTTTCAATCATTTCAGTTTTACTGAAACATTTCTGATTGGAACATTTTTTTCCAACTCAGCCACCTACAAGGCCTTTGAAAAATCTTTGCACCTGTATCCCAACTGCTGTGCTCTAGGGGCAAATACATAAGAAGATGCACTGATAATTGTTAACCTTGATACTTCATCAGTGAAGCATTATGAGCTGTCACCAAGAGAGAGAAGTGAAAGTGGCATGAGGCATACAGGATGACAAATTCAACAGTCCAGCAAAGGAAAATCTTTACGTGTGAACAGGGCCGAAGAGAATACGACAGAAATCCTTGTGAGGGCTCATACAACGTTTAAGTGAGGAGAAGGGACAGGAGACAGATATTTCAGGGATGATAAAACATTAAAACTCAACATTGACAAATATACAAAATAAAAGCAAAATCAGTAGGGTGCTGAGCTAGAAGAGCCAATTTCCAAAAGGCACTACCCTATTGGTTTCTTTTTCTGCGTCCTTACCTAACCTTCTGTCTGTGCATCATTTGGGAGTATCATTGCCTAGTTAGATGCTTCAGTGACAGTGTTCATCACTCTGATGTTAAAAGGGTATTGAAAACAAGAAAATTACATTTGATTGTGAAGAGAGTTTTCCATGCACAGGTTGGAAAATAAAATTCCTCTTCAGACTCATCGTTGGTCCACAGTAGTTTGCTGATTTTAAGAGATGCATGATAATTATTTGCATGTCACTTGGGTTGTTTATAAAGCCCAGACATCAACAAATAGCAGCTCCTACATATGTAAAGCATGTTTATTGGACAATGTCCGCAGCTAGTTCAGTTGAAAGAGTTTCCCAGAGGGGTCAATCACATCCTCATATCAGGTTCCTCATCACTTGTTGCATCCTTAATCATGGCTGTACGGAATAGGTTAAGTACAGTTGAACCTAATGCTCCAGCCAGTTTTATTCCGTTACTAATGGAGACGAGTCTCTGACCATTGGTGAATATGCCAATTTGTACCTAGGGACAGGCATGTACACAGTTCCTTTAGTCATCATTATTGTTGGAAGATAGAAAAATCTTCCCTAGTGAAATTCCAGATAGGAATTTAAATGAGCAGAGGTGATTGAGAAAAAATGAAACCCAAAGAATTGCAACCATACTACTGATATGAAAAGGAAAAACCTGAATGCACACCGGCAAATTGTTTTCTGTCTAATTAGCTGATCATTTATCCCTTGGTTACACGCTCGGAGACTTCTGGAAAACATGACAAAGTTCAGAAAGAATAAAGATTGAGGGACTGAATGGCTTAGCATAAACTTTATTCTGTGGAGGCCATCAAAAGTAGTATAAATTGACTAGTTTAAAGACAGGCGGGAAGACTTAGAAAAAAGTACGCCTTTAGATATAAGGTAGACCCTAATAAAACAAGTCCTTACTAATAAAGATCCATACAGAAAATCCTAATGCAGATGGTCAGATTTTCACTTCCACCTAGATGTGTTTTGCTACAGAAATCTGCCGTTTATTCTTCTGATAAACCTGGTGTATTCTAGGGTAGAAAATCTTGCTGCTTTACTGACAGTTTCTAATTACAGTGAA
The DNA here is from genome assembly GCF_015852505.1 of Tachyglossus aculeatus. NCBI lineage: Eukaryota > Metazoa > Chordata > Mammalia > Monotremata > Tachyglossidae > Tachyglossus > Tachyglossus aculeatus. The sequence continues at coordinate 15,647,563 of NC_052081.1, forward strand.
CAGATGCAGAAAAATATCTCTAAAATGCATAGAGCTAATCGACTTCAAACTGTTTTTCGAAGAGCTGCTGCCATTATTGTCAATGGTTTAATCTAATAATAAAAAGGGCTATTTGTAATGAAAAAGGTGTTATTTGATGCAACACCAATAACCAAGAAAGCAAACGACTAATGGGAGCCCCTGTTTAAATAAATACATAAAAAAAGAAAATGATCAAAACAGAGGAATCGATTTTGAGGCAGTTGTCTGAAAGTGGGAGACCTAGCTAAGAGTTACCTTCAAGGACTATAAAGTCATCATCATCATCGTTATTTAATGAACATTTGCCATGCACATAATTCTGTTTCAGGCTTAGGGAAACGTCAGATAAAAATTGAAGGAAAAGAAGAACCTTGTTCACTTGGCATTTGCCATCTGGGGTTTAGAGAAAAACAAACATTAAAAACTAACAATTGTAGCAATTGTGGTATTTGCTTAGCACTTACTATTAAGTGCTGAGGTAGATATATCCAAATTGGACCCTCCATGGGCTTTACAATCTGAGGTCAGAGCAGAGGGAGAGAAAGGATACTGATTCTTCATTTTACAAATGAGGAAAATGAATCTCAGAGAAGTTAAGTAACTTTCCCATCGTCACCTAACAGGTAAGAAGTAGAGCCAGGATTAAAACCCAGGTCTCCTGACTCCCCAGCTCTTAGACCATGGGCCTAAGGGACCATCTTCTCTCTACTTCTCCAACCCACACTTTTTGGAATGAAGAAATGGAGGGATACCAGCTCCAGCCTACAGTGCCTTCTCTTCACAAGTCAGTATCCCACTCCTCTAGGCAGTAAGTGCCTTATGGGCAGGAAATTTGCCCTTTTTTGTAGTGTTGTGCTTTCCCAACTTCTTAGTACAGTGCTCTGTACGCAGTAAGTGCTCAATAAATGTGGTTGACTGATTGAGTCCTAGAGAATTGGGACACAGACACTGAAAAAGTAGGCAGAGCTCCTGAGGAGATTCTATGGCCTCAGGTGCCCACCATCAGAGGGAGAGTTCTTGGGCCTCCTTTCCCTCATTCTCTTTCAGCAAACTATCAAGGCGTCAACAGGGTGACTGGTGAAAGGATAGGCTCATGGGAGCTTCTACTGGGGTAAAAGAGCAATTTTTTGGAGACCTTAAACTCATTTTTATGTTCCGTTCTCTCCTTTCCCTCTGTCTATTTCCTTCCTTTCATTCCTATTACCAATGAAGGTACCACATCTAAATTGTCCAGTGTTGCAAGGTTAGACAAAGATGCAGAAAACCGAGGGAAAGTGCAAAAGCATCCTGAGGAAGATTGTGAGAATGGCACCAGGCTCCAGGCTTCAGATGGTCATGATGATCTGCAAGGGTGATTGATGCCTCTAATCTTCTATTTACACCTTTGGAATGGAAAAGAAGAGTAGCTGTGACTATTCTAGTGATATATCTATCTCTAGACACAGGGTTTGAAACATACTATTAACAGTAATTAATCAATCAATTGTGTTTATTGAGCTCTTACAGTTGGTGCTTGGGGACATTGAGATCCACTTTACAGTTAATCTGACATGTACTCCTATTTATAACTGTATTACTTGTATTAATCCGCTTAATTTCGGGCTGCCTGCCTCTATGTAGGGGTTGTCTGAGGACTACCATACTGTCAGACACTGGTACTAGACAACCGGAATTGGTAAGCGGGGTCATGGGTTGAAATGAAGCAAGCAGCATGGCTCAGTGGAAAGAGCCCAGGCTTTGGAGTCAGTGGTCACGGGTTCAAATCCCCACTCCACCAATTGTCAGCTATGTGACTTTGGGCAAGTCACTTAACTTCTCTGTGCCTCAGTTACCTCATTTTAAAATGGGGATTGACTGTGAGCCCCCCGTGGGTCAATCTGATGACCTTGTAACCTCCCCAGTACTTAGAACAGTGTTTTGCACAAAGTAAGTGCTTAATAAATGCTATTATTATTGTTATTATTATTAATGAAGGGTGTCACAACTAATCAGACAAGATAGCCCCAAGCAAAGATCACCCTGAATAATTATGGTCAGACTGCAGGGACCTCAGGAGAGATATCCTCTCAGATTAGAACTGTAGTTGGTAGATTAGGGCCAGAATGTGGAAGAATCTCAATGTGATCGTCAACAAGTATAGTATAAAGTGTAGGAGAAAACTGTGGTGGCTAGTTGCTAGCAGTAGAGAAGCAGTGTGGCTCAGTGGAAAGAGCACGGGCTTTGGAATCAGAGGTCATGGGTTCAAACCATGGCTCTGCCAAATGCCAGCTGTGTGACTTTGGGCAAGTCATTTAACTTCTCTGTGCCTCAGTTGCCTCATCTGTAAAATGGAGATTAAGACTGTGAGCCCCCCGTGGGACAACCTGATCATCTTGTAACCTCCCCAGTGCTTAGAACAGTGCTTTGCACATCGTAAGTGCTTAATAAATGCCATTATTATTATTATTATTATTATAATACTCAGACTAATCATTGCTCCTGGATGGATGGTTTAATCACATTGATCCTGGGTTGAAAGTTTAACAGCATCTGAAATCTCATGGCCCCTGAGTTGGAAGGTTTAATGTTGCCCGGAAAAATCTCATAGCCCCCAGGTTGGAAGACTGAATGGAAGGATGACCCTTACATGCTAGTAAATCTTTTCTTACTTTAATACTGAATATTGTGGTTTGTTCCACTGGTAAAGCCGAGTCATCCCTAATTGGTCTGTTCGGGACGTAACAGGTAGATAGAACCTAATCAGGTTGGTTAGGTCTATTGGTCCACATAGGACTCACTGTCTTATCCCCACTTTATAGATGAGGTAACTGAGGCACAGAAAAGTTAAATGACTAGCCGAAGTCATAGAACAGACAAGTGGTGGATCCAGGATTAGAACCCAAGTTGTCTGACACGCAGGGCTGTGCTCTTTCCAAGGACATATAACTACTATCAACCTCATACATTTTATCTCAAGCTTATTTTCTGAGATGATGATGAGAAATCATGAAGCTCTTCAAGTATTTCATGACACTGTCACAAGCAAAATTTTGGTGTCCGTTGTTCTTCTTGTTTAATGCAATGAAGTGTTTTATAAACTTATACTTAACTCCCAGAATTTTGATATTACAAAAGTTATTTTCCTGTAACAGTATGCGCCAACTTTCTCAGGCAAATTCCAAAGAGAATGTATCATTCGCTGTAAAATCAGAGAGTATGCTAGTGCCATAAAGACTTTTAGTGATTTGGAGTGCCCAATGGGCAAGCCGATTGGCTGTATTTAGTAACAATTTCTCAGTTTTTGCCAGTTGCTATCTCTGTAGCTGTCTGCTTAGATGATAACATCAAATAAAAACACAGCAACTTTTTCCACCGCAGTCCCTATGGGACCACTTATTAACTCTATCTTATAGTTTCCTTTCTTCACTCTCAAAGGAAAAAAAATAGCTTAGGAGGGCAACAACTGATTCAGGTGTGGGATGAGCCTCTAATTATTTTCAGCCTGTCTCAGTTGCCTTATTAAAGTTGTGTGTGTGTGTGTGTGTGTGTGTGTGTGTTTGTGTTTGTTTAATCCCTCCAAAATACTGATTCCATATATGGATATATTTTACTCAAATAAAGCAGGGATGTTGGAAGAAAAGCCACTGGCTGCAGGATTCAGCCTGTGTGAATTTTCAGCAACTTTCTGCTTCTATTTCTTCAGTAACTGTAAGCCTGGAGACAGGTAATCTAGTGGACAAGAGACGGGGCTTGGATTATTATTATTATTATTAATCATATTTACTGAGCACTTATTGTGTGCAAAGCACTGTACTAAGTGCTTATATACAGAGCGGACCCACGTTCCAATCAGCTCAGCCTTAATGGGCTGTCTGGTTTAAACTATTCTGGACTTTAGTTTTCTCATCTGTAAAATGGGGATAAAAATGAATAACCATTTTGTGACATTATTGTTATGGCATTTATCAAGTGCTTGCTATGTGCAAAGCACTGGAGTAGATACAAGGTTATCAGATTAGGCACAGTTCCTCTCCTGCTTGGGGCTCACAATCTATCTTATCTCCATTTAAGAGATGAGGAAATTGAAGCCCTGAGTCTCTAATAAAAAAGGGATGAAATTCAAACGCTGCTAGAGGGAGTATATGTGATAAAGCACACTGACTGGAATTAAGGTAAAGAGATAGAATAAATAAATTTGTCATGGTACCTAGAGAATAAAGGTACTTAAAAAAATCAATCAATTAAAAGGCATTTTTATAGTGTGCTGTACTGAATACTTGTGGGAGTACAATATAAAGTAGTAACCTTGCCCACAAGGAGCTTACAGTTTGCTGAGTTGCTTAATACTACTTTGATTTCAGATGTATGAGACCTTTTCTGAAAGCAATTATTTAACATGTAACATTTTTAAGTCATAAGTAGCTAGAGAAGTCTTTATGTCATTATACCAAATTAGAAAGTCAAATTAAAATGATTTCTCCATTGTTTATATTACCAGAGGATCAGCGACAATGTATTTTAGACACAGGCATTTATGATCTTAAGTAAGGCAAATAAAGTATTAGTAATTTCCATAAGGTATATGGCAGGGGATTCAGATAGAAACCCATGTGGAATTATTAAATGAAAAAGCAACAAGAATGTAATCAACATAAAACCTCAAGTTGATGACAGAGCAGACGGCTGAGTCTTAACGAATGCCTACTTCAAGCCGTTGTCAAAAAAGCAACCTCTCAAAGTGGGATTGCCTCTCACTGAGCAAGACATGAGATGAATCTCTTTGTGAGCAGGAATGTATCTATTTATTGTTATATCGTACTCTCCCAAGTGCTTAGTATAGTGCTCTGCACACAGTCAGTGCTCAACAGATATGATTGAAAGAATGTAATGAAACGAGCAATTATAAAAGTGAGTGTGATGAGGGCCTCCAGGTATTGGGATGTTGTGCTAGAAGATATTGTTTAGAAGTCTGTATGAACAAATGATGCACGGTAGTTTATTTATTTACATTAATGTCTGTCTCCCCCCTCTAGACTGTACGTTCATTGTAAGCAAAGAGTGTATATGTTCATTGTTATATTGCACTCTCTGGACTTAGTACACAGTAAGCGCTCAATAAATAAATAAATGAATAAATGAAAACAGGCAAATGTACCATCAAAAAGGGTAAACACTGAGACTAAGAAAAAAATCATAGACATGCTAATTTAATAGTGAACTTCTCAGAACTCTTGAATTCAACGACATTGCTACAGTTGACTTTTAAAAGTCATCAATTTGCAGATTAAATAGCAAATCTACTGTTGAACAGCACCATTTCTATTACTTGCTGATCAATACCCTTCTGCTTAATTGCCAAGTTTTAACAGTGATCTTTCAGAAAAGCTTTTTTCTTGTCAGTAGCTCTTTTTCTGTTTTTTTTTTCTGTGAATTTCCATGATTCCATAATCCAAATATTACCCTTGCCAGGCAGCAGAATGAAGAATTAGCCATTCACACATTTATCCCAGGCCATAAGGATGTGCAAAATCCAGTAGGTAATACATTTGAAATCGGAAAAATGGAATTTGAAGCACGCTACAAAAAGACTGGGAACATGCCTACTCTATGTTCTATAAAGATTTCTCATCACTCGGTAATACAGACCTACAGTGTGGGTTGGCATAACAATTATATCCCTAGAATAATCTGACTGGCTTGGAAAAAGTCTGCTTCAGTAAAAGCAAAACCAATACGATGCATTCACATGTGACATATATGTCAAAAAAGCAACTGTTTAAAGGTGCTTATTATCCCCAAATGGATTTATCTCCCATCTGAGATGGTGCCGGGAGGTTTTGGGGAGAGGGAGGAGAGTATGAGGCTGAGAACATCCTACTTAGCTTTCCCTGACCAGAGTGACCCAAGCTTTGGCCGAACCACAATCAATGGAGTCCAATGGATTGTAAACTCCCCACTAGATTGTAGCTGCTGCCGTTTATTCTCCACACACTTTACAATCCTCAAAGATTGCTCTGATGCTGGTCTGCTGATCGGATTTTGCCTAAGTATAATTTTAGAATTGTTGGCAATCTTACTATTTGATGTTCAATATGGAACATAAACCTATATGATAAGGATGGAATTTGTTGAGCAGTTTACTATGTGTCAAGCACTGTTCTAAACACTAGGGTAGATGCAAGCTAATAAGGTCAGACCCAATTCTTTTCCCACTGGTTGCTCACAGGGGGAACAGGGATAAATTAGACTCTCAGTTGTTTGGTGTCACCTTCCTCTTCCTCTTTCTCTCTTTCCCTTCCTCTCCCCAGATCATTAAATCAGATTCGATGTTATTGAAATTAACAGTGGCATGGACATGACAACAGCCTTGTTGACCTTCAAATGGCTTTGGAGCTCAATGCATCCATTGTTTTTTCATTATCTCTTGCAGTCTTCCAAATACTGTGCAGGTCTTTTTTATTCTGTTTTCTAACTCTTTACCTGTGCATCTTTTGACAGTGTACTGCATAGACAACAGAACCTGTCTGCTGTGTGACTTAGGACAAGTCAGTTAACTTCTCTGGGCCTGTTACTTCATCTGTAAAATGGAGATTAAGACTGTGAGCCTCATGTGGGACAATGACTGTGTCCAATCTGATTATTTTATATGTACCCCAGGGCTTAGTACAGTGCCTGGCACATAAAACATGCTTCAAAAATACCATTATAAAACATCCTCCACCCCCTCCCCCTGCCTTCCATACAAACAACCCAATGTACAAAAAACTTGGTGATTCTGTTTTGCTGATGAAAACCTCTGGCTGGGAATAGGGTTGCATAGGAGGCTTATATATATGACTTCTGTTTTCAATAGACATTGTCTCAGGTGTTGCTCCTCCAGTTCTTTCAGTCAGCTGGACATGGTCTCCAATCAATCACTCATTCAATCAATGGTATTTATTGAGTGTTGCATGCAGGACACTGTGCTAAGCACTTGAAAGAGTTCCATACAATAAAGTTGGTAGACATACTCCCTACCCTCAAAAAGCTTACAGTGTAGTGGGTTGGTCCTGGATTTGATACTTTTTTTCATTCGGCCACAGATTGAGGCAGAATAGCTCTTGCTCTCTCTCACTCTGTCTCTCTCTCCTCACTAAGCAATGCCCATTTTCCAACAATAGAAGTTTAAAATGCTTCAGTAAGGGACACTTTCACTTCCACTTCTGTTCTTCTGTTGGAGAAATGAGCTGCATCTGCAAAGTGATTCATAATAATTTGCCTGCCTTCTTGTGTCTGAACCTCTAGAACACAAACATCTGATATAGCAGATTCTGAACTCCGGTCACTAAAACTTAAGTCATGCTTTTAATTGCTTGGTTGGACAAATCTTCCAGTGGATCAGATGTATATTCTGATGCTAGCTCACTTGTTCCATCCTTGAATAAGGCAGCATAGACTAGGTAACAGATTACCAAACAACCCTACTTCAGTCCCACAGTGATGGGGAAAGAGTCAAACAGGGTTAATTCAACTTTAACTCGACCTACCAGCTTCCCATAATAAAGTCAATGAAGAATCTGGGTGAATTTCTCAGAGCTGTCAAATTCATTTAACAACTTCCAGAGCCCTGGTCTGATTCTGGTTTCAAATGTTTTCATATGATCAAAAAATATGGTATAGGAGATGTTTTCTCATACTTTTCCTGTATCTTTTGTACTGCAAAGATCCTAGCTGTTGGCTGTGATTTGGGCTGATGCTGCACTGAGTCAGATAGTCATAGCTGAATGTGTTCTTTGGCAGTCGGCTGAGAAGGCTCGGACTACAACCTTGGCAATGATGGAAAGCAGGGAGATTCTCCTGTTGTCTCACAGATAGATTCCATTTCTTTCTTTTTAAAGATGGATTAGTGATCCATGATTCGAGGAAAAAACTCAGGCTGACATCTGTAGTGGATAGAGCAGAGTTCTGGGAGTCAGAAGGACCTGAGTTCTAATCCTGGCCCTGCCACTTGTCTGCTGTGTGACCTTGGGCAAGTCACTTAACTTCTCTGGGCCTCAGTTCCCTCTTCTGTAAAATGGGGATTGAGACTGTGCGCCTCATGCAGAACATGGACTGTGTCCAACCTAGTTAGCTTGTATCAACCCCAGTACTTAGTGCCAAGCACATAATAAGTGCTTAACAAGTACCATCATTATTATTATTTTCTAGGTACATGGAAGATTTTTTAAAAACCCCACAATATTCTCTCCAAATCTGGGTGCCTCACTCTAACACTTTCCACCTGGCAGACAGAACATTTTGGATTTTAACATATTTGAGAGCAGCAACTATGTATTTTACTTTTACCCAGCTTTCCAACGTTTAGCACTGTGTTCTCCGCATAGCAGACACTCAAGATAATATTGGATAGATTGAATGAACAGCATGGGGGTGGTGGTGTAATTTTCATTTCCTCTCTTCAGAGGGCAGCCACATTAGAGGGTACATTACAGCTTGGTGCAATAAGAGCATTTTGGAGATTGTAACAGTCAATATTTACTTTTTTAAGTGAGACCTTTGAACACCTCTATACTGTGGGCTAATTGTGGGCAGGGAATATCTCTTATATTGTTGTGGTGAAGTCTCCTAAGCACTTGCTCTGCACAGACCAAGCACTCAGTAAACAGATTGCTTTAACTGCACATTTAGTAAATTGAGACTTCTAACTTCAAAGGACAAAGCATCTTCTTCTTCAAATGCCTTCCAGTTGTTTATGACCCATATTGACTGCAGTGACACATCCTCTTCAGAACTTCCCACCTTCTGTCATAAAGTCGTTCTGGTATGTGTATCCATAGAGTTTTCTTGGTAAAGATATGGAAGTGGTTTACCACAATCTTATTCTGCACAGCAAAATCTTTAGTATCTGCTACTGTCTTTGATCAACTATTTGATCACTTGATTATCTGCCTTTGACTCTTTTCCATACTACTGCTGCCCAGCACAGGTGAATTCATTCATTCAATCACATTTATTGAGCGCTTACTGTGTGCAGAGCACTGGACTAAGTGCTTGGGAAGTACAAGTTGGCAACATATAGAGACGGTCCCTACCCAACAATGGGCTCACAGTCTAGAAGGGGGAGACAGACAACAAAACAAAACATGTGGACACATGTCAAGTCGACAGAACATATAGCTTCAGCTTAGCCCTTTCCACTATGGGTAGCCCTATAGAGCACAGCTCTAAGATTCATCAGCATACGCAAACTCTTCTGCCACAATAAGGCATCAATTTGTAGGAGAGAAACCAAGTATAAGGTACTCCAAATATACCATAGAACTAAAATGTTTCAGTTCTAGTAATAGCATTTATTGAATGCTCGCAGTGCATTGTACTGGGTGTTTGGGATAGATTTAATAAATAAGTGAGAAGAAGCACGGCTTAGTGGAAAGAGCACGGGCTTGGGAGTCAGAGGTTGTGGGTTCTAATCCTGGCTTTGCCACTTGTCAGCTGTGTGACTTTGGACAAGTCACTTAACTTCTCTGTGCCTTAGTTACCTCATCTGTAAAATGGGGATTAATTAATTAATCAATTATGGCATTTGTTAAGTGCTTACTATGTGCAAAGCACTGTTCTAAGCACTAGGAGGGATACAAGGTGATCAGGTTGTCCCAAGTGGGGCTCGCCGTCTTAATTCGCATTTTACAGATGAGGTAACTGAGGCTCAGAGAAGTTAAGTGACTTGTCCAAAGTCTCACAGCTGACAAGTAGAGAAACCGGGATTAGAACCCATGACCGCTGACTCCCAAGCCCATGCTCTTTCGACTGAGCCACACTGCTTCTCTAAGCAGATTAAGACTGTGAGCCCCACGTGGGACAACCTGATTAATTAGGTTGGGAAGGGTGGGAAGATTAATTAGATGGCTTGTTATTTGTAATTCATTTAAAATATGTGTGTACAGCATCACTTCCCTAATGTATATTAAAACTATACAATTAGTGGATGCTAATTTTCAGCACCACTATTCTTTTAGGTCAGTTAGAGGATCTTGAAATTGAATAGGCAAAGGGTTAAGCCATATCATCCAGTCATTTGGATAAAACCTGCCATATCACGCTATATTTAGAAGTTTCGTGCTACTCTGAGGCAACTGGGTCTACACTGCTGTTCTGCCCTAAAACCCATTTTCACACTTGTTACTGCAACCATTAGAAGGAACTCATTATATGGGAACAGCACAATCACTGCATTTCACTCTTAAAGGCAATTCCAATGAGGCCTCAATGCCAAGTCCCAGATAGGTGAAAGTCATTCAGGGAAAGTCTAATCCAGAAGAAAAATCAGCACAGAATAGACTTCTGGAAATGATCCAGCATTCAAAAAAGCCTAATTTACAGCATTTCTAGTGTTGAAAGAGGCTTGAAAAGCAATGTGAGGAACAGCAGAACAGTTTAACAAGATAAAAATGGAGTTTTGGAACTCTGTATTTCTGAAGCATTGAATGAACTTCATCTCCAGATGCTAAAAAACTCGTGATTAGTCTTTAAATTGGATGCTTTTAATATAACTGCCACTTCTACTAGGTAAACCTTCACCCTGCAAAAATACCAAGACCCTCCCTCAAATCAGATGGTGGTGGTATGATATGTGTATCACCTCCTCTCATCCTGCCTCCTCTTGGTTTTATGCCTGCTGATGACTTCAGTGGGCTAGCTGGAAGTGTGGCTTAGTGGAATGAACACTTGTCTCTGGAGTCAGAGGACCTGGGTTCTAATCCCACTTCTGTCACTTGCCTGCTGTGTGGCCTTGGACGAATCCTTTCTCTTCTCTGTGTCTCAGTGCCCTCCTCTGTACAATCATCATCATCATCATCATCATCAATCATATTTATTGAGCGCTTACTGTGTGCAGATCACTGTACTAAGCTCTTGGGAAGTACAAATTGGCAACATATAGAGACAGTCTCTGCCCAACAGCTAAAAGGGGGAGACAGAGAACAAAACCAAACATACTAACAAAATAAAATAAATACAATGTGGATGAAATACCTATTCTCCCTCCCATTTAGACTGGATGCCCTTTTGGGGAATGGACTCTGTATCTGACCTGATTATTTGGTATCTACCACGATGCTTGCCACCTAATCAGCATTTAACAGATTACTAGTCTCCAGTCTTGTTGCCCGATGCTAGACAGTGATTATTTTAAATTTCTCGGTGTTTAAATGCCTGGGTGTTCCATTAAGAAAATTTTTTAAAAAATGTTTTAATCCCCGGAGGAATCAGGGAATATTCTACACATGAATATAAACCATCCAGATAATGGGTGATATGGTCTTAAAGAAATGGTTTTGCCCACGCCCAGATGAACTGGTATAAAGTGCAAGACACTGCAGGCTTTGAAACCTTGCTCTCTTTGGAAACATAACCCCGTATTCTAGAAAAGCTATGTTCAGTTTCAATCCAATCTTTATCAATCTATCAATCGATCAACGGTATTTATTGAGTGCTTACTAATGTGCGGAGAAGTCAGTCAAGAAGTAGCATAGCATGGTGGTTACAGCACGGGCCTAGGAGTCGGCAGGTCATGGGTTCTAATCCTGACTCTGCCACTTGTCTGCAGCGCGACTTTGGATAAGTCACTTCACTTCTCTGGGCCTCAGTTACCTCATCCGTAAAATGAATATTGAAACTGTGAGCCCCTCCTGGGACAGGAACTGTGTCACACCCAATTTATTATTCAACCTAGTACTTAATACAATGCCTAGCACACAGTAAGCACTTAACAAATATTACAATTATCATTATTATTATTAGTAATAGTAGAGAAGCAGCGTGGCTCAGTGGAAAGAGCCCGGGCTTTAGAGTCAGGGGTCATGGGTTCAAATCCCAGCTCTGCCAATTGCCAGCTGTGTGACTTTGGGCGTCACTTAACTTCTCTGGGCCTCAGTTACTTCATCTGTAAAATGGGGATGAAGACTGTGAGCCCCCCGTGGGACAGCCTGATCACCTTGTAATCTCCCCAGCACTTAGAACAGTGCTTTGCACATAGTAAGCTCTTAATAAATGCCACCATTATTATTATTATTAATACTATCATTATTATTATTTGTAGTAGTAGTAGTACTGACGGTGTCAAAAGCACTGTACTAAGCACTTGGGAGAGTACCATATAACAGACACATTCCTTGTCTACAACAAGCTCATAGTCTAGAAAGGGAGAACAGACAATGATATAAGCATATAAAATTACAGATATGTACATAAGTGCTGTTGGGGGGGGATAAATAAAGGGAGTAAGTCAAGGCAACGCAGAAGGGAGTGGGAGAAGAGGAAAGGAGGGCTTAACTAGAGAAGGCCTCTTGGAGGAGATGTGCCTTCAATAAGACTTTGAAGATGGGTTGAATAATTGTCTGTCAGTTATCCAGAGGCAGGATATGGGCCAGAGATCAGCAGTGAGACAGGCAAGACCAAAGCACAGTGATTAGGTTGACATTAGAGGGATGAAGTGTGAAGGCTGGGTTGTAGTAGGAGAATAGCCAGGTGAGGTAGGATGACGATGATGGTATTTGTTAAGCGCTTACTATGTGCCAAGCACTGTTCTAGCACTGGGGTAGGAGTAGGCAAGGTGATTAAGTGCTCTAAAGCCAATGGTAAGGATTTTCTGTTTGATGTGGAGGTGAATCTGCAACCACTGGAGGTTCTTGAGGAGTGGGTTAGCGTGGACTGAATGTTTTTGTAGAAAAATGATCTGGGAAGCAGTGTGAAGTAAGGACTGATGTGAGGAGGTCAGCAAGGAGCACTGTACCAAGTGCTTGGGAGAGTACAATATAACAGAATTGGAAGACACGTTCCATATGATTCAACCAAGGAAAGTTTCCTCAAAGACATATGATATTTAAAAATGTCAAATGAAATACAGAAAGGCTTGCTATTATCACAACTTGCTGAACTTTTGAAAAAATTGCCAGAAGTGTGAATATTTTAATAATGATATCATCTCAACCTAGTGCAAAAAAGTCTTCCTGAACAGACTGGCAGGGACAAAACTCAAGTGAGAGAAATGAGAATATTCGTAGGCTTTTAATAAGGTCAGTTTATACTATAGCCAATTACAATTTAAAAATACCGTGAAAGTGAAGAAAAGTCTATTTTACGGTTCTAAAATATTGAACAAGAGCATAAAACCTAGACGAATCAACCTAATAGCATGTATTTGGGTACTACATACTGGGATAGTTTCAGTGCCTGGAACTTAGAATTGTCCAAAACCCAGATGAGAGTTTTTTCTCTTAAAATTTAACAAAGTACATTATCTTGTTGTTTGGACTTGAATATTCCTGAATATGCTGCATGTTGTATATAGATGGAATTATGTACAATTATGGATGCATAGATGGAATTATTTATAAAGTGATCACTGTGTGTAGGCACTGTACCAAGCATCATTTCAAAAAGCCTTATCCCGTTTTGGGCTATTTTTCCCAGGTAAGAAATGTTACCAAACACACACACACAAAAACATAATAAGCCTGAGACTTTAAGGATCCAATAAAAATGATTCACTATTTAATACATTCATATATCTTACAAACTATCAGTATATCTGATTGACCATCTTCAATAAGACATATTCTCTGCTTTGATATGTTTTTCCTAATCTCGATTATTTTCCTTGATATTCTTAATGTGTCGCTCAAGATACTCTTACCTCTGCTGAAATAGTCCCTATTGTCAGATGTAGAGAATGAGGGTCCTTAGATATTATTCATTGGCAATCCTACCATATTTTTTTTACAGGACTGCTGAAAAATGAAATATTTCTAATTAAGAATCTAGACTCTAAAGGAGCTTTGAGATGGAGAATGTCAAAAGTGATTTCTCACTTCAGATTGCATACTATGCACACATAAGGTAGAGCTGACAGTTCTTTAAATATAACACAGGGTGGATAGAGCTAATTTTATGACCCCTAATGTATAATATATCAATCAGTCAGTCAATCAGTGGTACTTCTGGAGTGTTCACTGAGTGCAGAACACTACACTAAATGCTTGAAAGGGTACAATAGAACGAAGTTCGAAGACACTTTCCCTCCCCACTGGATTGAATTTACAGTCTAGAAGTGGAGACAGACATTAATATATGTTTTGGATAGGTAAATAAGAGCTGTGGGACTGAGGGTGGGGTGAATATCAAATGCCCAAAGAGAACAGACACTGCATTAGGGAGAGGGAGTGGAGGGGAAAGAGAGAGCTTAATTGGGGAAAACCTCTTGAAGCTTTGTAAGTAAGAGAGTAGAGATCTGGTATACAATATGAGGCTCCTTTTCATCTTTAGTTTCACAGATCATGTTTCCAGGCAGAAATATCCATAATCAATAATCCCCAAGAAACCATCTACCTCAGGATGTGATGTGCCTTCTGCTTATGTCTAGTGATCTTCAGTAAAATATCACATCTTGGATTTTCAACATTTTAAAAATATGGTTATTTATAGTGTTGATTTAAGAAAATCAAGGTTCTTCATCCTGTAATTAAAACCCTTAATTTGGTTAATATTCTCTTTGCTACTAATTTGTTATCTTTAACAGCCTCATCCTGAATAACATGCTGATTTGGACTGTCAGAAAATATAGATTTTGGGAATCATCTGAAATTTAACTGGATTGAAGGCTTTCAGCATCCAAATTAGTTTCTTGTTTTGTTACTAATCTCCCTTCATATCTGAGATACAAGCCAAGAAAATGTGTCAGAGACAGAAATGAAGGAAGTGGCAACAATCAAGTCAATCCAGTTTGTGTCTGGTGTTTTTCCTTCCAACCTTTTCCTTACAGCTTTTATCTAAAGCTCTGTCTACCTTAGTCATGTGAAGGTGAAATACTCAAAGAAATTCAGAAATGATCTGGGAACAGGTGGCATGAGATATGCCAAAAAAGTATGGGATGAGGGAAAATTCCATCTAAGGGGCTTGAATTGACTAGGATCTCAATGGTCCTCATGAAATACCAGCACTGTCTTTTAATTTTTTGTATTTACAGAATTACTAATAGATACATAGAAATATCTTTTCTGCTGGTAAATAGTGAGAGAAGCTACCTTTTTCACCAACTCCATCTTTATAGCATCTCTGTTTCAGTATCTTGCAACTCAGTGTAGTAATAATAATAATAATAATGTTGGTATTTGTTAAGTTCTTACTATGTGCCAAGCACTGTTCTAAGCACTGGGGTAGATACAAGGTAATCAGGTTGTCCCATGTGGGGCTCACAGTCTTAATCCCCATTTTACAGATGAGGGAACTGAGGCCCAGAGAAGTTAAGTGACTTGCCCAAAGTCACACAGTCACACAGTCACACACACAAAGTCACAGAAGGGCCTTTCCCTTCAAGGCCCTACTGAGAGCTCACCTCCTCCAGGAGGCCTTCCCAGACTGAACCCCTTCCTTCCTCTCCCCCTCGTCCCCCTCTCCATCCCCCCATCTTACCTCCTTCCCTTCCCCACAGCACCTGTATATATGTATATATGTTCGTACATATTTATTACTCTATTTATTTATTTATTTTACTTGTACATATCTATTCTATTTTTTTTATTTTGTTGGTATGTTTGGTTTTGTTCTCTGTCTCCCCCTTTTAGACTGTGAGCCCACTGTTGGGTAGGGACTGTCTCTATGTGATGCCAATTTGTACTTCCCAAGCGCTTAGTACAGTGCTCTGCACATAGTAAGCGCTCAATAAATACGATTGATTGATTGATTGATTGACACCAAAGCCGTGCCCTTTCCACTGAGCCACACTGCTTAGTACTAGTAAGAGTGGCAGCCTTTATTGAATGCCCACTGGATGTAATATACAAGTCTTGAGTAGATCATGGCTCTGGAATTCAAAGGACCTGAGTTCTAATCCCAGCTCTAATCCATGTGACCTTGGGTAAACTGCTTATCTCCCTCTAGACTGTAAACTCATCTTGGGCAGGAAATATGCTTTCCAGCACTTTCACTGTACTCTCTTGAGAGCTTAATACAGTGTTCTGCACTTAGTAAATGCTTAGTAAATACTACTGATCAATCAATTGATTATCTGTACCTCAGTTTTTTCATCTGTAAGATGGGCATTAGATGCCTGTGAGCCCCACTTGGGACAGGGACTGTACCTAACCCAATTAACTTGTATCTGCCCCAGTGCTTAGTACAGTACTTGGCACATAGTAACAACTTGACAAATAGTGGATTATTATTAAAAACAAGCAGGCCTCCAAGGCACTAGAGTTGCATTGATTTTCTCATTTTGTAGGGCTTATATATTATATTCATGAGCATTAAATATTATGTGAATGGCAATTTCTAAAGTGTCATAACTTTACTTCCTGCATGCGGAAGAGGATGAGGTTATGAAATTAAAGATGGCACTGACTTTTAGCAAGGTTCTTAAATGTACTATGGATGTTTAAATAGACAGAATCCATTTAGATCTCTAACTACCACTAGTCAAGAGGTGACATTGCTTTAAATGCTAATGATATAACTGACATTTGGAAAAATTTATTCAAAAAGTTAAAGGAAATGCATAGCTTTTTTTGCAAGTGTTACCCTTTAATACTTTACAATGTTAGTTCCCATTTATGCTTTTAAGCTCCATTTAAAAATAACTGCATGCCACATTATTTCAAATGGCCTTTCTGATAAGAGTTTGGTTATTTTCTATACATTTCTTTCCCTGCTTTTCATTAGAATGGCTCTTACTGACATTATAAACTGAAGGATTTTACAGAATGCCTATTTCTTACAGTGTTAATTTCCCCTGGAATTTGTGCATTAAGTACTACAGATGCAATCTATTCAGCCATTTCTTTTAAACACTACAGGCTAGAAATGTAGCATGAGAAGTTTTAATTAGGAATGCCTTGTAACATAGAAGGATTTACATAATCAGAAGATTGTGATGGAATACTAGAGCTGTCGATGACTGATGTAGTTTGAATTAAAAATGATCTCACCGTGGCATGTCATTTCAGTAAACATAGTGACCGGAATAAGGATCCTGTCCTGCTTATTTGCCCTTCTGCACTCTCTCTCTATCATTCTTCCCCTCTCACTCAGTGTTTGAAGATAGTGCTACAGGCCATGAAATCCTATCCATTAGCGTGGGAGTGCTGTAAGAAACCTAGTCAGGACTAATATTACCTTTCAATATCTCCTTCCTCACTGTGTGCATCTGAAGGATGTTCTTCACTACGCAGTTGCATTTGCCATTTGGAAAATCTGTTGCTATTTTTGAGTTTGACTCTTGGATTCCCAGTGTCAAAATCCAGGCACTTAGAATAGTGCTCTATTTGTTCTCAGGTGCTATAGCTATAAATATATGCCACTAATGGTGACGTTCTCTTGTGGATGCATGTGTGAATGAAACAGTGGTCAATAAACACAGTTTAGTTAGCCCAAGTCTCTTCTCAAAGTGAGATATTCTACTTTAATAATGATAACTTTATTATTTACTATATGCTGCTATGCTTATTCCAAGCACTTATCCTATTCTGCTTTGATTACTGCCTCCTGTCTCTCCCCACTCCACTCCACATTGCACTCTACTGACTGGGTCATCTTTCTAGAAAACCACTCAGTCCACACCTCTCCACTCCTCAAGAACTTCCAGTGGTTGCTCAACTACCTCCACATCCAAGAGACACTCCTTTGTCTAGTCTTATGCTAGTCTTATGCTACTGAGTTGTCTCCGAACCATAACGACACCATGGACATATCTCTTCAGAACGCCCCGCTTTCCATCTGCAATCGTTCTGGTAGTGGATCCATAGATTTTTCTTGGGAAAAATATGGAAGTCGTTACCACTGCCTCCTTCCAAGCGGTAAACTTGAGTCTCCGCTCTTGACTTTCTCCCATTCCTCTGTTGCCCTGCACAGGTGAGTTTCGACTTGTAACAGATTGTCTGTCACTCGCTAGCCACTGCCCAAGCTAGAAATGGAATGGGTAGGCCTCTGCTTGACTCTCCCTCCCATAGTCGAGGCTGGTAGAGTACCAGAAACTCTCCAGGTGAAACTCAGAGAGGGTGAGAGGCTCCTTACCATCAGCTTTAAAGTACTTCTCAGCTTGCCCCCTCCTACCTTACATCACTGATCACTAACTACAGTCCTGCCAAACACTTTGCTCCTCTAAATCCACCTGGCTCACTGTGCCCTGATCTTGTCTAACTTTTGGGAAGGAAGCCGAGCTTGGGATCCGGGTGCCTCAAAGGAATAAGGTAGAGGAGGACGGAGGCTGTGAGAAGGGGATAGGTAGGAATGGGTGAGAGGGAAAGGAGTATGGCAGAGGAGAAGCTGCAAAACTAGGTACTGAGGTCAGAAGAACAAATTCCCTTTTGGAGTACAATAATAATAATGATAATAATAATAGTAATAATGGTAATGATAGTGACAAATGATATGAAATACCATCATCGTTCTTACTATGTGTCAAGGTCTCGGATAGATGCAAGATAATTAAGCATGTTTGAGGTGTTAATAACAATAATAATAATGGTATTTGTTAGTGATTATTATGTGCCAATAACTCTTCAAAGTGCTGGAGGAAATATAAGGTAATCTGGTTATCCCACGTGGGGGTCATGGTCTTAATCCCCATTTTACAGACGTCTATAAGCATAAACCTTAGAAAGCTAGATAAATAACTTTCCTGCTATCCCTGTTAGGTGACTGTGTTTGCATGTGCTTGGCAAGAGAAAGACAGAAAGCCGTCAATATTGGTATATACTCACAAATTTAGGAGCTGCATGAACCAATCCATATTCCTGTATCATTGTCAAAACCTAATGTTCTTGTAACTTTTCAAGCAATAGTGTGTATCACACACACACACACGCATACACACACATACATACATACTAAATCTATATCTCAGAGTATATGGTACATCAAAATGTTTACTTTTAAAATATTTTTCTTGGCTTTTATGGAAACATATTTATATAAACGATTTAGTAATGGATTCTCTAGACATCTTCATTGTTTGAAAGCTCAACATTTTGTTTTACTGAATATCTTATTTCTATCATGAGCCAGGCCAAATGTTTTCACAATACACAATGCTTATGTTCAATTAAAAACCTCTCTCACAAGTAAAAGCAGAAACTAAAGTATTTGAGTACTTATAGTATGTGTTTTAGCTATTTTTTAAGAACAGGAAAATGTTTCTCTTTTTGCTTGTAGCCCCTGAGACCATCATGGTCTAAGGGACCAAGGCTGACAAGGGTGGGTTACAGCCAGTATGAAGTGAGATTATAGGTCTTAATTTGAACTGCTTACCCACATTCCCAGATATGAATAGGGGTTTGCCTATCTTTGAAAACTAAAACCTGTGATATGGATTTACAGGTATATTCAGTCATCTAGGAATGAATTAGTTCTATTTATTGATCAGGAGGAGGGGAGACAGAATGTCCTCATGGAAGAACCACAGGACTGGGTGTTAGAGATGGGGGTTCCCCTCCTGACTTGGTCCCTGGCATACTGTGTGGCTTTGGGAAAGTCACATAACTTCTCTGGGCCTTTATGCCTCAGTTTTCCCATGTTTAAAATGAGGAGCTTTCCCTTCTCTTGGCCTGGGCGGCCCAGTGGAATGGGGACTGTGTCCAATTTGAATACCTTTTACCCATCTCAGTACCTGGCACACAGTAAGCCCTTAATAAATACCAATAACAATATTGGTAAATAGCTCTGTTTTAATTATAATAATAATAATAATGGCATTTATTAAGTGCTTACTACGTGCAAAGCACTGTTCTAAGTGCTGGGGAGGTTACAAGGTGATCAGGTTGTCCTACGTGGGGCTCCCCATTTTACAGATGAGGTAACTGAGGCACAGAGAAGTTAAGTGACTTGCCCAAAGTCACACAGCTGACAATTGACAGAGTTGGAATTTGAACCCATGACCTCTGACTCCAAAGCCTATGCTCTTTCCACTGAGGCACACTGTAATGCATCTTGGGTAGATTTTCAAAGAAGAATTAAATGTCAGAAAATACATATGGACTGTGGTTTTAGGAAATCGATAATAAAGGGCATATAAAAATATCAATCTTTCAATCTACCTGCTATCCATATTTCCCACTATATTTTTAACAGATTAAATAAGATCATTTCTCTTGAGATAAAGTAGCAGTTTAATAGTGATTTTTTCTTTACAATCAAACTCGAAAATGCCTTAAAACCACATAAGCATTTAAATCCCCACCAACACGAGTCTATCATTCGAATTTCGTAATTAGTTTTGGAGACTCTAAAGGGAATTTTATACTTGTTAATGAAGAATTCCAAGTATGAAATCTGTGGAACATACTTTCATTAGGTTAATATCAAACCAGATCTAATGAACTATCATTATATTCATTTTTAATTTGGGCTGTGACAATTTTGGCTTTTCATATAAGGAAATTATCAAATGTGGAAGGGTGTGGGTAGGAGGGAAGAACCATGAATGTTTCCTTTTGCCCTTTCAGTCTCTTCACTCTCTTATTTTCTTTCTACCTCTCTTCTTTTCTTTCTCTTACTCTCCCCTTCCCTTGATCTTTCTTTCCTTCTCTCCCCTCTCATTTTTTTCCACTCCTTTTCCTTCACTGTTTCTTTCTTTCCATATTCATTTCCTTCTACCTTCCTGCTTTCCTTCACCTCCTTTTCTTCTGTTCTCATCATTAAAGCCCTATCTGGGTAGACATTGAAGGATATTTTAGCAGCGTAAAATTGTTGGAAATGTTTTTAAAAGGTCAGTGGCCAATCACTGAATAACAGCATCTCAAAACTCAGAGGGGGTGTTCAACCACAGGGGTGGAATGCCCTTTCAGTCTCTTCACTCTCTTCTATTCCCTCATCCTTTCTTTCTCTTACTCTCTCCTTCCCTTGATCTTTCTTTCCTTCTCTCCCCTCTATTTTTTTCCACTCTTTTTCCTTCTCTGTTTCTTTCTTTCCTTATTTCCTTCTATCTTCCTGCTTTCTTTCACCTCCTTTTCTTCTCTTCTCCTCATCATTAAAGCCCTATCTAGGTAGACATGGAGAGATATTTTATCAGCGCAAAATTGTTTGAAATGTTTTTAAAAGGTCAATGGCCAATCAATGAATAACAGTGTCTCAAAACTCAGGGGGGTATTCACACACAGAGTGAAATTCTTCACATGACCATCAGGGAGCTGAGCAGTTTCTTGGAAGGTTTCTTACTTTGGTTGTTGTCAGCTGAGTGCACTTCCTCAAAATCCAGCTGAGTGGGGTTATAAACTTGATATTTCATTTTCAGACCTTCAAGGTCTTAGAAGCCCAGACCTTATTACTGACTCAAGAGATACAAAGTGATAGCTAGCAGAGTTTTCAGTCAGACAGCAGGGTCTGCTGACATATGGGCATGATACAGTGCATTAGAGATTCCCAAAGCTTGTACCTGAATAATTGCCAAGGATTGCCTTTCAGGAAATCCTTAAGAGGACAATTTTACCATTGTTAAAACCTAGATAGAAAGGGATTTTTTTCCAACCAAGCTGACAATGTTCTAGATCTGTTCAAAATTTAACCTAGAACTTTGGCAGTTTGGTTCGGAGGATTCATTCATTCATTCATTCAATAGTATTTATTGAACACTTACTGTGTACAGATCACTGTACTTAGTGCTTGGGAGAGTACAATATAACAATAAACAGACATATTCCCTGCCCACAACAAGCTTTCAGTCTAGAAGGGGAGACGGACATTAATATGAGTAAATAAATTAAAGATGTGTACATAAGTACTGTGGGGTTTGGGGGAGGTGAATAACGGGTTAAAGGGGTGAATAAAGTCAGGGTGATGCAGAAGGGTGTGGGAGAAGAGAAAAATTCACGTCCCTCCTATTCTTCCGCCTCTGTTAACAGCAAACATGACAAAATGTCCTGGGCTCCCAGCCACCTAGAACCCAGAGAAGCAGTGTGGCCTAGTGGAATGAACCTGGAGGAGTCAGAGGACCTGGATTCTATTTTTGTCTCTGCTACCTGTCTGCTGTGTGACACTGGGCAAGGCACTTAACTTCTCTGTGCCTCGGTTACCTCATCTGTAAAATGGGGATTAAATCCTATTTTCCAGGGACTGTGTCCAACACGATTAATCTGTATTGAACCCAGTACTTAGAACAGTGCTTGGCACACAGTTAAGCTATTAACAAGTACTGTGATTATTAGTTTAAGGGTTTCAGTTTAATTTTGCATGTCATGAAAACAATTTTTGCAATGGAAATTATGCAATATAAATGACTGAATTACTGTTTAATCACCTACAAACTCTCCTGAAGGTTTAGTACAGTGTAGTACATAGACTAAGGACATAATTAATACTATTGATTAATAGGCTGATCACTTTTAAAAGGTTTGAATACTTTTATGATTGGGAAGACTTGAATCCCCATTCCTAGTAGCTAAACTTTCCCCCATCAATCAGTGGTATCTATTGAGCACTTACTGTGCACAGAGCACTGTAGGAAGCAGTTGGGAGAGTACAGTACTTTAGAAAACTCTGATCCCTGCCTTCAAGGAGCCTTCACTGTAGTAGGGGAGACATCTCTCCCAATAAGTACATCACCCAGCACTTACCAAGAGCCTATCATTTTTGTGGTTTCTCACAAGTACATGAACTAAATTGAAAGATTCAAGTTTGAAACTTCAAAGTCACCTCTCCATTTTTTTTTTAATGGATCGAAGCAGAGTCAAAAACTCCCGTATCCTGTGAAGTTACAAATCATGGCTGAATATCTGGTAACAAAAGCCCCAGATACTCTTGGGGATTTCTGACATTTGTTTGCAGAAGAAACAAAAATATCATGAAAGCATCACTCTTAGGAGGTAGGACTACAACGCAGAGTGACTTTGACAAATAAGAGAAGTGGTTTGCCAAGGACAAGATAAAGTTCAGCAGGGACGTGTACACCCCACAAGAGACATGAAACAAATTGTGTGTGTAACCTTATGCCATTATCCTCCATGACACGAATGGCTAAGCCCCCTAGCCAGGAGTTTCTCCTCAGAGCATTCCTTGAGCCCCCATCCCAAAACCCAGGACACTGATGGGTACTGGGCATCTTCCCCAGACAAATCCATTCTCAGTCCTGAGACGTGATTTATTACAAGTTTCCAGCATTGCTCAAGACTTCACAAGGACACTTTCTCCTCCCTTCCCCCAACTCCAAATCTACAGAAGAGGATAAAGACAGTTCCCTCTTGCCCTTTCAGAAAGCTGGTACTGACAATAGGCTACTTTTGGAGGTGAAACTGAGGTCAAAGAGTAAAGGGGAAGTAGGAAACCTACTCTTGAAGTACCAGCTGCCTGGGAACTTTATTGTCCAGAAGACAAGGACTAACATTTCCTGGAATCATCTGGAAATGAGAAGGAGTCACCAGAGTGTAACCTTTCGGGAATAGTGAAGTAAATTATCTCTCCATCTCTCACCTTCTGGTTCTATCTTCATCTCGGAGTTGAAGTTTCTGAAGGGATGAGAGACAGAGGGGGGAAAAGAGAAAGCAATCGCAGGTGCAGCAAACATTAAACATAATTACCCAGCAACAGACTGCCATATGTATGCAAACTGTGGGCCCCACACGGGGTTTTTCAGCCCCATATACATTCTTAGGTGAATTTTACCAGAAGTGGTAAAATAAATAAGTAAATAAAAAAATAATTTCCTTCAAATAAGGAAAACTGTATACACAGTTCTAGAACACCAAATCTCTGCCCTTGAGGGGCTTTCTATTTAAGCGAGTTAATTTAAAATTATAGTTAATTCTCAGAAGAAAAATCTCTTTCATTGCAATATGCCTTATGCATATGCTTATGCTTGGGAGCGTAACAAAATTTGCATCGCGAAGCTAGAAACAGATCCACTTTTCAGCTGTTTCACTGCTTCCACAGAAGTGCTAGATCCTATGGGAACTGACTCTCTACACTGATCTCGAGAATCATGAGAACTCTTACTGACTCACAGAAACACTTCCCTGGCAACAGAAGGATTTTCTGTGCATAAAGAGGACTTGCCTTCTACAAAGAAGTGCTTCATGTATGGCAATAATTCATAAGGGAGCTTTTTCAGAAGTGCAGTGTCTTTTGAGAACTTGATCAATCATATTTATTAAGTGCTTATTGTATGCGGAACACTGTACTAAGCCCTTGGGAGAATACAACAGAGTTGGAAGACAAGTTCCCTGCCCACAACCATCTTACAGACAAGAGGGGGCTACTGATAACCCAGGCATGTGCTAAACTGCAGCAAAACTCAACCATTAGGACTTGATGATACATAATTTTGAGCCGATCACAGGACAGTGGTAGAATTCCTTGCAGCAGACACTTACTGAGATCAGAAGTCTAACTTTCCAATAACACTGTGCATTTATTTGCTCACTGGTGTGTTATTCGTAGTAGATTTATTCCCTTCTAGGCTGTGATCCCATTGTTGGGTAGGGACCGTCTCTATATGTGCCGACTTTACTTCCCAAGTGCTTAGTACAATGCTCTGCACACAGTAAGTGCTCAATAAATATGATTGGATGAATTAATTTATGGCAGACGATATGATGATATTTGAACCTATTTGCTTCATCAATCAATTAATGATATTTATTGAGCACTTACTGTGTGCAGAGCACTTTTTGAAGCACTTGGAAGAATACAAGAGAATTAGCAGACACCTTTCCTGCCTATTTCATGTAATTTTTTTGATTGCAAATTCCTTCTTTTCCTGTGGAAATAATTATATTCAGGCGAAACATGCTGATTGTCCTGGTAAAACTAATTATAATGAAACTTGGACAATCCTTCTTTGAAAGTCCTTACTGCAAAAGAATCTTAATGAGAATTACATTTCCATGAAAGACAGAGACACATCAAAATAATAGACTGAACTTCCAAAGGGACAAGATTAAAAAGCCTACTCTAGTAACGTAATTTACCTCACTGTATTATTCCCTTGCAGGATGCTATATGTTCTATCTAATAAGCTGCCTACGCATATGTTATAAACATATGTTATGTGAGATAAGACATGATATAAAATGGCTTACTTAAAGCTGTGCCCAGGTGCTATTTGATCTGAAATAGCTAAACATATTTACAAAGGCAATTTCATTGTCCAGCTTTCTAATCAAAAGAGGCATGATCTACAGCATTAATTTGGCCTTTGGAGAACTTGAGAGCTTTTATATCAAGCTACAGCCAAAAGTCAATTGTTATGCAAATGACAGGGTTTTGATTACAGAGAGGGGCCTCCAGAGGACACTGGATAGCAAAGAATCAGTAATTACAGTAACTCCACAAATCAAATTGCAGTAACTCTTCAGATGACCCAAGGCTCTCTTCCTTTCATCTGAAATTGTTTATCTAAGTCATTTGATGTAGCACCTATTATTCATTGCCATGTTCTTTTTTATCATGCTGTCCATTCAAATCCAAGAGAATCTGTGGAGAGGTTGGGTAATGTGTTTGGTGAGCTTCTCCATTCCATCCAATTATTTCCAAATCACTTTAGAAAAACATGTGTTGTGCCAGAAAAGACTGTATTAGATACAGTATTAGACTGCTGAAGCCATTTGCTTGAAATATCCTTTCAAAACAGGCCTGACAGAAAAATTGCAGGGAGATAGAATTGCAGAAGCACAAACCCCCCTCCACCTGCAGAAGCTATTGGGACATACTGGGAGGAAGCTGATTCCTTTGCAAATAGTGAAAAAGCCCCAAACCTGGAGGCATTGCCACGGTTCCATTAGGAAGAAGTTGGAAAAGCTTTGGTTCTTGGGCTTCCTGTGCTGTGCACTCAGTATCAATTACATCTGTATCAGCTGTGACCACATCATGTAAAGATTTTCACATGGTAATGTATTTTCCCCTCTGCTTTACCTGGGGTTAAAAAGAAAGCTAGCGTAAGCTAATTTTTGCTCAATTTTAGTCTGAACAATTTTCCACCTACTTATCCAAGCTAAGACTTCAAGGCAACCATGTGTATGAGTACATGATAAATGGTTTCTGGTAATCGGGCATTCAAGCTTGGCAATTGCAGATTTAAACCTCAGTGGCTTTAAATATCATCTTGCATATTTATGTTTTTCTATTCTTTCTGTTGCTATTCTTTCCAATACGTAATACTGATTAAATATGGAACATGATCATTACCAGCTTTGGGGAGTAGGTTTAGGCCATGAGTATAGGGACCTTCACAGGGTTTTCCCCTGGATCTGGAAATCTAATCCCTCCCGTCCTCGGCTTGCTGTAAATTCAGGATGGGTAATTTCAGTTTCGTGTTTACAATTTAGTGGCCACAATTGCAATCTCACAAAGTTAAAGTTTCAGAGTCTAAACCTTTGAGCAACTTTGAGCAACTTTGAGCAAGTCACTTAACTTCTCATGTCTTCATTTCTTCATCTATAAAATGGGGATGGTATCATTTTACTGATGAAATACCTGTTCTCTATCACCCATACAATCAGAAACCCACATAATAATAATAATAATAGCATTTATTATGCACTATGTGCAAAGCACTGTTCTAAGCACTGGGGAGGTTACAAGGTGATCAGGTTGTTCCACGGGGGGCTCACAATCTTAATTCCCATTTTACAGATGAGGTAACTGAGGCCCAGAGAAGTTAAGTGACTTTCCCAAAATCACACTGACAATTGGCAGTCAGAATTTGAACCCATGACCTCAGACTCCAAAGCCCTGGCTCTTTTCCACTGAGCCATGCTGCTTCTCGCTGCTGCACATGGGACAAGGACTGCATCTGACCTGATTAACTTGCACCTACTCCAGGATTTAGAACAGGGCAGATTGGCCTAGTCAATAGAGTACAGACTTGAGTCAGAAGAGCCTAGATTCTAATACCGCCTGTACCACTTGCCTGTTGTGTGACCTTGGCCAAGTCACATAGCTTCTCTGTGCCTCAGTTACCTCATCTGTAAAATGGGGATTAAGATTGTGAGCCCCATGTGGGACAGGGACTGATTAGCTTGTATCCACCCCAGTCCTTAGTAAAGTGCCTGGCACATAGAAAGCGCTTAACAAATACCGTGAAAATAGATTAACCAATGTAACTATAAAGAAATAGCATGTCTCAGTGGAAAGAGCACTGGCTTTGGAGTCAGAGGTCGTGGGTTCAAATCCTGGCTCCGCCAATTGTCAGCTGTGTGACTTTGGGCAAGTCACTTAAATTCTCTGGGCCTCAGTTCCCTCATCTGTAAAATGGGGATGAAAACTGTGAGCCCCCCGTGGGACAACCTGATCCCCCTGTAACTTTCCCAGCGCATAGAACAGTGCTTTGCACATACTAAGTGCTTAATAAATGCCATCATTATTATTAAAAAACTATTGTTGTTATTATTATTACTAATAATGAATTGATTGAAATGAGAGCTCCATGTTAAATGTTAACCAATGTGTTTCTGTTCTATTCTTCCCAGCAGTAATAATATTTGTGGAGTATGAAAGGGCAATTCAAATATCTTAGGTGCTCATTATTTTTAGCTGAAAAAATTGGGTATCAGTGAATGTTTCAGATAAGGTTTTTCATGCTAACTATTTATCCTTATGAATTGCCTCAAGTGACTACACTGAAATTCTTCAAACACCTTCATTTTCCTGGGAAGTCCGTATTTTTCACTTCCATCATATATTCAAATTCATGTTCGCCATACAGAAGGTGGCATCATTATTTTAATTTCTACTTATTTTTACAGGATTTCTCAGATGACATTTAAAGAGACTGAAGAGTAAAATAACCTTAGAGAAATGGACTGGATGACATCTGAAAAATGAGACTGATGTTTTCCCTTTTCAGGGTTGACACGTCCAACGTTGCCACCTGCTTTTTGTCTTCAAACCATATTGCAAGTTCTGTTTACAACACGCTGAGACAGTGGTGAAAATGAATAGCTTCTTCTGTTGCTTTGTCTGCAGTAGACTGCTCACTTAACTAATAATTTGAGTGCTATAAGCCATCTCTTGTTCATTAATATAACAATGTGGCAGGTGCTTCTTTATATTCTGCTGGCTAACACATGATGTTAGAGAGAAAAGGAAGAGAGCTTCAAGAACGTATATAAATGATTTCCCTTCCCTCATGTAAATGAATATGTATAAGAACCAGTACCTGAAAGTGTGATCTCCTTCTAGCACCTTATTTCATCTCGTGATAATTCTAGCATGCAACAGTGTAGAAGAATATTAAGAAAAATAATGAATGCTGCCTAGCTATACTTTCTTTTAAGGTTTGATCATTGCTGTTTCCTTATTCCTAGTTGTTAGTCGACTCGTCCCATGCCCGTTTTTTTTTTTCCAGTTAGCCACATCCAAATGTAGGTGGGTGCAATCGAAGGGATAGGAAAGCTATGTGTATTAAAATACATGAAAGGCAGGATGGCCTAGTGGTAAGTGCAGGGGCCTAGAACTCAAATGATCTGGGTTCAAATCCTGACTTTGCCACTTATGTGCTCTGTGATCTTGGGAAAGTTGCTTAACTTCTCTATGCCTAAGTTCCCTCACCGGCAAAATGGAGTTCAATACTTATTCTCCTACTTAAACTGTGAAATTTTTCATATTCTTGCATTTATTTTGGTGAACCGATGTTATATTCTACCTTTTTAGGCTATCACAATTTTCATAAATGGTGATACACTCTTCACACTGCCTTCTGGAACGTTTGTGATACTTTCTGTCATATTCCTTCATGACTCAGTCAAGTCCTCCTCACTTTCATTTAATAAAAAGAAGGATTAGCAGATAGTAAATTGTGCTGTAACATTTTGGGCTCCAGATGAAAACCTTTGATTTGAGCCTATACACTCAGGAATTTCTGACTACGATAGCATTCAATTCCATCCCTGCCAGTCTCCCTGGGAGATTGCCGAGGAATGTTCTGGAAATTATGCTAATTCCCTCACCCCACTGCCAGTTTCCTGGTCTCAGGGCTGCTGTGTTCCTTCCCATGGGGGACGTTACTTGAACTAAAAGCTGAACGAGCCACAGAGAAGACTTTCATTTCTCAGTTCCTCCAATTTATCATGAGGCAAATCAGAGCAACTTAACAAATGGCATGTAAACTGCATCAGCTCTAACTGATTTGCCCCTGAAAGGTCTCTTTGATTAACCCATAACTGTTAAGAGTATGGCATTGCTATCCAAAGCTGAGGGAAAATGGATGATGTGGCAGGTGACATCTAATTGAAACTACAGGGAGAATTCATTGGAAGAAACCTAATTACCCAATTTGACATTTAGCCAGGACACGAAGTTCAAACCTTTTATACTTACATTCGGTGCCTTGAGATATTTAATGTCACGACCTGTGTTTTATATGAGATGCTATCACACTTCCCTGGCCATTAAAATAAGTAACAATTAGATGATCCTGTTCCTACAATTTTGATGGAAGAAGGAAAATGAACAATTGAACAGGAAGAAAAAAGGTGAAAAGGCTTCTGAAAAAAAAGCATCGCTGTTTTACTCCACATTGCACTTTTCACTGATGAGACGTTCAGTTGTTTAAGCAATATAGCAGATCGCTAGTTAACTGGAGGAAGTGTCATTGGTACAGTAATACATCTCACCATTAATCCTTACTCTGAGACATAAGAATATGGAGCACAAAAGTGTTAGAGTTCATTTTTCTTATAATTGGCCCATAATATTGCTCCTAACATAATGGTGACTGCGAAATGTCACTTAATATAATTCTGCATTAGTCCCTACAATGTACCACGTCTTTGGTAAAAAAGAAAGGTCATAGTTAGAATTTATCAACATTGTGCTAGAGAAAAAAAATCCTTTACTATTAATCAAAACTCATTGTTGCTTATTAGAGTTTCACCTTTTTACTTTTATTCTGTGAGAATTTGGAATATAATGCACTTGGAGTCTTGCTTATACTCATCGCCGACCCCTCGCCCACATTCTGTCTCTGGTCTGGAATGCCCTCCTTCCTCAAATCAGACAGATGGTTACTTTCCCATCCTTCAAAGCCTTAGGCAAGGCACCTCTCCTCCAGGAGGCCTTTCCAAACTAAGTCCCTCTTTCCTTTTCTCCCACTCCCTTCTCCACTGTCCTTCCCACCCCCACAGTATTTATATACATATCTGCAATTTATTTTTTTACATTAATGTCTGTCTCCCCCCCCCCCCCCCGCTAGACTGTAAGTTCATTATGGGCAGGGAATGTGTCTGTTTATTGTTGTACTCTCCCCAGTGCTTAGTATAGTGCTCTGTACACAATAAGCGCTCAATAAATGTGGCAATTAGTGTAATTCTTTTTTTTAGAATATAGGCTTTTCTCTATTAATTTGTAACTCCTTTAAAAATGACATTGACACAGGTGCAGTAGTCTTGAACAAACAGACACTGGGGCTACATGATACTTCAAAAGACAGGTTTTATGCTCAGGCTTAGTGTCCACCTGTGAAAGATTGGTGATTTCCTAGAAAAACACTGGTAATCGAAATTGTTTAGGTTAAACCAATTCTGGGAGCTTCAGGATATGGAAATCTTAAGGGGGATGGTGTTGAAAGTATGGGGGGTGGGGAGAGAGAAAGAGAGAAAATGATGGAGAAAATAGGGGAACCAATGAAAAGGGGGAACGAGAGAGAGGGGGACAGAGGATAAATGAGAAAGAGGACATCATCATCATCCTCACGCTGCTATCAGTTCTGCTAAGCAACCCAAACAGTGGAAATGACTGTCTCTGTTCATCAGAACTGAAGAAGCGGCATGGCCTAGTGGAAAGAGCACAGGTCTGAAAGTAAGAGGACCTTGCTTCTAACTCTGGCTCTGCTAAAGATTTGCTGTGTGACCTTGCTCAAGCCACTTACCTTCTCTGTGCCTCAGTTCCCCTGCTCTCCCTCCTGTGTAGACTGTGAGCACCATGTGGAACAGGGACCATCTGAACTTACGAACTGTACCTATCCCAGTGCTTAGAACAGTGTTTGATACATTGTAAGCAGGAAACTATTTCCATAAATCAAAAATAAATCAATAAATAAGAAAAACTGGCCCACCCTAGGCAGAACACTGCACTGATCCCTTGGGAGAGTACAACACAATAATATAACACATTCCCAGCCCATGACAAGCTTACAATATCATTGTTCACAGTCGGACATCATAAGGACATGCATCAAGTGGGATAATTGCAAAATTCTATTATACCGTGTCCATGGGGAGGGGGCTAACGTAAGCCACCTCACAATACTCCCTTGTCCCAACTATATCCCCTCTAGGGGTGTCACATAGAAAGTCAGCAAGTGTTTCCCCCTTGAAATCTTGCCTGTTGACCACACATCATAAGGATTGTTTATGATTTATGTCTTTATGTCTATGACATATGTCTATGTTATGTCTAACATTATGTCTAATGTTTTTTAGACTGTGAGCCCACTGTTGGGTAGGGACTGTCTCTATATGTTGCCAATTTGTACTTCCCAAGCGCTTAGTACAGTGCTCTGCACATAGTAAGCGCTCAATAAATACGATTGATGATGATTGTCTGAAACTTTGGAGAATTTTGGCTGATCCAGCTGAAGAATGTATCTTCCTAAAGAAAAGTGTTGTACATGATAATTGTGGTAAACGTTAGGCTTCTGCTTTGACCAGACAACCGGTTTTGATGGCACTGACTTCACTTTTGGGACAGAGAAGAATTGAGGAGAGGAAAACTAAACCATTTTGCAGGTGTGAAAAAAAGACTCTTGTCTTCTCTTGAGCAGTCGAGTTGTCTCCAACCCGTAATGATGCCATGGACACATCTCTTCCAGAATGCCCCACTTCCATCTGCAATCGTTTTGGTAGTGTAACCATAGAGTTTTCTTGGTAAAAATACAGAAGTGGTTTACCAATACATCCTTCCACATGGTAAACTGGAGTCTCCGCCCTCGACTCTGGCATTCCACACCGCTGCTGACCAGCACAGTGAGTTTTGACTTGTAGCAGATTGCCTTCCTCTCTCTAGCTACTGTCCAAGCTAGCAATGGAACGGATATGCCTCTGCTTGATTCTCCCTCCCGTAGATGTGACCCTAAAAAAAAAGACTAGGGAGCCACAAATGGCTGAGACTATCAATTGTGGGTTTTTTTTAATGGTATTGTAAAGCACTTATTATTTTTCAGGCACTGTAGTAAGCACTGGGGTAGATACAAGATGTCAGACACAGTCTCTGTTCTACAAGGGACTTACAGTCTTAATCCCCATTTTACAGATGAAGTAACTGAGGCACAGAGAAGCTGACTTGCCTTATGTCATATGGTAGACATGGTGGAACCATAGTTAGAACCCAGATTCTCTGATTCCTAGGCCCAGGCTCTTTCTACTAGGTGCTGTTGCCTCTCTAAGAGCCAATGCCATACAGAATTTCACCACCACACAGAAAATAAGGACAGTCTTTTAGAGCTCTCTAATGGTTGTAGAATTGAAAAAAAATACATACGTATAGATATATAGCTAGCTATATATGGAGATATAAAACACTTCTCCCTTCACCTTCCTCATCCATAAATGATCCATTCAATATCACCACTACCTATGTGGGTAGTCAGGTAATCTAAGGAAGATAGCTAATTCATCACTCAACAACACATGTCAAATCAATGGCAGATTTAGAATGAAAAAATATATTTCCTAATTTCTGGTCCACTGCTCTATTCTTCAGATCATTCTGCCCTTCTCTGGATCACTTGTTAGACGATGACACAGGTGGGAATTTTCTTGTGGTAGGATAAATATGTCTATATCTTCCAAATGAATTATTTTTCAAGGGTCATTTCATAGCAAAGGGAAATATGATATCATCACTAGAGACCATCAGGTGGATGGATTCTTATGAGTTCCTATGGATGAATTCATTTTAAAATAAACCCATTATCTTTCTGAGTTGACCATTTCTGAAATATGACAATCCTTTAACTTGTCTAGGTATATCAGAGTCTTCCTTGATTTATAATGGAGCTTAAATCAAAATGTTCCTTTGTTGTTGGTGATTGGAGACAATTCCTAGACCTATAAGTCAACCCGTCTTTTAGCCCATGAAATTAACTTTACTACTCCCTCTAGATACATTATGAAAGTGATATGTAAAACTTCCCATGTGGTTGTACCAAAATGTTTTCAGTAGCGAAAACAGAAGGATTTTTATCAATTGCAGACATGTAAACTTGAATAAGCATAGCTCGATTTGCAGACATATAAACTTGAATAAGCATAGCTCGATTTCATTGTGTTTATAACAAGTTCTCCCCCACAGAGTTTACCTCCATGAACTTAGGGGACATCATCCAAGATGACTCATTTGCCTAACCCGAACTGCACTTTCCAAGTGCTCAGTACAGTGCTCTGCACACAGTAAGCGCTCAATAAATCTGATTGAATGAATAAATGAAAGTATCCCATTAGCATGGTGAAATTTGCCCAACCCCTACCCCCGCAGCAGTTATGTGCATACTCTGCCATTTCTCCTAACTATAATTTATTTTAATATTTGTCTCCCACACTAAACTCTAAGCTCTTTGAAGGCAGGGATTGTAATCTACTAAATCTATTGCACTTTCCAAAGGGTTTATCCCAGTGTCTACACACAATGAATGCACAATAAACACCACTGATTGATTGATTGACTCAAGTCCATTGCTCACCACTGTGCCTCAGTCTCAACTCTCTTGCCCTTAACCTGGTGCTAACATCCTCCTTTCTAGTTGGAAGTCTCTTACCAACTACTACCTAGATGGGGATGATGCCCAAATCTACATCACTAGCCCTGATCTCTCTCCCTCTCTGCAGTCTCACATTTCCTCCTGCCTTAAAGACATCTGTACTTGGACAACCTGATTACCTTGTAATGTCCCCAGTGCTTAGAACAGTTCTTTGCACATAGTAAGTGCTTAATAAATGCCATTATTATTATTATTATGTCCTTCCACCATCTCAAGCTTAACATGTCCAAAACTGAATTCCTTTTCTTCCAACCCAAACCCTGTCCTCCCCGTGACTTTGCCATCACTACAGATGGCACCACCATCCTTCCTGTCTCACAAGCCTGACCTTGGTATTATCCTTGACTTCTCTCTCTCATTCAACCCACATATGCAATCCATCACTAAATCCTGTCACTCCCACCTTCGCAACGTGGCTAAAATCCACACTCTCCTCTCCATCCAAACTGCTACCATGTTAATACAATGACTCATCCTATCCAGCCTGGATTACTGCATCAGCATCCTTGCTGACCTCCCAGCCTCCTGTCTCTCCCCACACCAGTCCATACTTCACTCTGCTGCCCGGATTATTTTTCTATAAAAACATGCAGCATGTCAACCCACTCCTCAAAACACTCCAATGTTTGCCCATCCATCTCTGCATCAAAAAACCCCCACCTGATCATTGGCTTTAAGGCATTCCATCATCTTGCTCCCTCCCACCTCATCTCGCTATGCTGCTACTAAAATCCAATCCTCACACTTTGCTCCTCTAATGCCCACCTACTTACTGTGCCTTGATCTGGTCTATCACACTGCTGACCTCTTGACCATGTTCTGCCTCTGGCCTGGAATGTCCTCCCTCCTCACATTCAACAGACAATTACTCTCTCGC
This sequence comes from Tachyglossus aculeatus, assembly GCF_015852505.1. Classification (NCBI taxonomy): domain Eukaryota; kingdom Metazoa; phylum Chordata; class Mammalia; order Monotremata; family Tachyglossidae; genus Tachyglossus; species Tachyglossus aculeatus. The sequence goes on from NC_052081.1 coordinate 15,682,152, forward strand.
TATTCAAAGCCTTAATGAAGGCACATCTCCTCCAGGAGGTCTACCCTGACTAAGCTCCCCCTTCCCTGTCCTCCCACTCCTTTCTGTGTCCCCCTGACTTGCTCCCTTTGTTCTTTCCCCCTCCCAGCCCCACAGCACTTATGTACATATCTGTAATTATTTTATTTATATTAATGCCTGTCCCCCCCTGGCTAGACTGTAAGCTCACTGTGGCCAGAGAATGTGTTACTGTTGTATTGTACTCTCCCAAGGGCTTAGTACAGTGCTCTGCGCACAGTAAAAGCTCAATAAATAAGGTTGAATGAATGAATGAACACCTGTAAGACCACTACTCTCCCCATCTATTATGTCCTTCTAAATATGCAACTTCAAGAAGAAGCCTTCAAGACTTCTTCCCTGATTTCCCCACCCCTACAGCCACTTCAGCACATTCACATCACCCATGCACTGGGGTTCTCGCAATCAATCAATTCTATTTATTGAGCACTTACTCTGTGCAGAGCACTGCACTAATCACTTCGGAGAGTACAATATAGCAAGGTTGATAGTCATTTTCCCTGCCTACAACAAATTTACAGTCTAGAGGAGGATATAGACAGCAACATAAATACGTGAATTATGGATAGGCACATGAGTTCTTTGTGGCTGAGGAAGCGAAGGATGAAGGGTACAAATCCAAGTGCAAAGGTGAAGCAGAAGGGAGTTGGAGTGGAGGAAATGAGGATCTTGTCTGGGAAGACCTCTTTGAGGAGATATGCCTTCAATAAGGCTTTGAAGGTGGGGAGAGGGAGCAACTGTCAGATGTAAAGAAGGAGGGTATTCCAGGCCAGAGGCGGGATGTGGGTGCGAGGTGGGTGGTGAGATAGATGAGGCTGAGGTACAGTGAGAAGCTTAGCATTTGAGGGGAGAAGTATGCAGGCTGAATATTTGTAGGAAATCAGGCGGGAAAGGTAGGAAGGGGCCAAGGTGATTGAGTGGTTTAAAGTTAATAGTAAGTTGTCTGATTGACGTGGAGGTTGATGGACAACCACTGAGAGTTGTTGAGGAGTGGAGAAACAAGGACTGAATATTTTTGCAGAAAAATAATCTGGGTAGCAGAGTGAAGTGTAGACTGGAACAGGGAGAGACAGGGAGGTCAGCAAGGAGGCTGCTGCAGTAATTAAGGTGGGATAGGATAAGTATTTGGATTAACATGATAGAAGTTTGGACAGAGAAGAAAGGGCGGATTTTAGTGATGTAAAGGTTGAACCGACAGGATTTAGTGATAGATTGAATATTTTGGATGAATGAGGGAGCTGAGATGAGGATAATGCCAAAATTATGGGCTTGTGAGACAGGAGGGATGGTGGCGCTGCCTATAACAACATGAAAGTCAGGAGGAGGACAGGGCTAGAGTGGAAAGATAAGGAGCTCTGCTTTGGACATGTCAATTTTGAGGTGTCAGTGGGACTTCTAAGTAGAGATGTCTTGAAGGCAGGAGGAAATGCAAGACTGCAGAGATTAGGGCTAGGAGATGTAGATTGGGGAGTCATTTGTGTAGAGGTGGTAGTTGAAGCCACAAGAGCGATGGTGTTCTCCAAGACAGTGGGTATAGGTGGAGAATAGAAGGGGACCCAGAAATGAACCTTGAGGTTCACCCATAATTATGGGGTGGGAGGCAGAGGAGGAGCAGGTGAAAGAGACTGAGAGAAGCCAGGGAGATAGGAGAATAAGGCAAAAAGAGGTAGCAATTGTTGAAGAAAGCAAAAAAAGCCAGTTGAATTCTATGGTTGCTAGTCACAGAATTAGGTCCTTTCTATTTTGTTTACTATCCAGTGGAAAATGCCTCTTTGAAGTGCTAATTTTGGTGCAGAAAAACTCTAGGTCAGATCCTAATGTCAACTGCCCCCAAATCTGTTTTTCATATGCCATTTAAAATTCCAATACAGAACTCTGAACAATACACACACTTAATTGTGATGGAAAAACATTCCTGCTTCATTGTGAGGAAGAGACATACCTACCTAATTGTGACAAAAACAGATTATGTGACATGCATTTTAGTGACTCAGAAGAGTACTTAATGTCACAGTGAAACATTTTCACTTAATTGAAATGACTATTTTGGATGTCAGCCAATGAATTGTTACCTCCAGTTTGCAGGTGTGTTTTCTGAACATCCATTTTGGACTCCTTCCATCATCTATTATGGCAATATGAGTTGTCAATGGTACTTCAAAATAGTTTTGTTGTGTTTTAATGGATTTTTTGACAGTGCATATTTTTAAAGCTCCTCATATGGAACAAACACTCTCATACTAACAAAACACAATCCCATGAAATTGCAATAATTGGACTGTATTCCTCATCAAATTTATTTCTCCAAAGGTGTTGTGAGAGCATTTTGAGAAGCCATTACATTTTCATCTCATAGGTTCAGCAATGTTTCTGGCTGAAAAGCAATGGCTTTGCATGGTCCACATTTTCCCAATCTCTCTCTTTAGAATACAGCCACTCTACTGGAAATGTCCATTAGCAGGCATCCCATAATTTTCAATCACTTCCTGGGTGTTGAAGGAAGAACTTGTGGCTTATTTTAGTGAGTTATTTATTTTGTGACTTGCAACTAACATTTGCGATTCATTTTATTCCGCTTAAGTCCAATTCATTAATTTTAGTAGGGTTGTTTAAGCAGTGTTTATAGTCACAGATCAGCAGTAATAGGATTGCTTAACTGTTCTTCTTTATTAGTTGGATTCAGTCTTTATTTATACAGACATTACTTATGCATAAGGGGAAATTGTTCAACCTCTTTTCATATTGGATGATACTCGAATTCATTAAGATTTAGATATAAAGACTTGAAATGAGGAAATAAGCTTAAATACCTTAGTTCAATATTTTCTATGTAGGAAGTGTAAGCAATTGTTAAATTGAGAAGGTTTTATTAAGAAAGTTAACTGGCTAAATAGGTAGAGCAATTTTCAGGGTTTGAAAAGTGCTTGACAAAATATTGAAACTGAAAGAAACATAAAATGCTAAAATGTATAATTAGTATAAATGTAAATGATTGTATTGTACTATTGAAATGTAAAGTTAAAAAGACTTGATTATTTGAATGAAACGTTTTTCATTTCATTATAATTTAATTTTTAAAATGTGGATATGAGAAGATGTCAAGGATTTATTTTGAACATTCACTGGGGTATGAACTTATTTGTCATATCCCACTAGACTGTGTCCTTGAAAGCTGCAAACTTGGGCTCAGAATGTACAACATTGTCTCTAGGGAAATGACTTCTTGAAGGAAAGCTGTTTTGGGTGACAGGTATAATTTGGCTGAACATTATTCATAATTTTGTCACCACTTTTTCTTATGTGTTTGAAAGGTTATTTAAAAACTCGAAGAGGGAAAAAAAACATTTCTCTCTGAAACATAATGGTTGTAATTGAAAGGAAAGTTGAAAAGCAGTGCAAATGACTTTTTTTTCTGGCTTTGCAGTGAATAGCAGAACTTCGCCTAGATGAAAGAAACCAAATTGAGATAGCTCTCCTAGGAGCCTAAGTGCTTTGTCTCACTTACCCAAATGGTTCAACTTTGGAGCCTGGAGTCAGTTTTATGCTTTGAAACTACTCTATGTGTTTACTGTTTACTGGCTGTTGTTCTCTTCCTCTTCCTGTGTTTTGCTTTCGGTTTGAAATTAGAGAACATTTAATTGGAAGGCGTATAAACAATTAATCGATTTCCTAAAATATAATCTAGGAAAGTAGGAGGAAATGTAGCCATTTAAAAAGAGCAATATTTCTCAGTATGTTACATAATTTAGCTTCAAGTAATGTATTGTAAGTTTCTGAAGAAGTATTCATGTCTTTTATTTCTATTGTTCTTCCTCAAGGGCTTAGTAGAGTTCTCTGGGCAAAGTAGGGGCTCAGTCAATCAACTAATCATATTTATTGAGTGCTTACTGGGTGCACAGCACTGTACTAAGTGCTCAGGAGAGTACAGTATAACAATATAACAGAAACATTCCCACTTAAAAGGACCTTACATTCTAGAGGACAAGCTGACTAAACACTACTGATTCATTGATTGATTCATGGAGGCACCAGATTTTTTTCTTACCATGACACTTTACCTTCATAAACACTTTGCTACCTTTCCATTTATCGATTTGTTTGAGATCGTAGTTCTGGGCTAATAGCACAAAGCATCTTTGGGTAAACATTAGAGCGGAATTATATTTCATTTAAAATTCCACTGGGGAACAATTCAGCTCTCGTGTATCTTCACTCCTTACTCCTTGAAACACTTTCAGCCCAAGATGGTATCAACCAAGTTTTCCTCCTGTCTCTCTGACTGTGTCTTTTAAGTTTTGTTCCCTGGCTCTTCTTCTGCCTCTAATCCCTTACCTTTTCCATAATGCTCTATTCTGGGTCCCTCTATTCTGGGAACTCAGCCACTCACATAGCTTCAGCCACTGGCCCTAGGTTGGAGATTTCCCTATTAAAAACCGATCCTTATTAAAAGGCACATCTCCTCCAAGAGGTCTTCCTTGACTAAGCTCTTATTTCCTCTTCTCCAAATTCCTTCTGCATTACCTTTGCTCTCTTTACTCACCTGCCCCACCTCAGTCCCACAGCACTTATGTATATATACATAATTTATTTATTTACATTAATGACTATCTCCCCCTAAATGACTCTAAGCTTGCTGTGGGAAGGGAACATGTCTACCAACGCTGTTATACTGTACCATTCCAGTAGCTTGGTACAGTGTTTTTCATTCAGTAAGTGCTCAGTGAATATGATTGTTTGATTGATTACTTTCAAATCTACCTCTCTGGCTCTGGTCTCTCATCGAATTTATAATCCACTTATCTCCACTTGATTGCCCTGCAGGTCCATCAGACTTAATATGTCTATAACTAAGCTACTTGAATTTCCTCCTTGATTTACTCCTTCTCCCAACTTTCTTACCTGAGTTTCTTTGTTTCTTCATTTTATTCTATTTGTTAAGTGATTTCTATGTATCAAACACTCTTCTAAGACCTGGGGTAGGTACAAGTTAATTAGGTCAGACAAAGTCCCTGGCCCGGGCCGGGGTCACAGTCTAAGTAGGAGAGAGAACAGGTATTTAATCCCCATTTTACAATTGAGGAGTCTGAAGCACAGAGAAGTTAAGTGACTTACCTAAGGTCATACAGCAAGCAACTGGCAGACCCAGGATTAGGTCCCGGGACCTCTGACTCTGAGGCCTAGCATGGCTCAGTGGAAAGAGCCCGGGGTTTGGAGTCAGAGGTCATGGGTTCAAATCCCAGCTCCGCCAATTGTCAGCTGTGTGACTTTGGGCAAGTTACTTAACTTTTCTGGGCCTCAGTTACCTCATCTGTAACATGGGGATTAAGACTGTCGCCGTGGGGCAACCTGATCACCTTATAACCTGCCCAGTGCTTAGAACAGTGCTTTGTACATAGTAAGCACTTAATACCAAAATTATTATTAAAATTATTATTATTTCCACCAGGCCATGCTCCTTCTCAGTAACAGCACTATTGTTAATAATAGCACTATCCTCCCTGTCCCATTAGCCCACCGATTCATTGTTACCTTAGACTTCTTGTTTCCTTTCATTTTTCACAGGGTGTTTCATCCTACACAACATCTCTGAATCTATCTCTTCCTCTCTACCCAAAGGCCACTATTCTGGTCCAAGGTCTGTTAATATACCAATTTGGCTGTAATTTTAGCCTCCTCATTGGTCACCTGACCTCTAGTCTCTCCAGCCCAATTCAATTCAATTCAATCATATTTATTGAACAACTACTATGTGCAGAGCACTGTACTAAGTGCTTAGGAGAATACACTACAACAATAAACAGATACATCCCCTGCCCACAGTGAGCTTGCAGTCTAGAGGCAGGGAGATAGACATTAATATAAATAAATAAATGACAGATATACACATTAGTGCCATGGGGCTGGGATGGGAAGAACAAAGGGAAAAATATAGAATGCTTCACAGATTTGCGTGTCATCTATATCACATGCTGATGCCAGGATTACCTTCCTAAAAATGCCGCTTGGAACACGCATCTCTGCTCCTCAAAACCTTCCCCTGACTTTCTGTGACAGTATTTAATGAGGCTTACTGTGTGCAAAGCACTGTTCTATGCGCTTGGGAGAGTACAATTTAACAAACACATTCCCGGTCCCTCCACATCAGGGAAAAACTCTTCACAACTGGGGTTCGAGCCAATTCAACCCACCTTATATATCTGCTCTCTTCATCCTACAGCATTTATGTACATACCTTCAAAATTGTATATTATAAATTATTTATGCATATTAATGTCTGTCTTCCCCTCTAGACTGTAAGCTCGTTATGGGCAGGGAAAGTGCCTGCTAATTCTGTTGTATTGTACTCTTCCAAGTGCATAGTACAGTGCTCTGCACATAGTAATCGCTCAATAAATATAACTGAATGATTGATTTCCCTGATCTCTTTATACAGCCCAGGTAACCTTTTAAGTCTACCTGGCTCTCATCACTTCTGTGCCAGGCTCTTCACTCATATGGTTATACCAGTGTGAATGTCCTTTTCATCAAATCTGTCAGGCCACAGTCCTCCCCATAACCAAATCCCTCTCAAATCCCACCTTCTTCTGGATGCCTTTCCTGATTAATTTCTAGGATTCTAGGTCCTATAAACTCTTCAACTGTCCCTTATATGTATGAACCTAATTATACTCACCTTCAGCACTTGTATATATACATATATATATATATATATATATAATATATATACAATATATATATACAAGTATATATATGCACCACCTGTCAGGGTTGCACCTGGAGAGTTTCCAGTACTCTACCAGTTTCAATTATGGGAGGGAGATTCCAGCAGAGGCCTATCCATTCCATTCCTAGCTTGAGCAATGGCTAGTGAGTAGAAGGCAATCTGATACAAGTCAAAACTCACCGGCGTGGAAGGGAATCGATGGTGGAGACTCATGTTTACTGCGTTGAAGGAATCAGTGGTAAACCGCTTCTGTATTTTTACCAAGAAAGCCATTTGGATCCACTCCCAGAACGATTGCAGATGGAGTTGGGGCGTTCTGGGTGACGTTTGTCCTTGGCGTTGCAATGGGTCGGACACGACTCGACAGCATAGGTCAACAAACAATATATATACACACCATGTTAAAGAGTAAGTTCTTTGGAGGCAGGAAATGCATTACTTGCTTATTTTCTACAACCCAAACAGTAGAGTGTACTGCACATTTGAGTACTTAATAAATGATATTACTAATACTGTTACTACTCTCCAATTGTATTATCTATTTCTTATGTGAGATGTAGTACCAGTACGGACTCACTAAATACCACTGTTTGAAATTAAAGTACTGGATAATATGTTAAGGAATATCATCATTTGTCCCCTCAAGTTTTTTTTTTTTTAATAGACTTTCCAGGAATTTTTAAGTATGAGATGACATAAGGGTTAGAATGAAAATAGAATTAAAATATTAATTAGATGGAAACTTTACAATAGCTTTAGGAATTATCATTAACTTTATCATTTAGCAGCTATAAAAATTCATCTTTTTATTCCTATTCATTACTCTCGTCAGGATTTCTTTCAAGAATCTTGGTTAAGATCAAGTACATTTGGTGAAGAAAAATACTACAATTACATTGTTATGCGTTTTTAAACGATTCTTTATAGATTTCACTCTGCACGTCTAAATGCCTATAGATTTGAATTTGTTTTGCTACAGTTATTTGTTCCATACTGACAAAGCAAAATGTTCATTTCCAAAAATTCCACTTTACCCTTTCATTTTACATCCATCAATCATTTTCTTTAATATATTTTCAAGAGGCAGAAGGAACATAATCTTTAATGTTATATTTACAGGAGTAACTTAGTATCTGAAAAACAATGGCTAGAAGCTTCTTCACTGATTTCACCAATAGCTTGGGTAAACCATATTCACAGTACAGCATTAGTAATAATGGAGCTTTGGAACCCAGCCTGATGGATTCACTTTACAATTTAATAACTTATTTTGTCACCTTTCCATCGTTTTGCTCCCTTTTATCTCCTACCAACAATGTAATTAGGGCTGTCATCTCCACTATATTGTAGGCTCTTTGAGGATGGGGAATCATTCTTTAACCTGTCTCCCTAGTGCTTAGAATAATGCTGTGCACACATTGGGTACTGAATAAATATGATTAATCAACTGATTGATTGCTATCTCCAAATCTCCATGCCACCTCATTTGAGGTTTTGTTTCAATGCATCATTTTAGCTTATCGCTATATCATTTCCACATATGTTCCAACAGCAATTTGTGTAGTTACGTTCTATTCATTAATCTTCCAATCATGCCCAGTGATGAGCATCACTCCATTCTTGGTGATCTAACCAAATTCCAAGATTTCCTGGTTTGTGATCGTGTGGTGCCACTCAATTTTAAGCATTGGAATAGAGGACATTGGAAGAGCTCCAGAAGTCAAACACACGACCACCCATGGAAGGGACCATTTCTAATGATGTAAACAGTGTGGCCCTGTGGAAAAAAGAATGGGCCTCGGAATCCAAGGTTCTGGGTTCTAATCCCAGATCTATCACTTGTTTGCTGTGTGACCTCAGGTGAGTTGCTTCACTTATCTGGGCCTCTGTTTCCTCATCTGTATAACAGGGATTCAATGCCTGTTCCCTCTCTCCTCTAGAAGGACAGGGACCACGTCTGCCCTTATTGTTTTGTATCTACCCCAGTGTTTCGAACAATGCTTCGCACATAGTAAGCACTTAACAAATACCATAATCATAATTATTATTAAAAGTGTAGACAAAGAGGTAGAAAAATCAAACTTTTTGTTTCATATATGATCTATGGAAGGGCTATCTGTTTTGTCCTTCCCACATTAGTGCTTAAAATATGATAAGTGTTCAGATTGCAAGCATTTCTAGGATTGTGCATATATACACACATGACATACATACATATATGTATATAGTACAGATATTATATATATGTACCACAAATGCAAATATATGCATTTGTCTAAGAACATACATTTTAAGAACTAAGCAAGGGCTTAATACAGTGCTCAAGCACTTAGTACAGTGCTGTGCACTCAGTAGGAGCTCAATAAATACGATGGAATGAATTGAATGAATGAAGAACAGAGAGATGCTAATGAAAACTGATTCGACCTCCAAGAATGAAGGATGAGCCTCTGTCTTTAGGACTGATGACCTACACAGATGAATCACTTACAGAGATAGTAGTGTAGCATTACCACGACTGAATACAACATATGTTAAGTTATTGTCAGGGTAAAACTCTTGATTTCTTCCCTAGTTTAACTACCCCCTAAAGCCTCTTAATGGCTTATATGTTTAGGTTTAAGAAATGCACTTTGTTTGAACTCTGTAAAACTTATTTTACAATCTTATTTTTAATCGTCAATGTTTCAGAAATCTTCAGTGAACAATATGCTATCCCTAGAGTGACTAATTCAACACCTGTTATTTTACTTGGCTTCAACACAACTGTGGGTAGCTCAAAGAAAAATGTAATGTCTTTGTATTGTAGAAGGACTCTTTAAAATATGTTGAATTTTATGTTTACTTAAAATTAATAATCCATATTTTCTTATTTTTAAAGCCACTGAGCTTTCTATTCCCGAAATATTGTGAACATGATGAATTTATTTTAGGAAAGAATTGGATGAGCTCGGTATATTATGCAGCACGTATTTTCTCAAAGCCATAAGTTGGAATCAGCTGGGTGTGACCTTTACTGCCATTTGTGAATTCAGTTTTGTTTTAAAATCTCTCAATTAATAAATGGAAAAATAGGCCAGAAGAGGTATGTTGTTGGTGATGTAGTTTGGAGTTGTCTGGTGTAAATCTTTCACGTTTTGAAATCAGTTTGAATTTACTTTCTTGCATTCTTTTTAATTGTTCACTTTCTTTTATTCCCTTTGAATGCCTGATCTTCAGAAGGGTGAATAATAGTTTTCACTCTACGTATTTTAGCAAGTTGCATCTAATCTAAAACCCAGTACAGATATTACACAAGTATAATAGACATGTACTTGATACATCTGTTTATAAATATAAATTACATTATCTCTGAATCTGAAGGGTGTGTGTATGTGAGTGTACACACGTGTGTGTTTAGAGGGGCAGGATATCTTGGGCATGGTTCTGTCAGACATTTTCCTCACATGTCCCGCATCAGAGATTAAGTAGTGTTCGGAAACAGTTAAAATGATATATGGCTAAAACAGAACATCCCAGTGACACTGAAAGATGCAAATGGAGGAAGAACCACAAATGTCATTAAGAAAGACAGGCTGTATAAACTTCTACAACAACCTCTACACATTTAAAGTCACTCAACTCGCCTTCAGCCAGAATCAAAGCTGGAATCAGTCCCAGAAGTAATTTGGGAAGAAGTTGAATACTCTGTTCATAATGAGAAATGTGAAAAACACCCAGGCAAGGATAACATATGACTGGAATATCTCAAAGCAAGGGGTAGAACTCCACTTAAAGACTGGCATAAAGATTCAACCTATACGTCACAAGCGAGTTCACTTTCTCCGTGGTAAAGAATAAAGACAAAAGTGTCGAGGGAAAAGGAAACCAAATATATTTGAAATGACTGCGTGGAAACTCAGAAATGCCCAGTGTTTTTACAAAGTCAGGCCAAAACACATCAAGAATGACCTTGAGCATTGTACCAACTGAAAATTGGCCAGATTCTATTCAGGAGATTCAGCTACAAACTCCATTCACTCCCACTGCTAGGTAACAGAAAAATGCTTGTTTGGCACCATGAAAATGTTTGACTCTCAAATTTGATGCTGCTTACTGTGAAATGAGCAAAAAGTGGAATTGCCCAAACTATACCTGAAAACTTGAGCTGCAAATTATATCACCAAATTCACAAGGCCCAATTGCACTTTTGGTGTAAACCTCTGTAAATTGAAACAGGGCGATGAAAGTAAATGTACCTGTACTACAGTCACCATTATGAAAACTGCTTGATGGTTTTTCTGATCATTCTGCCTCTAAGTTGGTTGGTTTGGCGATGGTCTAGGGAATATCGAAAGATCAATGTCATCATCATCAACAATATTTGCTGAGCTTACACAATTTGCAGAACACTGTCTGTGCTCTTGAGATTCATATCCATACTAATGCTTGTCTTCATCTCTAGACTGTAAATTTGTTATGGGCCGGGACCATACCTGATAATTCTGTTGTACTGTATTCTAAGTGTTTAGTACAGTACTCTATGTACAAGAAATGCTCAATAAATATGATTGATTGATTGAATGAGATGTGATCCCGGCCCTCAAGGATCTAATTTATAGTCTAATAAGGGAGATAAGACAGGGTCTAGTGGACAGAGAACGCCTGGGAGTCAGAAGGTCATGGGTTCTAATCCTGGCTCCATCACTTGCCTGCTGTATAAACTTGGGCAATTCACTTCACTTCTCTGTGCCTCAGTTACCTCATTTGTAAAATGGAGATTAAGACTGTTAGCCCCACGTGGAACATGGACCGTGTCCAACCTGATCAGCCTGTGTCTACCCCAGTGCTTAGTACAGTGCCTGGCACATAGTAAGCACTTAAATACCATGAAAACAAGAAAAGAAACACAGGCTTAAAACAAAATAAATCAACAAAACAGTAGTTAACACTTGAGAGTAGATGTAAAGAGCATTTTAAATACTGAAAAAACATGAATCAAAAAATGAAAGCATCATTAGGTTCATAAGCACTTTGATTTCGGGGATAGAACACGGGCCTGGGACCTGGGCTGTAATCCCAGCTCTGCCACTTGTGTGCTGGGTGACCTTGGGCAAGTCACTTCACTTTTCTGTGCCTCAGTTACCTCATCTGAAAATGGGGATTAAGACTGTGAACCCTATGTGGGGCAGGGTCTGTGTCCAACCTGATTATCTTGTAATTACCCCAGTTTTTAGAACAGTGGATGGCACTTTAACAGATACTATAAAACATGCTGAGGTGGCTAGGGAGATGTCCCACACTGAGACTGAAGAGATCGATTAGAGATGTTCAGATTGAAAAAGGAAGTGCAAGTTGTAAAATAATAATGATGGCATTTATTAAGCACTTACTATGTGCAAAGCACTGTTCTCAGCTCTGGAGAGGCTACAGAGTGATCAGGTTGTCCCTCGGAGGGCTCACAGTCAATCCCCATTTTACAGATGAGGAACTGAGGCCCAGAGAAGTTAAGTGACTTGCCCAAAGACACACAGCTGACAATTGGCAGAGTCAGGATTTGGACCCATGACCACCGACTCCAAAGCCCATGCTCTTTCCACTGAGCCACGCTGCTTCCCTGGATGTGTCAGAGAAATGCTGAGGATGTGTCCGAATCAAGGAATTTTATTATTTTTAGCTTGAGGGAGAACATGCATTTGAAGGCAAAGGGGATGGCAATAAAAGAGAGGAAGAAAGTGGGAGCAAGCTTTTAAAGAAGGGATGGCTAAAAGAATATAGGGTGCGTCACTTTGATGGAGTTGGTTTGCAGCTAAAATGCCACAGAAAAGGGTCAATGTGAGTCTTTTCTCAACCTGAAGCCAAGTGGGGAGAAAAAAGATGGCCCAGTGGATACAGCCCAGGTCTGGGAGTCCGAAGGACCTAGGTTTTAATCCCAGCTCTGCCACGTGTCTGTTGTGTGACTGTCATTTCTTTGCACCTCAGTTACCTCATCTGTAAAATGGGGGTTAAGACTGTGAGCTCCATGTGGGACATGGATTCTGTCCAAAATGATTCGCTTGTATCTCCCCTAGTTCCTGGCACATAGTAAGTGCTAAACAAATACCATAAAAAAATTACCAAACAAATGGAATATAAATATTGAAAGAAATGGAATTCATTTAAAAGGATCTGTAATAAAGAGCATACGGTCTATAGAGAGAAGAAGCACGGCATTGTGAATAAACAAGGGCCTGGGAAAAGGTCATGGGTTCTAATCCCGGCTCTACCACCTGTCTGTTGTGTGACCTTAGACAAATCACTTCTCTTCTCTGTGCCTCAGTCACCTCGTCTGTAAAATGGTGATTGAGATTGTGAGCCCTACATTTTTATTTTGTTAATATGTTTTGTTTTGTTCTTTGTCTCCCCCTTCTAGACTGTGAGCCCACTGTTGGGTAGGGACCGTCTCTATATGTTGCCAACTTGGACTTTCTAAGCGCTTAGTACAGTGCTCTGAACACAGTAAGCGCTCAATAAATACAATTGATTGATTGATTGATTGTACTTCCCAAGCGCCTAGTACAGTGCTGTGCACACGGTAAGCGCTCAATAAATATGATTGATTGATTGACAGGGACTATGTCTAACCCGATTTCCTTGTACTCAGTGCTTAGCACAGTGCCTGGCACATAGTAAGCACTTAAAGAATACCATAATTATTATTATTGACCATATTTTCACAAAATAATCTTTCCAAGATTCAAGACACTTACAGACTTTAGAATAGATTGATGAATTCAAGATAATTTTGTAGTGTTATAAAATCATATAATTAGCTTTCAGTGTTTACTATAGGTATCTGAAATTAAAATCAAAATTGGTCACATTTGAAAAAATACTCCACGTTCCGTGGAAGCTATTTGCTTATCTCTTATACTGTGCTATTGATTGGGGATGAAATGGTTATACATGAAATATGACTTATGAGGCCAGAAGATTAATTGAAATCTGAAGACCAATTTGAAATAGCAAGTATTTTCTCCCTCAGTTGTCCAAAGTTTGCAAAAAATTAGCTATATACCTTTAAATTTGAATGGTGATTTTCTTTATAGCCTATTTTTTAATTATATTTCACCACTTGTATTACTTTTAATGTGGTATTGGAGATAATGGAACAGTATCTAATATTAAATAGATTTTAGAATCTTTTCTGTTTCTACTTAAAATTATCGACACCTATAAAATGTTTTCATTTAATGAAGATTTAATCCATAGGGTAAGCTAATGGGAACATGATCAAATTCCTGTGGTTAATGGGATCAGCCTTTTAGTTCATTCTTGAATATGAAAGGTGAGATCCATGAATTATTGAAAGATAAATCCACCTTGTCCGTGTCTCTGGAACCATCCTTAGACATTGTCCTTGTCCCTGCTGCTACCCAGAGCCAAACCATAGGGAATATAATATTTAGGCTTTCTGTGTTTGATGGATAACAAGGCCTGTTTTCTGGGATGCCTTAAAATTTCCTTATCAGAGGGGATTATCAATCACTTGATCAACAGTGTTAACGGAGTGGTTGCTGTGTGCTGTACTGAACAGCACTGAATTCTTGAGTGAGTGCGATCAACTTCGTTGACACAATTCCTGCCCTCAAGATCACAGTCTAGCTGGGGAGATGACATGGAAATAAAATACAGGTAGGGTGAAATATCAAAGTTTAAACGGAAAAAGTGCTTTGGGGAGGGGGAGGGAAGGGGAAGAAATTGCCTGCATGAGTGAGGCAGAGGAGAGAGGCTAAATAATGACTATGGTATTTACTAACCACTATGTGCCACGTACAGTACTACACCAAGGGATATATATATATATATATATTTATATATATAATAATGATGGTATTTGTTAAGTGCTTACTATGTGCAAAGCACTGTTCTAAGCACTGTTCATATATATATATATATATATATATATATGAAATGATTGGGTCAGACACAGTCGCCGTCCCACATGGGGCTCGCAGTCTAAGTAGGAGCAAACATGCTCCTACTGTTCTAAGCTCTAGGGAGGTTACAAGGTGATCAGGTTGTCCCACGGGGGGCTCACAGTATAAATCCCCATTTTACAGATGAGCTAACTAAGGCACAGAGAGGTTAAGTGACTTGCCCAAAATCACACAGCTGACAATTGGTGGAGCCGGGATTTGAACCCGTGACTGCTGACTCCAAAGCCCGTGCTCTTTCCGCTGAGCCACGCTGCTTCTCTATGCCATACTGCTCCATGTCATGAGCATGTTAGTCAGTCAATTGTATTTATTAAGCATATACTGTGTGCAGAGCACTGTACTAAGAGCCAACACCCTAAAGGGGAGACAGATATTAACAGAAATTATGGCTATGTACATAAGTTCTGAGGAGCCTACCCTTTGTTTATTTAGGGTCCAACTACCTTGAATGTTCCTTGAGAATGGAGATCTTGGCTAATTATTTTGTTCTCTCTTTCAAGCATTTAGTACAGTGCTCTGTAGAAAAAAGGTCCCCAAAATGAATGTACAATGATTGAATTGAGCAGAAGGTGACATACATTTCAATCAAATCAATCAATCATATTTATTGAGCACTTCTTGTGTGCAGGACACTACTGGCTGAATGTAGCCAGCTCATAAAATACCCTCTGTAGTTCCTGGACTGAAAATGCTCTCTCCCATTGCCATGGTACCAGCAAGCACCCCACCTACTTTTAGAGGTGAGGCATAGGTTGGGTTTTAGGGAAGGGTTTAGGTGTCACTTTCAAGTATTTAAAGCCTCTGTTGCCAAAATCGTTTGTAAAAACCAGTCGAGTCTCCATTTCACCATCTGTGAGCGATGGCTTGTCAAAAGTATATACACATTGTTCACACTGAAGCTGGTTCAAAAATCCCTTGTAAAATGAATGACTTTTTCTTAATACTGTTTCAACTTCAGTTAATGATTGCTCCTTTCCAGCACTTTAAAGGTTGGCACATTAGTAGGAGAGAAGCAGAGTGGCTTAGAGAAGCACATTAGAGAAGCAGCGTGGCTCAGTGGAGCATGGGCTTGGGAGTCAGAGGTAATGGGTTCTAATCCCGCTCCGCCACTTATCAGCTGCGTGACTTTTTGCAAGTCACTTAACTTCTCTGTACCTCAGTTACCTCATCTGGAAAATGGGGATTAAGATTGTGAGCCCCATGGGGGACAACCTGTTTACCTTGTATCTACCTGGTGCTTAGAACAGTGCTTGGCACATAGAAAGCGCTTAACAAATACCAAAATTATTATTAATAGTAGTAGTAGTAGTAGTAGTATGGCTAGTAAGTCCTTGTGGTAGCATGCCATAATGAATTATATATAAAAAAAAACTACAGGAAAGCAAAGGGCGTTTAATATGGGGAAAATGTGACTTTGAAAGTTTGTGTTTCTTAGCAAATCACTACAAACATCTGAGACAAAGGTGTTAGAGGCAACCCCTCTAACCCTAAACATATGTAATTATGGTTTCATATCAGTGTCTCATTTTCATTTCCTTGGTTTGTCAATCAGTGTCATTGTATTATGATGTAGAGCATGGGCCTCGGTTCTAATCTCAGCTCTGCCACTTGTCTGCTCTGTGACCTTGGGCAAGTCGCTTCTCTGTGCCTCAGTTACCTCATCTGTAAAATGTAGATTAAGACGGTGAGACCCAGGTGTCCAACCTAATTGCCTTGTGTATACCCCAGTTCTTAGAATAGTGCCTGGCATAAAGTAAACGCTTAACAAATACCATATGACAGTACTATAGTAACTTTCTAAACCCAGGCACAATGCCGGATTTATGTTCCTTCCTACATCATTCAATCAATCAATGGCATTTATTGAGAGCCTACTGTGTGCAGAGCACTAAACTAAATACTTGGGAGAGTACAACAGAATTGGTAGACATGTTCCCTGTCCACAAGGCGCTTACTTCTTGTTGACTTTTTCAGATCACTACCATTTGGTTTAGAGGCCCTTTGGCAAACAACTGCATTGTTAGGTCAGAAATGAATCAATTCACCTTTTTTGTTTGACAAACTTACCATCTGAGGAGGGAGATATCATATGCATTCACTTTCTCCTACGAAATATTTTTCTCGATGCATGAAAGATCAAAACTCAAAGCTCTGGAATTAAACCAAAATCGAAATAATGAAGGAGTGACGTAACGGGAGAATTGATCACACTAGAGTGAAAAATTGAAAGGGTATAAGAACTCTAAGGGGAAAAAAAGATTAGCATAATCAACTTACAAAAATATGTTATCTCAGCTGATGCAAGCATTAAAATGTATACAAAATCATTTATTTCCTTACAGTTGAGATAGCCTCTTACTACCTGATAGCTGACTATAAAGAGGCAGAAAATTATTTTGTTCCAAAACTGCTGACTTCTTCCTTTGTACTTCAACTGAATTACAAAACCACAACTAGGAGACTGCTGACAGAGGGAGTCGGTAAAATATTCTCTGGGCCAGTATTGTATCTTTTATTCAGAAAGGAAAATTATTCTCACAGTTTTCAACTTGGAAGCTGAGGGATTTTTCCTCCCTCTTCTTGTAGTGCTCAAATACTCGACTTTATTTAAACTTTATGTGGCAAAAAAAAATTCAAGGAGATTAAGTCGTAGACACCCATGAGATTCTGCATTTTTAAGACTTCCTAGGGCACCACAAGTTTTCTGGAAAGGTTACATAGGAACTGAACTACATGAGAAGTGCTTTGTCAGTGTGTCTCTTGGGAAACAACTCTGCGTGAAAATCAATATTCGAACATAGTAACTCTAATTTTAATGGCCACAAATAATGTGTTTGTAATATGACTCTGTTCTCTTGTACATGACACTATAGCTTGCCAGGATAATCAAACTTTAAAGAGCTGCTACTGCTTTCTGGATGGTTGCATCATCCCAAACTTCAATACTTCCTATTAGACGATGCTTTCAAAGTAAAATAAATAAATAAATAAAATGGGGCTGCAGGAAGGTTTATGGAATCACGATGGGAAAGAAAAAATTATGGAACAACATATATAATCCAACATAAATTGAAGAATGTATTTTTTGTGAGAAACAGGAATAGAAAATAGAATTTTCCTTTACACAAATGAACAGATAAGTAGATCTCTCAAATTGGTACTGGTAGCTGGGTATCAAAATCCTTATCGGGTCTTCAACTTAAACACACTTAAATAAGGAGATCCATTTTGAAAGTCTTTAATAATTGATGGATTTTAGATGAGTGCTAATTCATGAGACTCCCATAGCTCTCTCTTTACCTGGAAACTACACTTGTCCCTATTTTTAAAAGCTGTTCCAAAATTCCAACTTCCCCAAATAGTTTAATTATGTGGGATTCCTTACCATGTTCCCCATCGTATTTCAAATATGATTTCTTTCGTAGCAGTGCTGATTTCAATTCCTGGAATCTAGAAGACTGTTACTCGATGACCTACCTTCACATGGTTTGAGACAGACAACTTGAAATCAAGCTGTGAACTGTACCTAAGACCAGTAAAGTGAAGGAGATTGCAGGAAGAAAGTAGTCCAATTTATGGTGCTTCTCTAAATTAAAAAAAAATTGTGGCCGGTGAATGGGGGAAAAAATGTTCTTTTGTCTGAAATGATTAGAGACGTAGGAACAGAAATGGAGTAATTCAGTTCTTGAGAAACTCAGGTTTGTGCCTTTGACTTTCTTGCACAGGAATGATCGTCTCCCTGAATTCCAGGGCTACACTGTTGGTCATCTTGCCTTGCTATTTACTGTGAATACGTTCTGTAGATGACACAGATGAAACAGCTTAAAAATCTGCATCTTTTTGAAATTTTGATTCTGGTTTCACTGCTATATAGGAGGTTGGACAACACAAGGGATTTAAAGGCCTTAAAGACCTGTAAAGAAACAGTGTGACCTAGTGGAAAGAGCACAGTCCTGAGAGTCAGAGTATTGGGGTCTAATCCTGACTTTGCCAATTGCTGCTAATTAATAATAATAATAATAATAATAATAATAATGGTATTTGTTAAGCACTTACTACGTGCCAAGTACTGTTCTAAGCGCTGGGGTAGATACAAGGTAATCAGGTTGCCCCACATGAGGCTCAAGGTCTTAATCCCAATTTTACAGATGAGGGAACTGAGGCCCAGAGAAGTGAAGTGACTTGCCCAAGATCACACAGCAGACAAGTGGTGGATCAAGGATTAGAACCCATTACCTCTGGTTCCCAAGCCCAGGCTCTTTCCACTGAGCCATGCTGCTGCTTGCTGTGTGACTTTGGGGAAATCACTTAGCTGCTCTGTGCCTCGGTTTCCCCAATGGTAAAATGGGGATTCAATACGTGTTCCCCCCTCCTGCTTAAGACTGTGAGCCCCTGAGACACAGGGGCTGTATTCAACCTAATTAACTTGTATCTTCTCATTGCTTATAACAGTGTTTGATTGACAATAAGCACGTCAAAAATAAAACAAAATTAAGAAACAAAAGGCCTTGAAGTTGGTATAAAGCTTTATGCCCAGTTGTAGCCTGTTGCCTGTCAACCAACCCTGGATTTCTAATTCATTTTTAACTTTATCTCTTTGTACATCATTGGATTGTGTGCTGCTTTAGGTATCAGAATTTGGTGACAGCATTATGTGTTGTTGCTAAAATACCTTTGGTTGAATATAAGGTTTCCCAGGTATAGCTGGTATATAATTCTCCAAAATATCTCTAAAGTATTTTGAAATTAACATGAACATTTCTATTTCTTTACAAATAAAAACTTTCCACTTGAATACCAAAGTAGCTTGCACCACTTATATTTTAGTGTTTTAATGAAAATATCTCAAAAATGAGGCCCCGAGGAATTTAGATACTTCATATTTCAAAAATGGAATTTTGATAGAGGCATTTCCCGGGCTAATACAGTTTTGCTTTCCCATTTACAGTAAGAATACTAGAAAAATAAAGGCTATAAATATCAGATCATATGCTACACCTGTAAGTCTTGATGTTTTTCTATTGCTTTCATGGAAACTATGAGCAATTGAGAAGCAGCGTGGCTCAGTGGAAAGAGCCCGGGCTTTGGACATGGGTTCAAATTCTGGCTTTGTCAATTGTCAACTGTGTGACTTTGAGCAAGTTACTTAACTTCTCTGTTTCTCAGTTCTCGCATCTGTAAAATGGGGATGAAAACTGTGAGCCCTCTGTGGGACAACCTGATCACCTTGTAACTCCCCAGTGCTTAGAACAGTACTTTGCACATAGTAAGCACTTAATAAATGCCACCATTATTATTAATTGGAATTTGATAGCTGTTACTTGTCAGAGGTCTAGACAATATTTGAATTGGAATAGTCCAGTAGCTGAATTTCATTTTTCTGAGACGGATGGTTGTTAAAAAGGTTGAAGGATTTTTAAAATTTTTTTTTCCAGTAAGAAGGTCTCAAGGCCCACTTCATTGAATAAATTCCATAAATGTAAGCTGGTTGTGGGAGGGAACACGTCTACCAATTCTGTTGTGCTGTACTCTCCCAAGAGCTTAGTGTGATGTTCTGCACATAGTAAGCACTCAATATGATCGACTGATTGACTGACTGATTGATTCTCTCCATTCCTGGGAGTGAGTGCAGTTCTAGCTGAATAATGTGAGGCAGCGTACGGCATTACTGTTATAATGATGGCATTTATTAAGTGCTTACTATGTGCAAAACACTGGTCTAAGCACTGGGAAGGTTACAAGGTGATAAGGTTGAGGTAACTGAGGCACAGAGAAGTGAAGTGACTTGCCCAAAGTTACACAGCTGACCACTGGCGGAGCTGGGATTTGAACCCATGACCTCTGACGGCAAAGCCCGGGCTCTTTCCACTGAGCCACGCTGCTTCTCCTGTTATATGAAAGGTAATACCATAGTTGCATCACTTCATGATGAAATTAATTTATTGTCATTGATATATGACAGTGTCCTCTGATGTAGGGCAAGACAACATATATACATTACCTATTGTATGCAATGACTTTGTAACTGTATTTCCACATCATTGTAATCTCACATCATAATGCATTAATAAAATATAACAGACAGCATGTTAATAGGAGATTTTAACATTCTTCAGGTGGAGTTCTACACATGAGATTAAAATGCAGAGTCATTTTAACCCAATGTAAAGTAGAATAAACGACTTGATAGATACTGTATTGAATATTTTAACAGTATTATGGGAGAAAAATTAAACATGACAAAAAGCAGCATTTTGCCAGGAGGAGGTTGCCATCACTTTAACAAAAATCAAGAGTGAAATGTGCCTCGAATGTTGAAGCCATTTCAAACCAAATGCCTACTTTGAAAGGAGACATGATAAATGAACAAAGAGTCATAACTTTTAGAAGTTTTTCACCTACAACTTGGAAGTCATAATAAAGTTGACACTGAAATATTACCTAAAATCCGCAGGGGACTATAAACAGTTTTTTCTCGGTATGGATTTTTCTTTATATGTTTGGTCTCCAAAGATGGTCCCCAAGATGTGAATGTGGAGATCAGAGCCTCATTTGCAGATAGGAGGTAAATGAGGAAGCAATGTTGCCTAGCTGCCTCCGATTTGTACTTCCCAAGTGCTTAGTACAGTGCTCTGCACACAGTAAGTGCTCAATAAATACGATTGATTGAATGAATGAATAGTAGAAAGAGCAGGGGTCTTGGAATCTAAGAAATTTGGGTCTGATCCCGGTTCTGCCACATGCCTGCTGTGTGACTTTGGCGAAGTCATTAAAAGCTTCCGTGTCAGTTTCCTCACCTGAAAAATAGGATAAAATAGCTGCCGTCCCTTTCCCTTAAATTGTGACCAATTGAAGTTGGGTCACCTTTATTTTCCTCTTGTTGGTCCCTTTGTGGACATGGGAAAACAACCGGTCAAGATTATCTTCATAAAAACCCTTCAGATCCTTGAAGGTAATTATAAAGCAACACTTTAGCCTCCATTTCTTCAGTTTCAACAATCTCAGATCTTTCAATCGCTCCCCCATAAGGCCTATTCGTTCCCATAATTTCCTTTGGTTTCCTATTCCCTGTCCCAGGCATTATATGTCTTTTTAAAAGAGCCTAAACTGAGCCTAATATTATAAAGATTTAAGCTGAAAGTGCTACAAAGTGCACTTTCTTACTGTACTTAATGTTACCTATTTGTCTTTTCATTAATTAATGGCATTTTGATTCTAAATTTATATCTTTCTTTTAATGAGTCCAAATTGAGACATTCCTAAGTGCCAAACATGTGATTTAATTTCATTTTTACAAATAATTTACAGCAATCTCATTTTGTCATTTTTCTTATTACAATGCACATTAAGGTAAATTAAATCAAATGTAAAATACAGCTGTTCTCACTTTAGAGAGTTATGTTGTATTAGAACATACTTTGCCAAACCCTTCTTGAGGGTAGGTGACAGATTGAAAGCAACAGACAGCCAGGGAGAAAATTTAGAAATTTCAAAATCGGTACTGCTCAAACTAAAGGCCTGTGGAATAAGGAGAATTTGGATCATTGTAAATGGTGTGGATCTTGGACTGGTCTTAGGTAACGTGGCTTATTGGATAGCACAGAGGCCTAGGAGTCAAAAGGACCTGGATTCTAATCCCCGCTCTGCCACTTGTCTGCTGTGTGACCTTGGGCAAGTTGCTTAACTTCTCTGGTCCTCATTTACCTCATCTGCACAAAGGGGATTGATAACAATAATAATAATTCATTCATTCATTCATTCAATCGTATTTATTGAGCGCTTACTGTGTGCAGAGCACTATACTAAGCACTTGGAAAGTACAAGTTGGCAACATATAGAGACAATCCCTACACAACAGCGGGCTTACAGTCTAGAAGGGGGAGACAGACAACAAAACAAAACATATTAACAAAATAAAATAAATAGAATATGTACAAGTAAAATAAATAAATAATGATAATAATACTAATGATAAACGATTATAGTATTTGTTAAGTGCTTTCTATGTGCCAAGCACTGTTCTAAACCTTGGGGTAGTTACAAGGAAATCAGGTCATCCCATATAATAATAATGGTATTTGTTAAGCACTTTGCACTATGTGCAAAGCAC